>NW_023276807.1:158140063-159340063 GCF_003668045.3 Cricetulus griseus
ACATCTAATAACTACAAGGGATGCCTTTCTGTTCCAATGTTTCATGCCATCCCTCCATTTCCTTCTGGTTGGATTAGCCAATCTGCTAAGAAGTAGTATTTGTGTGAAGTAATTGTCTAGGCTGGAGAGATGGTGTAGCAGGTAAGAGGAATTACTGCTCATGCAGAGGATCAGAATTTGGTTTCCAGAGGCCATGTCTGTCAGTTCAGACCAGCTCTCATTTCTAGCTCTAGAGGATCCTAAGCCCTCCAGTGGCCACTGGCGGCCCCTCCCCCAGCCTATACTCACAGAGACACATGTACATATTCAGACATAAAATATGTACATATGTATATATGTATATACATGTACATATACAGAAGTACAATACCAAAACCCAAACCATAAATGGGAAATTTTTAATGGAAAAATTATGAAAATTATTGGGAGCCTTCTGGCATTTGAATACAGGTGGAATACACTGCTATTATAAAAAGGGGGCACACGGAGACCAAAGATACTTTTTAAAATAAAATCATAATTACATCATTTTCTGCTTCATACAATTCCTCCCTTTTCTTCCCTTCAGCATAAGTATCAAGGTTATGGTCTCTTATCTTAATGGCTATTGATTTATTTATATGACAATGATACATAAATCCAATCTTGAGTCCATCTAGAGTTGTATGTATCCACTTTTAGGACATTTTCTTGGATAACCATGAGGGTTCTCATCCCTAAGAAAGATAAATCATAAGTCTCAGCAGTTTTTAAATATATATTATTCCTTTTCTTGTTTGCCCTCCTTGGTCTCCTCCCAATCCCTCCCCATCTTCTCTTTGCATACTCCGACCCCTACATCGACTCCTCCATGCCAGACATGGCATGACAAGGTGAAGACTGGCTGAGGCAACCCTGTATGAGGATGAGGGTACAAAGCCATCAGGAATAAGACTGCCCATGCTCCAACTGTGGTGTTCCACTAGGAGACCAACCTACACAACTATCACATATATGCAGAGGGCTTTGGTTAGTTCCATGCAGGCCCCCTTGCTGTCCCTTCAATCTCTGTGAGCTCCTATGGGCCCCCGTTAGTTGGCTTTGTGTTTTTTCTAATGATGACCTTGATCCTTCTACCTCCTACAATTCTTCCTCCTGTTCTTCAGGATTCCCTGAATGTTTGTGTGTGTCTCTACATCTGTTTCCATCAGATGCTGGATGAAGCCTCTCAGATGACAGTTGGGGTAGGCAACAATTTATGAGTATAGCAGAATATCAGTAAGGAAGCATTACATTGATAGTATTGCCAGAGTGTTTGTTCCTAACCTTGGTCTCTGGGCTGTCCTGCCTCTGTGTCCAGGCACTCCCAGCAATGTCAGAGGTTGGCTCTCTCTTATGGCAGTGGTCTGAAGCTGAACCAGTCTTTGGTTGTCCACTCCCACAAGTTCTGTGTCTCCTATATCCAGCGCTTCTTACAGGATGCACAATTTGTAGGTTGAAAGTAATGTGGCTGGCTTCGTGTTCTATTCTATCCACTGGAAGTCTTGTCAAGCTACAGAGATGGCCATTTCAGGTTCCATATCCCCCATGTCTTTCTGCTCTCAGGATGCCAGAGTGGTCTAAGAGGTCAGACTCAAGCTCAGCTTTCTCTCAGCAGTTTTTCATCACCTGTATCTTTCTGTCTAAGGTAGTGGTGCCGTCCTTAGTGTAGTTTATCAACCTTTTTTACACTATGGAGCAAGAGAGCAGGGTACAGACTGATCTCCACAATGTCCAAGTTAAAAGAGCTATAAGGAAACAGGTATGGTGGTGTTATGCCCATGTCATGAGGACCCGGTAGACTTCCAGACAAAGGACTCTGGAACTGCAATATAACAAGTCAAGTTGGGACCTCAACTGGCTCACTGAGTCAGAGGCTAACAGGGAAGTTTCCCAGAGCATTTAGCTAAGCTTTTTTCCCTCCCTTTTTTAAAATTTAAATAAAACAAGTCTGTTTTATATGTCAATCTCAATTCCTTCTGTCTCCCCTCCTCCTCTATCCTTCACTGAACCCCTATCCCAACCCCTTTCTACTCCACAGGGAGGGTGGGGCCTTACATTGGGGAATCTTTAAAATCTATCATACCATTTGGAGTAGGGCTTAGACCCTCTCCTCTGTGTCTAGGCTGGGGGAGCATCCCTCTAGGTGGAATGGGCTCCCAAAGTCCACTCATATACTAGGGATAAATACTGATCCACTACCAGAGGCTCCGTAGATTACTGAGGCATTCTCACTGACACCCATTTTTAGGGGATTTTGAACAGCCCTATGCTGGTTTCCCAGCTATTAGTCTGGGGTCCACGAGCAACCCCTTGTTCAGGTCAGCTGTTTCTGTGGGTTTCCCCAGCCTGGTTTTGACCCCTTTGCTTATCACTTCTCCCTCTCTGTAACTGGATTCCAGAGTTCACCTCAGTGTTTAGCTGTGAGTGTCTGCTTCTGCTTCCATCAGCTACTGGATGAAGGCTCTAGGATGGTTTATAAGGCTAGCTAACCTTTTTAAAGAAAGAAAAAACAAAACAAAACAAAAGAGAGAGAGAGAGAGAGAGAGATAACACCTCTAAAAACCTAAAGCTGAACAGATGATACAGAATAGGAGAGGGTTTATGCAAAATAGACATCTGATTTCCTTGTGACTATTTATCCATAAGTGCCTTTTATTTTTTATAAAGTTTATTTATGTATTCTCTGAGGTTTTTCACATCACCTATCTGGATCCCATTCATTTATCGCATGCATCCCTAACCATCTGTCCTTGCATCACCCACAGCCCCTGAAGAAAAAAAATTCAGCAGGGCATTTGTGTCACACAAGCAGGTCCAAGGAATGCCTTGAATGCCAGCACTTGCATGGCAGAGGCAGGCAGATTTCTGTTAGCTAGAGACAAGAGAAACCCTGTCTCAAACTCTCCCCCCCCCTGCGGAAAAAAAGTAAATGAAAATATAGAGGAAAATGGAAGAAAACAAAATGAGAAAAAACAAAAACAAAATACAAAAAAATCATGATATTTGCAATGCAACAAGTCATGCCATGTACCCTTTGTCCATACATCTCTACTTCCCTGGTTCATTGCAGAGTCCTTGGTCAGATCAAGGCCCCTGGTGTTAATACAGGTTCAATGCTGGGTCCCCACTAGGAATCTCCCAGGACATCCTGCTGCCATCCTTTGTTGTGGAGATCCTGCAGCTTTAGATCTGAGACTCAGGTCACTTCACTTGCTCTGCAAGATCACAGATGGGGTGGATGTTGGGGCAGGCCAAGTCATAACCCCGGGTTTGGGTCTGGGCAGCTGTAGGGTTGCTCCCCCATGTGGGAGATGGTCATAGTCTCAAGGCTGGCACACCTACACATGTGCTAACAGCATTGGCTCTATTGTGCTGCTTCCCGGAGTATGGCAGCTGGTGGGGGTCACGGATGGTTCTCCTACTCTTATCTCCACAGGGTCAGCACTTACAGCTGCCTCAGGTGTTGATGAGTATGGGGCAACTCTCCTCTACCCATACCATCACAAGATACATGGGTAATTGGAAAAGCTCTCCCATGGTCACATTTAATGTGCAAATAATTGAACAGCCACACAAAGTGAATTTGAAAAATGCACAGGCAAAGCCCAAGAATGACAGAAGTATCACAAAAGCTTTTGCTGCCAATGAGACCTGGACCTGTGCTTCACTCATTAGACACCCGTGTTTTTCATTTCTGAGTCATTGGACGCTCCTGATCCTGAATTTGGCAGTGAGGTTATCAACTGAGAAAGACCCCAGGTGGAGAGAGGTTTACAGTTGCACATAAAGTCCCTGGTAATCCCTCCCTGACAGAAGCCACCTAGAAAAGCAAAATTGTTCTTCTGTATCCAGGAGACTCTACCTTCTCCCATGGTCCCATTGTTCTCCCTGTCATCCTCAGCCTCCAAGATCCACCTCACTCCACATCAGTTTCAAACAATCTGAGCCATGTCCAAACCATGAACTCTGCAATCCCAGATGGTAAATGTGTTCCCAGCCTTCATGTCTTCAAATCCAGAAGTCATGTTCATATTTAAATCCAACAAGAACAATGTCTGGGCTACAGTCCATAGACACATTCCTCACCAGATTTCTAGCAGAAACTGTAGCAAAGAAGATCCTCTTGGGCTGCCTATGGCCCTGAGTGCATCCATGAGCAGAGTAATGTTGATGAAATCTTTGTCTGCCTACAAAACCTCAGTCATGACACGCACTCCAGAGGTGGGGAAATGATTGAACTTTATCTATTGAATTAAAATGGTGGACACTGTACCATCCAATCAAATAGCAGTTAGGGGTTGGAAGGCGGGGCTGCAGTAGGAGGTGAGCGGGAGAGGTGTATAAATGTTTCAGGAGCGCCACCTAAGACACTCTGAGACCTAGAGCTGGAGGAAATGCATGATTCAGCTGGGATAAGGGACCTGTCCTAAGTGCTCAGAACTGGTGAGTAATTGTCCTCCCTTGGGTCTTGCAGTGTGATGTAGGGTCCTTTAGAACCAAGATTAGACAGAAAATTTTGATTTCTGTCTCCAGATGAACACACTGATGACACTGGCTATAATTCTAAATGAAGTTTTACCTTCATCTCAAATGTCTTTTTATGATAGCTTGTTGAGCTCACTATGATTATTAATGATAATTAATCCTTTTGAGAGAAGGGTTTTTTGGTTGTTCAAACTGACCTAGAACTGTCCCTTGTAGTTCTATGTAGGATGGAAATCAAGATCCGCCAGTTTCATGAAGCTGAGATCCCTAGAATGTTCCTTTGTACTGTGCTACATTCAAGTTAGTGTTTCTGTGTAACTTGGGCTCAAGCAGACCTCCAGAGCACACATCTTTGTTTCTTTTTCTTTCTTTTTTTTTTCAAGACAGGGTTTCTCTGCATACCTTTGGACTCTGTGTAGCTATCCTAACACTAGCTCTGTAGACCACACTGGCCTTGAACTCACAGAGTTCCGAATGCCTCTGCCTCAGGAGTGATGGGATTAAAGGCGTGAGCCACCAACGCCCAGCACTTTTTGTTTTGTTTTGTTTTTTTGAGAAAGGGTGGCTCATGAGTTGTTTTGACCTAGAATTCATGAGTCCATTATGGACGGAGAGGCTCCCTTGCTGCCAGTAAGGGAGTCTGGCTTCAAAACACCAGTGAGGACCATGGTTTAAGTTGGTGTCTCTACCATTGCCAGAGCAAATAAACTCTGACTTGACCAGTTCCTGTGCTGGGTGAGAAAGATTTCTAAACTTTGTCCTGATAATATGTTGTTCTCTTAATGCTTCCCCAGAACCTTTCTGACTGCAGACCCTTCATGATGAGCCTTCAGACCCTGCCCACACTCCTGAAACAGGCAAGGCAGGCTCTGCTGAGAAATGAGGAATTGGCCATCTCTGCTGTGGAACAACTGCCCATGGAGCTCTTCACAGCAGTGTTCCAGGATGCCTTCAAAGGCAGACACACTAGGATGGTGAAGGCAATGGTGGCAGCCTGGCCTTTCCCCTGCCTCCCTGTGGGGACATTGATGAAGACGTCCAACTTAGAAACCTTCCAGGCTGTACTTGAAGGAGTAGACATGCAGCTGGCAAGAAACTTTCACCCCAGGTAAGCAAGAACCAAGTACTGGAGACTGGAGCACATGGGTACACAAGGAAGAGACTTCAGGGTCCAGGCAAAGAGCATGGGAAGTGGCTCAGAGGCTTCTCATGGGATCCTCATGCAGGGATGCAGAGCCTTGAACGCTATTGATTCCTTGTAGTAAGCCAATGGAGTGGGGATTAGAGCTTAGGGAGATGGAGCCACAATACAGTGAGGCCGTCCCTGGCATTCCCACAACCACTAATAAAGGGACTAGGTAGAAACAGACTAACTTAGTGGAGGGAACACTGTCATGTCTCCAGATAGATGCAGCCCAGGGGAAGCTTCCGTAGCATACAGAGTTCCCATATTGGACACTGCGTGCTGAAAGTGACTAAGTCCTTGGCAGGGTGGAAGAAATTCGATTATGGATATGTAGTGAAACTGTCTCACTGTTGGATTCTGTCAAGTTTGCTGACACTTGACACCCTTTCACTCACAGGAGGAACAAAATGAAGGTACTGGATCTCAGGAAGCTACGACATGATTTCTGGACCATATGGACTGGAAGAGAGGATGGGGACTGCTCATTAGAGAGTGGGGATGAGGAGCAAGTAGTGAAGGTCCTTCCAAGATATGCAGTGAGGCGGCGCCTGAAGGTCATAGCTGACCTCTGTCTCAGACGTGGACTGGACGAAGAGGAAGCATATTTCTTGCAGTGGGCCCTGGAGAGAAAAGGCTCCTTACAGCTCTGCTGTGCAAAGATGAAGATCTGGGATATGCCTCTAAGCAACGTCAAGGAGATCTTGAGTGTTTTCCAGCCATGGCCCGTTGAGGAACTAGAACTGACAGAGTTTGACCTATACACACTGACATGGTTTGCTACCTACCTTGGCCACATGGGAAGTCTTCGCAAACTCTCCATGACCGACCTCTATGAAAACACCATTGGGCCTGGCAACAGGACAGCAAAGAGTGAAATGGATTGTGTCAGGAAGTTCATGTCTCAGTTCTCCAGACTGCACTGTCTTCAGCATCTCTCCTTGAAAGGCGTCTTCTTTCTGAGAAACCAGGTGAAAAAGCTCCTCAGGTAAGCAAGATAGAGAGCTGGGTCAGCTACTAGAGCAAACCTTGCTCTTTACCTAAGGATTAGTGGGTGGATGGTTCCTGCCTGTCACTGGGTGCAATTACAGTGAAAGTTGGTGGTGTGATTTGATGTAGTAGACAGCACTAGGCAGCACCCAGTAGTCTACTTTGTTCATGTGGTCAAACTGTCCTTGAGCTATGTGGCCCAATGGCCTCTTTTTAAGCTCAGGGGACACAGTCTTCTCCAAAACCTTTTGTTTGAACTAACCATTTTGTTTATCCCTAGGTGCCTGAGAAGCCCCTTGGAGAGTTTCTCCATCAGTGGCTACTTTATGTCAGAGTCTGACATGAATAGTATCTCCCGTTGTGAACACCTCTGTGAGCTCAAACATCTGGCCATGAGAGGTGTGGGATTATTGGCTGCAGATTCTATGCCTCTCCAAAATCTGCTAGAGACTGTGGCGCATACTCTGCAGTCCCTGGATTTGCAGGGTTGTGGAATGGAGGACTCTCCGCTCACTGACCTCATACCTGCCCTCAGCCGGTGCACCCAGCTCAACAAGGTCAACCTGTCTGACAATAAATTCTCTGTGCCCATTCTGAAGGACCTTTTGCTGCACACAGCCAACTGGAGCAAGATGAATGCGGAGCAGTACCCTGCCCCTGTGGAGTGCTATGATGACTTCGGATTCATTGACACAGAAAGATTCCTCCAACTTTGTCCTGAGCTCATGGATGCACTCAGGGCCCAGAGGCAGCCCAAGAGTATTATCTTTGCGACCAAACCCTGCAGTCAATGTGGTATGCGTTGTGTCTATGACCTTGGGCCCAGACTTTGTCCTTGCTGGCAGTAAATAGGGAACATGACTTCCTGATTTGGATGCTCTGCACCTGGGCTTTCCTAAGTTATTAGCCTCCTTTGGATATTCAGGGTATGGAAAGTCTCTCAGCTGGTTTCAGGGATCTAATGAACCAAGGAACTCTATTTGAAGTCTTCAGTTGTAGTCTCTTTATTAATTGTGGGTTTAAAATGTTCCTATGCCTACCCATTGCATTCTCAATTTTCTGTATAATGAAGCAGCAATAAAATAATTCTGTATCACAGTTTTCATCATTGGTATCTTTCCTAAACACATAGAATGATGGTCCTGTGTTTAAATGCCATTATTGTTGTCTAGATCTTATACACTAACTCTTTGTAAGGACTCTGGACAGAAATAAAAATGGGAACATGTCCAAATTCAGGCAATAAGATACACTTATCCTCTAGGGCAGACTATATATCCATGCTAGCCTGGGACACAGAAAGGGACACCAGAGCCAGGGGGATGGCTCAAAAGTTAAAAGCACAGGGGAGGCATTCTTTCAGAGGGTTCAAGTTCAGTTTACTGTGGCCATATCAGGTGGCTCACACCTGCCTGTAAGTCCAGCTCCAGGTGATGGGTTCTGTGTGGACACCTGCTTTCAAATGCATCAATCCACACAACATTTGTTGCATGTGTGTGTCCCTAAATGACAGTTGATTAAAAAGACAAGTTTAAACTAGGTGTTGGTGGCACATGCCTGTAATCTCAGCACTCAGGAGGTAGAGGCAGGGAGATCTCTGAGTTGGGGAACAGCCTGATCTATAAGAACTACTTTCAGGACAGCCTCCCAAGCCACAGAAAACCCTGTCTGAAACCACCCTCCCCCCCCAAAGCAACATTTATTAGTTAACAAAACTAACCCCCTAGTTAAAACAGATACACTCATGGGCTGGGTGTTTGCTTGGTACCTGTGAGGCCCTGGATCCATCTTCAGCTTTACATGGTAACAAGAGTGCCTAGAGCTTGAGGATGAGTTTCAGCTCAGTGTTGAACACTTGCACTGCTTGCATTGGGCTCCTGGGTTTGCTCTTCAGCACCATGGATAAACTAATGAGTATGAGTGGCTTGCACACATAAAGGACTTGTAGATATGGAGTTACAAGTGATCAGGTGTGAATTTCACATAAACATAGTATTGCTTAAGTGTCATCTTTCCAGTTTTAGGTTTCAGATGGATTGTTTTATTTTTTTCACAGAGCATGCCACTCACTACATAGCCCTCACATAGCAATTCCTGGGTCCCTAGCTTCCTGGGTTTTACATCACTTGACACTGCTTTTCTACCACACTTGAGACCCGCAGTTCGATCTGTGAATTCCATTAAATGGGGCACAGTAGTGCCACTTGGAATACCTCCATATGGAGGTAGAAATAGAGAAACGGATAATCAATGTCATCCTGCCTACATAGCCTAAGAACTTCTTTCGAAAATCAAAGAAACTTGAAAAACAAAACTTATTTTTTTTCACAGAAAATCCCAGAGGTATGGCATTGTACTGT
This sequence comes from Cricetulus griseus, assembly GCF_003668045.3. Taxonomy (NCBI): domain Eukaryota; kingdom Metazoa; phylum Chordata; class Mammalia; order Rodentia; family Cricetidae; genus Cricetulus; species Cricetulus griseus. The sequence goes on from NW_023276807.1 coordinate 158,149,103, forward strand.
TTGTTTCTTTGTTTAGATGTTACTGGGTAGCTCATAATGCCTTAAACTCATTTTGTAGACCACACTATCCCTACACTATAAACAGTCCTCTGTCTCAGCATTCTGATGGGTGGGATGACATATATGAACCACCATGCCCGGTTGGCTGTTCAACTGTGAAACCCCCAACCCAGCATTAGCACAGGACGGCAATTAACTTCTATGGAGGAGGAAAAAGAAGGAGGGTCTCAAGCTCAAGTTAGCCCAAGGAACTCAGTCTTCTGTGATTTAGAAAAAACAGTACTGCTGGGTGTGGTAGCACACACCTTAATGCCAGTACTAGGGAGGCAGAGGCAGGTGGATCTGGAAGTTCTAGGCCATCCTGGTCTAAAAAGCTATTTCCAGGATAGCCATTGCCATATATATGGAAACCCTGCCTCAAAAGCCAACAAACAAAAATAGTATTAATAAGGATTGCGGATTGAGCACAGAAATCAGTAGTGGAGTTCTGGTTTCTAATCTAGGTACTGGCTTTAAAGAAAATAAAAAAATCCAAAAATACACCTGAGATGCAGTTCAGTGGAGGAAGCTGGGTAAAGTGTTCATGGAGACCTGGTTGCATTAGGTCCCAGAGAGACAGAGACAGAGAGAGAGAGAGGGGGGGGGAGGAGGCAGAGGAGGAGGAAGCAGCAGCAGCAGCAGCAGCAGCAGAAGAAGAAGAAGAAGAAGAAGAAGAAGAAGAAGAAGAAGAAGAAGAAGAAGAAGAAGAAGAAGAAGAAGAAGAAGACAGGAGGAGGAGGAGGAGGAGGAGGAGGAGGAGGAGGAAGAGGAGGAGGAGGAGATGAAGAAGACAACAATGACTCTCCATGTCCTTCTTGAAGAGCTTTTTGTACCACTAGGCTAACTTGATCATGATGGATGTGCAGCAGTATCCTGCCCCTCTGGAGGGTGTATCAATGCCTTGGTTTTTCTGCAGACAGAGATATCATCAACCTTGTTCTACTCTCATGCATACACTCAGGGCCTTAGGCAGCCCAAGAGGATCTTCTTTACTATGATGTTGCCAAAAATCTGGTGAGTACTGTATCTATGTTCCAGGACACAGACTTTATTCTTGTTGGCTGTAAATACAAACATGACTTCTGGGTTTGAAGACATGAAGTCTTGGGACACGTTTCCCATCTGGAATTGCAGAGTTCGTGGCTTTAGACACTGCTCAGATTGCTAGAAACTAAATGATGTGCAGTGAGGCTGAGGGTGACAGGAAAACAATGGGACCATGGGAGCAGGTAGAGTCTCCTGGATTCAGAAGGACAATTTTGCTTTTCTAAGTGGTTTCACAAGGAGGTGGGGATTACCAGTGACTTTGTGTGCACCTGTGAACCTGGATACTCTCCACCTGGGGTCTTTCTCTGTTGTTAACCTCACTGCCAGGTTCAGGGTCAGGAGGTTCCAGTGACTCACAAATGAAAACCACTGGTGTTTTTGTGACACTTCTGTCATTCTTGGGTTTGCCTGTGCATCTGTCACATTTCCTTTGTGTGGCTGTTCAAATATCTGCACATTTTTTTTTTCGAGACAGGGTTTCTCTGTGTAGCTTAAGAGCCTATCCTGACACTCCCTCTGGAGACCAGGCTGGCCTTGAACTCACAGAGATCTGCCTGACTCTGCCTCCCAAGTGGTGGGATTAAAGGCGTGCACCACCAACGCCCGGCCTCACAAAAAATGTTAACCATGCGGGATGTTGGTGGCATTCGCCTTTAGTGTCAACACATGGGAGGCAGAGGCATGCAGGCATCTTTGAGGTCCAGACCAGCCTAGTCTATAAGAGCTACTTCCAAGGTAGCATCAAAGCCACAGAGAAACCCTGTCTCAAAACTCCTCACCCCCCAAAATAATGGTAACCTACAGTGATCAGAACTGGCAATTCCTGTGAAGGATGTTTCAAGGAACCACAGAGGATACATCTAGTGTACTCAGTTCACGGGGCACTGTGGACCCATCAAAGATGCCTGAAGGAAACACAAAAGAGGGCAAAATGAACAGGATTTGGACATTTTTTTCTACACTTAAAACTTTATTTCCTTTTTATTTGATAGCCTCATGTGCTCCACCCTGGCCTTGAACCCTTGAAGTTATTTCTTGCCTCACTGACATACCACTATAATCCACCATGTCTAGCATGTATGCCACATGTCTGTAGGCTCAAATTTCTGTGAACTGTTGAACTCTTTACTCCTATAAAATGATTACTTCAAAAAGATAGTATTTTATTGTGTTCAGTTGTGGTCTCTGTGTTTTCTGTGTTGATTTACTGAAAAAAAAATCTCCCTATGTCTAGTCATTCTATCCTCCATTTTCTGTCTAGTAAAATATCAATGAAATAATTCATAATTACACAGGTTTATTCTTCATTAGAATGTTTGTTGAGCACATAGGACAGGGGTCTTTCTTAAATGTTATTACTGTCATCTGAATTCCATAAAGCATCTAAATTTCAGGACTCCTCAACAAATGCTTTCTGGACAGAAGTAAAAATGAACATATGGATGCCAATAATGTTAGCATATCACAGTCTAGGATAGGTGGATAAAGTTATCAGCCAGGGTGGATGAAATATATGCATATACTATAGCCTAGAGTGCAGAGTAAGACAACATTGACTTTAGAAAACAACAACCCATCGATTGAGAGAGATGGCTTCATAGATTAAGAGCACATACAGTTTTTTTTTTTTTGATCCTCCCAGACAGGGTTTCTCAGTGGCTTTGGAGGCTGTCCTAGAACTACTCTTGTAGACCAGGCTGGTCTAAAACTCACAGAGATCCACCTGCCTATGCCTCCTGAGTGCTGGGATTAAAGGTGGGTGCCACCAAGGGCCCGCCCCCATACAGCTTTTTAAGAGGACCCAAGTTTGGTTTCAGGTGACTCTCCAATGTCTCTCAAAAGGAGATTTAAGGTGACAGTACTACATCTGGCCTGTGTGGGGCCCTACTTTCACATGCACAAAGCCACACATGCACAAAGCCACACAATTTACACACACCTACACACACACACACACACACACACACACACACAGTGAGAGAGAGAGAGAAGACAGAATCTTAAAAATTAGTCTTAAATTGAAAACCCAATTTCACAAAGAAATAGTAAAAATGAACTAGCTAATTAAAATGAGATGCTGTTAGTAGCCTGACACTTGTGTGAGCCTGTGTGGCTCTGACATCACCCCCAGCACCACACAGTGAAGAGAAGATATGGAGTATTAAGCTGTGTGGGTTGAGCTCAGTGACTGAGCATTAGCCTAGTTTGCTCTGGGCTCTGGGGTTTGGGATCCTGCAACATGGTACATCAGGAGTTCGTGTATCACTAATAATAATAACACAGAGACAGATATTGGGGTTCAAGGCGAAGATCAGAAAAGCAAATTGGCCAGCCATTACAGATATCTCACCTCTACCAAGGCAGAGAAGACCCTGTCCTCAGTATGACAGCAGACTGAATACAGACTGAGAACCTGAACCCCTGTCTTATATTCCACTCTAGCCCTGGGGTAAAGGTGTGGCTTTCCACTTGCTGGATTAAAGGTGTGAGCCATGTTTCTCCATTAGACTCATTCTCTCATGTTGCCCATGGTGGCCTTGAACTCACAGAGATCCTTCTGCCTCTGTCTCCTGAGTGTTGGTATGAAAGGTATGTCCACCTCTGCCTTTCCTCTATGGCTAATTAGTGGTTTTGGTGAGTGGAAAACTAGTGACTTAGCACTTAACTAGTTGTGTTTTTCACTCATGGCTTAGGCGTGTGGCTAACTAGTGGCTTAGCTCTTAACTAGGTGTGTTGTTCCCTAGTGACTTACCTCTGCATTCTGATCTTCAGGCCAGCTTTATTTATTAGATTACAAACAAATATCACTACAATTTGGTCAATGTAAGCACTTGTGGAACAAAGCCAGCACCTAAATTGTGAGCATGAGACAGCTGTCCCTATTAGCCATCTGCCTTGTGAAGACATGGGCAAAGGAGAAGTAACCTCTCTCCCTTCCCTACCATCAACACAGAAATCAGGAAGGAGAGATGGCCCTGGGGTTGTGAGAATGCAAGAGCTATCCCTGACAGCCCCCACCACCCATAAGACCTGCTGCAAAGTTCTGGACAGCAGGTCCTGCTCCTGGCCAGAGCAGCACAAGAGAGCCAATCCTGTTAGCTGAGGTGTGGGTGAGCCAGCCCCAAAATTATGACCATGGGAGAGCTGTTCCCATGACCCAGGTATCTTGTGATGCTATGGGTAGAGGAGAGTTGCCCCCATACCCATCAACACCTGAGGAAGCTGTAAGTGCTGAACCTGTGGAGATAAGAGTGTGAGAACCATCGCTGACCCCTACCAGCTGACATACTCCAGGAAGCGGCACAATAGAGCCAATGCTATTAGCACATGTGTAGGTGTGCCAGCCTTGAGACTGTGACCATGGGAGAGCTGTGCCCATCCTCCCACGTTTGGGACCAACCCTACAGCTGCTCAGACCCAAACCTGGGCTTATGACTTGGCCTGTGCCAACATCCACCCCATCTGTGATCTTGCAGAGCAAGTGAAGGGATCTGAGTCTCAGATCTAAAGCTGCAGGATCTCCACAACGAAGGATGGCAGCAGGATGTCCAGGGAGAGTCCTAGTGGGCACCCAGTAATGAACCTGTAGTGAAGACTAGGGGGCCTTGAATCTGACCAAAGACTCCGCAAAGAACTAGTGCAATAGGGATGTGTGGACAAAGGGTACAAGGCATGACTTACTGCATTGCAAATTCCATGGTGGGATTTTTAATTCCTTCTGTTTTTTCCCTGTAGACCAGGCTGGTCTTGAACTCACAGAGATCTGCCTGCCTCTGCCTTCTGAGTGCTGGGATTAAAGGTGTGAGCTACCACTGCCTGGGTAAAGAAAACTTTTAAATGGGGTGGCTTGCATACAATTTCAGGCATGCAGTTCATTATCCTCCTGATGCAGCCTGGTGGAGGCAGACATGGTGCTGGAGATTCCTACATCTGATCTTTGGGCAACAGGAAGTGGTATGTGTCACTTGGCAGTATCTTGAGCATAGGAGACCTTAAAGTGCAATCCAGAATAACACACTTCTTCCAAAAAGGCGAGACCTATTTCAACAAGGCCACACCTCCTATAGTGCCACTCCCCAGGAAATTATGGGGGCTAATTATACCACTTCAGTCTATATTTTAATAAATAAGAAATAGAGTATTAGCCTTATTTTTTATTCTTACTCATTAGATCATTGATTACTCGAGGACTTAAATGTTTTGCTGGGTAATGGTGGCACACATCTTTAATCCCAGCACTAGGGTGGCAGAGGCAGGCAGATCTCTGAGTTCAAGGCCAGCCTGGTTTACAGAGCAAGTTCCAGGACAGACAGCCTTCAAAGCAATACAGAGATACCTTGTCTTGAAAAGAAAAAAAGAAAAAAATAACAAAAATATTTTATGTATATGAGTGTTCCTCTCCCCATGTCAGGCAAGCTTACTATTGTCTGTCACTTCAGCTCTGAGGATGCCTCTAGCCTCCCAGGCTTCTGGAACTTGCACTGGAATGCACAGAACCGTGCATAATTATAAAGTATGCAAAGGATTTTATAAGAGCTGAACAAGTTGGGGGTCCTAGAGAGGAGGTGCTACCTGGGCCGTGCAGATCTGAGTGGGCTGTGCTGCCACCCTGGGCCATGAGAAAGGTATGAGTGTGATACACAGCATATCCAATGCCTCTAAAATGAACCAAGATGCCATGGACAGGTGGGAAAAAGACGCCCAAAGTGTTTTTGTTGTTTTCTTATGTTTGTTTTTGTATTTTCTTTTGCTCATTTCTTTAGTGTTCTTATTTGTATTTACTTTTATTTTATTTTTACTATTTCTTTTGAATACTTTCTTTGTGGGGGGCACTAAGAGTGAAGGGCAGATACAGAAGGATGAGGGAATGGGTGGGATTGGGTTACATGAAGTGAAATTACTGAAGAATTAAAATATCATCCTAAACACAAAATAAAAGATGAAGACTAGGACTGGAGAGTTGTTTCAGAGGTTAAGAGCACTGACTGCTCTTCCAGAGGTCCTGAGTTCAATTCCCAGCAACCACCTGGTTGTTCACAACCATCCATTATGAGATCTGGTGCCCTCTTCTGGTGTGCAGATATACACGGAAGCAGAATGTTGTATACATAATAAATAAAATCTTAAAAAAAGAGATGAAGACTAACAGAATACCTGGAAGTATTAAGAAAGAAGAGGAGCGACTACTGTGGCTTAAGACCATTTCCTGTGCTCTGTGCTGCCTTCCTTCAGCCCAGTTTGGTGCACACACAGTGCCTCCCAGCCTGAGGATCCTAGATTCCAATTGTTTGTAATTCCCCCAAACCTCCTTCATGGGGAGGTGTGTGTCTATTGCTCACTGCAGCGTAAACATCTGTGCACACAGAACATTGAACACACACATAAGAGGGAGATCACTAAAGGCAGGAGGCACAGGACATTTTCCTCGTTACTGCAAGCAGACACAAAGATGGGTCTGCTCATCATACACACATCATCGTGGCATGTGCAGACTCTTGTAGCAAAGTCAGAACTGATCTGAGGGCCTGAAATCCTACAGCCCAGAAAACCCAGTGTCTGCTACATCCCTTATCAATATTTACAGAGGCCCACTTTTTTTTTCCAGACAGGGTTTCTCTGTAGTTTTGGAGCTTAAACTGGCACTTGCTCTGGAGACCAGGCTAGCCTCGAACTCAGATCTGCCTGACTCTTCCTCCCGAATGCTGGGATTAAAGGTGTGCTCCACCAAGGCCCGGCTTATACTATCTTTTTCTTAGTTGAGACTCCCTCCTCTCAGATGACTGTAGCTAGTGTCAACTTGACAAAAATTATCCAGCACAATCGACCCCTTGTCAACTTGACACAGAACACTTTTCAAGATACCACTTGTTCTTTCTTGGTGGCAGGGTGTTAGTGTTGTGAGGATTCATTGCCAAGATCTGATTATTACATATGACAAATATAAAACATGAATATTGGTAAAATCCCCACAGTCTTTACAAATTCAAACATATTAAAGTTCAGTTTTCAATAACATCAGGTCTCCTTTTCCTCCTGTTGAGTTGCTTTGTACAATATGAGGTCTCTCACCTTTTCTTATTGAGTCTTATGTTGTCCTGACTGGCTGTCATCTCTTGGAGATCTGTTCTGAATTAAAAAACAAAGGAAGTGGAAACATGGGAAAGATGGGAGTTGTGTGTGGGAACTAGTGGAGTGGTGGGAAGGGAAACTGTACTTGGATGTATTGTCTGAATGAACAGCTGTTCCTTACTTTAGATTTGCTGGGTTTAGAATACGTTTGAGACAACGTTTTAGAGCCCAGGCTGGCCTTCTACTCACTAAGTAGCCAAGAGTGGTCTTGAACTAATCTATCCTCCTGCCTGGACTTCACATGTGCTGGTCTTACAGGTGAGAGCCTGAAACCCAGTGTGACTGAGGCACCCTGGGAAGTCATTTTAAATTGTGTAACAGTGGGTAAAGAGGTTGTGGTGGAGTCCAAAAACCAGGAAGTGAAATCCAGAGCTTCTTACCGTGCTTTAGAGCAGGTTGTGCTGTTATTTGCTGCAGATGTGGGCAATGAAACAGGAACCACTAAACTCAAAACCCATGTGTGGTTTACTGGGAAAGGGAGTGAAGGGAGGGGTATTTGTTGGCCAACCGGGAGCGGGAATGGGAAGAGAGAGAACAGGTTGGAGGCACTTGCTTAAAAGGGAAAGCTTGCACACTTGTACAGAGTCCTTAAGCAGCCATGTAATGCAACATAGGGTTCTTTGAGCTGTCTTAAAGTATCTGAATGCTAGTGTGCACACCTTGCCAGTTGTCAGGGGGAGGGGTCAGCATAATGCCAGGATACCAACAAGTGCCTCTTCAAATCATGATTTTGTTTTGCTCACTGTTGCCAATTCAGTGGTTTTGGGTTTTTTGTTGTTGTTTTGGCATTCTATTTTTATTTCTTTGCATCCCCACTGCTGTTTCCTCTCCTTTCTCTCCCAACCCTCACCTACCCTGTGCCCCCATCCATTTCTCAGTAATGGGAAGACATAACTGAAAATATGGGACCAGCTAGAAACCTAGTGCAATTGAAATCCAAGGAATTCATGAGGGTGACCTGAGCTATGGGGGATAGAGAGCCTGAACAGGACATCTCCTATAAACAGACAAGACTTCCAGTGAAGGGATTGGAACACCAGTGCAGTCACAAAATCTTTGACATACAATTTGTCCTGCCTACAAGATGTGGTGGGGTAAGGCAGTTTAGAAATTGTGGGAGTGGCCAAATAATCAGTGGTCCAGCTTCAGACCTAAGCCATGAGAGGAAGCCCATCAGAATAACTGCCTGGAGGGCTAGGACCCAGAGGCAGTATAGCCCAGAAGCCTAGGATGGAACCAAACACCAATGGCAAAAAAAAAAAAATCAGTGAAATGATTCCTAATGATATTTTGCTATAATCTTGCAAAGGATGGGGAGGAAGGATTGTAGGAACCTGAGGGGTCCAGAACACAAAAACCCAGGGAAACAATTAACCTGAGATCACAGGGCTCACAGAGACTAAACCCACAACCAGGGAGCCTGCATGGGACTGACCTAGGCCCTCTACATATATATGGTATTTGTGTAGCTTAATCTTCATGTGAGACTCCCAACAGTGGAGGCAGGGGCTGTCGTCTGGAACTCTTCTTCATACTGGGTTGTCTCTTCAAGACTTACTACAACTTGATATGCCATAATTGATTGAGATCCATGAGATACCTGTCCTTTTATAGAGAGAAATAGGAATGTTTTCAGTTAAAAAAAAAAATCTCATCTCTTAAAACCCAAAATCTCTTTTAGAAGTTCAAATTCTGTCAACTGTGAGCTCCTGTCAAATCGAAATTAAATAATTTCTTATTTCAAGAGTAAAGGACAAGTGCACAGTCACAATCAAAACAAAACCCAACTGCCAACAGCAAAAATAACTCCATGTCTAAGATCTGGATCCACTGACTTACTGTCTTCTGGGCTCATCCAAATGACTGGGGTCACTTCTCAGTTCTGCCCTCTGCAGTTTCTCTTGTAGGTTCAGGCCAGCTCCACTCCACTGCTGCTGCTGTTCTTGGAAGTCACCCCATGGTACTGGCTCCTTCAAAATCTTGGGTGTTTCTTGCTGCAACTGGGCTGCACTTGCACCAATAGCTTCTCCTAGGCTGACTGCAGGACTCCAGCCCTGCCCACAGTGGCCTCAGCTGCTCCCCATGACCCCTCCATGCCTTCAAAACCAGGACCACCTAGGTGATTGCTGCACTAGCAAGTTCAAGCTGCCAGCATGAGGCACACATGACCTTGAGGAAACACTTCTCAGAAGATTTCACCTCAATCATGCCGGCCTATTCTAAATCTCAGCTCATCATTGAGTCCCAGCTGACCAGCATCCATAGCCCAGCAAAGCAGAAGTTTCACTTTAATTGTTCTGATATCTTGCCAATCACAGCTGATTCATCATCCCCAGCTAAAACCAGAATCAGTCTTAACTCAAATAGCCAGAAGATTCTTTCTTCCTTCTGAAATTTCACCAGCCAGGCTCAACCATTTGCACTACTGTCAACGCTCTTATCTTCCAAGCTCATACAGATCATCCCACTCAACTCTCCACACAAAATGGCTTCTCTAGCCCAAAGTTCCAAAGTCCTTTCACAAATCTCCCCAAAGTAAGATCAGGTGTTTCAAGCAATCTCTCTCACTATTTGGGTACAAAATTCTGTCTTAGGATTTCAATTGCTGTGATAAAATTTAGATCACCAGCCCAGGGTGGGCTGGGCACTCCCATCAATCAGAAAGAAAATGCCTACAGCTGAATCTTAGAGGTGTTTTCACCATTGGGATTCCTTTATCTGAGATGACTCTAGTCTGTATCAAGTTGATATAAAACTATCCAACACACACAACAAAGTAAATCCCAATCCAACAGTACTTTCCTGTCTTAATAGAGACCAAGGGAAATTTCCTCATCAAGAAATTTAAGGTGATTCTCTTTGAACACATCTCCCCTCCAAAACTTCTCATTTTCCTTCAATGAATCTATATTCACTGCAAGTTAAAAATAACAGAAAAAAATGAAAACGAAGATGCTGGCAATGTAGGTGAGTGTCTAGAGTGTTTTCCTAGCAGGCAGGAGGCCCTGGGTGTTCTCCATCAACACACTTGTAAAAAGGCCAGTACTCAGACTTCATGACCCATCACTTAGGACATAGAGGCAGAAGGGGCACTACTCAAGGTCTTCTAAGATACATACTCTCAGTTCCAGACAAGCCTGTGCTCCTGGGCACCATGTTTTAGAAAAACAAGACCAATCCCACAGGCAGCATAGCCAGAAATATTAAAGTGACCAGAATCAAAACCTCTGGAAGATACTTGAGTAACAGCCTGTAAGGGCAGCCCCTGGGAGCTGAGGCTGACTTTGGTGACACATGCTAGTGACTCCTGAATCCAGGAGACAGAGTCAGGAGTGTTGTAATTAAAAAAGCAGAGCAGAGAGAAGGAGGCCATGGGACAGAGCTTGGGTTGAAGGGTATTTCATTGGAAGGAAGTGAATGGTAAAAGGGGGAAACAGGGAGAGGAGACCTGCCTCTGGTAACAAGAGCAGCAGAAGAGAAGAGAGGCAGAGAGAGGCAGAGAGGGGGAGAGAGACAGAGACAGCAAGATGGGAGGTGGGCAGGGCACTTTGAAAAGGAAAACAGTGAATGTGCACAGGTGGCTCTTAGTGACTGCAGCTGAGGGTGTGTCCTGTCAGAACCCCAAGGACAGGCCAGTACAGATGCCTGAATACTAGCAATAAGGACCACAGATTCCAAATAGCTCAAGCTGCTCAGCAAGGTCCTGGACAGTCTGGTTAACAAAACAAAACGCTGACTCAAGCATGAAACAATCACAAATTATCAAAGAAGAACATGGTATTTGAATTTAAGGCAAAGCTTCATTTGAGTTTAAAACCAATGCCTAATCTGCAAATATAGAAACAAAAATTCTAGTGTCCTGTGCCATTCTGGGTTTATTGTCCCTCGCAGGAAGCAGCTGGCTGGGTGATAGAGGGGTGTGACTTACCAGAGATGACAGGGTTCCTACCCCAAGAGGCACAGCAATTGGCTGTGTACCTTCTCTGCCTCCTCAGAAGCTTTTATGCACCTTCCTCCTCACTGCTCCCATTTGCTGCCCCAGCTCCACCCACAGCTAGTTGGATTCAATGACTAAGGCTCCTTCCTCTCAATCCATCCTAATGGGCTCCTGTGTGTGTGTGGGGGGGGTTCAGATCCACTACTAGCAGGAAAGGTGTTGGATCCCAGCCCCAATGGGGTCTCTGTCAGTTGCTTGTCAGCCAATAACCACAGGTGCATCCTGTGTTTTAGTCCTGGCTTACAGCCCTGGCCTCCACCCACTGTAGTTTGGAAAACAGGAGCTCTTCTTTCAGGAGCTCTTCCACCTGGGGTTTTTCCACTGTTTTGTAACTGTATATAAGGCTGCTCTCTCCCTGGAAAACAGCAGACAAAGAAGGAAAGATGAACATAGCGCAAGCTGCTGGAGGTCTCTGCTTTTAACTAAATCTCCAGGTTTTCGCCTGATGCTCAGACTTAGTTGGACATGGACACCACAGAAAGGGAGAGAACTGAGACTATGGAAAATACAAGGACTTCTTCATACATCTACAGCACAAAAAAATCATATCTATAATTCTTCTTTTTTAAAAAATCATCTTTCCATTTGGTGAACCAACTTTTCTGAGAGGTGGGCTCCATGGCCAAGTGATTGATAGGCGCAGTTGAATCAATTCACAAGGTAAGGCATAATAATACAACAGGATGGTATAAGCTGGGTGATGGTGGCACACGCCTTTAATCCCAGCACTCGGGAGGCAGAGGCAGGTGGAACTCTGTGAATTCGAGGCCAGCCTGGTCTCCAGAGCGAGTGCCAGGATAGGCTCCAAAGCTACACAGAGAGACCCTGTCTCAAAAAAACAAAAACAAAAACAAAAACAAACAAACAAACAAACAAAAAAACCAAAAACCAAAAAACAAACAAACAACAAAACCACAAAAACCCTTGGACAGATTACAAGGACAGGGTTCTCCCCCAGGTCAGAGGTCAAACTCCTCCTACTCTATGCCCAAAAGAGAGTAGCTTTACCTTAATGACCTGAACAAACTCCTCATTCCTCTGCCTCCCCCCTGTGGCATCAGTAACAGCTGCTGTGATGAAATACCCCAAGAGAAAAACTGAACTGTGGAACAGTCCTCATGCCTCACTACTAAAGGGCATGCTGTCCATCATGGCCGCAATGACATGGTGGCAAGAGTGAGAGGCAAATGGTCAGGCTGTGAGCACGAGGAGGGAGCAGAGAGAAATCAAGGGTGGTACAGAGTTTGCATTGCCTTTCTTGTACAGTTCATGACTGCAGCACATGGGGTGATGACCTCAGCCTATGACACAGCACCTCCACATTGAGAGTGCAGCTTCCTGCCTGACTACTCTTTTCAGAACACCAGCAGGTATGGTTCCTTGATGACTCTAAAGCACCAAGGTGACAAGGCTGTCCATTAGATAAATGGTTTTTGTTTTGTTTTTCCAGACAGGGTTTCCCTGTGTAACTGTGGATACCCTCGAACTCTGTAGACCAGGGTAGCCTAGAACTCTCTGAGCTCTTGTCTCTGCCTTATGAGTGCTGGTATTAAAGGTGCGTTTCATCAACCCCAAATTCTTACACTGTTCTCAACAGGCAGAGAGCAGTGGGTGTTTTCACTGTAGATGGATTAAGATGCAAGGCTGTGGCCAAAGGGACTCAATACCTCCATGTATTTCATCTTTTGGATCCTAGCAACACAAGTGATGAAATCCTCACAGGTGAAAGCCTCTTTTCTAAAATCCAAGGACTCACTCCACCATTTCAGCCTACCACAGTGCAACCCAGAAACTCACTCTCCTGAATTCACAGAGACTTCTCTCTTAGGTGATTAGAACCTGTCTAGTTGACAATGAATCTCTTTTTCTAAACCTTGCACCTCACCCCACCTCCAATCAAAAAGGTCCATTGGTCTACTTTTGGTGTTTAGTTTGGTGTGAAGCCTAATTGTGTTGATGGGATGTCGAATTGCTATGGAAACTCACCTGCAGTTATTTTTTTGAATGAAAAGTATAATAAAACATAATTTGTTTAAATTAAACATTTTTGCTCTACAAAACTGTCAAGATGAGAATATGAGACATGTAATAACAAAGTATTTGCAAAGGGTACATTTGATTAAAAAAATGGTATCACAGGAGACATGAAGTTCTTATCTCTCAATAGTAAAGAAACAAGAAACATTATTAGTGAGTAGACCAATAACCCTACTAGAAGAGCACATGCAACTGAACATAGAAATATGGAAGAGATTCTCATCCTATGTCTCCCAAAAATGCAATTTAAAACACTAATGGAGAAGGGCGCCAAGTCTTCACCCTTGGTGGAGGAACAACAGGCAGTGGATGGCTGCTGAGAGAGAGTCACTCTCCTTTCAGGTCTTGGGTGCTGATTGATTGTCTGTGCCCCAGAGGATGGACACACACCTATACCCATGTAGGTAACACTAATTGAACTCAAGAGGTTGTTAAAGACAACAATGAAAAAAAAAAACACATGAAATTGGCAGAGAGACAGGGTGAGGTGCACTGTGAGAGATGGAGATAGTGATGGGTGGTTGGACATTATCAAAATGCATTGCATAAATGTACGGAATGGTCAAAGAATTAAAGGAAAGGTAGGGATTCCATTATCCATTTGGTAGAATACCTAGAGTCAGGCACACTAGACTTGCCATCTGCTAAGCAGAGCACTTAGCACCAGGAACTGATGAGAATACAAATGGGGGGCACAGCAATTTTGAAAGAAATTTTGCCTATTTCTTTCTTTCTTTTATTGGGCGGAGGGTGGTTTCAAAACCGGTTTCTCTATGACTTTGAAGGCTGTCCTGGAACTAGCTCTTGTAGACCAGGGTGGTCTGGAACTCACAGATATCTGCCAGCCTCTGCCCCCCCCCAGTGTTGTTCTCTTGTTTAAGATATATATATATATATATATATATATATATATATATATATATATATATCCCAAGATGAGAAGTGAGAATGAGTGATACATTAACCATAGTTTATTACAGGTGGGGAGGGAGAGCCAGAGTGGGAGTTGGAGAGATGCAGAAGAGGAAGAGAGAGACAGGGCAGAGAGCAGGGGGAGGTAAGAGAGAGCAAAGAGAAGAGAGAGAAGAGAGTTTAAATGGCCAGGGGTCTGTCTTTTAAAGGATTCCTTTACATTTGCATGCAGACTTGGTTCCCATGGAAGCCAGGACTGACCAGGGTTCTGCCTGAGTGGATTCTGCAAGGTAACAGTGCCAGGCCAGCATAATGCCTGAATCTTTCACTGAGTTCTGGGATTCACCACTGCCTGGCGCCTATTACTAATTTATTTTTTACATTTAAATCCCAGTTCCCACTTCCTCCTCCCCTCCCTCTCTGCTACCCCCCCAAACCCCATCTGCTCTTCAGAGAGGGTAAGGCCTCCCCTTCCAGAAATAGATGGAAGCAGATGCAGAAATCCACAACTAACCAATGGCTCAAGCTCCTGGAGTACAATCAAAGGTAGGGGAGAGGGAATATATGAACAAAGGAGTCAAGACCATAATGGGGAAACCAACAGAAACAGTTAGTCAGTGAGAGGTCACTGACTCAGATCTGACACATGGGAACCAGCTAAGACCTGAACCTACAGAGATTTTTGCAGCAATGTCTAACTGAGCTTGAAGGTGAACCACACAGAATGGAGTGGTACCATCTGTTGGGCCATAGGCCAGGAATGTGCTAGAGAGAACCAAACATCACTACATCATCTGTCTGCTTCCTGTTTGCACACACTATGAGCAGGCCCTGCCCACTCTTTTCCCACCATTCCTTTCCCACAATTCCATGCTGCAGTGCATTTCAGGAACAGTTGGCCAAAGAAATCCCTTTACCTGTTACATTGCTTCTGGCGATGGTTCTTGTTTAATGCCAAGAGGGAAAACTGGTTACTTATTTTTTATGGTAGCAACCTTGCCTGGGGCCACAAGGGGAGCTTATGAGCAAAACTCCTTTCCAGACACAAATCCCTTCTAGTGAGCAGCTTTTACAATAGGATCTGGAGGTTTCCTGTTTAAATGGCATGTATCTATTGACCAGGTTTCTTCAGCCCAACAGTCAATCGGTGGGTCTTTCCCTGTTAGGGTTGCATATCAGATACCAGAATATCTAATCATATCAGTTGCCTATCAGAAACTACAGGTCTGTTGTTGTTTGTGGGTAAAGACACATCCAGTTGCTAGAGCATCTCCTTTGGGAGGTTTGCTGAAATATGGAAACCTCAGTAATCATGAGGATATTTTTTGTTTGTTTCTTTCTTGCTGCAGATAGAGTTTCTCTGTAGCTTCAGAGGCTGTCCTGGAACTAGCTCTATACACCAGGCTGGCTTTTGCTCTGTAGACCAGGATGGCCTTGAACTCACAGAGATCCCCCTGCCTGTGTCTCCTGAGTGCTGGATTTAAAGGTATGTGCCACCACCACCCATCTTCATGATGACATCTTTAATTTCCTTTAAGCATGGACCTCTTGCTTAAATCTACTCATCACCAGTGACCTCAGGAGTATGGTAGAAAACAACCTTCTATTTTCAAGACTACCAGCAAACACTGAAGGGCTACGTGTGATGTTTGTAGTTCCCTAGACTTAACAGGTCTTAAGGGTTAGTTATTAAAGCTAATTTTATGCCTGGAATTCTGAGGAAGGGGGTCTCAAGAGCCAATGTCACTGAATTCAGAAGGCCTACTGCTCCAAACTGGGTGGAGTATTCCTGAAGACACTATAGTTATTTTAAAATACCTTGAATCATCTTTGGTGGAATGGATTGTCCCCTTTTGCCACATTCCTAGCTCCTGTTCGTGTTGGTGGCTGACATTAGCATATGAGAGTATCACATTTCCCTGTCCACACACCCCTAACTATAGTGACTTGTGCAGGAATGGACATGGAATCTACCTCAGCATGCCACTAAACCCAAGGCAATACTGCTAGAAAGGAAGGAACTTGACTCCAGAGCAGCTTATATGAGAAGTGCTGACATCAGTAGGTGTACATTTGACATCATGCGTAGTGAGAACTTGAAATTCCCATCAGAGGCCTGGGAACCTCATATGGATGTGTGTCTGGGTGGGTAACTATCAGGCCATGGGGAGCAGGGGATAAAGAAGGGCCAAGGAAAGAAATGTAGTACTTGGTAAAACTGACTCTTTAAAAACAGCCTCACTTGGGGCCATTAACTAGTGATTCCCAGTTTACTAGTCAACTTGCAATGTCTCTATTTCCATACACTGTTTTGGCATTTCTCATTTTCAGTCTCACTGACCATCTGTTTAATCATCCTAGTATTTGTTTAATAAATAGACTGTGTTTAAACTGAGTTTGTCTCTGAACTTTGGGTTCTTACATCTAATGTTGATTTTTGATTTCCCAGTTTTTGAGTTGTATGGGTCAAGTATTCATTTGGAATATCTCTACATTCTAATGTACAAATGTAGTGTGATCCGGGCTTTGGTGGCACACACCTTTAATCCCTGCACTCAGGAGGCAGAGGTAGGTGGATCTCTGTTATTTCGAGACCAGCCTGGTCTACAGAGTGAGTGACAGGATAGGCTCCAAAGCAATGCAGAGAAACCCTGTCTCAACAAACCAAAACAAAACAAAACAAACTAACAAATATAAAAACAAAAACAAAAACAAACCAACAAACAAAAACAAAACAAATGTAGTGCTATAAATTTTTGAGAACTGCTTTAATTCCTTACTTCATGTCAATGGTAAAAGGTCACCTCTGTGTTAGTGACATCCTGTCACTGATAGATACAGTCAGTCCTAACATCAGAAGAGATTAAGGAATACAACTTTTGGAATGGATGAACTTAGCATTACCCAAGTTCCAGCAATGAAAGTATCAGAATGAGCCCTGATGCACCAGACACCTAAGGTAGAGATTTCTCAGCTAAGCTGACCTCACCTTAATGTGTCCAACGAAGTACTTTGGTTTCTTTTCTTCTCTCTCTATCATTTCTACCTATGAGTCTACCTATGGGACTGGATTCCATCCCCAGTATCAAGAAAATTAATAAAATAAACCACAGCCTCTAGTGGATTTTTCTTTTTTCTTTTCTTTTTTTTTTGTCACTGTTTTCTTTTCTGACTTTTTGGTATTTAACCCATGGGATTCAAGATATTAAGTTAGACATCAATACCCCTTTATTTTATTGTAATTGGTAAGTTAATAATTAATAGTTTGAGACAACATTTCTCTGTGTAGACCTGGCTGACCTGGAACTCTGTATATCAGACTGGCCTCCAAGTCATAGAGACCTGGCTGTCTTCACCTCCAGAGTGCTGAGTTTAATGTCATACACCACAACTGACCGGATTTCTCTTTCTTTCTTTCTCTTTCTTTCTTTCTTTCTTTCTTTCTTTCTTCCTTCCTTCCTTCCTTCCTTCTTTCCTTCCTTCCTTCCTTCCTTCCTTCCTTCCTTCCTTCCTTCCTTCCTTCCTTCCCTCTTTCCTCCTTCCTTTCTTCATAAAAGAGCCACTGGCCCAAAACTTTCTGAGAAGAGGCTGGTCTTGAAATGACAGAGATCTACCTGCTTCTGCCTCTGCCTCCTGTTTGCTAGGATAAACATAGTTGTCAGTCTGCCCAGGCAATTTACTTCTCCTGAGGTAGGATCTTCCTCAGTGCTGAGGGAATATCGAGCAACAGATATCATTCCTGCACTGGGTGCCACGGTTCTCAATTAGTGGCTTCCAGGCCTGGATGCCTTATCCCCTGCTCTGGATGCCAAAATAACTTTCCCTTTGGGTCCAATTCTGCCTTGAAAACATCTGTAAATAAAGTGGGTTTTGAGGCTCAGTCCTGTAATCCAGCACTCAGGAGGAAATGAAGCAGAGGAAACACCATTAGTTGAGGCCCAGCTTCTGCTATACCGTGAGTTCTAGGTCAACTTCGGCTAAATAAAGACTAAATAAAAAAGAAAGAAATGATGGAAGAAGGGTAGAAAGAAAGATCTTAGTGTTTGTGTGATTAGTCTCAATTCCTTCCCTTCACTGCCTAAAGATCTGATCCAGATACACCCCAGATCACAAAACCAGTTAAGATGGTGGAGGAGCTCCACCTTCCAATCAAATTGCAGCTTGTGTTGGGGCGGGGGCAGGTATCAAAGGGGAGGAGTTAGGGGGAAGGACTGAAAAACTTCAGAAGAGCAAGAGAAAATACTCAGGTTGGAGGAGCAGAGAGCCTCTGTCTGGTCTGCTGGAAGGAGAAGTAAAATCGCCAGTATCTGCCTGTGGTGAGGCACCCTCCTCCATCCTGCCACCATGTCTCACCCAGCCCAGCCACTCTCAACAGTAGTCTCAATGGCACAGGGAGTTTTTATGTTTGTTTCCCGATAAGGCGATTGGGGAATGATTTTGTCAGCAAATGCAGCTTTACCTTGCTCTTAAATGCCACTTTTTCCCTTTTTAACTTGTGATAGTTTTAAATTTTTTGTCAAGGTTTTGCCATGTTGCCCAGATTGTGGCAGATGTATCTGAGTAGCCTGGTTAGGTAGAAACACCGCTTTATCTCCTACTGGCTGACATTGCTTGTTGTTGCTCAAACGTGTGCTTATGTTATGTTGTGGTTGTTCTTCTCTTTTAAGTTTGTGGTGAGCTGGGCGTTGGTGGTGTACGCCTTTAATCCCAACTCTCGGGAGACAGAGGCAGGTGGATCTCTGTGAGTTTGAGGCCAGCCTGGTCTCCAGAGCGAGTGCCAGGATAGGCTCCAAAGCTACACAGAGAATCCCTGTCTGGAAAAAAAAAAAAAGTTTGTTTTCTTTTTGGTTTTTCATGACAGGATTTCACTTTGAAACAATCCCCATTTCTTCTGGAACTCTCTCTCTCTCTGTCTCTGTCTCTCTCTGTCTCTCTCTGTCTCTCTCTGTCTCTCTCTCTGTCTCTCTCTCTCTTTCTATATATATATATATATATATATGTGTGTGTGTGTGTGTGTGTGTGTGTGTGTGTGTGTGTGTGTGTGTGTGTGTGTACAACCAGGCAGGCCTTGAACTCATAGATATTTGCCTGCCTCTGCCTCCCAGGTACTAGGATTAAAGGTGTGTGCCACCACACCCCAGCAGTTGGTTTTGTTGTGTATTTATTTATGTATGGCTTTTTCCAGGCAAGGTGCTCTATAGTTTTGGAGCCTGTCCTAGAAGTGGCTTAGTAGACCAGGCTGACCTTGAGCTCACAGAGATCCACCTGCCTCTGCCTCCCAGGTGTTGAGGTAACTTTTTAAATGTAAAAAATTTTTTACTTTAATTTTCAATCCCAGTTCCCCCTCCCTTCCCTTCCTCTACTCCCCACCTCCACCCATCCTACTCCAAATATACTCCCCAGAAGTGATAAGGCCTCCCTTGAGTAGTAAAATCTGGGGTACCAACTTGAGACTGGTCCATACCTGTCCCCCTGAATCAGGCTAGGCAAGCCAAACCCCCCACACTCCACCACACATAAAGGGATCCCAAAAGCCCATTCATGCACCTGGTATAAGTCCTAGTCCCACCAGGAACCCCTGCCTTCCTTAAATAAATCAAGATTAAGTAATTTTAAGATGTTTCTCCAATTAAAATCTTCTCACTCTCCAGAATTTGATTTCCATTTACTATTATCTTATATTCACTGTAAATTAATAAAAGAAAGGAGACATTAAAGTTGGATGCTGCCAATGCAGGTCAGTTTATGGAGTGCTGGCCTAGCATACATGAGGCTCTGGTTGCTCCATCCTCAGTACTGGATAAACAGTCTACATTGCCTGTCCGACCCAGCCCTTAGGAATTTGAGACAGAGGGGTTACTAAGATATGCATTGAGTTTCTAAGCTAACCTTGGCTATAGTCCATATTTTTACGTTGTTGCTCAGAGAAAACTGTCTGCCACTGCCAGCATGGTCTACAAAGCCAGTTCCAGAACAGACTCCAGAACAACACAGAGAAAACCTGTCTCAAACCAACCAAAAAAAACAAAGCAAAAAAAACCCTCAACATCTTAAAAGTTACTCAGTTGTCCTTTGTTGCTGTTGATAGAAAGGCTGTAGAATTGGAATATAGTTTGGTGTTTGTTTACTATGAAGTTCTGGATAGCCTGGACCTTCAGGCTAAAACCAACAGAAATCCTCCTGTCTCTGCCTCCTCAACGGGTTTGTGTGTTTGTGTGTGTATGTGTGTGTTTCTGTGTGTGTGTGTGTGTGTGTGTGTGTGTGTGTGTGTGTGTGTGTGTGTGTGTGTGTGTGTGTTGAGGTCTTCTCGAGTACCACAGCTGGTCTGAAACTACTTGTCCTCTGGCTCTTCACACACCTCAGACTGGGATAAGAGGCCAGAGGCACCATGTCTGATGATAGGATTTGTTTTCTTGTAACTGACTTAGTTTGTGACCTTTAATTGATACTTCCTAGAGAATGATTTGTGTTTACATGAATTGACATTTCCATGGATGTCTTTTTATTGGACGTTTCCAGGACCCAACAAGATGAGCACCTGGACCCTACCCACACTGGAAGAGCTGGCAAGGCAGGCATTGCTGAGATAAGAGGCCTTGACCATCTCTGCTCTTGAAGACATGCCCAAGATTAACTTCCTAGCACTGTTCCAGGAGGCCTTCAGTCATAGACTCCCTAACATTGTGAGGACACTGGTGGCAGCATGGCGTTTACCCAACTTCCCTGTGGGGGCCTTGATGACCTTTGGCAACCCGGAATTATATTTTGTTGTGGTGGGAGGACTGAGGGACCTGCTGACAGAGCATGATTGCCCTGTGTAAGTAAGACCCATGTAGGGTTGAAAGACCCCAGATCCCTAAGGGCCTCAGGGTCCCAAGGAGCCCTCAAGACTCAGAAACCAGACCAAGAGCTGCAAAAGCAAGAGGGTTTATTGAACGAATGCGCATTTGGGTGTCAGCAATATCGGGAAAGCTGCACACCCCAGCATGGGGTGCAAGCTCCTTATATAGGAAAAAAACCGCAGATCAGCATACAGGCGAGGGGCACAAAGTGATTGATTACAAAGTATGATCTCACATTAGAGTGGTCACCCAGATGTTTTTTTTACATGGGAAAAACCACAGAACGTACCCTAGAAAGTCTTTGATTGTCTTTTGGCCAGCCAGGTGTGACCCAAAGAGGGTTGTCTTGGCGATTGCCTCCGTCTAAACCATAGGATGTGCCTGGGGTTGGGGCCAACTTCCTTGTAATGGGCTAAGGCCTGTGGGGAACTTTTTCTCTCTGTGAACTAAAATCTTTTAAAACTTTTTCTCTCAGCAAACTAAAACCTTTCATTCTCCCATTTTTTTGGTGAGGTTTTAACCCTAAAATCTATGGTCCCTCTTGTTGTTTAAGAGCCTGGTATTGCTGGGTAAGAATTAGGGCTTGGGTAATGGACAAGCGTTTCCCCCATGTAAGGGAGTTTTTTTTGACTTAGCATTTTAACCAGGGAAAATGGGCAACGTATTCTTTTCTATGATACTTCCTGCTGACGTTGGGACGAAGTTAGGGACCCAAGAAGGCTGAAATGCTAGTCAAAAGCAAATAAAGGGGAATTTAGGCAATGGGGAATCCATCAGGAGCTTTTGGTTGGCAGACTCTGTTGCAGAGATAGGGGTTGTCCATATCAGCTGGACTGGTTCACATCCACAGCAAGTCCAGGGCTCGAAGTCTTTAGGAGTAGGCTGTAGTCAGCATCTGATATTTGTCTGCCAGAATGGAAGTCTGTTGAGACATGTTTAAACTGGCAACAGAAGTTAAAACTTATATATCTTATTGGAACTCTTAGGTCCATATTTTTAGTGATCAAGAAGGACAGGAGTTCCAAGACAAGGGAGAAAATCTCATCCTCAGGAACAAATAGATGGGATAACAAAAGTTGTACTTATGAGTCCTTTTTACCTGCGAGAAGTGGATTCAAGCTTTATGACCTTTGATCCTCTGAAGCCTATATGAACTTTATTATATAATAGGACATAGAAGTTTTAGACATTTTATCATTACCAATCTGTATTGAAATCCACATTGTATTACAGATTGGGTTACATTTTTTTTTTTGAAAACGGGTGCCTTAGGCCTGATGAAAAGCCCTTTATGTTTATGTCTAGATGGCAACCAAATTAAATCTTAAAACCTTGAGCTTATGACTGAACAGTTGGTAGCCACCACTCTATCAGCTTATATATTTTATATTATTAAGACTTATATGTCTTTATTTTTTAGATCCTTATTTAGGAGCTATATCAAGGCTGACTGCTATTGCCAAGCTGACAAAGTTATAGCTAGTCTAATCATCAATACTATCAGAGATCTGAGAAGGATAAATTCTGTGTAACTTTTGAATCTGTTAAAAAAAAAATGACAGGTTCCAGTCCATACAAAGTTAGCCATACCCAAGTCTCAATAGTGTTGGGGGCAGAAGTAAATCTTTGCCAGGTCTATAAAGTGAGAGATTTTTTTTTCTCTCAGTGGAAGAGGGACATGGAAAAGACTGACCTTATTTTGTCTAGGCAAAGGTGGTGCAATCAATTCTCCAGTGTCCTGTAACCTGTCCATAGTCTGAGCCAGGTCCTGCTTGGCAGTAGGTGTAGCATCTGAGCATCATGCTCACTGGTCAGCATTGTCATAGTCCATGGAGCCCCATAATCTTCTTTAGAGACCTTGGGTCACTGTCAGGATCTGGAATTCTCTGTCTAATATTATAAACTTTTTAGTTAACATTTTAAATGACATATTCTGCAGATCTCTGTAGTATTAGAAGTCTGCGTAGGTAAATCTGGCAACTTGTTAATTTATAAGAATGGCTAGTAACTTGTATTTTTTAACATCTTATGACAGGTTAGCAACTTATATAAAATTAAGACTTTATATTTTGTCAGGTTTACCTTTATTTATGTAAACATCTGACATACAGGTGGCCCTAGGCTACCCTTATAAAAGAGTTGTTTTTAAAACTCCAAAGAATTGAGACCCATGGGCTTAGAAGTTATTTTAAGCCCTTTGTTAAACTTAGGTCATTGTCTTACTGTACCATAAGAAATAAACAGCTTAATTTTTTTATTAACATATGGAACTTATGACTGTGATCTTTTTTTTCCATTAAAAATGTTTTAGTTTCTTTTAAACTAGATCTATTCAACAACCAGGAAAACTGTTTCAATGGCTGTGATCTTAAATTTTAGCTTTTTTGGTTTAAGCACAAATATTAATAATATAACAGAAACATAAATATCTTAAAACCTTATAAATTTGAACAATTAAAAATCTTTTAATGTCTTTTTGTAAGAATATCAAAAATAAAGCATCCTTGATGTGTTTAAAATCATTATCATCTGGGTGACTACTAAATTTATGTTGTCAATTTCCAGTGTTACTAGCTTTAACTTTTTGACAGATTTAACCATGAAACAGTTTTAATATTATCTTTATTTAAAAGATATCTGAATTCCTGATAACCCAAATTTAATGACTAGAGCTCAGAGATAAATTCTGAGCTATGTCCACAAGTGACTGGCTGCTGTTAGACAGTAAAATTATTTGAACCATTTTTGGTTTTTGTTTTGGCTTTTGGCTTATAATAAAATTTACATTTATACCAGAAAACATAGATAGAACCTTTTAACAAGTATACAGAATTAATTTTTAAAACTTTTAAATAGAATTAACCTGGTGTGGCCAATATTTTTAACCCGTATTACTATTATAAATAGATATGAGAGCTGATAGTAAACAGTTTACATTCTTTTTTGACACTTTTATGACTTTCTTTTGAGCCTCTTTAAATTTTTATTACTTTTTACTCTTTTTTTGATTCTCTTAGACATCCCCATCTTAGACAAACCTGGTTTTGGGGTGTCCGTGGGGTTCAGAATCGAACACTTTTTCTTTTAACTGTAAAATAATCTCAAGATTAAAAGAAATGTCCCGAGGCTAACCAACATTAAAATGTTGGCCATTCGGAACTGCAGAAAGTTTGCCATTTTTTCTTCTTGACGTCCAGGGACTGATTGTTGGCGTTGGCTTGGTCCCAAACGTCTCCCTAATGGACTAGAGTCAAACTTAAGGGGGTTGTTAGTTGTTGTCCCATGGTGGTCAGATGGTGAAAAACAAAAAGAGACAAAGAGACAAACACTGAGACAGACAGTCAGGCCAAACAACAAAGGCCTCACAGCTGCAAATCGGTGCCAAACCAAAACCACAAATTCAAACAGGAGCGGAGACTTGCATCATCCCCTCCCAGGGACAAGGGTTGCCTGCTTGCCCTCACCCACCCAAACTCCCTGTGCAGCGTCCTGCAGGGGAGACTCAGAGGGGAACGACTCGTCAGTCTACCTCATGAGTCTCTACAAAGCCTGCATAGCCTATACAGGGCTTCCAAATAGACAGACAAACAGAAAACATAAATCCAAATAAGCCGGCCGGACTTACCTCCTCTTACTTGAAGTAATGAGTCTGGGGTCTCCTCTGACCTCCTGGCTGGCTCGCCAAATGAAAGACACCAGACCCCTAAGGGCCTCAGGGTCCCGAGGAGCCCCCAAGACTCAGAAACCAGACCAAGAGCTGCAAAAGCAAGAGGGTTTATTGAACGAATGCGCATTCGGGTGTCAGCAATATCGGGAAAGCTGCACACCCCAGCATGGGGTGCAAGCTCCTTATATAGGAAAAAAAACGCAGATCAGCATACAGGCGAGGGGCACAAAGTGATTGATTACAAAGTATGATCTCATGTTAGAGTGGTCACCCAGATGTGACCTCCTTTTTTACAAAGGAAAAACCACAGAAGGTATCCTAGAAAGTCCTTGATTGTTGGCCAGCCAGGTGTGACCCAAAGAGGGTTGTCTTGGTGATTGCCCCCGTCTAAACCATAGGATGTGTCCGGGGTTGGGGCCAACTTTCTTGTAATGGGCCAAGGCCTGTGGGAAACTTTTTCTCTCTGTGAACTAAAATCTTTCAAAACTTTTTCTCTCAGCAATCTAAAATCTTTCAGGGTCACATGGAGGATCCTGGGGTACAGAAGAGAGATTTGGAGTTGAGATAATGGGGTCAGTGGGCGATCAGAGGCCTTGGTGGCATCAGGTTGGAAGACTGAAGAAGCCGTGAAAGTAGTTGAGCTCTGATGGAGAAAGACAGTTGTGTGTGGGGGAAGAATAGAGAAGATGTAGACACAGTGGGAGGAGCCAGTCTCTGTCTCTCCCACAGGCACTAGTAGTACCAGGTCAAGGGTAACTGAATGGAGGGAAGGTAGACAGAGGGCTACTGATGCAGCTCAGAGAGAGTCATTGCCTGGGACTAGGAGGTTGTTGGATACTCAAGGCTGGGAAAAAAACCAAACAAGCTTTGCAGAAATCCTCATGGGAGAAAGGAAGAGCTGACATTAGAGATGTGTGGAAAGGAGCTGATGTCTGTGGGGTCTTCTCTCTCAGTGACCCTTTACCTGTTTTACACACAGGAGGGGAAATATTTGAATACTTGATTTTCAGAGGGTGCCCCATGAGATCTGTCCCGTAGAAGCTAGGACAGAAATTGGGGACTGCTCAACAGAGAGTTTGAGTGAGAAGCAGGGGCTAAAGTCCCCTCCAAGATATGTGCAGAGGCAGCGTGTGAAGGTGATAACTGACCTCTACTCCAGGTTCCCACAGGATGAAGAAGAAACAGACTTCTTGCAAGGGGGTTAAGCATAGAAAAGACTCCTTACAGCTGTGCTGTGTGAACATGAAGATTGTGTTATTGTCTGCAGGATTGGAGATCAAGATGTCTGTAGATCATCACAGCATTTCCCATAATAACTGGGTTGCTGGGTATTGAGGTGCTAGAACTCACCATAGATTCGAGTATGAGCACTTTTAACCCTCTGTTATTTTATTACTGCACTGCACAAATGATAAATCTTCACATGCTTTCTCTGGTCTGGGTCGAAAAGAACACATATGAGCATGACCAAACGTCAGAGTACAAGCGTTGTATCCACACTTTCCTATCTGAGCTCTACAAAATCACCAGTCTCCAGCATCTCTATATCAACGGCATCTGTATTCTCAGGGACATGAGACACTTGCGCAGGTAAGGATGGATAGAGAGCTGTTTCTGCTACGAGAGAAAAACTTTGCATTTTATGTTGAAGAGTAGTGGACCTTGTATCTGCCAATCCTTGGAGAATGAATTATGATGGAGTCATTAGAATATCTAAACATAGACTTGTTTATATGTAAACTGAACCTAAATATCCCATGACCACTCATGAGGCAGAAAGATGATTTGGGGTAGGAAATGTGTGCATACTATGCCATGAATGCAGTTGTGTGCTTCAGATTTAATGACAATGCTGTGTTTCTCCTTTAGGATCCTGGCTAAGCTTATAGGAAATGAACATAGAAAGTAGGGTTCCCAAAGAGTGGAGGATCAGAATACATGCATAGCTCCCCAGGGGGTCTGTGCTCACATTGTGTGAAGAGCCTCCACGATTTCCCATGTTGGAAATGATTTGAACAAGTGGGGCTGAAGGATGGGAAATGGTGACAGTGGGGTTGAGGGACAGTGTTGGGTGGAGCCTGGGAATCTCCCAGTGGTGGTGACAGAGAGCAGAGCGAGGTGACAAGCAGAGCTTCAAATGCTCTCAAGTCTTTCACAGGAAGGTCTTTCCCTTATGTGCCCTAAGGTATAACAGGTGCACAGGAATTCTGTGTCAGTGAGGAGAAGGTGCTGCAGAGCTGTGCACTGAGCCTTGCCACAGTGACAGGGAAAGACAGCTGTGGGTGTGGCTTTAGTGAACAGAATCCAAAGGCAGCACCATAGATATTGACTTCCATTGTGTGGTCCAACTGACACTGGAACACATGTCTCTTTCTACTGTTGTGTAAACACACCACACACCCTCTCCAGCATAGTCTGTCAGAACTAACCCATTGGTCTCTCCCTAGGAGCCTGAAGAAACACCTGGAAACCCTCACTGTCACTCACTGCCAGCTGCTTCAGTCAGACTTGAACTATTTGTCCCAGTTTCAGTGCCTCTGTCAGCTAGAACATATAGACATGAGTGGAGTCCTACTGTCCAATTTGTGTATGATGCCTCTCAGGGTTCTCCTAGAGAAAGTGGCAGACACTCTTGAGACACTGGAATTAGAGGGGTGTGGGATAAAGGACTCTCAGCTCAATGACCTCCTTCCTGCCCTCAGCCAATGCTCCAAGCTCTCAAAGGTCAATTTCTACACCAATGACTTCTCCATGACTGTCTTGAGTGACCTTCTCCACCACACAGCCAACTTGAGCAAGATCACAATGAAGCAGTACCCTGCCCCTCAAGAGTGCTATGAGTTGGGTGTGGTCTCCAGGAGAGATTTGTACAATTTTGCCCTGTGCTCATAGATACACTCAGGGCCATAAGGCAGCCTAAGAGAGTCTACTTTGCTACAGATGTCTGCATTAGATGCTCTAAACGCAGTGTGTATGAACAGGAAACCAGGCTTTGCTCTTGCTTGGAGTAAAGTGGGGAGTGTTACTTTTGAACTTGCCATCTCATAGTGGCTACATAGAAGAATTTGTGTGTGGTCTTAACGTGACCAAAGCAGACACACCTATGAATGTGGTTAAGGTTTTGGAGAGGTTTTTAAATCCAGGATACTCAGTGTCCTAGGCCACACTATGTGCATATCAAAGAAAGCAGTGGGAAAAAGAATTGTAAAGCAAATGGGATGTGTTTTAACGCATGCTATGATCTTTATTTTTTTTTCTGTGACACTTAAAAAAATATTGACTGTAACTTGCCAGCCTTCTTCTCTCTCTCTCTTTTTTTTTTTTTTTGCAGGGGGATGTGTGGGTTTCTAAACAGGGTTTCTCTGTGGCATTGTAGGATGTCCTGGAACTCACACTGTAGACCAAGCTGGCCTCGAATTCATAATTTGCCTACAGTCAGTGCTCACAGACCAACACATTCTTAGGAAGAAGAATATGTACTAGACCTATTCAATGATCATCTTGTCATAACCAATGCATCTGCATGAGGAAGGGTGAGGACACTGTAAGCAGGTTCTTCATGCCAGGCTCTCACATGGGCTCTAAGTCTTCATATGCAGCAGAGTTTATAATGGGGGAGTGACATACTTCAATGCCACAGAGAAGAACTTTTACATATACAGGATAGCATACCCCTCCCTCTCTGATTCATCTCCTCTAGGTATAGTTTCAATATGAGGTCGTGAACCCTGAACATGCAGGTTCTGGGTCACCAACTTACAGGGGATCTCCCTGATCTCCTTTCAACACATACTATAAAACACACACAGCGAAACTGGCCATAGGGAAAGAACTGAAGAAGAAAAGATACCATTAAATACAAGGCAAATATTATACCTCATGCGCAACAGAAAATTTGAGGTTATTTGGATGTTAGTGATTCTGTTTATATTTTAGAGTTATGGTTTCATTTTATGAAACAAGGTTGTTTTGAAACTCCACTTTGAAGAATATTCTCTTGTCAAATTCCAGCCTCCTCATTAGACAGCTAGGGATATAACTCAGCTTGTAGAGTGTTTGCCTATGCATCAAGAATTCCCTGGGTTTGATCCCATGCCCCCAGCTCCACATGACAGCAGCTGTGGTTGTTTGCCTGTTATCCAAGCACAATAGTGGAGAAGGAAGTAGTTCAAGGTCTTCTTCAGGTGTAGTCAGAGGCCAGTAGTATAAGCAAGATCCCTACTCAGAACAACTAAGAGCTAAAGACACTACAGGATTTCCAGAAGACCTTACAAAAGCAAGAACAGTGCTGAAACAGGTGCAAAGACTCCAAGAGGACAGCACCCAGTCCCAAAGTGGTTGCTGGTCTGCAGAGCTGGGCAAGTCTAAGAGAGCAAGAGGAAAGCTCTGTCTGAGAAATGTGAATTCAAGGGTTCCCAGTTGCACAGCGGACCTTGCTATATTGCAGTCTTGGGGCAGAGCTGAGTGTTCATTGTCTGGAGATCTGGTGACATAGACAGTGCAAAGTGCCAGGTGTCCCTTTTTACAGAATGCTGGAGAGGGATGCAAACTTTACTGATCTGGTGTGTCCAGTAACATCCAATAACTACAGGGGCTCCCTTTCTGATGCAATGTTTCATGCTGCCCCTCCATTTCCTTCTGGCTGGATTAGCAAATCTGCTAAGTGGCATTATTTGGTGAAGTAACTGTCTAGGCTGGAGAGATGGTGTAGCAGGTAAGAGGACTTGCTGCTCTTTGTTTGTTTGTTTGTTTTGGTTTTTCTGAGACAGTTTTTCTCTGTGTAGCTTTGGAGCCTATCCTGGCACTCACTCTGGAGACCAGGCTGGCCTCAAACTCACAGAGATCCACCTGCCTCTGCCTCCGAAGTGCTGGGATTAAAGGCGTGCACCACCAATGCCCGGCCAGGACTTGCTGCTCTTGCACAGGATCAGAATTTGGTTTCCAGAACCTATGACTGGCAGTTCAATCCAACTGTCATTTCTAGTTCTAGAGGATCCTAAGTCCTCCACTGGCCATTGGTGGGCCCTCCCCCAGGCTATGCTCACATAGATACACATGTACATATACAGAAATAAAATCTCCAAAAAGCAAATTATGAATGGGAAGTTTTTAATTGAAAAGAATATGAACATTATTGGGAGCCAGCTGGCTTTTGAATACAGATGGAATACACTACTATTATAAAATGGAGGCACTTGAAGACCAAATATACTTTTTTTTTCTGAGACAGGGTTTCCTTGTGTCTTTGGAGGCTGTCCTGGAGCTAGCTCTTGTAGACCAGGCTGGTCCCGAACTCACAGAGATCTACCTGCTTTCTTCCCGAATGCTGAGATTGAAGGCGTGCTCCACCACCACCAAGCTCCAAAGATACTTTTTAAAATAAAAATATAATGATATCATTTGTCTGCTTCATACAATTCCTCCCTTTTCTTCCCTTCCACATCAGTATGAAGGTTGTGGTCTCTTATCCTTAATTGCTATTGATTTATTTATATGCAAATGATATATAAATCCAATCATATATGTATGTACACTTTTTGGACATTTTCTTGGGTAACCATGATGGTTCTCATCCCTAGGAAAGATAAATCATAAGTCTCATCAGTTTTTAAATATATTTTATTCATTTTCTTGTTTGCCCTCCTTGATCTTCTCCCTGTCCCTCCCCATCTCCTCTTTGCATACTCCCACCCCTCAATGTATACTTCGATTTTTATTGAGAGGAGGGCAGGCCTCCCATAGATTTCTACCAGACACTGCATAACAAGTTGGAGACTGGCTGAGTCAACCCTGTATGAGGATGAGGGTAAAAAGCCGGCAAGAGTAAGACTGCCCATGCTCCAATTGTTGGGAGTCCCAAAAGAAGACCAAGGTACACAACTGTCACATATATGCAGAGGGCTTTGGTTCGTTCAGTGCAGCCCCCTGCCCTTGCTGTCCCTTCAATCTCTGTAAGATATAGAAGACACATAACTTGTGGGAGTGGACAACCAAAGACTGGTTCAGCTTCAGACCATTGCCATAAGAGAGAGCCAAACTCTGACAACCAAACTCTGGGCTCCTATGTGCCCAGGTTAGTTGGTTTTGTGTTTTTTTTTTTTCTTATGATGTCCTTGATCCTTCTGCATCCTATAATTCTTCTGCCTTTTCTTCAGGATTTCCCAAATGTTTGTGTGTGAGTCTTGACATCTATTTCCTTCAGATGCTGGATGAAGCCTCTCAGATGACAGTTCGGCTAGGCACCAATTTATGAGTATAGCAGAATATCATTAAGAATCATTACATTGCCGGGCGTTGGCAGCGTACACCTTTAATCCCAGGACTCCGGAGGCAGAGCCAAGCAGATCTCTGTGAGTTCGAGGACAGCCTGATCTCCAGAGAGACTGCCAAGATAGGCTCCAAAGCTACACAGAGAAACCCTGTCTCGAAAAGACAAAAAAAAAAAAAAAAAAAAAAAGCCGGGCGTTGGTGGCACATGCCTTTAATCCCAGCACTGGGGAGGCAGAGGCAGGTGCGTCTCTGTGATTTCAAGGCTCCAGAGAGACTACCAGGATAGGCTCCAAAGATACACAGAGAAATCCTGTCTTGAAAAACCAAAAAAAAAAAAAGCATTACATTGATAGTATTGCCAAAAGTTTTTGTTTCTATCCTAGGTCTCTGGGCTGTCCTGCCTCTGGGTCCAGGCACTCCAGGCAATGTCAGAGTTTGGCTCTCTCTTATGGCAATGGTCTGAAGCTGAACCAGTCTTTGGTTGTCCACTCCCACAAGTTCTGTGTCTTCTATATCCAGCACATCTTACAGGCAGGACAAATTCTAGGTAGAAAGTAATGTGGTTGGGTTTGTTTTTTAATCCCTCCACTGGAAGTCTTGTCAAGCTACAGAGATGGCTGTTTCAGGTTCCATATCCCCCATGTCTTTCCTCTCTCAGGATGTCAGAGTGGTCTAAGAGGTCAGACTCAAGCTCAGCTTCCTCTCAGCAGTTTTTAATCACCTGTAACTCTCTGTGTTAGGTAGGGGTGCAATCCTTAGTGTTGTTCATCAACTTTTTGTACACCGTGGAGTAAGAGAGCAGGGTACAGACTGATCTCCACAATGTCCAAGTTAAAAGAGCCATAAGGAAACAGGTATGGTGGTGTTATGCCCAGGTCATGAGAACCCGGTAGACTTCCAGACAAAGGACTCTGGAACTGCAATATAACAAGCCAAGGCTGGGACCTCAACTGGCTCATTGAGGCAGCAGCTACTAGGGAAGTGTCCCAGATCATTTAGCTAAGCTTTCTTACCCCTCCCTTTTCTTTTTTTTAAAAAAAATTCAATTCAGAAACTAGCTTGTTTTCATGTCAACCCCACTTCCCCCCTTTCCCTCCTCCTCAATCCCATTGACCCCTATCCCATCCCCTTTGTGCTCCACAGGGATGGTGAGGCAATCTATGGGGATCTTTACAATCTGTCATATCATTTGGAGTAGGGCCTAGACCCTTTTCTTTGTGTCCAGGCTGGGAGAGCATCCCTCTAGGTGGAATGGGCTCCCAAAGTCCACTCATATACTAGGGATAAATACTGATCCACTACCAGAGGCACCATAGTTTGCTGAGGCCTTCTCACTGACACCCACATTGATGGATTGTCAGCTATTAGTGGTTTTCCTGGCTATTAGTCTGAGGTCCATGAGCAACCCCTTGTTTAGGTCAGCTGTTTCTGTGGGTTTCTTCAGCCTCATCTTGACCCCTTAGCTCATCACTCCTCCCTCTCTGCAACTGGATTCCAGAGTTCATCTCAGTTTTTAGCTGTGGCTGTCTGCTTCTCCTTCCATCAGCTACTGGATGAAGACTCTAGGATGGCATATAAGGTTAGCTAAGCTTTTTAAAGGAAGAAAAAAGAAAACAAAACAAAAAACAAAACCACCAAACTTAGGCGGTGGTGTGCCACCCAGTGGCAGAATCCACAAAATAATACAGCAGACTCACCCCAAAGCATAATGAGCAAGTACTAGAGTGCAGAGGGTGCCACCTTGTGGAGGAATCGCACTCAGCGTCAGCTGACTTTTTGGGGGGACAAGATTAAACAAAAACACCAGTGGCAAAATCAAGAAATCAAACAAGCAACTAACTACAACTCTCTGGGTCAAACTTGTCTGTCATGCATTTGATTGTTCGTACAGTTGGCCAGAAGCATTACCACAATGCTTGGGCCCCTAGAACCGGCATCCCAACTTATTGTAGAAGACAGGAAGAGAATCTTGGGAGAAATTTTCTTCTCATACCAGGAGGAGGGCTACAAAATGATCATATCTCCCAACCCGGAAGAAGGGCTGAACAACCTAACCAGAAGAGGACACACCATTGCCTATTGATGTTGTCCTGAAGGCTCTCTGTCTGGCGTGTCCTCCTCAGCCAGAATCACAGCTGGATTTAGTGTACAGGCTCACATCTTAGTCTCATCAGAACTTTATTCTCATGTTTGGAAACACAGCTGTCATCCCTGACCTCTGTGGAATCAATGAGAGGAGCAGGGGTCCTGGAACCTTTGTCTGGAGTTGCCTCCCTTACCACTACTTCCTGGCCTTTAGGCTGGCAGCAAGGCTGAGTCACAGCAAGAAAGGATGATCTCAGTAGGACATCCAATGCCACCATGCACTGGAGATAGTTACTGACAACCAGACTGTTTAAACCAATGAAAATTTTGAGGATCTTTTTATTGATGGCCAGACCAAGAGAAGCTTGAGTCTTTGAAGAGCCTCTTAGTGCCCTAGTTGAAGGACACAGCAAAACCACAAATGTACACCACAGATAGGTGAGGGTCAATGTAATATTAAAATGTTCTTTCCCAGAAGGGCTAAGTACTTTCATTAGCCATAACTTGTCAGTTGTGTTATCAATGCCTGGGAGTATGGTCAAGACCATAAAAATGGACTGGATGTTGGCAACACACTACTTTAATCCCAGCACTGGGAGGCAGAGACAGGCAAATCTCTATGATTTGGAGACCAGCCTGGACCTCAAGAGCTAGTTCCAGGACAGCCTCCAAAGCCACAGAGAAATCCTGTCTCAGAAAAAAAGAAAGAAAAAGAGCCATGAAAATATCTTATGTGTTGCCAAGGAAGGTGGGTTGTTGTGGGGAATGGTACAGAGGGCTGAAAACCATTAAAACAAACACAAAATGGAGTCAGAACAGGACAGCACTGTCTTAGTCATTTCACTCTGATCAGGCCCCCCAGTGCCTTGTCTTTTATTTCAGAGTTTCCAAAGAAGTCTTTACTATTTGGAACCAACTAGGCAGGTGTCCACCAATCACATAGATTGTGGTAGTTATGGACACTTCATTTGCCCCATCAAAAGTAATAGTTAGTACTAAAGGGGACAATTTTGTCCTCCTTAATCGCCTTCAGTGTATCCATGAGTTCATCAAAATACTAGGGAGTTCTCCCAACAAAGGAGTACATTAGTTATCATAGCCACTTTACTCTGAAGGACAGAGTACTCGAGGATTACATGTCTCACCCTGATGGAGCTGGTCCTACAAGGTAGATATGTAAATTTACTTCCCATGGGAATTGAACATGGTGAACTGGGATCAGCATCTCAGAGCAGGTAGGGATGGCAATGAGTTGAAGATGCCCTGAGTGACACTTCTCTGAGACCAGGATCTTCAGGGGAGGTCTAACATTGGCTGATAGAATTGGGAGGGCCTCAGGACTTAAGTGGGTCCATTTCACCCCTCTCAAATCCTGAAGTTTTAACTGACTTGCAGGGGAACTCATGTAGAAGTCTCTACTGTGATCCTAGGGTTTACAGTGACTGACAGGGCTCTCAAGGGGATCTTTAGGTGCCTACAAGGAAAACAAGCATAAAGTTCTTTTAATAGATGGTTTGTGTCAGAGAATGGTTGGGAATGAGGTAAAGAGTATACCATGTTGTCCAACATCTTTCTTTTTTTTTTAAAAGATTTTATTTATTTATTATGTATACAGTCTTCTGCCTGCATGACAGCAGTGGGTACCAGATCTCATTCAAGGTGGTTGGGAGCCGCCATGTGGTTGCCGGGAATTGAACTCAGGACCTCTGGAAGAACAGTCAGTGCTCTTAAACGCTGAGCCATCTCTCTAGACCGTCCTACATCTTTCTAATCATGTGATGATAACTTTTCCTTTCTTGTTTATCCACCATGATCTCATATCAATATTACATAATAGTATCACAATATAAAACATTGTGATTTTTGAAATTCCTACAGTCTTTACAATTCAAACAATTTATTAGTTCTGTGTTTTAAAATTATATTTTATTTACTTTTTACATCTTTAGCCCCATTACTAAGAGGAATAAGATGAAATTGAGAGTCCAGAATAAAAGCACTGAGGGCCTCTGGCTCTACATCAAGAGGAAGTTTCTTGAATTTTCAAAGCAGGTTTCCAGACCATGGAGCTAGGATGCCATTGCATTCTCCTCTGTTGTCTCTATCTGCAGAGTAGAGTAACTTTTATGTATGTATTATAATCTAATGAGTGGCGTACACAGGTCTAATTAATAGGTAGGTAAGCACTCTATCAAGTGAGGTACACCCAGATGATTTTTGGGTGATATCAGGACATTGGTGTTGCTTTGTAAAATCTACATTGTAAGGGGCCGTGGGCCCAAAACTATGCGGCTTAAAGCCCACCTTTGTAAGACTTTTAATGACCTTTAAGTTTGCGGCTTAAAGCCAGCTCTTTGAGCCTCCTGTAACCTGTAATTAGATACGGTTTGGCCAATCGGAACTGCTAACTGCTTCTGTTCCGAGAAAGGGTCTGGAGCTTTTCTGTTCGTTATTCCAAGAAAGACCACTAGAAGTTCCGGCTGACAAGAAGAATGTTCCAGTCCCAGCAAATACCTGATGTTCCTTCTATTATTCCCCCCAATTCTATTGTTGCAGGCTACTCTAAGCCCCAATAAACAAGACCTTGACGCAACTCAGACTGACTTTGTCTATCATTACGCGATTGGTCTCCCTCCTCTCTCGCCCCCGTTGACCCCTTAGGTGATACCCCCTCGAGACCCACAAATAACCTGGCCTGCTGGACAGGTCACTACATAGTGACACAATATCTGAACAGAAAAAAATAAACAAAGAAAGAGAGACTTAAACAGAGAGAGGGAACACCTCTGAAACCCAAAGCATTAAAGTTGATACAAAATGGGTAACATTATGCAAAACAGACATCTGATTTTTTGTGACTATTATTCTCAGAGATTTTTCACATCATCTATCTTGATCCCATTCATTCATCCCATGCATCCCTTCCCATCTGCCCTCTGCCCCTACGTTGCCCCCCTCCTCACCCCTGAAGAAAATAAAATTAAAGAGAAAAAAGGAAGAAAACAAAATGAGGGGAAAAAACAGAAGGAATTAACAACGTCACTATGGAATTGGCAATGCAACAAATTATGTCTATACCCATTTGTCCTTCCCTCTCTACTTAAAGACTTCATTGCAGAGTCATTGGTAGGTTCAAGGCCCTGGTCTTCACTACAAGTTCAATGCTGTGTCCCCACCTGGACTCTTCTGCCATCCTTTGTTGTAGAGATCCTGCAGCTTTAGATCTGAGACTCAGGTCCTTTCACTTGCTCTGCAAGATCACAGATGGGGTGGATTTTGGGGCAGGCCAAGTCATAACCCCAGGTTTGGGTCTGGGCAGCTGTAGGGTTGGTCCCCCACATGGGAGATGGGCACAGCTCTGCCATGGTCACAGTTTCTGTGCTGGGTCTCCATCTGTGCTAACAGGGTTGGCTATATTGTGCCACTCTGGCAAGGTGAAGGGCCTCCTCCCAAGAGTGTTACAGGTGGTGGGGATCAAGGGTGGCTTTCCAACACTAATGACCACAAGGCCATCTCTCCCACCTGCTTCAAGCATTGATCAGCTTTTCTGATCTTCAGGTTGAACCCAATATCTATCTCTGGGTTTTTATTATTCGTGGTACACAACTCCTGATATCTATTCACTCAATCTATGGTGCAGGAACCCAAACGCCGGAGCCCAAAACAAACTAGCCTATTGCTCAGTCATTGAGTTCAACCCACACAGCTGAAAACTCCATGTCTTCTCTTCACTGTATGCTGATGGGGACTGATGTCAGAGTCACTCATGAGTCACAAAAGTGCCCAGTCTCAAACAGCATCTCCTTTTTTAATTAGCTATTCATTTTTACTATTTCTTTGTGAAATTGGGTTTTCTATTTAAATACTATGTATTTGTTGTTTTTTTGTTTTTGAAAGATTTTATTTATTTGTTTATTATGTATACAACATTCTGCTTCCGTGTATATCTGCACACCAGGAGAGGGTACCAGAATTCATAAAGGATGGTTGTGAGGCACCATGTGGTTGCTAGGAATTGAACTCAGGACCTCTGGAAGAGCAGTCAGGGCTCTTAACCTCTGAGCCGTCTCTTCAGCCCCCTAAAGACTATGTTTTAACAGAGTGTTTGTGTGTGTGTGTGTGTGTGTGTGTGTGTGTGTGTGTGTGTGTGTGTGTGTGTGTGTGTGTGTCTCTCTCTCTCTCTCTCTCTCTCTCTCTCTCTCTCTCTCTCTTTCTCTCTCTCTCTCTCTCTCTCTCTCTCTCTCTGTGTGTGTGTGTGTGTGTGTGTGTGTGTGTGTGTGTGTGTGTGTGAATTGTGTGGATTTGTGCATGTAAAAGTAGGGCCCCACACAGGCCTGATGTAGTGCTGTCACCTGAAGTCTCCTTTACAGAGCCATTTGTGAACCACCTGAAACCAAACTTGGGTCCTCTTAAAAAGCTGTATGGACTCTTAAACTCTGAGCCATCCCTCTCAATCTATGGGTTGTTGTTTAGAAGACAATGTTGTCTTACTCTGCACTTTAGGCTGTCCTAGATGTCCATATTTGAGCCACCCTGGCTAACAACTTCATTCCCTTATGCCGGACTGTGACATGCTGACATTATTGGCATCCATATGTTTGTTTTTGCTTCTGTCCAGAAATCATTTGTTGAGGAGTCCTTAAACTTATATGCTTTATGGAAATCAGATGAGAGCAATAACATTTAAGAAAGACCCCTGTCCTATGTGCTCAACAAACATTCTAATGAAGAATAAACCTGTGTAATAATGAATTATTTTATTGATTTTTTTACTATACAGAAAACAGAGGACAAAATGGCTAGGCTGTGGAGAATGTATTTAAGTTAATCAACACAGAGACCACAAATGAAGACTTAAAATACAATAAAATACTATTCTTTTTGAAGTAAATATTTCATACCAGTAAAGAGACTTATATATTTATTGAATATCTCTATGAGCACTGTGGCTACTTCATAGAGTTCAAGAGTCCACAGGAATACAAGCCTATGGACATGTGACATGCATGATTGACATGGTGGATTATGGTGGTAAAGTCAGTGAGGCAAGAAAAAACATCCAGTGTTCAAGGCCAGGGTGGAGTACATGAGGCTATCAAATAAAAAGGAAAGAAACTTTTAAATGTAGAATAAAAACGAATGTCATAAGGCCTGTTCTCTTTGGCCTTTGTTATCTTTCCTTCAGCCATTTCTGAGGGATCAAGGTGCCCAGTGGCCTGAGTACACTATATGTTAATCCTCTGTAGTTTCTTGAAACATCTTTTATAGTAAGTACCCTTTCTGATCACTGTAGGTTAACTTTTTTTTTTATCAAGACAGGGTTTCTCTGTGTAGCTTTGGAGCCTATCCTGGCACTTTCTCTGGAGATCAGGCTTGCCTCGAACTCACAGATATCTTCCTGTCTCTGCCTCCTGAGGACTGGTATTAAAGGCATGCACCATCAACACCCCACTAGGTTAACGATTTTTGTGCGAATAAATGAACAGACACACAAAGTGAATGTGATAAATGCACAGGCAAAGCCCAAGAATGACAGAAGTGTCACAAAAGCTTTTGCTTTATTGCTGCCAATGAGACCAGAACAAGAGCTTTCCACCTTACACACCAGTCGTTTTCATTTCTGAGTCATTAGACCCTCCTGACCCTGAAACTGGCAGTGATTTTCACAACTAGGAAAGACCCCAGGGGGAGAGCATCCAGGTTTACAGGTGCACACTCAGTCCCTGATACTCCCTTCCAGATAGAAGCCACTTAGAAAAGCAACATTATCCTTTTGAATCCAGGAGATGCTACCTGCTCCCACATCCCATTGTTCTCCCTGTCATCCTCAGCCTCCAAGATCCACCTCATTGAACATCATTTATTTTCCAGCAATCTGAGCAGTGTCTGAAGCCACAAGTTCTGCAATCCCCGATGAGAAACATGTCCCCAGCCTCCATGTCTTCAAATCCAGAAGTTATGTTCATATTTACACCCGGCAAAAACAAAGTCTGGGCCCCAGGTCACAGACACAACACTGCACTTATGGCAGACATCCTAGCAATGAAGATCCTCTTGAGGTGCCTATGGGTACTTAGTGCATCCATGAGCTCTGGACAACGGTGGAGGAATCTTACTGTTTCAATGTAACCAAAGTCGTCATAGCACTCCACAGGGTCAGAGTACTGCTCCTCATTCATCTTGCTCCAGTTGGCTGTGTGCAACAAAAGGTCCTTCAGGATGGGCATAGAGAGGTCATTGTCATACAAGTTGACGTTGCTGATCCGGGAGCACCGGCTGAGGGCAGGTGTGAGGACAGTGAGCTGAGATTCCTCCATCTTACAACTCTGCAAATCCAGGGACTGCTAGTGCCACAGTCTCTAGCAGAAGTCTGAGAGGCATAGGATCTAAACCCATAGTACCACACCTCTCATGGCCAGATGTTTGAGCTGACAGAGGCTGTGACAAAAGGCAAAGTAATTCAAGTTGTGATATTTGGTAGGGAGTGCTGGAGGTCTACAAGGGAGTTGACAGGCACTTAGGAGAGACAATGTGTTTAGTTCTGATAAATGATTTTGGAGAGTATGGGATGGGACTTCCCCTGAAATAAGAGGGAGCAAGTGTCCCAAGGTCAGTTTGACAAAATGTTCCAGGACAATATCTAAGATGATGCCTCTTGGAATCTGCTCAGTCAAGACAAACCCAAAGTTCATGTCCTGGACTCATTGTCATGCAGAACCAGCTCAACCCATAAGCTGAGAAAGCACACATAAAAAGTTTCACTACAGGAAAGTTCTCCCAGGATCTAGGGACATTTCCCGTGGACTCCCTGAACTCTGGATCCCATCACAGCACAATTCACTTTCAGCCATTCCCATCCACCACTATGTCCCATGACACAAGCACTCAGTCCCCACCTGGGCACCAACATCTGACACATGGGAAATTAGGAGCATAACGGACGCTATTCTCACAGATCTGAGCACAGAACTCACCTGGACTATGCTGGTGAGAGTCGCCCTACTCCTAATTTACTCTCCAGTCTGTTCCCTTTCCATTGATTGGACGTGATTCCATAAAGGATTACAAGTCATCCTCACTAGAATCTGTTCTGTTTTTACCCCATTTCAGTCCTCTGCTTCATGAGTGGTCATTTGAGTCCTCCATTAATCATAATGTAAAAAAGATATAGCATAACTTCCTTATTCTAATGAATGTGTAAATTTGGTTCCCAGTGACTGGCAGGCATCACGTAAACAGAGATCCTAAAATCTAGGCAGCCTCCAGACAGAGAATTAAGAAATTAGGACAGAGAGAGAGAGAGAGAGAGAGAGAGAGAGAGAGAGAGAGAGAGAGAGAGAAATATAGA
This sequence comes from Cricetulus griseus, assembly GCF_003668045.3. Lineage (NCBI taxonomy): Eukaryota > Metazoa > Chordata > Mammalia > Rodentia > Cricetidae > Cricetulus > Cricetulus griseus. The sequence goes on from NW_023276807.1 coordinate 158,189,476, forward strand.
AAGCCCCAAGGTAAAATGCATATAAAGAGAGATTAAAAAATAGATAAGATAAAAGAGATCAGATCATTGAAGAAGGCATTCTAACTCATCTTAATAACAAGAACCCAGAGACAAATATTAGGGTTAAAGCTAATGATCAGAGAAGCAAAGCAGCCATCCACTAGAATTCTGACCCATACCAATGCTCAGACCATAAGAACAATCCTCTCCTCAGACTGCACTGAATTGCTGTCTCCCCCTGCCTTATATTTCTCTCTAGTGCTGGGATTAAAGGCATGGGATCCCCAGCCCTGGGATCTCCTTTTTGTAAGCACTTTTTCTTCTTTGTTCCAGAAAAATTTCAAGTAGCTTGAGGTGGCCCTGAAATAACAGAGATATGTTTGCCTCTGTCTCCCCAGTGCTGGGATCAAATGTGTGCACCCTGTATGAGGAACTAGTGTGGCTGTAGGATTAAGGGTGTGTGCCACCACTGCCTGCCCTTTATGGTTAACAAGTGTGTCTAGGTTGGCACTCTGATCTTAGGGTAAAGTTTATTTGTTATACAATAAATAATATATGAACACATATCATTCATTACTAATAATTATTCTCAGGAACTGTTGGTGGCCTAAAATAAAGTCCTATGTGACAAAACACATCCAAGCACAACAGGACTTTATGAAGACACTTATGCCACTGTCAAAAGCAAGAGACATTTGTGTGGCAAACATCTCTTAGAAGTTCCATTTCAGGGGCTAGTGAGATGAGTCAAAACGGTAAAGTTCCTGTCACTGATGATGACATTGTCAGTTTGATCTCCAGAGCAGAGATGGAAGGAGGCACCTGACTTGTGACATTTGTCCTCGGGCTGCCTGTTTACTGCTGCATGCATGCACCATTTGTTCCTAAAGAATCAGGCTGAGACTTGTTCCAAATGAACCCAGAAAGGGTTACATGGAGTCAGTGCAGAGCTGAGCAGGAGTCTTAAGGGCTCTGTGAGAGACCAGGACCATTTCCAACAGGATCCTGACACACGCTCACAGAGACAGAGAGAGATGTTGTGGGATATATTGATCTACCACACTCTTACTCTCCTGAGACTGCCAGTAAAGCTCTATCTGGAATCATGGGGTGGAGGAGTGCCTGGCTGACCAGAATTGGCCTAGAGAATCCAGAAACTTGGGTACAGAAGATACACAGGAAGGAAGGGTGGGGACTAGAGTTGAAGCTTCCTCTTGGCTCTGGGATGAGAGAATGGGCATGTTTCTTGTCATTTCATAGGCCAAAAAGCAAGGTCAGCCTGTTGCTACTCAGCCTGTCTGAGCTAGCAGGTTTTTATCCCAGCCTTCCATTTCTGAGTCTGATTGCTAAATAGAATGATAGAGACTTAACTTGAAGCTACATATTGCAGATGTAGCAGAGCTGGGCTGTGGGAAAAGAAGCCCTGTCAGGTCTAGGCCTTAGTGACCAGCCGGGCACTGACTTGAGGGGCCTTGGACAGTAGAGGAAATTAAAATCAGTAGATTCAAGGGCAGCTGATAAGACAGAAAAAAATCAGGGAGATGCACAGAACATGAGCTTCTCTTACATAGACATAAAATATATTCTGTTCTCCAAAAGGGGGAAGTCTAAAGTATACATAAATGAGAAATGGTAAGTATGTTGGTGAGTTGTAGAGTGGTCACCTCACCCTGTGGAAATTTGTAGTCAACTCCCAAGTGACCCGTCCAGCAGGTCCAGTTTTTCAGGGTCTGAAGAGGTACTGCCTGAAAAGAATCATGGGCGGGAGAAAGGAGACCAAGGGAGCATAAGTTTTGTCAAGGTCTCATTTTATTGAAGGAGCAGTAAGGCTTATATAGGAGTGTGGCAAGGAGGGAGTGAGGAGGGAGGGAGGAGGGAGAGGGGAGCAAGCATGTAACTGCCACGGTGGTGGGGCTCCCGGGGATGGCATGCATCCACATGGAGGAGGAGGTGAGGAGGGAGCAGGGAGGGCCTCATTGTAGTTGGTACATCTGGTGTTTTGTGCAAGCGGCTATCTAAAGAATGTCTGTTGCCTGAGAACATTTTATATTTCTTGTTCTCAGAGTTGCTTATCTCTTCCCGGAATAGAACAGCCAGAGGTGGCAGTTGTCAGGTGGCAAGTCCTTCAAGAGCCTGTAATTTTCCACTGCTCTGGATGGCTCCTTAACTTATGGCTCCCAACACCCAAGGACTACACAAGAACAGGAACAAATGCCAAAGAGTAGATGCAGATTTCCCTATTTGATTGATTGGTAGATTTGCTTTTTCACATTGGGGATGGAAACCAGGACCACACATATGCTCTGCAGACAACATACCAAGCAAAGCATACCAAAATTCCTTTCCTCTCCTCTTCTCTCCTCCCTTCACATCTCCCTTCCTCCTCCTCCTCCTCCTCCTCCTCCTCCTCCTCCTCCTCTTCCTTTTCTTCTCCCCCCCTCTGTCTTTCTCAGTCTGCCTGTTTCTGTCTCTCTGTCTGTCTGTCTCTGTCTCTCAGGGACCTAATGCAACCAGGTCTCCATGAACACTTTACCCAGCTTCCTCCACTGAACTGCATCTCGGGTGTGTTTTTGGATTTTTTTTTTATTTTCTTTAAAGCCAGTACCTAGATTAGAAACCAGAAATCCACTACTGATTTCTGTGCTCAATCCACAATCCTTATTAATACTATTTTTGTTTGTTGGTTTTTGAGGCAGGGTTTCCCTATATATAGCCATGGCTGTCCTGGAAATAGCTTTTTAGACCAGGATGGCCTAGAACTCAGAGATCCACCTGCCTCTGCCTCCCCAGTACTGACATTAAGGTGTGTGCTACCACACCCAGCAGTACTGTTTTTTTTCTAAATCACAGAAGACTGAGTTCCTTGGGCTAACTTGAGCTTGAGACCCTCCTTCTTTTTCCTCCCCCATAGAAGTTAATTGCCGTCCTGTGCTAATGCTTGGTTGGGGGTTTCACAGTTGAACAGCCAACAGGGCATGGTGATTCATATATGTCATCCCACCCAACAGAATGCTGAGACAGAGGACTGTTTCCCATGTAGGGATAGTGAAAGACCCCAGGAGCCTCAGGGCCCTGGATGTCAGCCCAGGACTTCGGCTACCACAATCACCAGGCAGAGGTGAAAGCTTGATGCAAACAGCAAGAGGTTTTATTGCAGTTGTTTAACGAGCTAACCCCATGTTAGCTTGGGCCTTTCATCCATCCATCATGGCAGATCTGGGGAAAGACCCTGAGAAGACACAGGACTAAGATCTTATAGGGTAGCATAAGGGGAGTGTCTAGGGGTACACTCGGGCTCAGGATTGGTGTGCCTCCATGCTTGGAGGACTTGCCCTGTGTTGATTGTTCAACTGGTTGTTATGGCCCATAGGCCCTACCAGGGTGGTTGCTATGCTCTGCATGTCATTGCTGTGTACTTTCTTTAAAGCACACCCAGAGCTGTAAAGCATAGCGCCACCAGCTAACTTCTGATTGGTTCCTTGCCACGAGCAGGCAATTGACTTCCTAGTGACCAAGGCAAGGTCAGGCAAGCACGTTTTAGGCTGTTGTGGCTGCTGAAATGTGGAGCTGATCCCTTCAATAGCATGGTCGACAAAATGTTTTTCATGCATTATGAGCTACCCAGTAACATATAAACAAAGAAACAAACATTATAATGCTATACCTCTGGGTTGTTCTCCAACTCACAGAGATCCCCTTGCCTCTACCTCCCGAGTGCTGAGATTAAAGGCTTGTGCCACCAACACCTGGTTTAAAATTGTCTTTTTAATCAACTGTCATTTAGGATACACACATGCATACGTGTGTTGTGTGGATTGATGCATTTGAATGCAAGTGTCCACACAGATCCCATCACCTGGAGCTGGAATTACAGGCAGATGTGAGCCACCTGATATGGGTACAGGAAACTGAACCTGAACCCTATGAAAGAACGCCTCCCCTGTGTTTTTAACTTTTGAGCCATCCCCCTGGCTCTGGGGTCACTCTCTGCATCCCAGACTACCCTGGATATATAGTGTGCACTTTAGGATAACTGTATCTACTTGCCCCAATTTGGAAGAGAGTCACTATTGACATGTAGCTGTTCCCATTTTTATTTCTGTCCAGAGTCCTTACAAAGAGTTAGTGAATAAGATCCAGACAACAGTAATGGCATTTAAACACAGGACCATCACTCTATGTATTTAGGAAAGATACCAATGAATAAAAAAACTTTGATACAGAATTGTTTTATTGCTGTTTCATTATACAGAAAATTGAGAATGCAATGGATAGGCATAGGGACATTTTAAAACCACAATTAATAAAAAGACCACAACTGAAGACTTTAAATATAGTTCCTTGGTTCAGTAGATCCTTGAAGCCAACTGAGAGACTTTCCAGACCCTGAACATACCAGGGAGGCTAATGACTGAGGAAAGCCCAGAGGCAGAGCACCCAAATCTTGAAGTCAGGTTCTCTATTTACTGCCAGCAAAGACAAAGTCTGGGACCCAGGTCATAGACACAACGCACACCACATAGACGGCAGATATTTGTAGCCACGACGATTCTTTTGGCCTGCCTCTTGGCCCTGAGTGCATCCATGAGCTCAGGACAAAGGTGGAGGAATCTTCCTGTGTCAATGCACCACGAGTCATCATAGCACTCCATAGGGGCAGGGTATTGCTCCCCATTAATCTTGCTCCAGTTGTCGGTGTGCAGCAAAAGGTCCTTCAGGATGGGCGCAGAGAAGTCATTGTCATACAAGTTAATGTTCGTGAGCTCGGTGCACCGGCTGAGGGCAGGGATGAGGACAGTGAGCTGAGAGTCCTCCATCCTACAACCCTGCAAGTCCAGGGACTGCAGAGTATGTGCCACAGTCTCTAGCAGAAGTCGGAGAGGCAGGGGATTTAAAGCCCATAATTCCACACCGCTTATGGTCAGATGTTTGAGCCACCATAGGCGTTGACAACAGGGTAAATAATTGAAGTCATACTCTGACAGAATGTAGCCAGTGATGGAGAGAGTCTTCAAGGGGCTTCTCAGGCACCTAGGGATAAACAAAGTGGTTAGTTCCAGCAAAAGGTTTTGGAGAAGACTGTGTACCCTGGGACTTACAAACAAGCTGATGGGCACATAGTTCAAGGTCAGTTGGACCACATGATCAATGCAGACTATCGGGTGCTGCCTAGTGCTGTCTATTACATCAACCACACCCAACTTTCACCAAAATTTTCCCCAGTGACAGGAAGGCACCATCCATCCACTGATCCTTAGTTAAAGAGAAAGGTTTGCTTTAGTAGCTGACCCAGCCCTCTATCTTGCTTACCTGAGGATGTGTTTCATGTAGTCTCTCAAAAAGTAGATGCCTTTCAAGGAGAGATGCTGAAGACAGTGCAGTCTGGAGAACTGAGACACGAGCTTCCTGACAAACTTCCCTTCTCTGTCTGCCATCCTGTTGCCAGGCCCAATGGTGTTCTTGTAGATGCTGATAATGGAGAGTTTGCAAAGACTTCTCATGTGGCCAAGGTAGGTGGCAAAGCGTGCCAATGTGGACATGTCCCACCCTGTGTGCAGTTCCAGTTCCTCAATGTGCCATGGCTGGAAAACACTCAATATCTCCTTGATGGTGCATAGAGGCAGATTGCAGATCTTCATCTTTGCACAGCAGAGCTGTAAGGAGCCTTTTCTCTCCTGGGCCCACTGCAAGAAATATGCTTGCTCTTCATCCAGTATGCGTCTGAGACAGAGTTCAGCTATGACCTTCAGACGCCGTCTCACTGCATATCTTGGAAGGACCTTCACTGCTTGCTCCTCATCCCTACTCTCTGATGAGCAGTCCTCATCCTCTGTTTCAGTCCATATGGTCCAGAAGTCATGGCATACCTTCCTGAGATCCAGGACCTTCATTTTGTTCCTACTGTGGGTGAAAGGGTGGCAAGGGTCAGCAGACTTGACAGGACCCGACAGTGAGACAGCTTCACTACACATCCCTAATGTCAGCTCTTCCCGCCTGCCAAGGACTAAGTCACTTTCAGCACCCAGTGTCCAATTTGGGAACTCTGTTTGCTATGGAAGCTTCCCTTGGGCTGCATCTATCTGTAGACCTGACTGTATTCCTTCCACTAAGTTACTCTCTGTTTCTACCTAGTTCCTTTTTTTATGGTTGTGGGAATGCCAGGGCAGTCTAACTGCACTGTGGCTCCATCTCCCTAAGCTCTAATCCCCACTCCATTGGCTTACTACAAGGAATCAATAGCTTTCAAGGCCCTGCATCCCTGCATGAGGATCCCATCAGAAGCCTCTGAGCCACTTCCCATGCTCTTAGCCCGAACCTCTCAGTCTCTTCCTTGAGTACCGAAGTGCTCCAGTCTCCAGTACTTGGTTCTTGCTTACCTGGGGTGAAAGTTTCTTGCCAGCTGCATGTCTACTCCTTCAAGTACAGCCTGGAAGGTTTCTAAGTTGGGGGTCTTCATCAATGTCCCCACAGGGAGGCAGGGGAATGGCCAGGCTGCCACCATTGCCTTCACGATCCTAGTGTGTCTGCCTTTGAAGGCATCCTTCAATAGGCCTGGGCAGAGCTCTATGGGCAGTTGTTCCACAGCAGAGATGGCCAATTCCTCATTTCTCAGCAGAGCCTGCCTTGCCTGTTTCAGGAGTGGGGTTGGGGTGTGAAGGCTCATCAGGAAGGGTCTGCAGTCAGAAAGGTCCTGGGGAAGCATTCAGAGAAGAACATATTATCAGAACCAAGTTTAGAAATCTTCCTCACCCAGCACAGGAACCACTCAAGTCAGATATTATTTGCTCTGGCAATGGTAGAAAAACCAACTTAAACCATGGTCCTCCCTGGTGGTTTGAAGCCAGACTCCCTCATTGGCAGCATGAGAGCTTCTCTGTCCCATAACGGACTCATGAATTCTAGGTCAAAATAACTCATGGAAAAAAAAAGAACTTATGAGTCACCCTTTCTCAAAAAAAAAAAAAGCCTTGTGTTGTTGTTCAATGTTTACCAATATTTACTTTATTCCTACCAAGGAGGATGATGGCAGTGGTTTCCTGAAGTTTTCAGGCCATGCTGTGTTACAGAACCATACCATATCAAACAAACAAACAATCAAACAAACAACAAAACAAAAGCAAAACTGGCTTCTTCCTTTCCACTCCTCTGCAGGCCTGACCCGTACCAAAGGAGAAGCTCTCTGAGTCTGGAAACATCTCACTTTTCCTTCCCCCTCCTCCCCTGGCCTGACCCCCACCAAGGTGAGTGTACCCTCAGCTCCTGTCCTATTCCTACCCAACTTCCCATTCACCCTGGATGTCTCTGGGCCTGTGCCTGCTTAGAGTAGACCCACCCAGAGAGGGAGGAGCTCCCTGAGTCTGGAAACATCTCACTCTTCCTCCACCTTTCCGCTGCCGTGGCCCGACCCTTACAGAATGAAGAGACTACCAGGAAAGGCAAGACCATCCAGAGCTGCAGACATTCAAGTCTTGGCCCACACACAACACCAGGTGACAAGAGGAGATAGAGAGACCCCACCTGCACCCACTGGAAGAAGACATGGGATGAAGACTAAATTAAGAACACACTCAACAACAGAAAGACCAATATGATACCACCAGTATCTAGGGACTCCACACCAGCAAGATCTGAAAAGCCCAACACAGAGATGATGAAGAAGAGATGAACCTCAAAAATTATCTTAGGAAGATGATAGAGACCTTTAAAGAGGAAACAAGAAAATCCCTTAAAGAAATAGAAGGGAAAAAAAGCAAAAAATTACATGAAGTGGAGGAAAAGATGGACCAAAAAATTCAAGAAATAAACAAATCTCTTAAAGAATCTAAAGAAACCCAAGAAAAAACAACCAAACAAGTGAAGGAAGCACTCAAAACAGTTCAAGACATGAAAGCTGAAATAGACACAATAAAGAAAACACAGAATGAGGCGATGCTGGAAATAGAAAGGCTGGATAAATGATCAGGAATTAAGATGTGAGTATAACCAATAGAATTCAAGAGATGGAAGAGAGAATCTCAGTTGTTGAAGACTCTCTAGAGGATATAGTCATCGACCAAAAAAAAAATCTCAAGTCCAACAAATCCCTAACACAAAATATCCAGGAAATATAGGACACCATGAAGAGGTCGAATCTAAGAATAATAGGTATAGAAGGTGAAGAAATACAGTTCAAAGGTACAGAAAACATATTCAACAAAATCATAGAAGGAAACTTCCCCAACCTACACAAGGACATACCTATGAAAGTACAAGAAGCTTACAGAACACCAAACAGACTGGCCCACAAAAAGAAGTCCCCTCGACACATAATAATCAAAACATCAAACCTACAGACTAAAGAGAAAATATTAAGAGCAGCAAAGGAAAAAGGCCAAGTAACATATAAAGGCAGACCTATCAGAATCACACCCGACTTCTCAATGGAAACTTTGAAAGCCAGAAGGTCCCAGATAGATATCTTACAAACACTAGGGGAGCATGGATGCCAACCCATACTACTGTACCCAGAAAAACTTTCTATCACTATAGATGGAGAAAACAATATATTCCATGACAAAACCAGACTTAAACAATACATATCCACAAATGCAGCACTTCAGAAAGTTCTGGAAGGAAAACTCCAACCCAAAGAAGATAACTACGCTCACAAAAACATAGGCAATAGATAATCCAATTTGACCAAACATGAATAGAAACAGGAGGGTGAAATACACAATGATACCTCCAACAATAAATCCAAAACAAACAAGAACCAACAATCAATGGACATTAATATCCTTCAATGTCAATGGTCTTAACCTGCCCATAAAAAGATAGAGGCTAACAGAATGGATACGAAGGCAGCATCTGTCCTTCAACTGCATACAAGAAGCAATCTCAAATTCAAAGACAGACATTACCTCAGAGTAAAGGGTTGGGATAAGATATTCCAATCAAATGGACCCAAGAAACGAGCTGGGGTAGCTATCCTAGTATCTAACAAGTTAGACTTCAAACTAAAATCAATCAAAAGACATGAAGAAGGTCATTTCATATTCATCACAGGAAAAATCCGTCAGGCAGAATTCTCAATTCTAAACATCTATGCCCCAAATAAAAAGGTACCAACATCCATAAAAGAAACATTATTAAAACTCAAATCACAAATAAGACCTCACACAGTTATAGTGGGAGACTTCAACACCCCTCTCTCATCACTGGACAGGACCACCAGACAGAAACTTAACAGAGAGACAAAGGAACTAATAGAAGTTATGACCCAATTGGGATTAGCAGACATCTATAGAACTTTCCATCCAAACATGAAAGAATATACCTTCTTTTCAGCATCACATGGAACGTTCTCTAAAATCGACCACATACTCGGCAACATAGCAAACCTCAACAGGTACAAAAAACTTGGAATAATCCTGTGTGTCTTATCAGACCACCGTGTTTTAAAGTTAGAAATCAAACACAAAACAAATTGCAGAAAACTTACCAACTCGTGGAAATTGAACAATGCGCAATTGCACCATTCCTGGGTCAAGGAAGAAATAAAGAAAGAAATTAAAGACTTCCTAGAATTCTGTGGTAGACTTTGGGGATCCCCTTTTGAGGGCCTTACCCTGCCTGGGGAGTGGAGGGGGATGGCTAGGAGCAGGTGGGATGCTGGGGGGGAGAGGAGGGAGAGGGAGAAGGGATTGACATCTGAAGCAAGCTTGTTCCTAATTTGAACTAATAAAATAAAATAAAGACTTCCTAGAATTCAATGAAAATGTAGACACAACATACTCAAACTTATGGGACACTTTGAAAGCAGTACTAAGAGGAAAGTTCATAGCTCTAAGTGCTCACATGAAGAAACTAGAGAATAGTCACACCAGAGAGTTGACTTCACAGCTGAAAGCTCTAGAACAAATGGAAGCATAATTCATCCCGGAGTACATGCCAGGAAATAATCAAACTGGGGACAGAAATCAATAAAGTCAATAAAGAAAACAATTCAAAGAATCAATGTAAGAAAGATTTGGTTCTTTGAGAAAAATCAACAAGATAGACAAACCCTATGCAAACTAACCAAAAGGCAGAGAGAGAACATGCAATTTAACAAAATCAGAAATGAAAAGGGTGACAGAACAACGGACACTGAGGAAATCCAGAGAATCTTCAAGTCATACGTTGAAAACCTGTACTCCACACAATTTGAAAATTTAAGGGAAATGGACAATTTTCTGGACAGATATCACTTACCAAAATTGAATCAAGAGCAGATAAGCAACTTAAACAGACCCATAATCTCTAAGGAAATAAAAGCAGTCATCAAAAGTCTCCCAACCAGAAAAAGCCCGGTGACAGATGGATTCACTGCATAATTCTACCAGAAAATCAAACAAGAGCTAATACCAATATTCCTCAAATTGTTCCACACAATAGAAGCAGAAGGGTCATTGCCAAACTCTTTTTATGTGGCTACAATCACTTTGATACCCAAGCCACACAAAGACACAACTAAAAAAGAGAACTACAGACCAATATCCCTCATGAATATCAATGCAAAAATACTTAACAAAATATGGGTGAGTTGAATCCAAGAACACATCAGAAAAATCATCCACTATGATCAAGGAGGCTTCATCCCAGGGATGCAAGGATGGTTCAACATACGAAAATACATCAATGTAATCCACCATATAAACAAACTGAAAATGAAAAACCACATGATCATCTCACTAGATGCTGAAAAAAGCCTTTGACAAAATCCAACATCTCTTCATGATAAAGATCTTGGAGAGAACAGGAATAACAGGAACATATCTAAACATGATAAAAGCAATATACACCAAACCAACAGCCAACTTCAAACTAAATCGAGAGAAACTCAAAGTGATTCTTCTAAAATCAGGAACAAGACAAGGCTGTCCAGTCTCTCCATATCTCTTCAATGTTGTACTTGAAGTTCTAGCTAGACCAATAAGACAAGAAACGGAGATCAAAGGGATACAAATTGGAAAGGAAGAAGTCAAACTTTCACTATTTGCAGATGATATGATAGTCTACATAAGTGACCCGAAAAACTCTACCAGGGAACTTCTACAGCTGATAAACACTTTTAGCAAAGTAGCAGGATACAAAATTAACTCAAAAAAAAATCAGTAGATCTACTATATATAGATGATAAATCCAGTGAGAAAGAAATCAGAGAAGCATCATCCTACACAATATCCACAAACAACATAAAGTATCTTGGGGTAACAATAACCAAAAAAAGTGAAAAATCTTTACAGTAAGAACTTTGAGTCTTTAAAGATAGAAATTAAAGAAGATACCAGAAAATGGAAAGATCTCCCATGCTCTTAGATAGGTAGGATCAACATAGTAAAAATGGCAATCTTGCCAAAAGTGATCTACAGATTCAACGCAATCCCCATCAAAATCCCAACACAGTTCTTCACAGACCTTGAAAGAACAATACTCAACTTTATATGGAAAAATAAAAAACCCAGGATAGCCTGTACAATAAAGGATCTTCTGGAGGCATCACCATCCCTGACTTCAAGTTCTATTGTAGAGCCAATGTTCTGAAAACAGCTTGGTATTGGCACAGAAATAGACAGACAGACCAATGGAACCAAATTGCAAACCCTGATATTAACCCAATACCTATGAACACCTTATTTTTTTACAAAGATGCTAAATCTATACAATGGAAAAAAAGATAGCATCTTCATGAAATGAATGGTGCTGGCACATCTGGATTAAGACATGCAGAAGATTGCAGATAGATCTGTATCTGTCACCATAAACAAAACTTAAGTGCAAATGGATCAAAGATCTCAACATAAATTCAGCCACACTGAATCTTCCAGAAGAGAAAATGGGAGATACCCTTGAATGAATTGGCATAGGAGACCGCTTCCTGAACATTACACCAGCAGCACAGACATTGAGATCTGCAATTAATAAATGGGACCTCCTGAAACTGAGAAGCTTCTGTAAGGCAAAGGACACAGTCAGTAAGACAAAACGACAGCCCACAGAATGGGAAAAGATCTTCACCAACTCCACATCTGACAGAGGGCTGTTTTCCAAAATATACAATGAACTCAAGAAGCTATCCATCAAAACACCAAACAATCCAATTAAAAAGTGGGGTGCAGTACTAAACAGAGAATTCTCAACAGAGGAATGTGAATGGCTGAAAGACACTTAAGAAATTGCTCAAAATCCCTAGCCATCAGAGAAATGCAACTCAAAACAACTTACCATCTTACACCTCCCAGAGTGGCTCAAATCAAAAACACCAATGACAATCTATGCTGGAGAGGATGTGGAGAAAAAGGACTCCATTGCTGGTGGGAGTGCAAACTTATAAGACCACTTTGGAAATCAGTATGGCTGTTGCTCAGAAAAATGGGAATCAGTCTACCTCAAGATCCAGCAGTTCCTGTCTTGGACTTATACCCAAATAATGCACGTTCCTACAACAAGGACATATGTTTAACCTTGTCGATAGCAGCATTGTTTGTAATAGCCAGAACTTAGAAGCAACCTAGATGTCCCTCAACTGAAGAATGAATAGAGAAAATGTGGTACATTTATACAATGGAGTACTACTCAGCAGAAAAAAGCAATGGAAACTTGAAATTCGCAGGCAAACTGATGGAACTAGAAGAAACCATCCTGAGTGAGGTAACCCAGTCACAAAAAGACAAACATGGTATGTACTTACTCATATATGAATTTTAGACATAGAGCAAAGGATTGCCAGCCTACAATCCTCTTCACCAAAGAAACTAGGAAACAAGAAGGACTTTAAGGGAAAAATGCATGGACCCCAGGAATGGGAAGGAGAAGGAACTCCTGAGCTAATTGGGAGCATGAGTGTAGGGGAGAGGGAGCTGCCAGGATGAGAGGAAGAGAAGAGGAGAAGAGAGGAGCAAAGAGAGGAGCAGAATTATTGAGTTGGGGGAAGAATAGAGGAGACCAGGATGAGAGATACCATATTAGAGGTAGACATTATAGATCTGAGGAGAGATCTGGCACTAGCGAGATTTCCAGAGATCTACAAGGATGACACAAACTGACAATCTAGGCAATTGTGGAAAGGATAACCTAAATGCCCTTTCCCTATGATGAGACTGATGACTACTTTTTATGCCATCCTAGAGCCCTCATCCAGTGGTTGATGGAAGCAAAGGCAGACACCCACAGATATACACTGAACTGAACTCTGGAACTTAATTGCAGAGAGGAAGGAATGAAGATCAAAGGGGGCCAGGCGACGGTGGCCAACGCCTTTAATCCCAGCACTCGGGAGGCAGAGGCAGGCAGATCTCTGTGAGTTCAAGGCCAGCCTGGTCTCCAGAGCGAGTGCCAGGATAGGCTCCAAAGCTACACAGAGAAACCCTGTCTCAAGAAAGAAAGAAAGAAAGAAAGAAGGAAGGAAGGAAGGAAGGAAGGAAGGAAGGAAGGAAGGAAGGAAGGAAGGAAGGAAGGAAGGAAGAAATTCAAAGGGGTCGGTACCAGGCTGGTGAAACCCACAGTAGCAGCTGGCCTGAACAAGGGGGGAGTGCATGGACCCCAGACTGCTGTCTGGGAGGCCCGTACAGGACTGATCCAGACCCCTGAACATGGATGTCTATTAGGAGTCCTCTGCACTCTAGGGGACCCCTGGTAGTGGATTATTATTTTTCCCTGATGTAAGAAGGGATGCATTCTCGGCCTGGACACATGGGAAAGGGTCTAGGCCAGGCCCAGGATGATGTAGTGGACTTTGGGGAGCCCCCATTGAGAGCCCTACCCTGCCTGGGGAATGGAGGGTGGGTGGGGTGGAGGGGAATGGGTGGGGGGAGTGGAGAGAGAGGGAGAAGGGATTGACAGGTGAAGCAAGCTTGTTCCTAATTTGAGCTAATAAAAAAAATTAAAAAAAAAACCATGGTTTGAACAATCAGAAAACCCTTCTCTCAAAATGATCAATAATCATAGTGAGCTCAACAAGCTTTAAGAGAAAGACATTAGAGATGAAGGTAAAACTCCATTTAGAATTACACCCAGTGTAGCCAGGAGTTTGGTGGCACACACCTTTAATCCCTGCACTCAGGAGGCAGACACAGGCAGATCTTTGTGAGTTTGAGGCCGACCTGGTCTCCAGAGTGAGTACCAGGATAGGCTCCAAAGCTACACAGTGAAACCCTGTCTGAGAAAACCAAAATAATAATAATAATAATAATAATAATAATAATAATAATAATAATAATTATACCCAGTGTCATCAGTGTGTCTGTTCATCTGGAGCCAGAAATCAAAATTTTCTGTCCAATCTTGGTTCTAAAGGACCCTACATCAGACTGCAAGACCCAAGGGAGGACAATTACTCACCAGTTCTGAGCACTTAGGACAGGTCCCTTATCCCAGCTGAATCATGCATTTCCTCCAGCTCCAGGTCTCAGAGTGTCTTAGGTGGCGCTCCTGAAACATTTATACACCTCTCCGCTCACCCTCCCTACTGCAGCCCCGCCTTCTAACCCCTAGCTGCTATTTGATTGGATGGTACAGTGTCCACCATTTTAATTCAATAGATAAAATTCAATCAAACTAATTGTGAAAACACCCATCCCCCTCCCTCCAAGTTGGATAAACATAAAAAAAATACTAATTAACTACACAACATTGAATTTCCTGATTTGACATTTTATTGGCTTATTTATTACTTAGGTTTCAATTTGATAGAGGGACTGGATTTTACTCTGAAGCTAAGATTGCTTTGGAACTGTCCCAGGATTCTTCTTTCTAGGATTACTCTTATGAATCACTATAACATGATGAATTTGATCATGTGACCAGAGTCATTCTGATTTTGAGTCAGATTAGAATTGAATCTGTTACTGATAATAGACATAAAAAGAATTCGTAATTTGCCGGGCGGTGGTGGCACACGCCTTTAATCCCAGCACTCCGGAGGCAGAGGCAGGAGGATCTCTGTGAGTTCATAATTTATTCATCCATGGACCCTAGGAAAAATACCTAGTCAGTCAGGAATATATTCTGGAGCTCAAGACAGATCTCTGAGGGAGATGCTACTCTTTGTTCCCCAGATACAGAGGGTGGTTCAGAAGATCAATCAGACCAGCACACTTGCTCAAGAACATGAAATCAAGAGTGGACATGGGGGCTGGAGAGTGGTTCAGCAATAATGAGCACTTGTCAATCTTCCCCATCCCAGCACCAACTTGGTGGCTGAAAGCATCTGTAACTCCAGTTTCCAGAGATCTGAAAACCCCCTGACCCTCCTGGGCACCAGGCATACATGCTTGCACATTCATACATGAAGGGAAACAATCCTACACCTAGAATTAATCTCTTTTTTTAAGAGTTTGGATCAGTATCTGGAATGGTGTCACACACCTTTAATCCATACTTTTGGGAGGCAGAGGTAGGTGGTCCTCAGTAGTTCAATGTTAGCCTGATCTAAGCAGTTGATTCCAAACCAGTCAGGCATACAGAGTGAGGATCTGTCTTAAAAATGATTTTAAGTGAGGCAGTGGCAGCACACGCCTTTAACCCCAGCACCCAGGAGGCAGATTAGTGTGGATCCCTGTGAGTTCAATGTCAGCCTACAAAGAACTAGAGAGGGATACAAGGCAGGAGGAGACAAGAATTCATCTCCCTTTCCATCTGAGCATTGGTAGACGGGCAAACTCTCTAGTGGATGGTCCCTTTGCTTCCCTGATCTTCAGCTTTAACCCCAGTATCTGTCTCTGTGTTTTTATTATTAAGACCAGCAAGAATAC
Source organism: Cricetulus griseus (assembly GCF_003668045.3). Taxonomy (NCBI): domain Eukaryota; kingdom Metazoa; phylum Chordata; class Mammalia; order Rodentia; family Cricetidae; genus Cricetulus; species Cricetulus griseus. The sequence goes on from NW_023276807.1 coordinate 158,205,249, forward strand.
CTGCTTCAATCATCTGCTTTATTTTATCACTTACTTTAATTTTAATCTCTTTCTCTTTATATATATTTTGTCTTGGGGCTCTTTATCTTTCCTTCCTTCCTTCCCACATGTATGTATGTATGTATGTATGTATGTATGTATGTATGTATGTATGTATGTATGTTTGTATGTATGTGGGTCTCACTTTACTGATTCTCATGTCTGACTATCTGGAGGATGCCTTGTTTTAAGGATATGTGGGTGACTGTTCCCTTCCAGTCACTGGGGGAAAATATTTACAGACTCATTGGAATATGGAAGTTTCATCCTTTTTTCACCTATGCTGAATGGAGGTCTCAAACGACCACTTATGAAGCAGAGGAGTGAAGTCAGGTAAAAATACGACAGATTCCTATTAAGTAAGGATGGCTTGTCATCCTTTATGGAATCATATCCAAAGACTCTAATGGAAAAGGAACAGAAACTGGAGTGTTGTGCCCAAGTCATAAGATTCCCAGAGACCACCAGGAAGACAGACCCACCAAACTGCAAAAGCAAGGTTTTATTGATTGTTCATCCAACCGTGAGAGGGAACCTATCTGGCTAGCTGACACAGCAGCCTACACAGACAATGAAGTTCCCTGTCTACTGCTAGGTTTTAATGACAAAAGTTACAGAATTACACCAGTAGGTACAGGTCGCTTTCTGATTTGTTGACATTTGGGAACCAGTTATGAGAATTTCACTGTCATATTTTGGCATGAAATACCTGTGCACCAAGTATTCTCATTGGTCAGTGATGAGAGGGAACATTCTATGGTTTCTATAGTCCTTTATCTTGTTACCTGGAGGTGTGTTGTTGTTCATAGATACCAATAGTTTTCAGAACTGTATTCTGGAGACCACAGAGAAGGTGTTAATCTCCCCTAGAGTTTCTTTTGTGGCCAAACAGTTCCCAGGAGCCAAGTGTCTAGGGAGTAGGGGGTACTGGAGTTTCTTTGTCTTAAGTTTTGGCCCTAGACTCCGGGAGCCCAGAGGATCTGGAGTTTTCTTGTGTCATAGGCCTATGTGTCTTTTCTGTAGCCTGTTATTGCTGCTAAGGCAGGGGCTGAGTGAGGGTCTGGTCCCTTCACTTCTAAATTATTAGAAGTGAAGCTTTTGAGTTTAGTTTACCTCTTAAATGGAGAAATTTATTAGGAGTCAGGAGACTCACACCAGCATAGTCTGGAGGTGAGTTCTGTGCTCAGATCTGTGAGAATAGCCTCCATTCTGCTCCTAATTTGCCATGTGTCAGATGTTGGAGCCAAGATGAGTGCTGAGTGCTTGTGTCATGGGACATAGTGGTGGAATGGGAATGGCTGAAAGTGAATGATTGGAGGCTGTGATGGGATCCAGATTTCAGGGAGTCCAAGGGAAAGATCCCTAGATCCTAAGAGGACTTTCCTGTGTTGAAACTTGTTTCGTATTCTTTCTGGGCTTATGGGCTGAGATGGTTTTCTGCTGGACAGTGAGAGCAGGATATGAACCTTGGGTTTGTCTTGACTAGGCAGATTCCAAGAGGGATCATTTTAGATATTGCCTTTGATCATTTTGTCCAACTGACCTTAGGACCCTTGCTTCCTCTAACCTCAGGGGAAACCACACCCCATACTCTTTAACATCATTTACCAGAAATAACCCCATAGTCTGTCCCTAGGTGCCTGTCAAACCCCTTAGAGACCTTCTCCACCACTCACTATCAAATATCACAACTTGAATTATTTCCACTCTTGTCACAGCCTCTATCAGTTCAAACATCTGGCCATGAGAGGTGTGGTATTATTGACTTTAGATCCTATGCCTCTCCGACTTCTGCTAGAGACTGTGGCACATACTCTGCAGTCCCTGGACTTGCATGGTTGCAGGATAAAGAATTCTCAGCTCAACCTCAGCCAGTGCTCCTGGTTCATCAAGGTCAACTTGTGTGACAATGACTTCTCTGTGCATATTCTGATGGACTTTTTGCTGCACACAGCCAACTGGAGCAAGATGAATAAGGAGCAGTAACCCCCACATCTGGAGTGTGTGTCATGGCTGAGGTTTTGTCGGCAGACAGAGATTTCATCAACATTATTCTGCTCATGGATGCACTCAGGGCCATAGGCAGTCCAAGAGGATCTTCTTTGCTACAGTGTCTGCTAGAAATCTGGTGAGGAATGTGTCTATGGCCTGTGGCCCAGACTTTGTTCTTCTTGGGGTTAAATACCAACATGACTTCTGGATTTGAAGACATGAAGGCTGGGAACACATTTCCCATCTGGGATTGCAGAGTTCATGGTTTAGACATGGCTCAGATTGTTTGAAACTGATGTGGAGTGAGATGGATCTTGGAGGCTGAGGATGACAGGGAGAACAATGGGATCATGGGAGCAGGTAGAGCCTCCTGGATTCAGAAGCACATTTTTGCTTTTCTAAGTGGCTTCTGTTAGGGTGGGGTTACCAGGGACTTTGTGTGCACCTGTAAACCTCTCTCCACCTGGGGTTTTTCTCAGTTGATAACCTCACTACCAAGTTCAGGGACAGGAGGGTCCAGTGACTCAGAAATGGAAACCACTGTTGTCTAATGAGTGAATCACAGGTCCAGGTCTCATTGGCAGCAAAAGCTTTTGTGACACTTTTATAATTCTTGCGTTTGCCTGTGCATTTTTCAAATTCACTTTGTGTGGCTGTTCAATTATTTGCACAAAAAAATGTTAACCATTATGGATGATGATAGCACACACATTTATTGCCAGCACATGGAGGGCAGAGGCATGCAGATCTCTTTTAGGTCAAGACCAGTCTAGACTACAAGAGCTACTTCCAAGAGAGCATCCAAAGCCTCAGAGAAACCCTGTCTCGAAACTCCTCACCCCCAAAATAATGTTAACCTACAGTGATCAGAACTGGTAATTCCTGTGAAGGATGTTTCAAGGGACCACAGAAAATTAACATCTAGTGTACTCAGTTCACTGGGCACTGTGGACCCATCAGAGATGGCTGAAGGAAACACAACAAAGGGCAAACTGAACACGGTTTAGGACATCTATTTTTCTTCTACATTTAAAAGTTTCTTTCCTTTTTATTTGATAGCCTCAGGTGCTCTACCCTAGCCTTGAACCCTTGATGTTTTTTCTTGCCTCACTGACATTACCACCTTAATCCACCATGTCAATCATGCGTGTCACATGTCTATAGGCTAGTATTCCTGTGGATTCTTGAACGCTATGAAGTAGCCAAAGTGCACATATAAGTGTTCAGTAGATATATATAATCTCTTTACTGGTATGAAATATTTACTTCAAAAACAATAGTATTTTATTGTATTTTAAGTCTTGATTTGTGGTCTCTGTGTTGATTTACTAAAAAAAAAAAGAAAAGAAAAGAAAATCTCCCTAGGCCTAGCCATTATATCCTCCATTTTTTGTATTGTAAAATATGAATAATATAATTCATTATTAAAAAGGTTTACTCTTCATTAGAATGTTTGTTGAGCACATATAACAGAGGTTCTTTCTTAAATGTTACTACTGAATTCCATAAAACATCTCAATTTGCCAGGTGTTGGTGGGTCATGCTTTTAATCCCAGCACTTGGGAGGCAGAGGCAAGTGTATCTCTAGGAGTTCCATCCTGCCTGTCCCTGGAGGACAACCTCCAGGGATACATAGAGAAACCCTGTCTCAAAAATCAAAAGAAAACAAAACAGCATCTAAACTCAAGGACTCCTCAACAAAAGCTTTTTGGACAGAAGTAAAACAAGAACATATGGAGGCTAATAATGTCAGAATTTCACAGTCTGGGATAGGTGGATGAAGTTATCAGCTAGGGTGGACCAAATACAGACATCTAGGACAGCCTAGAGCACACAGTTTTACAACTTTGTCTTTAGAAAACAACAACAACCCATAGATTGAGAGAGATTGCTCATAGTTTAAAAGACCATACAGCATTTTACGAGGACTCAAGTTTGACTTCAGGTGGTTCCCAAATATCTCTAGAAAGGAGACTTCTAGCCAGGCGGTGGTGGCATACCACCCAGCACTCGGGAGGCAGAGGCAGGCAGATCTCTGTGAGTTCGAGACCAGCCTGGTCGACAAGAGCTAGTTCCGGGACAGCCTCCAAAGCCACAGGGAAACCCTGTCTCGAAAAACAAAAAACAAAAAACAAAAAAAGGAGACTTCTGTTGATAGGAGTACTTCTGGTTCTTTGGGGCCCTACTTATACATGAACAAACACACACAATCCACACACACAGAGACACAATATTAAAACATAGTCTTTAAATAGAAAAACCAATTTCACAAAGAAATAGTAAAAATAAACTAGCTAATTAAAATGAGATGCTGTTAGTATCCAGGCACTTGTGTGAGCCTGTGTAGCTCTGACATCAGTTCCCAGCACCACACAATGAAGAGAAGACATGGAGTTTTCAGCTGTGTGGGTTGAGCTCAGTGACTGAGCAATAGCCTCGTTTGCTCTGGGATCTGGGGTTTGGGATCCTGCACCATGGATTGAGGGACAAGACATTAGGTGTTTGTATATCATGAATAGAAACAGAGGCAGATATTGGGGTTCAAGGTGAAGATCAGAAAAGTAAATCGGCCAGCCATTACAGATTTCTCACCTCTACCAAGGCAGACAGGACCCTATCCTCAGTATGACTGCAGAATGAATACAGACTGAGAGCCTGAGCCCCTGCCTTATATTCCACTCTAGCCCTGGGGTAACAACATGGTTCCCACTTGCTGGGATTAAAGGTGTGAGCTCTGTTTCTCCATTAGACTGATTCTCTAATGTTGACCAGAGTGGCCTTGAACTCACAGAGATCGATTGGCCTCTGTCTCCTGACTGCTGGGATTAAAGGTGTGGCCACCACTGCCTTTCCTCTATGGATATCTAATGGCTTAGGTTTGTGGCTAACTAGTGGCTTAGCGCTTAAGTAGGTGTGTTGTTCCCTAGTGACTTACCTCTGCATTCTGATCTTCAGGCCAGCTTTATTTCTTAGATTACAAACAAATATCACAAGTTGGTTAATGTAAAAAAGCACTTGTGAAACAAAGCCAGCACCCAAATTGTGAGCATGAGACAGCTGTCCCTATTAGCCATCTGCCTTGTGAAAACATGGGCAAAGGAGAAGTAACCTCTCTCCCTTCCCTACCATCAACACAGAAATCAGGAAGGAGAGATGGCCCTGGGGTTGTAAGAGTGCAAGAATGATCCCTGACAGCCCCCACCACCCTTGACACCTGCTGCAACTTTCTGAACACCAAGTCCTGTTCCTGGCCAGAGCAGCATAATAGAGCCAACCCTGTTAGCTGAGGTGTGGGTGAGCCAGCCCCAAAATTGTGACCATGGGAGAGCTGTTCCCATTACCCATGTATCTTGTGATACTTGGGTAGAGGAGAGTTGTCCCCATACCCATCAACACCTGAGGCAGCTGTAAGTGCTGACCCTGTGCAGATAAGAGTGGGGGAACCATCCGTGACCCCCACCAGCTGCCATACTCCGGGAAGCAGCACAATAGAGCCAATGCTGTTAGCCCATGTGTAGGTGTGCCAGCCTTGAGACTGTGACCATCTCCCACATGGGGGACAAACCCTACAGCTGCCCAGACCCAAACCTGGGGTTATGACTTGGCCTGTGCCAACATCCACCCCATCTGTGATCTTGCAGAGCAAGTGAAGGAATCTGAGCCTCAGATCTAAAGCTGCAGGATCTCCACAACAAAGGATGGCAGCAGGATGTCCAAGGAGAGTCCTAGTGGGGGCCCAGCATTGAACCTATAGTGAAGAGTAAGAGCCTTGAATGTGACCAAGAACTCTGCAATGAACTGGTGCAAGTAGAGATGTATGAACAAAGGGGTACATGGCATGACTAGTTGCATTGCAAATTCCATGATTTTTTGTACTTTGTTTTTGTTTTTTTTTTCTCATTTTGTTTTCTTCCGTTTTCCTCTAAAATTTCATTTACTTTTTTTTGTTTTGTTTAGGTTTTTCGAGACAGGGTTTCTCTTGTAGACCAAGCCTTGCAGATGCTGGGATTCAAGGCATTCCTTGGACCTGCTTGTGTGACACCAATGACCTGCCGAAATTTTTTTCTTCAGGGGCTGTGGGTGATGCAGGGGCAGAGGGCAGATGTGATAAATGAATGGAATCCAGATAGGTGATGCGAAAAATCTCAGAGAATACATAAATAAACTTTAAAAAAATAAAAAGCACTTGTAGATACATAGTCACAAAGAATCAGGTGTCTATTTTGTATAAATCCTTACATGTTCTGTATCATCTGTACAGCTTTAGGTTTCAGAGGTGTCTCTCTCTCTCTCTCTCTCTCTCTCTCTCTCTCTCTCTCTCTCTCTGTCTCTCTCTCTCTCTCTCACACACACACACACACACACACACTCACAGACATACTTATTCTTCCTCTCTCTCACTCTTTCTCTCTCTACCTCCGTGTGTGTATGTGTATTTGTGTATTCTGATTTTCTGTTCAGATATTGTGTCACTATGTAGATTTCAAAAAGCAACACCAATGTCCTGTGCTCATCCAAAAACATCTGGGTATACCTCACTTGATAGAGTGCTTATCTATTAATTTGATCTGTGTACCCCATTCATCCTAAGTCCTCCACTGGCCACTGGTGGCCCCTCCCCAGACTATACTCACATAGACACACATGTACATGTACAGAAATAAAATCTCCAAAAACCAAGCCATAAATGGGAAGTTTTTAATGGAAAAATTATGAAAATTATTGGGAGCCTCCTGGCATTTGAATACAGATGGAATACACTGCTATTATAAAAAGGAGGCACATGGAGACCAAAGATACTTTTTAAAATAAAATTATAATTACATCATTTGTCTGCTGCATACAATTCCTCCCTTTTGGTCCCTTCAGCATAAGTATCAAGGTTGTGGTCTCTTATCTTAATGGCTATTGATTTATTTATATGACAATGATACATAAATCCAATCTTGAGTCCATCTAGAGTTGTATGTATGTCCACTTTTAGGACATTTTCTTGGGTAACCATGAGGGTTCTCATCCCTAAGAAAGATAAATCATAAGTCTCAGCAGTTTTTAAATATATTTTATTCATTTTCTTGTTTGCCCTCCTTGGTCTCCTCCCAATCCCTCCCCATCTCCTCTTTGCATACGCCGACCCCTCCATCGACTCCTCCATTTTTATTGGGAGGGAGGCAGGCCTCCCAGAGATTTCTACCAGACACGGCATGACAAGGTGAAGACTGGCTGAAGCAACCCTGTATGAGGATGAGGGTACAAAGCCAGCAAGATTAAGACTGCCCATGCTCCAACTGTGGAGTTCCACAAGAAGACCAACCTACACAACTGTCACATATATGCAGAGGGCTTTGGTTAGTTCCAAGCAGGCCCCCTTGCTGTCCCTTCAATCCCTGTGAGCTCCTATGGGCCCCCATTAGTTGGCTTTGTGTTTTTACTAATGATGACCTTGATCCTTCTGCCTCCTACAATTCTTCCTCCTCTTCTTCAGGATTCTCCGAATGTTTGTGTGTGTCTCTACATCTGTTTCCATCAGATGCTGGATGAAGCCTCTCAGATGACAGTTGGGGTAGGCAACAATTTATGAGTATAGCAGAATATCATTAGGAAACAGTATATTGATAGTATTGTCAGAAGTGTTTGTTTCTAACCTTGGTCTCTGGGCTGTCCAGCCTCTGGGTCCAGGCACTCCAGGCAATGTCAGGGGTGGGCTCTCTCTCATGGCGAGGGTCTCAAGCTGAACCAGTCACTGGTTGTTCACTCCCACAAGTTCTGTGTCTCCTATGCTCCATCACATCTTACAGGCAGGACAAATTGTAGGCTGAAAGTAATGAGGTTGGGTTTGTTTTCTAATGCCTCTTCTGGAAGTATTGTCAAGCTACAGAGATGGCCATTTCAGGTTCCATATCCCCCATGTCTTTCCTCTCTCAGGATGCCAGAGTGATCTAAGAGGTCAGACTCAAGCTCAGCTTCCTCTCAGCAGTTTTTAATCACCTGTATCTCTCTGTCTTAGGAAGGGGTGCAGTCCCTAGTGGTGTTCATTAACTTTTTTGTACACTGTGGAGTAAGAGAGCAGGGTACAGACTGATCTCCACAATGTCCAAGTTAAAAGAGCTATAAGGAAACAGGTATGGTTCTGTTATGCCCAGGTGATGAGAACCGGGTAGACTTCTAGACACGGACTCTGGAACTCAATATAACAATCCAAGGCTGGGCGGGGCATTAGTGGAACACGCCTTTAATCCCAGCACTTGGGAGGCAGAGGCAGCCAGATCTCTGTGAGTTCGAGCACAACCTGATCTCCAGAGCAAGTGCCAGGATAGGCTCTCCATAGCTACACAGAGAAACCCTGTCTCGAAAAAACAAAAAAACAAAAAACAAAAACAAACAAAAAAACAAATAAAAACAAAACAAAAACAAAAAAAACAAGCCAGGGCTGGGACTGCAACTGACTCACTGAGGCAGCCGCTACCAGGAAAGTGTCCCAGAGCATTTAGCTAAGCTTACTTTTGCCTCCTTTTTTTTTTTAATTTAAATTAGAAACAAGCTTGTTTTACACATCAATCTCAGTTCCTTCAAGATGAAGGAATGTCTTTCCAAGGAAGGCAGAGCTTGGCCACATTTGTTGGACGTTTGAACAGCTCCCATGATTTCCCCTTGTCGTGCTCCGATACTGCGAAGGCGTCTGCAGGTCGGTCGTGGGAGTAGTGGATGCATGTTTCCATCCCATCTACTTCAATGGCCGTGGGGGTGGTCATCAGGATGACCATAAATGGCCTTGAGTTGAGGCCAGATTTGTTTTTGAGTATGTAGTAGCCTGCAGAGGGCGTTAACAATGTCCTGATCATCTATGGTAGAAATGAGACCACTCTGTAGGCTAGGAATCATGGGAGGCAGAGATCCATACATGGTTCCAAAAGGGTTAAGACTCAAATGGTATGGGGAGTTTCTCACCTGGAAAAGGGCAAGGAAAGAAGAGTCACCCAGGATAGGCCAGTCTCTAAATCTAATTTAGTTAAGGTCTCTGTTTGAATTTATTAATGTGTTCTACCTGTCCTGAACTCTGGGATCTGTATGGTCAATGAAGTTACCATTTTGCCCCCAGTGCAGTGGCTAGTCCCTGTCTTACCAGTGAGATAAATGCTGGCCATTGTCTGAGCCTAGCATCGTTGGAAAACTGTACCTGGGTAGAATTTCTTCAATTAATTTCTTGGCCACAGTGTTAGCTGTCTCATACTTGGTGGGGAAGACCTCTGTCCATCCTCAGAAAGTATCTATAAACACTAGTAGGTATTTGTAAACAAATTTACCTGGTTTAATTTCTGTAAAGTGCAGTTCCCAAAACATACCTGGTCGGGTCCCCCTCACCCTGGTACCAGGGTGGAGGGGGAAGGCACTGCATTGTGTATTTGGCAAGCTTGGCAATGTGAAATGATTTCCTCAATGGCCTGATCACCATTTTGAATTTTAATATCAGCTTCCCGGAGCAGGTCTCCCAACCTCCATATCCCCAGGTGCCAGGTGTGGTGGATGTGGTGGATTCCTTTTTTTTTTTTTTTTTTTTTTTTTTTTTTTTTTTTTTTTGGTTTTTCGAGACAGGGTTCCTCTGTGGCTTTGGAGGGTCCTGGAACTAGCCTGGAACATGAGCTTCTTTCTTTTTTTTTTTTTTTTTTTTTTTTTTTTTTTCAGACAGGGTTTCTCTTTGTAGCTTTGGAGCCTATCCTGGCACTCGCTCTGGAGACCAGGCTGGCCTTGAACTCACAGAGATCCACCTGCCTCTGCCTCCCGAGTGCTGGGATTAAAGGCGTGCACCGCCACCGCCCGGCTGGTGGACTGTTTTTAAGTATCTCTATCACCAATTTTCTTGGCAGGATGGTATGTCCACCAGCAATCCACCACCAGTCTCCTTCATATAGTCTCTGTACCATGGGCTGTCTATGTATCCAAGCCAGATCCTCAGGATTATAATTGTGGATTTTAGGTAAACTCCTTGCTCCTGGGTGGAGCAGGATCATTATGACCTTCGAGGTCAAAGCCACCTCTTTGAGTACTTTGTCTGTGACATTATTTCCCATTAGTATAGGTCCTGACCCCTTCTCCTGCCCTGGGTGAAGGATTGTGTCCAATTTGGTGCCCCCCCAAAGTGCTTTTAGGAGATTTAATATCTCCTGCTTGTTCTTGATTGTTTTTCCTCCTGCTGTGAGGCCTCTTTTTGTGTACTGCCCCATGTGCACGTGCCTTAGCAAATGCATATCTACTTTCAGTATGGATATTGAGTCTTTTGTCCTTTCCCTTTTTTAGGCCTTGAGTCAAGGCTGTTAGTTCTGCTTTCTGAGCAGATGTCCCTGTGGGTAAGGGCTCAGCCTGTATGGTTTCCAAGGTGGTACTAACTGCTGACCCTGCATAACTTTGCCCATCTAGCATGAAGCTTCTCCCATCCATGAACCAGGTCTCTTCTGTATCTGGCAGTGTTGCGTCCTGTAGATCAGGTCTGATACAATGTGCTTGTGCCGGGATCCTCAAACAGTCATGGAGTGGAGGATCTAGGTCAGGGTCAGGCAGTAACATGGTTGAGGGCTGCTGGAAATTGGAAAGTTATTCTGGCAGGATTGTAACAATAGATCTTTCCGCCAAACCGCCCCCCCACCCCCTGCCCGGACACCTGTTCCTCCTGCTGCCACTTTAGAGCCTCAGGTAACACTCAGAGACTTGTATTAGTTACAATGCTGCTGGCCAGTGACTAGGATTTCTTACTTGCCAGCTCAGTCTTAATTGTCAACCATAACTACTAATTTATATATTTCTAAAGACATATCTGATCGAGGACGCCAGTGGAATGTGTCTTATCTTGCGGATAACACATGGCAGCTACAAAGAAGATAGGAGGGAGAAGAGAGGGATTTCCTGCTTGTCCCTGCTTATACTCTGAGTCGGCCTGCCATGTCACTCCCAGCCTGGATCACAAGACTTCTCTTTATAACATTTCCCAAGCAAGTTAGTCCCACCTAACTTGCTTCCTCATTGGCCAACAGTACTGTATTTATGAACCAATATGACAAACCTATACAAAGAAAATTTCCCTCATTACAGGATTGAGGAACAAAGCCTGATAATGGGTCATTGGAGCATTGCTTAAGCATCAGTCTGCAGGCTGCTTTAGCACCCCCTTCTAATGCATGGGGGGTGGAAACGATAAGATTTTGTCCTAAAGTTAATTTATCAGCATCTTTCACCAATAAGGCCACAGACGCTATAATGAGACAAGGGGGTCATCCTGGAGCTTCAGGGTCCAGGTTTTTTGATAAATATGCTACCAGTCTCTTCCAAGGCCCCACTGTCTAAGTCAGCACACCCTTCCCTATCCCATTATGTTCCTCCACAAACAGGTAAAATGGCTTGTTTATGTCTGTCAAGCCCAAGGCAGGTGCCTCCAGTAATTTTCATTTTAGGATGTGAAATGCCTGCTGTTGATTGCTCTTCCAGACAAAACTGGGTTTCTCCTTGGTTGCCTCATATAAGGGCTTAGCTATTTCTGCAAACCCTGGGATCCAGAGACGGCAGAATCTAGTAGTCCCCAAGAACTCCCTCACTTGTTCAGTACAAGTGGGGATTGGATTTTTTTTCTTTTTTTATTATTTTTTATTATGTATTCAACATTCTGCTTCCATGTATATCTGCACACTAGAAGAGGGCACAAGATCTCATAAGGGATGGTTGTGAGCCACCATGTGGTTACTGGGAATTGAACTCAGGATATCTGGAAGAGAAGTCGGTGCTCTTAAACTCTGAACCATCTCTCCAGCTCAGGGATTGGAATTTTTAACACCGTTTCCTTTTGGGCGTCTGAAAGCCACCCATTGCCTTTCTTAAGCACATATCTTAGGTACATTACCTGTTGCTGGCAAACCGGGCTTTCTTTGCTGACACCCTATACCCTAGGTCTCCTAAGGCCTGCAATAGGTTTTCTGTTTCTTTAGACATCACCCTTAGTCATCTGCCACAACCAGCAAGTCATCTACATCCTGTCAAAGACTGATATCTGGGTTTTGTATTCTATACTCAGACCCTCATGTTGTGCCTCATCAAAGAAGGTAGGTGAGTTCTTAAATCCTTGAGGATGCAGGGTCCATGTCAGCTGGCCATTGACTAAAATCTCAGGGCCATGCCTTTCAATGGCAAAATATGCTTGACATTTAGGGGTTAGTGGAAGGCTAAAAAGGCATCTTTTAAAATCCAGGACTGTGTACCACTGTTGGTCCGGAGGCAGGGTGCTGAGTAAGGTATAGGGGTTAGGCACTATTGGGTGAATGTTCATTACTCTGTTGTTTACCTCCCTTAGATCCTTTACTGCTCGGTCACCATTGGTATGAGGCTTCTTCACTGGTAATGGAGGGGTATTCCAGGCTGACTGTACAGGTTTTAGGACCCCAAGTCTTAATAGCCACATTATGTGTGGTGTAATTCCCTTCTTTGCTTCCTGGGGCATGGGGTACTGACAAATATTAACTGGGTCTGTCCCTGGCTTAATTTCAACACAGATTGGAGGTCGATGTCATGCTAAAACAATGCCTCCTGTTTCTGCCCATGCCATTGGAATTCTTTTTTTTTTTTTTTTTTTTTTTTTTTAGAAGCAGGGTTTCTCTGTGGCTTTGGAGACTGTCCTGGAACTAACTCTTGTAGACCAGGCTGGTCTCGAACTCACAGAGATCTGCCTGCCTCTGACTCCTAAGTGCTGGGATTGAAGGCATGTGCCACCAACTTTCAACTGCCATTGTAAATTTTTAAAGCCAGTCTTTTATGTCCAGTTCAGCTTTCGTAGGTTCTTGGTGTATTCTATAGTCCTCAGTTAATTGCTTGTGATTAAGACTTGGACCCGCCTCCCATCCTGATGGAGTAGAATGGCTCCTTTATCAGAAAATTGGATCTGAGCTTTCATTTCAGTAAGCTAATCTGGACCCAGAGGGGATAGGGAAATTCTGGTATTCTTAAAAATGAATGGGTTACCTGTCCCATTCCTAAGTCTCCTGCTCTTTAGTTAGTCTGTGAGTAAGATTTTGTCCCTGCAGCCCTTGGACCCAGGTGATTTTGGTAGACTTTGACCCTTCTGGTTTTAGTAGTACTGAGTTTTCTGCCCCATGTGTCCACCATGAATTCAACTGCTTTCCCCTCTATTTTTAGTGTTACCCTGGATGAGGGAGGGGACCCAAGCTCCATCCCTTTCAATCACTGTCTTCTTCCCCAATGTATGCCTGCAGGACCTGGGTACCTTTGGTACATTATGGGTTTGGGGGCATTTGAGACAGGTGATGAGACAGAAAGAGAAATAGAGAGATAGAGATAGAGAGAAAGAGAGAAAGGGAAAGCCTTCTGTAGGCAAGTCTATGGTGCATTTTCTTGATTAGGGATTGCTGTGGAAGGCCTCAGCCTATTGCTGGTTGGGCAGTGGCCCACATGGCCAGATGCTCCTGGGTTAGAGAAGAAAGAAGACCGAAATGAGCAGACCTGTATCCATCAGTGCTGCCTTAGTTCCTACTTCGAGCTCCTCAGCTGACTTCCCTTCTTGATAGACTCATAAGGTGTAAGGTGAATTAGACCCTTTCTCCCAATGTAGATTTTGGTCATTTTTTTTTAATACAGTAACAGAGAAACATACACAAAACAGCCTTTGGCATTCCCTGGGATGAATTTCTAATACCACCAGAAACACATGCATGCCTGGGAGAAAGGTTGAGCTCTGCAGTTGGGTGTGTATTTTCACACTTGTTTGTAATTTTCTGTAGATCAAACCTACAGTCTTGTGCATTGGAGACAAATGTTCTACCAATGAGCTCTCTCTTGAGCCAAGAGGCTGGGTCCTTAGATGGACTTCTGACCAAACCTGGATAACATAAAATATTTGGGATTTGATAGGGAAGCTTTGAATTATTTGTGTTTGGACACTTAGAAATTAAAGCTGTCAAACCAGGTGTGGTCAAACAGGCCTTTAATCCCAACACTTGAGAGGCAAGGTCAGGAGTGCTCAAGGTCAGCCTGATCCACATCTCAAGTTCCAGGATAGTCAGAGCCATGTAAGTTCAAGTCCTCACCGTAGAGGCTTAGGAAGAAGGATTGAGAGTGTGAAGTCAGTCTGAACTGTATACTGAAACTGTAATGGGAAAAAGATGACCCCCTTTTTAAAAAAATAGGGTTTCTCTGTGCAGCATTGGCTGTCCTGGAACTCACTCTTTAGGACATGCTGGCCTCCAAATCAGAGATCTGCCCACCTCTGCCTCCCAAGTGCTGGGATTAAAGTTGGGTGCCACCACAGTTGGGCTATAATGGCTATTCTTAGTTTCTAAGAACTGGCAGCATCTGGAATGAACTTAAACCCAAAAACCTGGGTACACCTGAGATGGAAAGACATATGATCATATCTCTTTACATTGTCCATAATTTCCAAATGAAAACAACAAACTGGTCATAAATTTGTATAGTTAGTATAGCTATGTCATACACAAAACATTATATATTTAATCAGGTCATAATTATACCTAAAGTGATATAACTTTCCATTGTGGAGCTAAAAATGCATTTAGATAAATGACAACCAAAAATGAATTATAAATCAAAGAGTAATGTGACCAACCCAGTTGCTTTGGCAACGAAGAGAGGCTGGTGTGCCAACTAATGTCAGAATCCAGAAAAAAATACAGCAGACTCACCACAAAGCAAAAGTAGCAAGCACTAGAGGGCAGAGGATGCCACCTTGTGGCAGAATGGGATTCAAAGTCAGCTCATCATTTGGGTAGACAAGATAAAACAAAATCACCAGTTATAAAATCAAGAAATCAAATAAGCAACTACAACACCCTGGGCCAAACTGCCATGCATTTGATCATTATACAGTTGATCAGCTATTCACTCAAGCAAAGTCCAAACCAGATATCTATGAGAGGCAGTACCAGAAGGCAGGGTTCTCTAGAACTGCCATCCCAACGTAGTGCAGAAGACAGGAAGAGTTTCTTAGGACAAATTTTCTTCTCACACCAGGAGGAGGGCTACCAAAAGGACCATATCTCCCAACCTGGAAGGAGAGCCAAACCCCCTAACCTGAACAGGACCCACCATTGCCTTCAGGATGTTATACTGAAGACTCTCTGTCCAGCTTGTCCTCCTCAGCCAGAGTCAGAACTGGATTCAGTGTACAGGCTCACATCTTAGTCTCATCAGGACTTTAGTTTCATGTTTGGAAACACAGCTGTCAACCTTGACCTCTAAGAGGGTCCTAGAACCTTTGTTTGGAGGTGCTTCCCCTGCCACTACTTCCTGGCCTCTAGGCTGGCAGCAAGGCTGAGTCACAGCAAGCAAGTGTGATCTCAGTGGGAAGTCCAATGTCGTGATGTAGTTACTGACAACTAGATTGATTAAACCAATGAAAATTTGAGGATCTTTTTATTGATGGCCAGAACAAGAGTGGCTTGAGTCTTTGAAGAGCCTCTTATTGCCCTAGTTGAAGGATACAGCAAAACCCCAAATATACACCAGAGATAGGTGACGGTCAATGTCACCTTAAAATGTCGATTCCCAGCAGAGCTAAGTACTTTCACTTTCCATAACTTGTCAGTTGTTTTGATTAATGCCTGGGAGGATGGTCAAGACCATGAAAATATCGTATGTGTTGCCAAGGCAGATGTGTTGTTGTGGGGAATGGTATAGAGGGCTGAAAGCCATTCAAACAAACACAAAATGGAGTCAGAACAGGATAGCACTACCTTAAATATTTCACTCTGACCAGACCCTGGTGCCTTGTCTTTCATTTCACAGGGTCCAAAGGAGAGTCCTTCCTATTTGGAATGAACTAGGCAGGTGTCCACCAACCACATAGATTGGGATTGCTACAGACACATCATTTGCCGCATGGAAAGCAAGTGACCTTCAGTGTATCCATGAGTTCATCACAATACTAGGGAGTTCTCCCAACAAAGGATTACATTAGTTGTCATCGCCCCTCCACTCTGAAGGACAGAGTACAACTCCTGGATTTAATGTGTCACCCTGGCCCGGTGTTACAGCTGATCCTACAAGACAGATTTCTAAGTTTGCTTCCCAAGAGAATTGAACATGTTGAGCTGAGATCAGCATCTCAGGGCAGGTAGGGATGGCAATGAGTTGAAGATGCCCTTAGTGACACTTCTCTGAGACCAGGGTCTTCTGGGGAGGTCTAACATTGGCTGATAGAATTGAGAGCGGCTCAGGACTTAAATGGGTCCCTCTCACCCCTCTCAAATCTTGGAGTTTTAGATGACTGGTGCATCGGAACTCATGTAGAAGGCTCTACTGTGATCCTTGGGGTTACAGTGAGTCACTGACTCGGTTCTCAAGGGGGTCTTCAGGTGCCTACAAGGAAAGCAAGCATAAAGTTCCTTGAAGAGTTGGTTCCTCTTATGGATGGCTGGGAATGAGGCTAAGAGTTACCGTGTTGTCCACCATCTTTCTAACCATGTGATGATAACTTTGCATTTCTTGTTAACCACCATGATCTCATGTCAATATTACATAATAGCATAATGATATAAAATATTGCAACTTTTAAAATTCCCTTGGTCTACTCAATTCAAACAATTTCAAAGTTCTGCTTTTTACATTTTTCTTTCATTTATTTTCTACGGCTTTTAGCCCATCGCTGAGAAGGAATGAGATGAAATCGAGAGTCCAGAGTGAAAGTTCTGAGAGCCTCTGGCTCTGCATCAAGAGGAAGTTTCTTGAATTTTCAAAGCAGGTTTCCAGACCATGGAGCTAGGATGCCACTGCATTCTCCTCTGTTTTCTCTATCTGAAGAGAGTAGAATAACTTGCATGTATGTATTATACCCTAATGAATGGGGTATACAGCTCTAATTAACAGGAAGGTAAGCACTCTATCAAGTGAGGTACAGCCAGATGATTTTTGGAGGAGCTCAGGACATTGGTGTTGCTTTGTAAAATCTACATAGTGACACAATATCTGAACAGAAAATTAGGACACACACACACACACACACAGAGAGAGAGAGAGAGAGAGAGAGAGAGAGAGAGCACCTCTAAAACATAAAGCTGAACAGATGATACAGAATAGGTAAGGGTTTATGCAAAATAGACTCCTCATATATTGTGACTATGTTTCTACAAGTGCTTTGTATCCTTTTTTAAAGTTTATTTATGTATTCTCTGAGATTTTTCATATCACCTATCTGGACCTCATTCATTTATCACATGTATCCCTTCCCATCAGCCCTCTGCCCCTGCATCACCCACAGCCTCTGAAGAAAAAAATTTCAGCAGGTCATTGGTGTCACACAAGCAGGTCCAAGGAATGACTTGAATGCCAGCACTTGCATGGCAGAGGCAGGCAGATTTCTGTTAGTTAGAGACAAGCTTGGTCTACAAAAGCTATTTCCAGGACAGCTTCTAAAGCCACAGAGAAACCCTGTCTGGAAAAACAAAAAACAAACAACAACAAAAAAAAAAAAAACAAAAGCAGCAACAACAACAAAAAAGTAAATGAAATTCTAGAGGAAAAAGGAAGAAAACAAAATGAGAAAAAAAAAAAAAACAAGAACAAAATACAAAAAATCATGGAATTTGCAATGCAGTAAGTCATGCCTTGTACCCCTTTGTCCATACATCTCTACTTGCACCAGTTCATTGCAGAGTTCTTGGTCACATTCAAGGCTCCTACTCTTCACTACAGGTTCAATGCTGGGCCCCCACTAGGACTCTCCTTGGACATCCTGCTGCCATCCTTTGTTGTGGAGATCCTGCAGCTTTAGATCTGAGGCTCAGATTCCTTCACTTGCTCTGCAAGATCACAGATGGGGTGGATGTTGGCACAGGCCAAGTCATAACCCCAGGTTTGGGTCTGGGCAGCTGTAGGGTTTGTCCCCCATGTGGGAGATGGTCACAGTCTCAAGGCTGGCACACCTACACATGGGCTAACAGCATTGGCTCTATTGTGCTGCTTCCTGGAGTATGGCAGCTGGTGGGGGTCACGGATGGTTCCCCCACTCTTATCTGCACAGGGTCAGCACTTACAGCTGCCTCAGGTGTTGAGGGTATGGGGACAACTCTCCTCTACCCAAGCATCACAAGATACATGGGTAATGGGAACAGCTCTCCCATGGTCACAATTTTGGGGCTGGCTCACCCACACCTCAGCTAACAGGGTTGGCTCTATTATGCTGCTCTGGCCAGGAGCAGGACCTGCTCTCTAGAACATTGCAGCAGGTCTCAGGAGGGGGCTGTCAGGGATAGCTCTTGCACTCTCATAACCCCAGGGCCATCTTTTCATCCTGATTCCTGTGTTGATGGTAGGGAGGGGAGAGAGGTTATTTCTCCTCTGCCCATGTCATCACAAGGCAGATGGCTAATAGGGACAGCTGTCTCACTCTCACAATTTGGGTGCTGGCTTTGTTCCACCCATGCTTTTTACATTGACCAACTTGTAATGATATTTGTTTGTAATCTAATAAATAAAGCTGGCCTGAAGATCAGAATGCAGAGGTAAGTCACTAGGGAACAACACACCTACTTAAGAGCTAAGCCACTAGTTAGCCACACACCTAAGCCACAAGTGAACAACACAACTAGTTAAGAGCTAAGTCACTGGTTAGCTACTTGACAAAGCCAGTAATTAGCCATAGAGGAAAGGCAATGGGGGCCACACCTTTCATCCCAACACTCTGAAGACAGAGGCAGATGAATCTCTGTGAGTTCAAGGCCACCCTGCACAACATGAGAGAATCAGTGTAATGGAGAAACAGAGCTCACACCTTTAATCCCAGCAAGTGGAAAGCCACACTTTTACCCCAGGGCTAGAGTGGAATATAAATTAGGGGCTCAGGCTCTCAGTCTGTATTCAGTCTGCAGTCATACTGAGGACAGGATCCACTTTGCCTTGGTAGAAGTGAGAAATCTGTTATGGCTAGCTGATTTGCTTTTCTGATCTTCACCTTGAACCCCAATATTTGTCTCTGGGGTGTTTTTTTTGGGGGGGTGTTTTTTTTTGTTTTTTGTTTGTTTGTTTATTCCTGATACACAAACTCCTGATGTCGTTTCACAAAATCCATGGTGCTTGAGCCCAAAACCCAGAACCCAGAACAAACGAGGCTATTGCTCAGTCACTGAGCTCAACCCACACAGCTGAAAACTCCATGTCTTCTCTTCACTGTGTGGTGCTGGGAACTGATGTCAGAGCCACACAAGCTTACACAAGTGCCTAGCTACAAACAGCATCTCATTTTAATTAGCTAGTTCATTTTCACTATTTCTTGTGAAATTGGTTTTTGTATTTAAAGACTATGTTTTAATATTGTGTCTCTGTGTGTGTGTGAATTTTGTGGATTTGTGCATGTATAAATAGGGCCCAACACAGGTCAGAAGTACTCCTTTCACCTAAAGTCTCCTTTTCAGAGACATTTGGAACCACCTGAAACCAAACTTGGGTCCTCGGAAAAAGCTGTGTGGACTCTTAAACTATGAGCCATCCCTCTCAATCTATGAGTTTTGTTTTTGTTTTTGTTTTTGTTTTTTCTAAAGATAAAGTTGTCTTCCTCTGCACTCTTGGCTGTCCTAGATCTCCATATTTGGTCCACCCTGGCTGATAACTTCATCCACCTATCCCAAACTGTAAAATGCTACATTATTGGCATCCATATGTTCCTTTTTGCTTCTGTCCAAAAAGCATTTGTTGAGGAGTCCTTGAGTTTAGATGCTGTTTTGTTTTGTTTTGATTTTTGAGACAGGGTTTCTCTATGAATCCCTGGAGGTTGTCCTAGAACTCAACCTTTAGACCAGGCTGAATGGATGTCCTAGAAATACAACTGCCTCTGCCTTCCAATGCTGGGATTAAAAGCTTGATCCACCAACACCCGGCAAATTGAGATGTTTTATGGAATTCAGATAACATTAGTAACATTTAAGAAAAGAAAACCTGTTCTATGTGCTCAACAAACATTCTAATGAAGAGTAAACCTGTGGAATAATGAATTATTTTATTGATATTTTACTAAACAGAAAATGGAAGATATAATGGCTAGGCCTAGGGAGATTTTTTTTTAAGTAAATCAACACAGAGACCACAAATCAAGACTTAAAACATTATAAAATACTATTCTTTTTTGAAGTAAATATTTCATACCAGTAAAGAGATTTATATATTTGTTGAACACCTCTATGTGCACTGTGACTACTTCATAGACTTCTAGAGTCCACAGGAATACGAGCCTACACACATGTGGCACACATGATTGACATGGTGGGTTATGGTGATAATGTCAGTGAGGCAATAAAAATCATCAAGGGTTCAAGGTCAGGGTGGAGCACATGAGGCTATCAAATAAAAAGGAAAGAAACTTTTAAATGTAGAGGAAAAAGAAGTTCTGAAATCAGGTTTGTAATATTATACAGTCTTTGAATGTTAACTGAAAAGTCTTTTGTCCATATCTCATTTAAGCATTGTAGAGGGGCTTCTGCCACTCACTCTGGTTTATGCCAGGATCCAAATTTGCTAAATGGGTCCTTTTTCCCATGGGAATACTGGCAAAACAGTTTTGTGCGTCTAGATGTGGCAAGAAGGCAAGCTGTTTGTTGTCCAGTTCTTAGACTGCTCCTGGATGAGACTCACGGATTCAGAGAGGTGGATGTAATCAGTCTGTACGGAAGGTGGAACTCTGGAAAGCATCTCCAAACTGGAACTGGGTGTATCTCCTTTCTTCCTCCGTTTGCAGGTCAGATATCCTCAAAATTCAGGAACACAGGTTCAGTGTTTCATTCCAGCTGGTTCAGATGGTCTCCCAAGGTCTCAGGTCCAGTTCCTCTCTGCTCCACGCATCTCATCAACCACTCCAGCAGCCAGCATGCCTCATTCTCCACCTTCGAGAAAACACAGACATGCCCTAGAACCAAAATAATTATGGGGTCTGGTCCCCTCCACTTTCTGGTACGTGGATCTCTCCATTTGACCTGAGCGAAATTCGCTCAAGTTCCATCATGCCAGAATCTGTCTGCTTCAGATTGCTCATTGGCATCCACATTTAAAAAATTTAAGATAAACAGTGAGTGGTTTAATGCATCATGTAGAGACTGGGGGCACAGCTTCCCTGTTTTTATCTTAGAAGCTCTGTTTGTAAGGAGTTATGACTCTGTTCTAAAATTCCTTGTCCTGGAGGATTACAAGGATTATCTATCTCTTTAGATTATTTTTCCAATGAGTACAAAACAACTGACATGCCTCATCATAATATCCACCTCTATTGTTTGTCTTTATAATTTTTGGAACTCCCATGTAGGCAAAAACATCTGAAAAACAGTGACTTTTTAAGAAATCTGAATACATGCCAATCGCTGTGTGCATGTAATTATAACTTGTCAAACTCTGTAATGAGTAACATCCATTTGTCATAGATGGTTAGGGAGTAGACCTCGAGGATTCAACCCTAAATTAGCCATAGCCATACTGTGGACATATTCCACATTGTTTGATGATTCGACCAGCAGTCTCTCTGGGTAAGCCAAATTGCTTTCTTAGACTTAATATTTTGACGAAGAAAGACTGTAGAGCTTTCTTTATTTAAGGCAAATCAACCAATTTTGTTAATTAATCTGTTGACTCATTTCATTTGGCTAGTAATCAGGGAAAGGCCTTATTTAATAGGTTTCCAATGTGACCCATAAACCTTGGCAATTCTCTTAGGTGAATAATATTTTGAATAGGATCCTATGTATGGAACTGTCTCTATTACCTTAAGAGCCTTAAAGACATAGTGACTGTCAGTATACAAATTAAATGAATTATTTACTAGGATCTGAAAGGCCATTGCAACAGCTCACAATTTGACTATTTGAGCTGAAGCCAGAGCTGTCTGTTTTATTTCTTTTTATCAATAACATATGTAAGCAACTCTCCCATTAGAGCCATCAGTAAAAACTAACATAGCATTTTTTACAGGACTGCTTTTTACAATTTTGGAAACATAAAAGGATGCATTAGCATAAATTGCAACAGTCCATGAGTTAGAAGCTGATTATCAATTCTTCCTGAAAACTGAACAAAGACAATCGCCCATGAATCATTGTTCTGAAACAACCAATTAAACTGTTGCTTGGTGAAGGGACATGTGTCATGTCCTTCTAGATCTAAATACCTCCTAGAATCCATTTGGCATTTCTATACCATGCAGGCTATTGTTTTAAAATAAGGGTTTAATACTTAGGCTGGCGAGACAGGTAGGCGTAACCACCGTAATGGTTGCTTCTGCCATAGAACAGAAATCGGACTATGCTTTGTGGGGAGCACATAAGCTTCCAAATGTTTTGCATAGTCAATATAATATATCTGTTGATGCTGAATTGCCTCCTCTATAGAAAGACTTGTCTACCTTCTTAGTTAGCTGTCTGGGTATATTTGGATCACTACCTCCTTATAGAATCTTATTTAAAGGATTTAAATCATCATCAAATGCCCCCCAAAAAGGTACTTAACCATTGAATATTTTTAACAACTTCTAAAAAACTCATTTAAAGATTTTAAATTAAACTATCTTTTTCAATTGCTATCTACTAAGCCTTAATTTCTTTAGAATACAACATATGTCCCAGACAATTTTTAAGATTTACTTAAAGTTTCTGAGTAGCCTTTTCTAATCTAACCTTTGAAGCTGACAAGCTGATAAGACCTCATTTGCATCTTAGTTGACCTGCCTAATCTGCATTTACAAAGACACATTCAAGCTGTGAATGTAACAGGATGACTCCTAAGGCTTCTTTTCATAAACCCTTTTTAAAATCACGTATCAACTTTTACTTTCTAGATTTTTCTTTTTTAATCATAAAAATTTAGGAAGCTCTGTATCCTCTCCTCTGTCAAATTTTATAGAATCATCCATGGATTCCTCATGCCCCTAAGCTAATGCTATAGGCTTTTGGTATCTTTTTTATTGACTATCTCCTAGGATTCAAATCATTAATTTTTCCTGTTAAGACATTGACTGACTGGATGTGCTTTTTTTTTTTTTTTTTTTTTTTTTTTTTTTTTTTTTGGTATTTTGAGACAGGGTTTCTCTGTGGCTTTGGAGGCTGTCCTGGAACTAGCTCTTGTAGATCAGGCTGGTCTCGAACTCACAGAGATCTGCCTGCCTCTGCCTCCCAAGTGCTGGGATTAAAGGCGTGTGCCACCAATGCCTGGCCTGGATGCTCTTTTTGACTATATTAAAGTGATTTTGATATTTTTAAAATTATATCCAAGGCAATATAAATATCTCTGTAATCATATCCAAGGCAATTTACGCATTTCCATTTGTCCACATTCATGAATTCACAATCACATCACTCATCCAGGTGTGGCCACATTGTTCATTCATAACTACATCTCACATTTCTCCTTTGCCTAGGTTATGATCAGTTTGTTGAAAAGAAAAATCCCTAATTAAAATTTCTCCTAACATAGTAGCTATAGTCAATCCTTGAAATATGAGCATCCAAAATTTGAACAGATCTGAGCTTAAATATGTTGCCCTTTCTTCTCCATAAGTCTCTAAACAGTTTCGGTCTGGCTGTATCAATAGCATTATATGCATTTGACTAGCATGAGCCATGGCGGCAGTTCCCAAGGCTGCAAGTTACCCCAAGGAGCTTCAGGCTGTTCTTCACTCTGTCAGCCATTTTGTTCATCCCACCGCAGATGCCGGCATGCAGTGGCACCAAGCCACTGGCTGACGGCCCGTAGACCGAGGCATCAGCCAGGGCTGACCTTGGCCTTAGATCCACTTTTGCTTTCCGAGCTGCTGGAAAATCAGTGGCTGTATTTTGGGCACAAGCCTGATACCCTATTTTCTCTTTTGTTGGAACTCTGTCTGACCTGGTGCCCTTCCTGAACATGTCCAAAGCAACCTCTAGAAGGCTCTGTGCATTTCTTCCTCCCTGTGCCTTGCTTTCTCTGTAGGAATAACATATTATTAACTGAAGTTCCTGTAAGGCAGCCATCATTGCTAATACCTGAGTGTAAGCTAGGTCTATATCTGAAAAATTCTTAATGAACTCATCTACATCAGTCCTCTTCCTGTGAGGTCTTAGCGTGGCCTGGCATGCAGTTCCAGCATTCTCATAAGCTAATTGTTTCACAATCAAAGTTCCAAACCTTGTGTCTCTAACTTTTTTTGTATAATGTCCACACAGGCCTAGAAACCAATTCTGAACTAACTCCCTAGGTCCCTGCCTGCTCTCTATAACAAATACCTTCCTCCTGACGGGCAGGCCTTGGTTACCTGCTTTCAGTTTCCTAGGGGTGAGGCTTCTACAGCAATATTCCCTATCAGCCTCTGAGTAAAATTGTTGTTGGTCCATACTGGACACAAGCCATTTTTAGTTCCTTGAGCTGCTTGAATGGTACTGGCACATGCATCCTGCTATGTTCCCCTGAGCCTCTCTCTCTCTCTGATGCAAGGAAACCTGTAAATTTCCCATCTCCTGTGAGAGTGATTTAGCTAAATCTTTTAAGCTTCTTAGCTCCTGCTGATTTTTACCATTGGGTATTTGCCTCTCTATATTCCCAGTCTAAAATGCAGGAGGTGAAGACTCCCTCCATCTTGATACTTATTAACTCTCTCTCTCTACTCATCCCAATCATTTGTCCTGTATATTCTTTACCATCCAGCCACCCCTAAGTAGGCGCGGAGTTTTCTGTTCTCCATTACATTCCTAGATCTCCCGAGGGCCTGCGTGTATGCAAGGCCACACCTATGTCTTCCCAAGGCGCTGCACTCAAAAGCTTCACTTCTAATAATTTAGTTTATTACTTCACTCAGTTCCTGCTTTAGCAGCAATAATAGGCTCCAGAAAAGATACCTAGGCCTCTGACACATGGAAACTCCAGATCCTCTGGGCTCCCGGAGTCTAAGGCCAAAACTTAAGACAAAGAAACTCCAGTAGCCCCTCTACCCCCCTAGACACTTGGCTCCTGGGAACTGTTTGGCCACAAAAGAAACTCTAGGGAAGATCAACACCTCCTCTGTAGTCTCCAGAATACAGTTCTGAAAATGATTGGTATCTATGCACAACAGGACACCTTCAAATAACTAGAAAAAGGCACTGAAACCACAGAATGTTCCCTCTCATCACTGACCAATGTGAAACTTGGTACACAAGAATTTCATGCTAAAATATGACTCAGTGAAATTCTCATAATTGGTTCCCAAATGTCAACCAATCAGAAACCAACCCGTGCCTACTTAAGTAATCCTGTAACTTTTGTCTTTAAAACCTAGCAGTAGACAGGGAATTTGCTGCCTGTGTAGGCTGCTGTGACAGCTAGCCAGATAGAGTCCCTGTCCTGATTGGGTGGACAATCAATAAAACCTTGCTTTTGAAGTTTGGTGGGTCTGTCTTCCTGGGGTCACTGGGAATCTTATGACTTGGGCACAACACTCCAGTTTCTGTTCCTTTCCCATTAGATTCACTGGATATGATTCCATAAAGGATGACAAACCATCCTTACTGGAATGTGTCCTATTTTTACCTGACTTCATTCCTCTACTTCATGTGTGGTCATTTGAGACCTCCATTCAGCATAGGTGGGAAAAGGATGAAACTTCCATATTCCAATGAGTCTGTAAATATTTGTCTCCAGTGGCTGCAAGGCAACATTCACCCACATATCCTTAAAGCAAGGCATCCTCCTGATAGACAGACATGAGAATCAGGAAAGTAAGACCCACATACATACAAACATACATACATACATACACACACAAAAACATACATACATGAAGGAAAGGTAAAAAGCCCCAAGGAAAAATATATATTAAGAGAAAGAGATTAATATTAAAATAAGAGATAAAATAAAGCAGATGATTGAAGCAGGTATTCTAGCTGGTCTTAATAATAAAAACACAGAGACAGATATTGGGGTTAAAGCTGAAGATCAGAGAAACAAAGGGACCATCCACTAGAGAGTTTGTCCATCTACCAATGCTCAGACAGAAAGGGAGATGAATTCTTGTCTCCTCCTGCCTTATATCCCTCTCTAGTTCTTTGTAGACAAGGCTGACATTGAACTCACAGGGATCCACACTATTCTGCCTCCTGGGTGTTGGAGTATGGATTAAAGGTGTGTGACACCATTCCAGATACTGATCCAAACACTTCAAAAAAAAAAAAAAAAAGGATTAATCCTAGGTGTTGGATTGTTTCTCTTGATGTAGAAATGTGGAAGCAAGTATGCCTGGTGCCCAGGAGGGTCAGTGTGTTTTCAAATCTCTGGAAACTGGAGTTATAGATGATGTGAAAAATCTCAGAGAATAATAGTCACAGAGAATCAGGTGTCTATTTTGCATAATGTTACCCATTTGGTATCAACTTTAATCCTTTGGGTTTCAGAGGTGTTCCCTCTCTCTGTTTAAGTCTCTCTTTCTCTGTTCTGTTTTTTTTTTTTTTTTTTCTGTTCAGATATTGTGTCACTACGTAGATTTTACAAAGCAACACCAATATCCTGATATCACCCAAAAAATCATCTGGGTGTACCTCACTTGATAGAGTGCTTACCTACCTATTAATTAGACCTGTGTACGCCACTCATTAGATTATAATACATACATACAAGTTATTCTACTCTCTGCAGATAGAGACAACAGAGGAGAATGCAATGGCATCCTAGCTCCATGGCCTGGAAACCTGCTTTGAAAATTCAAGAAACTTCCTCTTGATGCAGAGCCAGAGGCTCTCAGAGCTTTTATTCTGGACTCTCAATTTCATCTTATTCCTCTTAGTAATGGGGCTAAAGATGAAAAAGTAAATAAAATATAAAATAAAACACAGAACTAATAAATTGTTTGAATTGTAAAGACTGTAGGAATTTCAAAAATCACAACGTTTTATATTGTGATGCTATTATGTAATATTGATATGAGATCATGTTGGATAAACAAGAAAGGAAAAGTTATTATCACATGATTAGAAAGATGTTGGATGGTCTGGAGAGATGGCTCAGCATTTAAGAGCACTGACTGCTCTTCCAGAGGTCCTGAGTTCAATTCCCGGCAACCACATGGCGGCTCCCAACCACCTTGAATGAGATCTGGTACCCACTGCTGTCATGCAGGCAGAAGACTGTATACATAATAAATAAATAAAATCTTTTAAAAAAAAAAAGAAAGATGTTGGACAACATGGTACACTCTTTACCTCATTCCCAACCATTCTCTGACACAAACCATCTATTAAAAGAACTTTATGCTTGTTTTCCTTGTAGGCACCTAAAGATCCCCTGAGAGGCCTGTCAGTGACTCACTGTAACCCCTAGGATCACAGTAGAGACATCTACATGAGTTCCCCTGCACAGTCAGTTAAAACTTCAGGATTTGAGAGGGGTGAGAGGGACCCACTTAAGTCCTGAGCCCCTCCCAATTCTATCAGCCAATGTTAGACCTCCCCTGAAGATCCTGGTTTCAGAGAACTGTCACTAAGGACATCTTCAACTCATTGCCATCCCTACCTGACCTGAGATGCTGATCCCAGTTCACCATGTTCAATTCCCATGGGAAGTAAATTTACAAATCTACCTTTTAGGACCAGCTCCATCACACTGCCAGGATGAGACATGTAATCCTCGAGTACTCTGTCCTTCAGAGTAGAGTGGCTATGATAACTAATGTACTCCTTTGTTGGGAGAACTCCCTAGTATTTTGATGAACTCAAGGATACACTGAAGGCGATTAAGGAGGACAAAATTGTCCCCTTTAGTACTGACTACTACTTTTGATGGGGCAAATAAAGTGTCAATAATTACCACAATCTATGTGATTGGTGGACACCTGCCTAGTTGGTTCCAAATAGTAAAGACTTCTTTGGACACCCTGAAATAAAAGACAAGGCACCAGGGGGTGGGGTGGGGGTGGGGGTAGGGGGCTGGTCAGAGTGAAATGACTAAGACAGTGCTGCCCTGTTCTGACTCCATTTTGTGTTTGTTTTAATGGTTTTCAGCCCTCTATACCATTCCCCACAACAACCCACCTTCCTTGGCAACACATAAGATATTTTCATGGCCCTTTTTCTTTTTCTTTTTTTTTCTGAGACAGGATTTTTCTGTGGCTTTGGAGGCTGTCCTCTTCTACCCATACCATTACAAGACACAGGGGTAATTGGAACACCTCTCTCTGTTCTGTTCATTGGTTCATTGTTCAGTTTACAATATGGCTGAAGATAACTTTGAACTGATCCTAATGCCTCCAACTCTTGAATTCTGGGGTTACAAACATGGTCCTAGCAGGTGTGCTGCAGTCAGTGCTGGGCAGAGGACCCAGGGTATGCTGGTTAGGTTTCTAGGAACTGGGTGTATCCCCAGCATCCTGACCACCACTTTATTATTTATTTACTTATTTAGTTATTTATTTATTTTTGGTTTTTCTAGACAGGGTTTCTCTGTGGCTTTGGAGGCTGTCCTGGAACTAGCTCTTGTTGACCAGGCAGGTCTTGAACTCACAGAGATCTGCCTGCCTCTGCCTCCCGAGTGCTGGGATTAAAGGCGTGTGCCACCAATGCCCGGCTTCTTTATACATCTATTGTCAGTAACAGTTTCAATTCTAATCTGACTCAAACTCAGAATGACTCTGGTCACATGATCAAATTCATCAAGGTATAGTGATTCATAAGAGTAATCCTAGAAAGAAGAATATTGGGACAGTTCCAAAACAATCTTAGCTTCAGAGTAAAATCCAGTCCCTCTATCAAATTGAAACCTAAGTAATAAATAAGCCAATAAAATGACACATCAGGAAATTCAGTGTTGTGTAGTTAATTAGCAAGTATTATCTTTATGTTTATCCAACTTGGAGGGAGGGGGGAGGGGTGTTTTCAAAATTAGTTTGATTCAACTAAGGAAATGATTGAAAGTTATCTATTGAATTAAAATGGTGGACACTGAACCATCCAATCAAATAGCAGCTTGGGGTTGGAAGGCGGGGCTGCAGTAAGGAGGGTGAGCAGAGAGGTGTATAAATGCTTCAGGAGAGCCACTTAAGACACTCCTAGAACTGGAATTAGAGGAAGTGCAAGATTCAGCTTTGATAAGGGATTCGTCTTAAGTGCTCAGAACTGGTGAGTAATTGTCCTCCCTTGGGTCTTGCAGTATGATGTAGCGTCCTTTAGAGCCAAGATTGGACAGAAAATTTTGATTTCTCTCTCCAGATGAACACACTGATGACACTGGCTATAATTCTAAATGAAGTTTTACCTTCATCTCAAATGAATTTCTATGATAGCTTGTTGAGCTCACTGTGATTATCGATCCTTTTGAGAGAAGGGTTTTTTGTTTGTTCAAACTGACCTAAAACTGTCCCTTGTAGTTCTGTGTAGGATGGAAATCAAGACCCTCCAGTTTCACGAAGCTGAGATCCCTAGAATGTTCCTTCGTACTGTGCTACATTCAAATTAGTGTTCTCTGTGGATCTTGGGCTCAAGCAGACCTCCAGAGCACACATCTTTGTTTCCTTTCTTTCTTTCTTTCTTTCTTTTTTTTTTTTTTTTTGATTTTTCAAGACAGGGTTTCACTGTGCAGCATTGGAGCCTATCCTGGCATTTGCTCTGGAGACCAGGCTGGCCTAGAACTCAAGAGATCCTTCTGCCTATCCCTCCAGAGGGCTGTGATTAAAGGTGTGCACCACCAACGCCTATCTCACATCTTTGTTTCTTGGCTGTTCCTCTGCCTTTAGACTCACAGTAGGTGGAATAGCAATTGTGAAGTAGATCATAACTCAGGCTTTGGTTTTCATCTTTTTCAAACAGAATTGCTTCTTTGTCTGTTTGTCTGTCTGTCTGTCTGTTTGTTTGTTTGATATGGTATGGTTCTATGACAAAGCATGGCCTGAAAACTTCAAGTACCCACTGCCGTCATCCTCCTTGGTATGAGTAAAGTAAACATTGAACACAAGGCTTTTTGTTTGTTTGTTTGTTTGTTTGTTTTTGTTTGTTTTTGTTTTCGAGACAGGGTTTCTCTGTAGCTTTGGACTCTGTGTAGCTATCCTAACACTAGCTCTTTAGACCCAGCTGGCCTTGAAGTCACAGAAATCCAAATGCCTCTGTCTCCAAAGTGCTGGGATTAAGGGCGTCAGCCACCAACGCCCAGCACTTTTTGTTTTGTTTTCTTTTTGGAGAAAGGGTGGCTCATGAATTGTTTTGACCTAGAATTCATGAGTCCATATGGACAGAGAGGCTCCCTTGCTGCCAGTAAGGGAGTCTGGCTTCAAATCACCAGTGAGGACTATGGTTTAAGTTGGTGTCTCTCCCATTGCCAGAGCAAATAATCTCTGACTTGAGCGGTTCCTGTGCTGGGTGAGGAAGATTTCTAAACTTTGTCCTGATAATAAATGTTGTTCTCTAAATGCTTCCCCAGGATCTTTCTGACTTCAGACCCTTCATGATGAGCCTTCAGACCCCACCCACACTCCTGAAACAGGCAAGGCAGGCTCTGCTGAGAAATGAGGAATTGGCCATTTCTGCTGTGGAACAACTGCCCATGGAGCTCTTCACAGCAGTGTTCCAGGACGCCTTCAAAGGCAGACACAATAGGATGGTGAAGGCAATGGTGGCAGCCTGGCCTTTCCCCTGCCTCCCTGTGGGGACATTGATGAAGACCCCCAACTTAGAAACCTTCCAGGCTGTACTTGAAGGAGTAGACATGCAGCTGGCAAGAAACTTTCACCCCAGGCAAGAAAAAACCAAGTAGTGGAGACTGGAGCACATGGGTACACAAGGAAGAGACTTAGGGGTCCCGGAGAAGGGCATGGGAAGTGGCTCAGAGGCTTCTGATGGGATCCTCATGCAGGGATGCAGGGCCTTGAAAGCTATTGATTCCTTGTAGTAAGCCAATGGAGTGGGGATTAGAGATTAGGGAGATGGAGCCACAGTGCAGTTAGACTGCCCTGGCATTCCCACAACCACTAATAAAGGGACTAGGTAGAAACAGAGAGTAACTTAGTGGAAGGAATACAGTCATGTCTACAGATAGATGCAGCCCAGGGGAAGCTTCCATAGCTCACAGAGTTCCCATATTAGATATTGGGGAGACTTAGTCATTGGCAGGGTGGAAGAAATTCAATTACAGATATGTAGTGAAGCTGTCTCACTGTGGGGTCCTGTCAAGTCTGCTGACCCTTGACACCGTTTCACCCACAGGAGGAACAAAATGAAAGTACTGGATTTCAGGAAAGTACACCATGAGTTCTGGACCATATGGACTGGAACAGAGGATGGGGACTGCTCATCAGAGAGTGGGGATGAGGAGCAAGTAGTGAAGGTCCTTCCAAGATATGCAGTGAGACGGCATCTGAAGGTCATAGCTGAACTCTGTCTCAGACGCGGACTGGATGAAGAGGAAGCATATTTCTTGCAGTGGGCCCAGGAGAGAAAAGGCTCCTTACAGCTCTGCTGTGCAAAGATGAAGATCTGGGATATGCCTCTAGGCAAAATCAAGGAGATCTTGAGTGTTTTCCAGCCATGGCACATTGAGGAACTGGAACTGAACACAGGGTGGGACAGGTACTCACTGGCATGGTTTGCCACCTACCTTGGCCACATGAGAAATCTTCGAAAACTCTCCCTGGCCCACATCTACCAGAACTCCACTGGGACTGGCAACATGAACTGTATCAGGAAGTTCCTTTCTCAGGTCTCCAAACTGCACTTTCTTCAGCATCTCTCCATGAAAGCCATCTACTTTCTGAGACACCAGGTGAATAAGCTCCTCAGGTAAGCAAGATAGAGAGCTGGGTCAGCTACTAGAGCAAACCTTGCTCTTTACCTAAGGATTAGTGGATGAGTGGTACCTGCCTGGCACTGGGTGCAATTACAGTGAAAGTTGGGGGTGTGGTTTAATGTAGTAGACTGCTGCAGTAGGAAGCACCCGGTAGTCTACTTTTTTCATGTGGTCAAAATGTCCTTGAGCTATGTGGCCCATCGGCCTCTTTAGAAGCCCAGGGGACACAGTCCTCTCCAAAACCTTTTGTTTGAACTAACCATTTTGTTTATCCCTAGTTGCCTGAGAAGCCCCTTGGAGAGTTTCTCAATCAGTGGCTACTTTCTGACACACTATGACTTGAATTGTATCTCCCGTTGCCAACGCCTCTGTGAGCTCAAACATCTGGCCATGAGAGGTGTGGGATTATTGGCTACAGATTCTATGCCTCTCAAACATCTGCTAGAGACTGTGGCACATACTCTGCAGTCCCTGGATTTGCAAGGTTGTGGAATGGAGGACTCTCAGCTCACTGACCTCATACCTGCCCTCAGCCGGTGCACCCAGCTCAACAAGGTCAACCTGTATGACAATAAATTCTCTGTGTCCATTTTGAAGGACCTTTTAATGCACACAGCCAACTGGAGCAAGATGAATGGGGAGCAATACCCTGCCCCTGTGGAGTGCTATGATGACTTTGGTGTCATTGACACAGAAATATTCCTCTACCTTTGTCCTGAGCTCATGGATGCACTCAGGGCCCAGAGGCAGCCCAAGAGGATTATCTTTGGAACCGAAACCTGCAGTCAATGTGGTGTGCGTTGTGTCTATGACCTGGGGCCCAGACTTTGTCCTTGCTGGCAGTAAATAGGGAACATGACTTCCTGATTTGGATGCTCTGCCCCTGGGCTTTCCTAAGTTATTGGCCTCCTTTGTATGTTCAGGGTATGGAAAGTCTCTCAGCTGGCTTCAGGGATCTAAGAACCAAGGAACTCTATTTGAAGTCTTCAGTTGTGGTCTCTTTATTAAGTGTAATTTTAAAATGTTCCTATGCCTACCCATTGCATTCTCAATTTTCTGTATAATGAAGCAGCAATAAAATAATTCTGTGCCAGTTTTCTTCATTGGTATCTTTCCTAAACACATATAGAGTGATGGTCCTTTGTTTAAATGTCATTATTGTTGTCTGGATCTTATATACTAACTCTTTGTAAGGACTCTGGACAGAAATAAAAATGGGAACAGCTACATGTCGAAACTTATCCTCTAGTGTACACTATAATCCATGCTAGCTTGGGACACAGAAAGGGACACCAGAGCCAGAGGGATGGCTCAAAAGTTAAAAGCACAGGGGAGGCATTGTTTCAGAGGGTTCAAGTTCAGTTTACTGTGGCCATATCAGGTGGCTCACACCTGCCTGTAAGTCCAGCTCCAGGTGATGGGTTCTGTGTGGACACCTGCTTTCAAATGCATCAATCCACACAACATTTGTTGCATGTGTGTGTCCCTAAATGACAGTTGATTAAAAAGACAAGTTTAAACTAGGTGTTGGTGGCACATGCCTGTAATCTCATCACTCAGGAGGTAGAGACAGGGAGATCCCTGTGAGTTGGGGAACAGCCTGATCAAGTAGAGCTACTTTCAGGACAGACTCCAAGCCACAGAAAACTGTCTCGAACCACCCCTTCCCCGCAAAAAAGCAACATTTATGAGTAAACAAAAAACTAACCCCCTAGTTAAAACAGATACACTCAGGAGCCGGGTGCTTGCTTGGTGCCTGTGAGGCCCGGGGCTCCACCTTCAGCTTTACATGGTAACAAGAGTGCCTAGAGCTTGAGGATGAGTTTCAGCTCAGTGTTGAACACTTGGCACAGCTTGCATTGGGCTCCTGGGTTTGCTCTCCAACACCATGGATAAACTAAAGATTATGAGTGGCTTGCACACATAAAGGACTTGTAGATATGGAGTCACAAGTGATCAGGTGTGTATTTCACATAAACATAGTATTGCTTAAGTGTCATCTTTCCAGTTTTAGGTTTCAGATGGATTGTTTTATTTTTTCACAGAGCATGCCACTCACTACATAGCCCTCACATAGCAATTCCTGGGTCCCTACCTTCTGGGTTTTACATCACTTGACACTGCTTTTCTACCATACTTGAGACCCGCAGTTCGATCTGTGAATTCCATTAAATGGGGCACAGTAGTGCCACTTGGAATCCCTCCATATGGAGGTAGAAATAGAGAAATAGATAATCAATGTCATCCTGCCTACATACCCTAAGAACTTCTTTTGAAAATTAAAGAAACTGGAAAAACAAAACTAACAAACTTTTTTTTTTTTTTTTTTTACAAAAAATCCCAGAGGTAAGCATTGTACTCTTTGTTTCTTTGTTTAGATGTTACTGGGTAGCTCATAATGCCTTAAACTCATTTTGCAGACCACACTATCCCTACACTATAAACAGTCCTCTGTCTCAGCATTCTGTTGGGTGGGATGACATATATGAACCACCATGCCCTGTTGGCTGTTCAACTGTGAAACCCCCAACCAAGCATTAGCACAGGACGGCAATTAACTTCTATGGAGGAGGAATAAGAAGGAGGGTCTGAAGCTAAAGTTAGCCCAAGGAACTCAGTCTTCTGTGATTTAGAAAAAACAGTACTGCTGGATGTGGTAGCACACACCTTAATGCCAGTACTGGGGAGGCAGAGGCAGGTGGATCTCTGAGTTCTAGGCCATCCTGGTCTAAAAAGCTATTTCCAGGACAGCCATGGCCATATATAGGGAAACCCTGCCTCAAAAACCAACAAACAAAAATAGTATTAAAAAGGATTGCAGATTGAGCACAGAAATCAGTAGTGGAGGTCTGGTTTCTAATCTATGTACCAGGTTTAAAGAAAATAAAAAAAATCCAAAAACAAACCTGAGATGCAGTTCAGTGGAGGAAGCTGGGTAAAGTGTTCATGGAGACCTGGTTTCATTAGGTCCCTGAGAGACAGAGACAGAGAGACTGAGAGACAGAGAGAGAGATAGAGAAGGAGAAGAAGAAGAAGAAGGAGAAGAAGGAGGAGGAGGAGGAGAAGGAGGAGGAGGAGGAGAAGGAGGAGGAGGAGGAGGAGAAAAAGAAGGAGGAGGAGGAGATGAAGAAGACGACAATGACTTTCCATGTCCTTCCTGAAGAGCTTTTTGTACCACAGGGCTAACTTGATCATGATGGATGTGCAGCAGTATCCTGCCCCTCTGGAGGGTGTATCAATGCCTTGGTTTTTCTGCAGACAGAGATATCATCAACCTTGTTCTACTCTCATGCATACACTCAGGGCCTTAGGCAGCCCAAGAGGATCTTCTTTACTATGATGTCTGCCATAAATCTAGTGAGTACTGTATCTATGTTCCGGGGCACAGACTTTATTCTTGTTGGCTGTAAATACAAACATGACTTCTGGGTTTGAAGACATGAAGTCTTGGGACACGTTTCCCATCTGGAATTGCAGAGTTTGTGGCTTTAGACACTGCTCAGATTGCTGGAAACTAAATGATGTGCAGTGAGGCTGAGGGTGACAGGGAAAACAATGGGACCATGGGAGCAGGTAGAGTCTCCTGGATTCAGAAGGACAATTTTGCTTTTCTAAGTGGTTTCACAAGGGGGGGGGGATTACCAGGGAATTTGTGTGCACCTGTGAACCTGGATGCTCTCCACCTGGGTTGTTTCTCTGTTGTTAACCTCACTGCCAGGTTCAGGGTCAGGAGGTTCCAGTGACTCACAAATGAAAACCACTGGTGTTTTTGTGACACTTCTGTCATTCTTGGGTTTGCCTGTACATCTGTCTCATTTACTTTCTGTGGCTGTTCAAATATCTGCACAATTTTTTTTTCGAGACAGGGTTTTTCTGTGTAGCTTAGGAGCCTATCCTGACACTCCCTCTGGAGACCTGGCTGGCCTTGAACTCACAGAGATCTGCCTGACTCTGCCTCCCGAGTGCTGAGATTAAATGCGTGCACCACCAACGCCCGGTTTCACAAAAAAATGTTAACCTTGCGGGATGTTGGTGGCATTCGCCTTTAGTGTCAACACATGGGAGGCAGATGCATGCAGGTATCTTTGAGTTCCAGACCAGCCTAGTCTATAAGAGCTACTTCCAAGGTAGCATCAAAGCCACAGAGAAACCCTGTCTCGAAACTCCTCACCCCCCAAAATAATGTTAACCTACAGTGATCAGAACTGGCAATTCCTGTGAAGGATGTTTCAAGGAACCACAGAGGATACATCTAGTGTACTCAGTTCACTGGGCACTGTGGACCCATCAGAGATAGCTGAAGGAAACACAAAAGAGGGCAAAATGAACAGGATTTAGGACATTTCTTTTTTTCTACATTTAAAACTTTATTTCCTTTTTATTTGATAGCCTCATGTGCTCCACCCTGGCCTTGAACCCTTGAAGTTTTTTCTTGCCTCACTGACATACCACTATAATCCACCATGTCTAGCATGTATGCCACATGTCTGTTGGCTCAAATTTCTGTGAACTGTTGAACTCTTTACTCCTATGAAATGATTACTTCAAAAAAATAGTATTTTATTGTGTTCAGTTGTGGTCTCTGTGTTTTCTGTGTTGATTTACTGAAAAAAAAATCTCCCTATGCCTAGTCATTCTATCCTCCATTTTCTGTCTAGTAAATTATCAATGAAATAATTCATAATTACACAGGTTTATTCTACATTAGAATGTTTGTTGAGCACATAGGACAGGGGTCTTTCTTAAATGTTATTACTGTCATCTGAATTCCATAAAGCATCTAAATTTAAGGACTCCTCAACAAATGCTTTCTGGAC
Source organism: Cricetulus griseus (assembly GCF_003668045.3). Lineage (NCBI taxonomy): Eukaryota > Metazoa > Chordata > Mammalia > Rodentia > Cricetidae > Cricetulus > Cricetulus griseus. The sequence continues at coordinate 158,241,848 of NW_023276807.1, forward strand.
AGAAGTAAAAAATGAACGTATGGATGCCAATAATGTTAGCATATCACAGTATACGATAGGTGAATAAAATTATCAGCCAGGGTGGACCAAATATATACATATACTATAGCCTAGAGTGCAGAGTTAAGACAACATTGACTTTAGAAAACAACAACCCATAGATTGAGAGAGATGGTTTCATAGTTTAAGAGCACATACAGCTTTTTTTGTTTGTTTGTTTTTTGTTTTGTTTTGTTTGTCTCTCAAAAGGAGATTTAAGGTGACAGTACTACATCTGGCCTGTGTGGGGCCCTACTTTCACATGTACAAAGGCACACAATTCACACACACACACACACACACACACACACACACACTAGAGAGAGAAAGAGGCAGAGAGAGAGAGAGAGAGAGACAGACAGACAGACAGACAGACAGACAGACAGAGAGAGGAGACAGAGAGAATCTTAAAAATTAGTCTTAAATTGAAAACCCGATTTCACAAAGAAATAGTAAAAATGAACTAGCTAATTAAAATGAGATGCTGTTAGTAGCCTGGCACTTGTGTGAGCCTGTGTGACTCTGACATCACCCTCAGCACCACACAGTGAAGAGAAGATATGGAGTATTAAGCTGTGTGGGTTGAGCTCAGTGACTGAGCATTAGCCTAGTTTGCTCTGGGCTCTGGGGTTTGGGATCCTGCACCATGGATTGAGTGAAAGTACATCAGGAGTTCGTGTATCACTAATAATAATAACACAGAGACAGATATTGGGGTTCAAGGTGTAGATCAGAAAAGCAAATCAGCCAGCCATTACAGATTTCTCACCTCTACCAAGGCAGAGTGGATCCTGTCCTCAGTATGACAGCAGACTGTATACAGACTGAGAGCCTGAGCCCCTGCCTTATATTCCGCTCTAGCCCCGGGTTAAAGGCGTGGCTTCCCACTTGCTGGGATTAAAGGTGTGATCCACGTTTCTCCATTAGACTGATTCTCTCATGTTGTGCAGGGTGGCCTTGAACTCACAAAGATCCATCTGCCTCTGTCTCCTGAGTGTTTGGAAGAAAGGTGTGGCCACCACTGCCTTTCCTCTATGGCTAATTAGTGGTCTTGGCGAGTGAATAACTAGTGACTTAGCTCTTAACTAGTTGTGTTGTTCACTCATAGCTTAGGTGTGTGGCTAACTAGTGGCTTAGCTCTTAAGTAGGTGTGTTGTTCCCTAGTGACTTACCTCTGCATTCTGATCTTCAGGCCAGCTTTTATCATTAGATTACAAACAAATATCACTACAAGTTGGTCAATGTAAAAAGCACTTGTGGAACAAAGCCAGCACCTAAATTGTGAGAGTGCGACAGCTGTCCCTATTAGCCATCTGCCTTGTGATGACATGGGCAGAGGAGAAGTAACCTCTCTCCCCTCCCTACCATCAACAAAGGAATCAGGAAGGAGAGATGGCCCTGGGGTTGTGAGAATGCAAGAGCTATCCCTGACAGCCCCCACCACCCATAAGACCTGCTGCAAAGTTCTGGAGAGCAGGTCCTGCTCCTGGCCAGAGCAGCACAAGAGAGCCAATCCTGTTAGCTGAGGTGTGGGTGAGCCAGCCCCAAATTTGTGACCATGGGAGAGCTGTTCCCATTACCCATGTATCTTGTGATGCTATGGGTAGAGGAGAGTTGCCCCCATACCCATCAACACCTGAGGAAGTTGTAAGTGCTGACCCTGTGGAGATAAAAGTGGGAAAACCATATGTGACCCCCACCAGCTGCAATCCTCCAGGAAGCAGCACAATAGAGCCAATGCTGTTAGCACATATGTAGGTGTGCCAGCCTTGAGACTGTGACCATGGGAGAGCTGTGCCCATCTCCCATGTGGGGGACCAACCCTACAGCTGCCCAGACCCAAACCTGGGGTTATGACTTGGCCTGCCCCAAAATCCACCCCATCTGTGATCTTGCAGAGCAAGTGAAGGCATCTGAGTCTCAGATCTAAAGCTGCAGGATCTCCACAACAAAGGATGGCAGCAGGATGTCCACAGAGAGTCCTAGTGGGGACCCAGTATTGAACCTGTAGTGAAGAATAGGGGTCTTGAATCTGACCATGGACTCTGCAAAGAACTAGTGCAAGTAGAGATGTATGGACAAAGGGGTACAAGGCATGACTTACTGCATTGCAAATTCCATGGTGAGATTTTTAATTCCTTCTGTTTTTTTCCCTCATTTCGTTTTCTTCCTTTTTTCTCTTGAATCATTTTCTTCCGGATCTGGTTGTGTGTGTGTGGGGTGGGGATGCAGTGGCAGAAGGCAGATGGGAAGGGATGCTTGGAGTGATTGAATAGATCAAGATAGATGATGTAAAATAAACTCAGAGAATAAATAAATAAACTTTTAAAAAAGCATTTGTGGATGAACAGTCACAAGGAATCAGTATCTATTTTGCATAATCAGTTACCTGTAAGGGGCCATGGGCCCAAAACTATGTGGCTTAAAGCCCACCTTTGTAAGACTTTTAATGACCTTTAAGTTTGCGGCTTAAAGTCAGCTCTGTGAGCCTCCTGTAACCTGTAATTAGATACGGTTTGGCCAATCGGAACTGCTAACTGCTTCTGTTCCGAGAAAGGGTCTGGGGCTTTTCTGTTCGCTGTTCCAAGAAAGACCACTAGACGTTCCGGCTGACAAGAAGAATGTTCCAGTCCCAGCAAATACCTGATGTTCCTTCTATTATTCCCCCCAATTCTATTGTTGCAGGGCTATTTAAGCCCACTCTAAGCCCCAATAAACGAGACCTTGACGCAACTCTGACTTTGTCTTTCATTACACGCTTGGTCTCCCTCCTCTCTCGCCCCCATTGACTCGTAGGTGATACCCCCTCCACACCCACAAATAACCTGGCTGCTGGACGGGTCAGTTACCCATTCAGGTTTCAGAGGTGATCTCTCTCTCTCTCTCTCTCTCTCTCTCTCTCTCTCTCTCTCTCTCTGTGTGTGTGTGTGTGTGTGTGTGTGTGTGTGTGTGTGTGTGTGTGTCTAACTCTCTTTCTGTGTTCAGTTTTTTTGTTCAAATACTGTGTCACTATGTAGATTTTAGCATCACCAATGTCCTGAGCTCACTCAAAAACATCTGGGTGTACCTCACTTGATAGAGTGCTTACCTACCTATTAATGAGATCTGTATACCGCATTCATTAGGGTATAATACATACATACAAGATAGTCTACTCTCAAAGAAAAGAGTGGACTGTGCAGTTAATAAGAGACCCATTTGCTTTGCCCACCTAGATGTTCTCTTCCATTGTATTTTCTCTATAATATATTAATAAATATCCTGTAGTTAATGTAAAAAAAAAAAACAAGATATTCTACTCTCTGGAGAAAGAGGCAACAGAGGAGAATACAATGCCACCCTAGCTCCATGGTCTGTAAACCTGCTTTGAAAATTCAAGAAACTTCCTCTTGATGCAGAGCCAGAGGCTCTCAGTGCTTTTATTCTAGACTCTCGATTTCATCTCATTCCTTCTCAGTGATGGGCTAAAAGCTGTAAAAAGAAACAAATAAAATAAAAATACAAAACACAGGGCTTTGAAATTGTTTGAACTGTAAAGACTGGGGTAATTTTAAAAGTTACAATGTTTTATATTGTGATGCTATTATGTAATGTTGACTTGAGATCATCACCTGATTAGAGAGAGGTTGGATAACACAGTACACTCTTAATCTCATTCCCAGCCACCTCTAACATGAACCATCTATTCAAAGAACTTTATCTTGTTTTCTTGTTAAAGATTCCCCTGAGAACCCTGTCAGTGACTCATTGTAATCCCTAGAATCACAGTAGAGCCATCTACATAAGTTCCCATGCACCAGTCATCTAAAACTTCAGGGTTAGAGAGGCGTGAGAGGGAACCACTTAAGTTCTGAGACCCTTCCAATTCTGTCAATGTTAGACCTCTCCTGAAGACCCTGGTCTTAGAGAAGTTTCACTAAGGCCACACTCAACTCATTGCCATCCCTACCTGCCCTGAGATGCTGAATCCAGCTCACGATGTTTAATTCCTTTGGAAAGCAATTTACAAATTTGTAAGTTTTTACAAATCTGTCTTGTAGGAATAGCTACAACATCTTGCCAGGATGAGACATTTAATCCTGGAGTTGTATCTGCCCTTCAAAGTGGAGGGGCTATGACAACTAATGTCCTCCCTTGGTGGGAGAACTCCCTAGTATTGTGATGAACTCATGGATACACTGAAGGCCATTAAGGAGGTCAAAATTGTTCCCTTTGTTACTGATCATTGCTTTTGATGGGGCAAGTAATGTGTTCATAAATATCCCAGTCTATGAGATTGATGGACGCCTGCCTAATTGGTTCCAAATAGTAAAGTCTCTCCATTGAGCACTGTGTAATGAAAGACAAGGGACCAGGGTCTGGTCACGGTGAAATAACTGAGGTAGTGCTGTCCTGTTCTGACTACATTTTGTGTTTGTTTTAATGGTTTTCAGCCCTCTATACCATTCCCCACGACAACCCACCTGCCTTGGCAAAACATAAGTTATTTCCATGGTCTTCACCAGCCTCCTAATGCATTAACCAAAACAATTGACAAGTTATGGATAATGAAAGTACTTAGCCCTGCTGGGAATGAACATTTAATGCTACTTTGATGCTCAATATTTCCAGTGTACATTTGTGGTTTTGCCTTTACAAATGCTGTGTTTTTCAACTAGAGCACTGAGAGGTTCTCCAAAGACTCAAGCCACTCTTGGTGTGGCCAAAAATAAAAAGGACCTCAAATTTTCATTGGTTTAATCAGTCTGGTTGTCAGTAACTATCTCCAGTGCATCACGACATTGGACTTCCCACTGAGATCACCCTTGTTTGCTGCGACTCAGCCTTGCTACCAACCTAGAGGCCAGGAAGTAGTGGCAGGGGAAGCACCTCCAGACAAAGGTTCCAGGACCCTCTTTCGTCTCATTGATTCCACAGAGGTCAAGGTTGACAGCTGTGTTTCCAAACATGAAAATAAAGTCCTAATGAGACTAAGATGTGAGCCTGTACACTGAATCCTGTTCTGATTCTGGCTGAGGAGGACAAGCTAGACAGATCGTCTTCAGGATAGCATCCTGAAGGCAATGGTGGGTCCTGTTCAGGTGAGAGGGTTTGGCCCTCCTTCCAGGTTGGGAGATATGGTCTGTTTGGTAGCCCTCCTCCTAGTGTGAGAAGAAAATTTCTCCCAAGAAACTCTTCCTGTCTTCTGCACTACATTGGGATGCCAGTTCTAGGGGCCTCTGCATTCTGGTCATGATTACTGCAGGGATCTCATTTGGATTTTGCTTGAATGTATGGCTGGCCAACTGTATGACCGATTAAATGCATGACAGACAAGTTTGGACCAGGGAGTTGTAGTTGTTTATTTTGATTTCTTGATTTTGTCACTGGTGATTTCATCCCCCCCCAAAAGGTGGCACCCTCTGCACTCTAGCACTTGTTCCTTTTGCTCTGTGTTGTGTCTGCAATATGTTTTCCCTGGATTCTACCGCTGGATGGCACATGGGCTTCACTTCATTGCCAAAGCAACTGGGTTGGTCACATTAGTCTTTTATTTATAATTCACTTTTGGTTTTCTTTTATTTAAATGCATTTTCAACTCTACAAGGGATAAATATACTGGTTTAGGTGTAATGCTTTTGTATATGACATAGTTTTATCATGCTATGCATAATTATGACCTGGTTATTGTTTTCATTCAGAAATTATGGACAATGTAAAGAGATATAATTGTATCTCTTTCCTCCTCTTCCCACTTCAGATGGGTTAATTAATGAAAATCTCTCCCAGGTATACCCAGGTCTTTGGTTTTAGTTCATTCCAGATGCAGGCAGGTGTTGGAAACCAAGAATAGCCATTATAGACCAACTCTGTTGGCACACAGCTTTAATCCCAGCACTTGGGAGGCAAAGGTGGGCAGATCTCTGAGTTCAAGACCAGTCTGGTCTACAAAGTGAGTTCCAGAACAGCTAATGCTACACAGAAAAACCCTATTACAAAAAAAAAAAAAAAAAAAAAAAAAAAGAGTGGTCATCATTTTCCCAGTACAGTTTCAGTATACAGTTCAGAGTGACTTCACATTGTCAATCTGTCTTCCTAAGCCTCTGGGATGAGGACCTGATCTTAAATAGTTCTGACTATCCTGGAACTCAAGATGTAGATCAGGCTGACCTTGAGCACCCAGCGATCCTCCTGACCTTGCCTCTCAAGTGCTGGGATTAAAGGCATGTTTGACCACAACTGGCTTGATACCTTAATTTCTAAGTGTCCAAACACAAATAATTCCAACCTTCCGAATCATATCCCAAATATTTTATGTTGACCTGGTTTGGTCATTTAATCCAGGTTAGGACATAGCCTCCTTGCTCAGAAGAGAGCTCACTGTTGGTAGATTTGCCAAAATGCCCAGGACTGTGGTTTTGATCCACAGAAAATTACAAACAAATTTGCAAATACACACTCAACTACCTAGCCTCAACCTTTCTTCCATGAATGCATTTCTGGTGGTATTGAAAATTGGACCCAGGGAATGCCAAAGGCTGTTTTGTTTATGTTTCTCTGTTACTGTGATAAAAAAAAATGGACCAAACCCTACATGGGGTGAAAAGTGTCTTATTTACATTACACCTTAGAGTCTATCATGAAGGGCAGTCAACTGATGAGCTCAAAGCCGAAACTGAGGCAGAACCGACGAATAGAAGTCTGCTCATTTCCAGCTTACTTTCTTCTCAAACCCATGAGCATCTGCCCAAGTGGGCAACTGCCCAACCAACAATAGTCTGAGTTCTTCCACATCACTGAATAATTAAGAAATGCTCCCATAGACTTGACTTGCCCACAGGAGGCTTTCCCTCTCTCTTTTTTTCTCTCTTTCTCTCCTTCTTATATTATTCTTCATTTTTGCTTTTGAAAAATTTTCAAGACAGGGTTTTCCTGTGAACCCTGGCTGTCCTGGTCTGTAGACCAAGCTGGTTTTGAACTCACAGAGATCAGCCTACCTCTGCCTTCTGAGTGCTGGAATTTAAGGTGTGACAGAGATCAGCCTATCCCTGGATTCTGAGTGCTGGAATTTAAGGTGTGACAGAGATCAGCCTATCCCTGGATTCTGAGTGCTGGAATTTAAGGTGTGAGCCACCACACCCAGCTGAGGTTCTCTCTTGGCCTAAGACTCTAAAAACTAACCAGCAATGTACAACCTCTGTCTTTACTTTTCATTTTCAAATGACATGTCACTAAACTGACTAAGCAGGTTGAGCTTCAGTCCCCAGACTCAGACATCCAAAGTAGCTGGAGTTAGGACCCTGTGCATCAGGTTCAGAACAAATGATATTATTTCCTCAACACAAATCTCTAATTTTTATGATTTTTTTAGGACACTGTCCCACTATGTGTTCCATATTGGTGTAGTCTCACTATATAGCCTGAGCTGGACTTAAACTTGTTAGTAGATGGTAATCATCAAATCTTGATATTCTTTCCTCCAGCCCCAAGGGTTGGGATTGTCAGTTAGTGTTATGATACCTGTTTCCTTATGGCTTTTTTAACTTGGACATTATGGAGATCAGTCTGTACCCTGCTCTCTTACTCCATGGTGTACAAGAAAAGTTGATGAACAACACTAAGGACTGCACCCCTCCCCTAGAACTCACAGAGATCTCCCTGCTTCTGTCTCCTGAGTGCTGGGATTAAAGGTATGTGCCACCACCACCCATCTTCATGATGACATCTTTAATTTCCTTTAAGCATGGACCTCTTGCTTAAATCTACTCATCACCAGTGACCTCAGGAGTATGGTAGAAAACAACCTTCTATTTTCAAGACTACCAGCAAACACGGAAGGGCTACGTGTGATGTTTGTAGTTCCCTAGACTTAACAGGTCTTAAGGGTTAGTTATTAAAGCTAATTTTATGCCTGGAATTCTGAGGAAGGGCCCTCAAGAGCCAGTGTCATTGAACTCAGAAGGCCTACTGCTCCAAATCTGGGTGGAGTATTCCTGAAGACACTATTGTTACTTTAAATTACCTTGGACCTTCTTTGGTGGAATGGATTGTCCCCTTTGCCTCAGTCCTAGCTCCTGTTCATGTTGGTGGCTGACATTAGCATATGAGAGTATCACATTTCATTGTCCACACACCCCTAACTATAGTGACTAGTGCAGGAATGGACATGGGATCTACCTCAGCATGGCACTAAACCCAAGGCAATACTGCTAGAAGGGAAGGAACTTGACTCCAGAGCAGCTTATATGAGAAGTGCTGACATCGGTAGGTGTACATTTGACATCATGCTTAATGAGAACTTGAAATTCCCATCAGAGGCCTGGGAGCCTCATATGGATGTGTGTATGGGTGGGTAACTATCATTCCATGGGGAGCAGGGGATAAAGAAAGGCCAAGGAAAGAAATGTAGTACTTGGTAAAACTGACTCTTTGAAAACAGCCTCACTTGGGGCCATTAACTAGTGATTCCCAGTTAACTAGTCAACTTGCAATGTCTCTATTTCCATACACTGTTGAGGCTTTTCTCATTTTCAGTCCCACTGAGCATCTGTTTAATTATCCTAGTATTTGTTTAATAAATAGTTTGTGTTTAAACTGAGTTTGGCTCTGAACTTTGATTCTTTCCATCTAATGTTGTTTCTTGATTTCCTAGTTTTTGAGTTGTATTGGTCGAGTATTCATTTGGAATCTCTACTTTTTAATGTATAAATGCTATAAAATTTTTGAGAAGTGCTTTAATTTGTCACTTCATCTCAATGGTAAAGTCACCTCTGTGTTAGTGACATCGTGTCCTGATAGATACAGTCAGCCCTAACATCATAAGAAACTAAGGAATTCAGCCGGACATTGGTGGAGCACGCCTTTAATCCCAGCACTCAGGAAGCAGAGGCAGGCGGATCTCTCTGAGTTCAAGGCCAGCCTGGTCTCCCGAGTGAGTGCCAGGATAGGCTCCAAAGCTACACAGAGAAACCCTGTCTCGAAAAACCAAAAAGAAAAAAAAAAAAAAACTAAGGAATTCAACTTTTAGAATGGATGAAATGAAAAACACTCAGGTCCACCAATTAAATTCTCAGAATGAGCCCTGATGTTACCTGAGACCTAAGGCAGAGATTTCTCAGCTGAACTGACCTCATATTAAAGTTTCCAACAATGTTCTTTCTTTTCTTTTGTACCTATGTGTCTACCTATGGTATTGGATTCCATCCCTAGTATCAAGAAAATAAAATCAAAATAAACCACAGCCTCTAGCGGTTTTGTTTTCATTGTTTTTTGTTTGTTTGTTTGTTTGCTTGTTTTGTTTTTTTTGGAATTTTTTGGTATTTAGCCTATGGGATTCAACATATTAAGTTAGAAGTCAATAGCCCTTTAATTTTATTGTAATTAATTAATAATTGTTGAGACAACGTTTCTCTGTGTAAACCTGGCTGACCTGGAACTCTGTATCAGACTGGCCTCAAGCTCACAGAGACCTGGCTGCCTTCACCTCCCAAGTGCTGGGTTTAAAGTCATAAGCCAAAAATGCCCTACCTAATGTCCGACTGTCCTCCCTCCCTCTCTCCCTCCCTTTTCTGTAAGGGGCCGTGGGCCCAAAACTATTCGGCTTAAAGCCCACCTTTTAGGACTTTTAATGACCTGTAAGTTTGCGGCTTAAAGCCAGCTCTGTGAGCCTCCTGTAACCTGTAATTAGATACGGTTTGGCCAATCGGAACTGCTAACTGCTTCTGTTCCGAGAAAGGGTCTGGGGCTTTTCTGTTCGCTGTTCCAAGAAAGACTACTAGATGTTCCGGCTGACAAGAAGAATGTTCCAGTCCCAGCAAATACCTGATGTTCCTTCTATTATTCCCCCCAATTCTATTGTTGCAGGGCTATTTAAGCCCACTCTAAGCCCCAGTAAATCGAGACCTTGACATTGCACAGACGTACTCTTGTCCTTTCTTGCGCCGCATGGTCTCCATTTCTCTCTCGCCCTCATGACCCCTTTAGGTGACAACCCCCTCGAGACCGGCGAATAACCTGGCCTGTTGGACAGGTCACTTTTCTACCCTTCCTTCCTTCCTTCTTTCCTTCCTTCCTTCCTTCCTTCCTTCCTTCCTTCCTTCCTTCCTTCCTTCCCAAAAGAGCCAATGGCCCAAAACTTTCTGAGAAGAGACTGGTCTTGGAATGACAGATCTACCTATCTCTGCCTCCTATTTGCTAGGATAAAGATAGTTGTCAGTCTGCCCAGGCAATTTACTCCTCCTGAGGAAATATCGAGCAACATGGAAAAGGATGGTGTTCCCGGCACCATGACTTGGACAGATTTCATTCCCGCTCCCAGTGCCATGGTTCTCAATTAGTGGCTTCCAGGCCTGGATGCCTAATTCCCTGCTACACCATGAGTTCTAGGCCCACCTGGGCTACATAAAGGCCCTATTTAAAAACAAATCCCACCAAGAGGGAAGGAGAAAAAAAGAAAGAAGGAAAAGACAGAAGAAGGAAGAAAGAAAGATCTTGTTTTGTTTTGTTTTTTTCAAGACAGGGTTTCTCTGTGGATTTGGAGGCTGTGCTTGAACTCGCTCTAGGCGAGCCTCTAACTCAGAGATCCGCCTGCCTCTGCCACCCGAGTGCTGGGATTAAAGGCGTGTGCCACCAACGGCCCTGGGAAGAAAGATCTCAGTGTTTGTGCAGTTAGACTCAATTCCTTCTCTTTCCTGCCTGAAGATCTGATCCAGACACACCCCAAATACCAAAACCAGTTAAGATGATGGAGCTCAACTATGTAGTCAAATTGCAGCTTGTGAGGTGGGCAGGCTTCAAAGGGGAGGAGTTAGGGGAAGACCTGAAAAGCTTCAGAAGAAAGATACCCAGGGTCCAGGAGCAGAGGTTATCAATCAGGGCTGGCTACATGTTGACTTCCATTGAGCCTCGGGTACTTACACCAACTTACAAAAATGAACGAAACATGAATGAGTTGATTATAATGAACTGGAGATGTATCCCAGTGGTTGGGTGCATGCTAGGCATATATGACGCAGAGGGCCTCTGTCCCCAGCCTCACACACTGTGAAAAGAATTTGGAGTTTTCAGACTTGATGGTTCAACTCAGTGGTTGAACACGAGGATAGCTTGCATCTGGTTCCTGGTTTTCCTGTCTATACTATGGGTAATATAAGGATATGAGGAGTTTGTATATGTAAAGAGCTTGGAGATATAGAACCTCAAAAAATCAAATGTGTATTTCACACAATCAAAATACTGCTTAGGAATCACCTTTAACTTTTAGTTCTCAAGATTTGTTTTTGGTTTTCATTTGTTTGATGTATGTGTGTTACTTCAGACAGTATCTCACTATGCATAACCTACTTACCAATCTCCCTCCAAAATATGACTGAGTAACTTCAGTTAATAGATCTGTCTAACATGCTTAAGGATCTGAGCCACATGGTCCACAGAATTCTGGGCATTCTAGTGTATCCCTGTGATCTGGTCATTTGGAGATACAGGGAGACTCAGTAATCCAGGGTCATCCTAGGTACATAGCCAGGTCACATGAGAACCCAGTTCAAAGATCAAGGAACTGAAGGGGAATAAGTATAATTTTTGTGTGCAAGGCAAAATGCTCTACCTCAGAGTTAAACCCCAGCATTTAAAAAATTGGGCAGGAGCCTTATTGTTATTGCTGTTTCCTGCCCCTTGGTTCTCTTAATGAACTGGAATGCTTTATGTCCAGCTGAGGGCTCCATGTAGGCATAATATGACCTTCCAGACACATAACATTGAACCTTCACTTTCCCATGGACATCTCTCCTTTTCTCAATGTGAACCTCAGTGGCCCCCATCAGTGGACAAAATGGGTGGTTGCTTCATGACTGTGCTTGGGACAGTGTGTAGGTGGCCTGTCTCCAATTCTGATGACTTAAATTGGATCAATGGGACCCACATTGTGGAAGGAAAGAATCCACTGTGCGAATTTTTCTCTTACCTCCACATGTAGACCCCTTATAACATAAACTATGCAAAACAAAATAATAAATGAAAGAGACATATATGTATATATTTCATATATATATTTCATATATATATTTCATATATATATATATATATACATATATATATATATATATATATTACAACAAAACAAACACAAACACAAAGAGCACCTTGGCAGCCAGGAGTAACTACTGTTTACTGCAAAGTGAGGTGTCTCTGATTAAGGCTGAGAATTCCTTTGTCTATGGATGTATCAACACAGACACATAAAGACAGTTGGTGCTATGCCAATTTAGCTAAAAGAGTATTTATTTGTGATCTCTTCCTCATGTTCTTCTATATTGCAATCACTGTTTTTGGCAATTGTTCCCCAATCATTTTTGTACAAATATATAGTATTGATGTATGTATATGTCTTTTTCTAAAATATTCAGTAGGATGATTGTACAATTTCAATGTTTTCCCCACCAATTTATCATCAGCAATTTCCAAGTAAGTGAATATGGTTCAATATTTCTAAAAACCATATACCATGAGTGTCACACAGTTAAAAATTATTTCCCATGTAATGAAGTCTTTGGAACCCAGTCTTAGCTTTTGTAACCATTCCAATAAAAGGAGTTATATACTTACACAATTTTGTAAGTATTTTGTTGACAGGATGTCTAGCAGTGCAATGGAATCCTATCAAATCAAGGAACTCTGGTCCAGGGGGCAAAAAACTTATCTGAGGCCAGATTCAAACTGTAACTGATGCCAGTGGTCATGAAACGTCCATGATCCCCTCTCCTCTGCTGTTCTGCGGTTCAGTTATCAAGGAAGAAAGGACTCTTGCTCTATTAGTATGGTTGATACATTGCTTCAGACTAGTGTTTTAACCAAGGCAATAATTGGCATCGTTTTCATTCTGTCACTCTTTTCATAAATATGGTCCTTAAAAATCAGGGACATTTTTCTTAGCAGAATGAACACTTTAAGTACTTTTGAAGAATAGAATTGAGCTCCTGGGACTTCAGGCTCTTTCTTTCCTCCTCTTCTTCATTTTTAATTCATTCCTCCCATACTCTCCAAAGACATCATTTGAGTGCTCTACCAGTGTAGCCCATGACGTGGGATGTAACAACACTGAACAATAGGGAAGTGGGGAAATAAATGCTCTGTTAGATAAACAAGGCTAAATAAATCACAGCACTACAAGAAATGAATGTCAGGCCCATTTGGAGGTTCACATAGTATGTAATATTGAATTGGACTTGATGGATAAGTCAATATTCATTTAGTGAGAAAGACATATTATCAAAGAGAGCTGTGTGTAGAAGGGCTCAGTGTTCTGACAATGATTGGTGTGGTCAGAAAGACGTCTGTACCTGGAGATTGACAGAAGCTGCAATAGGAAGTGAGGACAACATCATAGAAGGCCTACCCTCTGTCACATGTGAAGTTCCTATGCCTTAAACTTGTCTTGAGTTCCTTTAATAATCTAGATGAGAGATGACGGTACTCAGCCATGACATCTTTGAGAGAGACAAAGATTGGACCAATGCCAGCTGAAACTTATCCAGGGTTCTAGTTCTGTTGAGCCTCAAGCTAATTGGAAGACAACTGACAACCAGTTATCCAATTTCTTCTCTGATTCAAGATTTCCTTAGTTGAGATTAAACTTTAAGTGACCCAGGGGCAATCAAAGATTTTTAAGTGTCCTGCTAATGTTTGTGGGTTTGGGTTTCCATATATTAGAGCAATAGTATTGGTGTGATCAAAACTTACAAACCACAACTCTACGGTGATTAAAATAAAATTCAAGAGGCTGAAGAGATGGCTCAGTTGTTAGGAATGCTTGCTGCCCTACAGAGGGATCATGCTCCACTCCCAACACTAGGGCAGCTCACAATCATCTGTAATGTTGGGGCATCCATATGTGGGAAGCTGTCTTTGGGGGGCTGCAGTCGGAGCCACCTGATTCGCCCTCGGTACACTTTTATTCCCAACGTTAACTCACTGCATTTTATTTCTTTTATCTGAGAGCTCTCCTTACACTTGTACATCAGTGGTGTCTATTCCTCTGTGGTGTCTATCACTTCTGTAACCCTCTCCCCTCCCCTGCCTCATGATCAGTCCCATTTTGTTGTGGATGGCTCTTCCTGCCAGCCTGCTCCCATAGCCACATCAGCCCCAAATAAACATACAGACTCTATATTAGTTATGAAACTGTTGGCCAATAGTTTGGGTTTCTTGTTGGCTAGCTCTGTCTTCATTTTTTTTTCAAGACAGGGTTTCTCTGTGGCTTTGGAGGCTGTCCTGGAACTTGCTCTGTAGACCAGGCTGGCCTCGAACTCACAGAGATCCGCCTGCCTCTGCCTCCCCAGTGCTGGGATGAAAGGTGTGCACCACCAACAACTGGCCTCTGTCTTAATTATTAATCCATTTTTATCAATCTCTGTATTGTCCTGAGGTTGTGGCTTATCTGGTAATGCCCAGCATGGTGTTACTCCTCCAGCAACATTGAGACTCTGGCAGGATCCTCCCTACCTTTCCCAGAATTCTCCAATCTCCTCATCCCTCCTATTTTACTGCCTCGTTGGCCATTGGCCCAACCGTGTTTTATTCATCAACCAATAAAAGAAGCATATACAAAAGGACATCTCCCATCATACCTCCTTTTCCTGTTACTTTACCATAAAGTGATGGACTGGCCATATATGCAGATCTCTGGCTAATTGACTCAGTTTCCTTTCCTGTTGCTGTGATAACACACCCTGACAAAAGCAACTTAAGGGAGAAAGTATTTACTTTGGTTCACCGTTGAGGTTTCAGTCAATCATCATGGAGAAATCACAACATCAGGAGCTTGAGGAAGCTGGTCACATTGCATCTCTTTTCTATACAGTTCAGAATCCCAGCCTAGGGAATGGTACTACCTACAATGGGTGGGTCCTCTCATTTCAATTAACCTAGTTAAAATAATTCCTCTCATCCCAGGTAATTCTACATCACACAGAGTTGACATCTGAGATTAACCACCACACAAATTTCAAAGGATTTCCAAGTAAAGGATCTCCAATTTCAGAGGGTGGAGGATGGGCCCACTGGCCCATTTAAATAGAGATAAATGTTCCTTGAGACTATTTCCCAATTCATGGAATTATCAGTGGCAAGCAAAATCTACTTGGGAAATTTTTAAGTAGGAGGATCACTGGTAACTCATGAGGACTTACTAAAAGCATCAGTGCCGGGACCATATCCATCAAGGTTTGAAGAAAGCAATATCAAGACATGAGATGTTGGAATTTTGACTTTCACTACTAGATTCAGTTGCATCCCCCACGTGCTATACACAAGAAAAGCAAATGCAAGACATTTTTATTTAATATATTTCTTACGCCTTTAATTCTATTGAGAAAAAGGTAAATCTATGAGGACTGTCAGATGGCAATCAATGACTGAATTATTGTGGAAGGAAAAGTTGAGCAGAAACTTGTTAGGATGGCTGCAGGTCAGATGAGGGCATTGTTGGGGTCTTGGATGGCTTTACTCCTCTACTCAGTATGAGGACAGATCTAAGGGTATTGGTTTCAGATAGTGAAAACCAAGTGACAGCTCCATCACTGAGATGGCTTTGAGGGAGTTTCAATACCATGTGCATATATTTTGAGGGCAAATTAAGTTGGTTGTGAAATTCATTACACAGCGGGCTTGTTTTTAATCACCACCTGGTATCTCTTTAGAATTCATGGCTTGTTTCGGACTTAATCAGACAATAGCAAACTGTTGTTATAAATCACATTCCATGTTAGTGTTTTATATTAAATAATTAGAGACATTTGAGTGATAGCAGATGAGTTCATTTCAGTTGGAAAGCATTTTTCTTTGGCTGAACTCTAAATCAATTGTATTCTGTAATTCTTGTTTGTATGCTCATCAAGTCCTGAGGGTTAGTTAAAGAGGATTTTGATTTTTCTGAGAAATGTGTGCCAAATCATGGGACCAATAATATTGCTGTCAAAGGCACAGAGCATCAAAATGATGGTGCTACCACAACTGACCAGTATGTAAATAACCTTCATATGATTCTACAAGCCAGTTGTCTCTTGGCTAGCTGTCAATAAATGTATCAGTTATTCCTGCTCAGGAAATATCTCCTTCCAAGATATTAAAATTTGTACTGCAGGAAAACCCGTAAGTTTGATCGTAATTCATAGGATTTAATGCAAGCTCATTAATCAAGTTGTGTAGACATGGAATTTTAAAAAGAATATACTTTGGGGAATGAAGTGTTTACTGCAGTCAAGACTGTGAAGAAAATCAATGCTGCTCATTTCTGTTAGGAATTGTTTACTGTGTCACTGAATCAATTTGAACATTTTAGTAGTAAAATCAAAGCTATGGGTCACAGTTGCTACAGATACAATTCTAACTCACATTGTACTTTGATACTGATATACTTATGACAAAAAGTGTTTGGATTTACATTTCAACTTATTTACATACTGGGGATTCTGTTTGACTAGATTTTGGACACATCTCTGGGAGATCATTCCTAGTATAACCACAGTCACTGTCAATTACCCAGATTTGGAGATCATTCAACACTCAGCTAACCCCAAAGAAACCTTATTAACAATCATCCAGTGATGCCACAAATGAGTCCTAGTAGTTACTAGAAAACATTCCTACATTACTTCCCCGATATGACTGACACAAACTAGGGAAAGAGTTTGGTAGTGAGTGTGAATTCATTGGGGGAGGAAAAAGGATCACAAGTTGATATCTAATCTTCCATTAGGTGTTGCAATAGTATTGGGCACCATCTTGGACTTCTGGAGTAAGAAAGCAAAATAGAAGGATCATTTTATGACTCTCCAAGCAAGAAAGGCTAAAGAAACCAAGAAGAAGCTCTCCTCCAAGGAGAGACAGAAAGAAGAACTGTGGGGATAAAGAAAATCTAGAAAGCATGGAGAATCAGAAAGGTTTCTCAGAAATGGGTATGATGGCATCCTCTGGCATAGAATTCAGTAATCTGTTTCTTTCATGCTCTGGGGAATGTCTGAATATGCAGTGGCTTAGTCATTTGCAATATCCCCGGGTGCACCCACTGAGGGGTTGTTGGAAGAAGTGAGTGTTTGCATTGTCTACATATCAACTCTTTAGGGCTAACAATGACTCCATATATAGGGAGTTATTGCTTCTAGGGTAAATTCAGTCCTGTCGTGAATAACAAACTCTTATCTGAAGCAGCAAGAAATACAGATCACAGCTTCTCCAAAACACAGCATCAATCTGTTTGCAGTAGTGCCTCTAGTACAAGGGGGGGGGGGCGGCGGTGGTAGAAGACAATGTTGATGAACTGACATACCCAGGAAACACGATTAAAAAGAAGCAGGAATAATCAGCATCAATGGGAAGTTGAGTACGTATAGTCCAGTCAGTGAAATAGAAAATGTCCCAAATCTTGGAAAAGATATAGATGCTTGGGTACAAAGGATATTTAGAACCCTAATCAGGAACAACAAGAAAAGAACCTCTCAATGTCAAATTAGAGACAAACTACTGATGCACAGAACAAAGAAAGACTACTGAGGGTTATGACCAAGAAGTGCCTACCATGTACAGAAGAAAATTCATCCAGTAACAGCGGATTTCTCAGGAGAAACTCCAAAGCACAGGAGCCCAGGGCATGATGCATGTCAAACCCTCAAAGAAAATAACTGCCAATCTAGATTACTATCTCCAGCCAAGCTAGCCTCCTGAATCCTAGGGAAAATAAAGATTTCCAAGCCCAAATTAAAAAAAGGAATTCATGACCATTCAGCATTCCAGCACTACAGAAGACATCAAAAGGAATTCTATACACACTAGATGATTCAAGATAAACAGTCATGAGAGCTCAGAAAGCAATAAATCTTCTGAAAAGGATAGCTAAGCAAATGAGAGCAGGAAAGAATTAAAACAATAAACCACCGACCTCTAAGATGAATAGGGGAAAATACAAAAACATGGATCTTTCAAAACTACAAAAAAAGCCTTAAAATGTCAGGAACTAGTGTATCCCTTTCAATAATAACCCTGGATATAGATGGTTAAATTACTACAATTAGCAATTAAGAGGTAAAGGCTGGTAGATTGTATCAATAAACAAAACTCAACACATTGTCAGTAGATTGGGGTTCTTATAGGGCTATATAGAAATAGATTCAGGAAATAAAGCGGTAAAAATAATGGAATTTCTAGCAAATGAAGTCTGAAATATCTCTACCTCTATGCAAGAAAACAGAGTTGCAGAAGAAACTGCTCAGAATTGACAAAGAAGGACACCACATATTGATGAAAAGATATGATTGAGGATATAAACAAACACTTGAGTGTTCACAGCACTCAACTTTGTAAAACAAAGGGAGAGATAGCCCCAAAGTAATTGTGGGTAACTCCAATATTCCTATCTTACTAATAGATCATCCTGAGTCAAACAAGTAAACAAGCAAAGCCAAGCAAAAACTGTTAAGAGTTTTGCACTGTACATAAAACAGAACTAATTGATACCACCAGACTATTTCATCCAAAGGCTACATAACACACATTCCTCTCATCAGTACGTGGAACTTTATTCAACATAGATCACATTTAAGTCTTCACATGCTTGAAATTATTTCCCCCTTTTTGTGTTATCAGATTGTAATAGGATGAAACTAAAAATCAACAACAGAAATTATACAAACACATGGAGACTAGGATATTATTTGTTCTGAACAATGGATCACTGGAGAAATCATGGGAAAATGGAAACTTTCTAGAACCAAATGAAAATGGAAATGCAACTTACATTCTGTTGTAGTCAATAAAAGCAGTTTTAAGAAGGAAGCTGACAGCTACAGGTATTGTGCTGGCTAGTTTTATGTCAACTTGATGTGAGCTAGAATCATTTTGTAAGAGGAAACTTGAGTTGAGAAAATGCCCTCAACAGATTGGTTTGTGGGTAGCCTGTGATGCATTTTCTTGATTGATAATTGATATGGGAGGCCCAGTTCACTGTGGCTGTGCCATCCCTGGGCTAGTGGTTCTGGGGCACATAAGAAAGCAGGCTGAGCAAGCCAAGGGAAGCAAGCCAGTAAGCAGCACTCCTCCATGGCCTCCACATCAGCTCCTGCCTTAAACTCCTGTTCTCACTTCCCTGGATGATGGACTTAAAAGTTGAAAGGTGAAATAAACCCCTTTCTCCCCAACTTGCTCTTGGTCTTGTTTCATTACAGCAATAGAAATCTAACTAAGATAGGGCCTATATTAATTTTTTAAGGAAATAACTCTCTACTTAATAGCGTATATACACAGGTTTTATAATAACAAGATTTTTATAAAAACTGAAGATTCACAGAAGGAAGGAACAAAAATCAGAGCAGAAATTGAGACTAAAAGACAAAACAGAGACCTATCTATCTCTGCTCACACGATGCCTGCACTGACTCTCATCCTTCATCAATGAGGCTTCTTCCACAGCAAAAACATTACAGATACCCACAATTGGTCAAGATGCAGAGAACCACTGACCATGGGATGCCCAACCCCCTACTGTACTGATACATCTACACACATACCCCTACACCTAAGGCAGCATTGAAGAAGAGGCAGAAAGAGGGTAAGAGCCAGGGGACCAGGCTGTCTGCTGTGAGATGGTGTCTTCTACATTGACAGGGAAGCTGTACCCATAGAAACTTCAACAATGTGGTTGCTTAAGTAAGACCTGCTCAGTGACACCAGTTAACATGCCAACATTGATGGAGGAAATTATGGGTAACTAATAGTTGCTGAGAAAAGGAGATTTAGTCTCCTCCAGGGATGAGCCCTCTAATAGACTATCCAATCCCAGGGATCATCCCTAAACACATATACATGCAAGTAACACTAATGGGATCCTGCAGATTACCTCCCCCCCCCGTCTGTGTGTGTGTGTGTGTGTGTGTGTGTGTGTGTAACAATAAAATTTAAAAAGTCAGGAGTTTGAGAGGGAGTGACAGACATGGGAGAAGCTAGAAGAGTGGATACGATGTAAATACAGTACTCATGTATGGTATTTTTAAAATTCAAATACAAAAATAATATGAACAATCAACAAATAGAGTTGGTTCCCTAAAAGCAAACAGGATTTCAAACCCTTAGCTAAACTAACCAAAAGAAATAGAAAACACAAATAATAGCATTGGCGCCACTAAGGGAGATACTACAAAGATCTCACTGAAAGTCACAGGATCTCCAGGGCATATCAAGGAACATTATATACCAATGATTAGGGAAATCTAGAACTAGGAAGATTTCAAGGCACATATTACCTGTCACAATTGAGTCAAGGGGATATGAAAAGTTAAATCAATTATCAACAAAGAAATCAAGCTTCAATAAAAATCATGCTAACATGAAAAAAAAAACTATACATGTATAAATGTCAACTGCAGCTGTGGCTACAGTCACAAATGGCTGAAGAAAAACAAGGTGGCACTGGGGCTGTTCAAGTCTTGCTACAAAGCAAGACCAGTATTTGGGTCATGTCGGTTTCAGTTTTGCCTTCTGGATTCCAAGAGGGTGGTGTCAATGGAGGTCAACACAAGAGAGGCCTGATCAATAGAGAAACAAGACATGGAGATCAGTAGCCAGCAAAAGCTGCCTGCAATGGATGGAGTACGAAAATATGGAGTAATAAATCCAGAACGCTTATAAGGTGGAACTTTTGCTTGTAGCTGGAAGTTGTGTCCCCTTTCTTGTTGTTTGACAAATGAAACAAACAGACAAAAACTGTGATATGAAAGTAACTTCACAGCTGTAAACTAAGGACATCAGTCAACCCCAAATCCAAGAACTTTATTGATTATCTGGGAAAGTTTGTTCAAAATATTTCATGCTAAATAGAGCTAGAGATATGGCTCAGCTGTTAAGAGCAATGGCTATTCTTCCAGAGAACCTAGGTTTGATTCCCAACACTCACAGCATGGCTCACAAGCAACCATGTGTACTTCCAGTTCCAGAGGATCTGATGCCTCCTCCTGGCCTCCATTCGAATCAGGCATGCACACCATACACAGACATGAATGTAGACAAAGCACTCTCTCTCTCTCTCTCTCTCTCTCTCTCTCTCTCTCTCTCTCTCTCACACACACACACACACACACACACACACACACACACACACAATGAAATGTTTTAAACATTTCCCCACTGACTATTTAATTTAGAACGTCTATTGACTGAAGTCTTATGCTGGGCAGTCAGAATGGGGCCTCGGGC
Organism: Cricetulus griseus; assembly: GCF_003668045.3. Classification (NCBI taxonomy): domain Eukaryota; kingdom Metazoa; phylum Chordata; class Mammalia; order Rodentia; family Cricetidae; genus Cricetulus; species Cricetulus griseus. The sequence continues at coordinate 158,263,103 of NW_023276807.1, forward strand.
CTCTTCCCACAGAAAAGACCCAACTTTTTGGTACTGGATGGATGCTTGCCTTCTTACAGCTCAAGTCTTCAGTTTTTAAAGGGGGCTCTGAGTTTGCCTTAGGCAGAGTACCAGAAGACACCATTACCCTGCTCTTCTCAACTGAGGAAGAATTATGATAGTTCCTCAGGGGGCACAAAGTCCTTCCTAACAGGAACTGTTCAGACCATGAAGGTTAAAGACAAAATGGTATTTAACTTCAGCACCAGAGATGTAACTCAGTGGCAGAATGTTTGTCCAATAAATATGAAGCCCTCTGTTCAATACCTCAGCAATGAAAGAACAAGGCAGAACAAGTACTCACACAAAAACTAACTCTAAGACTATTGTGCAGGAACCCAATTGAATTTGGTGCTGAGAAAGACTATGATTTAGAAACTCCATTATTATGTTATAATGAATATGTTAATAATGAAGTTAGAATGTGTGTGTGTGTGTGTGTGTGTGTGTGTGTGTGTGTGTGTGTGTGTGTGTGTGTGTGTGTGTACTAGATTATTCATGTGACCATGAAGGTTAAAAACAAAATGGTACAATTAAGGAATTCAGAGCCAGTGTGCCTCTATAGGGGTGGTCTGTTAGGCTTTGAGAGGAATGTGGACTTTAGATTGATCTGCGGGGTAATACTGTCAGCTAATTCTCTTGCAGGACAAGAAAGGCCACGGACATCTCTCCAGCGCTGGTATAGGTGGGGGAAGCACGTAATTCAAGCCAAGGAGGAACTAACTGTACTGTACTGACAGACGTGATAGAACCAAGTTCAGTGCTTGGCCATGAGATGGCAGTGTCGAGTCGTACAGCAGAGCTACGGGTTTTGAGGCACTTCGGCTTGGATGGAGCCCTGACTGGAAAGCTTCTGAGAGAGCTTTCAAGAAAGGAACCATAATAGAAAGAAAGAAAGAAAGAAAGAAAGAAAGAAAGAAAGAAAGAAAGAAAGAAAGGAAGGAAGGAAGGAAGGAAGGAAGGAAGGAAGGAAGGAAGGAAGGAAGGAAGGAAGGAAGGAAGGAAAGGGAAGGAAGGAAGGAAGGAAGGAAGGAAGAAAGGAAGGAAGGAAGGAAGGAAAAGGAAGGAAACATTACAAAGATGGACTCAAGAAGTCAGAGGCACAGCTGAGCTCTTCAGATACTGGGGCAGGGGGTAATTGAGAGGATGTTAGCCAGGCTTGGGCAACTGATACAGTCAAAGATAATAAACAGAAAGGACCCGGAGCAGGAAGGAGATGCAGAGAGGCTAAAGCAGAATGAAGCCAAGGCAAAAGAGGAAGTGGAACAACCAGTGCAGGTCCCCCAGAAAAATCAGTTCAGGTGACTAGGACAGGTTCTGTCAGTGTGGAGTCCTGGGACATCAAAGTGCTACTGCCTATGGCTGTGTTGGCCAACCCTTCCTCAGCAAACAAAGGCGGTATTCTAGAATATGCTGAGCCAGTGTATTTGGCAGCATGTGAGTAAGACTCAAATGGAGCTTGTTCCCTTGGATCTGTGTTTTCTGGCTCAGGCACCTGACCTTTTAATGCTACAGTGGGAAGGGCTGTGCTCGGCAGGGGAGGAGAGCTAAGGGTTCTGCCTGTGTCTTTCACTTTGGGAGATTCTTATTTTGCCTAAAGCATAGTATCGGGCTTAAATGAGCTACTTTGGGATCTACTAGATGGAAACAGGCAAGATATGTTATGATAAAAAGGCATGCTAGAAGACAATCTAGGCGATTCTATCAGCAAACTCTCTAAGCACTCCTGTGCCTTGTAAGATGCAAGAGGTAACAAGTCAGGATTATCACCATGACAGCTTGGGTTCTGTAAGGGCTAAGAGACCTGTTCCAGACCCTGCCCAGGGTCCCAAAGGTAAAATGCTTCTCAGGAGCAAAGGAAGGGGTAAAAGATTTCTGTAGTAACTTCTCACACAATCTGAGGGTCATGCTCTTTATTTCCTGTGCTCTTTATTATTCTGTTTCCACTCTAATAATCCTGTCCTATTTCTAACCTCTCTATGCTCTTCTTCTAGCTTCTTTTATTATTATTATTATTATTATTATTATTATTATTATTATTATTTATTAGTTCAATTTAGAAACAAGCTTGCTTCACATGTCAATCCCTTCTCATCCCTCCCTCCCCTCCCACCCCCCATCAGCACCCCACCTCTTCCACCCTCTGCTCCCCAGCAAAAGTGAGGCTTCTATTCTAAAGACTCTTCTCCTTCAGGAGCCTTGAAGTGATAAAGAAGTTTCTGTCATTGGTCAAAAGCACATTCTTAGATCAAGTGATAGGAGCTGGGCCATTTTCCATGACAACACAAGGGTCCAAGGCCATAGGAGCAAATCCATGACCAGACAGGGGAGGGCTCAGTGCCCAATAATAACTTTAAGGCACAGATCTGTTGTTAGTAGACTGGCAAGTGAAGAATTAGCATGCTTTTCTTGGTAACCTTGGTAGACATCTGTGACTCTGACCTTGTGCAAGCTGTAAAGTTTTCTTTTTACAAAAATCTTTAGTCTGGTTTGAACTTGCTCTGAGGTAAAAGTGAGCTAATTGTATGCAGTAGTCTGAGTAAGAGAACAAGGCAGGCTATTAAGAGTTAATACTAGTTAAACCTGCTGTATCTCTCATGGCCCCTGACATGGTTCTAGGATTAAAAACCCTGTGAAGTTTGCTGATTTGTTTAGTGTTCAAAACATCTAATTGGGTCATCATGTGTTTTGTACTCTTAGTAAGTACAAAACATATTTTTATATCATTCCAGTTAGTAATAGGTACCCAAGTGTGGTAGGTAGTTTGAATGTAATTGGCCCCCATCATCTCATAGGGAGTGGCATTATTAGGAAGTATGGTTTTGTTGGAGTGGGTATAGCCTTGTTAGAGGAAGTGTGTCACTATAGGGGGTGGGCTTTGAGGTTTCCTATGCTCAGGATATTTCCCAGTGTCTCAGTCAACTTCCTGTCGCCTGCAAGATGTAGGACTCCCAGTTACTTCTCCACTACTATGTCTGCCTGCACCCATTACACTTCCCACCATAATGGAATGAACTGAACCTCTGAACTGTAAGCCACAACCTCAACAAACTGTTTTCCTTATGAGAGTTTCTGTAGTCATGGTGTCTCTTCACAGCAATTTAAACCCTAACTAAGACACCAAGGTTATATATATTGTTGACAAGCTCTTGCTGAAGATATGAGTAAATTATTTGCCTATGGTAGCTGTCTCTGGGCATTGGACCAACCTAAATGCCAAGACTCCTGATTTCTACTCAGTTGACTTTGTTTATATATCACTAGGCTATCTAGTTTAGGCAGAAATTGTACCTACAAACACTGTCCAGGCCCCAGGGCTTCTACAGTAAGCCATCCCCTGCTTGTATAACCTTGCTCAGGGGAAAGAGAGTGACAAAAGCAGTTCTTCATCTCACCCCGGCTGCATCAAGAGTCCTTCCAGACCCAACTGCCAAACACGAATTATTCTTGAAGTCTACCTAAAATGTGCAGCCCCATTGTGGAGATTGTGTTCTCATATCAAGAATCAAGGTCTCTGTTTTCCTCCCTAGATACCTTTAATATGTGTGTTTCACAACAAGAGGGATGAAGTGAAAAGCCCAGGGAGATGCCCACAACATGCGAGGAATGGAACCATGGGACAAACGAGAGAATCCAAGCCATGAGGAACTTCTCAGTTGTCATGGTATTAGGAACTAGAGGGGTTTGGGGGATGTCCCAGAGGTAACCATGGAAAGTCCCATGAAGGGACAAGAACACAATAGGGTGTTTTCAGTGATCCCTATTCTAGTGTTTGACTTTATGGTACCTTGTTCTCAGGTGTCCATCCTTTTAGTCTGCCAAACTGTGGAACTGCTGACTTCCTCTAGGCTTATGTGTTAAAACTCTTGCCCCAGTAGGGCAATATTGGAAGGCCATAGAATCTGTAATGGGTGGGGCCCAGAGGAATGTTCTCAGGTGGTGTGCTTCAAAGGAGATTATGAAGACTCAGCCAGTCCTGCCTCCCTTTCTGGCCAAGTGGTAAGAGTTCTTTCTCTCTCACAAGCTCTCGCCATTGCTATCCAGCACCAATACCAGAGGTCTAGAAGCAATGGGCTTACCTGTGGACTGGAACCACTGAACCAAAATAAACCTCAATCTGTGTGTGTGTGTGTGTGTGTGTGTGTGTGTGTGTGTGTGTGTGTGGTGTGTGTGGCTCTGTCTGTGTCCCCTTTCTGTCTCTGTCTCTCTCTGTATCTGTCTCTCTGTCTGTCAGTCTATCTCTCTGTGTGTGAGAAAGAGAGTATTGGGATGTGTATGTGAGTGTGTGTGGGGGGGGGTGTATGAGAGTGTGTGTTGGGTGTATGTGTGTTGTGTGTGTTGGATCTCTGTGTGTTGGGTGTATGTGTGTTAGGTGCATGTTCACATGTATAGCTTTGCCTGTGGAGGCCTGAGGTTGATGCTGGGAAGCTTCTTATATCCATTTCTACATTATTCATTGAGACAGTGTCTGTTGCACAAAAACTAAAAGATTCAGAGACTGGTATTAGGATTCAAACTTCAAGCTGAAGATCAGAAAAGCAAAGCAGCTGGGCACTAGCTCTTACCTCCACCTCAGACTGAAAGGTGATCCTGGCTCCAAACCTCAGACTGCAATCCCAGACTGCTATGCTCTCCTCAAAGTGGCTGGAGAATCCTGAAACCTCAATATCTTCCTATCCTCAATGTGGCTGGAGAATGAATGCCAGCTTGGAGACGCTGTTCCTGTCTTAAATACCCCTCATGAGTCCTGGGATTAAAGGCCTGTGATCCCAAGTGCTGAGATCATCTTTGTGTGAGCTGTTTCTCTTTAGGACTGGATATATTTTGTGTAGCTCAGTGTGGTCTGGAACTAACAGAGATCCGTCTTCCTCTACCTCCTAAGTGGTGGGATTAAAGGTGTGTACCACCACTACCTGGTCTCTATAGCTTGAGGCTGACTTTGCTTTCTGAATCTTCAGGCAGGATTTAATAAATCATAAATAATATATTACCACAAGGGTCTCTCAACTGAACCTGAGCTTGGCAACACAAGCTAGTCTGGCTAGCTTGCTTGCTCTGTATTTCTTCTGTCTTCCTTCTCATTCCTGGACTCACAGGTGGGTTACCATTCAGCCTAACATTTCCATGGGGCTGGGGATCCAAAGTCCTGTCCTTCTACTCACACACTAAGTGCTTTAACCACTGAGAAATCTTGCCAGTACTGTATTTTTTCCTCCTTTCTTTCTTTCTTTCTTTCTTTCTTTCTTTCTTTCTTTCTTTCTGCTTTTGTGAGCCTTACTGCCTGGGGTTGTTTCTTTGTCCTTCCTACAACTGTTTTCATTTTTAAAAGAGAACATTTAGATCCAAGCTTATGAAGACCTCAGCATGTAAGCTCTGAGAATTTCCTTAGGAAATTATCACTCTGCAGAAGCTGTGGTGAAACCCTGCTCAGATCCACTTTGAGGAACAAACTGAGGCATGGAGAAGGCAACTAGATAATGGCTCTCTTTGCACTTAGGCTCAACAGGATATTCAAGCATCATGTAGCCATTGGTTAATATGGTTGGGTTACTAGGGCCACCAGGTCATTTCTGGCCATCAAGGAACTTCACTGTTTTATATCTGCTACCGAGGTCCCTTGAATCGAGCAAGGTATTATCTAATGTGTAAAGTGTCCTAAACTCTGACCCCTTTATTTCCATAGATTATGTGCCTCAACAAACCTTTAAATACTTTTTTAGAGGGTGAAAGGCAGATAGGAGATAGTTTATTCTGAGAAAATGTGGGTAACCATGGTCTGGGACCACTGATTCGGGTTGTCCTGAATGACATCTCTACCACTGCTGTGAAGCTTTTCTAGTCACAGAGCAAAAGGATTCAATAAGCCAGTGCAGTGCATGGAATCTATTAGTGTGGGGTTAGGCAAGTTTAAGGCGGTAAAAACTCTCTGCTTTAGGTTTCAGATGCTATCTAATGACATCCTTGGCTTTGAGATTGGTGGAAGCTAATGGTGTGCTCAATCAATCCATTTCAAAGGTTTTACCTGCTAGTCACAGAAAGTTAGAGCAGACCCAGAAGTGGGGGATCGCTGACCATTAAAGGAGCTAAGGATAGCACAGGATAATGTTGGCCCTTGATCTGTAGCATTCCACCTTCCCACAATCATCAAGGTTCTGATCCATCAGTAGATCTATAGAATCCTCAACGCAGATGGCTTTTCTTTTTCAGCGAACTTGAGTTAATAGTTTCCTCAGTTAGACAAGCATCACATTTTGTGCATGTGGGGACCAAATGTTTCATACCCCATGATGCTAGGTAGGAGGATGGCTCATTCCTAGGACTGATGAATGAGACAATGAACAGGCAAGAATGTAGTACTTAGGAGTGAGAAATAATTGTTAAAGTCACTAAGGTCACTTGATGGCATCAGTATTCATAGACACCGTGAATTAGGGTCTGAGTTTTTCCTTGTTTATAATTTCAGGGTCTAACATTACATTAGTGAGCAACACATAGTCAAATCATACTTACAACAGACAAGAACACAATGTAGCCTAATGAAGCAAAGGCGGCAATGAGGCAAACAGGCATATTAGCCAACCAAAAAGACCTCTGCGTGTATCATTATACTCTTTTACAAGACTGATTTGTTATTCTGTGTCTGTGATCATTAGTACTTTATGAAATACTTTAACTGTTAACGAACCTCTTATATTTTTAATTACTTATAATTACATTTTGGCATCCATTTACTGGAGTATTGAACTGGCAAAACTGGTCCCGGGATTTATCTGTAAAAATAAAAAATACCTGTCTATCAAGGCCTTACTGGCAGGAGGGGTTCCATCATCAGTATAGATGTGAATAGTCGCTACCTCATGCAGGCTAGTTACAAATGATAGGAGTAGCTACTGGTCCTGGATAATTTCTCTCAAGGGGGTGGCTAAGTTCATGAAGCGGGATGAGAAGTCAGGGAAGTAGTATTTGGTAGAAAAAACAGGTTTTTTAATGCATCAGTGTTATCAACCACAATTACCTGGGGTTACAGGCAAGGTTGCACTGGCATTCATGTAGGAACGACTTTCAGAAAGTTACAGAAATACGTAATAGAAGACACAATAAAGTGAGAAGAAGGAGTAGTTGATAAGGTTGAGAGTAGTTACTACACTGATGTTGTAGTCCCTTGTTTCATCTGCAGAGGGAGGCAACTAACTCTTCTAGTTGCTCACCAGTGGCACAGGCAAAGATTCCTCATAGTGTGAGGGAGAAAAGAACAGTTGTAGGCCAGTAGGGACAGCCTTCAGACCATCATGTTAATTTGATGTGAAGACAAGGAAAGAACGTCTGGGGGTAAACATCCAGATGCACAGTGCAATGTGAGAAAATTGGGATGGAGCTGGTAGAAACCCGGAGCTGAAACCTGTTATGATGTACAGTAAAGGCCAGGGCATAGGCAAATGTAGAACACCGAGGTCCCTGCTTAGCTCTTACATTCTATTACTTTTCCTATGCCATGGCCAAAATGCCTAACAGAGACATGGAAACACTTATTTTTTTTCTCAGACTTTTTTTAAATTTAAATTAGAAACAAGCTTGTTTTACATGTCAATCCCAGTTCCCTCTCCCTCTCCTCCTCCCCTGCGCCCCCATCCCATTCCCTTTCTGCTCCCCGGAGAGGGTGAGGCCTTCCATGGGAGATCTTCAAAGTCTGTCATCATTTGGAGCAGGGCCTAGGCCATCCCCCATGTGTCTAGGCTGAGAGAGTATCCCTCTAAGTGGAATGGGCTCCCAAAGTCCATTTGTATACTAGGGATAAATGCTGATCTACTACCAGAGGCCCCATAGATTGTCAAGGCCTCCTTACTAACAATCACGTTCAGGGGGGTCAGGATCAGTCCTATGATGGTTTCCCAGCTATCAGTCTGGGGTCCATGAGCTCCTCCTTGTTCAGGTCAGCTGTTTCTGTGGGTTTCACTAGCCTGGTCTTGACCCTTTTGCTCATCACTCCTCTACTTGCTCTGCAACTGGATTCTAGGAGTTCGGTACAGTGTTTAGCTGTGGGTATCTGCTTCTGCTTCCATCAGCCATTGGATGAAGGCTCTAGGATAAGGTAGTCATCAATCTCATTATAGGGGAAGGGCATTTAAGGTAGCCTCTCCACTATTGCTTAGATTGTTAGTTGGTGTCATCCTTGCAGATCTCTGGACATTTCCCTAGTGCCAGATTTCTCTTTAAACCTATGATGGTATCTATTATGGTATCTCTTATCTTTCTCTCCTCTATTCTTCCCCTGACTCAACCTTCCTGCTCCCTCATGTACTTCTCTCCCCTTCTCTTTCTCCTAACTCCCTCTCCCCCTCCCCTATGCTCCCAATTTGCTCAGGAGTTCTTGTCCCTTTCCCCTTCTCTGGGGGACCATGTATGTCTCTCTAAGGGTCCTCATTGGGAAACACTTTTTTTTGGCTCACCATTTCAGAAGGTTTCATCCATGAGTACTTGGCTCCATACCTGGAAACATCATGGTGACAGGAGCTATTTACATCATGGTAAACAGGAAAGTACAGGCAACAATACAGCCCTAAGTACTCACCTCAGGTAACCTACTTCCTTCAGCCAGGCCTTACCCCGCCCCCCCCCCCAAATTTCCAGAAACTCTCAGAATTAGCACCATCAACTGGAGTTAAGATGTCAAGACATGAGCCTATATGGGACATTTCAGGTACTAATCCTAACACCTGTGTTTCCTGTAGGCTGATGTGTAGGTGGCACAGTTGAGCAAGGAACCTTCCTGCCTGGATACATCCCCAGCCATCCCACAACACAGTTGAAGCTTGCTCCCAAGGTACTTGTGTGGTGGGTTGGAAGTGTCACATGTGATTATTTTCTTTCTTTTCTGAGTCCCTAAACAACACAGACACAAAATGAACATCAATAGGTTTCGTACTCTTACAGCTGACACTGAAGAATATTGTAAATCGCAGGCCATGAACTTCTCAGAGAAAGTATAGATTCAGATCCTTGGCCAACCCAGTGACAAGGCAACCACAGAATGCTCTAAATCGTGAATAGTCTCTAGAAAATTGACTGCGTGTGGGAATGGGAAACATGTGTGATCTCTTTGTATAGCCTCTGTGTTCAAAGGAGAGGAACAAGGTGGGCCACACAAACACTGTTCATCCAGGGAAGAAGAGATAAGTGGAGAGAGAAATGCTGAGCATGGCTTACATGCTGGGGTCACCTCTACATGGAAGGAGGAAGTTGGAGTGAGAAAGGTCTGGTCTCTTCTTTCACACTGACTCTAGTCGGAGTCCCCTTTAAACAGGGTAGAGGTTGAGTTCCGGGGGGATTATTGATGATCCCGATTGGAACAAGTGAAGGCTTTTGTAGTGAGAAGGTAAAAGCACTATAGTTTTATTCCAGAAGCTATGCAAACTTTGCATGAAGATACTTTTGAGAGATCAATATCTGTGAGGGGAATGAATAAAAGGAAGAATTGAGCAGTCAAGCCCAACAGTGCCTTGTCCAGTCTGGCAAGTAGCGCTGGAGAATATGTTGTCCATACCTTTTTACCTTCATCTCATGTCATCACTAGATGTGGACCATGCAGAGAGAGTAAGATTTAGCTCTCAAAGACAGACCCTGAAAGTGCTAATGGCTGGGGCTGCTAATCAATGCAGTGGATTTATCCTTGTCTGCAAACGATGAAAGCTGGGACACCACATGGGCTGAGTTGCTATGTTTTCCTTTGGGTCATGGTTTCTAAAGCTGTGGCATTAAAAGTGATTCTTTAGTTAGCCACAGAGCTTGGTAGAAACAGAATAAATCCCTTTGCCCAGTCAGTGGGCTTTCTGGCACTCCACTCTTGGCTGGTTTTCTGGCTTGGGACTCAGAGAGAGGCAGAATGCCATTCCTAAGAGCATGTGGTGGAACAACTGTTCACCTCACAGTGAACAAGAAGCAAATAAAGAAAGAGACAAGAGGAGTAGGAACCTCTTCTTCCAACCAGGCTCCATCTCCTGTATCTGTCACTTCCCAATAATGTCATCAAATTATGATTTCATCAGAGAACTGAAGCATTGATTAAATCAGAGCCCCCATAGTCCATCACCTCCACCAAAGACCAGGACCTGACAATCAAACCCTTAACCTACACGCCTTCAGGAGACATCCAAACCACAAGATCATCCATCCCTGAGATCCTGTGAATCCTAGCCAGTGAGAGCTCATAGCTGCCCTTTTCTCCAGGCAATTGATTCTGGACAAGCAGAAATTTAGAGATAGTTATATTAGCTCTCTAGTCCCTTCACCCTCACAATGGGGCCAGACCTTGACCAGTGATGGTCTATAGGCACAAAAGGCCAGCCTACTTTTGTTGGAGATTATTTAATGGTGCAATTTGTGCCTCATAACTTCTCTGGCACCAGACCAAAGAGAAGCTGCACCAAGGTGACATTCTTGCCTATCTGCCACACACAATCTTCTTGCCCTCATGTCCTTTTTCCTAAGATTATTTACCTCATTAAGCGCTTCAGGATGACCATCTTCACTCTGTTTCTAGGGAACTCAAACTAAGACCATTGGCAAAGGAGGCTGACTCAAATGATAAGATTGTGAAGTTGGATAGCTCCCTAGCTGTGTGGCAATAAGTGCATGGAACAACGATAGTTCCCGGAATTTGAGGACAGTAGGATTGATAAAACCAACTGAAATGAGCTATGTGTAAGAAGAAGAAACTGTAGCCTATTCAGCATCTCGAGGATTTGTGAGGTAAGGGGAAGAGGAAAACAGCCATCCATTCTATGCCCTTAGTACTATTGACTTGGTAGAAAAATAAAAAGACAGACTCAAATATGTTAGCCAATAGTTTCAGGGAAGTTCAGGATTCACACGGCCTTGATATTTTGTATGTATATGCATTTTTGTGTGTGCATGGGTCCATGAGTGAGTTCATTTGTATAAATCAGAGGACAACCTTAGGTGCTGTTCTTCAGGCCTCAACTACCACTTATTTATTTTTTTTAAGACAGGATCTCTTACAGGCCTAGAATTTGCCTGCAATCCCCACAGACCCACTTGTCTCTGCCTCCTCTGTGCTAGAATTAAAAGTGTGTGTCATAAAACTTGTTTTTCTTCTTCTTTTTTAAAAAATGTATGCTCCACCTGGCAGTGGTGGCACACACCTTTAATCCCAGCACTTGGGAGGCAGAGGCATGAGGATCTTTGTGAGTTCAGGGCCCACAAAATAAGTTCCAGGACAGCCACGGCTACATAGAAAAACCCTGTTTTGAAAAAAAAAAAAAAGTGGGTTCCAAGAATCAAACCCAGGTCCTTATGTTTATTAGGCAAGCTGACTGAGCTAGCCTAGCCCCAGCCCCTCCTTGACATTTTGAAAGATTTTTGCATCTGGAAGCCAGCATAGCTGCACAGGGATCAGAGGTAGGCCAAGACACCTAAAGCACAATAAAGGACAACATTTTAGTGACTTTAGGGTTAAGCTGCTGCAAGATCAGTATTTGTATGATTTTTGTCGATATGTGTTATAATAAATCTTTCCGCCAAAAGCCGCTAAGCCCCATCGCCATGTGTGAGCTTTATGCTAGTCGCCTGCCCGAGTTAGGCCCAAATAATACATAGAAACTTGTATTAGGTTCAATGCTGCTTGGCCAATGACTAGGATTCTCATCTGTTAGCTCAGTCTTAAATATCATAAATCTATATATTTTATAAGACTTATCGGACGCCTTATTGGCGTCCCTCCTTGTCGGTGGATCATATCTTGCCGCTGGAGCAGGAGCGGAGGGGAAAAGAGAGCCCTTCCTGTTTCTCCTTCGCTTAAATATGAGTCTCTTTGCTAGATATGCCCTCCTTAAAGTCTGTATCATGGGCATCTTTATTTGTCTCAGCCTAGCTACAGCTCTATAGCCAAGTGAAGACTGGGTACAGTAGTTAATGTTAGAGACAGAACTTCAGAAATGGCTGGCTTCTCAGTTAGCTGAAGAATCCTGCACAAAGGCCCCTTTAAAACAGAACACAGTGAATGTACACAGGTAGTGCTCTTAGTGGCTGCATCTGAGAGCATATCCTGTCAGAACCCCAAGGACAGGACAGTACAGATGCCTGAATACTAACAATGGTGTCTGAATTTCTTAACACCAAAACAAAATAGCATAGAACATGTACTAGAAAAAAATGATAAATAGTATAAAAATGTTAAAACACTTAACATCATATACTTCTTAGTAAGCATTCAGACAAAGGCTTGGATAACATACAGTAACACAAAGATTAAGAGACCAATGTTATACAAAATAAAAATAAGAAAAGAATCTTGCACAACATAGTTTTGTCCTTATTAGGGAAAGAAGAAGTCTGAGAATTGGGGTCAGAACATCTGATCAGATAGACTTAAGAATTTTGTCTTCCTTGATACCTGAAGTCCTCTTGGTTTGTAGAAGTAGTTCAACCCTCTGATGGAATTCGAGACTTATTCCTTACCCAGAAGAGTTTAGTGAAGCCTCAAATAAAAAACACACCTTACAAAACACTTGCCATTCCAGACTCTGCCTCCACCCAATTACCCTATCCACCAAATACATAACTAGGGCCAAATGACAGCAGAAGCATCCCAAGGAACTTAAGGTTGTCAAAGAGACATAGAACCTGCATAAGATGAAGACAAATGGCAGCAAAGAATCCTGGGGATGGAGTGGGGAAGAGTCAGCCAGGGTTGCAGAAATACAAGCCTGGGTACATGGAAATTTGTTGATATGAGGCCATTTATCCTTGACCTTGGATCCCATGCCTGGACGGGACCCTGAGTTAATGTGTTATGATAGCTTTTGGAAGCTCAAAAATGATGATGAAATGAAGTAGAAATGCCAGAACTACTTAGAGGATATAGAGAAAGGAACTTTGCTAGAATTGCTAGATCTAGTATAAAGACCCGAGTCTGTGATCCACTCTGTAAATATTGATCTGATTCCTCAGAAAAACCTAGAGGGATACTTTTTTTTTTTTTTCAAACAATGCCCTAATGAATGTGCTGGTACATTGGCGGTGAGCAGTTTACTAATGAACTGAAATGGACAGTAGACTGTCATACAATTGAACTCTCTGGCAGCAATGGTGATAATGAGATCCCAGAAGAGCAGAGATCAAGAATCCTTGGAACAAAATGAATGTAGTGAGCCAGTCAGAAGGATGCCAGAGAGGCCTGACCCCATAGTAGCCTCTGTAGATGATTCATGAAACACATTGTTCCCAGGAGCAAGATGAGACTGCCAATAAGGATGTTCCTTAATATAATTTGATTTTTAAAAAATTTTATGTGCATTTGCCTTCATGCATTTCTATGCACCATGTATATGCCTGATGCCTGCAGAGGTCAGAAGATGGCATCAGATCCTGTTGTAGAAAATTGTGAGCTGCCACATGGGTGCCATGAGTTGAACCTGGATTCTCAGGAACAATAAGTAGCTAGTGCTCTTAACTACTGAGCCATCATCTCTCAAGCTCCGTGAATGTGCCTTAATTTAAATATTCAAAGGCCATCAACAAGGCCTGAGGAAAATCTGCTGTCACTTGTGCTTGTGGACAGATGAAGCCTTTACCCTTCCTTTTCATAGTCTACCCTTTGGGGATCATTTTTACCCCAATTCACTTAGAGTTGGGTTTATCATCCAAATCGATAGCTTTTTTCCTCAAGCTGCCTTCATGTTAGCAAAATACACTGATGCCCAGATGAGTCAGCTATGTCTAGATGGCTCTCATCTGCCAACTGCTGGAGTCTTTCTCAGCTTGCCTTGCTGCTACATAGTTCCTTTGTAGGCTTCCCAAATCATTAAAACCCATTCTGATTCAACAGATTAGAAGGGCACCAACTTACTTGATGTCTTCCATATATCTCTGGGAAGGTATAGTCACTACTGGGTGAGATCCTTGGATGTGCACTGTGAATGCAGTCTGCAGTATTTAGGTAGCAATTTAAGCAAGGTTCCTTTTAGTGGCTTTCAATCTGACTCTTGTGGTGTCTGATTTCTTTTGCTGATATAACTAGCACAGTTTTTTGATGAGGGATTCGGTCCCCTTGATTGGGGAAGAGGTAGCAATGATTGGGCCAAAATGTGTACACTCAGCAATTGAAAAATGGTCATCTGAGTGTACTTGGATAGTCCAAAATTTAGGGTCATTCCCTGTGTTTTCCTTACCAGAAAGTGAGTGGAACTTCCTGATAACCAGTACCTCCAAGAGTCCCTTTCCTTGCTGGCAGACAGAAGGCGTGCAGGACCTGATTCAGCATATTCGTGGTCGGTATCAGATTGAGAGGGTCCTTCTGAAATGAAGACTCGAGGGGACTTCCAAATGCCGTGAAGCTGCTCTGTCTCCTAAGCTAATTATACCATCCGACTAAGTATGTAAAAGAGGAACTAAGATCATGCAAAAGGAGTGGGATTCCCCTTTTGTCTCATGGTGGATTTCTTCACCCTTTATTCCGAACATATCCTTTCTTCCTCAGTTCTCCTCTTGCCTTAATCCTGTTAGCCTTTCCTCTCTTTTAAAAATAAGCAATGCAAATGGTTAGGTTGTCCACCAACCATCCTGACATCTATACTGTCTACCACTCATGTTTAGAATACTGGAAAAGAAGCTGAGAGTAAGGCATTTTGGAGTTGTACTCAGAGGGCTCTGTGGCTCTGTAGAACTTCTTGCTTCTGAGAGGATTGTAATTGTGGCCAGTGAACTAGTCAAAGAACCACAGAATGGCCCATTATCTTGAGGAGAGCTGAAGCAAAGTGAAAAAAAAAATATATATATATATTTTTGCCTGGAGAAACCCAAGTAGCTCCTGGAAGGACTGCACCCAGCAAGCAGATTTCACTGTGCAAGGCTTCCTCTTGCACACTGCAAGTATGTTTGTTTGGATGTTCCTGTTGTGTCCTGGTTGACTTCTAGAGCAAACAGATGTATGGCCAAATGAAAATCCCCAAGTCTTGGGCCGGGCGGTGGTGGCGCACGCCTTTAATCCCAGCACTTTGGAGGCAGAGGCAGGCGGATCTCTGTGAGTTTGAGACCAGCCTGGTCTACAAGAGCTAGTTCCAGGACAGCCACCAAAGCCACAGAGAAATCCTGTCTCGAAAAACAACAAAAACAAAAATCAACAAAAACAACAGCAAAAAAAAAAAAAAAATCCCCAAGTCTTCATTTCTAGGACATCACTCCCACCCACAGTCTCCTGAGCACAACTGACCAAGAGAAATTGAGTCAGGCCCTTTGAATCCTTCCCCAACCTTCTTCCCACCTCCATGAGTCAAATATTTGGAGCAGAATTCTCTATGCCTCAACAGACTGCTTTGGGAGGACCCTGGGGTTTGATAAAGTCCACCTCATGTATATCAGATGAGTTTCCAAGTGTTTCTAACTCGTTTTGTTACCCCTGGAAATATTGCAAAGAAGCCTACTCAATAATTATGAAATGTTCCTTTTTAAAACAAAAATTACTTTATTTATTTGGGGTGGGCAATTTTCAGAGTTCTATCCTTCCACTTTGTGAGTCCCAGAGATGAAAATGAGATCAGCAGGTTGGCAGGCTTGGTGACAAGTACCTTTACCTGAAGGGCCATTTCCTCTACCAATAGTGAAGAAATGTTCTTAGAAGAGAAAGTTTCCCAGATGACATCAGGCTGACCTGGACAGACTAGCCCTCTGTTTTCAGTATTTGCTCCCACTTTATTGCCCCTTGTCCCCCAATACCATTCACTTGCTACAACAGGCCAACTAGCTAGAAAGAGTCATCTCTTTGGTCTATTATAGAAACATTTGTCTTTCAGTTTTTGAATAATCACTAATGCTGCTTCCCATCTGCCATTATGAAAAAATTCATCTTCACAGAAATTGGTCTTTACGCCCTTATTCTTGTTGAAATGATATCAATCTCCACCCTTAGCTTATTTACTTATCTATTTTAATAAAAGGACTCCTAGTAACGGAGGATGCAGAGCCTGAACTAGCCAACTTCTATAACCAGGCAAGGCTTCCAGTGGTGGGACTGGGACACCAATCTAGCCACAAAATCTTTAGCCTACAACTGGTTGTGCCTACAAGATGTGCTGGGGCAATGGTGGCTCAGAGCTTGTGGGAGTAGCCAGTGGTCTAACTGGAGGCCCATGCCACAACAGGGATCCCATGCCAGCCCTGCCTGGTTAGCCAGAAACCAGAAGCTGGGTGACCCAGAGACCTGAGTACAACAAAAAGTCAATGAAATGATTCCTAATGATATTCTGTTATACTCATAGATTGGTGCCTTGCTCAATCATCTTCAGAGAGGTTTCCACTGGTAGCTGATGGAAACAGATGCAGAGAGTCAAACATTAGGCAGAGCTCAGGGACCCCACAGAAGAGGTGAAGAAGGATTATAAGAGCCATGGGGATTGAGGAGGCCAGGAGAGCATGACCTACAGAATCAACTAAGTAGGGCTCATAGGGGCTCAGAGACTGAAGCTGCAATCACATGGGTCTGTGCTAGGTCCTCTGTATATATGCTATGGTTGTTTAGCTTGAGGTTTTGTAGGACTCCTGACAATGAGACAGTGAGAGTGGGGGTGCCTGCTCTTGGGAAACTTTCTCTTTCCTACTACTGGGTTGCCTTGCCCAGCTTTGATATGAGAGTTTATACTTAGTCTTATTGCGTCTTGTTATGCTGTGTTTGGTTGGTATCACTGGGAGGACCTGCTTTTTTCTGAAGGGAAATGGAGGAGGAGTGGATCTGTGGGAGAGAGGAGGTGGGGGGAGGGGAGACCTGGGAGTAGGGGAAGGGGAAACTGCCTTCAGGATGCAATGTATGAGAGAAAACTAAATAAATAAAACAAAAGGAACGAATTCTCCCAGTTAGCCAGCTAGAATTTCAAACTGAGAGGTTTTTCGTTATAAAGCCTGGTTTCTGTCTACTGCTTCATGCTATCTTACCAGATCTAGATGACTGGATGGTCCAGAATGTTGACCTCTTTTAAAAGTTTATTAAAAGAGAGTTATGAATTTACTAAAAGATTATTTCAAATTTATGAAATGTGTTGTTGGTCACTTCCCAAACTGCATTTGTTTTTTGTTTTTTGTTTGACCTCTTTGTTTGTGTGTGGTGATTTGAAAGAAAATGGCCCCCATAGGGAGTGGCACTATTAGGAGATGTGGCTTTGTTGAAGCAAGTATGGCCTTCCTGGAGGAAGTGTGTCACTGTGAGGGCAGGCTTTGAGGTGGTCTGTTGTTAGACACCCGGAAAACTCAGGTATCCGGGGTCCCAGGCCACGACTGTGGTCACCCCAATCACCAGGCAGATTCGAGAGCTTGATGCAAACTGCACGAGGCTTTATTGTAATTTAACGAGCTAACCCCATGTTAGCTCGGGTCTTTCACCCACCCGCCATGGCAGATGGCTAGAAAAGACAGCTCGAACCCCCTGCGTACAGATCTTGTAGGGCAACGTAAGGGGAGTGTCTAGGGGTACGCACAGGCTCATGATTGGTGTGCCTCCAGGCTTGGAGGGCTTGCCCTATGTTGATTGGTCAACTGGTTGTTATGGCCCATAGGCACTCCCAGGGTGGTTGCTATGCTTTGTGCGTCATTGCTGTGCGCTTGTCTGTAAAGCACACCCAGGGTCGTAAAGCATAGCGCCACCAGCTAACTTCTGATTGGTTCCTTGTCACGAGGCAGGCATCTGACTTTCTAGTGACTAACTTCTGATTGATTCCTTGTCACAAGGCAGGCATCTGACCTCTAAGTGACCAAGGAAAGTTTATGGCAAGCACATGTTCGGCTGTTTTGGCTGCCGAAAGGGGAGCTGGTCCCTTCACTGTGCTCAAGCTCTACTCAGTGACAGAGTTCACCTGTTGCCTGTGGGTTAAGATGTAGAACTCAACAGCTCCTTCTCCAGCACAATGTCTGCTTTCGAGCCACCACGTCCCAACATGATGATGATGGACTAAACCTCTGAACTATAAGCCACCCCAGTTTGTCTTCCTTTATGTAGAGTTGCCATGGTCATGACATCTCTTCACAGAAATGGAAACCCTAATTAAGACAATATGTGAAAAACTCCTGGACTTTCAATGTTCTTCACCTTCCATGGTAACCATGAGTGTGGTGGGAGGAAATGTGAACCCCAGTACAACACAAGGTTAGACTGAAGTCCTGCTGCAAGGCTTAGTGATCACCCAAGAGCCCTGTTGCTATACCAACCTCTGCTGTGTTCAGTGCTACCCAGCAGACACCTGTGCTGAGGCTGAGCACATACCTGGGATGTTTTCATATCACATGACAGAATTTTCTCTTAGAACATGCCTCCTGCCCCTAGTTTTAGCAGTGAAGTCCTGGAAACTGTATTCCCATCACACAGTTGTGTTTCCCTAGCATTTGCTGAGGTGGGATAGATTCTACCTGACCTAAAGAAGATATTCTCCAAGGTCAAGAAGATATTCTCCAAGGTCTTGGGATTATCATTGCACTAGAGGATGGGAAGAAATACGACATGTAAATTTCAGTGTGGGGTGGCTGTGTTCTGTCAATAGCCTGGGGGAGAGAGGAGAATGTATAGAAACAGATGGGAAGGTTCTGGAAGTTTGCCAAGATCTCCTTCTTGTCACTGTTTGAGGCCCAGCAGTGCTAACATCCCCCTCTTTTCTAAAAACAAAAAAATAGTTGGAGTTAGTCTGCTTGACACCAGAGTCATAACTCACTGGCTAGTTAAGTTTAGGCCTAATCTTTCTTTTTATCGTTGGTTTCCCGCTCTCTTGGATTCCTGTCATCTTGCCAACATCTAGAGTTGAAACCTTACAGGAAACTTATTTGTACCCATCTGTTCTACCCCCTTGTCTCCCCACCCTATACGCCGCTGCTTCTCGAACAGTGTTGCCCTGGACAGCATTTTCACTACCAGAGAAGCTCCCTGTTTTCTTTAAATAAAATTTCCTGTATATTTCATAAAAAAATGAACGTTGTCTAAACTTTCTTCCTCTATTTGATCCAGAATATGCCAATGTCTTGATTGTTCGCTTGGGAAGAATTGGCCCATTCTCCTAAAAGCCCTCAAGATTGGGGTAGAACTGAGTGTCTATGACAGGGCTCTTCCCTACTGGAGGGCAGGACTCAGGTCTTCAGCCATTCTGATAAATTTCCTCAGGTACTTGTTACATTTGCCATCATGGCTATTATTTTAACACCCCCTCCCACTTCCAACCAGACTTAGTGGTGCATGCCTTTATTCCCAGCACTAGGGAGGCAGAGGCAGGCAGATCTCTGAGTTCAAGGACAACCTGGTCTACAAAGTGAGTTCCAGGTCAGCCAGGGCTACACAGAGAAACTCACAGAAAATAAATAAATAAATAAATAAATAAATAAATAAGCAAGCAAATAAAAAAATAAACCTCCCGAAACTTCCAAATGCATTGAGGACTGGGGACCCTGATTTGCTCATGGCCTCTGACCCCTGTCATCCTAAGTATGCTTACCTTCTTACTGTCTTATGTTCTTTTGTGTGGGGTTTTTGTTCATTTGTTTGCTCCATTGTCTGTCTACTTCCTATTACCTGAGGCTTTCACTTACCCATTTGTGGCAAAATTCTTGTTTACCTTTGGCGTAAATATTCTCCTCCCCCACTGTTTCACAGTAGGAGTTGATCATAGCAGATACTCAGTGCCTCTACTTCCCTGCAGGCTGGCTTAATGTATCCAAGAAGAAATACAGAAAAACCGTGGGAAATGTGAGAGAGGGCAGCAAAGAGACCCTACATCTCATTTTCTGCTACTGGACTTCCTTTTGTGAGGAAGTGGTTCTCCAAGCTCCTAGGATTCTCTTTTAGCTCTTTTTTGATAATGAGACATCTGAAGACGACAGAGAGAGGAGACATTGTCAGCCACAAGACAGCACCGCAGCCACCACTTGTGGGGTTCTTGTTTCTTGAGGAAAGTACACCCTAAATGTCAATATTCTAATGCTTGAAACCAGAAACAATTTGACACATACACCGTTAATACAACAGCAACTTCAATTAGAAATGAAAGGGAATGAGTGCTATTTAGCCGGTGGTGGTGGCGGTGGTGCATGCCTTTAATCCCAGCATTCGGGAGGCAGAGACGGGCAAATCCCTGTGAGTTCCAGGCCAGCCTGGTCTACAAAGCTACACAGAGAAACCCTGTCTTAAAAAACCAAAATAAAAAAAAATGAAATGGAAAATGTGAGATCCTGCCTTGGGTTCACTTTCCTGAGATAGTGGCAGTGACACTGATTGGACAGTGTAGTTGCCAGATTGGTGGTGAGTCGGACAGCTGAGCTCTGTGCGACAGGGTGGCTGGCTAGTGTTGCATCCCCCAAAGCCCACTGCTGTGTAAGAATGTGGTAGATGCTCAATAAAACGGAAGAAAGAATGGCAAGGAGTATACACTCAGCTCCACTGTGCCTGAATGCTGAGGAGAGTGAAAAAACTTTGGAAGGGTCATTGAATTTATGATTTATTTGTGAGGTGAAATGTATCATTATATTTAATTAAGAAGTGTCAGGTTTAATTAATCTCTGGGTTGTTTCTTGTTTTTGTTCCTTCAAGGAAAAATTGTATTTGTGAGTCAGTGTCATTTGTGTGTACATGAATGTGCACATGTGTGAGTGTAGAGACAGACGGACAGACAGACACGAGGAATAATCCTTAGTAACCATTTTCACTGAAGGAGTCTGGTTTTCTAGATGTGATAAAATTTCCAATTAGCCTATGTCATAAAGCCATTTAATACATGTGTTATAATCATTAGCATTTCCACTCTAAAACTTTGAGTTAAATGCAAACATCACATATTTGTAATAACTTCTATAAAACAGAAGGCTAAATCAAATTAATCCCCTATAGTGTTGGAATTCAACAGTTTAGTCAAATTGCATACCGACATTTCAGCATTTGGGACAGCTGGCTGCTGTCAGTGTTTAATGCTATTCCACTAATGTAGAGATGCTTCAGTACAATAATGTGGTCAGATAATTCTTATTTTCTCTTATTTATTTACTATTTGTATAAAACAATGAAACACCACGCTAAATTTTAATCTTAGAAAGAAAACATGCTGAAGGAAAAGAGATCTAAGTTTGTTATGACTGTGTGTGCATTCATGATTGTACATGTGTGTGCCAGTGGGTGTAGAGGAATAGAAGGTGATGCCACATCTTCAATTGCTTGCCGTGCTCTCCATGTTCTCCATGCTCTCCATGCTCTCCATGCTCTCCATGTTCTCCATGTTCTCCATGCTCTCCATGCTCTCTCTCTCTCCCTCCCCCCCTCTCTCTATCTCTCTCTCTTTCCTTTCCCTCTTTATTTTGAGATGACATCTCTCACTAAACCTGGAGCTCACTGATTGGGCTAGAGTGTCTGACCTAGCCAGCAAGCCCCAGAGATCCTCCTGTCTCATTGTCTCCAACACTGGAATTACAGGTGTGCATGCACCCTGATTCCCAGGGTTTTCTTCTTAACATAATTCAAAAATTCAAACGGGCCTTCATGCTCATGTGGTGGATACTTTAATGACTGAGCCATTGCCCCAGTTCTAAGACCTAAGCTTCTAGAACTATACAATATTCACCAAGAGAATTGGAATCTCAAAATCCTGGCTGAGCACTGGTTCTTTCTCTTCAATGCCCCGTAAACAGCAGCTGCTCACTGTAGATGTGGGATAGATGCCGCTTCAGCCTACAGTGCCATGGGTCTCAGATGTGATGCATTTACATTGGCAGCACCAACGATTGTATCAAAAATAATGAAATCAGGGGCTGGAGAGATGGCTCAACAGTTAAGAACACCAGCTATTCTTCCAAAGGACCTGAGTTCAATTCCCAGTTCCCGTCTATGACAGTTCACAAATGTCTGGAGCTCCAGTTTCAGGGGATTTGACACCCCACAGACATACAAGCTAACAAAACACCAATGCACATAAAATAAAAATAATAAATTATTTAAAAAAAAAAAGATCAGGGCCGGGGCTGGAGAGATGGCTCAGAGGTTAAGAGCACTGACTGCTCTTCCAGAGGTCCTGAATTCAATTCCCAGCAACCACATGGCTCACAACCATCCATATGAGATCTGGTGCCCTCTTCTGGTGTGCAGCTATACATGGAAGCAGAATGTTGTATACATAATAAATAAATAAAATCTTAAAAAAAAAAAAGAACAGGGCCACACCTCCTAATTGTGCCACTCTGTCTGGGGGCATTTTCTTTCAAACCACCCCAAGCTGCAATGTCCACAGCCACTGAGCTAACCAGAGAAGATGCACATCTTCTGTACAAAGGAAGTGACCAGGAAAATGTCACTGGATTAAAGGGAGAGTTCACACATGACTCTTGTGTTTGAAGGATAGTGACTCCACTTTTTGTGAATCTAGGCATTTTCCAATTATTTTTAAAATACACATGGATGAACAGCTGAAATGACTTAGGAGCCTGACTTATAGAACTATCTTTGCATCCTCCTTCAAAAGTCACACTGTTTTGCTTAGTTTACCAAGAAACCTTGATTATAAGTTTTTGAAGTTTGGTGCCAAAAAAGATAGAAGCAGATCATTGTCCTCCTTGAGTTTCTTTACAATTTTGTTTAGATAATTGGTACACTTGGGCCATTACTAGAATTAAGAAAAGTTCTATGGCAGAAAATGTACTAGTCTTTGTGATTGCTGGTCAAAAGACTCTGTGTTCCTAGCTGGTGGTCCATGGAGTATCTTTACTTTGATGGGTGCTTCCTAGAAGTACTGTCATTAAACTTAGAAACAGAGTTGGAAAATCCCCAAATGTCATGATACATCAGAATTGCAAGGCTTTCCCCATCTAGATGCTAGATGCCGTGGATGCTAGACAAAGAAGTGAGCTTTTTATGGAACTGTTTCCAATCTCATGGCTGCTTAAAGTGTTGTTTTTACCTTGAAGATATAGAAAACTTTAAAAGTAACCCTTCAGAGTATAGTAACCTGGGAGTTAGAATCTTTCCAAGAAAGCCAGTTACCTGCTATTTCATTTTGCCTGGGTGCATACCACATGTTAGCATCTAGATTCTAATATAATAGTATCTACCAACTCACATCATTAAAGAGCAAAGAGAAAAAGTAGATGGCCAAATGCCCATACCCACGAGACTATTTTTGTTGGAGCTTTGGAAGGTGTGTGGCACAGTGCCTCCAACTTCCTGTCTGCCTGTTGCTTGATCCAATTCCAGCCTCTTCTGGATACTTCAACAAGACACTTTGTCAGATTATTTTTCATGCATAAAAGCACAGCCTCTGGCATAAGCAATGCCTTCAGTGCACTCTCCAGCACATTCCTGGCTTGAAGTAGATGACTCAGACAGAGGATGGTCAGCAGGCCAGAGGCTACAAAAGGGGGAAAAGCATCTGAAAAGTGACAGCTCTAAGTCTAAGGCTCAAGCTAGCAGAGACCAACTCTGGTGGTGGATGGTTTCTCTAGAAGAGACCAACTCCACCCCACTGAGAGACCCCACTGAGAGACCCCCAGCTGCATCAGCTCCACGCTAAGGAGAGATCCCCAGATTCACCAACTCCACCCTAAGGAGTAACCCCCCAGCTGCACCAACTCCCCCAAGGACAGACCCCCTCAGCCCCACCAATTTGACCCCAAGAAGTAACCCCCCAGTTCCACCAACTCAACCCCAAGGAGAGACCCTGCCGCTCCAACAACTTCACCCCAAGGAGTGACTCCCCCAGCTCCACCAACTCCACCCCTGCAGGCAGGCAGGCAGGCAGGCAGGCAACCAGCCTTCCTGTTTAATAGCTTCATATCACAGGTGCCTGGGTTTCCCTTTTCAAACTGGAGGTATTCTACCAAATAAGGGCTCCAGACATTGTCTGGTAGTGTTACTGGGATTCTAATCTTAGGCTCTTGTGAAGCTGCACACACCAAGAAAACCCTGAATATTGTAAATGTTCCTGGATGAAGCAGGACAAAACTGAGAGCCAGAACGTCCATGCCTGGTGAACAGCATTAGGCTGAGATTCTGGAGTCACACCATGAGGTGTTGGGAAAAGTAACCACCGTGGCCTAATTATCCTTAGTGCCTTGCCCAGAATCATCCTGGGAAACACAATTTATAAAACTGGGCACAGGGAGCGACAGGACTGTTACAGTAGCCTCACTTTCCTTGCTGTTGTTTGTTTTAATGTGTCTTTACAGCAGTCTCGCCTCAAACACAGTCATGGAGCCTGAATTGTAATTCTATGATGTCATAGTAATTTACTAGTGATACACACAATGAGAGCCTTCAGCATCTGCTCCTGCTTGGCTAACAACATGAGCGACAATTGTGGATGGGATGATACCCTTCCTTTGCTTCAGACATGCTCCTGGATAAACGAGAGGGCGCATCTCCACGCTAGCCCATAAACCTCCACCTTTCCCACATCTGTCTATGCTATGGAAGTTAAGCTCTGTCCCAAACTGCACCAGACCTTCCAAGTCCACACTCTGTGCCCTTCAGAACACTACTTCTGACTCCTTCATTTGTACATTTTTGCTGTTGTCATAGCCAACTGCATTTCTGCTGCCAAAAAAAAAAAAAAAATTCTTCTAGTTTCTATTCTGGAATGTTCCACTTAATTATACCCTGGCAAAGTGTTATCTTTTTTTCAGTAAGAGTCTCCAAACAGTCTTCCCCCGTAGTTTCACCCTGGCTCACATGGGCCCATTCTTCTAAAACCTACTCACATGTGTACTTGCCCTAGTCATTTCCTTGGGCCTGAACTACCTTACTTTTTCTGAATCCCAGTCCCTGTCACATATCCAGGTGCAGAGAAGATGCTCCTAGTTTTCAAGTAAGGAGAGAAACAACCCATGCTGCCCCAACATTGGGTTCCCTAATTTTTTTTTTTTCGTTTGCATCATCAGCCAAGATACTAAGCTATAAGTGCTGGCGCTGATTGCTTGCTTACTGAACCAGGGTCTCCTGACGTGGTCTGTGGTAATGAATTAGGCCAGTTGGAGGGATATCAGCAAGACAGACTGAGATAAGTTTATTTCAAGACACTTTATACACTTATCAAAGCAGAAAATAATGACAATTGCTATGATATAATGTTGGTTGCAAGCTAGACAGGGTATGCAAGATTAATGTCTAACACTTAATTGTTCAGCCAAGTTCTATATGCTTTGCTGACCTCGAAGGAACACAGAGAGACACATAGGTGGCCTGCTGTATGCTTCACTGTCTGAGGGAGTGCCTCTAGTTCTCAGGAAATGAAAGTCACAAAAAATGCCCCAGGAGCCACTTGCTCAAACCTTATAAACATCATGACATGTGGCAGTCAGACCAAGCCAATTCCATGATTCCCTGCTGCTCATTTCCTTTTTTTTTTCTTTCTATATTCTTTTCCTGGAATGACAGACAACCTATGCAATGGTTCCAGTGAGCTGTCTGAACGTTCGTGTGTCATATAGAAATATCTCCCAATTTGAAACAGTCTCTCTTAGAGGGAAGCTCATTAAAACTCTGGAAGTAGAATTTACAGGTCCCAGAAAGTAAACAACTCACAAGTCTCAAAAGTCCTGAAATTTACAAGAATCAAAAATGTCCCTCCCCCAGGTGGGGTCGAAAGCTAAGTCCTAAGGACTGCTAGAGTGAGGTTACTCTACAACCTGTCAATTTGCCTGAAAGCTTTTTTTGTAGTATAGCTTATCTTGTAATTAACCTCAATAAACTTGTTGACTCACGAAGTTAGGATTTAGTGGAATTGTTTCTTTGATCTGTCATTAGTGCCCTAACTGGGGTGAGTAGATATGTGTTTGCCTCTCCCCTGGAAAAGTCCACAACACCATGCTTCTTCAAGTCATAGATTCCACTTGGGCTTCTGTGCTTTGTGATTTAATACTTTTAAGTAATCCACTGTGACTTACTATGACTACAGTGTGATTATAGAGAGCTATAACTGCTTTATGGTCACACTTACAGCAGTGCCACTTGTTAGGATTCTATTGCACATCTTACAAGTTTTATGCTGTTTTCCCTTAGCAGGAAACAAAGGCTCACTTCTATCTAATGGGAAGACAAAACACTTTCATTTAAGAACAACTTTGTCCAAAATATTATGTGATACCCAAATTAACTTTTATTTTTTTCGGTTTAGCAGACTTCTAAACTCAATGAATAAAAAGTGTTGACATTATGTTAAGATGGTTATCTGCTTTCCTTATTAGGAAACAGTTTTTCCAATACTCTGGAGTATTTTCATAATCTCACCAAGATAATGCAAATTATAACATTTTCATGTCTGGTTTTTTTTCTGATTTGTAAAACTGTAATAATAGAACTTAGTTAAAAAAAAAAAAAAACAAGAAGTAGTTTCTCAAAATTCATCAATTACAACTCATTTTCCATCTGTAGGGGAAGGTTTCTTGCTGACTGAAGAGATTACAATTGGCAGCCTAACACTTGTTAGGAAGATTTTTGTCCTAGAATTGGGGTTGATTTTTAAGTCACAAATTTATAAAAGAAAAGCAATGGCCAAAACAGTAGCAAAGTATGTCAGCCTAATAAAATCTGTAGATGCAACAATGTAAGCATCTGCATGACTTTGAGTTGCACTCAGGCCATACCATAGAATAGTATTTGCATATTTATCATTTCAGACTGAGAAGATATATGGGACAAATGTGTCCACTATTTGCACATAGTTTTCCAGACTGGAAACATGAAGAGGCTTTACATTCTCATTTCCCAAATGTCCATGTATTTTAAAAAACAATGCTGAAGACATCTTCCTCCCACAGATGTGGAAATCTTTCACTCGTTGGTAGCCTATCAAGCATGATCTCTGGTAGCATCAATGAAATTTTGTTCTGAGCACCTGGGCTTGCTAGTTCATCAATTCCTCAGGTTTTCTGTCAGTCCAGGGCGAGCATTGTTTCTCTACTGGATTCTTCCATGGATGCCAGTTGTTTATTCATCAATTGGACAATGCTACTTGATTGCTTTGGTGATTTTCAGCCAGGAAGAAAGCTGAGTAAAAGCTCTGACTTGACCTGCAGGATGAAGAGCTAGATGGAGACAAAGAGGAAAGCATGAAGCCAAGAAGTAGAAAGGGAACTCGGTCTATGCATATTCATATCTGAGGCTGGTATCTTTCCAGCTGTTATCAACTTAATGAAATGGTTTCTTGGCTTTTTGGCTCATATTCATATTGTATATGAATTCATCTATGTGATGATAGATAAGTGAGCATCGAAACAAGACCCTGTGATAGAAGGGATCTCTTGCAGTCCTATCATTTTTCTTCTATCTTCTCCCTAAAACTAGTACCTGCTTAAGCTCCTTCATTTGCTTTTCTCTCCAGTGGGAATTATTACCTGTGTTTATGAATTAATCAGCCCATAACAGTCACGGTGTGAATTTAGCTTGAGTCAGTCCCATCACACTACATTGTCTAATCTACTACTTCCTACAAGTACCCCTGTAATTCAGGAACCTCTTATATATTCAAGCTAATTTGGATCTTAAGTTATGTCTTTAAAGTCCCATTAAAACATTTAAGTGGAAAATGAGTGAGGAAAGTTATTATTAATCATGACTTCTGATCAGATCGTGGGTGCTACCACAACTTTCTGATCATTCCAAATGAAAGCAAAGGAACCACACTTGAGATTTCTTATGATAAACTGGAAATAGTGGTGAACTCACACACATTTCTGTTATTCCAGAGGCTCAGATCCTAAACCAGTGTGTATTTAGGAAGCAATTCTTGAGGTAGACAATAACACTGGGTGATTTCTTTTTCTTTTTCTTTAAATGCCACTATTCTTTGAAATTTTCATATATGTAGGCAATGCATTTTAATTACACACACACACACACACACACACACACACACACACACACCCTCCTCCAAGTCTCCTCAGGATGACAGAGCTCCCTTGGCCTTGGTTTTCAGTGAGATTCAGCTAATGAAGTACACCAACAGAGATCCAAAGGAAGGGCAGATGACAGTGTAAGCATCTAGGCTCCCATCTCATCTTGCAGGATTTCTGAGTGGCAGGTTCCATAAGAGTCACAGTATTAAGATTCATCAGAAGGGTTTGACATTACTGAGGGTAGAAATGAGAGTTTCTCCTAAGATACAGTGAACAGAAAAGAGAATGCCAAGTTCATAGCATGTTGCCTATTCAGTGTTGCTCATGCTTGTGATGGCTAAAGCCATTCATAGGATGACCAGTGCTAAAGCCATTCATGGATGACCAGTGCTAAAGCCATTCATAGAATGATCAGTCATAACCTTGGTTCTAGGCCTGAGCAGCTGCAGGGTTGGTTCAATGTCCAGTTATCCCCTGTACTCACCACAAAGGTGAACTCCATAGTTAATTCACCTCTCTCAGCAATGGGAGGGAATTCTCCTGCTTTCCTGCCCCCAGAGTTGGCTCTCCCACCCTTACACCATCAGGGCCAGTTCTACTGTATTGCCCTGCTGAGGTACAGGGCCCACTCTCCCAAGTGCTGCAGCTGGAGAAGGACTGGGATAGCCCTCCTGCTTTTATGGCCCCATGGCCAGCTCCTTAACCTGTCTCAGGTGTTGATGGGGGTAGGGGCATCTCTCCTCCATCCATGCCACCCCAAGACAGATGAGTAATGGGGACATTTCATAAGAATAATAGAGCTGTCTCTAACCCCCACCAGCTGCAACACTTGGGAGAACAGGCCCTGTACCTCACCAGGGTGACAGAATAGTGACAACCCAGTTAGCGGAGGTGTGGGTGAGCCAGCGAGGGCATTTTCAAGGGTCTGAATTAATAGGACCTTCTAAAATCTTTATGAACTTGTAGTACCTTTACCAAAAAGGGAAGTACAGAAACAGGCTTTTGCTCCCTCAGTCGTAAAACAACCCACATTCTTTTAATGGAAGAAGTCAAACTATCTTTCAGGGGCTAGGGGATGGTTCTGCCAGTAAAGGACTTGCCACATAACCACACACGCTCAAATTTGGATTTCCAGCATTCATGTAAAAGCCTGGAATGGTGTTGCATGCCTGTAATCCCTGTGCTGAGGAGGCAGAAAAACGAAGATCTCTGGGATTTGTTCATTAGCTAGTCTAGCCAAAATGGTGGCCTCCAGGTTCAGTGAGATACCTTGTCTCTAAAACTAAGGTGAAGAAGTGATTGAAGAAGACAAGTGATATTGACCCTCAGCCTCTACATACATGTACATATGTGCACATGTGCATTCATAGGAACATGTACACTCAAAATTTCTTCTAGTGGCCCACAATTAAGATCAAAATTGATAGAAAACCCATATCTATCATTCACATATCCGATCCTGGAATTCTGATGTTAAAATCTCAAAATACTTTAAACGGAAAGAAATAGAGCAAAGTAATATTTAAAGTGAATGATTGGAAATAATTATACAAATATATAATGATGTAAGGTTCATTTACCTGAAGATAATAGTGTCAATTTCCATGAAGAGAACATGAGGAAGAGAAGACATAAGATTCCTGCCCAGACCTCATTCCTACTCTGCATAAATATTGGCGTCTTTGGGGATATTTCAGAGGTGGTCTGCAACATTAAATCATTATGTGTCTTAGAAAATAGTATTTATCATTACAAATTTCAAACTTTCTCGCTTCACATAACAGATATACTTTAGGAAAACTGGCAGTCAAACAAATTCCATCATCTTTTCTGTAATAAATGATGCTACTATCACTGGTCTTCCCATGGGGAGGAGGGTGGAGAAAGCATCCAGAGTTCTCCTATCACCTTTCAGAGATGAATGAATGACTGTAGAGGTGAGATGCTGTGGCAGAAGGGACCTCTGGTAGCCCTGCTTGCACTTTTCCTCTTGTTTTGCCCCCAAACCAGGGCCTCCCCTTAGCTCCCTGTCCTGTTGTTTGTTCACTCCACAGGGAATCATCTCCTGCACCTGAGTTCATCGGCTCATAGCATGAGAATCATTTTGCATGGGCTACGTGGTGGGAACTTAATGTTCTTCTCTAGTCTGTTCAGTGCGTCTTAGTTGAAACCCTCATTTCTCAGCCTCAGTTTTTTCAAAGTCTTAATGCTGTTGACAACAAACCAGGAGACACAAATGCCCTTCATGGTGATTGGATGCTCTGTTCCAACCTTCCCTTGCATTCCTCTAGCTAGACAAAAGGCCTTGTAGTTCAAATGGGTCGTTCATATGGCTTATTCCTTCTTGACCTAATGTATACATGTAGAGACCAGAAGTCAAAATCTGGTATTTTCCTCTATTGCTGTCCACTTTGTTTACTTAAAAAAATTATTTATCCATAGTGCATATGTGAGGATCAGGAGACATACTCAGTTAACTCCTCTACTATGTGGGTCCCTGAGAGCAAACTCTAGTTGTAGGCAAGTAAGTGCCTTTACCTTCTCCCTCTTTCTCCCTACTTCATCCTCCCTCCTCCCCCTCCCTCCTCCTGGTGCTGAGATTACAGGCACATGTCACCAACTTGACCTTTTGGTGGGGTGTTAGGGATTGAGACTCATGTCCTCACAATTACACACCAAGCACACTGAACTATCTCATCAGGTCCAATACTTAGCTCCATCAATGACAAATACTTGGAAAAATATGTGGAGTAATTTGTTTTGGCTCACAGTGTCACAGGTTACAGCTCAGTCAGCTGACTCTGCTGTTTTCAGCCATAGTGAGGGAGAATACCATGACTGAGGGGCATGGCAGCACTAAACCGCTCACCTTATCATTACAAAGAGACAAGAAGGGTATGGGAACAAAATACACTCTCTAAAGGCACAGCCTAAAAATATATACTTCTTTTGAGTAGGCCCCATCTCCTACTTTCTACCACTTTCTAATGATGCCATCAAATTGTAAATCTCTCAGCAGACCAATCATTGACCCCATCACTTCCTCAAAACCCCACCTCTGAACATTGCATTTGTGATCAAGTCTTTAACACATGAACATTTGGGGACGCTATAACAATTAAAAAAAAAAAAAGGAGAAAGAGGAGGAAAGGAAAGAGGGAGAACTTTAAAACTATGCCCCACCCCACCCCCAAAAAACACAGTTGAGTGGTGGTTACTCTAGTTGGGTTATGGGCCCACCATTTGGCAGGATATGAGGTTGAGG
This sequence comes from Cricetulus griseus, assembly GCF_003668045.3. NCBI lineage: Eukaryota > Metazoa > Chordata > Mammalia > Rodentia > Cricetidae > Cricetulus > Cricetulus griseus. The sequence continues at coordinate 158,294,253 of NW_023276807.1, forward strand.
ATACAGCATTACAAATATCTATCCAAAAGAAAATGTGCCACTCATACTGGAAGAGGTTGCCTTGCGTTGCTACCAGGCACCTACATACAACCTGAGTGAGATTCCACCAGCCAAACCCCTGCCCCTGTGCAAGGAAGCCAGTGTAAGGCTACTCAAGTGCCAGCCAAGTCCCTCCTGCCTTGTGACACTCCACCCTTCACCATCACCTTGCATGAGGGTCTGGCCTTGGAGAAACCAAAAGCAGCATGGTAAATGGGTAAAGGGAAGCACGGAAATGGAGGCACTGCTCATGCCTCTGGAGTAAAGTGTAGCTGGAGTTCCCAAACTCCAGCTTTAGATGAAATATGAAATTTGGATAGATAAATTACTGAAACAAGGCTCTTTGTCAATAGACAAAGGGCTGACCAGAGAACATGATATATGACTTACCAGGAAAGTCATAAGACCTGGCCTAGATTTCTTTCAAGAGGCAGGAGCTACTCATTCTTACCTGGAGGGAAAAAAAAAGAATAAGAAAGTCATAACAGTAATTGCAGAGAATATTTTCTGTTCACAGCCTTGGCACCTTTCAGTCACCACCGTGTTTCATGTGGCTGAATCTTTGTCAGACTTGACTCTTCATATGAGCTGGGTATGCCCTATCCAGTTTTACTTTTTAAGAGATTCTTAGTGCATTTCCACATGGTTGACGTCAGAGCAACTACATGTAAGAAAAATACATATGGCTTAGTAGATATTTTCTCCTGTAGATTTCAAATGAATCCATTTCCTACCTGACATATTCTAAAGGACCATAAAGTGGGTATCTGCTTCTGTGAACCGTGTTGATGAAAGAAGGTAATTTTCCAACAGTCATTGTAGAACAATGCACACTGGTAAAATTGAAACACTTCTCATTTACAGTACAGCCCTCTGTAAGTGTTAATCAATCTCTTTATCTTTTCCAGATGTAGTACTGATAGGATTTTAACTTCGAGCCCAACTTTATAAGATAAGCAATTAATTTTGGAACATCCTTTAAAATTATTTCCCTCTGAGATATAAGACAAGACCTATCAAGAGACCCAAAGTTCCCTTCATAGCATGAGAATTTTAGGATTCGTATGTCTCTGAGGATTCTTTATCTCCAACTTCAGCCTGAGGTAAAAAGCTGTAAATATTAAGCAGGCACATATGTGCACATTACTTTGAGTACCTCAGGGTCCTAGCTGTCTCCTTGTAAAATGAGAGGGTTGAAGCAGTTGATGAAGATCCCCAAGTCCAACAGGATTTATTTGATTATCTGCGACCATTCTTGGCCTGCTCCATTGATTCAGGGGGGTGAAAGGAGGAGATTATAAACAAGTTGCAACTGCTAATGAGGTGAGAGGTTCAATGTGTCGACCTCACAGACTCTCTGCTGCCTGGGTAACTTCTAGGGTTGATGTCCGTCATTCCTCTTGACGGAATGTGAGGAAGCCCTGGTGTGGGATTTGTTTTTAAGTGCCTGTGAAGGAATGTATGATTTTTTGGTTCTCTGGGTGTCAAGGTTTGGAAACCCTCCCCCACCCCCACCCCCACCGCCCTAAGTAGTTACTATAGTTGTATGCTGTGGAGCATACTGAAGACCCACTTCAGGCAATCAATACAGGTCATCATGGCTGCATAATATAGTCTGTTCAGAGGTCTAACCATTCAGTACACTTCCCCTTGACCAAGATTAAAGTTCCATCAATTTGGATGTGAATCTGAATTTTCCAAGTTCTTCCATGGCATGTGGAGGGATGTTGTGATATATTACTTAACTATGTAAAGTTGTGTTACATTTCTTTATGCTGCATTTGTCTAATTGTGTAAAGATGTGTTGCTTTTGTCTATGCTGTATTTGTTTAACTATGTAAAGATGCTTTGTTGTTTCACTTTGCCTGCCTAAGGCACCTGATTGGTCTAATAAAAAGCTGAATGACAATAGATAGGCAGTAGAGGGATATGCAGTGCTTTGGGACAGAGAGAATGAGTAGAAGGAGGAATATAGGCTTGAGAGAGAATGAGGAGAGAGAAAGAATAAGGGAGAAAAAATGGGAGACACCCAGGGCCAGTTATCCAGGCAGTTGCCAGCCAGCCAGACACAAAGGAAAGCAGAAAAATAGTATATACATAATGGAAGGAAGGTAAAAAGCTCCGGGGCAAAATGTAGATGAAGAGAAACAGGTTAATTTAAGTTATAAGAGCTAGTGGGACAAGCATAAGATAAGGCCTAGCATTCATAACTAGTATTAAGTCTCCGTGTCATGATTTGGGAGCTGACTGGCAGCCTCAAAGAAAGGGGGACTCATCAGCCAACCTGTTTCTTTTCTTCTTCATTATTGTCTTTTAATTTCATTCTAAACCACCTCTTATTGTGAACTATAGCATTAAACAATGTTAATTGCAAGATTTTTAGTTAACCTTATAGGAATAAGAACAAGCAGAGGATCAAAGCCTAAATTCCCATAATTCTCTCATCATCAATTGCTGCTAGTCATTTGCTAAACCTTCATGAGAAAATACAACACACGTGATATAAACATAAGAGCTGAGAAAATAGAGCCATAGGACAGACAAAGACAGAAGCCTAACTTATGGAGGAAACAAGGAGATGCTCAACACTGTTAGACCCCCGAAAACTCAAGTATCCGGGGTCCCAGGCCACGTTCTCGGTCACCCCAATCACCAGGCGGATTCGAGAGCTTGCTGCAAACTGCACGAGGCTTTATTGTAATTTAATGAGCTAACCCCATGTTAGCTTGGGTCTTTCACCCACCCGCCATGGCAGATGGCCAGAAAAGACGGCTCCTAGGGGCTCCCAAAAGATCTTATAGGGCAGCGTAAGGGGAGTGTCTAGGGGTACGCACAGGCTCACAATTGGTGTGCCTCCAGGCTTGCCCTGTGTTGATTGGTCAACTGGTTGTTATGGCCCACAGGCCCTCCCAGGGTGGTTGCTATGCTTTGTGCGTCATTGCTGTGCGCTTGTCTGTAAAGCACACCCAGGGTCGTAAAGCATAGCGCCACCAGCTAACTTCTGATTGGTTCCTTGTCACGAGACAGGCATCTGACTTTCTAGTGACTAACTTCTGATGGGTTCCTTGTCACGAGACAGGCATCTGACCTCTAAGTGACCAAGGCAGGTTTATGGCAAGCACGTGTTCCACTGTTATGACTGCCAAAAGGGAAGCTGGTTCCTTCAACACCACTAATCAGAAAAATGTAAACTTAAACCACAAAAGGTAGCATTACACACAAGGGCTAAAACAAGGGGTGGACACCAAATGCTACCATGGTTATGGGAAAATTGTATCATTTGTACACTGTAGGAGACATTGCAAAATGATACTGATACCTTGGAAAACAGGTTGGTAGTTTATTTTATTTTATGCACTGTCATGGCCTGGCATGTCTCAGCACCAAGCCACGGAAGCCATGAGGTTCGGCATGAATGGGGAGTGGAGACTTGAAAGCTCCTAGCAACGCAATGGCAATAAATATCAAACACAGGCATCTTTAGAGAGCTCTCAGTTCCATGTTGTAAAACTAGAGTCTCTTGTTTATTTAGCATCTTCTTGGCTGTTTCTTAACCATGCTTCCATGGCCACGAGGAGGCCATTTCTCTCCCCCTGACCCCTCTCTGCTACATCGCTCCTAACTCTCTGTCCTCACATGTTATTTACACACCTAGCACCTCCGCCTAGGTGCAGGCCTATTCAAATGCTTAGTTCTGTAGAGATGCAAACTAGGAGACATTTCCCACTGAGGCCATGCTATTCAATAGCAAATCATCTATTCAACTGGATCTCCCGGTTACTGGAACCCCTGGAAATTTCGTAATGGAATTTTCCTCACTCCCGACAATGTACATGGATGTTTTGTCTGCATGTATGTCTGTGTACCACTTGCATACATGGTGCCATGGAGGCTAAAAGAGGTCATCAAGTCTCCTAGAACTGAAGTTACAGACACGTGTTAGCTGTCTGGGAATCAAACCTAGGTCCTCTGGAAAAGCAGAAAATGCTCTTAACAATTTAACCATCTCTCTAGACCCTGATTAATCTTTTAAAGGCATACAACTGAAGGGGCCAGCTCCCCATTTCGGCAGCCATAACAGCCAAACACGTGCTTGTCTGACCTTGTCTTAGTCACTAGAAGGTCAGATTCCTGCCTCATGGCAAGGAACCAATCAGAAGTTAGCTGGTGGTGCTATGCATTATGGCTCTGGGTGTGCTTTATGGACAAGCACACAGCAATGACGAAGAGAGCATAGCAACCACCCTGGGAGGGCCTGTGGGCCATAACAACCAGTTGACCAATCAACACAGGGCAAGCCCTCCAAGCCTGGAGGCACACCAATCCTGAACCTGTGCATACCCCTAGACACTCCCCTTCCGATGCCCTATAAAGATCTGTAGGCAGCGGCTTGGAACTGTCTTTGATAGCCATCCGCCATGGCGGGTGGATCAAAGACCCGAGCTAGCATGGGGTTAGCTCTTTAAACTACAATAAAGCCTCATGCAATTTGCATCAAGCTTTCGCCTCCACTCTGTGTTTGGGGTGGCCATGGTCCTGGGCTAAGATTCTGGAAGCCTCAGCTGTTTGAGGGTCTTACACAACTATCATAAATCCTATATATTATGAAATGCCTACTAGCACAATAGTGATATGAATGTTATGGGAATAAATAAACATTTTTCCAATTTGATTTAAGACCCACCATGAGACAAAACTCATGCCTGGCTCTATAACTGGGCCAGGAATCCATGGCTGAGTAGATCACAGACCCTAGGGAAGAGACTACTGCTAAATGGGCTTTATGTCTGTGGTAATTTTAAAGAAAATGGCCCCCAAAGAGAATAGTACTATTAGGAGGTGTGATCTTGTTGGAGGAAGTGTGTCACTGTGGGGGCAGGCTTTGAGGTCTCTTTACTCAAGCTACACTTGGTGTTACAGTCAGTCAAGTTCCTGTTGTCTGCCTATCAAGATGTAAGGAATCTCAGCTCCAGCACCACATCTGCCTGCATGCTGCCATGATGATAATGGACTGAACCTCTGAAACTGTAAGTGAACCATCCCAAATGCTTTCTTTGTAAGAGTTGCCATGGTCAGCCAGGTGTTGGTGGCGCATGCCTTTAATCCCAGCACTGGGGAGGCAGAGGCAGGTGGATCTCTGTGAGTCTGAGGCCAGCCTGGTCTACAAAGTGAGTTCCAGGACAGCCTCCAAAGCAATACAAAGAAACCCTGTCTCAAAAATATCAAAAAAAAAAAAAAAAAAAAAAAAAAAAAGATTTGCCATAGTCACGGTGTCTCTTCACAGCAATAGAAACCTTAACCAAGACAATACCCCCTAGGTACTTATCTTTATATTCCTAGATTAGTGTGTCTCTCAACCTTCACCAAAGAAACATCTTTTTGCCGTGAATAGTAATCAATACAGAGATGCACAACCCTCTAGTATTGCCTTCACAGTTGTCAAATGATGGGATCAGACCATGAACAAGTGCTTTGACAATTCCATCATCCAAATAGGTGATACAGATGTGTGGAACCATGTTTTTAGCCTTATCCTATTTATCAAAGATCATCTGATAATCTTTATGAAAATAGCAGCAGCCTTCTTTCTGTAATTATCCTACAAGTCCTAGAAGAATGATGCCCTGCCTCTCACCTTCCCAGATGCTGCTTTGTGTACTTCAGCACGATTACTCAAGTTACACAAGGGGAAATCCTGAACCTCTTCTTTCCTGGGTAAAACAGTGTCTTCACCCATCTGTCCTACAAGGTTCCTTTCTACAGAAAGGACAAGGAAGGAAAGAAATTCTCTTTGAGGACATGCACAATATATTCAAGAGCACATTATTTCCATATGAAATGCAGGGGCATTAGGAATTCCATTGTTATTTCATTATCATCTATCATCTTTTGAAAATATTTTAGATGTATTTTTATGTGTATGAGTGTTTTGCCTTGGTGTGTGTGTGTGTGTGTGTGTGCGCGCGCGCGCGCGCGCGCGCACGTGCACACACTCGTGTGTGCACACGCATGCACAGCCACAGAGGCCAGAAGAGGGTGTCAGATACCCTCTAACTGGATTTACAGATGGTTGTGAGCCATGATACATTCCTGTAATCCCAGCACTTGGAAAATGTGTTAGACCCCCGAAAACTCAAGTATCCGGGGTCCCAGGCCACGTTCTCGGTCACCCCAATCACCAGGTGGATTCGAGAGCTTGCTGCAAACTGCATGAGGCTTTATTGTAATTTAACGAGCTAACCCCATGTTAGCTTGGGTCTTTCACCCACCCGCCATGGCAGATGGCTATCAAAGACAGTTCCAAGCCGCTGCCTACAGATCTTTATAGGGCATCGGAAGGGGAGTGTCTAGGGGTATGCACAGGTTCAGGATTGGTGTGCCTCCAGGCTTGGAGGGCTTGCCCTGTGTTGATTGGTCAACTGGTTGTTATGGCCCACAGGCCCTCCCAGGGTGGTTGCTATGCTTTGTGCGTCATTGCTGTGCGCTTGTCTGTAAAGCACACCCAGGGTCGTAAAGCATAGCGCCACCAGCTAACTTCTGATTGGTTCCTTGTCACGAGACAGGCATCTGACTTTCTAGTGTCTAGAACAAGGTCATAGAAGCATGTGTTCGGCCGTTATGGCTGCCAAAAGGGAAGCTAGTCCCTTCAAATGGAGGTAAGAATATCGGGAATTAAAGTTCATCCTAATCCATATAGCATGTCTGGGGCCAGGCTAGGATAAGTGAGACCCTGACTCTAAGATTAAAAAATAAATAAATAAATAATGCTGATTATAGATGTCTTCAGAAATATGCTCAGGTTTTCCTAGGTCCCAAGTCAGTGGAAGCTCAGACAGATCATTTGGGAAGTTCTCAAAGACCATGAGGTGAACTTTGCCTCTTCTTATGAATTTATTGAAAGCCACTGAAGTGGAGGGAGAATCCTTGGGTAATTTAAGAGCACTGGGCAGACAACATCCGTTTCAGAGAACAAGTGTAACTGAGGCTTCTCAAAATTCATTTACATTGGCAACCAGCTTCCAAATCCAGGCTTTGGTGCCTTGCTTCCTCATTGACCTCATATGTGTATTGCAGTTAAGGGAGGGATTTGATAGGACCAAAACACATTTCATGAAATCCTCAAGGAACTAATTAAAAAAGCAGAAACTTGCAGAATAATGCATTATATAATAGAAGGAACTGAAACACTCTGGGCAAAGTTAGGAATCCTAGAGGGAAGTTATCACACACAGAGTCCAGCTTTCCACAGCTTCCTGCAGTGCATCCCTGAAGGAAATCACCTGAGTGGAGCCCAGCCATCTTTTTCTCTGGAGTGAACCACCTGGCCACATTCTCAGAATGTCAGTGGTTCCTTGGGTTTACAGCTACTCCCCCTTGTCTTCTCACACCCCAGGAGTCTTTCATTTAGTTCACAGATAGGGCCAGTTGTGACTTAGAGACAATAAAACTGGGGAGAACTGGTTTCTAGAGTTTTCTAGCATCAAATATTGACACAAAGTCTGTTGTATATGATTCAGGAATTCTCACTTCTCTGGAGGAAAATGAATGGTGAATAAGTGCCAACACTTCTGTTACCGAGCCTCCTCGGTGTCCTAGCTTCCTCTCCACCAATCCTCCAAAACCTGAGGGGGCACAGAGCCTGCAGGATATCCTAGCAGGCCTTATGGAGCCTGAAGATATATCAAAGAGCTCACATATCCAAAAAGACCAAGTCCCAGGAGCCTCCACAGTCTTGGCTAGTAGTAGATGATAGAAATGGCACTCTACAGCTTCCAAAAGTTAAGACATAAAATTTCTGTGTATATCCTACTTTCTTGGAGATACTTTCACTATTTCAAGGCAGTTGTATATTTCAAGGAAGTCTAAGATAAGCTATTTTACAGGTATAAGAACATGAGGTTGATCCCTAGTGTCCAAGTTATTTTTTTTTATTGTTGTTGTTGTTGTTTTAAAACAGACACAGTGGGTATGGATGGATCTGTAATCCTAGCACTGGGTAAGCAGAGAGAGGTGGAATTCTGGGGTCTCTTTGGCTAGTCCATCTAGCTGAATCAGTCAATTCTAGGTTTAGTCTCAAAAAATAAGGTGGAAAGCAACTGAGAAAGACACCACTGTCTATATATGGCTTCCAAATGTACCTGCACATTTACATGTGCACACACAAATAGATACGCACAAATAAATAAGTAAATAAATGAAAAGACCTATAAAAAAGTATGCTTATTAGAACAACTCAGCAGAATAGAATTCTGGCTTGTGCCATATAACATTGTTTTGTGCATACATCAAATAAGACAAAATAAAATGAAAATAATAGCTTCATGGCCAAAAGTAGGGAAAAGGGAAAACTTTTATCAATGGCCATTTTGACCATTCCATCAAATCAACCACTTACAGACTACCCATGCATCAAAAACTGTTACTTGAATTCTTAGACTAGGGTTATTTTATCATTGCTTCTCCACCCCTTAAATATCTTAACAAATTCGTTTTTACAAGACCCTCTTGAGATCTTAATAAACTTGGCCCCACACAAGTTAAGTCACAAATATGATGAAGAAGCTCCTTGTGTTAGTTTGGTCATCCTAGATTACAAAAACAAAAAACAAAAAACAAACAAACAAAAAAACACTAACCATAGACCTGAAATTATTCATACAAGTGATATTATATCAGTTGTTTTTTAATGTATTTATAAATATGTACATGTGAATATGTATGTATGAATATGTAACAATTCTTAATGAAAAAAAGAGACCAATGAATTTGTAAGAGGGCAAGGGATGATATATGGGAGTGTTTGAAGGGAGGGGAGGAAAGGGGGATATAGTGTATTTTATAATCTCAAAAAACAAAAGAAATATTTTTAAAATGTCTGACCAAAGGTATAAATACAAATCAATACATTTTTCTGTTTAAAAATTTTTAAGGAAAAAAATAACCAAAAAGGTGCTTTAGAATTTTTAGTTCTTTTTCTCCTTCCATTTTGCAAATTCACTGTGGTTTGGGTGGAATGGTGGAGACAGGGTATGCCCTATGGTGGAAAGCACGTGTCTGTGTGTGGTAGCAGCTATGATTCATGGGCCTTCCAGTTGGAAGATAACTAAATCTGGCTGCCAAGATGGGAAGTGCGAAGTGACTAGGTCATAGGGTGTTGCTGTGTTGAATTAAACATTGCTTTGTTTGTTTGTTTGTTTGTTTTCTGTCTAGACATCCTGATCAGTCTGGAACTGCTTGGAATCAACATCGTTATCTTCAGCAGTCTTTTGTCAGTGGTTGCCTCACACTCCTCCTTGTCTTTAGCCTCTTCTTGACCACTGTCTTCATCCTCACCCTTTTTCCTGAATCTTATCATTAGCCTCCAGTTCTGCATTTGCTTCTGAAGAAAGGATTCAGGGTGGGGACGCTCTTCCGCTCTCCTCCCACACAACTTCCTCTTCTTATGTCCTTGATGGTGATCTTAGGGCTGGTGTTTTTGATGCTGACAGTGATGCTGTGCAATGGATTAGTTTTTAAAATGAGATTTGGGCTACACAGAGAAGCCCTGTTTCCAAAACAAAACAAAAACAAGACAAAAAAAAATGAGATTTGGGGAACCCTAGCTTTATGGGGGCAGGGATGGGCAGAAAGGGGTCGATTATGATGGAGAAGACACACAGCTAAACTGGCTACTGTGAGCTGGAGTGAGAGCCATGTAAGAAGATGGGTCTCAGAGCAGACTAAAGTGAATCTTTAGGAAGACATGAACAAGGTGTAAGGAAAAAAAACTACAACGGAGAGTCCATTTCCCTTGAAACCAGTATTCATAAGGATGACACTGTCATTCCAACCTGAAGGTCCAAGAGTGCAGGGCTGTTTACTGGACCTAGAGAGTTTATACTGGAAGGAGTAGAGAAAGGAGCTACATCATCCAGGATGGAGATCAAAACATGTTTACAAAACCCTGTAACATCCAGCCACAGGGAAGTGGCTGCTCAGCAGCTCTCCATCCAACTCCAGTTTCCAATATGATGGATATTCCTTACTTCCTAAACACAGACAGAAGGGGGGTAGAAGGAAGGAAGGGAGAGAGAGACACACAGAGAGAGAGAGAGAGAGAGTTTTAGATGTCAACCTCCCAGGGCACAGAGCAAAACGGGACCAGGCCTGAGTAGCAGTACAAGGTACAACCAGGAAAACACTTGAGACGCCTGCTGGGCAGCAGTTGCCCAGCTGCACATACAAGCTCAGAAGATTCTATTTGAACTAAGTTATCTGACATTTCTCAGAACCACTGGTTACAAGTGGCTCCTGGGATGCCCAAGGCAGCTCAGTACTACGAGAAGAGATGATCATATTGAAGGGACCAGCTCCCCATTTCAGCAGCCATAACAGCCTAACACGTGCTTGACTGACCTTGCCTTGGTCACTAGGAGGTCAGATGCCTGCCTCATGGCAGGGAACCAATCAGAAGTTAGCTGGTGGTGCTGTGTTTTTCGGCTCTGGGTGTGTTTTACGGACAAGTGCTCAGCAATGACATGTAGAGCATAGCAACCACCCTGGGAGGGTCTATGGGCCCTAACAACCAGTTGGCCAATCAACACAGGGCAAGTCCTCCAAGCCTGGAGGCACACCAATCCTGAGCCTGTGCGTACCCCTAGACACCCCCCTTACGCTGCCCTATAAGATATCTATACCGTGGCTTCTCAGCATGTGTTGTTGTGTGTGTGTGTGTGTGTGTGTGTGTGTGTCCCCGACATCTGCCATGGTGGATGGATGAAAGGCCGAGCTAACATGGGGTTAGCTCATTAAACAACTGCAATAAAAGACTTATTGCTTTTGCATCGAAATGGGCCTCTTGGTGATTTGGGGATTCAGAATTTGGGCACAACACATATCTCATGGTTTACACTGGACCATGGCCAAAGACAAATTCAGTGGCATCCAACAGTGACTAGAAAGCAATAGTCTATGGCCATTGAGCCATAAGGGCTATAAATACCGGAAGCTATGTAGGCATTCTTATCAACTTTGATAAGAAAATAAACTAACTTGGAATAATTAATTTTAGAAAAAATAGACAATATTTCTTACGTTCTATATTATAAATTATTATTTCCCTTGGCTTTGTGTTATTTATCTTTATAATCCATATTATATTCAATAACAGAAAAAATAAAACTATTATTAGAATGAAGGTATATCAAAACCCAGCTGCCTGCTGTTTGTAAGAACTATATTAAATAATACTTTTTAAACAGTTTAAAGCAAAAGGCTAAATTATATGTGAGAAACATCTACATCAATTAAACAGAGTGATGTTTCAGGACCAGAAAGAATTCTAGCAATAAAAGGGAAAGGGACAGGGCTGGAGAGATGGCTCAGAGGTTAAGAGCACTGACTGCTCTTCCAGAGGTCCTGAGTTCAATTCCCAGCAACCACATGGTGGCTCACAACCATCCCTTATGAGATCTGGTGCCCTTTTCTAGTGTACAGATATACATGGAAGCAGAATGTTGTATACATAATAAATAAATAAAACAAAAAAAGGGGAAAGGGACATCATGATAAACGCACCATGTCATCAATAACACATAACTACAAATGTGTATATACCTGATTTCGCCTTCAGAAATGCTCGAAATTGGAACGGGACAGGACTAAGAATAGAAATAGGCAAGCTCAGAGTAATATTTGGGAATTTCCACTCATCTCTTTTACCAGTCAGTATAACTGCTAGAGAAAACTAAGAGTCTAGAAGAATGGGAAGGCAGTATTAAGGAAGCTGATGTAGACATTGATAGACCATTTATAGAATAATTAGTTCAAACTCACATTATTTTCAGATGAACATGGTACATTCACTAAGACAGACTCGGATGGACTAGAAAAAGCCCAAAGAAATTTAAACCTTTGAAGTCCTGGAGTGTTCTTTGAACACAACAAAATAAACCAGTAATTGCTGATGAGGGGATTTTGAAAAACCTTCAAGTATTTGGATAGAAAACATACTTCCAAATGATTCACTGGTTAATCTATCACAAGAAATGTTATGTTAGATTTTATCTGAATAATAATGAAAATGCAACATGGCCTTACTTATAGAATGTAGGTACTACAGTGCCACGAGGGAGATTTCAAGCATTCAGGTTTCTATTATGAAAAATAAAGGTTTAAAATCAATGTTACAAGATTTAACATTAAGAATCTAGAGAAAGGGAAAAGAAATGGACTCAAAGTGAGCAAATGCTTAAAAAATGAGCATATGAATAAAATCAATTAAATCAATAAACTAATCATTCACGAGGGAAAATAAAGATGGTTCCTTGAAAAATTATTTACCTTTGAATTAAACCACTCAAGGGGGGAAAAAGACCCAAGTGATTATAAATGAATAAGGAGCCATTATTTCAAACACCAAAAGACAAGGAACCCATTTCTGGGTGTGTAATTCTGCCAGTAGAGGGCTTGCCTTTCATGTTCACTTCCCAGTACTTCATAGCCCACATGGCAGTCCACTCCTGTAATCCCAGCACTCAGGGAGAAGGCAAGAGGACCAGCAGTCCAAAGCCATCATCATCTTTGGTTACAGCAGGGACTGGAAGCCAGCCAAGAGTATGTGGGACCTTGTTTGAAAAGAAAGCTGTTATAAACAGATTTATGCAATATGTTTGACAATTTTCAGCTTTTATTTTAGAACTAAAATCCAGGCATTAAAAAAAATTGTTTTATGTGAATTTCAAACCAGGGCAAATGACTGAAAAGAAATCATTGGTTACTTTATTATCTGTGGATGATAAAGAGTCAAAGGGAAGCTCAGAGAGTGAAAGAAAAGAAATGCCCCATACTTGATTGAGACAGTGAGTGAACAGGGGTTCTGTGTGTGTGTGTGTGTGTGTGTGTGTGTGTGTGTGTGTGTGTGTGTAAAAGTCACCAGACTGCATGATATTTTAGCCAAAAAGTCATGAAGCTATCATAACTTTCTGTTTCACATGAGCAAGCTTTATTGTGTATGTATTAAATCCCAATAAGATGATTTTAAAAACAAAGAACAAATATAATAAAGGGTTTTTATAAAGACAAAACAAAATCACAGAAATAAACTCATAAAATATTAAAATGTGTGACTGAAGAGATGTTCCATATTATTAAAATGTCAAATATGGAAGACAATTTTCAAAAGTATAGACTGTCCAAGAAAATGAAAAATGAAGGGAAAATAACCAAAATCCCTGAGATCTTCCTGAATATAAGGAAAACTCAAATCTTCAATTTGAAGTGCTTTATCAATGGATTTTTTTATTCATTGGATTTATCCATTGAAATCACTTATAAAAATAGCTTGCTTTCCTTATATGTCTGTTCTAATATGATCAGCATGACGCTTCAGGTCTTGGTATAAATAAATACTAAGTCTCACACTACCTAGCATTACCCACCCTTTTCACAGTGTATATTTGTCTGTGTAAATGCCTGGGGAAGTACCATGATCATGCCATTGCATCGTCTCGGGAACTTGGCTTCTTCAGCTCTCAGGTTCTGGGCCTAAAAGAATAGTTTAAATCTAGAAACCAGACACTGAGTCATGACAATAGAGTGACTGCTGTCAACCTGTGAGTCATCTCAGCTGTATTTCTTCCCCAAGGACACTTTTCTACGGTCAGTGCCACAGTTTGCTACAAATCAGACCTGCCTGTTAGCCTTTGTCTTTGTCAAACACTAAGACAGTTGAGTTGCATCTACCTGACTTCTAATCAAGTGTCACCACCTGCCCACTATATAAGTGCCTGCTGGGCTGCAGAAGTCCTGTCATCAATGAGCCCAGTTCTGTAATGGCATTTGCTACCGCCCAACACTAAAGTTCTTACTGCTGCTGGCATTCTTCTCTCCAGGGAGGCTCTTCCAGAGCAGGGATTCCATCTGGGATTTTCACATAGTGCCCATGCTAACATATATACTCCTCACAGATCCATTCTTCTCATCTGCCATCTGCCGGAAACTCTGGCACTTCTTTCACAACTAGTGCGAGGGATTGCTCTTTATATGCTAAGAGGCGCGCTAAGAGTGTGTTTGCATCACACCCTGGCATCCTTGCTTGGATTTGAAGTCAAGCATCCTAGAAGAGTCTTCCAAGTTGGTAAATTCCAGTTTCAAGCAATATGCTCTGCTCTGCGATCCAGAGCTTTCAGAAGTTCTCCTTCCTCCACTTCTCTCCTCTTGCTTTCCTCCCTCCTCCAGTCTTCCCTCCTCCTTTGTTTTGCATATGCTCTTTATCAAATGCAGCATGTTTATCCCTGTGCTAAGGACTACACAGAGATTATCATCTTACTAGTTAGGAATCTGAGCAAGCCCTTAAGAAGAAAATACAGATTGAGGAATTCAGGATGAGCAGTGTTACCCAACCCCTCTCCTAGTTCTTCACCAGTCTGTACCTAAACGCCCTCCTATTCCAAATTCCATCTTTTTAGCCATGACTCTATTTGTTGTTGCCTCTTTCTTGACCAGTCTCTATTACTGGGAATACAAATGCCTGAACAATGCTTTTGTGAAAGGATTTTTTTTAACCATTGTGAAATACATGTTTATTCCGATACTTCCAACCAGTTATGCAACCATTTCATGAGACATTGCCAGATTAATTTTACACAGTTTCTAAAGAACTGTGCCTTTTTTATGGTTTCAAGTTGAAAACTCTTTCATTTTGAAATGAAACGAATTTGTGTCTGCTTTCTACCCATTTGCTTCAGCTTGAAAGCTCACTCCCCAGCCTGCGCTAATACTCTGGGCCAGCATCAACAGGTCTTCCAGATGTCGGCTGCTTAGAGCTGTAGTCTCCCATCTTTCCCAGAAACAGTTTCCCTATGGGCGCCGGGTCCTTATCGAATGCTATTGGCTCTGACACCCATGCTTCTCCACAAAAGGGGTGGGTAGTGGAAGCAGGATGCTGGAGAGACTAGAAATCATTGCTCTGGGTCTTCGGTAGTCTTTGCTAACATATACAAGATCCTGGCTTCTGTCTCTGGCACTGGGAGAAAATCTAGGCAATTCCATGCCATAATCAGGGAGAATCTTGGAAACAGGTTATAACAGTATAGGCTGGGTAATATTTTATAGAAATTTTATTAAGGTTGTTATCATATTGTGTATACAACTCTACTATATTCAAACTCAAGGCAGAGCTCTGCTCCCACAGCCCAGCTAAAGACTCCCTTTGCTGTATTTCTGCTAAGTACAGGCTGGAATGATCTCTTAGACCTCTTTGAAGCTTTACCACACAGATGAGGGCTATCTAGCGTCACCTTTGCAGCTTAACATCCTGCATTTGTGTAGCCTCTGAAACAGACTGGGCACACCATGCACTTTACATTGCTATTCTACATAATGTACTGGGCATGGGAGATATCTGCAAGTAGAGTGATTTTGTGTTAGTATCATAGATATTTTAGAAATAAGCCCCTTTGCTCTCTGGTGTTTCCGCATTCTCTAATAATGATGCAATTTTTATCTTTCTTAGGTCTCCCATGATGCTGACATCCTTATCTATCCTATATATTTTTCATTTTGTACTTCCTCTCTTGTGTAACTGTGCCCTGGGAACCCTAGGCAGTTTAGTTTATTAGTGGTGATTAACACAAACTGGGTAAGTTCCATATAAGGCTAACAGCTCTTGTAGCTATGCTCAATTTTTTTTTTACTATGATTAAGTCCAACAGATCTGGGGAAATTATGATTTATTGTCTATAGTGGCTAAAGACAAATCTAAAAAATGGTTTAAAATATTATTGCACAAAGTATGGACCATGGTCCAACAGCATCCATGCTATCTGGGAGCTTGTTAGATAGACGTTTCTCATGCCCTGCCCAGGTACTGGGGATTAATTTGAATTCTGGTACAATCTGTAGATTGTTCCCATGAATATTTACATTTCAGAAGCATGAGTTTAAAAAATAAAATAATTTTGTGGGGAGTCTATGTAAGGGTGGCTCTTGGCTGTTCCTGTCCTGGGCCAGGCAGTAGGATGGTTCCTGGTTGTCCCTGTCCTGGGCCAGGCACTATGTTTCATACTTCATACATTTCTAACAACCCTATTAACTCTGAAGGTGTAATTTCTGCTTTATAGATGGGAATCTGAAATTCAGACATTAACTTGTGCAAAACCATCGTATAACTAATAATGTTGATCTTGGATGCTTCTCTGTCTGCCTTGAAGTTATCTCTTAGATTTTATCCTGAAGATGATACCTGGCCATGGGTGTTCCTGACTACTGCTCCAGAACACACAAAGAGCACTGAACCTCTGTCCTCTGCAGCTCTCAAACCAGTGGCTGACAAGGCTTAGGACCTGCATGCCCCAACTTCCTGAGCACTCTGGGAGATACCTTTGTGCAACATTTTGCATTATATATTGCTCAGGTTTCCTGCAAGACTAATTTCCAATTGACCACCAGTTTGATGAACCTTTTACTAGTCCTTCTTTCACCTCTCAGAAAAGTAAGCTGGGTTCCTGAGAGACTAGTCATACCATACTTCTAAAGAGTACTGTCAAACGAACAGCTAGCTTCCCTCACACCTAGGAATAGAGATGTACTTTAGACGGACAACAGCTGAAAGACACATGTCTGTCATGTTTATTAAGTGAAGTGTGTATCGTAGGGGAACCCAAGGGAAAGGTTTGAACTATTTCCTCCTCCGTTCTATAGGAATCTGCCATGGGTTCAGACCTGCCATCTCTGCAGATCAAAACACTGACCCTCTCGTCTTTTGCTTACAATTATTTTCTCTGAAAGAAACAGACAAGTGTCACTGGGACATGTGTGGCTCTGTCCCTCCCATTATTATACAAAGAAGCAAAAGTTCAACATGTAAAATCGAGCATCTCATCTCTACATCAAGTGCTGACATTTGTTCTCAGCACCAGCATTAGGACAGATGTGTGTTTAGTGCACAGATGTGTGTTTAGTGCACAGATGTGTGTTTAGTGCACAGATGTGGGTTTAGTGCGGCAGATGTGAGTTTAATGCAAGGCCATACACTTTCACTTCACACTCAGGCAGGGTAATTATGTTGCCAGTTGTGTCTGTACTAATGAAAACCTCATCCAGATTTTTCCTGGCACAAGAAGAAGAGGTCAGGCTAAAAGAGCTGCAAGAGACAAAAAGCAAACTATCTTCTGGAAAAACCAGATTAAACAAATGCTGGCGTTTCTAGGATATCTGCGGAAGCTGATGTAAAAGGCTAGGAGCAGGAGTAGCAGACCGGGTAGGCTAACAGCAGAGAGCAGAAGGCAGGCATCAGCAACTAGATGCCCTGCAGTTCATCACAAATTCACCCTTGCACAGGAAAAAGGTGTGATGGCAGAGACAGTATGCTCACTGGAAGCCAGAAGGACTACTCAGGGTGCCCAGAGACTTAGAGCAAAGGGATATCCTGCCTTGACAGCCATTCTGCCTCAGACAAGCGAACAGACTGCCTACCAGAAGACATCAAGCATTTATTTACCAACGATTTACTCTCCACCTGGCTCCAATAGAAGGAGGTGTCATTGTCTTATTTCACTAAATCTGTCATTGCCTCTTTATCACAAATGAGATTAATTTTCCAGGCCCTACATTCTGGAAGGTGCTGAAGTGGGACCTGAATCTCACCTGTAACTCACAAGGTCTTGACCATAACATGGAACTCCCTATCAATCAAAACAGTCCTGTGCCCTAAAAGGCATGATGAAGCAGATCCTGTGAGGAAGGGAACCTGGGAAGAAGTGAAAGTGGAAAGGCTGTGTGCTTATGGTGCAACCCTTGGTGGACAAAGTTCCCCATTCCTGAGCTGTGGGGGCTGGAGGTTGGGGCAGCAGAACATAAACATGCACAGACCTTGGGGACCCTGTGTGGGGTTTTTCCTGTGCCCGTGGTGCTGTGCAAGCACATTTTCCAGGGATTTTCAGCATGAATGTCTGGACTCTACACATTTCCATGTGCTGTGGCTCAAAGTGCCTTCCAGAGAGAGCAGAAGCTGAATAGAGGGCCAGGCTCTCACAGCTCAGACCCACACAGCTCTGCTCTCTCCTGTTATCATCTAAATATAGACATATGGATAAGAATCAGTTTGCAGAAGGGAAGATTAGGTGTTCTGTTTTTTGGAGACAGAGTTTCTCTCTGAGTAGCTTTGTAAACCAGGCTGGCATCAAACTCACAGAAATCTGCCTTCGGACTGCTGGGATTAAAGGCGTGGGCTACCACCACTTGGTTGGGAAGATCAAGTTCTTAAACACCTCTGGGCTGTCACTTCAAGCTAGAAGCCCATGAGTTACACATAGGCACTACTAAGACATTCACCTTGTTCCCCCGACCAGGCACAATGATAATCTTGGTGTTTAGATTTCAATATTCTCTATACAACAGGCTTATATCAGTCTCTGTGTTTAATGAGTCTGTTTTATCAAGTGTTCATATCAAGAGAAACAATCCTTGCTGGGATAACTCAGATACGATGTAGTCAAAGTATTTTGTGTCTTCCATCCATGTCAGAGACAGAATTAATTGTTCTTTTCTGTGCCTCCCTACCACATCCAAGAGTTATCCGAAATCCACCAAGTATAAAACACAATGGATCTTTCCCTCAAAAGACATGATCTAGAAGGTAAGAGAAACTAAATAATTCTCTGTACCTGCCGTGGCAGCTCTCATGTTCCACTTCATGTGGCAGTGATACCAAAGAGTGTAGACAGCTGTAGGCAAGGAAGTAGTCAGACTTGGCCTTATGGGAATGAAAACTACTAGGTGAGTGAAATAACTCCCACACAGAGAGACAAAGATCACCAACAAATCCTCCACTGTGGGACAAAGCTTTTGGAAGGCAGAAACTTGGGTTCCCCAGTATTTCTCCTGAGGCCTCTCTTATCCCACATATTTGTTTGATATCAGAATCTTGTTGTCAAATTCTCAGACCTTCAGCTTATGATTCAAGTGGAGAATCCAGCTCCAGTTTGATAATGGAAGGATAATAGAATTCCTCCTGTAGAAAGAATTCTAGTGAAAAGATGTATCAGCAAGGAGTGTTTGTACAGTGAAATGTGGGTGGCCACATGGGACAACCTAATCTTCACTGCAAATAGATACAAAAAGTTCCCTGAAGTATCTAGGGTAGGAAATGTCCGCTCCCAACTCTCGCTTACCAGCCCATTCAGGGTTTAGGACAGTGTAACTGTTATGAAAGCAAATCAATGCATAAAACTTGGAAGAGTGAACATCCTTCTTCAGACCACGTGGCTTAGAAACTGAGCTGGCCTGTTGTAGCCATGCCAGCTCAGCAGCTACGGATAAGCTGCCACCTCTCAGGCTCTAGTTTTCTTTTTCCTTTTAAAAGAATGGTTGTTGGTGAAAGGGAGACAGCTTACTGGGGAAAATTCTGGCTCCATGTAGCAGAGACTGGAGGGTCCTGGCAGCTTGCTGGGCAGCCGCTTTAACCAACTGATTAGCTCCAGGTTTGGTGAGAGACTTATTTTTTTTCTATGTTCATTGGTGTTTTGCCTGCATTTGTGTCTGTGGGAAGGCATCAGAAACCCCAGAACTGGAGTTGCAGACAGCTGTTAGCAACCATGTAGATGCTAGGAATTGAACATGGGTCCTCTGGAAGAGCAGCCAAAGGTAACCCAACATTGCCCTCTGACCGCCACATGTTCCCTTAAACCGGCAGATGTACACACACACACACACACACACACACACACACACACACACACGTATGAACACAGAGAAACACAAATAATGAATTAACTTAAATCTTTTTTTATGTGTATGGGTGCTCTGCCTGCATGTGTGTCTGTGTGCCATGTGTGTACCTGGTATCCAAGGGAGGCCAGAAAAGGGTGGTAGGACCCCTGGGACTGGAACCGCTATGTGGGTCCTGGGAATTAAGCCTGGATCTCACACCAGGCAGTCAAGTGTTCTTAACCCCACTAATTGATTTTTAAAAAGACATACTATTGTGATAAAATTTAAATAATACAGAATTTCCCACCTTCAGTGAAAGGAAATATATTCTTGTGGTGTGAAATCAAGAAACTTAAGAGTTATTTTTCAAGTTATAGCTTCATTTTCTTCCACTTAAACATAAAATACTTCAAGGCGTCTTATCTTTCAATCTCCCAGATTCAGACTATGATTCCTTGGCTCTTTTGTTACCTGATTTCAAACACTGATATTAAATATAGTAACCCCTCTCTCTACAAATTGATAAACACATGGTTTGTAATCTATCCAGAGACCTTTTATAGAGTGGAGAGACAATGTTTCCTCTTCTACACAAGGATGTAAGCAGCAGCTGAAGCAAGAGAACAGAAACACTGTGACTGGGTTGTGCCATCACCAAAAGAGAGGCCCCAAGAAGAGACAAAAATCACTTTCAGGGATGTGTCCAGAGGCAGAAATGTGAAGGCTCGCCTCAGACAGCCAGATCTGGCCAGTGACACCAGAGTGAGAGACAGCAATTCTGTTTTAGTTCCTTGGCTTCTTTATGTAGTGTGTGTAGGGGTGCGTGTGGGTGTGCACGCACACATATGTGTATGCATGTCGAGGCCAGGCAGGGTCAATGTAAGACGTCTTCCTCTATCACTTCCCCACCTTGGTTTTGGAGACAGTCTATTTTACTGAATGTGGGGCTTGCTGATGAGCTTGGATTGGCCAGCAAGCCCAGGGATGCTCCTGTCTCTGCCTCCCCAGCAGCAGGTTATAGGCACGTGTCGCTGTGGCTTTTACATGGTTACCTGGCATCAAACTCAGGTCTCCGAGCTTTAGTGACAAACACTTTATTGACTGAACCATCTCCTGGTCTTCTTCTTTGTCACCTAGAATATGAACAACCTTTTTACATGTTCAGTGTCTCTCCAACACTGCAAAAATCTCTCCTACCTGCAGGACCTTGGGCATCAGTAAGGCATGAGGTCTCACTGAGATGGGAATCAGTCCCAGCTGCTAATTGCTGGAGGTTGAAATAATTTTGAAAAACATCACAGCCCTTCTGAGCTTTGTTGTTGTCAAACAAAAAACCAGGGACAAAGTCAGAGCTTCCTTTTCTGTCCCAGCTGCAGGTCTCCTTCCTGTCTCCCTCGACATCTACTCTCCTAGACACAACCTGACAACCTGGCTTTTACTTTCCAACTCATCCAAATCCTTGTTATCTTGACTTCTTCACTTTAAAAAAATACCAGCTCCCCAAAGAAGGCAAAAGTCAACTACACACACACACACACAGAAATCCCATAGCATTTTATGAATGCATGCAATGTCCAGAATAGACATATCCACAGACAGAAAATAATCTAGTGGTGTTTACAGTGGGGACCCGGGGGTTTCTTTTGAGTTATTGAAGTGTTTCTAGGTTGTCTGTGGTCATGGCTAAGTATCTGTGAATTTCCTAAAAACAACTAAACAGTATATTTCAAATGGGTAAATTATACTTATGAATTACATATTAATAGGACAGCTAAATACCATATGAGCATTATGACGAGGGTACATGCTATCTAGAGCTTACCAGTGGGCTGAATTCTAGTTCCTGGGTTGGAATTTGCTTAAATTTGAAAAGTAGAGACAGCTCCTATAAAAAGCCAACTTCCTGATATCAGAATCTCTAGTATAAACATTTACACTTTCCTGCCTGCAGATAAGCTCCTGGCAGTTGGTGGCTTGGGGTCCCTTGAGATGGGACCTGAGCTCTCACAGGCACCTCATCTTGCTGATGTGTCTTTATCAAACTATTACTTACATGGGGGTTATTATCTGCTCAATTAGATCCTTACTAATTCAACAGATCTTTGTACAGTGTGCCCTTCCTCCCTTTGCTGCTCACAAGTCTGCATGAGCTTTCACCACAGCCTTCTGCCTTCCCCTTCATCTCACAAGTCTCTTCTGTTGTTATTATTGTGAAGTTTTTCACTCAACTAAACCATCTTCTGTCGATTCTGCTGCTTTTCCAAGGCAACTGGTACATTTCTCCCATTCATTTTAGCCCACAAACATGGCCAAGGGCAGTCCATATTCACTGCCATTTCTTTGCCTCCCACACAGTGAGCTGGTTCCGATTTTGGCTTCTCTTACTGTACTGAAAGCTCCTGTTACAATTCACTATGAGAGACTAGTAAGAAATCCAGTCTAATACATGTCTCTCGAGTCTCAATGCCTTGCCACTAAGAAATACAGAAAAACTAAATGGAAAAGACCCCTCCCTGTGCTCACCTAGTGTAGGAATTTTGAACCCCTATGGAATGTTACGTTTCTCAGGCATAACTTTCCTGACATTTTGTAGCTCTCTTTCTGGGACTAACTGCTCTGGGTCTGACAGCTCATTCAATAAACAATCAATAAAGTCATGCTGTGTGGAGAAAGGCTGTCCTCATGGAGTTTTCAGCCAGCTGAAATACTACAAGGATGTAGAATTGCCAACATGATATAACTGCTGAATAAAACACGTTTCTCAGAGAACATACAGCAAAGGAGGTGACTTGTGCCAGGTGGGTGGTGAGATTGGAGGAATCACACCTGGAAGTCACAGTTGGATTCTATTAATCCTTTAACTCTCAAAGAGTAGAGGGACAGGGAGAGAAAGGGGAGGAGGGGAGAGACAACATTCTGGATAGTGGGAAAACAGCCAAAATACTATATGAACAGCATGAGAAAGGGACTAAAATATATAGAAGTGGAGGAGAGATGAGGCAGAGTCTCCTTGGTCATAAGCACAGTTTTGTTATCCCAAGGGCATAGCATGATGTTGAAAGTATAGAGCAATAAAAACATGATCACTACAGCACCCCCAACAACTACAAAGTTGCCACCGCCACATGCGGCATCTAGAGATGTAGGGACCCATAGAAAAGAAAGAGACGTTGGAAATAGATTGTTCATGTGGGATAGGGGAGAGCTGATCATGTTGCCAGAGTCTACAAATATTTAGGTGGTAAAATCAATAGCAAAAATACGAGTTCTGTGGATGCCATGAAACCGTCAAACCATGTGCAGCTTTCCCAGCTCCCCTGGGAAATACTCATGTCTGGGTTAAGGCCAAAGACACTATTGGCTATAGTGTTGTCAGGGTCGCAGCTTTTGAAGTAAAGAACAAAGACCTAAAATGTTTCCTTCTGGACAAATACAGTAATTTAACAATGATAGAATCCCTTCCAGGTCAGAAGTCAGAGAAGAACCAGAGTCAGATGAAGGAAGGTGTTGGGAGATCTTCTGGCTCGGGTCTCGAGCTAGATTAGCAAACAGGGCTCTTCTGGCTTGCTTTAGGTCCAAGCTTTCAGCTCTGGGATTTGATCAGCAATCAATACAGACATTGTACTCAGCTGAGTGGTGACGGGCAGTTCCTAGGGCTGCCTTTCCAGCATTATCTCCTTCCACACAGTTCCCTCCCTGTCCCTTGTTCAAGCTAGACTCGTGGTTGATCAGGCATTGCCTCCAATGGCAGAGGAAGAAGAGGCGCATGGGACAGAAGGGGGCCAGTTCTGAATGTGCCCCACCCTCACCTGGCATGCTTTTCCCCTGTGCTGCCTTCGTACTTTGGTGAGGCCCTTCATACACTATGCACCTTCTGCACATTTTAGTGCTAGCCTGTCCTCTCCTTCAACCCCAGAGACAGACAGACAGACAGGGGGTGTGGGGCTGCAGGGCAGTGCACAATCAGACTGGCAGAGGACCATTGCAGCTCTCTTTAAGCACTGTGAGAACCAGCTTGTAGCAAGGATGGAGTAGAAGGAAAACTGCCCACCTGGAATGGACCCTTAAAGGTTGGAGTTGTTATTATTTTCTATGGTGTGAGTTAGTTTGTGTTTTGTTGCTATTGCCTAGGGGTTTGGTGAGATGGTCTACTGAACAATGAGGCCACCTTCTCCTTATAAATCCCACTCCCCACCCCCTTGGTGATTAAAACCGTACATCCCAACAATGGAACTCAAAGGCAGTTTTTATGGTGGCAGGTTTTCCCATGTCCTTGACTTAGGACACTGTATTCATGTTTAATTCAAAGCTCAGAATGGTAACATTGCCATGAGGCCTATGGTAGCCTTTAAATATTATTTATTGGGCTATAATTGTACTACAGTAATAAGATGTTTGTTGATAGTGTGCAAGACTCTGGGTTCCATCCCCAACACCATAACATGCAAATAAATACTTTCTCAAAACAGCTGGCTACCCAGGATTGGAACCCAACCTCTGATGGACACTCAGCTTTGCAGCTTCTCAAATGGCACAATTCTGTTCACACCACCTTAGTTTGTCATTTTACCAATAAACTTTATATTCATCAGTTAATTGATGAAAGTAATGTGAGTTCTTTAAAAGACTAGCAGCCTACTGAGGGCCATGCCAGGGGGCTGGAGAGATGGTTCATCAGTTAAGAGCACTGAATGCTCTTCCAGAGGTCCTGAGTTCAATTCCCAGCAACCACATGGCCGCTAACCATCTGTAATGGGGTCTGATGCCCTCTTCTGGGCATCAGATATATATGTAGGTAGAACACTGATAGACAAACTAGATACATAAATACATACAGCAAAGAAGGAAAGGATGAAGGAAGGAATGAAGGAACGAAGGTTATGCCAGGAAACTTCTGTAATGACATGGTTTCAACAGGCAAACAATGGGAAATCCATGTTTTCCTCGGTGGCTATGTGCAATCAAACTTAATTTACGGTGTCAGAAAACAGTTCTTCCAACTTGTTTCAAAGCCTTCTAAGTTTCTACATCATCAGCAAAAGTTACATGTCAGATCTGACTTCCTGGGGCTGAGGGATGCCCAGGAATCGGCTGAGAGAACCTGATTACTGGATTACTGCCTCAGAACAGCTATCAACTGCCTGGGGGAGCTGCTGTCAGGAAGGAACCACCGAGAAGAGCTGGAGGGGCTGCCAGAATCTTCTGCCCTTTCAGTCAGTGCCAGGAGACAAGTTGGGAGTTCACATCCTTCCTTTCCTATACTTTTCTCCCTTTCCCTTCTCCATGGGAAAAAAAAAAAAACCCGATAAGGAGATAGATAATGCTTCACAGTCCAAGCCTGTCGGTTCAGTGACTCCAGGCCTCAGCCTGCTTTTAAGGCAAATGTAATTTACATCTGTCTAGAATGAGTTTTCAGACGACAACTTCTTAAGAGCCGATTCTCTTCTTCCACCATGGGTCCCAGGAACAGAACTGAGCTCTCCAGGCTTGTGTGGCAAGCACTTTTACCTGCTGAGCCATCTTGCTAATCCCATTGCACATTTATGGAATGGATAATTTACCTCAGTGAGAGGAAGGTTTTCTTTATCCCAAGATGCTGACAATATGTTCTTTACCTTCTGAGCTCTACTAATTTACTATTGACCTTCAAGAAGGCCAGCTACTGTGAACTTGGGAGAGGCACAAAAGAGGCAACATCTACCAGCAATTATTCCTCACATTGACTAGAAGTAAGAGCAACTGGCTCTGGCAAAGGGTGTGAAGCCATCAGTCCTTTACCCTGGGGTGAATGTCAGAGCACACCCTCAGGACAGTGCCCTACACTGAGAAACAGTGGCCTTTGATGGACTGCTGGGAAGCCATATTTTCTAGGCTTTGGTCAAGCCACTGGTTGTTCCATTTGGGAATAGAATACTGAAGCAGCCTTCTGTAAGCTTAGCCCTTTGTGGGATAATTTTGCAGATTAAGGAAACTTTTATAACAGAGAAGAAAATCTACACAGCAATTTTAAATTGAACAACAACAAGAACAAATAGTATAGTGTGGCATCATAGGTCCCACACACAAACGGTAAGCCCGGCTACAGTAGGCAGAGCTGACAGGTGGGAGGTGAGATAGATGCTCGGTCCTCTTGAGCAGGTGACAGATAATATGAAACCACACTGTGTTTCAGCAGGATGAGGCCTCTTTTTCTTAGTCACCCCTAACTCAGGGGGTTAGTACTGAAACCCCCAACAAGGTTTTCCTGCCTGACTCTCTGAAAGCACACACAGTCATGCTTTGTTAAGTTAGTCAACAATGCTGAAATAGAATCCAGTAAATCTTGTGTCTTTCTTGCTGGCCCAGTCAAAACAAGAAAAGGCTGCTAAGTCGGAACATTCCTCTCCATTAATAAAGGTCCCTAGTTTCACTTCTCCATGTCATCATTCATTTGAAGTCAGTCCGCAGAGAGCCCAGGGGGTAGCAGGAACTCTCACTGAGTGTGTGCTATGTGCCGGGGTATGGTGAAAGGAAGACAACAACATATGGCTTACATGCTTCCTGCAGAGCCTCAATGAGGAAACACATGTGTAAGAATGGAGAGCCACTGTCGTCTCCATGGAGATGGTGTGCAGTATACCCATCACTCAAAGGAAGGCAAGACCCACTATTTTATTTGGGCCCCTTCCAAAGGATGGCCACCATTTCCTATATTGTGTCAAACTCTCTGTGTGTGACCAATGCAGCTTCAAACAGCTCCTCTGCTTTATCTCATGCAGTTCTGCACTAAGTAGCCCTTTAAAGGTTAGAAAACCAAGGGCCAAGGAAACAAGTAGACAGGATAGCCACGAAACTAGTAAGAAGCAGCAAGCAGAAGCAGGGTTCCAACTTGCCTGTCCTTTCCATTTCTGGGGTTCTACCGTAATTGATGGAATGCAAGGGCATTGTGCAGGAAATCATCCAGGGAGGGTGACTCCAGGAAAGATAGCAGTGTGTGACTGGCTTCAGGCGGCAACCTCTTCTATTCCTGTTGGTTCAACTCTGACCCATACTTGTCACCAGCTTGAGTTGGCTGTTTCCAAGGGACTCTTGCACTCAACTCCATTGTCACTTCATTGTTTAAAGGACTTTGAGACTATGTAAGGCATCAGGAATGTGCCAAGAGTATTTTACCTCACTTCCTTTGACTCTTTTTCTCTGTCTTCAATTTACAAAGAATAAAAAAGAAATGTCTCTTTCACTGATATTGTGACATCCACATGGATTATCCAGCATGTTCTCCCACCCCTTTTTGCAACTTTAATCTTTACATAAAAAGTTCTAGTGAATAATCAAATGTAGATTTGGAAAAATACTGGATTATACTATTTCTCATCCCCACTCCTATACATGAAGCAGAACCCAAACCACTATTAAGAACAATGGCTCCTAATAACGAGGAGAACAGATTGGGCCTGACCTCTAGGACCACACCTCCTGCCCACCCAGACTACAGCCAGTACTCTGGTAGTAAAGCATCATTGCTTCCCTCATACTCCAGTTAGCTTAGTACAGCCAGGCATATTATCAATTACGCTGGACCTAACAGAACACCAGCTTTTGTTTTGTAGCCCAGGATGGCCTTGAACTCCAGATTAGCACGTCTCAGCTTCCCACATGCTGAGATTACACGAGAACACCACGAGCCCATAGGAATTTTCTTTGGAATCTGTAACCTTGTCTGACTTGTCATTTTTGTGTACATATGTCATCAGTGAAGTTTCTTTGCAAAATGAACTATCAGATGGTGTTCTGGCCTTTAAGCAAGCTGCTTGCTCTAGGTTTTGACATAAATCTTGCCTCTTTGTGCATTCTCGTGGATTCTTCCTCTCATATAATTTTTCTGTTTAATTCCTTAGGTTTTGATGCTCCATCCCTAGTTCTTCAGACATAGTTTGGGTCTTGACCATCCCCCACAAAGACCCATGAATGTAACAGTTTGGAAATGATGGAACCTTGCAGAGGTGTGTCCTCTGTGAACTCTGAGTCACTGAAGGTATTCCCCTGGTGGGATTATAGGGTTCCTGTCCCTTCACTTCTTTGTTTCCTCGATTGCTTTAAAGTGGGTGGAGTTAGCTCTACCCCAGGTTCCTATCATGAGCTACGGCCTCATCATGAGCCCAAAAGCAGTGGGACCAATCATGCAAGGGTCTAGAACCTCCAACTCTGAGCCAAAATAAGCTTTTCTTCCTTATGAACATCTCAGACATTTGCCACAGTAATGACAAACAGGCTTATACCCATGCCTCTTCAAACATAAGCAATCCTCCTAGCACTTCCAAAGCCATCCCCTATCTCTACCATGAAAATGACTATGAAGTTGCATAGGTAAATCAAAGCCAGGAAGACGAAGTTGAAAAGTTCCCCTTTACAACTACCAGAAATGAAAATTGGGCCCCATGGTTGATACAATTTCCTCTGAGACACATCTATTTCCAGCCTGTCTAAGATTTCTATTTAAGGTTTCTGTGGCTGGAAAAACCACAGACCGCCATAGATCACATCCCTTTTGTCATTTACAGAAATGCATGGGAAGACTTCTCTTGAATTGCAGGTGGGATAGAAGAAATTGGCCAAAATTATATCAAAACCTTCATGACTTCAAGGCTGAACACTAAGTGCTTGATATAAAGCTTGTAGTTGGAGGTATTTGGGAAGGACCAGCTCTTTCACTGAGTCATAAAGAAACTTAGAAGGAAGCTCATGCATGTGTCTCAAGTGCTTGCTGCTTCTTCCTGCAGATTTGACAGGTGTGTGGCTTCTACCAGGATAGTGACATCACTTTTCTCTTCATTCTCCGAAACACCTATTTATCATCTCCTATGGACCGAGAATGCATGGCCCGTGTAAATGCTCTATAAATAATGGCTGATGATGGTCATGAGCAGAAGAAAATTTTATTACTTATGATCACAGCCTTTCAGGGTTACAGGGGAGTTCCAAGATAATCACAAGCATTTGAAGTAGGTAGGATATATTTTTAATTTGGAAGAGAATACCATCCTAAATTTATATATAGATTGCTAGCCACCTACTACCCATGTCAGAAATGTCATTTTGGAGAATGTCTCTTTAGTACTTAGAATCCAACTTCCACAGAAGGAAAAAATCAGTCCTAGTTGTAGCAGTTCTATTCTTTTTTTTCATCCAAGAGAACAGTGTGTGAGCCAAGGGCAAAAGTGCTTGTTGAAGTTGCCATTTCACTTCAAAGAAATGAATAGTCAGGGGAATTCACAGAGGCAATTTATGGGAAGTTTGAACTCTAATAAATTCAATCTGTGAAAGAACTATTCCATGTGGTGTGTGTGTGTGTGTGTGTGTGTGTGTGTGTGTGTGTGTGTGTGTGAGATGTGTGTACGCATGTATGAGTATTCACACATGTGTGCATGCATGAACATAGAGGCCAGAGGTTGACTTCAGGTTACTTCCTCCATCACTATCCATGTTGCTTTTTGAGGCAGGGTCTCTCATTACATCTGGAGCTCATCAATTCATACTGGATGGCAAGCCCCAGGGATCCTTCTGGTTTTGCCTTCCACAGTGCTAGCTTCTGGCTCCTTTGAAAGAGCCTTAAACACTTTTATGGTGCCACCATACATTTAAATGGTGTTTATGAGCAGCTGACAGCATGCTTCTCGGTGGTCGAATGCACCTAGAAACTCCACAGAGTTGTGGCAATAAGCATGGCTCCCACCAGTACCTCCCCCATGAAGCTAGACTCCCAGGGAGCCATGAAATAGGATGGGGCCAGACACCTCTTTAATCCTTAGCCATGCTGTTTAGCAGAATAAAGACTCGTGAGGTCAGAAAAATAGAGGTATATAGTAAAGACAGATTCAGAAGAACAAAACTTCTAAACAGTTTAAAGTTTGTTTAAAAACATATGTAGGCTTTGGAGAGAAAATAAAAAGGATTTAAAAAGTCCTTAAAATAGAAATAGAGTATCTGGGCATGGTGGCACACATCTTTAATCCCAGTACTTGGGAGGCAGAGGCAGGCAGATCTCTATGATTCCAAGGTCAGCATGGTCTACAGAATGAGTTCCAGGACAGTCAATGATACACAGTGAAACCCTGTCTCAAAAAAACAAAAAAAAATAAAAGTAAAAAAATAAAATAATAAAAAAGCCATAAAAAATACACAGAGTCTGGATACTGTATGTTATTATGTTGTCTTTGAATTGTTTGATTGCTGAGAAAGGAACAATAACTGCTAAAAGACATTAGATTATACATGCTGCTGGATTAATCCAACTTATATATTTTGAAAATGCCTTACTTCAAAATTTAAGTCTAAGAACTTGTTGCTTTAGAAAAGAGGTTCTGCTTTTGTTTCCACAGAAGATGAAAACTGGGAATTCCTTCCAGACTAATATGGTTTCATTAAACAAGAACCCCTGATGCAGTGGCCCAGGTGATCCAACATTCAAAACAGCTGAGGTCATGCAGCCTCACAGACTACTACAACCAGGACTTGGGCATGGTTCTGGGTTTTCTCAAGATCCTCTTGGGATTGACAGTGCCCCCAAACAGCAGGTAGTAGTTTGGAGAGAACTATGCCCACATTCCCAAATGTTGTTTATAAATGTTTGTTTTCATTTAAATTGGGTTGGTTATAAATGGTTAATAATCACAGTCAATCTCTTTCTAAAGAAAAACAGAGAATATGATATGGAAATGAATACTTTGCATGGGTATGCATTTTGGTTTATTGATACAAATTTAAGGTCAGTTTGTTATATGTGTATTTCTACTCTTGTTTAAGTATTGTGTTTATACAGTTTTTTTTAATGTAATGTATAGTTAAATACAGATTATTGATAGTCACCTCTAATAGTCAAAACTTATGTTAGGTTTTCTAGATAAACAGATATATATTTCAAATGGATAGGTATTCTTCAAAACCTTTCAAAGAACTACAGCATATGGCATTTAAAATGCTTAATTAGAGTTTTTCATGACAAAGAGACACAATTGCTCCTAGCAACACCAATTATGTCAGAGAGGAAGATGGGCATCGAAGAAAGTCAATATAAAGTTTGCCTTAAATGTGGCAAAACTGGCCTATTGGGCAAAGAACTACCCTTACCTTAAATGCTGACAGTAATCATGCTGTCCAAACTGGATAAGCAGGTTACAAAGGAAAGTGACTTGCCAAGAGACAGGATGATCCTTCAGGGTTCCTGCTTTACAGAAGAAAGCAACTGATGAACTTTGTCAATGCAAGACAGAACAGATCTTCAAATTTCCTACACCATTAAAATATCTGCCAGACACTATGACTTATGGGCTGAAGATAGATGCCCCAACATTACAGAGAGACTTTGGTTGACTGTCCAGGAAGTGAGATGACTCTGTCAATTATAGAGTTTATATATTATCCTTCTGGGGTCTTTCATGGTGTTGAAGACAGATAATTATGATTATGGTTTTCTTTAGCTATGATAAAAGATAAGTTACTTATAAAACTTTAGACTCACAAAGACAGGATAGGTGATAAAACATTTTCTTTAAATTTTGCCAAATGTTAATGAACTAAATATTTTAACTATAATTCTTGCTTAATAACTGTTTTGTTATATATAATTTTACCATGTGGAAGTTAAAACCTTCCTTTTTATTTAGACAGAAAAGAGGAGATGATGGGAATGTCCTTCTGTATGCTGTGAATATATGTTTCTCTTATTGGTTGATGAATAAAGCTGTTTCAGCCAATGGACAGGCAATAGTCAGGTGGGAAATCCAAACAGGGATAAAGGCAGTAGGTGGAGATGCTATGTAACTACCAGGAAGGTAGGAGTTCCAGGCATTCTCTGGTAAGCCAAGACCACATCGAGATACATAGATTAATAGAAATGGGTTAATAATTAAGAGAGAGTTAGCCAATAATAAGCCTAAGCCATTGGCCAAACAGTTCATAATTAATATAAGCCTCTGTGTGTTTATTTGGGACTAAAAGGCTGCAGGACTTGGTGGGACAAAAACTTCTGTCTACAATCCGCAGCATATGCCACTGCAAGTGGCATTTTTACATGGATACTGGGGCTCAAACACAGGTATTCATTCTTGCATAGTCTTGTTTGTTTGTTTGTTTGTTTTTGGTTTTTTGAGACAGGGTTTCTCTGTGACTTTGGAGGCTGTCCTGGAAGCAGTTCTTGTAGACCAGGCTGGTCGGGAACTCACAGAGATTAGCCTGCCTCTTCCTCCTTAGTGCTGGGATTAAAGGCATGGGCCACTACTGCCCAGCTTGCATAGTCCTTTTTCAGAAATTATTTAAACTTGCATATGTCACAACAATTCAGCAAAGCAAGGCACAATATCAGAATATTGCCGACAAGCTAAACTTTCACAAGCCTAGAGACGAGGTTGTCTGTGACACAAATTCCTTTTCTTTTCCTGTGTTTAAAGCTAAACAGCCAAGACAAGGTCTGCTATGTGATATAGCCTCTGGGTCATCCTCCTTTGTGGCGATTCTACACACTAGATTCTTCCAAGCCGGATCATGATGGCAGTATAAATTCAGGTGGCCCTGATACACACTTACCCCAAGCTCTAGAGGAGAGCAATGCTGCCTGCTATGGGCATTAAAGAAATCATTAGATTACAATTTGACCCATCAATTCCATTGCCATGCAAGGTAGGCCAAAAGAAGAGGTATCTGCACCCCATATTCACTGAAGCATTATTCGCAAGAATCACATCATAGAACAAACCTAAATGAATCTCAAATTCAGGAAGAGGTAAGGAAAATGCTGGTCTGAAGACACACACTGAAATGTCATTCAGTTGCTTAACAAGCAAATTAGGGATAGCACACTAAACAAAGTAACTCAGGCCTGGGGAAACAAACATCTTATGTCTTTACTTACATTTTGAGATCTTAAAAAGTTGAGCTCATAGATGCTAGTGACCAGAAGTTAGGAAGTAGAAGGAATGGAAAGATGTTGACCAAAAGGTACAAAGTTGCAATGACACAGGAGGAATAAATGACAATATCTGAGGTGACAGATATATTGAGTCAATCATTCCACATTGTGTGCCTATGGCATCATCACTATTCACTTGATAATTACATACATGATAATTTTCCAATATACAATTGAAAAATGCATAAAAGAAATTATTGGGAGGACAGTGGAAAACTCCCAGAATCCATGGAGAGGCTGTAGAGGCAGAGGACATTATTGGTATACAGACAGCAGGAATCAAGCTAAGATCATGTCACAGGTGGTCTCCTCTTAAGTCATGGATTTAAATCACTCAAAATTCAGTCTGTGGTAAGAGCCCAAACTTGGCCATCCTTGGACTGGTACCCTGGCTGTCTGGGGGCATTTTTAAAGCCTATAGTGGCAATGGGCCTCACTGTCTCTCAAGGTTCAGATGTCTCCATAATGAAGCATTATAGTATTAATTTTATTAGCTAAAATTTAAAGGGGGGAGAGATTCCAAGTGGTTCTTAATTAGCAATCCAGATGATATTAATGGGATCTTTCTCTTCAGTATCCCCCAAACTCTGAGGCTCTGTTCTCCCAGAATTCCCTTGGATTTCAGTGATTTGGGGTAACTCTTTCCCCTTGTCTATGCTTCCAAGCCACAAAGTAAGAAACTCTTGACCAGAGACTGTGAAAACTGAAAGTCTGCCCCATTTCCCTGAGAGTGGTTTTAATGAGTCACTTGCTAATAAAATGAAACTCTCAGCTCAAATTAAATATGTGCAGAGCCAAGTAAACTTCACACAGCAAACTGGCCTTGATTTACAGCAAGGAATAACAATAGGCATCACTTCACACCATCTCCCATGCCTGCCCTCTTACAGGATTCCTCACAAAGTCTGAGATTTGTAAATGTTGCTGCCCTGATGAATGAGTGGATGGCTGTTCCCTTGAGACCCAGCCCTCCAGAGTGGAGCTGATCAGTCCAGTGGTTTTGAGGAAGTTGACTTTGGGAATGAATGTTAACAGAAATGCATAAAGGGAACATTGATGAAATAGAAAACTACCTTAAACTTCCAAGTCATCCTTTACAAAGGAGTTTCCGGTACACTAAACTTCCAGTAGCATCCGTTGTGTGAGCATCCTGATGACTCTTCTTTAGACAAGACTATTTCAAGCTCGGAGTTTAAGCAATTAGTTTAAGAAGCATGAGCTTCCCCAATCTAGGTCCCTTAATTCCAGTGAAAATCCTGCTGTGTTTTAAGACCAGATGCTCTTGTGTAGAGGAACCTGTGCCTCAGTGCCATTACTGGTTGGGCAAAAAGCCCTGTGATCAGCCCCTGGAGATGAGATATGGGCCTACACTACCCCAGTGGTGATGCCAAAGAGAGAGCTGCTTGGGACACAAAAGGAGGGGGCATTTCTGCTCTTGCAGATGAGACCCAGAGGGTCATTGTTGCTGCTGGATACTATGGCAGTCTACTGAAAGCCATGACCAGACCAGCAAGTCTGTTCTGCCTTGAGAAGAAAAGCTACCTCTTATTAAGATGTGCTGAATACACGTGTGCATGGGACTACAGATTCCATTGCATTGAAAGGAGTCTAACTCTGGACTCAGAAGGTCCAAGGTGAGGCATGCAGGTGTGTCTCTAGGCTCTACCAGATTTTCAAGACAAATAGAAGAGACACAGCTTAGGTAACTGGTTCTAAGAGCACAAGACCAGGCTTTACCTCCTGCCCCGGGAAATCTGAATCAATGCAGCTGCTCCAAATGCTTTGAGCTTGAAGCAAGGCCTTGGTAGCAACACTTCCCCAAAACATAAGATCAGCCAAACAATCGACCCACTCTGCAAACAGAAACAACAGAAAAAAATGCTGAGACAATGGGCTTATCAAGAATCCACTTTATCAGCTCTCTTACTAGTGTTGACAGCCTTGGCATAGCTCAAAACCCGCTCCTGGCTATAAGCTTACTAAAAAGCAGCTCAACCCAGCCAGGGCTCTGTTGAGATTAATAGGAAGGTACAGCTTTAAACTGTTGATGTTGCAAACCCCGGAGGCAGTAGTCTGGTTATGTTCATAAGGTCACTGGGCTGACCTACTGGCATGGACTGATGGCATTATTCTCTCCTCGGCACCACATACAAAGGCCTCGAATCTGTAGCTTGACATTCACCATGGTGTGAGTATTTACATCATGGAAATACGTAAAGGCCACAAGTCAAAACCTTAATTTCCATGGAGTTGGTTATAAAACAGTTACTCATGTGTCCCTTTCCCTCACTAAACAGTCCCTTTGTATGTCATAGAGGCAACTAGAAGGTCTGTGGAAATCACCCTTAATTTCTCCTCTCTCCTATAGAATGGGTAACTACTGTTTTGAGTTCAGCAATAAGATCTCTTTCTCTGTAATCAAGAAAACACATAGTACTGGAAAAGTCAACACCCTAAGACACTCTTTGTGGAAGTGATCTTATTTTGTGCTTTTAATCTCAGGGCCGGGATGTACTGAGTTTAGTGATCCAAATATACACAACGAAGGTGCTAAATGTCCAGCTGACTTTCAAAGGCCAAAGTCAACAACTTTTTTGTACATTGCACAATGTCAAACACTCAAATGTTTGTTCATTTGAAGACTGGGATGAAGCAATGGTGATAATTTAGTTCATCTGTAGACCCCCAAAACAATGGGCAAATATGTTGTTCTTCATTCACAACCCATTGGCAAGTACAGCACAGAACAGAACCCAGACTGGGCTTGGTGTTTACAATAACTTTCAATATCTCCAATAACTTACACCTCTGCACTTACTAAGTGCACTAGTGGTTTCTGAGACCTGTCCTGCAAGACCAGAGGATTTCTGTTGGGACCTTCTGTGGGGACACTGCTCTGTTGCCAGTACTCGTAGTAGCCTTGGCACTGTGCCATTGTCTATAGAGGGAAGTTAAGGAAATGGCTCCTCTTCCAGTTTTCTATTCCATTTCCTAAACAGCGGGTTCCACACTGTCCTTGATTTGGAATTCAAACATCTCTCTGAGAAGTTTTCAAAAGTACTTCAACTTAAGAATTGGCCACTGCTCTTACTCACTGTCTCTCTTGCCTTCCTCTCTCTCCTTACTCTCTCTCTCTCTCAGTCTCTCTCACTGACCCCCTCCCCACCTGGAATAAACTATAGTTAATGTATATCTCATTCTCACATCTCATCTTTCGCCTTTTTATATTTTTAAACTTAAACAAGATAACAACATTTGGCGCCCAATGGAACCCAGGATAGGCTGTCTCCATAACCTCTCCTGCCACCCAGTGGCAGGGGTGTGGGAACTTTCTGGGATCCTAGAACCCAAACAACCCACTTTACATTTCACCCATTCAGCGGCTATGATTTGGTTTTTCCTGGCATTTCCTCCTGCCTGTGGCGGCCTGAGATGCCAGAACCCTGTAAACTTCAACTCGCTTTTTCAACTAAAGATCTCTGGATTCTTCCATCCACCACCACCACGTCTGCATGTCTGTCTGCTTTTTATAACAGAGAGATAGGCCAGCTGCTGGCTCCACCCCATTTCCTCCAAGAAGACTGGTGGGCACTGAAGAAACTCCAGCCACAAAAATGGCAACACTAGTTGCTGAGCAACCCTGTCCTTCACCTCAACTGCTGCAAAGGACTCTTCAGATGGTGGACAGGAGGACAGTGGAATCAACTTTCCCCACATTGCTTGGATCAATATGGTAGGCAAGTCTTCCTAAAGTCCCTAATCCACAGGTCACCTGCTATCAGCAAAAAGGTGGGTGTTCTGTTGCCCACAACCATGGAGGACCTTGGGGGTGGCTGTCCATGCAGCCTGCTGGCAAGTCTCTGTTATTCTTTAATCATTAACTCAGGTAAAAATTTATCCTTCTTAAGAACTCTGACACTTTTGATGACTGGTAGTCTTGTCAGCTTAAAGCAGAACAGGTTTCAGGAACAGGTATTTTAAGGTTTACATTCAAAAGAATGAAACATGTTCTGTATTTCTTTTTCATTATGCTACTGTTCATAGTCAATAAAGTTCTACAATACCACTATATGATCATAACTACAAGGTCAAGATTAAGGTACCTTTCATTGCCGTAAACATATCTGTCAGTTTTAAAAATGCTAATGCTTTCAGCCAAGTCTCTTCTAACATGAATACACTGCTAATGTGTCTTATAAGTTCCAGGGAGCCAAATTGGACCCATTCAAACAGGTCAGATTCACTCCAGATATTCAACTCTGGTCCTGGACTTCCTTCCCTCATCTTGGGATCCCTTGGGAACCCCTCTCTCATCTTACAATCTTCCCTTCAAGTACCAGGGCCTAAGAAAAGAATTTTTTCTAACCTTAACCTTGTCCTCTACTCTGCTAACATCTTGCCAGGTCTAAGAGGCACCAGAGAGTTCTATACAGCCTGGACCTTGATGAAACAACCAGCTACCCCAGGATGTGGTAACACCCCAGCTTTCTCAGGTCCCATAAAGATGGTCAGTGCCCCCCAGGTCAGCAGGAAGCAGTCTTGAGAACTTGATGACCTTATTCCCTAACATGCCATGTCTAACACCCACCTTTTTAATACTAAGTAAAGGTAGGAATGAAAAGTTTGGGCATTAGGCTGACCTGGCCCTGTCACCTGGCAGAATCCACTCAGACAGTACTCTGGTCAGCCCAGGGTTCCATGGGAACTGAGTCTACATGCAGGTGTAAAGGACCCCTTTAAAAGATAGACCCCTGACCACTAATGCTCTCTTACTCTCTTCTCTCTCTTGCCTTCCTCTCTCTCCTCTCTCTCTTCTCTTATTCACTGATTCTCTCCTTGCTCTCTTACTCTCTCTGTCTATCTCTGTCTCTCTCTCTCTCTGTCTCTCTCTCTCTCTCTCTCTCTCTCTCTCTCTCTCTCTCTCTCTCTCTGTCTCATCTCTCCTGATCTCCCTTTCCCCACCTGAATATACTATGGTTAATGTAAAAAAAAGAACTGGCCACCACCATGTTACTGGCTTTATTGACATCCTAAAACAAAATGTGTTCTACATTTTTGTAAAACAACAACAACAACAAAACAAAAACATAACCACCAAAAACAAAACAAGTCCTTTTGAATATTGCTGGAGCAGAGAGAAGACAGTGTAACAGGAAGTAAAGTAGTGTTTTCCTTATGGCCTAAAACTGAGAAACAAAAAGATATGTGCCATTCAGATGATTTTTTTAACTAACCAAAAACGCATCTAAAGTGACTTAACCATTAGAACTGTTTTGACTCAAATAATAAGACCATGTGTATCACATCACACTCATTAGCACAGATATAATGCTCCCTGGAACTATTACCAAAAAGATAAAAAGTTAAGTGTCAGCAGGCCTATGAGGAAGGAACCCTTCCATGTATTAGTGTTTGGGAATCTGTCATGATAGCTGGGATGGCTGATGCGGTCCCAGGGCTGTTGAGTGAATCTAGACTGAGGACAATGTTTGAAGGCAGAAAGAGGCCTCCTTTCTCATTATCTGTCTTGAGGTGTTTTGCTTAAATCCAGGTCTCAATTCTTTAGAAAAAATGAATTATCATGATTGCCTTAAAATAGTGAGACCATCCATCCACCCCATCCCCTCATGTGCAAACATCTTGAACTAAATTCATCTAAGGTGTGTGACTGTGTGGACAGCTTGAATACTCACACATCTCTGTGTGGGACAAGCTTGAATACTCGTGTGTGGCTGTGTAGATGACTTGGATACTTACAATAAATAGTGTTCTCTCAGAAAGGTCAAGAGCAAGAATATTTACGCTGGTTGCATAACCCCTGGGATCAGCTAATGTGACCTCATTCCTACCCAGAGCAGCACCAGCCTCAGGCCCCACCTCCCTAGAAAGGCCACTAGGAGGTGCTTGGCTTCCATTACTTTACCAGTCAATACAAAGGAAAGGAAGGTGGTGGGATAGCTAGAGGTACAAGAGAAGCCTTCCCCACAACTCAACTCACGTGAGCAGTGTGCTTGTTGTCATTAGAGCTTGTCTAAAGAGAAGACAGTAAAACAAATTGCTGAAAGAAGAGGTACCACTGAGACAGATCACTTTCTCACATGCCAGTATGGCAAGCATCCTTCAGTCTTCTAGGGGTGGAGTTCAGGAAACCAACAGGCTTGGATTTCTTGTCAGTGCTCTGTCTTCACAGGGTCTGGCATGGGGCAAATATCCAAGCAATAAGGGGTTAAGATGTGATGGAGGAATTGGTACTGAGTCAAGTGGTGATCTGCAGCAAGTTAGTGAGACTCCAAGTATCCCGTGCAGCAAGGCTGGGGAGGAAACTGTCTTCTTGCCATGAAACAACCATTGTTTCCCTATCTCACTATGCCTGGAAGAGGAAAGGAATAGGTAAAACAGATCCCTCTAAGCATCAAGACTCAAAGTCTACATTGGCTCAAAGGGAGGTCCTTGAATCATACGGATGCTGATATTTACTCAATAGACAACTAGGTTTGTTTAAATAGCAGGATGTGTTGCCGAGATATTATAGAATCTAGACAATGCCTTGTGGAATTCTCTGCATCAAGAAGGAGACAATGCAGTATAGCTGAGGGTTATTGGAGGCAATTTTCTTCATTTTATACCAACTTGCGACTGCATAGTGAACACATCCTATACAGAAGGAAGGTGAGTTGTGGCCCAACTCAAAGCTTCAAAAATATCCGTGTTCCATTTCTGGCCTGTTCTCAATTGATGTTACCGAGGGTGGATAAAAATGAAGCCTTATTAATAAATTTCAAGGAGGAGAAAGCCTAGCATCTCAGTTCTGTGAATAAGGAAGGAAATATTCACGCAGAATGTAAAGTTAGGGTCTCTGCAGAAGATACTCAACCTGTGGACTTCAGACCTCCAGCAGGGTGATTTTCAATTCTTCAAATCAGCATGCCTGAAAACCGGACAGCCAGAGCCAATACAGCAGATGAAGTTGAGAACAGCAAGGTCTACACAAGGATGTCTTCACACTTGAACAATGGGAAGCCTTTGAAGCAGAATCCTTCATTTGGAGAAGCTGATCTCACTGCTGTGTGAGAAACAGAATGGAAGGGTCCTAGGAGGGGAGCTGTTGGCATGTTACCACTGTAGGTACAAATGACAGGTTTCACCTTTTTATGCCAAACAGCATCACACTATTTATGGTTATTGCATTTTCTTAATACATTCGTTGCTAAACCATCACTTATGTTGATTCCATACTTTGGCTATTATATTCTAAATAGTGCTGCAATGAATTTGGGAGCATGATGTCTTGATGTACTAATTTTATTTCCTTTGTGTATATGCTGAGAAGTGCATCTGATCATATGATAGGTTTATTTCTAGACTTCTGTGAGAATTCTATGTTGATTTCTGTAACAATATAGTAATTTTCAATCCCACCACCATCTTGTGGAGTATCCTTTTCTTCCATCCTCATCAGCACTTGTTTTCTTTGGTCTTTTTGATAATCACTATTCTAACAGGCTCAAATAAGGCGGTATCTCATTGAGATTGGTTTTGAATATTTCACCACTAAAAAAATGATAACTAGGTGGCTGGAGAGATAGCTCAGTGGTTAAGAGCCTTTGTTGCTCTCCCAGAGGACCTGGGTTCAGTTTCCAGCACCCACATTGGATCTCTCACACCTGCCTGCAATGACAGCTCCAAAGGATCCTCTGAGGTTACCTACATGTACTCAGCATACACATAAATTTAAAAGCATAGAGATAAATCTTAAAAAATAAAATATTTTTAAAGAAATGATAAATACATGCAGTGACAAATCTGCTCATTGTTCCTACTTGATCATTACCCAAATCTATACACATATTGAAATATCACATTGTACCCATAAATTGGTAAAATTATTGTTAAAAGAAACTTAAGGAAAAAAACCAATAGTGCTTAGGAATAGAAAGGCACAATGAACCTAGAGAGAGGTGAACATAGACAAGATATTTTAAGAACTACAAAGAGACCAAATAGGGGCTTCGTAGGAGTTACAAGTGACTTTCAGGTTTTTTAGCACATGGGTAAATGATACCATTTTCCAGAACCTAGAATACTAGAATGGATCAAGCTGCAAGGAAACTAAAGTCAGTTTTTGAATATGGTTTGTTAGGTACCTAAGAAGTCTGTGTGAATAAATGACCAGAAGTAAGCTATTGGATAGATACCAGCATGTGTAACATACTTAAATACAAGTTTGAAGTCACGGCAAGACATACTTGCCTAGGGAGAAAATATACAAGGAGAAGAGCTTGACGGTTGCTTAGAGGTAAGAAAAACTGACAAATAATGTGAGACAGATTACTCGGGAACAGGAGATGTGCCCCCAAACCTTCCTCATTAGGTGGGGACATTCTTCAGTGTGAACGTGTACTGGGGACTCAACCTTCGGCTTCACACATTCCAAGCAAGGCTTGTGCTCCCCAACTATAGTCCCAGTCCTAGTAGGGACATGTCTTCTGAAAAATGAATCCACTGACTTCTATTTATAAAGTCCGGGATCCATTCCTAGCTGAAGAACACAAACGGTAATACAATGTATGCACCGCAGAATCCAAACAGGAGAAACAGCACGAATACTGCATTGGTGTCCACTGCTCTCCATCGTCAACCACTTTGACACTGGTGTGTGGAAGGAAGCCTTGCACTCAGAAGGCTTTCTAATCACAGAAGGTTCGAAACCAGATGCTGCAGAGGCCAAATGTGACCACAAGCCAGAGCACTGCTGTGCAATTTGATTTTGCAACCTCAAGAGGAAGAAACTGGATTTGGTCCAGATTTTGCTGAATTGTTTCAGATTTTTAGGGTTGTTTTTTTTTCCCCCTCCACTAAAATGATGAACATTTTAGCCCTAATGAAAAAGCCTCAACCCTCATGATGTTGTTTAAAGCAATGAACAAGATTTTCAAATTGCTTTGATTATTGTACCCACAGTGGCAGAGCACTCCTTACCTGAGGCTGGAACTTTTCCTCCCTGCAAACTGTTTCTGTAAGAAATGCTGCCACCTAGCACTCAGTGGGGGAATCACAACGGTCGGTAGGTAATCGCTTTATGTGTGGGATTCAAGATTTGTGTGGGACCTTGTGCATGTGAGATGATTTCTGAACGGCACTTTAAACGTGGAGTTAGTTACTTTTTACAAGTGACTTCTCCGAAAGTAGAGGTCTTGGGATCATTGCATGGCAAACAGTAGGTTTTTGGAAGCAGTCCATTCGAGGGGGAAATGATGGCCAATGTCAATGTTAATATTCGTCCAGACATACCCAACAGCTCCCATTAAATATGTGCAGTCCTTTGCACACCAGTTATAACACAGTAGGGTTGTCTAAAATCTACTAGAAGTAAGAAAATTATAACAAAAAAGAACACTCCCTTTGTAGACCTGCAGTACATTTATAACAAATACGAATTTCTCCAGGTGTCTTTTGGGGGGGAATTAAGAGAGTGTGATAGGTTCTTCTTGAAGAGGGACAGCTTTTTATCCAGAGGACTTCTGCAAACATGAAGGTGTCCAGTGTGAACCTGTGACATCTTAACTCATGTGTGTGTGTGTGTGTGTGGGGGGTGACTCACAGTCTAAACCACAGCCATTCCATCATATGTTTTAATATTTGTGTTTTCACAAAGGTGAAAAACAAAATCTGTCCATAATTGAATGGAATCTGCCCAGAGATTTAGAAGCACTTTCTAAATTATGATATAGTCCACATGACTCTCTGGGATGGTGTAGCTGGTCCTAGTTCCACCGTCACTGTCACAAGAGGCACTAGCTTGGAGAAATCAGAGACCTAGTAAGCGCTGGTGTTGGGGTGGCACACAGGGCTTCCCCCCTAGGTTGCAAAGCTTTGCTATCTTGCCAAAAGGTATATGGAGGCAAATAGGTGGCAGATGGGCAGCAGATGAAAAAACATTTGTTCACAAAATAAAGTCAGTCTCTGTTTCCTAGCTAAGTGGAGTGGAATGAGGGGAAAAAATTTTAAATGCTTTTTTAATTTTGTCACAGTGACATTTAGCCCTAGTTATTTAGTTATTTAGCCCTCTTTAAAAGTGAAAGGAACTTTCATCATCAGTCATTTGAAACTCTGGTGTGCCTGATGACTGACAACCTATACCAGCAGATGCTTTGTCACCTTTGCCATCTCCCGACTTCAAAAGTGCATTCCACTTTTCAGTGACTCCACAGAGCACCCTGGCTGCAGACCCTACTCTGCATTAGGTGGTTAGGGCACTCTGTCCTGTCTGTCCTCTGTCACTGGAGTTTCTGTGCATCACACTGAAAGGACAACTTATGCAAATGAACTCTGAAAGTGATTTGAATATGCATAGGGCCCCACTGAAAGGCAGGCCATAGCACACTGCAGCTTGTGGTCCAGGGTCTGCCAGACTCTGCCTCTCAGGCTTTAAAATGTTCTCAACTTCCTGAGAAACTTGTTAAAAGACAGGCCCTGGGGGTGTGCTTGCTTTATGTTGTTGTTGGTGGTGGTGGTGATGGTGGTACTAGGGGTTAGACGTCCCATGCATGACAGGAAAACGTGGCCACTGAGGTATATCTTCAGCTTGATTTGTGACCTTCAATTATTTTGAGATCCAGTCCCATTTCACTGCCCAGACAGGTCTGGAATTCAACTTGACTCCTCAGACTGGCCTTGAAATTTAAATCCTCCTGCTTTGGGCTCCTGAGTTTCTGGGATTATAGGCCTGCCAGCCAGCAGACCCCTTTAAACTGGTTCTTATGTTAAACTGATGATGCCAGTTTGTAGACAACAAACTAAGGTCCAAGATAGGAAGAGTCCCAGTCCTAATGTGTCTCGAGTGAGAGAATCTGATTTATTACGAGGTCAAGGAGAAAACTTTTCCTTACTTTTCTGATTTCCTCCACATTTCGGATGCATCTGTGTTTCTTAATAAAGACACCTGTAAAGTTGTTTTAAAAATAAAGTTCTTTGGCCTTGCTGAGGAGATAGTTCGGCAAGCCTGACTACCTGAGTTCAATTCCTGGGACCCACATGGTAGGAAAGAACCAATTCCTGCAAGTTGTCTTCTGACGTCTGCACATGTGCCAGGCTACAAACATGCCTACACACACCCATGAGCATGTGCACGGGTGCTCACACACACACACACACAGGGAGGGGGTAGAGCAACAACAACTTAAAATTTTAAAATAGAATGTTTTCATCTAGCCCTATCAGTTCAAATTTCTTATTCCCGGGTTTCTCAGATTTTAGAGTACG
Source organism: Cricetulus griseus (assembly GCF_003668045.3). NCBI lineage: Eukaryota > Metazoa > Chordata > Mammalia > Rodentia > Cricetidae > Cricetulus > Cricetulus griseus. Next base: position 158,338,186 of record NW_023276807.1, read on the forward strand.
TACCTCTACTCTAAATGATATTAGAGAATCTAGATTCTGGAACCATCCGGCCACCAGAACTGTCCAACCAATCCCATCTTGAGGCAAAACAGATAGCATAAAATAAAGGCAGAATTCTGAGTTTGAAGGGACTAAAGTCAGACTCGGGATTCTCTGGACTTGCCTTTCAAGCCTGGTGGCTCTATTAATCAAAGCTGCTAGATTTCTGATCATTTAGAATTATTTCATTCAGTGAAAGTAAATGGAAGCAGGACACAATGCATGAACTACTAGAAAATATGTTGTCACACACTCAAAGGGAAAAACTTGAGTTGGGAGTGTAGCCCAATGATAGAACACTGGTCTAGTATGGTCAAGGCCCTGGATCATTCGATTCCCACTACAGGGTGGGGAGGGGACTTTCAAATAGCTAGACCTGCCAGAAAGACAAGATGGTCTAGACTGTAAGTTTCCTATTCGACCCAATGTGTGCATGCAGTCATGAATGCCTCAATTCTGTTTTTTTTGTTTGTTTGTTTGCTTGTTTTGTTTTGTTTTTCGAGACAGGGTTTCTCTGTGTAGCTTTAGAGCCTATCCTGGCACTCGCTCTGGAGACCAGGCTGGCTCGAACTCACAGAGATCACCTGCCTCTGCCTCCCAAGTGCTGGGATTAAAGGCGTGCGCCACCAACGCCCAGTGGAAGAACTTCTTGTTGCACAAAGGGTTCTCTTTCTGTCTCTGTCTCTCTCACACATGGCACACACACACACACACACACACACACACACACACACACACACACACACGCACACGCACACGCACATGCACATGCACATGTGAACACATACGCACACATGAGTGCATACAAGTACACGCGCACACACGTACACACACCCATACATAATGGAACACTGAGGACACTGAGCCTTCAGTAATTGACGCATAGCACCACATTATTTAGAAAGTCACTCAAGAAAACTAAACTTGATTTCTTGGTGATCCAAGGTGTGTGATACAGCTATACTTATCCAGGTCAGTTCATTTGCGTGCAGAACCAGGCTTAGCCATTACACAAATACTTTCCTTAAGACCAAAGAACCCATAGACAACTGGGTAGAGCTATAGGCTAATTGTTTCCTTGGTAGTATCCAAGCCAAGCCTCACGGGTGCTTAAGTTGAAGAGTTAACGTACAAGGTCCCACAACTGATGCCCTGAGTCTTTACTGACACACGGCTCTTGGCTTACTAACTTTCAAGTGCAGCCACAAAGATGTTGATCTCAAAGCTGTTCCCTTTCATCATGACACAGGTACGCCAAGAACCACACACATATTTTCCCCTCTCAAGATTTTCATTGTATGTAACCATTATCTCAGATAGTAAAATGAGGAGGTGGAAAAGTTTGGTAGCAAAGTCTATGGCACAGCCAGCTTGAGGATCTCTAAATGAAGGAGTGTCTGCCAGGTGTATAAATACTGACTGAGCATGTACCAAGGGTAAACACTTTTGCAAGGGCTGGGGACACAATGAAATGATGCACGGAGGTCCTAGTGTCACAGAGCTTCTATTTGAATGTATGGAGAAACTTGATAGACCCTCCACTGTGGGAAGCAATCAAAGCCACAATCACCAGTCTCACTCCTAGAGTGTACCTTATGGCCTGGGCAGGGGTTCTGTCATAGACTGTTCATCTAGCCTCTTCTAGACCATGGGTTTGATCTCTAGCACTAAAAAAAGAGAGTACTTGGTGGAGGGGTTGGGATGGGGGTCTCCAAACTAACACCATTCTCCTGTGTTTTCCACCCTCAAATTTCCACAGCATCTCTGACATTTTAAATCTGCATTTTCAAGAAATAATTTGCTATACTAACAGTGCTCTATGGCAAAGTCATAAATTTTGCAAGATGAATTTCTTTTTCTGTAAAGGCAAACTCAGCAATCTTCGGGGAATTTGAAAACTGACAGTGCAGCTGACCTACTGGAGAGAGAGGCAGTGGGAGGGCCCTCCTGGTATAAATAAATAAGAGTCTGGAGCTGGGAACCCACGGCTTGGACTCAGAGTTGAAGGTTGAACTCCACCTCCAGGCAGAATGAGGCTCAGCATAGCAGCCCTGCTTCTCCTGCTTGCCAGCTGCCTCTCTCCAGGCTACGGTGAGAACTTTCACTTATGATTTCACTAGCCTTTGAACAGAAATGGTCCTTACCATTTCTTCTTCAATTAAAACTGGGAAGGAAGTCTTAGAAAAGCGGGGGAAATGCTCGGCTGCTACTAGATTTTGAAGTGTGAGATGTTCAGGGATTTAACTCCTTAAAAATGGAAGTTTCCAAAGTGTTAATATTATTTATAGAAAAGGAGGTACTGGACGGTGAGTGTTCATAGGACTTATGTTTAGTGCGTGCATTGCTAGGCTGTTAGCTCATCCCCCTACAGGAAAACTTTTTTGCATGGCTCTTGTCTGCTCTGCCTCTTAATGCCTCTTGTTGTCAAACTTTGGTCTCTCAGTCCAACATTCCCAGTACAGTTGCACGTGCTAAGGCCTGACACTCTAAATAAAGCAGAGGCAAGAAGCTGGCTTCAGCCTGAATGGGGCAGCTGCCTGTGTGAATGGATCAATTCTTCACGGAAGTGGCAAGTTGTATATACAGCTGAAGGGTTGGATGCGTGGGCAGAAAGAAGCTCTCGTGTTTACAGGACAGATAATTACTCTTAAGATGTGGAAGTCCTCACACCCCCATTTTTACTCTTCACATACTGTTTTCACTCTTCAAAACTCATTTCTCTCCTCTCTCAGGAAGCTTTCTTGCTGCTGGTTAGCCTCTTGGAAATGCTCTGTCCTAAGCATACAGTTTGTGTGTAATGCTACCTCAGTGGCTGTCTAATTATTGTTCCCTTGTTCAGCCCACAAAACTGTAAACACCTTGGGAACTTGACACTTTTACTTATACAAAGGATTTGCTAAATATGTTTTGTTTGTTCTGTTTTGTTTTGGGAGACAAGGTCTCAGTAAGCAGCTTTGAACTTATAAATATCATCCTTTGTCAGTCTCTCAAATGCTTGGATTGCATTAAAAAAGCTTAGACTTCATGAAAATGCATGAGATGAATTACCAATAAAATGTTTATAAATAGTAAGTATTGTGGTTGAATACAGCCTCGATTTTTTAAAAAAGATTTATTTATTATGTATACAGTGTTCTGCCTGCACATCAGAAGAGGGCACCAGATCTCATTATAGATGGTTGAAAGCCACCATGTGGTTGCTGGGAATTGAACTCAGGATCTCTGGAAGAACAGCCAGTGCTCTTAACCTCTGAGCAATCTCTCTAGCCCCAGTCTCAAATTTTTATTATTCGTTTTTGATTGGTAATAATTTATGTCTAAGATCGAGAACCAAGATATTGAACATAAATGAAGAAGCATCCTCCATGTGCTGAGGTAGAGAGGCAGGGAGGGTGGAGGGGTATGCTAAGAGAAAGGACTCTGAGAGATGTTTAAAGTATCCACCAATCTTCAGCAGGACAATGAACTCTGCTTTTGGGTTGGGAGTGGATTCAGTTGATTTCACATCACATTAGTTGTAACATAGTTGTATGTCCCTGAAGCATTAGTTGTCAAATCACCTGAGTGCCAACATAATAGGACAGTCAATGAATGTTACGATTTTGAAAAGCTAAGTTCACTTCAATTAAGGTTTTGGTGGAAAGCATTTATAAACATGCAAGGCAAAACAAACAGAAATATACAAACTAAAAGTATATGCAGCTGGAAGTGTTGGCTTGAAATGTTTGCCTCTTCAAATTCATGATATTAAAGATTTATCATTCAGTTCTGCTTCTAAGTTATAGGCCCAATGGGTTGAAGTGACTGATTCTGCACTTACAGGTATCCTGGAGGCCAATTACACAAACTTAAAGTGTAGATGTGCCGGAATAGTCTCAGGCGTTATCCATCCAAGCTTCATAGAACGGATTCAAATCAGACCTCGTGGGAATGGCTGCCCAAAGGATGAAGTCCTGTAAGTTTCAAGAAAAAAAGTATTATGTATCTCTTTTGCTGAGTGAAAAGCAGATGAAATATATCTGTAATTACCAATAGTATGGTACCAAGGTCTCAGAGACCAGTTTGATGTTGCTAAGTATCTGAGGTTAATAAATGAAAATTTGTAATATTTAAGGACTTGTTTTCAGCCATCCAAAACTGTAACCATTGCTCACTCATTTTATTTCTCAAGCTGTTCCACCGAGGTCTGTCTGTTGTGGTTACAGAGGCTGGAAGTGGGGGTTAAGGTTAACTCACTGAGGCATCAGTAGGCTAACCTGCCTACAGCATCCCTAGACAGGGATGGAGTCAGGAGTCCCTATTCTACATAACCCTGAAGGATGCTTACACAGAGCCTCCTCGTTCTCCATGTTGGAACCTCACTTTTATTGGCCGCTCTTCCCACAGTTGCCCTTTGCCTCCTTCAGCTTGCTTCTTTTCCTCCCCTTCATTCATCTCTGTGGACAGTGCTATGGAGGAGACACAGGACCTCATAGACCTCAGAGCACATTTCTGCATTTAAGCTACACTCCCCGCCCTCAAGAACTTCCTCCAGCTTTGGAAAGTTTGTTTGTTCCACTTTGAAACAAATGCTTTGTAGCTGGAATCAGATGTGTTTGACTTGCAAAGTAGAAATACAGGTTTTCAAAAATGTGTGAAATGTTTTCACTATGATGGCATGATACTTTTACCAATGTCTCTACCAATGAGAGTTCTAAATAAGCCACAGTTACTTCCTTCGATCTCCACAGTAGTCTAGTCATGGGGCCTAATGGAGGGACTGAGCAGGAGAACTCTTAACTTTCAGCAGCATTCTCCCTTGAGTCAATGCTCTCACCTCTCGATCAATGGAAGTAACACACCCTAGTTGTCTCTGCTTACCTAACACCAATTGTTTGGAAACAATGAAAGTTTTGGTGTATGTCTTCTTGCAAAATTCAGCATTTTTTGAGCATTAAACAGATACAGGAATAAAAGCTGCAAGTTATTGTGAGAAATCCACTAGTCAGCAATGAAAATACCAGTTGGCATAAATATGTTTTGCCATTATGATTCTAAAATCAACCTGGCAGATGCTGTCTTGAGGACCCACTTCTCACTTCTCTGAGATTCACCTAAAGAGGTAGAAATTCAAACTTAGAGAGGATGGCTCCTTGTTCTTTGTTGGATTATACATCTGATACATCAAGAAAATGTATTTTGTTTAAGGTCACACAAATTAGTGTTTACAGTCTCCTGTTTTTCTATTGCTTGGGAGATCTTTCTTTTCTGTTGTGGGGAGAAACCTTAATGCCATGTCTGGAACTTGATAACTATTCAGATCATAACTCCTGGAGAGTGGTTGCTAAAAGTGTGGGTTCTGGAGTCAGACAACCTTTACAGTAGCTCAAGTAATCCTGCTGTATGTACATTTGCAGTACAATCTTGGACTTGTTTAAAGTCTCTGAGCATCAAGTACATCAGATGGAGAGAAAGTCTAGTTCTTCTAGAACTGGGCTTGTGTGGGATGAATTGAGGGAACCACGTGACTTGTTGAGCTTCATGTATGGCGCACAGTGAGGACATTTGACAAACATTGCCCATTAGTTATGAGAGATGACTTTGTTGTTGATTAATTTCTTAGATCAGGAAAAGCCTTGACAATGTGGCTTGGAGAAGAATCACTGAGACCAACCTGCTTTGAAACTTCTTCCATGTTTAAATATATTCAAGTTTTTCAGATAAAACATTTTCAAGATAATATTTTCTAGTCCATTATTTTTTCTTCTGAGCTCAATGGCCAAAGCATTTGAATGATACTGGGGTATAAGTTTAGAAGTGACCCGACTTTGGAGTCTGCTATTTGGCCCTTCTCAAACTCATACAAAGATTATCAACAAGACAGTCTTTTAGCCCGGCGTTTGTGGTGCATGCCTTTAATCCCAGCACTCGGGAGGCAGAGACAGGTGGATCTCTGTGAGTTCGAGGCCAGCCTGGTCTCCAGAGCGAGTGCCAGGATAGACTCCAAAGCTGCACAGAGAAACCCTGTCTCAAAAAACAAAAACAAAAAAAAAAAACAAAAACAAAAGGACCGTCTCTTATGACATATGAGCTTCTGTTAACTTTGGGTTCCACAAGCCCTCTTGTTCCTCAGGCCTCACACCACAAATCACTTATTCCAGATTCAAATTTTCTTGCTCAAATTTCACTCTTCTAGGAATAATTATTTTCATAATCAACTCTCTTCATTATAAAAAAAAATACAGGATGGAACAAAATGTACCACTGATTCATTTTTCTTTTTTTTTTTTATTTCTCTCCAGGATCTGGACTAAGTCTAAGACAATCGTATGTGTGAATCCTCAAGCCAAATGGCTCCAAATAGTGTTGAAACTTATACGGAGGTGAGTGAACATACCAAGAGCTTTTCTAGCCAGCCGAGTTGGGGAATACTTTATTTACTAACAGGAGGAGCTTGTAGGACAATTGTCTGTTTTGCTGTTACCATGTATTGGCTAGAACAGGGCTGACTCATTCCAGCAATTCAGAAAGCTGTCCCCAGTGTGCACAATAGCATTTCTTCCATGTCGTCAAGGGAAAATTCTGGTTTCTTGTGTACATTCTTCTAAGTGTGACTTATTTTTGTTTTTAATTCACAGCAAATCTATGGCTTCAAAGGCCCCAGTTCCAGTGACTCAGAAAAAGCCTGTCTTTGCCTAAAGGCCCTATCCTCCAAAGGACACCTGCAGCCTCCTTTATTCCCTGCTCTGAATTCTAGCTGTGCTCTTAGTTGAAGAATTTCCAAGAAAATAACTTCCTTTTACAAACAAACATGACTGTCTGTAACAAAAGCCCTGAAGGAGCTGAAAGGGTTAACCCGAGATCCTTTGCATACTGAACCTCCATTCTTGTTGTCTGGGGATGGGAGTTTAGTTATAATCCACTTGGCCTGTGTTTGATAATGGACCTGATGTTTAATGTTAAACCGTCCTAGAGGAATGGAAACTCACCTATAAAACATGAACCTGTAGCTTGTATTAACAAGAAATGAATGGGTGTATGTCCATTGTTTTACATGCTTAGGAAAAGCAGGTTTCCAGAAGTTTCCTGGGCAGCCCATGCAGTTTCAACCTAACACGATGCATAGTGAAAAGCCTCGTGAAGAAAATAGAGTACTTCTACTTTTAAAGGTTTCTTGTATACAATTTATTGTCTTAGATTAAAACCAGTAACATTGAAAGACCCTAGGCTTAACCAGGCTCTCCAGCAGTATACAAATGCATTCCTTTGCACCGTGGTGGCCCTGATGATTTTTTTTTATAATCACATCTTTCACACAGACAAACATAACAGTCTTTTGTATCAAATTCTTTAATGTTTCCTATTCATCTAATGTCATTCAATAAACTTAATGAATACTTTGCTTATGACCAGTTCATTTTTAACAGACAAATTTCTCACAGTGAGATGCTCTTCAGCTGTCCCTAAGGAGACGTACGGTTTCAATCATGTTCATTTTTTCTGCATATCAGAGCCCTTTACAGATGACCTCAAATTATGTCAGCCACGAGAGCAGTTATGGCTCTTTCCCCAGGCATGCTAAATGTGATTTCCTCCAGACTTCAAACTCTTGCTGAAATCCGTTCTCACTGCCTGTTTACAAGGGTTCCCTGAGTCTCCGATGTTTTGTTTGACAAAGTGTTGCACTGAGTTGACAGGCAGAGGACTTAAACACCATTCTTTCCCACCGCTGCTCTGAGGTCATAGCCTGACTCTGCCTCTTGACCTTCCTTAGCTGCTTTGAGGTTTGTTCCCATCACATCTGGTTCACTCTTTCAGGCTCACTCTTTCATTTATATTCATTCATTCATTCATTCATTCATTCGTTTATTTTTGTCAGGGTGGTGGTAGTATTTAGTTTTGTATGGGTTTGTGCATGTGCTCATGTGTGTGGGGAGAGAGAGAGAGTGAGAGAGAGAAGGAAGAGTTCAAACCCCAATATCATTCTTCAGGAGTCAGCATCCATCTTATTTTATAGAAAGGGTCTCTCACTGACAAGGAACTAGCTCATAAGTAGGCTAGGCCAGCTGTCTACATTTGCCCCAGGGGAGGGATTATGGGGCTCTGAGGATCTAAACTCAGGTCCCCAGGCTTGTTCAGCAAGGACTTTACTCATTGAGCCAAGTCCTTCCCCACCTCTTTTTATTTTAGGCTTGCTTTCTTTCATTTGTTCTTTCTTTCGTTCATTTGCTCATTCTTTCATTTGTTCTTTCTTTCTCCCTATTTTTTCTTTTTTTCAAATTTTTTAATTTGAATTAGAAACAAGATTGATTTACATGACAATCCCAGTTCCCTTCTCCCTCCTGTCCTCCCCTACCAACCCCCCCAACTAAAACCCTACCTATCACATACCCTTTCTTCTATTCTTCACCTGACTCAACCTTTCTGCTCCCTCATGACCTCTGCATCCTTCCTCTTCTTTCCTTCTCATTCTCATAGCTCCCTTCCACCTCTTCCCAAGCTCTCAATTTGTTCAGGAGATCTTGACCCTTTCTCCAAGGGACCATGTATGTCTCTCTTAGGGTCCTCCTTGTTTACTAGTTTCTCTGGCAGTGTGGATTGTAGGCTGGTAATCCTTTATTCTATGTCTAAAATCCACATATGAGTGAGTACACATCATGTTTGTCTTTTTGTGATTGGGTTACCTCACTCAGAATGGTTTCTTCTAGTTCCATCCATTTTCCTGCATGTTTCAAGATTCCATTGTGTTTTTCCGCTGAGTAGTACTCCATTGTGTAAATGTACCACATTTTCTCTATCCATTCTTCGGTAGAGGGGCATCTAGGCTGCTTCCAGTTTCTGGCTATTACAAATAGTGCTGCTATGAACATCGTTGAACAGATGTCCTTGTTGTATGAATGTGATTCTTTGGGGTATATGCCTAAGAGTGGAATTGCTGGATCTTGTGGTAGACTGATTCCCATTTTCTTGAGGAGTCACCATACTGACCAAAGTGGCTGTACAAGTTGGTACTCCCACCAGCAGTGGAGAAGTGTTCCCCTTTCTCCACATCCTCTCCAGCATAAACTGTCATTGGTGCTTTTGATTTTGGCCATTCTGACAGGAGTAAGATGGTATCTCAGAGTGGTTTTGATTTGCATTTCCCTGATGGCTAATGGTGTTGAACACTTTCTTATGTGTCTTTCAGCCATTTTAGATTCCTCTACTGAGAATCGTCTATTTAGTTTTGTACCTACTTTTTAACTGGATTGTTTTGTGTTTTGGAGACTAGCTTTTTGAGTTCTTTGTATATTTTGGAGATCAGCCCTCTGTCAGATGTGGGGTTGGTGAATATCTTTTCCCAGTCTGTGGGCTGCTGTTTTGTCTTGCTGACTATGTCCTTTGCCTTACAGAAGCTTCTCAGTTTCAGGAGGTCCCATTTATCAATTGTTGGTCTCAGTGTCTGTGCTACTGGTGTAATGTTCAGGAAGCAGTCTCCTGTACCAATTAATTCAAGGGTATTTCCCACTTTGTCTTCTAATAGGGTTAGTGTGGCTGGGTTTATGTTGATGTCTTTGATCCATTTTGACTTAAGTTTTGTGCAGGGTGAAAGGCTTGGATCTATCTTCAGTCTTCTACATGTCCTCATCCAGTTATGCCAGCACCATTTGTTGAAGATGTTCTCTTTGTTTCAGCATATAAATTTGGATTGTTTGTCAAAAATCAGGTGTTCATAGGTGTGTTGGTTAATATCAGGGTTTTCAACTCTATTCCATTGGTCTACCTGTCTATTTTTGTGCCAATAGCAAGCTGTATTCAGGACTATAGCTCTGTAATAGAGCTTGAATTCAGGGAGGGTGATGCCTCCAGAAGTTTCTTTATTGTACAGGGTTGTTTTGGCTACCTGGATCTTTTGTTTCTCCATATAAAGTTGAGAATTGTTCTTTCAAGGTCTGTGAAGATTCGTGTTGGGATTTTGATGGGGATTGCATTGAATCTGTAGATTGCTTTTGGCAAGATTGCCATTTTTACTATGTTGACCCTACCTATCCAAGAGCATGGGAGATCGTTCCATTTTCCTGTATCTTCTTTAATTTCTTTCTTTAAAGACTCAAAATTCTTATGGTATAGGTCTTTCACTTTTTTGATTAGTGTTACCCCAAGGTATTTTATGTTGTTTGTGGCAATTGTAAAGGGTGATGTTTCTCTAATTTCTTTCTCCACCAATGTGTCATCCATATATAGTAGGGCTACAGATTTTTTTTGAATTAATCTTGTATCCTGCCACTTTGATGAGGGTGTTTATCAGCTGTAGGAGTTCCCTGGTATAGTTTTTTGGGTCACTTATGTAGACTATCATATCATCTGCAAATAGTGAGAGTTTGACTTCTTCCTTTCCGATTTGTATTCCCTTCATCTCCCTTTGTTGTCTTATTGCTCTAGCTAGAACTTCAAGGACAATATTGAAGAGGTATGGAGAAAGTGGACAGCCTTGTCTTGTCCCTGATTTTAGAGGAATTGCATTGAGTTTCTCTCCATTTAATTTGATGTTGGCTGTCAGCTTGCTGTATATTGCTTTTATTATGTTGAGGTATGTTCCTGTTATCCCTGATTTCTCCAAGACCTTTATCATGAAAGGGGTATTGGATTTTGTCAAAGGTTTTTTCAGCATCTAGTGAGATGATCATGTGGTTTTATTTCCTCAGTCTGTTTATATGTTGGATTACATTGATGGATTTTCGTATGTTGAACCATCCTTGCATCCCTGTGATGAAGCCTACTTGATCATGGTGGATGATTTCTCTGATGTGTTCTTGGATTCTATTTGACAGTATTTTATTGAGAATTTTTGCATCAATGTTCATGAGGGATATTGGTCTATAGTTCTCTTTCTTAGTTGTGTCTTTGTGTGGCTTGGGTATCAAGGTTATTGAAGCTTCATAAAAAGGGTTTGGCAATGACCCTTCTGCTTCTATTGTGTGGAATACTTTGAGGAGAATTGGTATTAGCTGTATCTTGAATTTCTGGTAGAATTCTGCACTGAAGCCATCTGGCCCTGGGCTTTTTTGGTTAGGAGACTTCTGATAACTGCTTCAATTTCATTAGGGCTTATAGGTCTATTTAAGTTGCTTATCTGTTCTTGATCTAATTTTGGTAAGTGGAGTCTGTACAGAAAATTGTCCATTTCCTTTAGATTTTCGAATTTCGAGGAATATAGGTTTTCAAAGTATGACCTGATGATTCTCTGGATTTCCTCTGTGTCTGTTGTTATGTCCCCCTTTTCATTCCTGATTTTATTAATTTGCATGATCACTCTCTGCTGTTTGGTACGTTTGGATAAAGGTTTGTCTATCTTGTTGATTTTCTCAAAGAACCAACTCTTCATTATATTGATTCTTTGTATTGTTCTCCTAGTTTCCATTTTATGGATTTCAGCCCTCAATTTGATTATTTCCTGGTGTCTGCTCCTCCGGGGTGTATTGTCTTCTTTGTGTTCTAAAGCTTTCAGTTGTGCTGTTAATTCTCTAGTGTGATTATTCTCCTGTTTCTTCATGTGGGCACCTAGCGCTATGAACTTTCCTCTTAGCACTGCTTTTAAAGTGTCCCATAGATTTGGATATGTTGTGTCTGCATTCTCATTGAATTATAGGAAATCTTTAATTTCTTTTTTTATTTCTTCCTGGACCCAAGAATTGTGCAATTGGGTGTTACTTAATTTCCATGAGTTTGTAGGTTTTCTGCAATTTGTGTTGTTGTTGAACTCTAACTTTAAAGCATGGTGGTCTGATAAGACACAGGGGGCTATTTCAATTTTTTTGTACCTATTGAGGTTTGCTATGTTGCCAAGTATGTGGTCGATTTTAGAGAAGGTTCCATGTGGCACTGAGAAGAAGGTAAATTGTTTTGTATTTGGATGGAATATTCTATAGATATCTGTTAAGTCCAATTGGGCCATAACTTCTATTAGTTTCTTTGTTAAGTTTCTGTCTGGTGTTCCTGTACAGTGGTGAGAGTGGGGTGTTGAAGTCTCCCACTATAAGTATGTGCAGTTTTATGTGTGATTTGAGTTTTAGTAATGTTTCTTTTACAAACATGGATGCTTTTGTATTTGGGGCATAAATGTTCAGAATTGAGACTTCGTTCTGATGGATTTCTCCTGTGATGAGTAGGAAGTGACCTCCTTCATCTCTTTTGATTGATTTTAGTTTAAAGTCCAATTTGTTGGATATTAGGATTGTTACCCCTGCTTGTTTCTTAGGTCCATTTGATTGGAAGCTATTTCCCCAACCTTTAATTCTTAGGTACCGTCTGTCTTTGAAGTTGAGGTGAGTTTCTTGTATGCAGCAGAAGGATGGATTCTGTCTTCTTATCCATTCTGCTAATCTGTGTCTTTTTATAGGGGAGTTAAGACCATTAATGTTGATGGATATTAATGACCATTGATTGTTCATTCTTGTTTGTTTTTGATTTGGTGATGGTGGCAAGATTATGTGTGGGATTCTATCTCTTTTTCCTTTTGGCTGTTGGTAAAGTGGGATTATCTATTGCCTATATTTTTCTGGTTGTAGTTAACTTCCTTGGGTTGCAGATTTCCTTCCAGAACTTTCTGTAGGGCTGGATTGGTGGATATGTATTGTTTGAATCTGGTTTTGTCATGGAATATCATTTTCTCCATCTATATGGATTGAAAGCTTTGCTGGGTATAGTAGTCTGGGCTGGCATTCATAGTCTCTTAGTGTAGGTAGAATATCTATCCAGGACCTTCTGGCTTTCAGAGTTTCCATAGAAAAGTCAGGTGTAATTCTGATAGGTTTGCCTTTATAAGTTACTTGACCTTTTTCCTTTGATGCTCTTAATATTTTCTATTTGTTCTGTATGTTTGGTGTTTTGATTATTATGTGGCTAGGAGACCTTTTTTTGGTTCAGTCTATTTGGTGTTATGTAGGCTTCTTGTATTTTCATTGGCATGTCTTTCTTTAGGTTGGGAAAGCTTTCTTCTATGATTTTGTTGAATATGTTTTCTGTGCCTTTGAGTTGGATTTCTTCACCGTCTTCTATACCTATTATTCTTAGGTTTGGTATTTTCACGGTATCCCATATTTCCTGAATATTTTTTTTGTTTTAGGGATTTGTTGGACTTAAGATTTTCTTTGGTTGATGATTCTATTTCCACTAGTGTATCTTCAACTCCTGAGATTCTCTCTTCCATCTCTTGTATTCTGTTGGTTACGCTTATGTCTGTAGTTCCTAATCATTTACCCAGCTTTTCTATTTCCAGCATTCCCTCAGATTGTGCTTTCTTTATTGTCTGTATTTCAGTTTTTAAGTCTTGAACTGTTTCCTTGAGAGATTTGTTGATATCTTGTATTTTTTGGTTTGTTTTTTCTCCCATTTCTTTAAGGGGTTTTCTCATGTCCTCTTTGAGGTCCTCTATCATTTTCATGAAGATGTTTTTAAGGTCATTCTCTTCTGCTTCATCTGCATTGTGATGTTCAGGTCTTGCTGGTGTATGGTTCCTAGTGTCTGTTGGTGTCATGTTGGGTTTTCTGATGTTGAATGTGCTTTTACATTGACCTCTTCTCATCCTTTCTTCTGATGGGTGTAGCAGGAGTCTATTCCTCTCCTGGTGGGTATGGATCCCTTCTGGTAGATGCAAACAGTTCCAATACTCTGATGTCTGTCCTCTTGTCATGGATGGAGGTGGAACTGCCACCGTGGCCTCGGCAGTGTCCTGGTGTGTTGGGTCCCGCTGATGATCTCAGATCCGGGGAGCAAACCCTGGCGACAGATGCCTCTGAGCAGGGTCGCTCTATTTTTTTCTTTTTTGAGACAGGATCTCAGTCTGTAGCTTGTGCTAGCCTGAAACCCACTATGTCTGCCAGGCTGTCCTTGAATTGCTGCAGTCTTCCTGCCTCAGTCACCCAGAGAACACAAGTGTGAACCCCAATGCCTGGCTTTCTCCTTTTCTTATTTTTTAATAAGTATTTTCAGAAGGAATAAAAGCTAATTACAAATATTATATTCTCTGTCATCTATAATTTAGCATTTTTATTACAGATATGTGAAGGAAATATACACTGTCTTCAAATTACTACAGCCAAGTGCTTTTTTTACTTCAGCGGTTAGAGATTGGGAACTGGGCTTCAGTTTTATTATGGCATATAGTTCAAGAAATATTCAGGATCCTCAAAACAATCAATGCTGCCATTTGTCATGAGGCAGCTACTATTAACCATTCTGCTATGGCTGGCAGAAATATGGTACAGTAAGTGGGCACCAGAAACCATCCCTGTAGCACTACTATCTATGGGAGGTAATATCATCAGTAGACATAGAAACAAATCGACATTCGTTGACTTCATCCATATAACTAGTCAAAGACAAACCAGAATTTGAACCCAGGGTTCCCAGACTCCTAAGTGGATGCCCCTCATCATCACAGTAGACTCAGAATACATTCAGATTTTTTTTCTGGCTTCAGCCCCCTTGCTTGCCCTCCTCCTCAGAGCCTATCAAAGCCAGAGGACTTTGCGTGGTAGGAAGTACTTAAGGGATAATGGGAAGGGGAAAGAGTCCCTGCCCCTCACCTGCCTAGACTCAGTTTACGACTCTTGCTGACTCAGCCACGAGTTTTGGCATCTTTGACTAGAGGTCGTCGTACACAGAAACTTCATGTAGAAATTATGCTTCCTAAAAACCCTACAAGGTTATTAATTTGACAAATTAACCATGTTCTGGATAAAAATGCATGCTTTAGCCTCTTTGCATGAACTATACAAAGCAAAACCACGTGTATGTGTTATTTTCATGAATGTTTTGTCTCATTCGAATTTATTCCTCACATGTAAGCCTTCCCTATACATTCATAAGTCACCTTTAATTTCATTTTTTAAAAAAAAACAACAAAAATACATTTTTCAATAAAGGCAGAAGTAGACTGGCATCTTTTTCTTCTTCCTCAGCTTCAGTTATAGATAATCTTCTTCAAACAATGTAACTCCAACGTCCCCAAATCACCAACATAGCCACTATTGAAACACTTAGGTAGTTCCTGTCTCACACTCAACCTGACTGTCCTTTCTCCTAAACAGTAAACTTGCTGATGTTGCTTTGCTCTAACTCATGAAGAAATTCTTTGCAGTGGCAAGTCATGAATCCCAGCTGTACTCTAGTGGAAGTGTCTGAGGCTTTGAAGGATACCTCAGACAGCATAGATAGGGTGTCTGAAGCTCTGAGGGAATTCAGACTGCATAGACAGGGCATCTGAAATTCTGAGGGAATTCTCAGACTGTACAGCCACAATGCTGGAGTCTAGAAGGCCTGTGAAGCTGAGAGGGCCTCAGGCTGCACAGTCAGCAACACTGAGCCATGCTCCCTGCCACTGGTGACGTGACTGTAGATCACAGTAATATACTGTATATTGTTTTACAGCTAAAAGCATTTTGACTTTTTTCACAAGGAAATGATAAATGCTTCAGGCAAAAGATGAACTTCTCTCCTGATTTGAGCCTCACACAGTGTATACATGATCAAAACATAACATGTGGTTCCTTCAAAATATGTATGGTTTTTAAGCATCAATTTAAAAGGCTAAAAAAAAAGCTGCAGATTAGGGAAGGGTGGGGGCACCCTCTCTGTGTTGAAGACTGATGGGTGGTGGTGACACATCCGTTGCTCATACTTCAGTCCCGTGGGGACGTCTGGGCTGCTGCTGAGCAGTGAGGCCTGAAGGCTGTGGGTAAATGTGGAAAAGGGAGAAAATGAGACACACGTGAGGCCTGAACTGGTTTTCTAGAATGCCAGCACCCATTCCTCAGGAGTCACCGTAACGTTATGAGCACTCAGCTGATTTAGAAGCAGGCTTAAGTCATAAGCAGCTGTAAGAGAACTTGTTGTTGAACCAATCAGTAGAGGGTCTGAAGGAAACTTTGGAAGGGAGCAACTGTAGATTGTTAAAACAGGATTTAGCCAGGCGTTGGTGGTGCACGCCTTTAGTCCCAGCACTCCAGAGGCAGAGGCAGGCGGATCTCTGTGAGTTCGGGGCCAGCCTGGTCTCCAGAAAGAGTGCCAGGATAGGCTCCAAAGCTACACAGAGAAACCCTGTCTGGAAAAACCAAAAATAAATAAATAAATAAATAAATAAATATAAATACAGGATTTAGGCATTCATGACTACATGCACACATCTACACACCTATATGCCAGTTCATCAAAAGTCAAAGTAAATAGAGCTGAAGGGAAAGTACAAAGAGATGCTCACTGAAGCAAAGTGATTGCTCTGGGAGACTAAGCAAAGGAGCCACAGACCTAGAGGTACAACCATGTCCTAGCAGCAGAACACAAGAGCCCTGAAACAGACTGAGCGATGCACCGACCCGCCTACCTCCAGAGTCCCAGGAGGAGAACATTCTCCTACTCTGCCTGAAGGGCACAACTGGCCTCCCCTTGAAACCACTGTGCGGATTTGCTTCTCTTATCTTCCATATTCCCACAGCTTCTTTCAGCACAGAAAGGTCCATTGTAGTGCTCCCATATAGTGCTCCCAACTCTATGGAATGTCTCAGGCATATTCCAGAATTCTCTCTCTCTGGGGCAGAGGAGCTTTAATTTAAGAACTACTGATACGAGTAACACTCAAGAAAGCAGTCTTCCCTTCTAGGCAATTATGATGCTGGTAACGCTTGGAAGACATTGTTCATCCATACTAACACAATGAGAACGATCTAGGGGGCTGTTTCCCCCTTGCCAGGCTAATCAAATCATAGTTTAGATACACTGAAACTTAGTCATTAAGGGTTCAGTCCAGTGAATTGTATGGAACAACCCAATCCCTTCCCTGTCCCTACAGTTTGGCTTTTCCGGGACGTCACATAAACAGAAGCATACTATCTATCTGCAGTCTTTTGCCTGACTTACTTTTCCTTTGCACACGGGTTTGGAGATACATCATGTTGTTGAATGTATTCCCAGTTTCTTTGTCGTTGTTAATACTATTCTATCGAGTGGATGTACCACAAATGGCTTATTGGTTCACCAGTTGATAGATACTTGAATTGTTTTCAGTTTGGGCTCTGATGAATTTAACTGCTGACTATATATATGCACAAGTCTTTGCACAAACACATTCTTGTTTCTGTCTGGTAAAAGAGAAATTTGCTCCCCGTTAAGTACTTAGAAGTGGAATCTCTGCATCGTGTGGGGTATGTATGTTTAACTTTATACAAATACTATTCTCCATGAGCAGCACAGCAGCTTGCGGCAGTGTTCCAGTGGCTTCATCACTTTGCCAACACCAGGTTGGACAGCTTGTTAGGATGAGTCACAAAAGTCAGGAAAGGGCTTTGCTTGTCACATTAATCACTTCTGTGCATCTGTGTCAGAGTACCAGAGAGAACAACATGATAGGAAAGAATTATTTTGACTCATGGCTTCAGGGGATTCTGCCCGTGGTTGTTCAGCTCCAGGAGCTTGGGTAAAACATCTTGGCAATGGGAGACTTTAAACTTCATGCATTTAAATGACTTTCGTAGTCTCAATTTATATTTCCCTAGTGGCCACAGTTGTTGAGTAGGCTTTTACCTGTGTGTCTTTGAGATTTACCTACTTACAGAAGAAATAAGCCTTAAATCATTTTTCATTGCGTTAAGCTGTCAAAGGGAAAATGACTGTGTGCATGAGTCTATTTGCAACTGTCTCATATTTCAGACATCTATGTGTTTTTCCTCTTCCTGGTGCTACAATGGCCTTGATTGGAGCAACTTAATGTAAGTCTCAAAACTCTATATTAGGAACCCTTAAGCTTTGTACTTCTGAAAAAAAAATATGTTTTGGCTTACTCAAGCCCTAATTGCAAGCTCTCCCATAGAAAGCTTAGAGTTGTCAGGTTCTGCCCCCAAAGAGGATTTTGATTAGTATTGCATCAAATTTGTGGGTCAGTGTGGGGAGAATTGACATCTGACTATTGAGTCTTCCAGTTTACGAACATGGTATTTCTCTCTACATGACTTTTCTCTAGTTTCTCTCAGCAATATTTTATAGGTGTTCACATTTGCATCTTGCAGTGCTCCCAAAGCCAAACTATGAGCTGAAGCATTTGAGAGATATCCCTCTGTCGAAGCCAGTATTTACCATCCACATCATCTGAACGACAGACAGTCTGATGTGGTTTCTGTCTTAGCTTTTATTGGCAATTGCTGAGTATTACGTGATGCATGCACTCAAAGATGATCCGTATAGTCCGTAAGGCTAAGATTTCTTTATTCAGATAAACACCAGCCCAAATGCAAGCCAGAGCGTGTGCCCAGAGGTTGCAAGCTATCGTGGCTAGAGAGAAGGGGCATCCACATGTGCGCAGTCCCTTAAGAATTGTCCCCTTGTCATCTTTGACCTCCCCTAACCACGCCCCCATGGGCGTGGCCAGGCACACCTATAGGGGCTACTAGGAGGCGGGGCTACAGTGTCTCCCTACAGGCAATAGTTCCCCATTTCCCTCTTCATTTCAGAAAAAGGGCGACCAGATCCCTACATCTACTCTGAACCTCTCCCACCCTTGCCAGCTCCTTTTGCTGCGTTGCCACAGACACATGTCCCTTCCTCCCACCAAGGCCAACCTCTCCACCTGTGTTCTAAATCACCCTGGCTCCCATCTGAGACACCACATGATGTGAACTATCCTTTCCAAATAGGTTAGTTCTTTTTTTATTTATTTTTTATTTTTTTTGGTTTTTCAATACAGGGTTTCTCTGTGGCTTTGGAGGCTGTCCTAGAACTAGCTCTTTGTAGACCAGGCTGGTCTCGAACTCACAGAGATCCACCTGCCTCTGCCTCCCGAGTGCTGGGATTAAAGGTGTGTGCCACCACCACCCGGCAGTCAATTAGTTCTATCTCAAAAAAGCAAGACTTTTAAAAACAGTCTACCTGGCTGCTTTCTGGCTACCTTTCCCAGTGCCTTCCTTACTCTGAAGCCCTCTCCAATCCAGCTTCTGCCACACCACTTCCTCATCATTGGCTGCCAGAAGGTCACCAATGACCATTTGTAAAGCAGGCTAAGCTGCTGCTGTTTCTATGACAATGCTGGTTGAGTTTAATGGTTTGCAACAAAACATTTATCTCTTGCCCGCTTGTCTTCAGGTCAACTATGGTTCAGCTGACTCGGCTGAATTTGGCTTCGAGCTAGGCCTCTTGTTTAGAGGAAATCAAATGGTATTCAGCATGTATTCTTGTCACAGTTACTGCAGATACCCAGACGAAGAAACATGCTGTGCCTCTTGTGGTCTAACTTGCCACTTTCACTCACTTTTGTTTTTTACAGTGACAAAAAAAATACAAAATATCTATACAAAATACAAAATACTTATCTTGTACATAGATATAAGTTATAATTGTGATTGTATGATACATGTATACATCATGGGTTGATTAAATTAAGCTGATTAAAGCATCCACCACCTATTGTGTTCATTCTCTTCAGTGAGAACCTTTAAAGTCGACACTTTTAACAATTCTGGTATACACAATATGTTATTGCCTATGGTCACCATCCTTAGCTAGTCGTGTTGGATCTCTAACACAACTGCCAGGCCACATGGAAGGGGGTATGGGTGCTGAGAAGGGTAGAGAACTGGGACTGATAATAAATCTGCTACAGTTACCAAGTAGAGTCAGCATTTTGTGCTTCTCTTAGGGAACCCAACAGTTTCTGGGAAACAACCAGTCCACACCTAAAACCTCTCCCTTGGCACTCAGAACACCACACTTCCAGGTTCCTTCTTCCTCTCTGCCTTCTCAGACTCACTTTCCTGTTCACCCTTCTCTCTCCAGCCTCTCAGTATCTAACTTTTCTTCACCCTCGTTTTAACGCTATAGACTTTCTTCCCAAGAAACAACTAAGACTACAGACTTCATTAGCGTGTAAGCATTTAGTTCCATTCCATCTTCCATCCCACGTTCACTGAGTCCCACTACATTGAGTGTTTTATCTCTGCTCTGGATTTTATTGAAGCTACCCAAAACTCAGTGTCAAGAACCAAATCAATGGCTGAATTCCAGTCAGGCCCAGCTCTAGCACGTCCCACATCAATGATGCCCACAACTTGTCTAATTGTGCAAAGTGGAAAACGGGGTCATTTCAAGACTTCTCTCACCACTAGATCTACCTCTAGTCACAAAAATCTGAGGATCACTATCCATTCTGCTTTCCAGCCATACTCTTCGTTCAGCTTTACCATACCCCAGTCCAAGATCCAGGTCCACCTAGACTAGATAGCTTAAAAGCTGCCTTCCTCTGCCCTCTGGTAACCTTCTTTAATGTACCCTAGTATCCCTCCAAGCTGGGGTTTTCATTCTGCTGTTCCTGCTTCATTTCTAAGCTCACGATTGCTTCCTCAGGAAGGCCTTCCGTACCCTGGATCAGCTGATGAGCTGGTCAGCCTGGATCAGCTGATCAGCTGGTCAGCCTGGATCAGCTTCCTTAGGATGTGCTGTTGCACAACCTTATCCATGACCTCAATCAGCATCACTAGTCTGACCATCTAACTACCATCTGTATCCTCATTAGGTTACTCTGTAAAGGCAAAAAAAAAAATAAAAAGGAAAGAAAGAAAGATAGATAGATAGAAAGAGAAAAAGCCATCTAGCTTTGCTCATTCCCTGAATCTTAGCCTCAATTAGAGTCTGCCACTTATAGATGTTCAACAAATATATATTGAACAAATATGTGAATGATTGATGTCTCAACAATCTCACTCATCATTACATTTTCTTACTTTGTCTTGTTTTTCTAACTGGATCGCAAACCTATTGGAGACAGCAAGACAAACTTATTTGTCTCCTGTAGGCAGAGACCAAGGTCAGTAAGCGATGCTTGTACAGAATTAAAACATCTTGTATAATGTGCTTGTTTAAAATATTTAGGACACACTTTGTTCTATATTACTTGGGACATGTGAACAGGAAACAGTACAACCTAACCACATGTTTCTAACGACCATTGTGCATGTGAGCGTCTGGCAGATAATTGTCATTGAAATTTAATGTAATGATACAATGCTGAGACCTCCCAGTTGAATTCCAATAAAATTATGTCATGGGGTTAAGGCACTATGATATATTACAGGAAAATGAAAAATCAGTGTAAATGCATTTATCATAAAGCTAAGATGACTAACATTTATTAAACTCTGGAATGATATCATTTCAGTGTACAAACAAGAAACAAGAGTCCCTTGAAGGGAATGAGTCTTTGAAGGAACCAGCAGACGCATGAGTAAGTTCATGGAGCAGGCAAGGAACTTGGGAATATCTAGTCAGGTCTAAAGGAGACAGAGGGATAGGGTGTTTTAAAGTCTCAGCTGAGATTCTCTTGTTTCTTATTGGCACCCTAAATGAACAACCCTGCTTCCCTCAACCCAGATGTCAACTCCTTCCCACCTGTAGAGAGATTTGAGGTAAACTTCACAAACTACAAAGAAGTTCTTTACTGCCCTCTGGTGGCCTATGGAGGAAATATGTTCAAATTGAAGAAGGAGGTCCTTGGAGGGGGTAACATTCTCCCACTTGTCCTCTTATTTAGTCAAATCCCTAGGTCTGGGGACAAGTAAATCCTGTGAATCCTTTCAGTGAACAGACAAATTCAGAAGTCCAGGATCTCACCTCCCAAACTGGAATTCTTACTAAGTAGTGTTTGAGTTTGATAGCTAATCCTGAGGCTAAAACCCGGATGGTCTTTATGCATGAATGCTGAGAAGCTTTTGCCCCTGTGTTTTCCCTTTTTCATGTCTTCCATACTCCTCACTACAAAGCACCACATGCATTCCTCCAGCGAGGCTTGTAGCCAGATGAAGAGAGGATGGGTGGGAGAAGAGGAATCAAGATTTGACCATGTGGGCAAGAGAGATGGCTCAGTATGTAAAGCCAAGTAGTGACCAAGCCTGACAACCTGAGTTCAATCGCTGATGCACATGGTAGAAGGAGACAACCAATTCCTCCACCCTCCATATTACACACCATGACACAGGTATATATACATACATGCACAAAATAAATACATGTAAATTTTTTTAAAAGATTCGGTCCTGCTATCTCTATGACTAACTCCAATATAATTAAATCATATTGTTATCAGACCTAGGGGTTATAATCTGTGCCCCAAGTCAGGTCCAATCACTTGTTCTCAAGAAGCTAATTAAAGGAGCCAAATTTATAGTGCAGACCAGAAAGGAGAGATTTACTCCATGTGGTCTCATAGAACAAATAGATCCAAGGAACCTCTCAAGTCCACCTTCAGGGTTCTGAAGCGAGACCAAAATTTAAATAGAGAGCCAAGGACATGCAGATCCAAGCAATCCATGTCAAGGAATGATCCTGACGACCTTTGACCCAACTTTATCTGGGTATGCTTCCATCTGGTCCTGTGAGGTGCTCTGAGGAGTTGCTAGAACCACTTAAAGTCTCTTTGGGGGAGACAAGAACCCCTCTCTGGCTGGTGCTCTTCACTTCTCCCTGCATGAAATTGCTGGGGAAATTACCATTTCTTTGGGGAACCATTGTTTCAACAGTTTGATGGTTAAATTGGGGGACACAAGTGTCTCTTTAGAAAGTCTTCATTTCTGCCAGGCTGGCTACAGTCTGAGTCTCAGAATCATTACACTTACAGATGAAAAGAACATTAACCTCAGAGGGAATTAAGACTAAAGCCATCTTTAGATCAGGTCTTGTAATATGATGTAGGTGCTGGGACATAGACATTCTAAAGAGTTGGGATTACTCCAGCTCCTCATGTTGTTCAATGGTCTTCTAGAAGTGCCACAGGCAACCCCAAGTTCAGTCTACAGTCCTCTACTGGCATCCAGTGGTAAGTGGCGCAATTGTTAAAACATCCGGCTCATTGGCCCTCATAATAATGACCAGGGAGATTGGAGCCCAAAACCAGGGCTCCCAGAAGGGACAAGAGGAATGTAAGAAATGTGTCCACCGGCCACCATCAACTGAAACCTAATTCTTCCCTTTAAGGAGATGAATACCAGTTCATTGTCCACGGCCAAGTGCCAAGCTAAAAGATTTTCTTTTGTGCTTCCTCTAAAATTGGGTGGGGAGTAATTGCCAACAGTTTAAGTAAACAGAGATCTGTTATTCAATAGTAAATTAGTATTTCTAAATTAGCAAATGGCTGGTGCAATTCCTGGCTTCTAGTCTGAATCATCACAACACACACGCACACACACACACACGCACACGCACACACACACGCACGCACGAACACGCACACAAATCCACGCACACGCTCACACACCTTTTTGCCATTTGCTTCACTTGCATGTCCTGTGCTTTATGCCTCCGCCTCATAAGAAATAAGAATGACAGTAAGCAAAGAGCCGCGCACTGATTTCAATAGCATCTCTTCCAGGGAGCGAGTGTTGTTAGGAAAACAAACGAAGAGAATGCAGTCCCACGCGGCGGGTGGGACAGTGGATGGGAAACAAACCTGCAGACGTGGCTCATATGGAAAGTTTTATTAGAAAGGGGAAGTAAGGGAAGGAAAGGAAAAAAAAAGAGGTAAATAGGCACAGAGACAGAGAGAAAGGGGGACTGAGAGAGTTGCCTCCTCAGAGAGAGAGGACCTAACAGAGGGGGGAAGAGTGGGTGGAGTTTTTCTTTTAAAGGGTCCTTTGCACCTGCATGCTGACCACATGGTGAAGTAGCAGTCATAGAACCCCGGGCTGACCAGGGTACTGCATGAGTGCATTCTGCCACAGGGACAGGCCAGCATAATGCCTGAATCCTTACAGGTGTTCCCTGTCAGTCAAGAACAACGGACATCACTGGTAAGCAACCACATGTCAGAATAACATCTTTTATTCTTGCTTAACATTTGTATTCTTCATAGAGTCCCTCAGCTGGATTCAACTCCACACTTCCATTTACAAACTACAGCCCACCCTCTCCGTTCTTGTTGTTTAACTGAAGCGCGTTCTCCACATTTTCTCACCGTGATAACCTTATATACAGACACACACTTCGTGGAAGGTCATGCAACTGAAAGTGTCAATTGCGGGAAGAGGTGGGAGTGTAAACCAGGGTGAACAGGATTAACTTTGCCGTGATTAATACAACCTGGATTCAAGCTCCTGGATTTTTGTTTGCTTATTTGTTGTTTTGGGGTTTGAGTTTTGTTTTGTTTTTCCTCCCTGTTAAAAGCCAAGCAACCCTCCTAATTTTATATGTTCCCTGTTACCTTCCATCTATTGCTGTAGGATTAATGAAAAGGATGGTCCCCGCCCCCTCTAATTACTTCTTAGACAGACTGAAGAGGGAATGACCTGATAATCGAGTGGGCTGACGGTCCCCTGTCAGTTCACTGAAGCTGGCTTGTCCATCTCCAGTTGCAATGGGGCCATCTGACAGTCAGGGCAAGGGTTCAACTTTCTATGTAGACCTGTGACTTCTGGAAACTCTGGCCAGTTCCAAAGCCTACTGACTGACAGGGACCTTGAATGTCCCTCTGAGGCCTAAGGAAAGCTAAAATTCCAAGGAAGATTAAAATTGAGGAAGTCTTCCAACTTTCTTTCCACTCTCTCCATTGTCTGTGTGCTCTGGTTTTGCATTCTGGACTGTCTTCCAAACCTAACTGCAGCCTCTGGGCTGGCCTTGACCCTTAAGATCACCCTTCCACTTCAAAGTGAAGAATTTATGAAACTTTGGGGAAAACTTTGGCCAAAATCTGAGGTTGTTTTTGTGAGAGGGGGGCAATACTGTAGTCATCATAAATTAGTAACAAAAATGCAGACGTGTCCTGCAAGCTTGGAACACGCTGTATGATGTTAGTAGTTGGCCAGTGGCTTTCATCCCAGGAAGGGAGTGGGGTAATGCTACATTTTGCTGAGGGCAAAATGACAGTTTGGCTGTTGTGTGTACTCTAACCAAATGGCCCCAAAGCTAACTCCACTTCTTATCTCATCCTTTGGCCAATAGATACAAAGCCCCATGACCAGCCAGGATCAGGACCCATTGTCATAAGGTGCTGAGCTAGAAAAGGAATGTGTAGAATCCTAGGGTTAGGAGGTAAGCTTGGGATAAATAACCTAGTCAAATGTCCTTCTAGGAGTGAGGAAAATGGGTGTGTAATTCAGTGCAACATGCCCCAAATGTTAGCTATTAGAGTAAAAACTACTTGATCAAGTGGAGACCTACTATTCTACTTGGGCCAAGGGACCACCCCTGGGAAGGCAAGTCATGCCAATGAGCTGGTGAATGCTTAGTCCTTCCATGAGATAGTGAACTTTTCTACCCAGAATCCTCAAGCAGTTCACTGAACCACAGTTACAAAGCTCTGAAGTCGCATGCCTTTAATCCCAGCACTCAGGAGGCAGAGGCAGGCGGATCTCTGTGAGTTCGAGGCCAGCCTGGTCTCCAGAGAGAGTGCCAGGATAGGCTCCAAACCTGCACAAAGAAAAGCTCTGAAGTCTGCCTGCTTTTCTGGATAGTTTTCATTTCCTTCTTTCTATCTCTTCTCTAAGCATGTTTTCCTGAACACTTTGGGCTTTCCCTGAACACCTCCTTACTCTTTCTCCAGAGTCTCCCTCCCCACCACATAGCTGCTTGTCTACACCACATCTGACCTCCATGCCAGTTTAAATGGAGTGGTCTTTTTGCCCTTCTTTCTTCTGTTCTCCTCCTCTAGGTATCTGCTGCCAGAATTTACAGTTTGCTTGCTGTGGGGTTTTTCCCTAAACTGTATTAAAATTGTCCTCAGGCTTCTATTTGATCCATTCTTAAATTCTTCTATTAATGATACAAAAGAGCCCCAAGAAAAAAACTTTGATCTCCCCTGAATAATTGGATGACCCAGGTGGGCCCTCAAAATTCCAGTAGTAATAATTAGTAAATGGTGCAATTCTAATACCCATCTAAAAATGGTTCGGTCCCCTGGGAAGCAGCTTTGGTTCGGGGCTCTCTAGAAGGGAACCATGATTCAAGGATACGGATAAGCATGTTCATTCAAGAGGTGGCCCAAGAATGCAGTGGAGATCTAGAAGTGACAAAGTATGCTGGAGGATGTGCTGAGTCACCAGATGTGCCTTCAGGAATGTGGTACCTACTCCTCAGCTACTCGGTATGTGGCTGACAGCAGCTGGGGCACTCTAGGAATTGATTTTGGCCCTGGTTGCATGCCAGCAGCCTGGACACAGGCATGCTTGATGCAAAGGTATGATGCCTCATTCCTTCCTGCAGTCACAGCTGAATGGTACCCCAGCTTCAGGTCTCCCAGTCAATTCACGAGGCTGCTTTCTTCTTAATCAGCTGCCTTTCCTTCCCCAAAGGAGCTACACCTGAAAACACTCCCCAGCTACCCTCTGCTTACTAATCTCCCTAATGGCATGCCTACTGATATGCTTACCCCAGAACCTAGACTGCAAGGGTGGGTCTGACGGCTTGCTCAAGAAAGCAAAAGTTAAAAGCTAAAAAAGCAGTAAGGACCACCTTGGTGGCCCTAGAAGGCTTAAATGCAGTCCCCACACAGATGGTAGTAGAAACTGTTAACTGAGGTGGGTCATGAATGGCAAAAGACAAGGTGTCAGCAGGTGCAATGTATCAAGTATTTGAGAAATGAGGGTCTGAGAAAAAATGGAATCAGGTGGCCATTTCTGGCGGTATTAGGTGTTTCACAACAACAACAAAAAGATAATGGAAAGTAGAAAAGTAGCTGTTAGCCATTAAAGACCAGCTGTGTGTCATGACTAAACATTCATGTACCTCTTTAATTCTTACGTGCAGATCCAATTCCCATGGTAATGGCATTAGAAAATGGGGGTTTGGGAGACAATTAGGTCACGAGGGTCAAGCCTTTGTGAATGAGATTAGCGCCCTAATAAGAGACCCCAGAGAGCTTTTGGGCCCATTGAGACATGAAAGAGTTTACAATGAGAGGATAGCTTTCCTAACAGGAAGTGGATCCTCTGACACCGACTGGTGCCTCCTGGATATCAGACATGAGTCTCTAAAACAGTGAGGAGCTGATCTCTGTTGCCCATAAGCTGCCCATTGCAGAGAGCAGACACAGAGAAACTGTGGAGCCACAGGCCTTGTTGAAGTCTATTATGAGGATCTCTCAGACAGGGAATACAAAGCTAGATCCAGGGTTTAACCTGTTTAATCTGGTTGGACTGTCATCCTAGCCAGATCTTTCCTCCTGCCCTTCCCCCACCTCCTTCTTCTCATTCCATAGCCCGGGATATGGTACTCACTAGGTAACCCAGGATGGCCTAGAACACATAACAGTCTTCCACCCTCAGCCTCCCAAGGCTGGCATGCCTGCTAGGCTTCCCAAGTGATGTAGAATTGCTTCTCTGAACATATTTTCTGTCCCTCATCTTTACTCTTCTTTCTAGCTCTTTCTGGATACATGATGGTGTTCTACAAATCCCTTTAGCTACCTTCACTCTTCTCCCTCATCACAGCCCCTGTCCACTGCTCAGAACCAGTGTTTCCTAGTGACTTATCCTTGAATCCAGTGGTCCTTCCTTTGACTGGCTCTCTGCTGTTGAGACCCTCCAGTTTTCATTTCCATTGTAATGCTCTTCAGATGGATAGTTTCTCTTTGCTTTTCTTTTACACTTTGTCTGTCTTCATTAAAATTCTCATTTGTCTTTGCCTTTATATTCTGACCTCAGTGTTCATTTTTTTAGGTCTTTTTTTTTTTTTAATTTGACAAATGGCATGCCTTTTTCACCAAGGTCAACTCGTTGGAATTTGCCTTGCATTTATTTGGAACATGTTTCTTTATTTCTCTATTCCTGGCCCGTGTTTGTTTCCACACAATAAATGTGTAAGGTCTGCTTGCAATTTTATCAGTCTAGAATCAGTGCAGGAGAATGGTGAGAGATTCCCACATTCTTCTTAGATCCTTGTATTTCTCCAAACAACTGTCTCTGTTTTGGGTAACCCCCAAATTAGAGTGTGTCAGCATCCCAAGGCTATCAAGGTAGAAACCTGGAAATGTTAGTATAATGGGCATGTTTTCAATGCCTTCTATCTTGGTAGTGAGCATAAGGGCATCTTGGAGAAGGACCAGGAAGTGCTAAGTACTTAGTCAAGCTTCCAGAACTCTCTGTTTGCCTGTCCAGCCTTTTCCCTGACACATGGGGTTGCCCCTTGACTGTCAATAGCAGCAGTTGTGTGAGAGAAAAATCCTTTCCAGACAAATTGGGACTTTTGAGTTTTGACCCCTTTTCTGCTCCCATCTCAAGATGAGAAGCATCTGGAAGTAGTTGCCAATCATTGTGATGGCAACATTCCCGTATGCCTCACCTTCTCCACTCCCAAAATTGGTGGGATGGGTGTCAACCCATAGAGACTGTTGGAAATAGGGTACTGTATGTATAGTCCAATCTCTCACTTCAGGGAGAAACTGAGTGCTGAGGGTTTCCCAAATGTGTGGGGAAGTGTCTAGAGCCGAGTCTGCCTTCATGTGTCTCTGCTTTGTCACCCACTTGATAGTCTTCACTTTTCTGGTGCGTTGATGCCTCTCAGGTAGAGATGACCCATTGATTGGGACATTGGGTGCATCTGTGGGTAGAAAAGGAGTCAGTGCCCTTTCTGCCACGCTGCAGCTATCACACTCCACATTTCTCAGTGCAATAGGAATTCTAGATCTGCTGTGGCCTACAGTGAGAGCAAGGATCAAAAGTTCATAAAGCAGGCAAGCTAGAATGGAAATAGTATACATAAAAATCCATCACACAAATGCATTTAGTGAGAAGGTCCTGAGAATATGCCATCTGAAAAAAAAATGCTAGGGGCTACTGCTGAGAAAGCCTCTCACATCACCGAATGACTCTACTCCATAGGTCAGACGGAACACACCATAGGAGTTTATTACAGAACTCTGCTCCTTTGTAAAACGTGGTATGACATATTCCAGAAATGATAGAAGTGAGGCAACAGAGTTAACTGCTGAGAGAAAGGCAGGCATAATGAGAAACTACAACAGCATGGCACCCAGGCAAGAGAACTGAAGCTCATACATATCATCCATGAGGATGGGATAGTTGGGCTACCAGCAGACATATTAGTCAGCATACACAGTGTCTTTGTCATTTTTCTACTGCTGTGACAAAGCACCGTCATCAAGGAAACTTATAGAAGGAAGCACTTAATGGCGGCTCACTTTCTGAAGGTGAGTCCATAACCATCATAGTGGGGAGCATGGCAGCAGGCAGGCAGGCAGCCATGACGCTGGAGCAGCAGTTGAAAGCTTGCATCCTGATTTATGAGTTGGATACAAAGAGAGCGAGACTGGGCCTGGTGTGGGCTCTTGAAATCTCACAGCCCAAGCCCAGTAGTAACGCAGCTCCTCCAGGTTAAAGTGGAGTGTAGGGTTATCAAGAGAAATGCCAGTATTATCTGCACAGAGAACAATGGGCTTGGATTTCAGTTCTGCTCTTCAACAGCGTTATGGTCTGGTCTTTTCGATATTATTGAGATCCTCTATGTCTCAACTTCCCTACTTACCAAGCAGTGACAGTACTCTCTAGTTCTGGAGCTCCTGAGAGGTACCAAGGGAGCTGCAAACACCTGACAGAACTCTTGGTACACAGTGTCCCTCCAGAAATGTCCATTACTCTTTCCTTACAGAAATATTTTGGGGGTGAATTCTTCTCAAAAAGGTTGGCAATATTATGGAAGTCCAAAAGTTATGATGAGAAAAATAATCATGATTTTAGCTTCAGGAACCAAATTCATGTTGTGAGCTTTCATTTCCATGGGACTTCAGAGAAGGCTTCTAATAGCTTCTTTATACTGCAGGGTGTTTGATGGTGGCTGATTATGTCACTTGGAGTTTATTTATTACTAGTCTCTAAAATGCCCTTTGGGACCAGGACCACTCTACTCCACTTGATAATTTTATGACAGCCTGAGATTTAAGGGTATTATCCATTCCTAGAGAGCTGGATTTTTTAAACTAAAAAATTATATCCAAAGTGGGAGAATTTAAAACACTAAGTTCTTAATCCTACTGTCATCCCCTCTGCCAGCCTTTGTCATCTTGCTGATTATCCTCTTTCATCTCACCCACTTGACAAAGTGCAGCGCTGGAAAACAGAGAAGAAATCACCTAAGACTACTTGCATATGGGAGCTTCTAGGTCAGTTTCCAGGATATCTGTTTAGCTTCTTAACATTTCAAATACTTGTAGCTATTGCCTACATCCCCAAACCCTGAAACTCTCAACACTAGATTTATTTTTTAAGAGATGTTGCAAGAAACCCTCATGATTTGAAGATTGGAAACAAAGTCTTGACTGAGGGAAGCCTCGGGGAATCTAAGCCACATACTGCTCTTGCAGGGGAGCCAAGTCCTGTCCCCAGCCTGTAACCCCTCCACGAGGATATGATGCCTCTGGCCTCTGTGGGCATCTTCACACATGTACACTTACCCACACAGAGACTCTTACACATGCACATAATTAAACACAAAGACGCTTCAGCTCGACTCTGAAGTGAAGAGCTCCTTTTCATGCCCATGTCCCCCACCCCATAAATTCCCTGTCCTGTCTTTCTGTCCTGTGTGATAAACAATGCCATTATCTTTATCTAAACAATGACTCATGTAACTTTTGTTTTATTAATTTAGGTCACATGCACTAACTGAAGGAACTTAATTTTAAGGCAATCCGGTGAAGTATGCAAGGCAGGTGCTATGAGTCCTGTAAATGGAAGAAATGGACCTAAGAAATCATTGAACATGTTTACCTATGATTTTAAAAGCTCATGCCATATTTGAATTCCCTCTATGCCATATCTCCACTTAGACCGTAGTGGAACAAACACATACAGTGTTCGTAATCTCTTATGAGAAGCACACTGAAGGCCCAACTCAGGACAATTCCTAGTTGTGTAAGTCGAAGTTCTCCAGAGAAATAAAACCAGATACGGATATATGTGTGGTGTGTGTGTGTGTGTGTGTGTGTGTGTTGTGTGTGTGTGTGTGTACATAAAGAAAAAGAGTATTACCTATAGTAACTAAACGCATACATATGTATGTGTATATGCATATATACAGCCACACCTACAGAGAGAGACAGAGATTGATGACAAACTGGATCACATGATACAAAATTGGAGAAATAACACAATAGCCATCTGCAAGTTAGAGACACGGGAAGGCCAGTAGTAGGGTCACTTTATAGACCAGACTGGCTTAGAACTCACTGAGATCCACCTGCATTTGCCTCCCCAGTGCTGGAATTAAAGGCATGCACCAACACATCTGTGTCCCTAAAACACTGCCTAATGAATGCCCCAGTTTTAAAACAGAGCGCTAGACTCCCTACTCCAGCTGAAAATACTTAAGCCTTCCTCTTCCACCATGAGGCTACTTCGAGGCCATCTGCAGGACTGCTAAAAACTCATCAGGAGCTGCCCAAAGGGCACTGGAAGCTGCCTCTCAAGAAACAGTTGGCTCCTCTCCCAGGCCCACAATGTTAACAATGCAGGATGAAAGTTGGACGTCTTTGCCTTTACTTTGTGTCTGTTTGTCTCCTTTACTGTGGCTGAAGGGACACAGGTAAATCATTGTCCTAACTCTAGAGACACCCTGGATTCTACAATGAACAAAACCTCATGGGACACCCCCCACCTCTATTAAGATGAGAACAATTATCCATGATGTTGAGGCCCTTGTTTTGGAACACTAAAGCAGAAGCATTCATTTTCGGAAACTAGATTGCTCCCTTCAAGTAATCACAGTTCTAAGGACTTGGTCTCAAAGAACCAGAACTGAGAGAATAATAACCATGCCACACTTTCACCACGATTGCTAAATTATGCCTGTCCCTTCCTTCTCCCCCAGTTCTTTCTCTGCTTAAACCTGAAGCATGCCAGGACCCTTAAGATGGACTGGAGGCCACTGGGTCTCTTCATTTATTCCTCTTCCCTCATTTAACAAATCTCCCTCTACTTCTCATCATTCCTCATCTATTTTGTGAGCGTTTGGGGGCCAATACCAGCCTAGCTTTCTAAGGCTGTGTGATGGGGGAGGTCCTTCTGTGTATATGTTTGTCTGTTTGGTTGATAATAAAGTACTGTTGGCCAATAGGAAAGCAAGATAGGTGGGACTAGGAGTCAAGGAGGATTCTGGGAAATGTAGTAAAGAAGTCTTGTGATCCAGGCAGGAAGTGGCATAGCAGGCAGACTCAGAATATAAGCAGAAAATCTCTTTCTTGCTCTTCCTCTTCCTCCTGCTCTCTGCTCTGCAGCCGCCATGTGATCCCAGGAAGACAGGACACAATCCGCCGGTGTCCTCCATAAGTCTTATGATTATGGTTGATAATTAAGACTGAGCTAGCAGATAAGAAATCATAGTCAATTGGCCAACAGCATTGTAAATAATATAAGACTCTGTGTGTTATTTTGGGTGCCCACATGGCAGAGGGGCTCAGGTTGCTGGTGGAAAGATTTATCATAATAGCTGTGGAAGCCCAGGGTTTTTTGTTTTTGTTTTCGTTCTTTTGGTTTGGTTTGGTTTTGCTCCTAAAATGCCAAGAACATTGTCACTGTACTATGCATCCAAATCCTTCCATCTTGGGAGAAAGGAGTGTGATTGATAGTTTTATAAGTGAACACAATCAATTATAGTACCAAGCTACTCCATTAAACATGAATCTAAGTACTACTATGAAGCTGTTTGTTCTGTGAACTTGTCCTGAAGAGAACAAACTTTCACTCACGTCAGGCAGAGCACAACCATGGACCAAGGAAACATTTCACTCAAATCTAGCTTGCTCAGGGCTGGAACGATGGCCCAAGAGATAAGAACATCGGCTGCTCTTGCTGAGGACCTGGGTTCAGTTCCCAGCACCTGCATGGTAGCTCACAAAACCACCTCAGGCACCACACACGCACATGGTATACATATATACATAAAGGCAAAACACATTCAAAATAAATAAATCTAAAAATAAAAAATCTAGCTTGCTCAAATGGTGAGATTAGTTAGGGTTACTTACTGAAATGTAGATGAGGGGCCACTTAAAAAAAGTATGAGCAATTTATGGCAGTTACACCACTGAAGAAAAGTTTCTCCTCTAGAACTGTTCATATATCCATGGGGTGGACCATGGCCTTGGAAGCCTTCTCCCTTAGTAGCCATTAACTATGTATAACTCCTTAAGGATAGGAAGGGATTTTTAATCCACTACCTTCCACCATAATTGAAAATGAATGGACTCAATCTTGCATAGGTCTCTTTTGGACCATCACAGCTACTGACAGTTTAAGAGAGTAATAGCCATGTCACGCCTAGAGGACAGCAGGCCACAGCAGCATTTAATAGGTGTGGTTAGCATTACAACTGATAGACTCTGAGTAAGAAAATTGTCTCTAATAGTCAGGGTGAGCCCCGATTGAAACTAATCAATACTGGTGACCAATACTGAGTTCTTCCCAAGAAAGAAGAAATTCTGCCTGCAGACTACTAAAGAAACACAGCTCCTGCCTGAGAGGTTCCATCCAGCCAACCTGAAAATTCCAGACTTTCCATGCCTACAACTTAACAACATCTCTTTGTAATACACAGCCAGCACCCTCTGGCCATGGGTTCCACCTCCAAGAATTCCACCAGCTGCTGATGTGAACCTCTCACAAGACTGCCAAGCTAACCTCCTGGAGAGCATGTAAATACGGTTGCGTGAGAATTCTGCAGTCAAGTCTTGCGTTCATTCATACCTCTTAGAGCTGCCTCAAACACTGCAGGTATGTCTGTTGGATAAGAGGTGGACTTTCAAAAGTATAAGCACTAAAAAAAGAATTCTTCCACAAACCAAGTGTTTTGGTACACATTTACTGATGTGGCCTCTTGCTACTTAACTACAAACCAGAACTGTGTCTCTCTGGATTGTCCTTTTCAGTTTTGTTCCCATAGCCAAATTGAATTCTGCCCCTACTCCACTACCCCCTAAAGATGTCCATTTGGTTGGAGGGAAATGCTTGCTTGCTTGCTTGCTTTTTGGCATACCAACCCAGAAGAATCTGAAGAGTCTAGAAAGAGAAAGACTAGAATTGGCCCAGCACTTTCTTTACTGTAGGTTCCCCAGCTTGCCTGGCCTGGTCAAGGGAGAATACTGGATTTGCATTAGAGAGAAGATGTTCAGTTAAGTTTATTTTTAAAAGAATTCAATCATCTAAAACATCAAATTACTGAATAAAAAATTACTTTAAAAAGGAGAAAAAATTTTCATTTTTCTAAAATTTGTTCAAGTCTTGATATGCACAAATGTTAAAGATGAGCTGTTTTTTGGTCAACTCTGAAGGGCTGTTCACATCCCATAGAGGACAGGGGACATGTTAAGGTCAGTGGTGACACAAGCCAGGTAAGTCACAGGGAAGGATAGGCTAGGGTGAAGGGGTGACAGAAAATGAACTAGAAACAGGGTGGTGGTTTACCCTCCTTTTAGTCTTCTTAATTCCTATTTGTTGAGTTTGTAACAGTAAGAATCAGGATTGCAGTCATGGAAATAGTGATTGAGACCAAGAAAGGGGTTTATTCTGATTGCTGTACTTGTTTGATGAGGTTAAAATGGAAAGACATTTACAATGCTGGGGGAGTGAATTCATGGCCAGCAAGGGTTATATTATAGTCAAGGCTTAGATTCCAAAGGGGAGGAAGGGTGGATCTCAGATACAAGGGTGACTTTGGGAGAATGGAGAATGACAAAGGAGGAAAGAGTAGCTATAAAGGCCACCAGGAAAGGAACGTATCTAAGAGGGGAGAGGGGGGTGGGTGGGTTCTCTATCGCAGCTGTGATTCTGTTAGAAATAACAGAGTAGAAAATAAAAATCAGCCTATCTTTGCCTTGGCGCTATGTTGTGCACGAGCTTTCAGCAGATATTTGAGGACCCAACAGATGAATGAACTTTGACGCCCTTTATGTTTTCATAACAGTTGATCATGTTTTTAGTAAAATAACTGAAAAGGTTTTAAAAATTCCAAATGTTCACTTCCAGCCAGCTTTTGGGGTCACCTTTGAATAAATCATTTGACAGTTACTACAGTGCAGTTAGGAAATCCCCTACTCAAATGTAAACAGAACATCCTCTAAAATTTACTTTTCCTTTTTTTCTTAAATCTCAGCCAGCTAGACCCAAAACTTACTTCATATTTGGTGTGAAAATTAGTGACTCTGTGTGGCTGCCACAGACAGAGGCTCTTTTGCATTTATGGTCTCTACCTTGACTGTGGGTGTGTATGCCTTCTGAAAGTATATTGGTACAAAACATAGGAAATTAGAATAACAAATTCCCATTTTAAAAAAATCACCAGATTCAACAAATGCTACTTAACTCTGTGTGTGTGTGTGTGTGTGTGTGTGTGTGTGTGTGTGTGTGTGTGTGTGTGTGTGTGTGTGCGCGCGCGCGCGCGCGCGTGTATGAATGTGTGTCCTCTGAAGGTAATAATGGTACAAAACATAGGAGATTAAAATAACAAATTCTCACTTCCAGGGTGCCCTTGGCGAAACCCCGGGTCATGGCTGGCGTGGTGAGCGGCGGCGGGGGCAGCCTGGACCCGCTCTTCTCCCTGACACGAGTGAGCCTGGCCAACCTAAAGCCCAACGCTGAATCCAGAAAATGGGAACGATGTCCAAGAGATCAGAGAAGAGGTAGGAAATGTGGCAGAGGCCATAAAGGAGAAAGACAGAGAGGAATTCGGCCCTGGCTGGGCTTTGAGGGAGGGCAGACTCCATTTTACATCCGAATCCCAAAATATGGATTCAATGAAGGACATAGTTTCAGGTAGGAAGGACATAGTTTGAGTCTCAGGAGACTGCAGTATCTCATTGATTTAGGGCCAGTTGATCCAACACAACCTATTGACTTAACTTAGCTTGTCAATGGGAGAGGTGTGACCATCCAACCACTTAAAAGGGATTATGGGGTCCAGCTGGTTAAAAACGGTGCTGATACTTTTCAAGCAAAAGTGAATATTGAGGTGCAGCTGGCTTCAGAATTAGCCATTGCTGCAATTGAAAGAAATGGAGGTGTTGTTACTACAGCCTTTTATGACCCAAGAAGTCTGGAAATCCTGTGCAAGCCTGTTTCTTTCTTTCTTCGGGAACAGCCCATTCCAAAGTGAATGCTCCCACCTGAAGCACTGATGCCGAATTACATGGATGCAAAAAACCGGGGTTACCCAGCTGGCGCTGCCAAGTTTCCCGAAGTAAGAATTGAACTCGCCATGAAGTATGGCTACGTTCTTCCCAATATTACAAAAGATGAACTTTACAGAATGCTCAGCGTTCGGAAGGATCCTAGGCAGATTTTCTTTGGTCTTGCTCCTGGTTGGGTGGTGAATATGGCGGATAAGAGAATTCTAAAGCCTACAGATAAGAATCTCCTCAAGTACTACAGCTCCTGAACTCCCTTCCAGTGAAGCAGACTTGTTGAGAGCCACTCAGGCTGAAACGAGGCTTCTTGAGGGTCTCAAGTCTTGCTTCGATCCCCCGCATCATTGTGGTCAGATCTGAAGTGAAATCCCAGGCAGTGGAACTAAACCTTTCGGAGTGTACGCCTCAAAAAGTCAAATGGTGATGGTCTTTAAGAAGGTGATTTTTTTTTTAATTACTTAAAAGCACCTTCCCCCATTTTTGTTTTTTGTTTTGAGGCAAGGTTTTTCTGTGTAGCCTTGGCTGTCTGTAACTCACTCTGTAGACCAGGCTGGCCTAAACTCACGGAGATCCCCCTGCTTCTGCCTCTGCTGGGACTAAAGGCGTGTGCCACCACCGCCCGGCTAAAACATTTTTTTACTGTCCGTCCTTCATGGTCTTTCTTTCCTGTTTTGTCAGAATGAAGGGCAAGTGTAGAGGATTGATTAGTAGGCCTGGGAGTGGGTGCTGAAGAGCTGCGGCTTCTTTTACTCAGTAGCCCCAAGGACGCTCTGCTACCCACTGTTAGAATAGTGAGTCCCAGCATGGAGATGCTTAGAATGTAACTGACAGCTGCTGAGTAGTCACAAAGGAGCATATCAGCAGTGGAGCTAGAGAAAGGAAGATCATGAATTAATTTTCCCAGCATTTGCAAGTATAGATAGTGGTCAAGCCATTAGCCAACTGATAAAAATTTGTCTCAGATTTCAAGACACTTCAGTTTAAGAAAACTTACTCAATGGTTATATAAGCCACATAAACAACTGGAAATAGGGGTTTGTATTTTGCTCTAGGTGGTGGTTGTGAGGCTGACCTTGAGTCCTGAGCTCTAGCTTTCCTGGCAGGTGGGACTACTGTGCCCAGCTTAAACTCAGTTACTGTAAAAGTTTCAGAAGTTAACAAGCTTTTCAAAGAGAAAGTGTGTCCAGATCTTGCAAAAGCTTAATTTACTGTAAGTGGTTATAGTTCTTGTTTGTATGAAGCATTGTCACGTGCATTCCATGCTATCCTCGAATTCCTGATCCTTTACTTCCAATGTCTTGAGATTGCAGGCATGAGCCCTAATGCCTGGCTGAACAATTAAACATTGATCTTGAATAATTTATTATAATTCTCCTACAGTTAAAATTATTCCTAGCTGGTTATCTTAAAATAAAAACCCAAAGCTCATAAAAAAAAAACAACAAATTCTTATTTAAAAAAAAATCACCAGATTCAACTAATGCTACCACTTAGTGGTGTTTACCTCAAATCTTACTTTGTTGTTGTGACTAAAAGACACAAAACATAACAGGTGAAGTTGGAGCTTCTTTAGGGGGTAAGGACAACTTAAAGCTGCAGTCGAGTGAGGGCATAATTGGTGGACTGATGTCCCTGGAAGGTGACTGGTGCTCCTGGCAGTTTTTTGAGAAGAAAATAATGGCATAGCATAGAGGAGCAGCTTAATGACAGAGAGTAGGGCCTGTGAAGAGAAGAAATGCAGCCTCCATTTCCTAGAAGAAAGAAAGTTTCCCCAGGTAGTAGAAAGCTTTCCTTGTCATTTTTATTTTGTTTCTGCGAGATAGAAAGTCATTTATACCCATCCACTTGGTCCAGCTTGAATAGGAAGGCAGCGTGTATGCTCAGGAGCTTGGAGAAAATGAATGTCTAGAACACAATGTAGTAGGCCGAAAGCAATTGCCCAGTCAGGCACGTTGGTGCATGCCTGTAACCCCAGTCTGTTGGAGGTAAAGGCAGAAGGAACAAAAATCCTAGGCCAACCTGAGCTACACAGCAAGACCATGTCTGTAAAAGGGGCGGGGGGTAGTGAAAAACTTTGATATCTTTGGGATAGTTCTAACTTAGCAAATTGCTTTCTCTGGGGCATTAGTCATTTCTACTCAATTTTTCTTTCTCGGTATTTTCTGGAAAAAAATTAAAGAATTGCAGTGAAATGTTTCTAGGATAGATTCAGGGCATGACACCTTAGGTCTTCTGTTGACCCAACTCCCAGAATGGCACTTGAATTCTCAGAGCAGTTCCTCAGTGCGGGGTCTGCCATGATAATGCAAGTGGTGACACCAAACCCTGGTTTTTACAATGTGTTTCACCAGCACTAACTTCATTGTGCATGGCAACTTGGGGGAAATGATGACAGTCCGCCTCAAGTGTCTGTGTTTTATGCTAAGCAAAAGCACCCCAAAGTAATCATTGCTCACCCCTGAAAAGGATCTGAGCTGGCATTTCACTCAGGCATTCACCCAGAAGTAGGGCTCAAATAGCACACTGTATGAATTACACTAATGGATTTTTTCATCTGCTGATTTTGTAGTACAGTATTGTTTTCCTGTTCTATTCCTAAACAGACTGTCTCTGTCACTGTCAGCATGATAGCAGTCTGTGTATACTAGACAGAGGCAGCTCAGGACAGCACTTAATCCTCTCAAGCTGCAGCAGCAGCAGCAACAGTAATCAAATACAGCTTCGCTCATCCATTTCCCAGCTACCTCTTGGCGAGCTGAAGCTGGTTTCTTAAGAAGGGTGCTTTAGGGGCTAACCGGGTGGCTCAGTGGTTAAGAGTCCTTGCTGCTCTTCCACCAGAGTTCATTTCTCTGCACCCGTATTGGAGGTTCACAACTGCAGCTCCACACCCTTTTTCTGGCCTCCTAGGACACTCACAAACAGTTATTTTCAAGAAGGGCCCTGGGGAACACTAATTACTGAGTTCTTACATGTCTAAAATGTGCTTTTTGTCTTCATCCTTGACTGGTGTTTTGGTTGAATTGTCCCTGGCAGAAACAAGCAGTCATGAGTTTCTATACTTTCTTCACCGTGTCCCTTTTCTCACTTTGAAGAAAACAGCATGGCAGCGATATTCCATCAATATCGCTGATGACAGCGATATTGCTTGAAAGGTTTTTGAAATTTTTTAATTATCGTTCAATGAGATTATCCTCTTATAGCCTTTGTGTCTGTGCCTCTGGGGAAAGACTGTGTCTGTTCCAAGAACCGATTATTAAAACAAGAACAAAATGGTCTTGGAGGAGATGAGGCTATAAATCATATTTCAAAATCATTGGTCTAATTGTCTGAGGGACAAAACATAGTAAGCTTCCCTGTGGATCTTGAGACTTGACCATTTCATATTGACTAATTTTCAGCACTAATTATCAAATATACTCCTATTTGTCTATAGTATTGATTCCAGGTCACTGTGGAAAGTTAACCTCAGACATCTTCTCTTTGCCATAGAGACATTTGCATAGCATTATGCTGCTGTATGTCTTTGTCTCTTGACCATAGCAATACAGCTCTCTTTCTGATAAAGCAGAAGAGACTTCTTTACATTTCATCAGTACTGTTGGTTCAAGACAAAGCTCTTCCCTGAACCCTAGTATAGGAGAGTATACGGACAGTCAGTGTGCTCTTTGGGCTCAGAAATGGGTGACTTCAAACAAGCTTTGCTCCTGGCCTCGGGCTCACCCTATCCCAGGAAATGTTTCCTTCTCTACTCACTTTTCGCATTAGAAACTGAAATAGTTTCAAGTGCATGAAGCCATAAGATGTTGGGCCTAAAAAAGCCTGGACACAAGGCCTAGTGGAATTTCCTGAGCCTAGCTAGAGTTTGGAGACCTGTCTCTGAGCTATCACTTCTGCATAGGAGTGACTCAGCAAAACTGCCTCTGCCTAGCTACAGCTGGCATGGTGAGATATTATTGGCTCTTATACCTCACCCCATCCTGAGGTCCCCACCCACTTTCTCAACTCTATATAAGCGCATGCCTGTTACAATAAAGTGAGACTCTGCTTCCACAAGTCTCCCGACTCCGTGTGTTGTTCTCTCTGGTGATTAGGAAGGGGTCTGGGTCACTGACACTCACCATCCCTCTCAGCCCCGGGAAATAACCGGCTAGACTGGCCCTTCCGGCAGCCCTGACTGCCAGAGGACCCAGCAAGACTTTTCATATCATATTCTGCAGATGAGAGCTGAGGCCTGGGAAAGATTCACCCATAGCATATCCTTGGCATAATCAATAGGAAGATGTAGGTTTGACATTCTGTCTCTCCTTTGCACTACTCAGTACTCTCGGTTATAATGGGTGGTACTTGTTAGAGTATGAAAGGAAACTTATTTCTGTTTTGTAACTGAAGAGTAACAGGCAAGAGGGACTTGGCCAAACAATGTTAGATTGCTCCCAGACGGGGGTCAGTAGTAGCCAGGCAAAATCAGAACCAGTGGCTGGTGAGGCTGAGAGAGCCTGAGAGGGTCTGGAGTGCTATGTGGTCCAGGTAGTGCTCAGAAAGATACAGAGTGTACAGTGTATGTCTGTTCTTGTCCTACTTTAGACAGACATAGTGACACAGGTCTGACTGGTATGAAAAGCTTGATGTTAAAGATTGACTTGTCAGGTGTGTGGCAACCATGTGGCCCTGGCTTACTAAATATGTATTTCCAGTAGCTCACACTTACTGATGGTCAGCATATTAGACTTCTACTTGACTAAATTAATTTCATCCCCAAGCAACTTCTCCTGTTTTGAACATTATCTGTCTCTTTGTTGATATATAATCTGACCTTACCTCAAAAGTTCATTGGCCTGGGAATAGGTCAAGCTTTCACATGTAGTCCCACTGTTGACACACATAAACTTTAAATAAGTAAATGTTCAAAAGATCATTTGCTTAGAACACATAAAAATAGCTATAAGACTGTGTTATTTCTGAGCATTTATTTAGTTCAAGTTTAGAGTGAGCGGCAGATGTTGAAACTTTTAAGGGGTGATAACTAGGGCTGCAGAGTATGCTGACATTGGACAATACACGTGAGTCTCACTCCATCCTCTCTGGCATTATGTTTCACTTGCCCCTTCCATTTTCCTTACTACCTTCAGACAAGAGTCTTTTCATTCTATGCTGGGAAACTCTGCCTACACCTAAACCTTCCAGAAATCTCCATTGCTACTCTAAGTAGCTTATTGAGAAATATCTTTTTAACCAAATAATGTATTCTCACTCAAGAATTCCTTACAATACATTCTATTTTAGTCCAAAGCACCAATGACTATACTTTCAGGAATCATTTCTACAGCTCATTATTCTAAAGCACCTTCAAATTAACTGAAAATGTAAAGTTTTACCATCTGGGGATTGAATATTACCAAGTGTGGTAGTCTGAATGTAATTGGTTCCCATAATCTCATAGGAAGTGTGGCTTTGTTGGAGTGGGTATGGCCTTGTTGAAGGAAATGTGTCACTGTGAGGGCAGGCTTTGAGGTTTCCTATGCTCAGGATACTTCTCAGTGTCTCAGTCAACTTCCTGTTGACAGCAAGATATAGGACTCTCAACTACTACTCCAGCACCATGTCTGCCTGCATGCTCCCTGCCTTGATGATAATGGACTGAACCTCTGAAACCATGATCCACACCAATTAAATGTTTTCCTTTATAAGAGTTGCCATGATCATGTTGTATCTTTACAGCAATAAAAACCCTAACTAAGATAATACCCAATACTCCATAAACCGAGTGTAATTGTGCACACCTGTAATCCCAACATGTGGAGGTCAAAGCAGGTAGGTCAGAAACCCAAAGTCATCTTTGATACATAGAGAGTCTGAGGCCAGCCTGAGCTACGTGTGACACTGTCTCATCAAAACCAAAAACATAACAAAACACCTCTTTGCTCCTACCATAAGGGTCACTACTACTCATACTGTGTTTCACTGTTGTGACAAGTGCCTTATATAAAAGGAGAAGGACATTTTAATTGGAGGGGCTGACTTTTTATTTCTATATTATTTTGCCAATTTTTCCATTTTAATTTTGGAGATGTGATCTAGAAAATATCACTGTTACTGATGAATCCGTTCCTGATGGTTCCCATGGAAACATTTTTTTAAAAGGACTTTGCATGCGTGAGTGAGTAATATCTCTTTGGCTGGTTTTACTTGTGCAGGGTCAACACTGAGGCTACACTTAACTTTTGTTCACAGAGACAAAGGAAAGTGACAGTTTTGCTGTGTATCTCCTAGAAGTGCCAGAGCAATAGCAATTACTCAATCCACGACATTTACAAATTTAGCTGAAGTGAAATTCTTTTCAGTTCAAAAAATTAAGAGAAATTTTTGATTGCCCTCTGAAATTGTATGATTCTGATTTAATGATTGTACAATTACCATTGCATTTGAGTTATGGAATCTTGGTTGAACTTTTCAAATTTAATTGGAGCCCTTTGTCCAAGTCTTTTTATCTGTAACAGGAGGTCTATAATGCCAAGCTCATGGAAGAATGGTTTAATAACTTCAGAGAGAGAGCATTTTGTACTCACCTGAATTCAAGAAATATACTAGTCATAGAAAATAGGAAATTATCTATAAAAGATGATTCTACTGAAAATAGGTAGAATTATCACCCCAGCATCTGACATCCATCTGCCCTGATGTTGCTCTGAACATGTTGACATTTGGAAATAAAATCATATCTTTATCAAATAGCAGGAATGTATTTGATACCTAATTGTGCTACACATTTTAATTAACAATTTTTATTGCTTATGAGTATTTAACTAGCAGTGAAACTAAGGAAATTTTTATTATACATATATCTGTGTGACTTTTTGAAATTAGGTACAGGCATGCAAACTTGGAAAATGTCTACTTATTTTTCCCCCAAGAGAAAGAGTAAATAATGTAAATAAATGTACCCAGCTCCTTGGCTTTTCCTCAAACCATGGTCACCTGCCAGGTTGTCACTTTTCATGTTGTTCTGTTGTTGTTATTAAAGAGTAATGCCCTACCAATCCTGTGTATAGTTCTGGTCTATTCCAGTGAGTACCTTTCTGTTGTGCACAAGTCTTGAAGATCCCCAAAGACCACCAGGGAGACAGACCCACTGAACTGTTAAAGCAAAGTTTTATTATTCATCCAACCATGACAGGGACCCTGTCTGGCTATCTAACACAGCAGCCTCTAGAGAGAGCGAAGTTCCCTGTCTACTGCTAAGTTTTAAAGACAAAAGTTACAGGATTATATCAGTAAGTATGGTTGGTTTCTGATTTGTTGACATTTGGGAACAATTAGGAGAATTTCTCAAAGTCATATTTTGGCATGAAATACCTGTGTACCAATTATTCTCATTGGTCAGTGCTGAAAGGGAACATTTTGTGGTTTCTATGGCTTTGTCTTGTTACTTGCAGGTGGCCAGTTGTACATAGATACCAATAGTTTTAAGAACTATATCCTGGAGACTACAGGGGAGGTTTTGGTATCCCCTGGAGTTTCTTTTGTGGCCAAACAGTTCCCAGGAACCAAGTATCTAGAAGGCTAGGTGGGGTCTGGAGTTTCTTTGTGTTCAGTTTTGGCCTTAGGCTCCTGGAGGCCAGAGGATCTGGAGTTTCTTTGTGTCAGAAGCCTACGTGTCTTTTCTGTAGCTTGTCATGGCTGCTAAAGCAGGGGCTGAGTGAGGGTCTGGTCTCTTCACTTTCTTCCACTGTAAAGTGGGAAATAGTCATCCTGGTTTCCACTCTTAGAGCTATAGGTACAGCATCCAGAATTAGATAGTGAACACTATTCCCTGGGATTGTGAACCTGAGGAGAGACAAACATGAAGAGATACTGCACATTCATTAGGAGCCAACTAGGTTGGTCCCTAGAGATAGGGATGTCGAGACCTTGATAGTGAATGATCTCCTGGTGACTCTTCTTGATGTAAGACTCTTGTACTCCCTCCTCTTTGCATTGCTAGTTCTTTTTTGTCCTGTTTTTTTTTTTATTTGTTTATTTTGTGAAACAGTTTCTCTGTGTAGCCTTGGCTGTCCTAGAACTCACTCTGTACACCAGGCTAGCCTTGAACTCAGAGCTCACCTGCCTCTGCCTCCTGAGTACTAGGATTAAAAGCGTGTGCCATCACTGACTGGTGTACTGCTACACAGGTACTGTATGGCTCCCAGCTCTTATTCTCTACTTAAATTCTGAGCAGCACTAAGGTCCTTTTAGTGAATACCCGTCTCCTTGAGATAATCAGACAAGGATTCTACTACAGCAAGAACTCCAATATCTCACAGTCACACTGATTTCCCACAGGTGTCAGATGTTAGATGTTGAGGAATCTGCCTACTGAACTTCTTATATCTGTACCTGCTTCTGCTGCCACTAGCCGTCACATCACTTCTTACCATGATGTGCAAGTTGACAAGAGATGCCACCTGTGTGTACTTTGTACATTCATCCTCCAGTCCACAGCTGCTTATGACAGGTTTGGTTGGCTGAGATATCTGAGGAGAGACTACATTGTGAAAGAACAATAATAAGCCAGTTTTAGGAGAGAACACTAGACCTGGCACCTCTCCAGTGGTGTTGAGTGCTATCTAAGAAGAGGTGAAATCAATCCCAAGACTGGTGTTTTCCATAGAGTTAGGTTGTTGTGCCCAGATTTCGGAACCCCAAAAGAACCTGCCACCAAGGAGATGACTCACCGAATGCAAGGACAAAGGTTTCTTTATTGACTCGAGGATACAAGCTACAGCAAGGACCCCATTCGTTCAGGAACAAATGGAGT
This sequence comes from Cricetulus griseus, assembly GCF_003668045.3. Lineage (NCBI taxonomy): Eukaryota > Metazoa > Chordata > Mammalia > Rodentia > Cricetidae > Cricetulus > Cricetulus griseus. Next base: position 158,383,134 of record NW_023276807.1, read on the forward strand.
CTTTTATTGCTGTTGGTTAATTAGCTAACTCCATTAACTCAGGACCTTCATCCATCCACCATGGCAGATGGTTGGAGAAAAAAAAAAAAACTGAGAAACCATGAGACAGGGATCTTATAGGGCAAAGTCTAGGGGTGCACTTCCAGGCTTGGACGGCCTACCCTATGTTGATTTGTCAACTGGTTGTTATGGAACATAGGCCTTCCCAGGGCAGTTGCTATGCTCTGCACGTCACTGTTGTGCACTTGTAGTAAGGCACACTCAGAGCCTTAAAGCACAGCCCCACCAGCTAACTTCTGACTGGTTCCTTGCCACAAGGAGGGCATCTGACCTCCTAGTGACCAGGGAAGGCCCAGCAAGGTCAGGCGAGCACATGTTAGCCTCTCATGGCTGCCAAAACTGGGGGGGGTGCTGGTCCCTTCATTGTTGATCAGCCACCTTCAGAGGACACAGACATGACCATCCTGGGCAAATCACCTCTCTAGAGAATTATCATATGGTCCAAAGAGCATGATCCTTAGTGACTGGAGTAACTATGATCATGCTGCTCCCCCACTTATAAAGGTTTGATAGCTCTTCTACATCTTTCAAGATTAAGATCCACTGCCTAGCTTAGCGTGGCCCTTCACACTGGTAATCCAACTTTCCCATCTCCCATGCCCCTTACTCGTGTTATCCCCAAATACATGCCTTGTCTAGGGGAGTTATATTCTCTATGAATGCCCTTCTTTCTGACCAGGAATACCATCACATAGTTTATTTTCAGAATTAGAAATAAACATGGTTTAGAAAAGTAAAAACAATTTTCAAAGAGTACATGTATTAGTTTCTTGCATTTTTTTCTATTTTTTAATTCAAATCTTTTTCTTATTTGGCTGTATGTTTTTAATGTTTGAACTGTTGTATCTTGACTTTGGGGGAATTTTATGTAATAGCTTCTAATAATTTAAAATAAATATTCAGCTTTCTTTACACACACACACACACAGAGAGAGAGAGAGAGAGAGAGAGAGAGAGAGAGAGAGAGTAATCTTCCTAATTAGATACGACATTTTGTTAGCTCAATATTTTATTTTGATTATAAATGTTGGTCAATGAAAGTCCATGTAGTTACTTTGACCATAACCTTTGTCAGATTTTATTGTATTTTTAGACGTTCACTTCCTTTGGCTGTTACAGATAATACTATTGTAAACACAAGTATACAAACAACTCTTTAAGACCCTGCTTTCTATGCTTTTACATACTCACCCAGCATCACTAGGAGAATTCATAGGAAACATCTTCAAGGCCTAGAGTTATACCATTTGTTTGACGCAATTTTCCTTTCATTATCATGTTCTTTTTTCTTTCTTTTTTTTAATAATTTTTTTATTTGAATTAGAAAGATTATTTTACATGTCAATTCTGGTTCCCTCTCCCTCCACTCCTCAACTCACTAACACCCTACCCTTTCTGCTCCCACAGGAAGGTGAGGCCTTTCACAGAGGGTCTTCAGAGTCTGTCATATCCTTTGGGATAGGGTCTAGGCCCACCCCCTTGTGTCTAGGCTCAGGGAGTATCCCTCCATGTGGGATGGACTCCCAAAGTCCATTCCTATGCTAGGGATAAGTACTGATCCACTACAAGGGGCCCCATAGATTTCCAAGGTCTCCTCACTGACACCCACATTCAGGGTGTCTGGATCAGTCCCATGCTGGTTTCCCAGATATCAGTCTGGGGACCAAGAGCTCCCCCTTGTTCAGGTCAGCTGTTTCTGTGGGTTTCACCAGCCTGGTATGGACCCCTTTGCTCATCAGTCTTCCTTCTCTGAAACTGGATTCCAGTTCAGTTCAAGGTTTAGCTGTGGGGGTCTGCTTCAACTTCCACCAGCTGCTGGATGAGGGCTATAGGATGTCATATAAGTCAGTCATCAATCTCATTATCAGGGGAGGGAATTTAAGGTAGCCTCTCCTCTGTTGCTTAGATTGTTAGTTGGCGTCATCTTTGTAGCTCTCCAGACATTTCCCTAGTGCCTGATTTCTCTTTAAACCGATAATGTCTCCCTCTATTATACTATCTCTTATCTTGCTCTCTTCTGTTTCCCCCCCAACTCAACCTCCCTGCCCCATCATGTTCTCCTCACCTCTTCTCTTCTCCCCTTCTCATTCTCCTAGTTCCCTCTCCCCTCCCCCATGCTCCCAATATGCTCAGGAGATCTTGTCCCTTTCCCCTTCCCCGGGGGACCATATATGTCTCTCTTACGGTCCTCCTTGTTTTCTAGCTTCTCTGGCAGTGTGGATTGTAGGCTGGTAATCCTTTACTCTATGTCTAAAATCCACATATGAGTGAGTACATACCATGTTTGTCTTTTTGTGACTGGGTTACCTCACTCAGGATAGTTTCTTCTAGTTCCATCCATTTACCTGCGAATTTTAAGATTCCATTGGTTTTTGTTTTGTTTTTTCTGCTGAGTAGTACTCCATTGTGTAAATGTACCACATTTTCTCTATCCATTCTTCAGTTGAGGGGCATCTAGGTTGCTTCCAGGTTCTGGCTATGACAAATAATTCTGTGATGAACATCGTTGAACAGATGTTTTTGTTGTATGAACATGTTTCTTTGGGGTATATGCCAAAAAGTGGAATTGCTGGATCTTGTGGCAGACTCATTCCCAGATCGCCATACTGATTGCCAAAGTGGCTGAATGAGTTGGCACTCCCACCAGCATAAACTGTCATTGGTGTTTTTGATTTTAGCCATTCTGACAGGAGTAAGATGGTATCTCAGAGTTGTTTTGATTTGCATTTCCCTGATGGCTAAGGATGTTGAACACTTTCTTATGTGTCTTTCAGCCATTTTAGATTCCTCTGTTGAGAATTGTCTATTTAGTTCTGTATCCCACTTTTTAATTGGATTATTTGGTGTTTTGGAGACTAGCTTCTTGAGTTCTTTGTATATTTTGGAGATCAGCCCTCTGTCAGATGTGGGGTTGGTGAATATGTTTTCTCAATCTGTGGGCTGTCACTTTGTCTTGTTGACTGTGTCCTTTGCCTTACAAAAGCTTCTCAGTTTCAAGAGGTCCCATTTATTAATTGTTGATCTCAGTGTCTGTGCTACTGGTGTAATGTTCAGGAAATGGTCTCCTGTACCAATTCATTCAAGGGTATTTCCTGCTTTCTCTTCTAATAAGTTCAGTGTGGCTGGATTTATGTTGAGGTCTTTGATCCATTTGGACTTAAGTTTTGTATGTCGATAGACATGGATCTATCTGCAGTCTGCAGTCTTCTACATGCCAGCATCCAGTTATGCCAGCACCATTTGCTGAAGATGCTCTCTTTATTTCATTGTATAGCTTTAGCTTCTTTGTCAAAAATCAGGTGTTCACAGGTGTGTGGGTTAATATCAGGGTTTTCAACTCAATTCCATTGGTCTACCTATCTATTTTTGTGCCAATACCAAGCTGTGTTCAGGACTATAGCTCTATATAATAGAGCTTGAAGTCAGGGATGGTGATCCAGCCATTCCTTTATTGTACATGGTTGTTTTGGCTATCCTGGGTCTTTTATTTTTCCATATAAAGTTGAGAATTGTTCTTTCAAGGTCTGTGAAGAATTGTGCTGGGATTTTGGTGAATATTGCATTGAATCTGTAGATTGCTTTTGGCAAGATTGCCATTTTTACTATGTTGACCCTACCTATTCAAGAACATGGGAGATCCTTCCATTTTCTGGTATCTTGTTTAACTTCTTTCTTTAAAGACTCAAAATTCTTATGATACAGGTCTTTCGCTTTTTTGGTTAGTGTTACCGCAATGTGTTTTATGTTGTTTGTGGCAATTGTAAAGGGTGATGTTTCTCTGATTTTTTTCTCAGCACATTTATCATCCATATATAGTAGGGCTACTGATTTTTTTTTTGTTAACCTTGTATCCTGCCACTTTGATGAAGGTGTTTATCAGCTGTAGGAGTTCCTGGTAAAGTTTTTTGGGTCACTTATGTAGACCATCATATCATCTGCAAACAGTGAACGCTTGACTTCTTCCTTTCCAATTTGTATCCACTTTATCTCCTTTTTTTGTCTTATTGCTCTAGCTAGAACTTCAAGGACAATATTGAAGAGATATGGAGAGAGTGGACAGCCTTGTCTTGTTTCTGATTTTAGAGGAATAGCTTTGAGTTTCTCTCCATTTAGTTTGATGTTGGCTGTTGGTTTACTGTATATTGTTTTTATTATGTTCAGGTATGTTCCTGTTATCCCTGATCTCTCCAGGACCTTTATCATGAAGGGGTGTTGTATTTTGTCAAAGGTTTTTTCAGCATCTAGTGAGATGATCATCTAGTGAGTTTTTCTTCTTCAGTTGGTTTATTTGGCAGCTTGCACTGATAGATTTTCAAATGTTAAACCAACCCTGTATCCCGGGGATGAAGCCTACTTGATCATGGTGGATGATTTTTCTGATATGTTCTTGGATTCAGTTTGCCAGTATTTTTGCATCAATATTCATGAGGGATATTGGTCTGTAGTTCTCTTTCTTAGTTGCGACTTTGTGTGGCTTGGGTACCAAGGTAATTGTAGCCTCATAAAAAGAGTTTGGCAATGAACCTTCTGCTTCTATTGTTTGGAACACTTTGAGGAGTATTGGTATTAGCTGTTCTTTGAATTTCTGTTAGAATTCTGCACTGAAGCCATCTGGCCCTGGGCTTTTTTAGGTTGGGAGACTTTTGATGATGGCTTCTATTTTCTTAGGGGTTATAGGTCTGTTTAAGTTGCTTATCTGTTCTTGATTCAATTTTGGTAAGTGAAGCCTGTACAGAAAATTGTCCATTTTCTTTAGATTTTCGAATTTTATGGAGTATAGGTTTTCAAAGTATGACCTGAAAATTCTCTGGATTTCCTCAGTGTCCATTGTTATATTCCCTTTTTCCTTTCTGATTTTGTTAATTTGCATATTCTCTCTCTGGCTTTTGGTTAGTTTGGATAAAAGTTTGTCTATCTTGTTGATTTTCTCAAAGAACCAACTCTTTGTTACATTGATTCTTTGAATTGTTTCCTTTGTTTCGACTTTATTGATTTCTGCCCTCAGTTTCATTATTTCCTGGCATATACTCCTCCAGGGTGAATTTGCTTCCATTTGTTCTAGAGCTTTCAGTTGTGATGTCAACTCTCTGGTGTGACTATTCTCTAGTTTCTTCATGTGAGCACTTAGAGCTATGAACATTCCTCTTAGTACTGCTTTCAAAGTGTCCCATAAGTTTGGGTATGTTGTGTCTTCATTTTCATTGAATTCTAGGAAGTCTTTTATTTCTTTCTTTATTTCTTCATTGACCCAGGAATGGTGCAATTGTGCATTGTTCAATTTCCATGAGTTGGTAAGTTTTCTGCAATTTGTGTTGTTTTTGAATTCTAACTTTAAAGCATGGTGTTCTGATAAGACACAGGGGATTATTCCAATTTTTTTGTACCTGTTGAGGTTTGCTATATTGCCAAGTATGTGGTTGACTTTAGAGAAGGTTCCATGTGATGCTGAAAAGAAGGTATATTCTTTTGTGTTTGGATGGAATGTTCTATAGATGTCTGTTAATCCCAATTGGGTCATAACTTCTGTTAGTTCCTTTGTCTCTTTGTTAAGTTTCTGTCTGGTGGTCCTTTCCAGTGGTGAGAGTGGGGTGTTGAAGTCTCCCACTATAACTGTGTGAGGTCTTATTTGTGATTTGAGTTTTAATAATGTTTCTTTTACGAACGTCGGTGCCTTTGTATTTGGTGCATAGATGTTTAGAATTGAGACTTCATGCTGATGGATTTTTCCTGTGATGAATATGAAATGACCTTCTTCATCTCTTTTGATTGATTTTAGTTTGAAGTCTAATTTGTTAGATGCTAGGATAGCAACCCCAGCTTGTGTCTTGGGTCCATTTGATTGGAATATCTTATCCCAACCCTTTACTCTGAGGTAATGTCTGCCTTTGAATTTGAGGTTTGTTTCTTGTATGTAGCAGAAGGATGGATTCTGTCCTTGTATCCACTCTGTTAGCCTGTGTCTTTTATAGGCAAGTTAAGACCATTAATATTGAGGGAAATTACGGACCATTGAGTGCTTATTCTTGTTTGTTTTTGATTTGTTGTTGGTAGTAGTATTTATGTGGATTTACCCTGCTTTTTCTTTTGGGTTTTGGTAAAGTGGAACTATCTATTGCCTATGTTTTTGTGAGTGTAGTTAACTTCCTTAGGTTGGAGTTTTCCTTCCAGTACTTTCTGTAGGGCCAGATTAGTGGTTACATATTGTTTAAATCTGATTTTGTCATGGAATATTTTGTTTTCTCCATTTATAGTGATTGGAAGCTTTGCTGGGTATAGTAGTCTTGGCTGGCATCCATGTTCTCTTAGAGTTTGTAGAATATCTATCCAGGTCCTTCTGGCTTTCAGAGTTTTCATGGAGAAGTCCAGTGTAATTCTGATAGGTTTGCCTTTGTATGTTACTTGGCCTTTTTCCTTTGCTGCTTGCTCTTAATATTCTTCCTTTATTCTGTACATTTGGTGTTTAAATTATTATGTGATGAGGGGACTTTCTTTTGTGGTCCACTCTATTTGGTGTTCTGTAGGCTTCTTGTACTTTCATTGGCATGTCTTTCTTTAGGTTGGGAAAGTTTTCTTCTATGATTTTGTTGAATATGTCTTCTGCATCTTTGAGTTGGGTTTCTTCACCTTCTTCTATACCTATTATTCTTAGGTTTGGTTTTTTCATGGTGTCCCATATTTCCTGGATATTTTGTGTTAAGGATTTGTTAGACTTAAGATTTTCTTTGCTTGATGAATTTATTTCCTCTAGTTTATCTTCAGCATCTGAGATTCTGTCTTCCATCTCTTGTATTCTGTTGGTTATGCTTGCATTTGTGGTTCCTGATTGTTTACTCAGCTTTTCCACTTTCAGCATTCTCTCAGTTTGTGTTTTCTTTATTGTCTCTGTTTCAGTTTTCAGGTCTTGAGCTGTTTCCTTCAGTTGTTTAATTGTATTTTCTTGGCTTTCCTTAATATCTTGCATCTTTTGGTTTGTCTTTTCTTCCATTTCTCTGAAGGATTTTCTCATTTCCTCTTTTAGTGTCTCTATCATCTGCATGAAGTTGTTTTTAAGGTTGCTGTCTTCTGCTTCATCTGTGTTGGGATGTTCAGGTATTGCTGGTGTAGATTCCCTAGACTCTGGTGGTGTCATATTGTTTTTTCTGTTGTTGGATGTGTTCTTATATTGTCGTCTTCCCATCTCTTCTTCCAGTGGGTGCAGGTGGTGTCTTTTCCTTTCCTGGTGTGTATGGGTCCAAGGTTCTCTTCCAGTGGGTGCAAGAAGGTCCGATACTCTGATGGGTCTCAAGGTGGGTGCAGGTGGGTGGGAGCTGGACTAGCACAGAGATGTCAGTAGACTCTGGGTTGCTTGGTCCTCAGGGGCCGAGTCGACCTTCCTGCAGACCCCAGGACAGGAGTTCCCAGAGTGGACAGGCAGAAGTTGGGCCCAAGGCAGGTGCCAAAGCAGCTCACCTCTGCTCAGAGGGGGGCAGGAGTAGTCCAGCGATCTCAGCAGACTCAGGGTTGCTTGGTCCTTAGGGGTCCCATTATCATGTTCTTTAAATCATTTCCAGTCTTGAATCAATGAGATGGTTCAGTGGCATAAGGCACGCCTTCAATAATCAGGGACCATATGGTAGAAAGAGAAAAATTAATCCTGCAAGTTATCCTCTGATTTCTCCACGTGTGTGTACATACATGTGTGTATGTATTCATACTAAATAAATAGATAAATAGAATGGAATTGAATAGAAAGCTTTTCAAAATCCCATACCCAAATCAGTTCCAATATTTTTAGCACAAAGCACCCATATATGATACCAAAATATACATTTGTTACATATTACTTACTGCATAAATATTATTTAAAAACTTGTGATTTAGACTCTATGTCATGGTTTCTGTTGATCAGGAATGTAGGTGTCATTAGCAGGGTTTTCTGATATAGGATCTGAGAATATCCAGCTGAGGTGTCCGAGGGGCTTCCATCCTCTGAGGGAACCAAAGAGAAGCCTCATCCAGCTTCATTTACTTGATTCTTGGCAGAATTCAGTCCTCTGATAGCTTTTGGCTTGCAATGTTTTGGGGTTTTCATTGCTGTTAGCTTAGAGATACCCATAATTCTTTGACATGCACCCCCACTCCCCCCTCTCCTGGTAAGACAGCTCACAGTGTGATGACTTACTTGTTTTGTCAGAGTGAAAAAAGTAAAAAGGACCAAAGAGTTCCATAAATGCCCCTTTTATAACCTAACCTGGGAAATGGCATCTCATCACCCCATTCAGGGGACATTAATTATGATCAAGTCTTTTGGCCCAAGTCACATTAAAGGGAGCTGGAAGTTACCTAAGGATATTAACATGAAGAGCCAGGATCGCTGGGACCCACTTTAGAAGCTGTTCTCCATCAAGAGTGTGCACAGAACATTATAAAGGGCCTTAGTATGTACTTATTATTTTCAAGTTGATATTTTTCAAAGTGTATTAAGGTGTGAGTCTCTCTTCTAAGTACTCTGCATACATTAACACATTTGATTTTCATAATAGCCCGAGGAGGAAAGAAAGCACTATCTATCACCACTTCTATTTTACATATGGATAACTCAAGAATTTAAATTGAAGCAATTTGAATTTAAAAGCTCAAAGAACCTGCTGAGTGTTTGCAGCAAGCCTCAGTTAAACCATCAGCTAAACCCTGCAAGCCGGTTCTAGAGTGGACTCTTTCACCACACTTTCTTATTTAAAAATACACACACACAAATAGTTGTAGCTGGATCTGGACATTGTGAAGTGGCCATTAACTAAAACATTTCAGAGCAATCTTATTCCTTCTGACCTTCTCATGGCTGTAAAAGAGACAAGAAAATAAATAGCTGTCTGCTGACTCTACATTTTCATAAACATTCTTTTCCTGGGAAAGTTATGACTGCAGAGATTTGAGTAACATGCCATAAGTCACTACACAGAATATTGGTCTCTCATATTGCACCATAAATATTGACTAATATCATTCTCAATAACATACAATTAAAACCTGTACTTGAGCTTCGTTTTGGCATTCCTATTGCTTCATGGACTATGAAAGCCTTAAAGATGCTTCTTATTTCTATTTTCTTGAGGCCATACAGCCCTTCTGAGTGCTTGAAACAGCTAGTAGGATTCTTTAAAGTCAAGTTTTGCTATGTGTCATTAGAAATTCCTGAGGACAAATAATGTTTTCCAGTGCCTGATTAACCACTGTCAGGCCTTGGGGCAACTAGATACTGTTCTTTCCCATTCCTTTTTAAATGTCTACAGAAGCTGGGCAAGGTGGTACACGCCTTTAATCTCAGTGGATCTCTGCAAGTTCAAGGCCAGCCTGGTCTACATAGTGAATGTCAGACCAGTCAGTGCTACATAGACAGACAAATTGAAAAAAACAAAAACAAAAACAAAAAACAACAACAAAAATGCCTATGGAAATGGAAGAATTATAAAATTAGGGGCACATAACAATAGTTATAAAACCACTTTCCACCTAAGACTCTGAAAATTTTTCTGTTGCATTTAATGAAATTCAAATGTATTTTTTTGTTTGTTTCTTTTTTGGTTTTTTCAAGATGGGGTTTCTCTGCATAGCTTTGGAGCCTATACTTGCCTACACTTGCTCTGTAAACCAGGCTGGCCTCGAAACTCACAGAGATCCGCCTGCCTCTACCTTCAGAGTGCTGAGATTAAAGGTGTGTGCCACCAATACCCGGCTCCATGGCACCTCTTATAAAGGAAAAACATTTAATTGGGATGGCTCACTTACAATTCAGAGGTCTGCGTACACGAAGGCAGATGTGGTGCTGGAGAAGGAGTTGAGAGTTCTTCCATGTTCCCAGGATCAGTATACAAGCAGGCAAAAAAGCACTTGAGCATTTCCAGGTGGTTTATAATACAATTCCAAACAGTAAGAAAAAAAAAAAACTAGAAAATTTTAAATTTAAAAAATTTTAAATTTAAGTAACTAAGCCATTCAGTTTTAAGCCAGTCATTAGCTTTTCATGAAAAAATATTTGTTTTTCTTTTTGGTCCCTTTTTTGATTTGGCATTACTTCTGTCTTCCCTTAGCATATTCAAGAAATTCTTAGAAGTTTTCCAACTAAAAGGCCTTATGTGAAGAGCCTATCTATGTCTTTTCTTTTTCATTTGAGAATTCCATATACATTTACAATGTGTCTTGACTAAATCCACTCAATTCCCTCCCCTTTATCTCCTCTCATACCCCCAACACTTCACCTATCTATTTTGTAACACAGCATTATGACATTCCAAAGCTCCATTATGCCATCACAGGGCTGCATTATCACATCAAAATGATCCATTGTGTTACCACAGTGTTCCATTGTTTTATCACATGGCTGAATTGTGACATCACAAATGCTCCATTTTGACAACAGTGTTATGTGGTGGTATATTATTTATGATTTATTAAAGCTTGCCTGAGGATTCAAAAAGCAAAGCCAGCCTCAAGCTATACAGATTAGGTGGTGGTAGTACACAACTTTAATCCCACCACTTAGGAGGTAGAGGAAGACGAATCTCTGTTAGTTCAAGGCCATACTGAGCTACACAAAATATATCCAGTCCTAAAGAGAAATAGCTTGCACAAAGATGATCTCAGCACTTGAGATCCCAGGCTTTTAATCCCAGGACTCATGAGAGGTATATAAGACAGGAACAGGGTCACAGAGCTGGCATTCATTCTCCAGCCACATTGAGGATAGAAAGACAGTGAAGTCTCTAGACACATCGAGGAGAGCATAGCAGTCTGAGTGAATCTGAGGAGCAGTGAAGTCTGGGATTTCAGTCTGAGGTTTAGTGGAGCCAGGATCACCTTTCAGACTGAGCTAGAGGTAAGAGCTAGTGCCTAGCCGCTTTGCTTTTCTGATCTTCAGCTTGAAGCTTGAATCCCAGTGTCAGTCTCTGAGTCTTTTGTTTTTTGTGCTACAGTGTGACATTTTGACATCACAGTGCTCTGCTGTGATATTACAATGCTCATCATGACATCACAGTTCCAAACTGAGTCATTATGACACCCTCCCTATTGAGCCATCACAATGCTATATTATGACATCACAATGTTCCGTTGTCACATCACAATGCTAAGTTAAGATATTACAATTCTCTATTGTGACATCACAGTGCTGTATGTAACATCGTAACACCATGCTATGTATGATATCACAATTCTTAATTGTGGCATGACAGTGCTCTATCTTGACATCACAATACTGAATTGTGACATATCTATGTTCCATTGTGCCATGACAACAATCCTTTGTATGATCACAATACTGCATTGTGCGATCACAGTCCTGCATTTTAACACCACATTGATGCATTATAACAGTACAATGCTCCACTGTAATATCACAGAGCTGAATTTTGATATCACAATGTATGATTTGGTCATCACAACGGGAATTGTGGCATCATGGTGATTTATTGTAATGCTGACATTACAAAGTTCCATAGTAGACAGTCACAGTGCTTTATTACGAAGCATCAGAATGCTAGATTGGTCTATCCCAATGCTGAATTGTATCCTCAGAATGCTGAATTTTGATATCACAGTACTTCATTGTTCACTTTCAGTTATGAAATCGAAATGATCCATTTCTGAAATCACAGTATAGCCTTTGATGTCAGAATGTTCCATTGTTCCATCAGAATACCTCATTGTGACATTACAACGGTCTGTTTCTACGTAACAATGCTACTGTGCAATCATAATGCTGTATTGAGACATCACTGCAACATCACAATGGACCATTGGAAAACCACAGTGTGGCGTTGAGTCATCAAAGCGCTCCACGGCAACACCACAATGCTATTTTGGGCTCATCACAAGGCTTGATTGAGCAAGATCAAAATGTTCCGTTATTCCATCTCAATATCAACTTGTGACATCACAGTGCTGATACCACAAATACACCTTGCAATATAAAAGTTATTTAAATGTGTAAGGATATGAATGATTGTCATGTCAATTTTAGAAAGAATAAAAGGATGAGGAAGATCAGAGCTAAAGGCAGAACTCCCACATCATGATGATGCAGGGAGTGAATAGATGGCTCAGTGGTTAAGCACACTGACTGCTTTTCCAGAAGACCCAGGTTCAATCCCCACATCCACATGGTGGTTCTTCTGTTTCCATTGCCTCCAGGCATGCAAGCAGTGCACAGACATACATGCAAGCAAAACAGCCATTCACATGAAAATTAGAGATAAATAAATCTTTTTGGAAATCCAAGAAATAATGATGCAGTGGAAGAAACCTTTGAAAAATCTCCTTAAAGTGTTTCTCAAGACAATTTTAGAATGTATGCATTGATTGAGTAGGGTGAAGTTGAAGAAAGGGGTTTCCCCGCTAAGCTTTAATTCATATCTAGGCTAAGTCAGACAAAAATTTTTCTTTCTCATTTTAAGATGGTACTATAAATTGACATCTTGTAGTTATATGTGTCTATGGATACAAAGTAACTGATTTGTGAATACATTGTTAAGCTTATTGACTTATCGATACATCACCTCAAACCTTGCCATGTTTTGTGATAAAATGTTGACATTCACCCTCTGGGCACTTTGAAGTGTATTATTGATGATGTTTACCATATCCTATGTTTGAGACTCTGTAGTTTTGCCCATTACCTTTTCCTTTGCTCATTATTCTCTCTGCTCCTGGGAGTTCAGTTGTTTTAGATCCTACTCTAAAGGAAGAACATGAGGCTTTTGTCCTTTCCCCCATTCACTCTTTATTTTAATAACTAGCTTTTAATAACAATTAATAGATATTAATGGGACTCAATGTGATATTTACATTCAAGCATATAGTGCATATTGATCCAAGTCATCCTTCATTAATCATATTCCTCCCTCATTTCCCAATGAAAACCTTCCTTCTAAAAGTTGCCCTGGTCATGGCATTTTATCCCAGAAACAGAGATGTAACTAATATACTAGGCAAATACTCTACCAATGGAGTTACATTCTCTGCGCTGAAAGAGAAATATTTTATAAGTTAAAATGAAGAGTAGATACTATTTTAAAGATCTGGATCTGTCAGGACTTCATAAATTTATTTTGAGAATTAGCTGGTTATCAGACATAAGTCTGACTACAAGGAGTCTTATTAGTGATACTTGGAGAAACAAAAATGTCTTCAAGAACATTCAATATAATTAGGAGTTCTACCTTTTAAAGATATGGGGAGCTCATTGCTAAAAATACATTGACTTCATGAGAAAGACTTTGAGAGAAGTGAAGAAAGGTGTCACTGTCACTTGCATCCCACTTTGGAAAGCAAGAGTATAGGGAGAGTGGATTATCTGTGTTTACAGCTTCGACACACGGAACCTTGAGGCTAACAAGTGTGATCACTACCAGCTGGAAGATGAGTCAAGAGGCATGAGATGAAGAAAATGGACATGGGAGGTCTGGAAGAACAAGGTGGTGACTGAGACATACATGAACCAGAGCAGAGAGATATTTCAGTAGCTGCATGAATGTAGAGTTTTAGCAGATGGAAAGATTTCGAGAAAATACTTGTGAAAACCTCTATACATCAGGCTATGTAAGCTCTCTCAGTAGACGTCTGTAGTATTCCACATAGCACGCACCTGGAGCCATAGTTATGTTTTATTTATTAGGACTCTGTGTAGAAGTGTGGCCACCAGGGCCTGGCACCTGTTCAGTATATTGGTAAATAAACACTTTGTCCAGGTGCGAATTAATTTTAGTCTCTGTTTGCCTTTCCAAGTCATCAAATTCTGGCACTAAGTCCTGAGTATCTCGTGTGTACCATTTAACACAGCATCTATGAAGCTGAACACTGTAAGTAGAGGAGACTCTATAGTCAAGTGTGTTTGAGAAGTACAGGGCTGTATAGTTTTAATATGAATGCCTTGCTGCAGAATTTCTTGGAGGCTTCACTGTATAAAATGTATACTATGAATTCCCAAGAAGGTGTGATATGTAACATTATTCAAATTTGACCACAGGGCCTTTGTTTTTGAAGCATCTCAGGATCCTGACTTCCCATGGGACAAATGCTGGGAAAATAGCTTGATACATTGCCTGGCTTTGTGTTAGAATAGGGACTTAATACACAAATTCAAAGGCATTGTTTTTCAGGTGTAATCAAGCAACATCTTCCAAATGCACTGTTCACCACATCAGTCTAGAAGCAACTGATTTAACTATGTAGGTGTTAACTGTTGTAAATGTCAAAATACATAATATTCAAATAAGTTGCTTGTCTCTGTCCCTCTTGTAGTTCTCATTGTCCTAAGAGCATGGATGTGCCAAGAGGATAGATATCTATCTACCTATTCCTTTACCCCATCATGCCAAGCTGGTACAACCTGGATTGGAGAAATTAAGATTCAGTATATGTACCCCTAGGGAGAATTCAGCAAAAGCAGACTCATATTGACTCTTGTTTATATTTATCACCACTTCTCCAAGCACGTATGCACCTGTTTCTCTGTACTTTTTCTAGCCATAAATATTCCCTGGAAGGACAATGAGGCAGCAAATCTAAGCAAAGCAGCCATGAAGTCTTTGTCCTATTTGTGCAAACTTGCAGGCTTCATCACTGGCTAACAACTTAAGCTAGTCTTAATGAGTCCAGTGTTTAGCTCTTGCTCAGTCTGTTCATTAGTTGGCCAAGATTTCTGAAGCTCCTATTTCACGGCTATATTTTTCTTAAGTACAGCATTTGTCAGGCTTATTTCCTTTTTGCAAATGAGGAAAACTTTCCCTGTTACCCCATTCTAAAGCACTGGGAAGGTAAACGCTTATCATATTCTTATATATGAAGAGCCTTAGCTTAGTCCAATGGTATTTTGCCAAGTAAACAATTTACATTCTATTATTTCCACTGGAAAGTCCCTTTTTCAAATTGAAGAGCTTCTCAGTTAAAAAAAAAAGTTACAAATCATAGAAATCCCAACTTCTTTCTATCATGGTTGTTGGGGTTTCAAACTGAATAATGGGGCTGTTATTTGTAGGGCCAACGTGAAGACACCAATACATCAAATTGACAACAGAAACATCCAGACAAAGTGGTTCTGTCAATAGCTCTATTGTTCTGCTTCTTGACTGCTCCTCCTCACCTCTGACACCCTCTTCAGACCCTGCTCCTTAATCCCCTCAGCCCTATGTATGCCCCAGAACTTTACTTTGAGCTTCTCCTTGCTTCTACTTCTCCATGGCCCTGTGGGCTCCTTCATTATGTTTCGTGTGTGTGTGTGTGTGTGTGTGTGTGTGTGTGTGTGTGTGTGTGTTTAACTCCATAACTTGTTATGATAAATCTTTCCTCCAAAAGCCACCCAAGCCCCTCTACCACGTGGGCACTTTCCAACAGCCACCCGAGTTCTGCCCACTGAGTTAGGGCCCCAAATAATACACAGAGACTTCTATTAGGTACAAATGCTGCTTGGCCAAAGACTAGGATTTCTCATCTGTTAGCTCAGTCTTAATTATCATAAATCTATATATTTTATAAGACTTATCTTATAGAGGATGCCTTCCGCTGATGCCCTCTCTTGCCGGTGGATCACATGGCAACTCCAGAGCAGAGACTAGGAGGAAGACAGAAGGGGCCCACTTCCTTCTTGTCCTTGTTTATGAGTCTCCCTGATATGTCACTTCCTGTGTGGATCACTACTTCTTTACTACATTTCCCAGAATCCTCCTTGACTCCTAGGACCCCCTAACTTGCTGCCTCATTGGCCAAACAATACTTTATCATCCAGTAAGACAAACACATACACAGAAGAACTTCCCCCATCAATAACTATGCACATACTTCTTTTGTTTCCTTAAGTCTCTCATTAGTGAACTTCCCTATTGCCTCAGAAAGTCAACACTAAACCAAGAAGTGTGATTGGCATGATTCTTACTGAAGTTCTGGACAGCCATTCCAAAACAGCTCAATAATCCCATAGTCTCATGGGGGTCATCTATCCACCTAGGGCAATTCCTCACTTTCCTTTATGTCAAACACACACACACACACACACACACACAGAGAGAGAGAGAGAGAGAGAGAGAGAGAGAGAGAGAGAGAGAGAGAGACAGAGAGACAGAGAGACAGAGACAGAGACAGAGAGGCTCACACAGAGACACAAACACATTCACAGAGACACACATGCATACACACACAAGGGGGGCTATACTGTGTGTTGACTAGGTACTATACTTACAAGCAAGTACTACTGTGTTTGGCTTTTTCTGGGGGTGTGGTGATTGCACAACAGGCACTTGATTGAGCCATCTCTCCAGCCCCAATCCCAGGGGTTTTGCTTTGTTTATTTTACCTTTAGTTACTGCCAGGTGTTAATGAATAGCTTCATCTTTGATTTACTAAATAGTTCAGTTAAATCTAAATGAAAACTTTACTCTCTGTCGATTCAGGGTTTTAACTCCTTCCCTTTTCCTTCTTCTTTAACTGGTTAATTAGCCTTTTAACAGAAAGTAGAAAATTCAAGTATCATGATACTGCTACCCTGTGTTGTCTGCTCAAATTCTGGCTCATTTCCCTTTTAGTAATTTTGTGAGTTCTAGTTTTTTTTTTTTTTTGAAGACCTAGCTTCATTCTTGCAGCAGGTGTTATTGCCTGATGGTCACATAAGATATGGGTCTCAGTTCCAGAAACCTGTTTGTCTCCCTCTGACTTTCTCATCATTCATAATCAGCCCATATGATAATCTCCAGACAATTGAATGAAAGTGGACAAAGGGTTTGAACAACTATTTCTAAAACCAGGGATCTACAACTGGATAGTAAGTACATAGACAGGTGTTCAACTCCAAAATCAAAATGGTAATATGGGTCAGAACTACAACCAGCTGCCACTTATTACCCACTGGGATAGATACATTAAAGCCATCTTACAGCTTTAGCTAAGATTTCAGGTATGATGTTAAATAGGTATGGAGAAAGTGGACAACCTTGTCTTGTTTCTGACTTTAGTGTAATTGCTTTGTTTCTCTCCATTTAAACTGATGCTGGCTGTGGGGTTTCTGTAAATTACCTCTGTTATGTTAGGTATGTCCCTTGTATCCCAAATCTTTCCAGGACTTTTACCATGAAAGGCATTGGTTTTTTCTTTTTTTAAAAAAAGGTCTTTGCTGCATCTAGTGAGATGATCATGTGTCTTTCTGTTTGCTTTCCTGGTGCATTAAACTTACTGATTCACGTATGTTGAACCATCCCTGCATCTCTGGGATGAAACAAAATGGGATCATGGTGGATAATTTTCTGATGTGTTCTCAGATTTGGTTTGAAAGTATTTTATTGAGCATGCTTATATCTGTGTTCATAAGGAAAATTGGTTTGTAATTATCTTTC
This sequence comes from Cricetulus griseus, assembly GCF_003668045.3. NCBI lineage: Eukaryota > Metazoa > Chordata > Mammalia > Rodentia > Cricetidae > Cricetulus > Cricetulus griseus. Next base: position 158,400,551 of record NW_023276807.1, read on the forward strand.
CTTGCAGATCTTTATTTGATTAGGTATCAGGGTGAATGTGGCCTCAAAAAAAAAAATTAGGCAATATTCCTTCTGGATCTGTTTTGAGGAGTATTGACATTAATCCTTCTTTGAAAGCTTGTTAGAATTCTGCACTAAAACCATCTGACCCTGGACTATTTTATTTTAAAGTTAGGAGATGTCTCAGTTAGGGTCTCTATTGCCATGAAGCGACACCATGACCATGGCAACTCTTATAAAGGAAAATAGTTAATCGTGGTGGTGGCTTACATTGCAGAGGTTCAGTCCACTATCGTCATGGCAGGGAGCATGGTGGCATGCAGGCAGACATGGTGCTGGCTACATCTTGATCAGAAGGCAACTGGAAGTGGACTGAGATACTGGGCAGTACCTTGAGCATATATGAGAACTCAAAGCCCACCCCCACAGTGACAGACTTCCTCCAATAAGACCACACCTACTCCAACAAGGCTACACCTCCTAATAGTGCTACTCCCTGTAAGATTATGGGGGCCAATTACATTCAAACTACCACAGGAACCTTGTAATTACTGCTTTAATTTCACTAGGAGATATGTAACAGATTTGTTTAAATTGCTTATCTGATCATGATTTAACTTGAGTAGGTGGTGTATATCAAGAAATTTATCTGTTTGTTTTAGTTTTCCAATTTGGTAGAACTTAGATTTTTAAAGTACGTTCTTATGATTCTCTGGATTTCCTTAGTGTCTGCTAGCCCCCCTCCCCCTTCATCTCTGATTTTATTAATATGGATCTTCTCTCTCCATTTTTTAGTTAATTTGGCTAAGGAATTATCAATCTAATTAATTTTCTCCAGGAATCAAGTCTTTGTTACATTGATTCTTTGTATTGGTTTAATTTTGTATATTTATACTTCTATTTTGTTTGCTTTTATCTATTTTATTGATCTTGGCCTTGAGTTTTATTATTTCCTACCATCTACTTCTTTAGGGTATTATTTCTTTTTGTTTCAGGGCTTTCAAGTGTGCCATTATATTACTAATATGAGAGTGCTCCAATTTTTTTTTTTATGTAGGCACTTAGTGCTATGAACTTGCCTTTAGAGTTGCCTTCATCATGTCCTATAGGTTTGGGTGCATTGTTTTAATTTTCATTCAATTATAAAGGGGTTTTAATTTCCATCTTGACCATTGTTCATTCAGTTGTGAGTGGTTCAGGTTCCACAAGTTTGTAAGCCTTCTGGTATTTCTTTTCTTGATATTCAGCTTTAACCTATAGTGGTCAGATAAATGCAGGGTGTTATTTCAATTTTCTTATATCTCTTGAGACTTGTTTGTCAATGTATGTGGTCAATTTTGGAGAAAGTTCCATGAGATGCTGAGAAGAAGGTATATTCTGTTGTGTTTGGGTGAAATGTTCTGTAAATATCAGTTAGGTCCATTTTGTTCATGACATTATTTTGGGCATGTCTGTTTAGTTTTTGTCTTGATACCTCTCTATTGGCAAGAGTAGGGTACTGAAGTCATGTGAGGTCAATACATGATTTTAGCTATAGTAGAGTTTCTTTTATGAACTTGAATGTCCTTGTGTTTGGTGCATAAATGTTTAGAATTGCAATATTATCTTGGTATATTTTTCATTTGATAAGTATGTAGTATCTGAATAAAAAAATGAAATAGAAGGAGGAAGATATTACCATTTCTAAAGTATGGAGATGATTTTTATTGTAGATATAGCAGAAAAAGCAGGCAGACAGAAGAGTCCAGGATGAACATGGCTGGCAGACTAACCTGGACCATGAGAGAAGAGAGGGAGAGGGAGAGCAAGAGATGAACCACTGACCAAGAGAGGTATCTGGGCCAAGAGGCCAAGATACCGGCATAGACAAAATTGACACATTATACAGGGATCAGGCTGGGGGAAGGGAAGCAGGATCCCAAATCCTGGGAGAGAGAGGTTTAGGGTAGGGCTCAGGATGAGGGGCCCTGGGAGAGTCACAGATATCAGTATGAGACTTAATCCTGGGTTTGAGATCTAACAGTGCCTTTCCCTATCTCTTCTGATTAGTTTTGGTTTGAAGTCTATTTCATCACATATTAAAATGGTTACTTTCTGGAAAAACCAAACAAACAAACAAACAAACAAAAAATGGCTGTACCAGTTTGATTCTTAGATCCATTGGCTTGGAATATCTTTTTCCATCCTTTTACCCTGACATGGTGTCTATCCTTGTTGTTAAGGTGTACTTTTTAAATGCAGCAGAAGGATGTTTTTGTATCCAATCTGTTAAGTCTGTGTCCTTTTATTGATAAATTGGTGTTGAGAATTATCAATGAGCAGTGTTGAAATTATTTTTTCCACCCTATTCTGATTTGCTGGTCTGCTATTATTTATTCCTTGTGTTTTCTTGGTTGTGGCTAATTTCTTCAGATTGAAGCTTTCCTTCAAGTGCTTTCTGTTTTCCTACTAGGTAGCACTTGAAGGTCTACAGTTTACATTTGTTTTTATTGTGGAATGCTTTTCTTTCTCCATTTATTGTGATTGAAAGTTTTGCTGGATGTAGTAGTTTGGGTTGGCATCTGTGGTCTCTTAGAGTTTACAGAACATCTGCCCAGGCCCTCCTGGCTGTTAGGGTCTCCAGTGGGAAGTCATGTTATTCTCATGGGCCTGCTTTTATACATTACTTGATCTTTTTCTGTTGCAGCTTTTTAATATTCTCCTTCGTTCTGTATACCTAGTGTTTTAATTATTATGTGTCATGGGGAAATTCTTTTCTGGTCCAGTCTATTTGGTATTCTATATGCACTACCTTCTTCAGGTAAAGGAAATCTTCTATGATTTTGTTAGGAATATTTTCTTCTGTGCCTTCAATTCTTCTTTTTCCTCTATTCCTATTATTCATACATTTGTTTTTTTTTTTTTCATGCTGTTCCAGATTTCTTGGCTGTTTTGTGTCTGGATTGTTTTAGATTTATGATTTTCTTTGACTGAGATATCCATTTCTTTTTCTTTTCTTTTTTCTTTCTTTTTTTTTTCTTTTCAAGACAGGGTTTCTCTGTAGCTTTGGAGGCTGTCCTGGAACTAGCTCTTGTAGACTAGGTCTCAAACTCACAGAAATCCTCTGCCTCTGCCTCCCCAGTGCTGGGATTAAAGGCGTACGCCATCAACACCCAGCTCTGAGATAATCCATTTCTTCTACCTTGTCTCTTGTATTCTGTTAATGAGGTTTACCTCTGAGGTTTTTGTTCAACTTGTAAATTTTTCATTTCCAGTTTTATGTCAGTTTGGGTTTTCTTTAGTGATTCCATTTTCACTTTCATGCCTTGAACAGTTTTTCTCATTTCATTCTGTTTGTGTTTTCATAGTATTCATGAATGGATTTATTCATATCCTCTATAAGGTCCTTGAACATACCCATAATAGATACTTTGAAGTCCTTATCTTGTGCTTCATCCAGTTACATTGTATTTCTCAGGCCTACTGTAATAGGGCTGCTGAGCTCTGATGGAGACATAGTGTCCTGGCTGTGGTTTTGTTTTTGTGCTGCTGTCTAGACATCTGGGTTTGGAATGACTGTAATTGGAGGTGTTGTCTTTGTTTCTGGTGCCCTCCCTAAATCTTAGGAGTGTGTGGCAGCTGTGGGTTGAGTGGTAGGGAATGCTTCTGAGTCCCTGGCAGGTGTGGACACTGGAGACCCCCGGGTAGAACAGGTCTCTAAGTATTTGGGGCTGATAAAAAAGAATGGGGATAGGCTAGAAGGGAAGTGGACTGAGAGTGTCCACAGGAAAGAGAAAATCTGGATTTGCCCAGTGGGTCTACAGATTCCACAGAGGGGAGAGAGAGTGGGGAGCCTAAAGGTGGTGGGTTACATGGCTGGGGATGAGACTGGGAATTTTCAAATTTACGATGGAGGAGAGGAAGAAGAGTATTTGCCTACCAGTATGTTAAGTGGGTTTCCAGGTAGAGAGTGCCTCAGGGTATCCGAGGCTGATGCAAAGGCCTAATAGTCAGTTCTTAGCCACCTAATTGGCTCCTAATTACAAAGTGAATCAATTTGGAAAGAAGCTCTCAGCATGTAAAATAAAATGTTTAATACACTAAGCACATTGTCTGGGCTTTTCTCACCTTACATAAGCCATAAATGAGCTAACGCCAGTCTCTACGAAGAAAGTGGAGCCACTATAGCATTTGCTTCAGTTACTTCTTAAACTTTAGTATGGAAAATGAGATTTTTGTTCAAAGTATGTTACAAATGGAATAAGATAATAATATGCTTCTGCAAAGGATTGCCTTCAGAGAGTTTATTAGGACTGTGCAGTGTTTTCCAGTGGGGGTACAAACTGTAGTAACTAGTCATTCATGTCATAAGCTGACAACTCTCTGCCAGCATGCAAGTGCTATGTCTCAGGCCCTATGCTGAGCATAACAGATGCTGGCTCTGTCTTCTTGGTGCAGAGCAGTGTCAGTCAGGGAAGCCTGTGTTGGATTATGTAACCAACTTGACTGAGCAGTCTCAACGACTTCAGGGTAAACACATCCATTTTATTTTTCCAGTAAATGCTTTTGAGTCTGTTCTGTGGATCTTTCTTGATACTGGGTTGTGGGACCTTTCATGTGATCTTAGTCCTAGGCAATAATTTTTTTGTTCCTTTCAGCTATTAAAACAGAATGTGTTTGCTTAATATTCAGTTCCATATATTTCAAGACTTAAATCATTTACTTGAACAAGACTCCCATCCCATCCCATCCCATCCCATGAAACTAGATTTGCAGTTTAGGGAAGGATATAGATGGAATGTGCTCAGATCTTTCACACCACACTCACTCTTCTGTAGAGTCACTCCTAGTTCTGACCCAGAACAAAGAAGTCTGGTTGTGGGGTACCTCAGACAATGCTGATTTTTCTCTTATCATGCAGTCACAGCAGACACCATACTGGACATGCTATGGGGAGCCAGAATCCCAACATACCTGCTTCCCCAGCTTTGGTGGTCTCTGAAGAACTCATATACATCTTCTAGTCAGTGCCCTTTTGCTATACTCTCTTGACATTCATGCTCCTGAGTCCCATACTAGAACAGCAAGCTTGCCATCCTCAGATCCTGACTGTGCTCCACAGTTCCAACCAACCACAGGATTTCCAAGTATGAGCCAGGTCAATCTGTGCTTGGAAACAGGCATTTTCCTATGCAGTCTGACATGACCCACACTGTCTCTTATGACACATCTTGACTGGCCTTTCCCATTCTCCATCAGAAGCAGGTCAACAAGCCCAGCGGTAGAGAGCATGCCATACTAGGAAAGTCTACAGACACATTAGTCACCAACCATTTGTTCACTGCACCTTTCTTCTTGGGTTTCCTGGAGAACATAAGCATACCCCAACTCTACAAAGAGAAGAGAAGGTATTTGGGGCTGTCCCCCTCAGATGGCCACCTACTGCATCAGCTAATTAAGCAAGGCCCCAGAGCCTGAAAGATGCCTGAGGGGCTGGAGAGATGACTCAGTAGTTAAGAGTCTGTTCTGCTCTTTCAGAGGTTCTGAGTTCAGTTCCCAGGAATGACATCAGGCAACTGCAGCTCCAGAGCATCTGATGATTGATGGCTGCTGTGGGCACCTGTGTTCATATGCATATCCCTTTCCACAGATACACATGGAAACATAATTTAAAAGATAAAGTATTTAAAAAAAGAAAGATGTGTAAAGCTGGCAGGCGTCTAGAAAGGAAGTGTACAAAATGATAAGTACACAAGTGTATTGGAAGCAGAGACTGAGGAGTGGAGAAACAGAGAATGCATTTTGTTGTATCTATTAAAGCTGAACTCATGACTAACCTATGAGCCAGAAACTTTATTCCTAGGCACATCACACACATACACATGCAAGTATACACACACATGCACACACACACACACACACACACACACACACACACACACACACACAAGCATACACACACATGCACATACACACACATACAAATACAAGCACACACATGCACACACACAAGCACACACATGCATATATACAAGCACATACACATAAGCACACACACACACACACACACACACACAAGCATACACACACTTACACACGTGTTCATGATGGCCCAATGCTGAAAAGAAACAGTACAAATACAGCAGAGGGAGTAAATCAATTATGGCACCACAAAGAAATACCTTGCAGCCATGAGGAAGCCCTGCTTCATGCAGCACAACTGAATTTCACAAATGTATTATCAGTGGAAAGGAGCCAAAATCAGGAAAAATTCATAATATATGATGTTGCATATAAGCTGAAAGTGGGTAATGTGGAAAGATGGCACCGAGAGCCAGCAACATAGCAGTTACTGCTAGGGGGAGACACATGGCAAGTAGAGAGAATGGAATACAAATGTTATTCTGCTTTCGGGCCCAAGTTATTCACTGAAGTTTCATGAATAGCTTACACATTTTCTACAAGGATGTCGATTTATACTCCAAAAAGGTGATTACTAAAAACAAAAAAATAAGGTGTTCTTAACATCAAAGGAGAGTAGCTGCTATAGACTGTGTGCCCAAGGAAAGCAGTTCAACATGAACAACAGGCAGAATAGTGCTGACACATTAGCCAGAGAAGTGTAGTTTACAGAGCAAACTGCCAAGTTGTTTTGCTGTTTTCATTCCACACGTTCAGGAAGTTCATTTTATTAACTGTACATTTTTCAATTTTAATGTACAAGACTTTAGTTTTTGAGCATATATTTTAAATTAATTTTTAAAAGTTAGCAATATAAAGTGACAGGCTTCATTATGACATTTTCATACATGTGCCATTCACTATATTGTGATTTTTTTTCCTAATTCTTTTCCAGGAAGCTTTTTTTTTTTTTAATTTCAGGTGGGGGCTACACACATGTATGGTTGCCCAAGGAAGCCAGGAGAGGGCATTAAATCCCCAAGATCTTTAGTTACAAGGATTTGGAGTATTGGGAAGCAAATGGTGATTTCTCAAAGAGCAGCCAGTGCTTTTACCCACAAGCCATCTCTTCATCCCAAGCAGACCTTTCTTTGTAAAATTTGTTATCAGTGTGTGTGTGTGTGTGTGTGTGTGTGTGTGTGTGTGTGTGTGTGTGATGTGCATGTGTGTGCTTTCTCAGCAAATTTATTATTGGTACACAGAATAGCTTCTGAGTTTTGTATATTGATTTTGTACTCCACCACTTTTCTGAAAAGGTGTGTCGGGTTTAAGGGTTTTCTGGTAGACTCTTTAGTGTTTTATGTGCAGGACCACATTGCCTGTAAGTGTGGATCCTTTGACTTCTTTTCCTACTTATCCTATGTTTTCCCCTTGACTTATTTCCCAGCTTAAATTTTAAGCATTACATTCACCAACAGCAGTAAGAGCAAGGAGTCTTGTGTTATTCTCCATTTTAGAGATTTCTTTCATTACCATCCCCCAATGGTCTAATATTCAGTTGGCTATAGGTTTGTCATGTATAAGTTGTGTTATCTGAGATACGTTCTTATTTTCTTCAGGGGCTTTTGTCTGGAAAAAAAAAGCTGAACTTTGTCAAGGGCCTCTGTTGAGATGACCATCTGATTTCTGTCCTTAAGTCTACTTACGTATCATATTACAATTATTCCTTGAAGCATGAACTTTTGGTATGCTGGCTCTATTAGCAGAAGAGTGTCTCAATGTGTTAAACGATAACAATTGTGTATGAAGGTTTTCAGATGCTTCGGAGACAAAGGCGGGGAGCCCAATAATAGCTCATTGTGATCATCTACAGGGAACCAAGGTTGGAAGTTCATGCTGACAGAAGCGACAGCTCTCATTATTGTGAATCCTATTTGAAATTCAGTTTGGTTCCCACGCTGGGGACAAATTTACTTGGCTTTTGTGGTTATACCGTCTTTTGTTTAATGCATTTCAGTCTATAATATTTAGTTTAAAATAGATTTTATTAAATTTGCAGTTAGCATGCTGAGGAACAGGTTTCATTGTGGTATTTTTACTTTCATAGAGATATCATTATACTTTTTTCTGTCTTGCCTCCTCCACTGCCATCCCCTGCCACCCCAGCAAACAGTTTATAAATGGAGCTACTTTGTAGAACTGCTGATAAAACAAATGTTAGTTAACAAATAAAGACACACACACACACACACACACACACACACACACACACATATATATAATTTTGGTGAGGTTAGCTACAACAACTAAACAGTTTCAAATCTTGATTAGGTGATTTAAGTTTGAAACTGTGTAACAGTAGTTAATAAGCACAATGGGGTGCACAGGATATCTTAACTATATTTATGATGTTTAATTTCTCTGAAAAGTATGGAAGAATGTTAGAATTTGATAAAGGTGCATATACTGAAGCTTGTCACAGATGTATTCTGCTATATTAGAAACATTTTGCAGTAAGCAAATGTTGACTAACCCCCTACTCTCAATTCAGTAAAGGCTGCTATACAGCGGCTGAATTGAGTCTTTAACTCCAGTGACCTCAGATGCAGGAGCTGCCAGAGAGTTCTGCATAATGAATGCTTGTTTTGGTCTTGAATTTATTTTCTTAAAGATTTAAAAATATTTTGATGGGGGAAGTCCTTCTATGTATATGTTTGTCTTATTGGTTGATAAATAAAGCACTGTTGGCCAATAGGGAAGCAAGATAGGTGGGGCTAGGAGTTGAGGATGATTCTGGGAAATGTAGTAAAGAAGGGAGTCACCATTTGATCCCAGGAAGAGAGAACACATGCAGCTGGCATCCTTGATAAGTCTTTATAAAATATATATTAATGGTTATGGTTGATACTTAAGACAGAGCTAGCAAATAAGAAATCCTGGTCATTGGCTAGCAGCATTGTAACTAATATTAATCTCTGTGTGTTATTTGGGGGCCCTAACGTCTCGGCAGAACTCAGGCAGCTGGTGGAAAGAGTTATCTTTAGAAATTTTAATTTTACATATGTGAGTGCTTTGCCTGCATGTATGTCTGTGCACCATGTGTGTGCAGTGCCCATGAAGGTCAAAGAGGGCATCTAATCTAACTGGAACTGGAGTGAGCCACCACTTGGGTGCTGGCAACTGAACCCAGGTCCTTTGAAAGAGCAGCCAGTGCTCTTAACCATTGAGGCATATCTCCAGCCCCCTTGAAGTTGGTCTTGTAATCTTGGGTGGTTATTTTATTATGGGTTTCCATTCTTTCACCTATAGAGAACCAGTCATCATAGCTTAGATGACAACCTGGGTCTTAGAGAGTATTTTTAAAATGGTAACAGAGTTCAGCAATGTGGATAGCTATGCACCAGAGCTTCTGGGATACAATTTAATCTAGAAAAGTACATGGGACAAGGGATGCTTTTGTTACTATTTCTAAACTATAGATCCAGAATCTGAGGATGAAAGAGGAAAGGTAAGTAGATCCAGGATTTGAACTCCCTTTCTGATGAAGAAGTCCACATGTGGTTCTAACAAGATCCAAAGACTCCTGGTAGGTCAGGTTTTTGGTTTTATTATTTTTTGTTTCCCCCAATCTTTTGTTTACTGCTTTCTTTCCTTTACCAGACACATATAGTCAGAAAACCAGTGCAGATGAGGTGGGATCTCTTCTTCATTATGACCAGTCCTAAGGAACTTTATGTCTCTCTCTTCCCTCCTGGCCCCTTAAGAGTGGTCATTCTCAAGTAGCTGCAAGGCCTGGCTGCCAGCAGGCTGGCAACTCAAGAGATCCTCACTAGCCCCACCCTGCTCACAGAAAGAAGGGCACGAGATGCCTTAGCCCCTTTTACCAGCCCACATTCCCTTGAAGAGAGACAACCTCTGAGCCCAGCAGGGACCAGATCTCAGAAAGCAGAGAGAAGACCAAGACCAGTGGCTGGTGTGGCCTCTGGGTTCATGCAGTAGAACCACAGTATGGCCCCTATGAGGATGTTCATCTATGCACCAGAACATGCTGAGGAAAATGTACCTTGTTAATCAAGACATTCTGAGAGTGAGAAGATGCTATTAACAGTCACTGTACAGCCACGGGCTGAACCCAGGACAGCTTCAGGCCAGGTGAGACTCCTCACAGCAAACCAAGTCCAGCAGACTTCTCAGAGCTGGCCTCCCAGGATAGGGACTTTCATGAAGATTCTCAGGATGGCTCGATGTTCTATTAGCACCCACCCCCACTGGTGCCTGCCCTGGCAAAGGAGATTGCTAAGATGGGAGGTCTGCACACACAGCTGTTGCTCACAGCAGGACATGGTGGCAGCTGTCCCCAGCTTCTCCCAGGGTTTGTCCCTCACTGCCCTCTTTATCTTCTGGAACACAGAGTTCCTTTCCTTCTCTCTTGCTCAAATATTTCTAAAAACTCCTGTCTGCAAGGAATATGACTGATTCCAGGAAACCTTGGATAGAAGATGGGGTGATGTTGCCCTCTGCTGTTACCTAGGAAGCAATGAGCACCCACACAGCCAGTCCCGGCAAGGGTGAAGAGAGGAAGAGCAGAACACTTAGCATGCAGGTGTGTTTAGTGTCTTCCTGTTTAATCTTGTCAGTTTTGGAGAGCTTACACTTAAACCCCTATTTTATAGATAAGTACTCATAGAGGCTGCAAACTTACTTTATATCACATAGCAAGGAAGTAGGTCCAATTTTTAACCTAAATCCCTTTTTGTTGTCGTTTATTGTCTATGTCTCTTTCCACTATTTGGTTCCTGGTGATTAGCATGGGGTCTTCGGTCTTGGCAACAGGCACTTTTACTTGATGAACCACCTTGTCTGCTCCAAACTAAAACCTACCTAGGGGAAAAACCCATGGCCTTTCTTTGTGTTGTTCTGAAGGCTTTCTGTAAGTTAAGTCTTCAAATACTCAAAATGTATTTATTGGACACAGGTTTGCACCAGAAACAGAACATGAAGGTAGATTTCTTTACTCCAGAGACCTCAGCATATTGCATGTGGTGTGTATGCACCCAGATGAGAGAAACTGACTGTGGTGCATGTGTTTATATGGTGCCTTTCACTGGTAATGACCTTACACACCCTTGACATCCTTTCTTGCATCCTTTATAAAAACTATCTCCTTCATGGATCCTTGTCTTGCTTTTATCTTCCTGACAGTTTCTTTGAAACAATCTTCTTGGCTACCTTGTCTTACAGTCGTGGGTTCATCTGTGGATCCCGCTGTCACTCTCACCTGTAAGCTGAAGCTGTCTTGCTTTTTGTCATTTTAATCTTCCATAGCACTTCCCACAGTGCTCCACTAAGAATAGATCCTTGAGGCACATGCAGTCATCAGCTAGTTTCCTTCATGGAATCTGAAGGCAAGAGACAGAGCTCAGCCACAGAGGGCTTGCCTAGAATGAAGGAGGTTCTGGGCTTGACTGCCAGCACTGAGGAAACAGTAGGCAACAGGGAGCTAGAGGCTTTACTAACCATAGATGAGTCAGGGTTTTGGATAAGGATGGCTACTACAAGTTGGAGTTTCAGGCAGTTATTCTTTTCCAACTGTATCCTTATTCCCTGTGAATGATCCATGTTAAATGCCTAATACCCTGGTACGGTAGGAGTTCTCCAACTCACATCCACACACTGCTCAAAGTGTGAGACCCCAAATCATGTTTCTGGGAAACAGGGAGGTACAGTTTCTCTGGGGACAGAATTCTCCACTTCCAGTAGTACTTCTGTCCTTTTCACTTCCCCATTCCCCCTTTCCATATTTGCCAGCACTATGGTACCCTAGCACCATCCGCCCTCATGCAATTGTCCCTTCAATAGATCCTTCCTGCTGTTTTCTTTTCCACAATGGCTTCTACTGATCTGGACTTCGCCATGTAGTCAGTCTGTTTTTAGGAAAATGTGACTAACCTCCTCACCTCTAATTCTGTTCCAACTCAGCTGTTTTCCCACAGGCCATGTGTTAACCCTGTTTAGGCAACTCTTTAAATTCCTGGCATGCTCAGTTAGCAACAGCATTCAAGGCCACACCATCTGTCAGGAGTTTAAGCCCTGGCTCACAGGGAAGTCATGGAGGAAGCTGTCTAGAAACTCTCCCTGAATACTCCCTGTAATATACCAGAAGGTAAAATTTAATACTGGAATGCAAACGTTCTAGCACATGCCTATTTTCACTCACAACAGCAAAACACTAGAATCAATTTAAATATTAATAAATATAAAATTGAGTGATATTGTAGCAAGGCTTCAAAATAGCCTGCTGTTTTGAAATGTATTTAATAACTTGGAGATATACTCATGTTCATCAGGAAAGAAACAGCCAATTTTCTACACACATATTTAAAGCCATGGATCTGGTTGGGTCTGGTTTATTTGGGAGTGTGAGATTTTATTTCTAATTTTTTCACAACAAAATTAGTTTTTAAATGTTTTTAAAACATGGAAAAAGAACTGTTAGTATAAAAATCATGCTGAAGGCCAACAAGATGGCTCAGCTAGTAAAGCACTTGCCAGGCAAATCTGGCAACCTGAGTTTGAACCCTGGAAGTAGAAGTAGAAGGAGAGAGTCAGCTCCAGAGTTGTCCTCTGATCCCCACATGCATGCACTATGGCATGTGCATGCCCACATGTACATCGTATGCACACCCAATAACAAAATTAAAACTAAAATCAAGTTTATATATGTATAATAGTAATAAATGTCAACATTATAGCTCTGCTGTGGGTGCAACATGCCAAAAGCACAAATGTACAGCCAACAGGAGGAGCAAACCATTTGATTCCAGTTCTTAGACACTTTTTTTTATTCCACTGTGTATGACTTCCCTTGTTCTACTATAGCAAACACACCATGGTGTGTGTGTGTGTGTGTGTGTGTGTGTGTGTGTGTGTGTGTGTGTGTGTGTGTCACTCCTTTATTATCTCTCCTCCTTCCCTTTTTTCCTCCCAGAGCCCCTTCTTAGCACCTCTCTGGGTCACAAAGAGGAGAGTAAGGGAGGAGTGGAACAGCTGATGATTCTACCCTCATCTCTGTTCATCAAGGCTCCTCCTCTAAGGAAAAGAAAAGCCACAGAAGACACGGGGCACTGGTGGTCTGTGAGGACATGGTCGCTAGAGAACAATGGTCCTGCTATGTAGTTCTAAAACCTTTGTATAGCAATTTGCATCATTCTGGAAAGGGGTTAAAGTCTTGAGGTTGCTTTTTTAAAACTACAACTCAAAGCACTCTCAGCACTTTGGGCCACATACTGAAAGGATTGGTTTTCAGGATGTGGAGTCATCAACAGCCCACACGACACAGCATCTGTCTCCACAGACAGCTGAGTATTTCCATGCACAGACCATGGCATCTACTCAGAAGGGCTTCTTTAATGTGTATTTAGACAGCAGGTGTTCCAAGCACTCAGTCCTGGCAGACAGAGAACCATTTCTAGTCATCCCATTAGAATTTCAACTAAGGAACATCCTTAAGCAATGGAGAAAATGGAAGGGCCATCGAAGGTTGTAGCTAAGGCCATCTGCTGTGACTTGGAATTTGAAAAGGAGGTATAAAATTAACTTTAGATGCAAGGAAAGTGTTTTGTTTTGCTTAGTGTTTGGTGGCAGGGCAGGAGTACTTGAGATGAGATTTTGGTATGTACGGCAAGGGTATTTGAGAGGTAGGTAGACCTGGCAGGCCTGGAACTCACCCCATAAATCAAACTGGCCTCAAATTTATGGGAGACTCTCATGTTTTTCTGCCTCTTGGGCATTGAGATTACAGGCATGCACCACTATGCCCAGTTTCTTAGATAAGTTTTCTAATTTTATAAGTTCTTGCCCTTGATTATACATAACCATCCTTATTCTAGTATAACACACACACACACACACACACACACACACACACACACACACACACACACATACTCCCCCTATCTCCCAACTATAGATCAAGTTCCTAAATATCCATAAGATCCAAGAGGTAGCATCTGAGAAACTGGAAAGCCTAAATCCTAAACAGAAGTGATAAACAGGATGACAGACCTTGGGTCTAATAATAAACCTATAGAAACTCCTTACAAACAATTACAATGTAATCAGCAGACTAGTGATTACTAACAGTGGACCTAGAATGGAGGAGAAAGATACAAGTTTTCAAGTCCTACTGTTCATTCCTGGTTTCATATATGAACCTAATTCCTGGCCACAAAGTAACAAATTCACATATTCAGAACATAAAGTCCTTTTTTTCTAAACTCAAACTTTCCAAATTTGTCTTAGTTTTATATGTAAATCTTTTTTTTCACAAATTAGGGCATAAGAAAAAAATTAACAGGACTATGTGACACTGACCAAGAGGTTCCCTTCATACACCCACAGAATATTTATAGATGTGAAAGTACTAAAATTTAAAAAAAAAATCATGATTTTAGCAGAAACAAGTATGTCAAAGCAGGATTCACCAGTCTCTTTCCTCCCCATATGCTTAGCAATTCATTTTCATAATTGTCTCTGGTCTACCAAATGTAGACAAGCCATCTTGGCTTTTTAGTTACACATTACTAATGAGAAGCAAGCTAATAGTGGGGGAAATGTGCTGTGCTTTGGATCTCAGAATAAAAGAGTACTTAGGTCTAATTTTATTTAAAAGTTTGCTATTTTAACTTCAGGACTCACAAAAGGTTATCTATTGTGATTTTATATATGTGGGTTACCAGAAATAAAGAGGAATAGACAAGATGTAATATTCATGCTACAACTAATGGCCTAATACATTTCATAAATACAGGAGTGGGTACCTTTCTTATGCTGTCATTTACCTGATGATTTTTTTTTTTTATAATTGTTCTTTGTTTTTCTCTTCTCTGTCTCCACTCCACCTCCTGAATTTGAATCTGCCCCATCCTTTCCTAGTTTGGACTGTATCTCAGCATCTACCTTCCCCAAGCTCCCTCGACAAATAACTTGTACATGGGTTTGGCAGATGTGAAGGCTTCCTGGGTTGCATGGATGATAGGAGAAGATAAAAGGCCAGAGTGTTTCTTTGCTTTCATGGCATATCCTAATGGCTACTTCCTCTGTACCAGATTCCATAAGATAATCCTATGTTTTCATGTATCTCACAAAATAATGGCTAATAGGTGTCTATAGCTCCTTCTAGATGACTAAGTTTTTGAACTCTGGTAAACGACACCCTGTCCTTCATCCACCAGCTCAAACAATGGTAGCCGTTTCCTATTTTCTTAATTTCAAATCACTCCAGTGTCATCGTCCATGGGCTGTCAGCATTGCTGATATAAACAATCCCTGCAGCAGATGTCCTCTGCACTACAGCCCTTTTCATTTCTTGAAAGGCTTCTCACCAACACAGCTCTTCATACCAGGGATGGTCCAAGGAAACATATTTGACCTGGAGCCCTAAGATAGTATCATCATCCTTTGGAGTGTGGTAGGACTTATAGGTTAGAAGTGGAACAGTAACTCGTGGCATGCAGAGGTATCTTAGCTGTCGAAACTGTACACTGTGGTTTCCTGAGCCATAGCACATGCCTGAGAAGGCAAGGCTTTGGTTAAGTCATCATTCCTCTGACCATTACAACAGTACCTATGCTTGACAAAGGATGAGTGATAACGTGAGTTAAGTAAATGCTTCTGACTGCTCTGGAGTCTATACAAAGAAAAAGATAGGTTTAAGGCCACGAACATTTTTGTTTGTTTGTTTTTCGAGACAGGGTTTCTCTGTGTAGCTTTGGAGCCTATCCTGGCACTCGCTCTAGAGACCAGGCTGGCCTCGAACTCACAGAGATCCACCTGCCTCTGCCTCCCGAGTGCTGGGTTCAAAGGCATGTGCCACCAATGCCCGGCTAGGCCATGAACATTTTTAAGTGTTTCAATTAGCATACACTAATTACATATGTACACAATTGTATTTTAATCACATTCAGCCCCCATTACCTTCCCTTGTCCTCCTCTCACTTTTGTTGTTAATCCCCTTCTTGTTTCTAAATACCTCTCCTACTTTTGTGTCTTTGTGTGGATGTATGACCAATGAGTTTATTATGATTTTTTTATAGGACCATGGGTACCTTGCCATGGCTATACTGCTGAAGAAAATGTCTCTCACCCCCCTAACAACCATTAACTGTTTATAAATCCTCAAGAAGAGGTGGAGCCCCATGACTCCCTCCCCACTTCCAACACAGGGTGTTGACTGTTAAGGAGTCTAACCTTATATAGACTGTGCACAGATTAATGCCAAGTGCTGCAAGTTCAAGTGTACAATAGCCATGTCCATTCAGTGTTTTACAACACTTACCCTTTCATGTTCTTCAGTTATGTCTCTTAGGCTTGGAAGGGGCAATACAGATGTCCCATTGAATAGCTTGGAATTCAGAAGCAATTCATCCTCAAAACTTCAACCAGTTATGTTACTGCCAACCACTTCAAAGAAAACTTCTTTGACCAAATTCACAGTTTGGTAGAGCCTGGTAAGCCCCTCCCCCACCCATGATGGATGGTTCACAGGCCAAATCTTGTGGACATAATCACAGTTGCTTTAAGTTCAAAAGTATGAGACCATGTCATGCCCAGAAGACAACATTGCATGATGCTCCTCCCTTCCTCTGGTTCTTACATTCTTTGGCTCCTCTTCTGTGGTGTTCCTGAGCCTTGAAGACAGTGATGCAGAAGACTTATTTCCGTCTGGTCATCAACACGCCTTCTCAGAATTTTGACCTGTTAAAGTCTCTATGGTAATTGATGACCACTGCAATGAGAAGCTTCCTGGAAGTCAACAGCAGCACTGATCTACAGGTGTAAATATAAGTATCAAGAAAGCCAACAGACAGCAATCCTTTTTGTGTTGGAAATTTTGTACTCTTAAGTTCTTTTGAAATACATCAGATATTGTTTTAGCAGAATAGTTACCCTACTGTGGTATAGGGGGGAAAAAGCAGAACAACTTATTCTGTTTTGATTTTATTCAACTTTTATGTCCCCTTCCCACTGTACTTCCAGTCTCCAGAAATCACTATTCCATTCCATGTTTTAAATTAAACTGATTTACTAGTTTTCATAAATGAATGTGAGCAAATACTTGTGCATTTGTCTTATTTTACTTAAAATAATAGCTTGCAATTCTGTATACATTGCTGCCAATGGTAGGATTTCAAATTCATTCTTTTTTATGGCAGAGTAATATTCTATTTTGAATATATACCACAGTTTCTTTATCCATTCACTCACTGATAGTCATCTGGATGATTCTCTTCTTTAGTTATTGTGAATAATTCCTTAATAAGTGTGAAAATATATTTCTGAAATGCAAGGATTGATTAACATATGCAAGTCAATAAATGTTTAAACCACCATAAAAACAGAGAAAATCACATGATCATCTCAATAGATGCAGAAAAACCTTTGACAAAATCCAACATGCCTTAATGAAAAAAGTCTTCGAGTATATAGGGCAAGAGGGAGCATATATCAATATGTCTGTCTGTCTGTCTGTCTGTCTGTCTGTCTGTCTATCTATTGCCCATAGCCAACATCATCCCAAGTGGAGAAAAGCTTCAAGTAATCCAACAGAAGTCAGATTTGAAATAGGAACATCCACTATCCCCTCCTTTTCAACACTGTCCTCAAAATATTAGTTACAGCAATAAGGCAAGAGAAGAAAAAGGGATAGAAATAATGAAAGAAGTCAAACTATCAATAATTACAAATAATATGATGCTATACATTAGAGATCCTAAAACCAAATTCAACAATGTGGCAGGATACAGAATCAACTTGCACAAATCAATAGCTTTAGTATATACCAGCAACAAACATACAGAGGAGGAGATTATGGACATGCTTCCATTCACAGTGGCCTCCAAGAAAATAAGATATCCAGGAATAAACATAACTAAAGAAGTGATTTCTACAATGAGAACTTTAAAGCTCTTAGAAAGATATAGAGAAAGACACTAGAAAATGGAAAGACATGCTCATGAATTGGTAGAATTAACATAGCAAAAATGACCACTTCACCAAAAGCTATTTACAGATTCAATGCAATCCAATCAAAACTATCCTAAAATTCATACGAAACTACAACAACAAAAAAAACACAGAAATCCACAGCGGGGATACAACAATGCTGGAGGAATTAGAATGCCTGATCTTAAGATATATTAAAGAGCCAAAGTAATAAAAACAATATGGTAAGAACTTTGAGTCTTTAAAGAAAGAAATTAAATAATATACCAGAAAATGGAAAGATCTGCCATACTCTTGGATAGGGAGAATCAACATAGTAAAAATGGCAATCTTGCCAAAAGTAACCTACAGAGTCAACACAATCCCCATCAAAATCCCAAAACAATTCTTCACAGACCTTGAAAGAACAATACTCAACTTTATATGGAAAAACAAAAAACCCAGGATAGCCAAAACAACACCATACAATAAAGGATCTTTTGGAGGCATCACTATCCCTGACTGCAAGCTCTATTATAGAGCCATAGTTCTGAAAACAGCTTGGTATTGGCACAAAAATAGACAGATAGATCAATGGAATCAATTTGAAAACCCTGATATTAACCCACTCACCTATAAACACCTCATTTTTGACAAAGATGCTAATTCTATACAATGGAAGAAAGAAAGCATCTTCAACAAATGGTGCTGGCACAACTGGATTCAGACATGCAGAAGATTGTAGATAGATCCATATCTGTCATGCAGAAAACTTAAGTGCAAATGGATCAAAGATCTCAACATAAATCCAGCCACTCTGAATCTTCTAGAAGAGAAAGTTGGAGATACCCTTGAACAAATTGGCACAGGACACCGCTTCCTGAACATTACACCAGTAGCACAGACATTGAGATCTTCAACTAAATAAATGGGACCTCCTGAAACTGAGAAGCTTCTGTAAGGCAAAGGATACAGTCAGTAAGACAAAATGACAGCCCACACAATGGGAAAAGATCTTCACCAACCATACATCTAACAGAGGGCTGATCTCCAAAATATACAATGAACTCAAGAAACTAGCCACCAAAACACCAAACAATGAAATTAAAAAGTGGGGTGTAGAACTAAATAGAGAATTCTCAACAGAGGAACCTGAAATGGCTGAAAGACACTTAAGAAAGTGATCAAAATCCTTGGCCATCAGAGAAATGCAACTCAATACAACTCTGAGATACCACCTCATACCTGTCAGAATGGCTAAAATCAAAATCACCAATGACAATCTATGCTGGAGATGATGTGGAGAAAAAGGAACACTCCTCCACTGCTGGTGGGAGTGCGAACTTGTAAGACCACTCTGGAAATCAGTATGGCGGTTGCTCAGAAAAATGGGAATCAGTCTACCTCAAGATCCAGCAATTCCTCTCTTGGGCATATACCCAAATAATGCACATTCATACAACAAGGACATATGTTCAACCATGTTCATAGCAGCATTGTTTGCAATAGCCAGAACCTGGAAGCAACCCAGATGCCCCTCAACTGAAGAATGGATAGAGAAAATGTGGTACATTTATACAATGGAGTACCACTCAGCAGAGAAAAGCAATGGAAACTTGAAATTCGCAGGCAAATGGATGGAACTAGAAGAAACCATCCTGAGTGAGGTAACCCAGTCGCAAAAAGACAAACATGGTATGTACTCACTCATATATGAATTTTAGACATAGAGCAAAGGATTACCAGCCTATAATCCTCTTCACCAAAGAAACTAGGAAATAAGAAGGATTCTAAGGGAAAAATGCATGGACCCCAGGAATGGGAAGGGGCAGGAACTCCTGAGCTAATTAGGAGCATGAGTGTAGGGGAGAGGGAGCTGCCAGAATGAGAGGAGAAAAAGAGGAAAGGAGAGGAGGAAGTAGAGGAGCAGAAATATTGAGTTGGGGGAAGAATAGAGGAGAGCAGGATGAGAGATACCATATTAGAGGGAGCCATTATAGGTCCGAGGAGAGATCTGGCACTAGGGAGATTTCCAGAAACCTACAAGGATGACACGAACTGACAATCCAGGCAATGGTGGAGAGGATAACCTAAAATCCCTTCCCCTAAAATGAGATTGATGACTACTTTTTATGCCATCCTAGAGCCCTCATCAAGTGGCTGATGGAAGCCGAGGCAGACATCCACAGATACACACTGAACTGAACTCTGGAACTTAGTTGCAGAGAGGGAGGAATGAAGATCAAAAGGGTTGGTACCAGGCTGGTGCAACCCACACAAACAGCTGGCCTGAACAAGAGGGAGCACATCGACCCCAGACTGCTGTCTGGGAGGCCAGTACAGGACTGATCCAGATCCCTGAACATGGATGTCAATGAGGAGGCCTCTGCACTCTAGGGGGCCCCTGGTAGTACATTAGTATTTTTCCCTGGTGTAAGAAGGGACTTTGAGAGCCCATCCTATGTGAAGGGATGCACTCTTGGCCTGGACACATGAGGAAGGGCCTAGGCCCAGCCTAGGATGAGGTGGTGGACTTTGGGTAGCCCCCGTTGAGGGCCCTACCTTGCTTGGGGAGTAGAGGGTGGATGAGGGGGTAGGTCGGGGGGTGGGGAAGGAGGGGTGGGAGTGAGAGGAGGGAGAGGGAGAAGGGATTGATATGTGAAACAAGCTTGTTCCTAATTTGAACTAAAAAAAAAATTAAAACAAAAAACCAATATGGTATTGGCACAAAAAGACATATAAACCATTGGAACAAAACAGAAGATCCAAACATGAACACACATAAACCTCATCCACTTAATGTTTGACAAACATGCTAAAAACATATGAAAAAACAAACAACAACAACAATAACAACAAAAACTTTGCCAACAAATGCTGCTGGGGAACTGGATGTCCTCATGAGAAGAATGAAATTAGACCCAGATCTACTGCCTTGCACAAAAACTAACTCCACATGAACCAAAGACCTAAACCTGAAGCCTGAAACACTGAAACTTCTAAGAAACATAGTAGTACCCCATAGGATATAGGTATAAGAAAGGACTGCCTTAATAGGACTCCCAAGAAGTTGCCTAAGAATTAAGAACAAATGACAAATGGGACTCCATAACACTAAAAAGCTTCTACAGTCAACCAGGTGAAGAGGAAGCCCATAGGATAGGAATCTGCCAATTGCATATTTGACAAAGGTTTAATATCCAGAATACAAAAAGAACTCGAAAGTAAAAAACAAAATTTTGCCAAATAATGGGCCTGGTACCTGAATACAGAGTTCTCAAAAGAAAAAAATATGAAGAAATATCTAAAAAAAAAAAATCATCAATCATCGTTATGACTGGGGGGAAAAGGAATCCCTTGTTTACTGTTGATGGGATTACAAACGTATTTGTAACAGTCATTATGGCAAACAGTGTGGAGAATCTCAAAAGGCTAAAAATAAATCTACCATATGACCCAGCTGTCTCCACTCCTTGGCATTTCCCTAGCTCTATTACCTTTTGTAGACAACTACTCCAACTGTGATGAATCTCATTGTGGTTTTGATTTGCATTTCCTTAGTATCCATATTTCCTATTAGCTTTGCAATTGTGAGACTGCATTTTTCATGTATTTGTTGAGTCAATTTGTATGTCTTGAGAACTATCTAGTTCATTAATCCATTTTAATTGGTTCTTGAGGGACTGACTTTTTGAGTTTATATATTTTGAATATTTATCTTATCTGATGAATAACTTGAAAATATTGTCTCACTCTGTACATTGTATCTTCACTTAAAATTTTTATCATGTGTGTATGTGTGTGCGCGTGTGGAGGTCAGAGGGCAAGCTTATGGATTAATGAATCCATAATAATCTCCACCTATATGAGAGTGGAAGGGATTCAAATTACTAGACATGCACACACAGCAAGTGCCTTTACCCACTGAGCCATCTGAACAGTCTGTTGTTTCCTAATTCTCTAATTTCTTTTACTATGCAAAGCTTCTTAGCTTGACAGAACTACATTTATCTAGTTTTATTTTGTTCCCTGTGCCTTTGATGTACTCTCTAAAATCATCATGGCCCACATCAATGTCTTTAAGTGTTTCGGCTGTCAGAAACTGTCAACTCAAGTACCTAATTGTCACATTAGTCAGTGGAACTGTGTTGGGAAGCACAGCAAAAGGGACTCCGGTAACAGTTTACTGAGGAGTCATAATCTACTTAGCTACTCCCAACTACATGCTCACCTGGAAGGAATGGAGAACACTCTCAGTCATGTAGTCATACACTGCAGAACAAGGTTCTGGCCAACTCCTGGAGTTGATACAAAGTGGCCCCATATGACAGTATTCCCTTGTGAGCTATGCTTGTACAACTACATGACAAATTCACCTTCACCGAAGAGCACATTTATCAGACAATATCTCCATCATTAAGTGACAGATGGCTGTTAAGTGTATCAGCAAGGGGAGCATGTTTACACAAAGGATAATTGTATCCTATTACATAGCAGCACTGAATTATGGTTGTATTAATGTTACAATGATTGGATTGTGAGGATGGATGGTAAGTTGTAAATACAGTCATATGTGCATAAAATTATTTGCTTGCTTGCTTTCACACGAATGCCTCACCATTCCTTTGTTCTCAAAGGGTTAAGGACACTTTTTTCAGGTTCTTTTACTGATTACTTCTGGTTAGGATCAGCCACTGGAAGACATGGAAGAAAACTAAGGGGGAGGGAACTAGGGGATTTTTCTTGTTCTTTAGTGCCTTAGCTATCATTTCCAGTCAGCTTTGGGTTTTCTCTAAGATTTCAACCCCCAAAGACAGTCCTCTGTCTGGCCCACAGCCTCCTCCAGAAAGGTTCTGCCATGTTTCTGGCTGCATGGTTCTAGGTAAACTCAGCTTCTTGGATCTGATAACTGTCTTCCCAATTTCCAGTTTATTGCTTTCAAAAAAAGGTAACATTGGAAAAACAAAAACAAAATGGTAATATTGGGAGCTAAAGAGGTGGCTCAGCTGTTAAGAGCACTGAGTGCTCTTCCAAAGGATGTGAGTTCAAGTCCTAGCACCCACATGGTAGCTCACAACCATTTGTAACTCCAGTCCTAGAAAATACAGCACCCCCCTCTATGGGCACTGCACATACACAGTGCACAGTCATACAGGCAGGAAAAAACATACATGCACATATTTTAAAAGGTTATCTAAATATTAGTTTCACTATTTGTATTGTTTCCTTTTCCTCTTATAACCCCATGCATTATATAATCCTGAGTGATAATTACTAACCCCTTACTATAGACTATCTGCATGGAGAGATCACAGACCCCTATA
This sequence comes from Cricetulus griseus, assembly GCF_003668045.3. NCBI lineage: Eukaryota > Metazoa > Chordata > Mammalia > Rodentia > Cricetidae > Cricetulus > Cricetulus griseus. The sequence continues at coordinate 158,423,737 of NW_023276807.1, forward strand.
GTTTACACTGGCTTTCCAACAAGGTCAACATATTTTTACTGATGTATTTATGACCTATATAGTCACAGTGTTGTTTTAATGAGAATGACTCCCATAGGCTCATATATTTGAATGCTTGGTCCACAGTTGGTAGAACTATTTGGGAAGATTAGGAGGTGTGACCTTGTTGGAGTTTCAAAAGCCTACACCATTCCTAGTTAGCTCAATCTGTCTCATGCCAATAGATCAGATGCAAACTCTCAGCTACTGCTCTAGCATTGCTCTTGCTTGCCTGCTACTATGCTCCCTGCCATAATGCCATGGACTCCCCTCTGGAACCATGAGCCCCAAATTAAATTCTTTCTCTTAAAAGTTGCCTTGATTATTATGTCTTATCACAACACTTGGCAACTAAATAAAAGAGAGAATTTATCTTACATGTCAAGTTTTGTTGCTTTCTATAGCAGGACTTCATATAATCCGATGACCTGGGATATTGGACCTCTTCTGCCTTGCCATGGGATGGATTCTGTAGGTAACCAATTTTTGAGATGGAGACCGATATTGAGAGCACTCCTATTATAATTCTCAGGACCAATTTTGTTAAGAAAACAATACTGCCATAACAGCCTTAAACGTTTGCACAGAAAGCTTTGGGGCCTTTAGAATCGCCTACATATTGATACAATGAGCTAAGCTTTAACTCCATGTTTTGCTAGGCACTGGTTGTAGGTCACAATCTTGAGCAAGACATCTCTCCCTCCTCAGGGAAGAAGCTGACAGCCACCAGCTTTGTACATTCCCGGAAGAGAGAATTAATTGTTTGAGTCTTGAAGGGAATTAAGACTACAGCACTGCCTCAGTCACTTGTATGTTGGGTATCAAATATATAACAACAGCCTCCATTATATTAAAGAATTGGGCCACTGCAGCTGAACCATGAATGTCAAGGGTTCTGCAGATTCCTTGGCCCTATAAGAAGCCCTTTTGACTATATGAAGTCTTCATGTGCCTCACAGGCCTTTCCTTCATTCACCTATGTTTAAGATCAAAACTCCATTCATCTGAAAGATCAACTGGATTATTGTGAGAACCAAATGAGCTGACATATGTTAAGTATAATGTATATGGCACACTGTAAGTTCTTTAACAGTAAACTATATTTACCATGATTACAAATAGGGGATAGCAGTATATAAAATGCTTTAAAATATGTAGGCCTGTGCTTGATTTCATTAACCTTATCATTTGCTGTTATAATTGCGTTCCCTTAATTTGCTTCAACAGAAAATTTAAATTTCTATTCAATCAAAATTGTAAAAATTAAACTTTCATCTGTGAAGAAGTTACCCTTAAAAAAAAAAAAAAAGCAATCTTTGACCAATGCAGTGCAGAAGCTATTGGCTACCTTCCACATGGCTCCTCAGAAGTATACAGGTAGGGTTCAAACCTCAGTTGTATAATATAGGTGATTAGCTCAATAATTCATCTGTGACTTTTTTCTTTTCTTTGCTATGTGAAACTTCCCAGTATCCACTCTGGTTTCTTATGATCACAAGCCAAAATATACTATCTGAAAAGATGGTTTATCAGGTTCTGTTATTAGTAGAAAATTAAGCCAATATACTACCAAACATAGCTAAAAACAAAACCCCACAAAAACAAAAACAAAAGGCTCAAGAGGAATTCTTGATCTGCATCTCACCAGCCTATTTGGCTGAAGACTACGGGTGCTTCCAGTGGTGATAGGTTTGTAATAAAGTGGAAAGAAAGCACTGGTTTATTTGGGAAGCAGTAGCATTTAAACAGTACAGGCAAGGAAAGAAAAGGAAAAAGAAAAAAAAAGAGATTATGGGGCTGTGCAGCTTTCAAAGTTAACTTCAGAAAACTTGGGCAAAAAAACCTCAAAGGCTCAGAGCAGCCAGCTGTAAGGCAAAACATATTGTGAAAGTCAGAATGTATACAGAGACAGTGTAAAAGATCGTTATCCCAGCAGTTATTATTTCAGGACAAACATTATAGGCTCAGAAATTATATATTAGGAACACACACAACAAACACTGACTTCAATTTCAAGGTGCTGCAGAATAACTTAAAGCCTAGGATGGGAACAATTGGTTGTGACAGGAAGAGAAACATGAATCGCCTAACTATCCATAACCCACAAGACATTCTTTCTAGAGGAAAAGAAATCTAACCCACATCTGCAGATGACTGAGTTATGCTTGTCTCCCTTTATCTCTTCTCACTGAAGACCCACAACTATGGTGACATCAACATACAGTCTGAACAAAGGAATGTATTAGTAGTATCTACCTCCAAAGAAAACAGTTGACGCAGCCAGCAAATATTAAGAGCCAGGCTAACATTTTAGGAACTAAAGAAACAAGTGCAAACCAGAGGGCCTGTGTCTTACTTATGTGGTGGCCCTTTCTGGTGAATCAAGGCAAATGTTTGAGTTCTAGAAGTAGTACTAACACATCAGACTGGACAATGAGCCAAACTTCTCATGGGTAGATTCATTCCCCTTGTGCTCAGCCTCACAAGATTAATTTTATTTTGTTGCCCTGGCCACACTTTCATTTTCAGAACCCCAACTCTCTGTCATCACAGAGGAAAGTGAACGTGATGCATACACAAAGATGAATACAGCAATTGACAACCTGAGTAATCTTATGTATCATGAATACGGAGCCACAAGTAAATTTTCTTTCCCATTCCTCTTAAAGACAATGTTAAGCATTTTATCCAGTTCCTCAGAGTTCAGGTACTGGAATGATAGCTTAGTTGTAAGAGTGCTTGCTATACAACAACAAGGACCTGGGTTTGGATCCCCAGCAAATTGAACTAATTCATGAAGACTTAAGATTATTGCCTTGACTTTACCAATAAGCCCATTTTGCTCAGGTCAATAAAGTGCACAAATACACAGTGAACAATTCTAATGTCCCATCTTGAGAGCGTCTTAAGGCAGTCACTTTGAAACATGGACTTCAAGACCCATTTTATAAAAGACTTCTTAGAGGCTGTCCAACATAATATCTTCTGGGGAAGAGCCTCAGGGTCAATCACAGGCTTATAGCAAATCTTTAAATGCCAAGTAAGTAGGCACTAAACTCTGCAGTCTAGCAATTTCTTTAGATGCCAGCAATCTGTTCCAAAATAATTGAAAGTGTCCTTTCAAGTAAGTACTAAGATGATTACTTCAATTTCCTCTGAATCTGACTCATATACCTGAAAATCAGTTTTCAGTTGAATAGATCCAGAGTTCTCTAAATTTCTAGTTATTTTACGGTATGACCTCTCCTTGCTTTCTTTCTCAGACACTGAGACATAAAATTATTTTTATATTGACTAAAACATTTGGGTATCTTCTTGTGTCATAAAGAGAATATATGGGAAATTATTTCTTGGAGGACAAGGAGCATACTACCGTCTTTTTATCTCCTGGAACAGCTTGATCATCAAAAGTATATAAATACTGAGTGAATTTACTCTGGGCCTTTGGTAGGTCTAGCCTATAAGCTTGTTTAGTTCTATTTAACTTAGCTTATTTGTCTGATGTTTGTCACAGAGGTCAGACCAATGGCACTAAGATCTAACAGTTGCTTCATGTTCATAGTTCCTTAAGTTCAGCAGACTTCTGTTCACCAGGCACCTCAAGGGCATAGGATGAGAAGTTACATATCAGCATAAACTTCCATGATCACCAAGGTAAGAACTGCACATTACATACCATTTTTACACATACTCAGTGAAACAAATCCTTTTTAATTCCTTCTGGCAAAGCATGCCACATAACTTCAAAATCTATTCTATTTGAAATCCTTAAAGTAATTTTCAACAAATAACAAAAAAGCAAAACAAAAAATATTCAAGTATGAATTTGTAATTATCTCCATTACCTTGTTTTCCTAGTTTGCTCTACAAGAGAAGTATCCACCCCAAAGCAGGAACTTAGCATTTCACAAATAATCAAAAACCAAGACAAAAGTATGCAGTTGCAAAATGGCCATTTATTGCCTACAGGGAAAGGAAAAGTGGGAGAGAAGGGGAGAGTACACAGGTGCAAGGAAACAAGCATATATTTAGCCCTATACATCATGTGTGAGCAGTACCCAATCTCCAAAATGGAAAAAAAAATATTTTGTCATCTGACATAATAGTTAAGGTTCTTAAGCACCTCCCTTCTGAGCTGCCACAAGATTTAAAAGGCAGGACTGCTTTGTTTAGTCAATGTTCACATTAATGAAAAAGAATACCACCACCCAACTGTGTCCTTTTTCACACACATCTTCTATAGTGTCTACTATGAAAAACATCTCAGCTGAGCAGTTCAGTCAAGATCCAGACCTTATCAACTGTTTAATAAATAGAAAAATAAAGCAGCTGGTGATTTTATCAGAGAATGAGAGTAGAACCATCTTCTCCAGCGATGACAAGAGTTAAATGTCTAGAATATCACAGAAACAGTCTATCAAACATTAATTATTAGTAAGCTACAATCACATGGCACTTCATTAAATCCTCTAATAAAGAAAAAATAAAGAGAAAAGCTTAGATTGTAAATGATTACCAGAATACGTTGATTTAGTGCTTGGCTTTTTCTTAGGATAAAAATATACAACCTAAAACAGTAGAATTTGCTTAGAATGATATTAATAGAAATTACCATGTATTTATGGGGAAATTATCAAAACATCTGCTTAGTTTTATGATCATGTGCTTTGCTTTTAGACCATTTAATAGTTACAAAAACACTATATAGGCCACAGAATAACTCAAGTGTATGCAAAATAAATTAGTCAACTTAATGCCAGGAAATAAAAATAAATAATCCCTTCCCTACTCAAATGGTAAACTGAGTAGAAAGGTAGAAAGTCCATGGACAATTACTTGGCACTTACACAGTTGAAAATAAGATATAACTTAATCTCTAGTGAATATAATCAAATATCCTGGCCTTTTCAATGTACACATCTGAAAAAATGTATACATTTTTTCTCTTTAAAAATATTTAGAAAAAAAAAAGTGCTACCCCACTTCAGAAACAAAATAGGTAAGCATTTGCCGTCCTTGAAATACTCCAAGTATTCCTATTTAACCCGTACCTCAGCTTCTCCTTGATGAAAGAACTGTTTGCATTTGGACAACTGTACGAATGCCCATAGTGCACTTGTCAGTGCTGCTGGTGTTTAAGAAATCTGCCACTCAACACTGAACAATTCCAGATCCAGTGTGCAGTAACAGCCATCCAAACTCTTGCTCTCAAACGTCGGCAGAGCACCGCTCAGGAATTTCACAGGTAAGGGAATATACTTTTAGTAAATTAAGCACAGAAAAATGACAGTAGTTTCTGAATAAAGAGCAACCCACACACTGCATCACTTACCGCATTAAGGTTGAAACAGTAGCAGGACACTAAGTCTGTCTGGTAAGAAGCAAAGCCATTGTTTGGCACACCAATGCTGAGCCAATATTCTGAGTTCAAGTAACTACACACAAATTAAACAAATGTGGTACACTAAACAACTGATAGCTAAGAAAATATGTCAGTGCTCTGAAATAACGAGCAAGAAAGGATCATTTTTTTTTAGAGGGCTACCATGACTCCTATGCTTTTAGAAGTAACAAATACATAAACAGGGAAATTAAACTCAGGAAACTTGTCAATGAAAAGAACCAATAAGAGGTGCCAAATGATACTGTTTGAAATATTCTGAAAGGTAAATATACCATGATACCATGCCAAGAGGCATATGATTTCTGATGGCATAGTTCTAATTTCTGTTCAGGGCTATTCCTTTCATAGGCTGTGCCATAAAAATCAACATTTAATAGGCATGCCCTTAATTCATATCCTTTAAAAGTTATCTTACTAAAAAGTACTTCATTCAGTTTCTCCTTTGGATTCAAGAATAAATCAAGTCTAGCATAAACCAAACTTATGCCAAAAGAAATAAATAAACTTTTTAGGAGGTGCTATTTCTTCCTACAGGCCCTTAACTGAAACATATCCATGAATGAATTTAGCTAAAGTAAGAAGCACACATGTTCTTCCTTATCATCGTGCTGAACAGGTTCCCACCTTTCTTCTGCTTCCCTTCCCATTCTCCTCTTTCTGCAGCTCTTGTTCAGAACACCCAAGGGTGCCGAGTATGAAAGATGCTCTTGGCATCCTGTTTATAAACAGGCTATAACTTTGGTAAATGAGCAGGTTAAAGATGTAGTAGCATTTACTTGTGTTTGAATTTAAGTTGTGGAATTGCAGTGCAATTACAGAATTAAAATCATCCAGAGCAATCATAAACATAATGTTCTCTTCTGTCTATAAACTCAAAACTTCAGTTGAAGTTCCCGATTTAGAAAAATAAGTCTAACTTCTCTACTTAATTTATCTACTTCTAATAGACAATCATACAAATGATACAAACCAAACGGAAATCTAACACATGAGAAAGGTGTTACTTTGGGTTTTATGTTGATAAAGAAGAAGAAAAAAACCTTACAAACATGACAACTCACATTTCAGTCAAAATGTTGGTTACTCTGAACATGTGACAAAGATTTTGCTTGCTATAGGACCAATACTATAATACAATTCATGTTTTCTGTGACTGACACTACCAACCAGTTAGTATGCTTTGCAAAACTATTAAAAATATTCCAAAAACTAAGACTATGAAAAATTTAAATTTAAATCAGTATTAGAATGAAGTCAATTTTTATCACGAGGAAATCTACTTTGTGTTAGAAATGAAGCTCTGTGCTCCAGGCTCCTTCAATGCGTGTACTCCACCTGTTTCTCCTTGTGCTTCCCCTTCTCTTTGCTATCTGCTACTCAGTGTACAGGTGGGAGCTGTGATTTTTATGAAGTCTCAGAAATACAGTATAGACTTAAAATTTCACCTATTGACAAGACATACTCAGGAGACAGAATTTTTAAACGGAGCACAATTTTGTTCATGTTCTAGGTTTAATGTGCCACACCCTCAATTTTAACATAATCTATCACAGATTCAAGTGATATGAGTGTTAGTTTTCAACTTTGTCCCTTCTCAGTGATATATGACTTTAAGATGACCCCCAAAAAGATAAGTAAATTTCATATTTCTACAAACTATAACACTAAAACATAGTGGCTTTTAAAATACATTCACACAGGATGCTTTTTAGTAAAATTAAATATCTGCCTATGAATATCAGAAACGTAATTTGAAAAGAAAGAGGTTTGAACAAGGCAAATGGGAGGGTGGGGGAAGCTGGTCTCAGAACCCATTGTGCCATACCTGACTTTAACATGTGATATTCAAATGAATGTTCACACGCCTTACATCAAATAAATCAAACAAAAATATTCAGCTATGTTGTACAAAATTTTTTTTTTTACATAAAACATCATAAATCTTGAACAGATCTACTGTATCTGAATTCTAAAAAGTTGCCTACAGAATGGTGCTGGGATTCTGTTCTCTGCTTGCTTTTAGGCAGTGCTGTTGCTTAAGAGTTGACACCAGGCACAATATTGTAAAACAAAGTCAACAAGCAAGGAGCAGTAAGTGGATTTGAGCCTTTTCCAGATGTCAGTCCTGAGGATGCTGCAATATTCCCCATCAAAGTGTGTAAAGCTATGAGGAGGATACTGATGCTTGACAGTGGGTGACTTGACATGCACTTGTATGACTGTTATAATGGCAAACAGTGCAGTTTCCCCTGCCTCAAACAACACCGTTTTAATAAACTTAACACTCCAGTTCTTAAGAAAATTACTAGAAATTATATGTAACAGTTAAAAAAATACATAGCACAATCTAAAAATGCCCAAATTTTCTTTTATCATCAGATAAAATATGCAGCAGCCCAACGGCATAAAGCTTATTAACTTATTCTGAGAACTAGAAAGTACATGAGCATATATGATTCACTTGAATATATACCATGTCATTCACCTTGTCCTTTGGGCTTCTCACTGCCAAAGTTCCAAATGGCATGCATTTAAACAAGACAATGCTGAGGACAGCAGCATTTCTGATCATCTGAACTGGCAGCTCAAAACAAGATACCACTCCTTTTACAAAGGGAACAAAGGGGAAACAGTGTGTGAAATTTGGGCAAGAGGCTAAAGGGAAACCGTGCACATGAAAATTGGGTTACCATGCCCTAGGTGTGTGCCACCCAAAACAAAACACAATCACCTACTTCAACAGAGCTACTACCAACATTTACGAAAACCACATTAAAATACACAGGATAATGAATGGTTTGAAAGAGTGCATTTGGAAGCAGAGAGACCCAATTACACACCTTCTTGCAACAGAGTGCCTCGATCATACACAAAATAAACTTAAGCTGTTTACAATGTTTCCCAATTTTTTTATTTTCCCCTCTACATTTAACTATTAAAAAAGATTTTTATTAATAAATGGGCTCCTCTGTGGTTCATATACAATCATAAGTGAACTTTAAATTTCATTTTATACAAACATCTCAAAAAATATCGGGAGTGAAGTATGGTAGGAAATATTGCTCACATGGCTAATTAACATGCGTCTATCAAAGAATAATGTTCTGTTAGTGCATATACCTCCAGAGCAGAAAACCCACCCAAAACAAAAGATCTAAAATTAAACATACAGTAGCTGATTACAAAAAAAGGTAATGTCCACAAAATTAAGTTTTTCATGCTATTCTACTTTCCAGTACTATGCTTCAGATAATCAATTTGCATGGCTAGATGTTGGATGCTTGAGGTATATAAGAAGGGATACCTGAACACTGAGGAAAATCTGTTATCAAGGGTTTCTTCTGCTTGTTTATTCAGGTATTTTAACATTTTTAAAAGAATACTTTATTTACATCAAACTTTGCTGAACTACAATGACATTCCAATTACAATAGATGACAACGCCTCTGTCACTAGGCACTTTTAAAAGGGAGTTTAGGCTTTACAGAGCTCTTCTGGATGCAATCCTGTGTGATATTACATCATCCCACCACCCTCATCCCACTAAAATTATCCTTTGGGGAACTATTATTTTATGTAGCCTGATCAGTAAATTATGGAAGAAATTAGTATAAAATAACCACAGGAAATGTATCATTTAAGACTAATAAAACAGCCTAAGATGTCAGGTTTGAAAGAAGAAACAATTTGTATATATTTAAAACTAATTAAATAATTTAAATTTGACTTGAACTTTATATATTAGTGAGACACAAATATAGGCTATTTTCTTTTAAAATTTCATTCACATAATGGAAAATTTCTTGTTTATTAAAAATATCACATTTTGATACTAGAAACAGTAAAGTGCATGAAAAGTTTAAAATATAAATTTCAGAAAACTCTTATAGCAGCAAAAAAGCAGAATAAAGAAAAACTTAAAAACACAGACACAACCTTTTCCAATGTTACTGTGCCATAATTAACATCAAGCAGCCAACTAATTTTCTCCCCACAAAATGTTATTTATGCTCTCTGCCTCTCAAGTCAGATTTTTCAAGTGGCCCCTCTGGGCCAACGACAACAAAGGGGGGGTTGGTTTCCAAAACATCTAGAGGCATCAAACTGTGGGAATAAACCAGTAGCTTAATTCAAATCTAGACAGATATGGCAACAAAGATTAAAAGCATATGATGGCCATTTGGCAGCTAGAGTCAGAAAAAATATTCCAAAGTTTTCAACTACTTTCCTAAATCTGTCTTCTCCTCAAAATCCTCTCTAATGTTACCTCAAAACAAAAACAAAAAACAACAAACAACAAACAAACAAAACAGCCATTTAACTTATTTTGGAAAACACGTGTAATATTATATGGCTTTCCCTTTTTGAAACTTTGACCAGGGGCTTTTCATTCAGCAATCTTCTTTAAACATTAAACTGTAGTGGTAAAGATGATATGGATCATATCTTTTTCCAGTACAACCAGACAGCAAAGAAGAGTGGACATGAAAAATATCAGACACTAATTTTGTGGGCATCCTAAAAATACCAAATTCTACTTTCAAGATGTATGGCAGTATATATCTGCTATTTCCTTATAAAATGAACTGGAGAGACAGGCTTAGAGTTAATATTTCTAAAAAGATTACAACTAATAGGCAGACCAAAAAAGAGAATAGGGGGGGGCAAAAAAAAAAAAAAGAGGCATCCCTCAAACAAAACAACCAGCATTCAGCCAACAAACTGTCACATACTATGCTTGATTTTGAAAGCATGTTGTGCAATTATTTTCATTTCTCAAATTGTCTTGTTATGGCTAATGACTATATCACATTAAACGTACAAATTAAGCAAATTTAAGTGCTTTGTTAATGTGCAAACAACTTGGGAGCCAAAAATCAGCTTGTTATGAAGGAAAACAGAAACTCAAAAGTTTTTCCTATAAGGCATGCCATCATTCTATTGAAAATCTTGTATTTGGAGTTTGTAAAAATCACTTTTTACAAAAATGATTGGCTTATTTGAAATAATTCCAAAGAATGTATTTGTTTTTAGAGAACAACACTGGTGTTGGGCCTCAAATTAGTGATTTACCAATTGTGAATGCTGTTTTCTAATGTAATAGGAAGAGAAGAAATCCAATTTTAAAGTATATTAAACTTTTGGATACAGACAGACAGTAATACTTTGGTTCCAGCCCTAGTGCCAAATGATATCAATATGCACAAAAACATACAAAGTCTTATAGCAAACACATAATGAAAGGAACCTGAAGCAGCAGCTTAAGGACGGCCATACTTCACTCCTACATACTTTGATTTACAACTGTACAGGTCCATAGCAACAGATCCCCGTCTTGGCGGGGCTGTACTCCACTACCTCCGGTTAGGCAAGTGAACACCATTAACAAGAGGCAGGAGTGGAGGGTGGAGTTCAAGTTGTGTTAACAGTGAGAAGTGGTCTGAAGGGATGTGAGGATGTGGACACCCAGTGATGTTGTTCTCAACCAGCCATTGAGGATCCAAAGGCCCCAGGACACCAAGCACGTTCATATGAGTCTTGGAATAGAAAATGTAGTCAATCACACCCTGGAAAGAGATTAGGGATAATGGGGAAGGGAAAGAAAAATATGTTTAGAAAAAGAAAAATTCTGTAAAAAGAACAAGTCTTAATTTGGAAAGCTAAATAACTAAGTAACCTGTATTCCTGGTACCTGTTATCCTGACTATAGGTCAAACAAGGCTCTAATATTTAATGGATTATTACATTAAGGCAGCTCAACAGAGAAACACAGCATTCTATTTACATTTATATATGTCGTGACCCAGCATGTCTCAGCCTTAAGCCATGAGGGTCGGCCTGATATTTTGGTCCCCAACATATACATAAATGCTAACACTAAAAAGCTAAATAGATTTTCTTGGTTTAGTAAAATCTAACATACACTCAAGCTACTATACAGTTATAACTGTCCTAATTTGTTTAGTTTAAAATACTCATTTCTCCAAATCCTGGCACTAGAGCAAAGTAACAGCAGGAACAGACACACACATAAAAACATATGCCTTTATATATGGCATCTGTTCCGTATGATTTGATTCGTTTGATTAGCAGATAGCAAAACTAATGTGCCTCCACTGTCCCAGGCAGTACATAGATTTCATCTAATCTAATGCTTACACATATCAAGAGAGTCCACATTCAAGTAGAAAGAAATATTCCTACATGTGAAATTCAGTCATCCATTCATTTAATGTAGCAGGGACTTTTATGTAGCCCAGCTAGGCTTGAATTCAAGATCCTCCTTCCTCACCCTACCAAGTGCTGAGTTTACAGGTATGTGCCACAATACCTGATACATGAAAGATATTCTAAAGAAGCATTTTTAAGTGATTTTAGACCAATTAAGAAGATCAAGGTAGATAGCTTAAGCTATTATGCCAATTTTTTTTTAATTTATAGTTCATGGACAAGTAAAAAGTAATGAAGAAATACAATTTTCTCTTAACCTACTTACAGACCAAGAGAACAGTAACAGCTATCTAATTACTGAACACTTATTTGGGGGAACTTTTATTTACAGTTTTTCTGTGTATGCTGGCAAATGTTTTATATATCTTTATAATTATAAGGATATGATTTAAACTATAGAAAACTACATATCACTAAGTATATGTTTATCTTTGAACTGCAAAACCAGTAATATGCTAGAACTGGCAACTGCCAACTTTAACAGTACCAATCTCAATAATCTGAAAAGTACATTAACTCACAGAAAACACTAAAAATCAAGGCTTATTTTCCCCAGGAAGTTAGTTCTTAAATATTTTACTGCACATCACCATGTATGACTGATTAAAACAATACAAGCTACCAATGGATAGGTATCTAACAGTAAAACTATATTAACTTCCCAGAAGTTTTATTTCTCATTTCGTAACTATGAAAGCTGACTAATATCAACAAGATCTTTCTTCCTCCTACTTTTGTTTGGAAAGGAGTAAACAAACATCAAAAATTGAAAAAGGAGGCTGGGCACAGAGGTATCCACCTTTAATCTTTCATCCCAGCACACAGGAAGCAAAGGCAAGTACATCTTTATGAGTTCAAAGCCATACTGGTCTACATAGTGAGCTACAGGTCATCCAGGGCTACAAAGAGAGACCTGTATCAAAAAACTAAACAAACAGAAAACAGAACAAAAAGGTAAACGGGTTATTGAGGATGTGAACAAGCCTATTTAATAATTTTCCTTTTGTATTATACTATAACTTCTCTAGGCTTTATATACTAAACAACTTTCTACATCTATATTTGTATATTTAGGATAGAACAGGATGTGCAATTCATTCTGGAAATGACAGGGCAAACAGAGGCAAAGAAAAGAGTTACAAGTAGATGAAATGATCAGAAAATGAGCAAATGGAAAGTGAGTAACCACAGAGAGCCACTGTCATCTGTCTTTCAAGGGGTATCTTGTCCTGAATATGAACAACAGGCTCCCTTATTTTTAAGACTTCCTTTTCCTTTTAAAAACTTGTTCCAAGGATGACCTGGGAATATACTAATACAACTACATGGATAAGACAGACAATAAGCACAATCTATAACTCTACCACTACAAGAAACTTGGGAAATTATAAAAAAAAAAACAGATATTCAAAGAAAAATTTAACAGAATATTATATAAATTCATTCCAGGCAAGTTTAGCTATATTAGGAGCTTAAATTCTTGTTAAGCACAGGTGGTGGAAAACAGGTGAAGATTAACTGTATCAATATATACCCAAATGACTGGCACACAGCAAAAAAATTTTAGAAATATTGGCTATTATCACTAATATCTAAAATGTAAACAAATGAATGTTCAAAAAGAATTCAAATGACATCAATAATAACCAGAAAAATCTAATAAAATTCCCTTTTTATTGTATTTTTAAAGCACATTTGAGTGGATTTGTGTGTGTGTGTGTGTGTGTGTGTGTGTGTGTGTGAGAGAGAGAGAGAGAGAGAGAGAGAGAGAGAGAGAGAGACAGACAGACAGACAGACACAGAGAGAAAAAGACAGACAGACAGACAGAGAGAGAGAGAGAGAGAGAGAGAGAGAGAGAGAGAGAGAGAGAGAGAGAGAGAATGAGAATCAGTGATAATTCTTTTATTTCATGTGTATGGATATTTTGCATGCATGTGTGTCTATGGAACATTTGGGTGTCTGGTGCTGACAGAGGTCAGAAGATGGCATCAGATCCCCTAAAAGACACCAGGTGCATGCTGGGAATCAAACTCAGATTCTCTAAAAGAGCAGACAGTTTGATCTCTCTAGCTCTTCAAACTCTTAATCGTAAGGGTTTATACTCTTCCATTTTACATGCTTTTATTTGAAATAGTTCATATGCCAGTCTGAAGACTACTACTTACTTTGAAATCAAAGGTGTAATTGGTATAAGGCATCAAGTTATTTTCATAGGCGCTCTTCAGTTGGAAGCCATGTGTGATTCTCCCTTCTGAGCTTCCATTCTTTCCACTACAGCTGAAGTTCATAAGACACTCATTGTACCTCAGTTCCTTGAAGTCTTTATGGTTGTCAGCTACTCCTCCATTGCTTAAATATTCCACAACACCTAGCAAAATAAAAAGAGGAATGCTACCTCTTAATATTTAGTACAACGATGTATTTCTAAATCTTACTCTATAGACACACCAGGTTTAGAGAGATTTGGTTAAGTCCTATGAAACTCTTAGCAGGACTTGGTGGTACTAAGTCCTAGTACTTAAGAAGCAGAAAGGCAGGCTGATTTCCCTGAGTTACAGGCCAGCTTGGTATACATAGAAAGCTCCAGGCAAGCCAGAGCTGCATGAGATCCTATATCAGAAACACAAACAAACCAAAATGAAAAAAAAAAAAAAAAGGTGTTCTTGTTGCTGTTTTTTGTTTGTTTGTTTTAAATTAAATACTAGCAATTTTATATAACTCAACCACACTGAAAAGTATTTGCCTATTTTGGAAAAAAGTTTCAGGACCATCCCAGGAATACTGTTCATCTTAGTGGTTCTTTGGGTTCAGATGACTTCTAGAACTAGACAGCATTCACCAGAAAAGTCTTGACCATGTTTTTGTAATATTACTCTAGATCAGTATCTTCTGGCCCCCATAATCTTATAAGCAGTGGCACTATTAGGTGTGGCTTTGTTGGAGTGGGTATGGCCCTGTTGGAGGAAGCAAGTTACTGTGGGGGTGGGCTTTGAGGTTTCCTATGCTAGGATACTGCCCAGTGTTTCAGTCAATTTCCTGTGGCCTGCATTTCAAGATGTAGCCAGCACCATGTCTGCTTGTGTGCTGCCATGCTCCCCACGATGATGATAACGGACTGAACCTCTGAGACTGTAAGATTGCCACCCCAATTGAATGTTTTACTTTATAAGAGCTGTCATGGTCATGGTGCCTCTTCCCAGCAATAAAAACTCTAACTAAAAACATATCTCTTTAGCAGTAGTCACAGAATCAATCAACAACATTAGGAATATATAAAAGGAATGTTTAGATTAAAAAATCATTTGCAACCAGATTTTTCATCCTCAACAACTCAATATTTGGGGTTAACTTGGAAGTACCATCATTTATTTATCTTTAATTATTATTTTCTGCGTATGCAAGTCTGTGTACCACATTCATTCCTTTTATGGCCCCCCACAGGCCATAAAAGGTTCTGTCAGGTTTCCTGGAATTAAGATTAGGGAGGGTTTTAAGTCACCATGAGGGTGCTAGGAATCAAACCACTGCCCTCTGGAAGAACAGTCAGCGCTCTTAACCAGTGAGCCACATCTCTCCAGCCCCCCCCCCCCACATTACTCAATTTTAACTAGCACTGAGTCTCAGTCTGACACCTATGAAGAATATTTTGTCTAAGTAACATTATACACCAGAGATCAAAATTATTAATGTCTAAAAAGTTGAAAAGAGTAGCAGCTTCAAAAAGTTTCTACTAAATTCCCAAACATGAAAGTCTTACTTAATTACTAGTTAGAAGTAATATTAAATTTATCTATTAGTGATTAAGAATGATAGCAAAACATGAAGTAAAGTGATTATCAGTTTTGTGAATCACTCAAAAGGAAATGTAACTTATCTAGCATTTATGATATGCTAGGCAAACAATTTAATGAGGTCAATAAAATGCTTATCCCCAGATTAAATAACATGTATAGCACCTAAGAAACAGAACCAGGATCCAACCCTGACAGTCTGATTTGAGTCAGTGAACTATGTTATGGTAACAATGCTAATAGCTATTATAAATGATTTCAAGAAATCATATAAAATAATACAAGAAAGAACTTTAGAGAAATTAAAGAATTATTTTTGTAAAAGAATAAGAAAGAGGGATGTGGGCTGGGGAAGACAGCTCAGTGATTGCCATATAGGGATTAAAGCCTGAGTCCAAGCTTCAGAACCCATGAAAACGTAACTGAGTGTGGTAGAGAGCTTGTAATACCAGGCAGACAGATCCCTGGGGCTCACTGGCTAGCCTATTTGAGGATCCCTATGCTGGTTGGGACCTCATGTGACAAACAAGGTGGATAGCACCAAAGGAACACCCAAGGTTGACTTCCGGTGAGCATGTGAGTACACATGCACACACATACCACCATGTATACATGCATAGTCACTTGGGAGGATGGTAGAGACAGGAAAGAAAGAAGATGCCAGCTGGCATGAGGGTCAAAAACAAGATTTTAGCATTTACTTACTATAAAAAAGATTATTTCCTAAGGTTGGTGACTATTTACAAATTCCAAGTATAGGCACTTAAGTTATTTTATAGTCACTATTGAGGGACTATCTTTGACTAGCCTAATAATATCTGGGGACATAATTCAGTGGTAACATGCAACAATCCTGGGCTTGATCCCTACTGGGGGTGTGGATTTAATAATAATAATGATGATGATGATGATGGAGAAGGAGAAAGGAGGAGGAGGAGGAAGGAGGAGGAAGAGGAAGAGGAGGAGGAGGAGGAGAAGAAGAAGTAATATTTAGAATTTTTTGCTAATAGTGTAAGTCTTATATTCAATTGTTTTGAGTTTGAAATCCAGGATCTAAAATGGAGAACTCAGTATTACAAAGAAGAAATTAAGATAGAAAGTAGTCCAGTGGTATAATACACAATCTTACTAGAATAGTGATCATTCTTCTATACCTAGTAGTAAGTACAGAAAGATCACTGGAAACTTGTCAGGACTATTAAATGAGACATCTATCTGTAATGAATGTTCTCTAAGGAGTGCCCTTCTCTGATGAACTCTGTGTCTCAGGAGGTTGATCTTGTATGGATACAAACCCTCACTTCCCTACCCCTATAGCTTCTATCTAGACTTGATTAATGGGGAGCCCTGGCAGATCAGAGCAAGAGTGAGAGAAGGGTTTATCTTCCCACATCTCCCTTCTTATTATAATCTGGCAGGCACTGATTGAATCATTCAATTCTAAGCCATCACCTCAATTATTGGCTCTCTTGTATACTTCCAATTTCTGATGACAGCTCCCACCATTTTCCCAGTTAGGAGTAGGAGTGGTAAAGTACAAAAGCAATCATTGTTTTTTTTTGTTTTTGTTTTTTTTTTTTTTACTTAAGACTGAACACTCCTTTGGAATCAGTCTCCTTATTAAATTTTTTCAATTAGTCACAGTCTCAGCCCTCAAATTCCAATTGATATGTTCTTTAATTTAGAAGAGAAAGCCCTGTTAGGAGATAGGTGGCCTTTCAACCAAAATTAGAAGCAAAACTGAAAGCAAGTAAAAAAAATGATGTTGTAAATACCTGAATCTGGCAATGAGTTAAGATCTGCACATAGCACCAGCGGGATGGAATTAGGATCTGCGGTTGGGCTGCCAGGCCTACTTGAGGCTTTCTCCAGAATGTTTTTAACCTCTGAGACAAACATCATGGTCTGAATAAGTTTCACATCAGAATACTCTGGGTCCCAATGCATGTGGGCATTTGCCACTATAAGCAGCTGTTTGTCTGCAGCATGAATAGGCTTCATACCTAAATTTAAACATCATAAAAAAGAAAATGTAGAGTTATGTTTATGTTTCTTGAGAGTAGTACCTTAAAAGTTCTCTGAAAAATATCCATTGCTACTTCTTTACTCTTTCCTATTAATTTAAACTGATTTTTATCTTGCACTTATCTGACAAGCTAAAAGGTAATTCTGGAAATTGCAATATATTAGTTATTCATCAGGGTCATGTTAACAAATGGCAGCCTATGGAATAAACCTGGGTCCACTACATATTTCTATTACAGGCTTTGTGAGCTAAAGGTAGTTTTACACTTTTCAAACAGACTCTATGTGGTCCACAGAACCTAAAATATTTAGTATCAACAATTATAGTACATGTTTATACTAGAAATTATTTCATAATATAATGAATATATGGGTTATAGTACTATTCATCTGCTGAGTTCTTAGCTTAAAGCAAACAAGTTATTTTAATTTTAAATGATGTGTGTATATGTATCGGAATATGAGGTCGGTACATGAATATAGTGCCTGTAGAGACCAGGATTTCTTGTATCTGAAATTAAAGGTGGTTGTGAGCCACCCAATGCAGCTATTAGGAACCAAATTCCAGTCCTCTGGAAAAATGAATGCTCTTAACTGCTAAGCCACCTCTCTAGTACCAAGCAAGCACTTTTAAGTGCCTCTTATTTAATTAGCATAATAATCTAGTGAGAGATTTTTCCAACTGAATTAACCAATACTTAATATCTTGCCACTACATAATATGTTACCTGTGTTGCATTTCACTAGCTTAATAGTGAAAGGTCAGTAGGAAAAATTAGTAACATTATATGAACCTACAGAAAATGAAATAAGGAAGCACATTTGTTACCCAACTGAATCCTCAAAGTTTATTTACTTATTTTAATTTTTGAAGTCAGGGTTTCTCTGTGTAGCCCTGGCTGTCCTGGAACTCACTATGTAGACCAGGCTGTCCTCAAACTCACAGAGATTGGGCTACCTCTGTCTCCCGAGTGCTGGTATTAATTAAAGGCATGCGCCACCTCAGCTGACCCCAGTTAATTTTAAAATGGAAACTGTGGGACTGGATAAAGGCTCAGAGCTTAAGAGCACTTGCTGCTCTTGAAGAGGACCAGAATTTGGTTTCTATCACTGACATCAGACTGCTCACAACTACCTGCAACTCTACTTCCAGTAGATCCAACACCCCTTCTGGCTCCCATGTGTACCAGGCATGTATATTGGGCACATACGCAGCCATGACCCTCAAAACAAAAATCAGAGAATTATGTGCTCTCAAAAGTCTGGATACTTTCATCTTTGACCTGCTTTTACTACTAATTACTTTGTGTGAATTCAGGGTAGTCAACCACTTAATGTTTTTGATACTCGAATAATTTGTAAAACGATAATTCAGCTATATATATATTCTTTTTTCCCTAAAATTCTGTCAAACATCAACATAGTACTTTTCAAAAGGTGGACATGGTAAGTAATAATATTAAATACAAATTGTGAAAAGAAAACTTAATAGGTGCTGGCGAAAGATGACCCTAAAACAGTCAAGGCATAAAATTAAATATTAATGGTATAATGTCACTTAACATAAATCTATATACACATATTTCAGATGTTTGGATTCATAAAAAGAAATGAGTAGGAGGAGATTTCTAGAGTGTGACTGACACAGGAACTTATTGCTTTTTAAGTTTATATACTTGTGAACTATTAAAGTATCAGTTAACATGCAAACCTAAGTTTTCTACAAGAATATCTCAGATTTTTCTACTGAAATAGAAACTCTAAAGAAAAAAGACAAATTTCTAAGTCTGATATTTAGGTAAAATTATTCTTCCTTCCAATCTTACTATATTTAATTTTCTTCAACATTGAGAAAATAAATTAATAAAGTACCTGTTACATGAAACTGAAGGAATAATTTACATTTTTTTTCTAAGCTGTCTCATTTTCCTAGAAGTTTTAGTGTCACTTATGGCTATAAGTGAATGTTTACTATGTTAAATATTAAAAACATGTCCCCAAAAAGCTATTTGCTCCTACCCACCAAATTCCCCTTCTAGAGGGATAAGGGATGTATCTTAGGAAGTAGAAGTGTGCAGTAAGTAATTCAGAATTACTCTTCTATAAATTAAAAAGGGATAAACCCCAAAGGTGTATATTTCTATAAAAGCAGAACAAAATATACCAGGAAGAAAGTGATAGGAAAAATACATAAAAATATTGAAAAGGCTAAAAACAAAAAGTAAACATGAAATTTCACATTAAAGGCTGTTTTTGTTTAACAACAGATAAACTGAAGAACTGTAGGAAAAAAAGGGAAATTTAACAATATGTATAGTCTGAATAATTCAAACTAGTACTCAAGACAGCCTTTTCTTCCACAGGCAGCACAGGGAGAGAAGTGCACTGATGTCATCTTACCACCTTGTTCTTGCCTGCAACATTAATAAGTAATAAAGTGCTCTGAGGCAGGCAGGAGAGAGGCTAACAAAAGATCTTAATAATGCCAAGCACACAACAGATTTCTGACTCTCAAGGAAGCTATGAATAATCTAAAAACCCTGGAAGTATCACATAGAAAATATGTCATTCTCACCCTGACAAAGACTTGAAATTTAACAAAGAAATTAAAGAAAACAAGCCAACTATTTCATATTAAAAACAAAGGGTTCACATTCACAAGAGAGGACTAAGCCATGGTAACTTCTAATTCAGCCTAACTAAACATCAAAGAACTTATTCAATTAATGGTATGTTAAAAAGGCAGGTATTACCTTGTTAAGTAAAAATAATGATAAAAACTATAGAATGTCAGGAAATCACAAGAAATAAAATTTGTAGAATTCATATTGTTTTCTTGTCCATCTCCATTAACAATTCTCAAAAGACAAGAAAATAATTTTGTAATAAGTTGTAAGGTTTTCTTTTGTTCTGAGATAAGGAAATCTGGAATGGTGTTCAATACTATTTAGATGGCACTCACCTGTTCCAAAGAGTTCCTTGTGAACCTCTAATACCACAGCAACACCAATGTTATCTTTTGTCATCACTCTGTTCAGCATTGCTTCAGATCCATCTGAATTTGCCATTGCTACCTGGTTGAATTCCACTGTATGCTTCTGCACCAATGTAAATCTAAAGGGCACACATTTAGATCACTTATATAGTTACACTGTCATGCTAAGACATTAAAAGTGGACTGGACACAAGTACAGACACTTGATAATCTTCTAGCTATAAGTGGTCATGTGATATAATTCTGGAAATAAGTATGATTTTTATAAACATTTTATGGAAGCTTCATCTAGCAAAGATGAAATATATATCCCCTCCATCCTTTCATGTCTTTCCCCATTACCTAAAGTACTAATAACCAAATGTGAACCAAGCAGATGGTTTGTAAAAGATGGGGAAGCAGCTGAGTCTATTTTTAGACTGCTTGATGTATTGTGAAAATCCATTTACTTAGGCTATTGTTCAGATTGCCTGACATTTAAAGGTGCACACAATCTTAACTGAGTCACCAACTTGAAGAGAAAGAATAAAGTCTATCTGCCCCATTTGCAGATTTTATAATACTGTATCAAGATAACTGTCAAGAAAATGCAGGAATACAACCTTTTTCCCAGCTAAAATTATCACATTTTTGATTAGTTTTCTTTTTTACTGAAAGACTGTAATTATGTGTAAGTGTTCAGACAAATACATTGTTTTATTAGAAGAAATGGCTCTCTGTGATGATGGTTTCTATAGTATTGTGTTCTTTCCTTAGTGACAAATTTTAAGCATTATAAAATTGTAGGATATAGGGGCTAGAGAGATGGCTCAGAGGTTAAGAGCACCAACTGCTCTTCCAGAGGTCCTGAGTTCAATTCCCAGCAACCACATGGTGGCTCACAACCATCTGTTATGAGATCTGGTGCCCTCTTCTGGTGTGCAGATATACATGGAAGCAGAATGCTGTATACATAATAAATAAATAAAAATCTTAAAAAAAAAAACGTACTACTTTAAAAAAAATTGTAGGATGTAATAAAAATCTAACACTAACATTTAAGAACCATGACCATGGTCAAGCCATCTCTACTGGTTGTTTTGTCAGCTGGATATAAGCTAGACCTATCTGGAAAGAGGAAAGAGGGGAAGAGGGGGGAGGGAGAAGGAGGGAGGGAAGGGAGAGAAGGGGGGGGGAGAGAGAGAGGGAGGGAGGGAGGGAGGGAGGGAGGGAGGGAGGGAGGGAGGGAGGGAGGGAGGGAGGGAGGGAAATACCCTTCTATCAGATTGCCTGTAAGCAAGCTGATGTGAAGGGTGCCACCTTTTGCAGGTGGTACTGGGTGGTATAATAAAACAGATTGAGTAAGCCACAGAGGACAAGCCAGTAAGCAGTGTTCCTTTGTAGCTTTTGCTTCAGTACCTGACTCCAGTTTCCTGCCCTGACTTTGTCTAGTGACAAATGATCACTTGTAAGTTTAAGATGTAATAAACCTTTGCTCCAAGTTGCTTTTGGTCATGGTCTTTATCAGAGCATTAGAAACCAAACTAAGATACTACTTAACACCATTTACCCAATAATATTAGTTTTTTGAAACTATTTACAGAGAACCAAAACAGTATTTTGGAGTAAGCAGGAGCCTTTGAATGGCCTTGAACTTGCAGGTAATTTTAGCTCTTCCTGCCTTTGATCTTTAGTAGAATGTACTACCACACATACTAGTTTATCACGTAATTTTCACTGGAAGTTAAAATACATTTTTGCTCTCATAACAGTATCACTTTGGCCAGGCTTTGGTGGCACACACCTTTAATCCCAGCACTGGGGAGGCAGAAGCAGGTGGATCTCAGTGGGTTCAAGGCCACCCTGGTCTACAGAATGAGCGACAGGACAGGCTCCAAAGCAATACAGAGAAACCCTGCCTCAAAAAACCGAAAAACAAAATAAATTATTGCTTTACATTCTTCCTATCTTTGAAAATTGAGCCCACAAACATCCTTTAAAAAAAAAAAATACTGACTAAAAAGCTTACAATGCCATAGGATATCAAGCAGGATGGATTAATACTCTTCCCACCAACTTCTTGCTCCAGTTCTGAATATCTGAGATGTGCTTAGAATAAGTCAACACTTAAGGGTCAGGTCATGTGGCATATTTCAAACTCAAAAGTCCTTAAAGAAAGCAGTTTACACCCTGTACTAGTAAAAAACGATAGTACTTCAGCTGAAAAGGCTACCAATATGAAGAAAGAAGTTATGAGCATTTCAGGTAAAAGAAGGGGAAGATTGCAAGATAGCAAATAGCTTCGCAAAAAAAGAACATTAGAAGGAAAAAAATTAAAAGAAAGAAAAAGAATGGCAGAGTGGTATTGGACACAAAATAAACATGGACAGCTAAGTAGTTTATTGGTAAAGAGCACTTGCTGCTCTTCCAAACAAACTGAGTTCAGTTCCCAGCATGCACATCAGACATGGTTCTTCTAGTTCCAGGTGACCTGACATCCTCTTCTGGCTTCCATGGGCACTCAACATGTATAACATACTCACACATAAATAAAAATAAGAGGCAGGTGTAGTGCCACACATCTTTAATCCCAGCTGTTGGGAGGCAGAGACAGGTTGATATCTCTAACTTTAAAGCCAGCCTGGTCTACACAGCCAGTTCCAGGCCAGCCAATGCGACATAGTGAAACTGAATCTCCAAATAAATAACACAATCTCTGTATATTTTACACTAACTTAACACAACCACTTAAGTTCTTCCCCAGCCACCATAAACCAAATATGTTCCCTGTGACTTTTTTTGTTGTGCAGAATGAAATGCAGGAAACATTTTGAAATATAGCATTCTTCCTCTGTTCTATTGGAATTTTTTTTTACTAACATGCATTGGCTTATAGTTACTTCCCAGTTATTAATTCAAGCTAACATTCTTTGGTAATATATAAAGTCTTAAGCCTGCCACTTTTTTCAGCATTCAAAATTCACTTGGTATTTATATTCTGGTTGGTGTACTCTGCTTTATAAGCTTCATTCTTGATGTCTTAAGAATTTTTCTGTATGTTCCCTTGTTGAAAATTTTAGGCAAAAGCTCAAATGGGTACAAAAAAAAAGAGAGACATAATCAAGAATAATATGACTAAAAAACCAAAACAAATTTAAAAACCTTATATATTTGAGAAAGATTATGATGAATGTTTCATATACAGAACATGTTCAAAACAAGCCTTCAAACAAGTAACAATTTCTTAGTAGTGTGCAGTCTGAAAGTAATGTGCTAGTTGCTGTGTGGTTACATTAAAGCTAGAGAGACAACATGAACACCAACTGTGAGCAACTAAAACTAAGTACAATAGTACTTAAATAGTATTCTTCCCAAAATTTATTTGTAAGTAAAAAGAACACAGAACACCATCAAGAAGACAGTATGAATCAGGGAGATGGCTCTGTGTGATGAAGGCCTGACAATCCACACCAGGGGGCAAGCTGCCTCCTGACTTCCACACAAAGGTCATTGTGCATGTGCTGATATCAACCATCCTAATGCACACAAAAAAAATTGTGAAAGGAGGAGGAGGAGAAGGGGGAAGGAAGGAGAAGCAAAGTTCAGTATCAAAAGTTAACCAGTATCTTACTTTCTCTACCATTTCTTAATGTATATTCAGCATGAAACATATAAAAGATGACCTCGAGTCTCATCAATCATTAGCATATAAGAAAACTAACTTAGGATGAGTGCGGCGTGAACATGGGGAAGCAAAAGAAAACAAGGAAATATGCGACGATGAATCGAATGCTTAGTCTCAGAGATGAGAGACTTAAAGAAAAGGATAGATTAAAGCCTAAAAAGAAAGATCCCAGTGCGCTGAAGGAAAGAGAAGTCCCCCAACATCCTTCCTACTTGTTCTTCCAGTACAATACACAACTGGGTCCACCTTACCACATCCTTGTTGATACCAACTTCATCAACTTTTCCATTAAAGCCAAACTGGACTTAGTGCAGTCAATGATGGACTGTCTGTATGCCAAATGTATCCCATCCCTTGTATAACTGATTGTGTGATGGCTGAAATTGAAGAAATTGGGACAGAAGTATCAAGTAGCACTAAGGATTGCCAAGGATCCAGGATTTGACCGACTGCCATGCACACACAAAGGAACCTATGCTGATGATGACTGCTTGGTACAGAGAGTCACTCAGCACAAGTGTTACATTGTAGCCACAGTTGACACGAACTCAAACGAAGAAGAATACAGAAGAATACGGAAGATCCCTGGAGTTCCTATCATGTACATTTCTAACCATAGATACAACATTGAACGGATGCCAGATGATTATGGAGCGCCTGGATTCTAATCCTTACTCGATAAAATTCACCTGCCTTTCTTTACCAGCTTTCTCTGCTGTCAGTTAATTAAACACACTTTTTGAAAAAAAAAAGAAAGAAAGAAAGAAAGAAAACTAACAGTAAATGCAAACTAGACTAGAAATAAATAAATATGGAAGAAAAATAGGCAAATACCATTCTGTGTTTGCACAACTTTTAATGTTTTTTGTTTGTGTTTTTTAGATAGGGTCTCTCTTTGTATCCTTGCCTGGAACTTACATGTAGACCAGGCTGGTCTCAAAGTAACAGAAATTTACCAGCCTCTGCCTCCTGAGTGTTGAGAACTCTTGAAGGCCCTTCTATACTCTTTCTCAATTTAAGTCCCTTAATAAACCTTGGATAGTAGATAAACAGTTTTTATTAACTTACATTTGAAAATTAGAACATAAAGCCATTTTACATCCCAACTTTAAACTATTTTAAATTTATTGTTTTTATGTGTATATGTGTGTTTCCTATGTGAGTTAATGTGTGCCACATGTGCACAGTGTCTGTAGAGGTCAGAAGGCATCAATCCTCTGGAACTGGTAGTTGTGAGCTGCCTAACATGGGAGTTGGGAAATAAACCAGGACCACTGCAACAGCAGAGAGAGGCACTCATAAGAGTCATCTCTCCAGCGCCAAATTTAATTGATGGCAAATTAGCATTGGAAGCCAGAGATCAAGACCTCATTTCAAAAAATTAAAATCACAAACTAATAAATACAATAAAAGTAAACAATAACCCAGAGGCCAATGAGAATACTTGTAAAATGTGTAACAGTATGGAGAGGTACTAAAACTTCTGAATGCCTTTTTTCAAAGAACAAAACTATATTTAATACAAAGAGAAAAAAAAAAAAAAAGCAAGTACGTGGCCTTTCCTAGATAAAATCTAGAGGTTACCCCATTTGGAAAAATTGCCTTTGAGTTGAATTTGACATTTATTACCAGTGTTCATAGAAAAATTTCCTTGAAGCATAGTTCTTTAAAAAATAATGGTAACAGTAAAATATTGATAGCACCAAACTGTTTTCCCACCGATGATGCCTTCCTTCCTCCACTACTCTCTTCCTCTCCTACACTGTCTATTAAAAATCTCATGGTACTAATGGACGTTACAGAACCTCTCAATATGCACAGAGAGTTGTCTTACACATTGAAACTGCTGAATTTGTTCCTGATTATACAGAATTAACATTGTTATTGCAACTTAAAATCAACGAGCAAACCTGCAAACACCCAGACATCAATCTTCCAGGATTTTACTTGAGGTAAGTTACTGAATATTTTGTCACCTAAGCTAGTAAGTAAAGCTAATAAGTAAATAAGTAGATAGATAGATAGATAGATAGATAGATAGATAGATAGATAGATAGAAAGAAAGAAAATTAACTACTCCATGGCAACTTAAAATCAACAAGCAAACCTGCAAACACCCAGACATCAATCTTCCAGGATTTTACTTGAGGTAAGTAACTGAATATTTTGTCACCTAAGCTAATAAGTAAAGCTAATAAGTAAATAAGTAGATAGATAGATAGATAGATAGATAGATAGATAGATAGATAGATAGAAAATTAACTACTCCATGCCAAGGTTGATTGTGTCTCTGCCTTTCCTCTTCCCAGTATTGTCCTAGGCTGGTAGCCCTGCCTATACTTCCATCTGCCTTTGTTTCCTGAGTGCTGGAATTAAAGGTGTGGCCACCACTGCCTGTTCTCTATGGCTAACTGGCCAACTAATGACCAGTTAACTGTGTGTGTTGTTAACTAGTGACTTAGCTCGGCATTGTGATCTTCAGATAAGCTTTATTTATTAGATTACAAACAATACATCACTACAACTTTTACTTTGTTCATTTTGTAAACAACATAGAAATGTTTCTTACAAGGTAGGATAAACAAGTGAAGAAATAGATCTGAAAGGATAAATAAATTACTCAAGATTATATAGCCAAATTAAATAGTAAAGTCGTCATTTCCTAGTCTTTGCATTAGTATACCTCTTTCATGAAGGAAGAAGAAAAGTGGGGTTCCTGAATCCTCACCCACCCCAGACAAGTCAACTAAGAGATACTAAGAGCAGGAGAAACAGTGTTCCCCAAGGATGAGCCCCCTAACTTGTTGTCTTATAACAAATGGTCAGTGGTCAGTCCTGAGATTATACATACATAAGCAACACTAAACAGACTAAGCAGGTTATATTTAAATATGTGCCTATGTATACACACACACACACACACACACACACACACACACACACACACACACACGTAACGAAGAAAAAGACGAAAGAAGTTTGAGAAGACTAGGGAAGGGGAAAGACTTAGGAGGAGTTGGAGGAAATGAAGTAAATTTTAATAATAAAAATACTGGGGCACACAAAAAAGTGGGGTCCTTGGATAGTTAGCAAATGGTTTAATTAAACGTGTCACATTCAAAGAGTCTCCATTATTAAGGAGTCGACAATACTATACTATTTAGATAGGAAACAGCTAATGAAGGAAAAAAAAGAACGCAACAAAATATTTCCTATGTACTCATTAAAAAAAAAATTCATGATGCTTAAATAATCTAAGACTGAATCTGCAACTATTCAAATGCTAAAGTTTCCTGCATTACAGTTATAACTGCTATTTAAAACGTGAACCATCTCTAGTAAATTATCAAAGAATTTAAATTTCTCCTTTCATACTGTAAAGGGAATGATTTAAAAAAAAGAAAAGTTCTTCTACATTATCTGAAAATAAGAGGAAATGGACCAGGTTCAGTGGTACACACCTGTAGTCCCAACACTTGAACAGTGAGCTCAAGGTTACACAAAGACCCTGTCTAGGAAGAAAAGATCAGGACAGGAAGAGCGCCCACATGGTAAAAAGAGGGGGCAGAGATAGAGGAAGGCAGGTAGGTGGGAAAATTGCTTGATGTTAAACATTTTACTATTACCACATAGTGTTTAAGTTTACAGTGCTTCAAAGAAATTTTTCTATGAACATTGGAAATAAATGCCAAATTCAAGCATCTTTTTCCAAATGAGGTAAACTTGTAAGAAGCAAAAGTAACACCAGAGCAGAAACAAAAAGCCTGAAGATTGTATTGTTATAGAAGTTGATGGTGTGAACTATGAAGGGAGACACCTCATGTAGCATTGTTCATGGAACCTGTCTGCCTGTGTCTTGATTTCATTATCTATTAAAATAAAAATGAGAAAAGGGTTATCTACCTACCTCTGAATCACTTTAAAATTTAAACAAGACAATACATATAAATAATTAGAAAGGGTTTTATGTCTAGTAAAATAAAATTTGCAAAAATAATAAGGAACTGCCTATATTCTGGCATTAAATATAGTTCTACACTCTTACCTAAAATGAGATGTTTATTAAAAATTCATGGAAAAGACAAGAAATTGGGTACATACAAATGAAAAGTGGGCGAAATGTCTTTCAAGTTCGCTGATTTTGTTCACATAAAATAGTATATATGATGGAAACATGTACCTTCCGGAAAAAATCTGCCTGATTTTGTTATAATGGGGATTAAGCAGGGAAATACTAGGAAACAGGCATAAACATGTATATGTCCATCTTGTATGTAGATAACTATCACTGTATCAAGTCAAAATATTAACTATGGAATTCAATCTGTCTTATTTCCACACTTTCCTTTTTACTAACTGGTGTTAATCTGTTAAGTCCTCATTTCCCTAAGTCCTATACTTCATTTCTGTCCTCTCCTTATCCATGTAACTACAGCTTTCTTATATATAAGAAATCATATTATTTTTGATTGTCTACATTCCTATTTTTTCCTGCTATATTTGAAGTTCTAGTGAGATAAGTAATCATTCATGCTTAGCACAGACATGTCACAAAAAAGTTAAAGAAGCATTTAGTAAATACATTATTAAATAGATGTATGAAGTATTAGTGGAATATAATAAAAAGGTTCATCATACGAATGAAATCTCAGAAATCTACATCAGTTATTGTTATCAGAAGGTACTAATTCCACTTTACCTATAACTAATATTTTACTTTATATAGAAATATTTTAAATTGTATCTCTGAACCTATCTCAAATTTTTAGAGTAATCTGCCAATAAAATATAAAGAATACAATAAATGTCTTCATTTTTCAGTATACTTCCTAAGAAAGATTCTTAATATCTACAGCACTTGTAATTTCTAGCTTTACCTTTTTAGAGCCATACTAAAGACTACTGTAAATGTGAGAAAGTTCAAAGTCATTAAGTTCATGTCTCTGTACTTTGTTTTCCTGACTTACTTTTCTGTTTTGAAGAATATTGCACAACCATCCACATGTTTTCTTTCCTGCTCAGACATGATTTTGGCACGTGACTTTGGAGAAAAAAATCCATCATATCCACGATCCTTCAATGCTGGCAGAAATAGAGTAAAGTATTGCTCTGTTTCCACTTCCTAAGATGAAACAAAAATTATTATATACATGACACAGTTATTAAGACCAAAAGTATTCTGCATGAGTAAGGGGTGATTAAGAAAAAGCACTTCATGTAACATATCATGCAGCTATCTTATTGAATCACTAGCAGGTTCATATGACATGTGAAGGATTTTAAACATGAAGGTACAAGAAAGATAGCATGACTTTCTCATGTTCGCAGTACTAGTTAACAACAAGAGTAGGATTATATTTCAGCTCTTTTGACTTCCAAATTAGACTTCCAATATATTTCACTTCCTTAAGACTAGTAATTAAACAAAGCTTATATGATAGGTTATGTGGTAGTAAATATTAAATCTTTCATATAAAGAGAAAAGAGATTAAATTACTTATTCTCTTAAACTGTGGTATAAAGAAATGATAACTGGAATGTGAAAGAATCAAAACAACAAAAACCTAGCTTCCAGAAAATTTTAGAAATAGCAATCATAAAATGTTCTCCCAATTTAATAATTAAGTTGGAGACTTTATTTTTTGACCCATAAAACATTTTAAACAAACCATTCCAAATGAAACAATCAAATGTGGAGGTGATGATATTGACATATAAAAGTGCTTTTAACAGCATAATTTTATAGCAAACACCTGTGACTGTCCTACAATAGGAAAATTGTAATCATATAATCAATCATATGCACCTACTTAAGAATTTAATCTTAAGAATTTGATCAAAATGAAAGATGCATTAAGTGAATAAAATATGCCAACAGTAAGTAGAATCTCATTTTATTAAAAATTTATAAATGTCAACTAAATGAAAAGAACAAAAACAAAAAAGTATACAATAAAATACTCCAGAGGTTTTAATATACTAGTAATTTGATGTGTAGGAGTGCATTTTATCTTGGTCATACTTTCAATTTTTCAACTTTCCCAGAATACTTTATAATACACTATGGCTTTTACAAATGTTTTCATAGATTCTGATATATCTTTCAAACCATATTACACTTAAAAAGGCATGAGCATGTTACTGCTATGAATACTAAAATAAAGCTAGACAGTGAACCACATCCTAACTTCATTTGCTTTCTTTTCTCCCAATTCTGGTTTTCCTTACTATTTAATAAGAACATTTAAAGATTTTTTGTAATGTTTCAGGTAATGTAAAACACAAAACAAAACAAAAAAAAAATCAAAACAAAACTACCAAACTGTTTCATTTATAAAAATTGTTTCCTTGTTTTTCCTTTTTCAGAAAAGGTCTCATTATGTATCCATGACTATGGCCTACTATGTATCTAAAAACAAAAAAACAAAAAGCAAGTCATCAGTTTTCTTCCCAGGATATAGTGAAAATGTGTAAAATAACACAATAATTTTAAAGCATCTTTAGGAAATGGCAACTATTTGAGGTGGTGGCAATGAACAAGCTTGACTTAGCCATTCCACACTGTACAGATATATTAGAATACCATGTCATATTTAATAAATGTAATTATTTGTCAGTTTAAAAATTTGAGAACATTTACTATGCTTTGAAATTAATAAAGTTACTAAAAGTCTAGTCAAATATTTTGGGCTAATTACTAGTTAAATTATTGAAAAGTATTTTAAATTTCAAAAGAATATATATTTCTTCTTCAGTTAAATGCAATAAATACAGTGTTATTAAGTAGTAGAGTTTAAAGCCTTCCTCTCCAATTCAAGGCTATGTAATTTGTACAACTGCATTGTTCTTCAAAGTGGTCCACCTACCAAGAGATCTGAACCCTTACCAAGTCTTCAAAGGAACTGAAAGGGATTTTTAAATTATTTTTGAGAAATCAAATAGATATAAAAAATTTACTAATATAGATCTGTATAAATGTACTGGACAAAAAAGAAAATTAGGTTAAGTCTAAATTTTAAACATAGTTTATATATAAAGTAAGTAAAATTTATAATTCACTGTTAGTTTTTTAAATGTTTAAGGAACATCGTTGGGAAAACTTTATTCTGACCTCAACTCTAAGTAAAACTTATATTCCTGAAAAACTAGTAATCTTTTTGCAATTTTCTCTATCAGTAATTCCCATAAATTGTTCATAGGGGACTTGTTAAGATGGGTAATAGGCAAGATTAATTTCAGAAAATAGCAAATGTGCATGTGTGTCCTCGGTCAGCAATATAGTTACACTGTGGGAATCTCTTTTTAATTTGCATTAAAATTATCCTTTTCTTTTAAAGGAAATGAATTATTCATTTTGAGTTTTGCTTTGAACACAGGCTATCTCCCAGTGAAAGTATCTTCTATTATTTTTAGTTCACCTTTAAGTTAAAGTTAAACACAATTTAATTTCTATAGTGTTACCTGAAGACTAATGATATCTGCGTCCCAGTTAACAATTTCTTCCATAATTCCCTTTTTCCTGTATTCCCAGTTTAATGCCCAGGACGGGCAATAGCCATATAGCTGCCGGGTAGCGTATTTATCACATAACACATTGTAACACATAACCGTGAATGATGCTAAGAAGCAGAAAAAAAAAAGACAACAGGGAGGAAATTAGGCAACTTTTTGTTAATAAGTATCAAGTATATACCTGCATAAGCACACAAATACAGTTCACATATCATTATGGCAAAATGCCCAAAGTAAATTCTGATAAAGTATTTTTCTTTGTTTCACTTGGAATGCAGGATTTCTCACAGAGGTAAGATCTATGACTTTTACATTCACCTTTTAAGTTAAAGACAATTTCACTTGAAGTGTTACCTTATTATTTCACTGAAATACATTAAACCAATGTTTACTTAATGGTCTGGATTTAACTATCCAGATTCAAAATGTAATAAATTCAAATTTTGAAAAACAGAGTATTGTTTGCATGTGATTTACTGAGAAAAGGGTTTAGTTTAATTAAAAGAGAAAAAGCAAACTTTAGTTTCATTATATTTAAAGGGTTCTAATTTCATTACTTCTTATCAAAATACTGACAGTTAATATTCTGGGGCTCTATTATTACTTCCACTAATATGAGACAAAAAGAGAATTCTTTTGGCCAATCTAATGTTCATTTCTGAAATTATTTTGTAAGATTCTGATTTACTTATAAAAAAAAAAAAAACTATAAGCAACCTAATAATCTAGATACCCTAACTACTCCAAAGTATGCTAAGGCCCAGCAGCATCAATGATCACCTGGATGCTTACAAACCCATAATTTCTGGCCACTAAATATCTGTGAAACAGGAACTAAAATTTAACAAAATCCTGAATTCACTCAAATTAACATGCATACTACAAAAGGCCTAATTTTCCTCAATAATTCTCCATCTTGGGTACCCATTAGAATCACTTTGTAGAGGTTAAAAAAACAAACAAAAAAACAAACATCAACAACAAAAACTGATAGCAAGGATAGAACTCTTTATTAAGTCAGAGCACAGATTCTTGGATGCATATTTTCAAAAGGGATACCACTTGGTTATAACAAATCTACATGGCTGAGAACCACCAAATTAATAAATTTGTAAGCAATTCAAGATGAAGTAACCTTTGTTGAAGTTGGATACAGTTTCAATCGTAGGAAAGGCAGTAAAGTATCTGGTTCATGGCCACTTTGTATACTGAAGGCCAAGTTTCAGTTGGAGTTATTTATACCCTCTGTATTTACTTTGGAAATGATCCAGGACCATTCCTAAGCCACTACATTATGAAGTGAAGCACCCTGAGTTTACCATATTCTGCCTCTCCAGGTTTGGAATACCATTTTGAAGTGGAAAAGAAGGCAGATAATTGTTGGCATTGCTCATATCCACAACTTTGTGAAGTAAGATTTTCCTAGACAAGTGTAGCAGTTATACTTTGTCTAACAAAGACTAAACTCTGCATCAATACCATGTTTACAAGTTTTAAATGGAAGTGAAAATTAATTAAGCTGCTATTACAACTTTCTTATACTCCATTTCTATCTGTAAGACTTTTTACTAACTGGTCTTGATTACTACAGTTAATGATTATAACTCTGTGATTGTAAATCACAACTACCCTGAGTTATTATACACATCTCTCTATTCAGCAGAAGGGGTATTTTTCAATGTTGATACTTAGAATCTACTCAGGGAATATCAACCACACACACTAAGAACAACCTTTACTAGCTTTTCATCACAGCTAGCCCTAAGGATACATTACTTTAAGAATTCACTAACTAGTTAATATTTAGCTCTATGTATTGTCTTTGTTCTTAATAAAAATATAGCTGTGCAATAAATAGAAGCTTTTCTTCCAAATTATGTTCATTAAAGAGCTCAAATTATGTTCACTTTTAATATATAAAATGCATTTTATATTTTTAGTTAGTATGTGCTCACCACACAAAATAATGGGTTTCATTCTGACAATTTCATACATCAGATATTTTGTTCATAATCACCCCCCATCTGCCTGGCCCCACCCTGTACTGCATCCTCTTCTGTAACGTTCCCTTCCTCTTACCACACAGCTCCCTACCCTTCTATGTTTATGTCCTATGTTAGTCTTTTTTCTTCTTAAATCTAGATTTCAAATACAAGACAAAGTATGAAGTATTTGTATTTCAGCATCTGGTTTAATTTCAGTTAACACAAGATGAATATTTAACCAAGGAATTAAAAGAGACTTCCATAAAGAAATGCTGTTTTAGAGTAGGAAGGACAAAAATCACACTACAGAAAGTCAATATAAAATAAACCCACCTAATCCAAGGCATTCTAGAAAACATAAGTGTTTCTTTTACTTAGATTATTTAATATGCATCATGCTAAAACAAGTGTTATTTGTAGTAATTAACAGACTGATGTTTTTCTACAGTGTGGTAACTATGAAAGAAGCAAACTGTATTGCACAGAATTATTTTCATCATCATTAAAATACAAAGAGAACCATGAAGAAGTTACACATTCCACATAACACTGAAATATTCTGAATCTTAAAATAAAAGGCAAAAGGTCAGGTGTGGTGACACACTTTTAATCCCAGGACTCAGAGATAAGCCTGGTCTATATAGCAAGTTCCAAGACAGCCCTATGGACCAGAGAGACTCTGTCTTAGAAAACAGACACAGACACAGACACACACAGACACAGACACACACACACACACACACACCCCACTACACCTCAGAACAGAAGGGTTTGTATTATTCAAAATGTAGCGGCTGGTCTAACCTATGAAAGTGAAAAAGTTTCGTTGAACTTTGAAATGAAATTAAGTATCATGAAAATACTTAATGGACGTGATTTAAAATGCATTTAAACAATAATTTTATGTGTATGCATGAGCTCCTGCATATATGTGATTCACATGTAACCTTAGTATCTGAGGAGGCCAGAAGGAAGAACTAGATATGCTGGAACTGGAATTATAGATGGCTGTGAGCTGCCCTGTGGGCACTAGAAACTGAACCCAGGTCTTCTTCAAGAGCAGCAATGTTCCTAACACTACTGATGTTCTCTCTAGTCTTCACAGCTTATTTTAAGTAGAATTTACAAACCCTTAACATACAGTAAAAAGTCCTACAAAAACATTAAACCATTACTGGTCTGCACAAAGACATAATGGTTTAAATTGTAATCTTGATATTTCCACTAAGCCAACTTAAACATTTAAGTATCAACATTATTCATTTCAAGAAAGAATATCTAACAAATTCAAAGTTTTTCAGAAGAAAGTTCATTATTGCTCATTTTTCTTAAATTGTCTAATGCCTCTCAAAAGCTGCAGCACAAGGAAAATTTTCTAGCCCAATGCACCAATGTAAGATACAAGATGTTTACTTGTACAATAAGACTATCTTAGTGTTGGGTTTTTAAAGTCTATCAATACTTTGAAACCTATCTATACCCTGGTGTGAAAAATGAAAGCCTAATAATCACAAATCTCAAGTATTTATTTTAAAAGCCACAGATGGGAAAGCCTACCTGATGGCAGAATTTGGTCTCGTTCTTTTAATGTAATCCATGGCCTCGGAGGAAGCTGCTCTGGATGAACTGAAAACATAAAATGAAAACATCAAATAATCCTTTATGTTTATAAAATCAGTATCATTTAGTTTCTAATACCAAATCAATCTATTTACTATCTGGCTATAATGTCCCACAAAAGGACTTAAAAATCAAATCCTTGACTTTAAAACTAAAAGATATTTAAGAGACATGAAGCAATTAGTAGGTAAAGTTCCTATGGTACATGCCTGAATAAATTCAATCCCCATCCTTGGAACTTATGTAAAAAGCCTTATCCTTATGCATATGTAACCCAGCACTCATATAAGACAGAAGGAGGCCAGAGAATTGGCTAGAAGCTCAAAGCCCAGCTAGCATGGAGTATGCTGCCCAGTGGCAGAAACAAGTGAGGTAAAAGGAATCTTTTGAAAATTGTCCTCTTCAAGTACTCACACACATCAAATACAAACAAAAAAATAAACTCATTTAATTAAATTTCTAAAAAGAGCTATGCAGAGAACAGAAAACTAGTATCAGAAAGGGACATTAAGAAACTCATTAATGAGCTGGGCAGTGGTGGCACATGCTTTTAATCCCAGCACTGAGGAAGCAGAGGCAGGTAGATTTTCAGGCCAGCCTGGTCTACACAGGACAGGCTCTATAACTACTGAGAATCCCTGTCTTGAAAAACCAAAAGAAACTCATTAATGATATTTCTGAATGTGTGATTTTATGAAAAGTGTCTTAAATTTAAAGCCTTAAGCAAAATCTTTTAATTACATAGGTATGTTATAGTGATTTACTTTTGTTCCAATCTGCAAAATCAAAGCTATGTGAAAAATTTAACATTCTGGTAAATCTTAAAAACAAAAAAAGAAAATGGATGTACAAAAAAATTAGACTTACTATTGAGGCTTTCACTATTTTTTCTTCCACTGTTTTATAATGTCAATGCAATGCAAGAGCAGCTAGCTTAACCTCTTCAAAGCCAAGGAAAACAAAGATAAGAGTAGCTGAGGTACTTTACTATCAATTTTCAGTATTGTCCTATCAATTTTCAGTAATGTCCTATCCCAAAGTTCCCAAAAGATCTCCATAATTTACCTTAAACCTGAAAACACCTTGGATTTCAGGGAAATATAGGCTTCTAAAATTGCACTGCCTCCAAGGTGAAGACAATTATTTATGATGCTGTGCTATACCTGAAACAGGACCATTTCCTGAGAAGCAACCTATATACTCAAGAAGTAAGAACTTTTTAAGCCGACCTTGATTTGTATCCAGGGAATACAAATATGGCACAAAATATTAAAAGCAACTAAAGTTAAATAAAAAATTAAGAGAACAATGGATAATATGTATCTCAGTCCAGTGGTGGCGCACACCTTTAATCCCAGCACTCAGGAGACAGAGGCAAGCAGATCTCTGACTTTGATGCCAGCCTGATATGTGTGTGTGTGTGTGTGTGTGTGTGTGTGTGTGTGTGTGTGTGTGTGTCTATAGATAGATAGATAGATAGATAGATAGATAGACAGACAGACAGACAGACAGACAGACAGACAGACAGACAGAGTGTGTGTGTTCTAGGACAGCCAGGACTACAGAGAAATCCTGTCCTGAAAAACAAAAAATAAGTAAGTAAATGTATCTCAGTCAAGTATCAGGATTTAACAAAAATTAATATCAACTCAATTAAAAAAACTAGTTAGAAAACAGACTCAGTAAAGCTTATCTATATAAAAGTTAAAATGAGTATCGTAATTCTAAATTAATAAAATTATATTTGACAGTGATAATCAGTATCACCATTTATAATTAGCTTTTTCCGAGGTAGTCTTTGCAAATACTATAAAGAAAAAGAAATAAAATGTATAAGCATTCAGGAAAAATAATGAAATAATAATTGTTGGCAGATAAACATTGCACAAACTGAAATAAAAATATATAAGGAATTTTTTAAAAAGCTCAAACTATCAAATATAGTCTATCAAGGCATATTTTTACCAAGTGTCAAGTAATATGACTGAGTATCAAAAACTGTGTGTGTAAATTCCACAAATCAGCAGTAAGCATTAAGACACCAAGCTTTATTGAAACTATAAAAACATAAAAAAGTGAAAGTTAGAAAATATGAACAGAAGCCTAAAATTCAAAGCTAAAATTCTAGAAGGCCCTAATTAATGAAGTAAAACATGGTACTGTCCACATGTCAATTCTTGCAAAGTATTCTCTAGATTCAATATGATCCCAAACATTGCATTTTTTAAAAAATGATTTTATGTGTGGCGGTGTTTTGCATGTATGTCTATGCACCACTACATGTGTGCCTGGTGCCATGGAAGACAGATGTCAGATCCCCTGGAAGTACAGTTGTAGGAAGTTGTGAGATTCCATGTGGGTGATGGAAATTGAACCTGGGTCCTCTGGAAGAGCAACCAGTGCTTTCAACAGCTAAGTCACCACTTCAGCACCTATCACTGCACTGTGAAAATGGTTAACAAAAAATAAAAACAAATACACAGACTCAAATATAATCACATCAAAGGGGAAGTTGTCCGCTATACTACTATCAACATACTGTTAGGTTATCTAAAAACTAGGAGAACAGAAAGGCTGAAAACCATTCCATACACAATGGCTCTTCATTGTTTTTTTTGGTTTTTTTAATTAAAAAAAAAAAAAAAGGAATTATCACCACCTCTGATTCTTAAAACTTTTCCACTGAGGACCCTCTTCTGTAGAGATCTGAGAATCTTAGGAGAGGGATTTGATAAAGACACCCCTCTCAGGACTGAATGTTTAAGTCTCTTACTCTCTGTACATCGTCTATCTGTAGGTCTCCAGACACAATGGGACTATGGTATACATAGGAACTCATAGACTCTGTACAAGCACATAGTATGACCCACACAGGTTCAAACCATTCTTAATTTCTTACTAAAAGGATTCTGAAAATAATTTTATTAATTTGTTTGCCTTTCATCATTCAAATGCAAGTCACTTTGAGCAAAACATACTTGAACTGTTTTTCCTTTTATTAGAAATCTTACATTCTGTATATTATCTTTGATGATAAAGCTCATTTTAAGAGTATAGCTGGGCCAGGTGGTGGTGGCGGCGGCGCACGTATTTAATCCCAGCACTCAAGAGTCAAAGGCAGGCCGATTTCTGTAAGTTCCAGGCCAGCCTGGTTTACAGAGCTAGTTCCAGGACAGCCTCCAAAGCCACAGAGAAACCCTGTCTCGAAAAACCAAACCAAACCAAGCCAAACCAAACCAAACAAACAACAACAACAAAAAAACCAAAGTATAGCTGAAATATTAACAATGACTTCTATGATGAAACTCACAATTTCTTTAGCTCTGCTTACAAATTATATAGGGGCAGGAGAAACACTTCAGTGGGTAAAGGGCAGAAAAGTGACTACAGAAAGCTATCCTCTGACCTCTCACCTTCACAATGACCCCCTCCAACCTTCATATGTGTGCTATAGCACACATGACCTCCTCCAACCTTTACATGTGTGCTATAGCACACATGCGCCCTCACACAACAAATAAAACTTTCTGTCAGGTGTAGAAAAAGCTCAGGCCT
Organism: Cricetulus griseus; assembly: GCF_003668045.3. Taxonomy (NCBI): domain Eukaryota; kingdom Metazoa; phylum Chordata; class Mammalia; order Rodentia; family Cricetidae; genus Cricetulus; species Cricetulus griseus. Next base: position 158,462,559 of record NW_023276807.1, read on the forward strand.
TTAATTCCAGCATCTGGGAGATGGAAATAATTGGATCTTTGAGCTCTATATCAGCTAAGGCTATAGTGAAACCTGTCAAATAAATAAACAAATAAATAAATAATTTTTTGTGGAGGGACCAGTGAGACACTGACAAATAGCTTGATAATTATTTTTGTGTGCAGACCAGAAGGTGGCTCAATATATAAGAGTGCATGTTCTAAAAGTATGAAGGCCTAAATTGAAATACCACATAATTGAAATACCACATAAAAAGTAGGGCATTATCTGTACACACTAGCACTAGGGGGCGAAGACAGGCATATCCCAAGAGTCTGTTGGCCAGCTAGCCACACAGAAAAAGCCAGCTCCGGTTCAATGATTGATCCTGTCTCCAGATAATCAATAAGGAGGAGAGTAATAAAGATAGCACACCAAGCACATATACACATAGGCATTAATAACCATACACTCATGTTCCTGAACCACACATATACATTAAACAATACACATACACACAACCAAAATATGTATTTTAGAAATTCATTACTCAAAGAAACAGTATGTAAATTAGATATAATGTACACACTTATACCCACACTTTGAATGCTTAAGCAAGCCAATAAAAGGATATAATATACAGAATAGCCTTCTTATGTAAGAAAAATTAGCATATGCAATACAACCATTTCATTGCCCTGTAATTCTGGTATTCTTAAAGACTGCCTGCAAATTTTCTACAAATGTACAATGAGTGCAACTACAGACAAACCTTTATTTATAACGAAACTATGTTCTAATTAGACCCATAGACTAAATCAAAAGAGCATTTAAACACTCAACCTGCATCATACCTTAGCCTAGACTATCTAAACATGAATAGAATACTTTGGTTAACTTATAGTTGGAAAAAACTACCTACAGAAAGCCAATTTTATAATAAAGTATTGATTATCTCATTTAATTTACTGAACACTAAAAGTGAAAAACAACTATTCTATGGGTAAACTTTTACATAAAGTCAAAAACACCTTGTTGAGGCACTATTGATAGTAATCTTTTCCATTAAAACTATGTAAACAGGGTTGCAGGTCATCTTACCAAATTCAGGTCAGTAGTAACTATCTTAGTGATTAAGAGTTAGAAAATCTTGAGTTCATAGCCTTGTAATTACTAGGGGGAGAGAGAGAGAGAGAGAGAGAGAGAGAGAGAGAGAGAGAGAGAGAGAGAGAGAGAGAGAAGAGAAGGAGGGAGGAGGGGAGGGAGAGGGGAGGGGAGGGAGGGGAGGGAGGGAGGGGAGGAGAGGGGGAGGGAGGGGAGGGGAGGGGAGGGGGGGAGGGGAGGGGAGGAAGAGAGAGTGTTACCTGCAAGATTGTCAAGCATGAAGTTCAGTAGCTTTCGGGTTCCATCTGGGTCCTGGTATAAGCTCATAATATCCTGTGATAAAGGATTGCCTTAAACAGAAAACAAAAATAAAAACATGACAATTAAAATTTCAGGGTATACATTATGGAACAACATACTTATTTCCTAAACTGAATTTTACTGTTTTGTTAGTGACACACATCTAAAGAAATTATAATGAATATTAAGAAAATACTTTAGATAGCCATAAATAGTAACTTCAAAAGAGTTTTTTTGCAGATTGCAGTGTATGAGCCTAAAATCTGAACTTGTCAAAAAGAAATACATACATGCATGTACATAGACTCATCTTGAAATTACCCTGTAGAGTCTACATTATCTTTAAAGACAGACTGCTAACCAAAACATAACAATTCTATTTAAGAAGAAATGAATGGGGGGCTGGAGAGATGGCTCAGAGGTTAAAAGCATTGACTGTTCTTCCAGAGGTCCTGAGTTCAATTCCCAGCAACCACATGGTGGCTCACAACCATCCATTATAAGATCTGGTGCCCTCTTCTGGTGTGCAGATATACATGGAAGCAGAATGTTGTATACATAATAAATAAATAAAATCTTAAAAAAAAAAAAAAGAAATGAATGATAACATAAAAAGAGGTCTCAGGCCTGTGAGATACCTGGGATAAAGCTGTTTACGGCTAAACCTGATAACCTGAGTTTTCTCCCCAGGAACCACATGGTAGAAGGAAAATCAACTCATAACAGTACTGTCCTGTGACCAAAACATGTGCCTCCCTTGCACACAAATAGATAAATGTAAAATAAAAAACAAATTGTTCTAAATAAGAGGTCTCCTTTGAATATTTGTATTAACATATTACACAAGGAAAATGCAAATATTTCAAACAAGAAGAAAATCTGTTGCCAAGATAACTTAATCGAAAAGTAGAAGGAAAATTTTGTTGTGACGAAAAAAATGTCTTGAGTATTAAGAAGAGATGTATCAAAACACAAGGTATCTGTAAAAGATTGTACATATGAATTGATTACATAAACATACAATTATCTAGCATTCAGACCCAGAAAAGCAAAACTCAAAGGTCTAGACCCGGAGTTCCAAATTGTTAAACTATCAGTAGTTCATTTACCCATCAAAATGCAGTTTAAAAAAATAATGACCATGTTAGGAGAATGTATAGCTCCTGGAAATTTCATATATTACTGAAATGTAAAATGATGTGACTATGCTGTAAGTCTGGCAGTTTTCAGTTAACGTCAAAGGGTAAAAGGAAAAAGGGTGTTGGAAATGCTCTGGACCTTCATCTGAGTGCTGTTCTCAGAGGTGTACAGTGCACCTTCATCTGAGTGCTGTTTCCAAGCATATAGTCAGTCAAGCTGGATTATTAAATACTAGGGTAACTTTGCAGTATGTCATTATAACTTAAGTACCACAGGAGGAAAACTTTGGCAAACATACTGAAAAGAAAACTCAGTAAAGAGGGGAAATAGACTCAAGAAAATTACTTAAAAAAGCATGAATGGGTCTCAAAATTCTGAATATTAAATAAAGATAAAATTTAAAATAAGAGAGCTTATACATTAGAGTTCTAGAAAAAGTGATTAGAACTACGGTTTCTGCTCCAAAATGTATAATATCTTTACAACCAATAACTGGTAGTCCAAAACTACTGCTGAATATGTCCTTTACAAATCCTGCCTGGTCCTAAAATCTATTTTCTCCACATCATATTTTTATGAAGGCTTCACAGACCTGGAAGAAGTAAAAATACATGCCACATGGTCCCCTCTAGTTTTCAATAATGTCAGGAAAATATTCAATTGAGGACCTTAATCCTGGTACCAACTGACAAGCTTCTTTTCCCTTCATATTATAACTACACAACAGTGTGCCTTCATAGTAACAGAAGACTGCTGCTGAAAGGGCCTTGGGCCTCAGACCCTTGCTTCAATGAGTCTGGGCAAACACAAAAACAGAAGAGACAAGATAAGGACGTTTGAAGCAGTTCTAGCCTTTGATACAACAAATAAAGAAAGCAATAAATAAACTTAACCCTATACAGAAAGACAGGAGGGTAGCCAATCTATAAATAGAAAAAAAAAATATATATATATATAAAGCATTGAAAGCCAGTTTTTAAAAACTGACATAAAAGGGAGGGTCCACATTTTATGTAAAAGAAGTAAAAGTCCAGCAATAGAACCCAGAAGTACAGGAGAAGGACTATGGAAGAGGAAGATTAAATAAGAACAAAGTAAAAATATGTATAGATGAAAGCAGTGTAATCAAACCCTTAACTTTGCATACTTAAGAAAAAAATTAATGAGTAAGTTGATGCACGATGCACAATATATACAAAGAAGCTTACTAAAGGATATCACTAACAAAATGCACACTAGACTATGACAATGACAAAGAGAAACATTTAAAATAGACTGGATAAAAGGATCAAATACACCAGAATATAACAATGGTGGCATCTTTGAAAAGCCAAAAAACAACAAAATATTTCCCAAGATTTCCTATCTTCTTCATTGTTGTAGAATATTCTTTTATGCAGTGTGAAGATGTGTCACTATGATTTTTTTTTAGTAAAAACTTAAATAGCCAATAGCTAGGAAGGATGTAGAGGTGGGACTTCTGAGCAGAAAGAAGAGGAAGAGGAGATGAATCTAGGTGTGGGAGAGACACACCAGAAGGACACAGAGAGGAAAAAAGGAGATGCAAGACAGAAGAGAGGTAAAAAGCCATGAGTCAAACAGATTAATACAAATGGGTTAATTTAAGTTATAAGAGGTAGTGAGACAAGTCTAAGCTCTAAGACAAGCTTTCATAATAAGTTTCTGTGTAGTGATTTGTGGGGTGGCAGTCCAAAAAAGCTGCTACATTATTTGTAGTGATATATTGTTTGTAATCTAACAAACAAAGCTTGCCTGAAGATCAGAATGCAGAGCTAAGTCAGTAGTTAACACCACACTTAAGCCACTAGATAAGCCACACACCAAAGCCACTAGTTAGCCATAGAGGACTGGCAATGAAGGTCCCCTTTAATCCCAGCACTCAGGAGATAGAAGCAGATGGATCTCTGTGAGTTCAAGGCTACCTTGAGTTACATGAGAGTGAAATCAGTCTAAAAGAGAAACAGCTCATGCCTTTAACACCAGCACTAGAGGGAATACAAGGCAGGATCTCAGTGAAATCTCAGTGCAGTCTGAGGTTTTGGTGGAGAGCATTGCAGTCTGCAGTCACTCTGAGGACAGGATCTTCCCTGCCTTGGTAGAGGTGAGAACTTTCCAGTGGCAGACCACTTTGCTTTTCTGATCTTCAGCTTTAACCCCAATATCTGTCTCTGGGTTTTTATTACTTGTGCTACAACTACTTTTCATTTATCAACAGAAAAAAAGTGAACTCTCCCCCCAAAAAGGATGTAAAAGAGCTTTACAACTTTACCTAAATATTTATGTAGCATCAGACAAAACCAGGGGGAAAACAAAACCAAAAAACAACCTGGCTGGAAGCAAGGGAAAAAAAAGTGGGAAACTGCTTTTGAGAAATGAATAAATTCCTTTAAGGACAGAAATTATAAGCACTCATTCAAGAAATAGATTTTAAAAGTAATCAAAAGTGGCAGAGCAAGGGTCTTCAAATCTGCCACTCCATAAAAGAAACAATAAAACTGATAAAAATTAAAGTGGTTCTACTATCACCTAAGACCTGTAAAATGGCTACATCTATGCTGAAGATTCAGAAGATTGATTAACGTATGATTAAGAAGACAGAGTGTTACAAACTGAGAGAGAAAATTATCCTAGGCTATTTTTAATCCCCTTTCAGAGTTATTAATTGTCAACCTCTCTATTAGACCTAATATGGTTGTGACTATTAAGTAAAACTTTTGGGATTAACAATTACAAGTAGACTATCATCTTCCACTAGCCCAAAAGTTAAGAATAAGATATCACCTCACTTAGCTGATGGTCCTCTATCAATGTATTTGGTAAATATATTGATTTATGGCTTCCTTTTGTTTTATAACTTGTCAGTTCATATGATCTTCTGCACATGGAACATGCTCATGACAACCTGAACATTCATATATGGCTCAGAATCAACTGTCTTATTCTATCTGGATGCAAGATTAACAAATTAGTTATGTGCTCCATAATGACATTCAATAAGCAATGACATATGTGATAATGGTGCCCTAAAATTACAATGGAGCTGAAAACATTTTATCACCATGCAACATTACTGCCTATCATCAAAGCATGATGTATTCATTATTTATGTATTTGTAGTGATGTTGGTGTTAAGCAAGTCAGTGCTGCCAGCTGCATAGGATTATAGGATATATAATTATGTAGAGAATACAATATTTAATGACAATAAAAACTATTACTTGTTCACAGATTACATTATACTAGAATATATTACTCCTACACATTTTTAAAAAAGTATATTGTAAAATACATGCCTGTTACATCACATCAACTTTACCATCTCATATTTACCATATTCTTGCACTACAATAAAAGATGAGATAGGGTTCCTAACCTTACCATACATTCTATGATAGTCACACAAAGATGAAGTTGGCTAAAAGCTTATTTTAAAGAATATACTCCTGTCCTTAAGCAATACATTACTCTGAGATTTTGAAAAAAATAAAAAAAAATAACTAAATGGCTCCAGCACCCAGAGAGAATTCATTTAAGGGGAAAAAAATTTGATGAAGAAAAATGTTTGAAGTTTTTTGTTTTGCTTTTTGAGACAGGGTTTCTCTGTATTGCTTTGGAGATTGTCCTGAAACTCACTTCGTAGACCAGGCTGGCTGGCCTCTGCCTCCTGAGTGCTGGGATTAAAGGCATGTGCCACCAATGACCGGCTGATGTTTGAAGTTTTTATTTCTGATCCCACACTCCCAGAGCAGCCCAGATGGAGCTCTTTCAGCTTTACCTCATAAAATACTAGTCATTATCTGGTCTGCATGGTTATTTTCTGACTGCTGTCCATAGTTGAAGGATCTCCTCCCTACACTCCCTACATGCTCTAGTAAGAGCGTAATAAGAGTGTAGAAAATTATTAATGGCCAATTACTGGCAAAGTTTAACTTTGTGGGAGTGGGGGAGATGGTGGAGGTTGAATAAACATAGGCTAAACAAATGAAAATCTTGAGAATTAGATTTTTGGGGGTTTGAAAAGCTCTGATAGTTCCTGCAGTTTAAAAGACCATCACATGCAAAGGGCTATATACAGGAAGACTGAAAACCAGCTCAAGTTTCACCACTAATATGGTGATATTGTTTATGATCTAATAAAGCCAATGAGGATCAAAATGCAAAGCTAGTCAAAGCCATAGGATCTGAGTGGTGGTGGCACACGCTTTTAATACCAGGACTCAGGAGATAAAGGCAGGTGGATATCTATGAGTTCAAGGCCACCCAGGGCTACATTAGGGTGAATCAGTCTAAAAGAGAATTAGAGTTCACACCTTTAATCCCAGCTCTAGAGTAGCATATAAAAGGAGTCCAGTGTCACAGGCCATATTCTGAGATTTAGTCTCCAGCCACAGTTAGGAGAGGAAGCAGTCTGAGGCTTGGTGGAGAGCGTGGAGACAGAATCACCCCCTTTTGGACTGAATTAGAAGCAAGAGCTAGTAGCCGGCTGCTTTGCTTTTCTGATTTTCAGCTTGAACCCCAGTATCAGTATCTGGGTTTTTATTTTTCGTGTTACACCTTGACCCTGAAACTATGTCCAGGCAGGAGACAAATCTATCAGACAGTTGTAAAGTTCCAGCTTAGTAATAAACTGTGGTCCAAACAGAATCACAAAGCAAAGCCAGAAGATTTATTGGCTCCAAGCAATTTAAAGAAAATCTCAGACCCTGAGTAAACACTTCAGTGACCACAATACAAAATTACTTCTGAAAATTCACTAAGTGAAAAGAAAAATTGTAACACTAACACATAATTGGAGTACAAGGTAAAATTCTGATTTCTGAACTGTCATGTTTACTTAAAGGTCCAGTTCTAACCCCCTCCAAAAAAAAAATCTATAAAAGATACAAAGAAATAATACATTATGAGCCAAGCTAAGAGAGAAGAAAGTAACAGATAATGAATTTACAAAGGAAAAGAAAATTGTCCATCAGTTACTTATAATATATATCAAGAGTCTGACCTTAAGGGTTCAACTTAACAACTGTTAAGCTTTAGGACAGTTCAAAAGCAGTATGTGTTTAGAAGAAACCATATTTCAATTGTAAGCTATCTTGGGATGATAGGCAGCTGTAACAAGTTGCAGTTTCCAGGAAGTCACAAGAGCATAGTGTACAATGGCTGAGTTCAGTGTAGTAAATACACTTTCCAATTACAATGGATTTACTATGATGTAATTCCTCATAAGTAGAGAACCAGCTGTAAGAGTAATGAGCCTTAAAAATTGTCTAAAGAATTTAAAAAGCCAGGCATGTAATCCCCGGATTTAGGAGGCTGAGACAGGAGGATTACAAGCTCAGGGGCATCATGAGTTAAACAATGAGAAACTGTCTCAAAATCAAATATTGTTTCAAATGATAGTTTCAAATGGATCTCTTTTTACCACCTGAAAAATATATGTTTAAAAAAAAAACTATAGAACTAAAAATACAAGAAAAGAATGAACAACAACAGCAAAATTATAGAACAGCTCAACAACGATCTTGACATCTACGAACAAAGGGCCAAAGGTAAAGATGTATGAGACTACACAACATAAAAAAACAAAAGAAAAAGTAATGATGAAAGACATCTGAGATAGATACCATGAAGATTAGCAACACGATAGGAGTTAAAGAACTAGTGGCCAAAACCATCTCAAATTTGATGAAAACCATTAGTATACATATCCGTCAAGCTTACCAAATTCCAAGTCGGATAACAAAATGCAAGAGATGTAAAACTAAATTCTAGCAAAACCATGAAAAACTAATATAAAAAGAATGTTCAAAAGAGGCAAGAAAAGTAAGGTGGTATGGATACACACTCAGTTGGCTTACTAGCTGAAATTCCTACAAGAAACTCACCATACAAATACATTTCAAGTGGGCATCATGTCTCCACTCGTGCACACAGTACTATGTGGAAATTGCTCAATCCAGAGCCATCTGAGTACTTCACCTCTCAACTCATCAGAACTGAGCCAGCAACTTATTCTTACTTTCTACAATTATTTAATTCCTACTCTTGCATGTATGACTTGTGATAGTTTTGCTTGTGATTGGTCAGTTAGGTATTAGGACTTTTTTATATTTCTCTACTCACTTACTTTACTATAAGCTTCAGCCACATCTTGCATACTTTTCTTCTTATTCCTACATCTTTTCTTCTTTCTCTCATCCTTAGCTCCTCTTTTTTTTTTTTTTTTTTATCTTCCATGGCTTTAACAATCTCAAAATCTGTGGACCCTAACAGTATACTCCCTTACACCCAAGCTATTTTACCCACCTCAATTTTGTTTTGTTTTATTTAATACATAGCCATCCTACTTCTCTCCAACTCCGTATTTTATTAACTAAAAATATGAGAATTCTCTATACCATCCTTAGTTGTTCATCCTCCAATAGCTACTGAAGTCAAATGCAGCTATTGCTATTGACTAATGTAACACCTGTATGGTGGTATTCAAGAAGCTGTGGCTGCTCTAGCAGTTACTCCCATACAGAGTTTACACCAGGCACCCCAAGAACCTGGACTGAGGAACTAAACACACTCACCACATTCAAGTTCCACATGAATACTATGAATACTTCAACTGAAAGAATGAAAACAAAATCAGGCAAAGCAATGCCAGATGCATAAATAAAAGGGAAAACATAACTTCTTGAAATCACTGATCCTACAGTACTGCCATCTAGTGATAGTAAGTGAGATGAAAATTCAGAGACCTCAATAGGATTGTTATGTGTGTTTAAAAAAACCAAAGATGAAATAAGTTACTGATTGAGAACACAAGGGAATAAAACAGCATGAGATACAAAATAATTTAGCAGATAGAAAAAAAAAAAAGAGGCCGGGCATTGGTGGTGCATGCCTTTAATCCCAGCACTCGGGAGGCAGAGGCAGGTGGATCTCTGTGAGTTCGAGGCCAGCCTGGTCTCCAGAGCGAGTGCCAGGATAGGTTTCAAAGCTACACAGAGAAACCCTGTCTCCAAAAAGAAAAAAAAAGAAAAAAAAAATAACAAGTTGAAATGCTGGATACTACAACACACTAAGTCAAATAAAAAGTTCTTGAATGGTCTCAACCAACGGCACAGATCAGAGGCCAAGACAGTCTATGGGACCTCTAACAGTAGAGCCAGTCTTTATCCCTACAGCACAATGGACTTAGGGAGCCCATTCCCTATGGAGGGATACTATTGCAGCCCAGATACAGCAAGGAGGGCCTAGGCCCTCCCCCAAACAATTTGACAGACTTTGAAGGTCCCTGGTGGGAGGCCTTATTATCCCTGGGGAGGAGTTAGGGGATAGGTTGGGAGGGGTTGGTGAGGAACATGGGAGGATGGGAGAGTAAGGGAATGGGGGGGATGGATATGTAAGTATGAGTAGTAATTAAAGAATTTAAATTTAAAAATATATATGAAAGATAAAAAAAAGAAAAGTAGAAGAACTAGATCAAGGCAGGGACAAAGCTAGACCAGTACGAGAGATACCAGTGGGACTAAGACATACATGAAATTCTGAAATGACCATATCTAGGCATAGTAGACACAGAGGAAAGAAAACAGTTCATTCTAAAGGCACAGAAAACATTTTTTAAATAATGTTTAGGAAAAGAGAGAGAGAGAAGACCAAGGAACTAGAATAATCAAACAAGGATAAAGATACCTATGGGAATTACATGGTAATACTCTGAAAAGACCGTATCTACAGTGAATGAATATAGAAAAGAAGACTCTTAAAGGCACAAGAAATATTGTTAAAGAAATCATGATGGAAAATGCCCCAGAATTAGGAAAAAAAGTATCAATTCAAAAGGAGACATTTTGGATACCAATCAAGGAAGAAAAAAAAAAAAAGCAGAAAAGAAAATTCCCTTGATTTTAACTAAAACACTAAACATACAAAACAAAGTTTGAAAACAGTAAAAGAGAAATCCAAGTCTCACACAGGTCCATCAAAATGAAAGCAGATTACTCAACTGAAAATTTATAATCCAGATGGCCTGGACAGATGTATCTCAAGTTCTGAAAGACAACTGCCAACCCAGATTAATACAGGTATACTAATATAGCTATCTTTCATAATTGAGGAAAAATTAAAACTTTATGCAATAATAATAATAATAAAGGTTAAAGGAAATTTTGATTACTAAGCCAGCTCTACAGAAAACACTTAAAGGAATCCCTCAGATTGAAGAGAAAAATTTATGACGCCATAGGAAATAAATAACACTGGAGTAACAGTTAAGCAAGAGAAGAAAAGGGGTAAAAAAACCAAACACTACAAAATCAACAAAGTAACAGGAATCAATACATACCTTTTAAGATTAATTGTGATTATTAATGGTCTCTGAAACTGCTAGAAAAAAAAGTAGGGAGTACACGTCAAGATATAGGTATAGGTAAGAACTTCCTGAATAGGACTCCAGTCGCTCAGGAATAATCAATAAACCAGAGCTCATAAAATTAAAAATCACTGTACAGCAAATGAAACTGTCAATCAAGTGAAAAAATAGCCTCAGAATGAGAAAATTTTTGCCAGCTATGTATTATATATCCAACAGGGGATTAGCATTTAGAATATACAAAGAATTCAAGCAGTTAATGTGAAAAAACTAATTTAAAAAAACAGACCGTGCAATTAAACAAGAGTTCTTAAAGAAAAAAAAATACAAATGATTGACAAACATTTTTAAGTGTTCAACATTACCAGAGAGCAGGAAAATGTAAATTAAAACTACTTTGAGAGTCCATCTCAAAGTCATATGGCTACGGTCAATAAAACAAATGCTGGCAGGAATGTGGGGAAGAGGAATCCTTATTGTTAGTGAGACTGTAAACTTGTGTAAACACTATGGAAATCAGTGATTTCTCAAAAGCTGAAAAAAAGATCTATAATATGACCAAGATACACCACTCCTGAGTACATACCCAAAGGACTCCATATGCTCTTTCAGAAATACATCCTCATCTGTGTTCATTGTTGCCCTAGTCCACAACAGCTAGTTAATAAATGCCCATTAACTGATGATTGGCTAACGAAAATATGGAACATATACATGATGGAATTTTATTCAGCTGTAAAGAAAAATGAAATTATAAAATTTGCAGGGAAATGTTTGGAACTGGAATACTTAGGAAGTGAGATAACCCAGGTCCAGCAAAACCAAGGCCACATGTTCCTTCTCATATATGCATATTAGTTGTGTGTATATCTAAACTGAAGTGTCTGTAATGGTCAGGAAGCTAGAAAGCGGGGATAGGGAAAGAGGACAGGGAAGGGGTGCTAAGAGGTGGGTTAAGCAAAACTAAGGTTGTATGGAAAGCCCTTATGGAAATCCACTACTTTTTAAGCTAATTAAAAAATTCAAAAGAAAAGTTTGAACACAGGTACTGCTTGGGTGAACAATGCTTCTCCCAGAAGATACGATTATTTAAGTAAAACCCCAGTGCCAGGCATGGGATAAACTGTTGTAGCGGGGCTAGAGGCCCCAAAACAACACAAGCTAATGCCACTGCTTTTGGTTGCCACCATAACTAGAGGCATAACACAAAACATTTTGTTTGCAGAACAAAGAAATCAAGCCGGAACTGGCCTGAAAACACTCTCCCTAGTGGCTGGTATTCAGAGTGCTGGAAGATGATATTCAGGCCACTAGAGGAGAAAAGTCATTAATGGTATTACTCAACAGTGTAACCAGAATGCTATAATACCTACTTGCCAGGCAAAATGTGCCCACTGGTGCAATAGAAACATGAAGATTATGGGATAACCAACTGCTCTCTGATTGGATCTGAGGTCGGCTATACAGGAGGAAATTCATGCCAGGTACTGTAAACCTTGGCCAAATATTACTGTTGCTTTGTAAAGTGGACATTTTATCAAACTGCCCTCTCTGTATTTTTGTTTATGCTCATATATTAGTGCTGCTTGCAGCTTCAGCAGAAATGCTCTACATGCGGTGGGCAATGGTTTGTTATACAGACTCATAACTAGTCAAAGGGCTAACACATGACTTTTGAGTGCTCAGGCTTAAATGGGACATCAACATCAACCCTCTGATGCCCAAGGTTCAGCAATACAGAATTGAGGACAGAAAGAAAGTAACAGCTGGAAGAAAGGGTGGAGTGCAGTGAAATGCTGTCATCTGAACATGACATGGTTGTTACATTCAGGAACTCAGTGTAACTGTGGTTACCTACGTAAGACCTGCACAAAATCAAGCCAACAACAGTCTGCATTCTAGCAAGTAGGCACTAATTGGATTCAGTGGATCCCCATCCCAAAAGAAAGGGACAGGACATGAATGTAGGAGGTCACATTAAGTCTAGGGAGAGAGGGAGAGGGGAGCCGAGGGCAGATATAATCAATTGTACACATGTATGAAAACTGTCAAAAGTAAATCTTTTTTTTTTTTTAATGAAAGTATTGGAGGGTGAGAACTGATATTCCATGGAAATAGAGCCCAGGAGCTATATTTACAATAGAATTTAAGTAAAAAAAAAAAAAAAATAGAAAAGAAAACAAGACCGTTATACAAAAAGATCAAGAATATGTATGCAATACTTGTAAAATACATGTACATCCAACATCAAACTTTGATATCCCATGTTTACCAAAGGACAGAACAGTCAGAGAGACGACAGATACATAAGAGTTCAAGTATACTGTACACAGACATTTATAGGACGTTTCACTCTAGTGCAGAATATACACTCTGCTCATCAGCACACAGAACATCCATCAGAACAGCCTATAATGTATCAGGTCCAAAACACTTCTCAAAAAATCTGAAAAATGCAAAACTGCATATTTTCTCTGACCACATGAAGTTTCTTACAGGAAGAACTACAGGAATTATATGAATATATAAAAATTAAATAACATGTCATCCAAACCTTCTAGTTTCAAGAACTTAAGAATTTAAGAACTTCTTGAAACAAATGAAAATATAAACACAACATTACCAAAACGTAGGTGATACAGCAAAAGTATTCTTAAATATTGATATTGAAAAAGTAAAAATATTTTACATCAGCAACCTATTGATGAACTAGAAAAGAAAAAAAACAGAACTTAAACTTAGTGGATTGAAAGAGAGATGAGATTTCTTAAAAATTATAATTTAAAAATAATAAAAAAATAGATGCTTTAAAATATAAATAAAACTTTATGTGAATTAAAGAAATAGAAAATCTCAGTAAATGAAAAAAGATGAAAAAGGTGGTGTTACAACTGATACCACAGAAATGAACAATCATCATTAGGAACTATTATGAACTGCTATATGCAAAACAAACAAACAAAAAAGCAACCCTGAACACATAAAACCCAAGCATAATAAACTCATCAAGCAACAAAACTGACTCAGAATGAGACTAGATTCCTATCTTTCACCAGTCAGAAAAATCAATTTAAAATGAATAAAGGACTTACCATACACAACTATGATAGTATAAGAAAATAAAGGGTAATTGCTTTGGGATACTAGTGTAAAGACTTTTGGTATACAACCTCAAATACAAAAACTGAGATTACATCTTTACAAAGACATACAGTAAAGAGGCCTACAAAACAAGATTTACAAACTATTAATCTAATAGCAATTAATATCTAGTCAGACATTATTTCAAAAGAAAATATTTCCAATCACAGATACAATATGCAACAAAAGGCAAAATAAGACAATATATAGCCGTAAATGTTTATTTGAAAATAAAAGCCTAAATGTGAATGATACAACTTAAGATAGAAAAAAACTTAAAAACTGCTTAAAATGATGGGTAATGTAGGCACAATAAACTCTAAAAAAATATCAAGATTACAGACACTTAAAAGGAATACTTTTTCTCCTTTTTCTCTTTTTATTCAATATGCAAGTACATTTTTAAAAAAATTAGGTGGATGTGGTAGCACTGTTAAATAACCACGTGCAATAGACAAGGCAGGACAATTTAAAGTTCAAGTTCAGTTTGGTTCCACTCTGTAGAACTAGTACAACCTAATAAAACTGAATCACTGGCTATTAGAAATTCTCAATCATAATGTTGGAGAGATGGCTCAGCTGTTAAGTGCATATACTACTCTTGGAGAGGACCTAGTACCTGAAATGGGCTACTCACAACCACCAATGGATGCAAAGGATTCAGTACCTCTTTTGGCTCCCCTGGGCACTGCATTCATAAGTATAAACGTATACACAGGCACAAATAATTAATTTTTTTAATTCCCAAATAATCATTATAACTAAAAATATATTGAAAAAATATTTTCCAAAAGAACATAAGCAAATAAGGATAATTTTACAGAAATAATTCTACTGAACTTTCCAGAACAAATTCACTCATCATATTCCAATTTACATGAAAAAATACAGTATTTATCCAATGGTTTTTCTTTACTGTTATTTGGTTTATTTGTTATTGTTGCTGCTGCTATTTTTATGAAACAGAGTCTCACTATATATCCTTGACTGGCCTGGATTTGCTACATAGACCAGGCGGGCTTAGAACTTACAGACACCATCCTGCTTCTGTCTCTCAAGTACTGGGAAATTAAAGACATAAACCACCTTACCCTTAAATAAGAATAATGAAAAGAACAAGGTCAACTTTATTCTCAAAATTACAGAAAAAAAATCCTTAGAAAGTTTTTTTGGGAGCAAAGTCCTATGCTTTCATAGTATACAACCATTATTTAGAGCTTTATCTGTTTCTACAAGAAGTTTCTGTAGCTGCTTATGTAGGCAACTAAATAGGTCAAAGCAACCACAGTGTAATTACCATGTAACTTTTCTCCAGGTAAAACATAACTAGCTTTATGCAGTATGCTACAGTATTTGCTACTTGCTTGAAACATACTGAACCCTAGCCAGGATTACTCAATTGCATTATGTCAGCCACTACACATGAAAATACACTCTGTCTCCAATGGAGATCGGCCTGCCTCCTGAGTGCTAGGATTAAAGGTGTGTGCCACTATGCTGGGCTCTACCATCACAGTTCTTAATAGACATTATCAAATTAAACTCAGCAGTATATACATCATATATGTTCAAAGTTGGGTTATCACTGGAATGGAAATGTTAAAGTTTTTTTTTAAATCAGAAACATGGTATCATTTTGGTAAAGGTGTCTGATAAATTATGTGAAGGACTATCAAAGTAGAAATGAAACTTCTAAAGCCAGGCGCTGGTGTTGCATACCTTTAATCCCAACACTCAGGAGGCAAGGAAGGCAATCTCTGTGACTTTGAAGCCAGCCTGGTCTAAGAGTGAGTTTTAGGACAGCCAGAACTATATAAAGAATCCCATTTTGAAAAATAGAAGAAATGAAACTAACAACAAAAAACCCACTGGGAAAATCCCTCTGTCCTTCCCTTCCTTCTCCCCATAAAATTAAATATTAATAATTAAATAAATTGAAAATTAAAGACAATGAAATTTTGTTTTGTAACGGGGGAGGGGGGGTAATCTGTGTGAGTGAATGTACACACATGAGTGCAGGTGCCTCCAAGGGGCCAGAAGAGGGCTGGATCACCTGAAACCTGAGTTACAGGCAGTTATGAGCCACCTAACATGGGTTCTGGGAACCAACCTCCAGTCCTCTGTAACAACAGCTCTTAACCACTGAGCTATCTATCTCGATATGTCAACATTTGAACTTTTAAGTGACTTATGGGAAACATTTCCAACTTAACTGTCTTGGCCAGGCCTATGATTGCAGGGAGCTAAGTAGGATCTGGAAGGGCTTGGGGGAAGAGAAAGACTATGATAAAACTATACTGTATGGGAAAAAAATGTAAAGCCAACAAAAAAATTATAGTCATTTATGAATCTTCCAAATAACTTCTCCTCCAGACACATTCCTCAGATCTCAAAATGTAATTTTTTAAAATGAGCTTGTTATGACCAGGACAATACAAATCATTATTAAAATTTCAGTAACTATGATTTCAAAGAAAAAGATATGAAGAGGCTGCCCATTTGCACTGTCTCTTTTAAGACTCACAGTGCTATGTTAAATGCTTCATTCCCTTTTCTTTCATTATATGTAAAATAAGTCAAAACAGCTCAAAACTGACTTAGAATTATCCCGAAAGTTATCTTCCTGTGTATACAAAGCTACCAGTTGTTAAGGACATTTCATTCCTTCAACTGTTTAAGGAAAAAGGTAAAGGGCAGAAAAAACTCTAGCTTTCGTTCTTTTCTAAAAGTTCCTGGTCCTTCTGTGTATGATCACTTGAACAGAAAATGGAACTAAATGAAAATTAAGCAGATCCTCAAAAAGGAGAAACTTTGGGGACTGTTTGAACATTCCTACTGAAAATGAGAACTCAGAAATGCAGCTGGGAATGATGGCACACACCTATAATCCTAGCACCTGAGAGTTTGAGATGTCAGTCCTCAAAATACCTTGTTATACATCTATAAATACTGAAAATTCAAAAGAGAAGGAAAACAAACACTTCACTCTAGTAAGAGGGATGTCTCCATAGGCAAGAACAAAAAGCTGTTAGCTATACTTAGTGAGGTATAGCTAACAAATGACTAACAGATTAGATACCTGAAAAGATTTTTAAAAATTATTAATTCAAATGATTTCCTATAATTAGCACAAAGCTCAATATTATTTTTCTTTTATCTAGACTGACAATCCTGACCTTTTGATCAGAGAAGAGATCTTAATGAATTTGTGTTAGTAAAAAAAAAAATGCCACTACAATAAAGAACAGCCAAACAGTAGTTGCTTTTGGTATTGTTGAAGATCAAACCCAGGATCTTGTACATGGTAGGCAAGTACTTCACTAATAAGTTATATACTCAGCCCTAGAACACTAGTTTTAAGACTTAATACTTTAATACATTAAAGGACAGTAAAATTAATCAGAATAATCCACTCAGTTGGTAATACAGCATAAATTTTGGGGAATGTGCAAGGCAAGAAGTGAAAAAAAAAAGTCATGTTAAAGTATTCAGTGCTAGCATTTGTTATATAATGAATGTTGTTTGGCTCAAAGGGTATATCTGCTAGGTTCAATTTTAAATTGCTAAATTTATCATTAATGGTCTCTCAATAAATACCAGAATGTAGAAAATACATGTTCTGAAAGTTTCAAACAAAAGAATTATTCTTATTAAAGATACTTATAAATAGGTTAGAAAGTATTAATTCCTCAATTCATGAATCTAAGCTTATAAAAATGATAAACATAAAAAAAATCTGGAAAAAAATGATAAACATTCCACAAGTTTTCAATAAAGAGGCCTGCCGCATCAACCTACTTCTAGCTAGATGACTGGTTTAATTACATAAGATTTAGCATATATAGAAAATAAAATGAAGCAGAAGTGGTGGCTCACATCTATAATCCCAGCATGGGGGGTGGTGATACAGAGTGAATATGAAGAGTTCAAGGCTGGCCTGGGCTAGAGAATGAAACCTTACCTCCAAAAAAGGGGTAGAGAGAAATGAGGAGGGGTGAGAGAAAGTGGGGAGCAAAGTGGATGGGAGAAGATAAAATATTTTGACCACTATGTTTCTAATACCTTTAGCTAATCCCTCTCACATTCTCAAAGTCATAACAAAACTGACCTATACGTTAACAAAATCATCTTCAAAAAGGCATTATAATAGTTCAATACTAAGTATAAACATTATCTTCTTTTTAAGTCACTCACCTGTTAAACCTAGAGTTTGTAGCTGGAAGAGCCGGCCAAGTTCATAAGGCAAAACCCGTAAATAATTGTCATTTAAAAGCAATTCCCTGTTTAAAAAAAATTTAAATGTTTCAGTACAATATAACATGCTTTATTAATACCAATATTTGTCATTCTTAGCTTTCTTTTAACACGCCATGAGTGATGTTTACATTCAAGGCATTTCTACATGTTAATCCCAAAATGCTGCATACTATTACTGAAGTGCTACAGTTATGAAATATTTCAATGATGTACTCATTTGGTAGCACAGATAAAATTCAGACATATATGAACTGCACATCAATCTCAGGCTAAATCAAGTTTTTCCTTTCATCCACAATATCTAGTAGATGCCAATCAGAGTGAAAGATGATGTTATTAGTATCCAAAACCTCTAAGACCTTGAACCAAGCTTAGTTCATAGAAGTTTTTTGGGTTTTTTTGTTTGTTTGTTTGGTTGGTTTTAAGACATGGTTTTCTATATGTAGAGTTGGCTGTCCTGGAACTTGCTCTGTAGACCAATCAGGCTAGCCTCAAACTCAGAGAACCTCACAAGTGCTGAGATTAAAGGCATGCATCACCACCCAGCATGAAGAAAGTAAATTTTTAACAAACTTGAGGATTAAACTAAAATTAGTAGTCAACTGCCTATGTCAACTATTATAACTAAGCCATGCCAAAATTCTATGAGAAAAAAATTAAAAACATATAGAGAAATACACGACAAGGCAGAAGCTAATAATTAAATAGAAAACATGAGGAAAGGACAGGCAAAATAGCTCAGTATGTACAGACATTTGATGCCAAGGCTGACAACCTAAGCTTGATCCACAAGACCCACATGACAGGAGAGAAGAGACTCCCACAAAGTTTTCCTCTGACCTCCACATGCAAGGTGCTGATAAGTACAAACCCACACACACATAAACAAATATTACTTTTAAAAACAGAAAAATATGAAAAACAAAATGTAATCTGGTGAACAATCACTAATATAGAATATATGTACTAAAACACAAAAGATAGGAACAGATCAATAAAGACAAACACAGAAGAGAAAGAGACAACAGATAAAATCTAAGTTTGTAACTGAAATTTTGAACAAATTATGAAAAAAATACCTTCAGTAGTAAAGGACAAAAAAATAAGCATTCATAAAACCATTTGGGGGTGGTAAAAGAACAAATAAATAACACAACAGTTATTAATTTTAGACATGTAAGAGCAACTTTAAAAAATTGCTACTACAGTCAATAAATAAGTAGATAAATATACACACACAAAACAAAACAAAAAACCTCATATTACTCAAAAGTAATTCTTGTTCTGTAAAAAGTTAATTAAGGTCCTGAAATGTTTTCTTCTGAAGGAAGTTCTGCCAGTGTAGTGGCACATGCCTGCAGTCCCAAGACATGGGAGGCTAGAACAGAACTGCTGCAAACTGAGGCCAGTTGGGGCATCTCTGTTTCAAAAACAGAGTCTTAAAAACTCTTGAACTATAAATCCAGTTTAATCAAGTTTTTAGGTTTCATTAAAGAGTTATAAAATATAGACTGTTTTCTAACAGAAGTTTGTTCCTAAAATTTTCATCTAAAAGCAAGTCGTATTTCTGATTGTCTTAACAGACTTCACAAGTAAGACTTTTAACCTCCCCCTGCCTCAAGTCTGTCAAGAAACTCGTAGCAGGAACTTACAATGCAAAGGAAAAGAAATATTAAATGGAGGCCAACTCACACACTGTGCTGAAGACCAATCCTTTCTTTTGATCTTCACAGACACGGAAACCCCACCATAAAATAACATCCCATAACTTTCTTATTTGGTAAATTTGTAATTTTATATAGTGAATCATGTCTTTAAGTTTCCTCACCTGAGAGACACCATGTTTCCTAGTTCTGCTGGTAAACTTCTGAGTTTATTGGATGACAGATCCAGGTAAACCAGATTATGAAGCTTGGCAATATCAGGTGGAATGCGAGCAAGATTATTGTCATTTAGGTGCAGCGCTGTCAAGTGTGTCAATGACCAAAGTGATGTACTTAAGCTCCGCACTCTACCTAAAAGGCAAAACACTAAAGCATAAACTCTAGACTCAAGACACACCTGAATCCCAAGAACTGGGAAATGCTAGAGAAGGTGGCAAATACACACGGATATTGTATCTCTGACATTTGAACTCTGAATTTGAAACTATATGATTGCTAAAACATCTGGCCTGCTTTAATTTCACTCCATTTTCAAGTCACTTTTTTTCATGAATGGAGAGAGGGAAAGAGCGAGAAAGAAGAAACAGAGAGCAAGAGACAAACAGCAAGAGAAAGAGAAACTGAATGAGGCTTATTGACTGAGACCTCTCTCAAAGCCAGATCTGAAGGATAAAACTTAAGGCTGAACTGAACTTTGGTGGCAAAATAGGCATGAGCTTTTATTTTTTAAACATTCACAACAGTTTTCACACACTCCATGAAAATTCTGAGTGTAAGATGTATCCAGGGCCTGGATTGGTCAACAAACCTTAAATAAACAATGAATTATTATTATTTAGAAACAATCTTAGATTAGCCATGAGGAAAATCATTGTGTCCTCAAAAAAAAAAAAAAAAAAACCTTCCTTGTTTTCTGATTTTATAGCTAAAGATTAACAACTGTAGTTTAAGATTTTACAATTAAATGCACCATATTCATATTCAAGGAAATAAGTTTCACATCAGTAACTGTGAGCACTGGACATAAAGCATGCACTAAATCAGAAGATCTGCTTCAGAGTTCAGACTTTTACCACTTATTAGCAATATGGGTCTGGTCAAATCATCTAGCCCCAGGGTTTATAACATGGGATGTTATCTTCTGAGTTGTCAGTGTTTTGTTTTGTGACCAAGTCTCAACTTCTTGATCTTCTTGCCTCTACCTCCCAAGTGATAGGATTACAAGCATGTACTCCCATACCCAGCTTATTTGGTGCTGGGAATTGATCCTAAATCAAAGCTTTAGGAATGCCAAGCAAGTACTCTAAGAGCTGAGAGACATCCCAGGCCTGTTTATAATTATTATAAAGCATAAAAGATTTAAGATTTTATAAAAGCAAAGTGATGGTGTTTTTTGTTTGTTTTGTTTTGCTTTTAGGTGAGTATATATGTGTTTATATGGGTATGTGCCCAGGGGTGCAGCCCACTTGTAAGCCACCTGATGTGGGTGCTGGGAACCAAACTTAGATCCTTTAGAAGAGCAGTATGTGCTCTTAATAGCTGAGCCATCTCTCCAGACCCATAAAGTAACTGTTTATAGTTATCACTTTCCAAAAAGATTTAGATGAGAGATGGCAATATGTAGCCAGCCCCTAAGTGAGCGTGGACTTTCAGGGAACTGCGATTCTCTTTCGGTTTCACTTTTCGGCTTGCATACAGACCACTGCCACGCCAGCTGGCTAGGTCGCTCTGTAAGTAAGGCTTTTCCCTATTAAATACCCTTATATTTCCACTTGGCTCCATATTGGTAATTTCCCACTATAGCAATAGAATTTAGAGAATACAAACTTCAAGGGAAAATTATATATATGCACTCAATGTTTAACTCAGGGTTCTTTCTACCACAGACTTTCCTTATTCAAACACAAAGTGTCAACTAGGATTTTACATTTTGGTGCAAAAACAAAGTATTCAATGATGAGGCTATGAGTAAAAGAGAAACTTCTGTTAACTTGGACTAACACTCAGATCTCAATCAGGAGAGATTCTGTTCCTCAAAGGACTTAGGTATTTTTTGGGTTGAGAAATACTCTGGGTATCTACTGGGTAAAAGCCAACTTTTGGCTTCTTCTTCTTCTTTTTTTTTTTTTTTGGTTGTTTTTCAAGACAGGGTTTCTCTATAGCTTTGGATTCTGTCCTGGCACTTGCTCTGTAGACCAGGCTGGCCTTGAGTTCCACAGAGATTCACCTGCCTCTGTCTCCCAAGTGCTGGGATTTTATAAAAGTGTGCGCTACCACCGCCAGGCTAACTTTTGGCTGCTTGTATGTACTTATATATGTATTTGGGGTTCTTATATGTACCTTGCTTAAATTTCCTAACATTAGAGTCTTACAGTCCATAGTATATTTATCACAAATAAGAAGCCAACACTGATACAGTAATAGAAACTAAACTCGGGCTTTATTCGGGATTTACCAGTTTTTTTATCTTCTTGTTTTTTTAACTCAATTCAGGCTGTTTTAATTATCGTGACTCTTTAACCTTCCTCTTAAGGTACTTTTTGATGTTTTTCACAATCTTGTTAACTTTGAAGTGTATATCAGCTGGGTATTATATACAATGTCCTTTAGTTTTAATTTGATGTTTTTCTCATTTTCAGACTGGTTTGCAAGTTTTTCAAATCATACTCTACTTCAACAAATTCTGAATGTGTCCTATTCACAGCTAGCACATATAGTTACACAAATGGAGTTCAGGGTTCCTTCTTTGCCACCACTCAGATAATAGAAGGATAGCAAAGATTTTAATTTGCAAAAAAATTGGTCTGGGAAAGTCAACACAAAATTCATTTTACTAATTTTACTCAAATGGTTATCCTTGCTCAAGACAATCTCACAAGGAAGGGAAAATATCTAGAAAGATCAAAGAAACACTAAGTGCCTCAGGATTCTTACATATCTCCAATTAGTTCATTCAGTTAAATGACAACAAAGATACAGCAATACTCTTGCCAATTGTTGCTATATATCCCACATAAAATGCTTTAGATTCACTCACCCGAGATTTCTAATTCTGCCCAGTGAGATTTTTTCCCATTGGCTACCTCCTCTGCTGACATGATGGTATAAATTCTGCGAGGATCTGGAGGATCATATTTTTCCTTTGGCATCCCTATTAGTCTGTGGAAAAAAATATCAATAATTATTATAGTCAGGGTCAGCAAGATGGCTCAGGCAGTTAAAGTGCCTATTGTATAATCTTAATGATAAGCGTTCAACCCCAGAAACCCATGATGGAAGACCACCAACTTTGTAAAGCTGTCATCTGACCCCCCCCCCACACACACACACACATTGCTTTTTTAAAGTTATGGTATTATTATAGTTATTTGAGGAAATTGGTCATTTGGGGGAGGGGAAAAATCAATGTGTGTGGGGAGAATGAGCAAATAAAAAATTAAAAAATAATATAGTTATCAAAAAAGAAAATGTTTTCTTTTTCTCTCCTTTTCCCTACCCCTTCCCTGTCTGCTGCCTGCTAATCTAAGAACCTGGCTGCAGCTTCTGATGAAACTCCCCATCCTAAAAAGGTATAAGAAGAATCTCCCTCCTCTGCCAGGTCTCTGATTCTCATCAGAGATCCCACCACATTTCTCTGGTGCTGTGGTCTGAACTCACCTCAAAGACTCCACTATGCTGGTGACCCTGTCTGTGGCATTGATAACGCATCTAAGAAATGCCTTACTACCACTCCTCACCCCCAGTAATCTGTCTTGGTGTACTCTTTAACCAAACCACCAACCTAGTTAATTAAATCATTTTATACTACATATTTTCATGAAACACACTACAATATTCTAGGCTTTTGGAGAAACTCTTTTAACAGATGCCCAAGGGAAAATGCAAATAAGCAACCACACTAGACTGCAGAGAATACTGTGTTGATCCAATTCCTTCCCCTGTGCCAAACTGCACTGCTTTCCTAGAAAAGCTGATCTTACAACTAGTTTCCTTAATGCAACTCCAACTAGTCTAATAGTCCTGTACTTCTATTGCTCCATTTGAGTAATGCTCAGCTATTTCATACCTAAGACATGATTTTCCCCTTCAAACTGGAATTGATTTAGACAATGCTCAAGACCCATTCTATGTTTGTGGAAGAAATAGGATCCTCTTTCCTGTTGATCATAATCAAGGAAGGATAAAGCCCAGATAGTTCCACATAACCATCCAACTACAAGGAAAGTTGACCTCATAAGAAGGTCTAGAAAACAGACAAAGAAAAGGCAGATTTCTCAATAAATCTCAATAAAACACACACAGTATGCTTCCCCTACTACCACAAGCTGAGTTTTGTCTTCTGTTACTGCCATCAACATATCCTAATCAGGTAAATGCATATCTTGATTTGCCCAAGTTGGTTATAATTTATACCTATTGTTCTTTTTGTGTGTGTGTATGGGGGGGTGTTCAAGACAGTGTTTCTCTGTAGTTTTGGCGGCTGTCCTGGAACTAGCTCTTGTAGACCAGGATGGTCTCGAACTCATAGCAATACATCTGCCTCTGTCTCCCAAGTACTGGGATCAACGGCGTGCACCACCACCACCACCACCACCCGGCAATGTATACTTATTGTTCTAAGGTAATTATTGTCACTCCCTTGTACTCTCAAAAGTACTTAACTAGATAAATTACAGCGCCATGACAACTAAAACAAAAATCATGCTATTGTCTTCATAATCACAACACAATCATCAATGGTGACTAAAAAAACCCACAAAACCACTTCAAATGTGCTAAGCCCTGAAAATAACTATATTCAAGGGGTCCAATACAAGACTTACTGCTTTGATAATAGAAGATAAAATCGACTTCAGAAATTATACAATGAAAAAAAAAAAAAAAGAAAGCATCTTCAACAAATGGTGCTGGCTAACTGGATGTCAACATACAGCAGAATGCAAATAGATCCACAACTACCTCCAAGCACAACACTCAAGTCCAAATGAATCAAAAGCCTCAACATAAATCCAGTCACACTGAACCTCATAGAACCAAAAGTGGGGAAGTAACCTTGAACAAATTGGCACAGGAGACCACTTCCTAAACAGAACACCAGTAGCACAGACACTGAGAGTAACAATTAATAAATGGGACCTCCTGAAACTAAGAATTTTCCATAAGGCAAAGACCAAATGACTCTCTACAGAATGGGAAATGATCTTCACCAATCCCACATCTGACAGAGGACTGATCTCCAAAATATATACAGAACTGAAGAAATCAGTTCTAGACATCAAATACCAAATAATCCAATTAAAAAATGGGGTACAAATCTAACCAGAGTTCTCAACAGAAGAATCTCAAATGGCTGAAGGACACTTAAGGAATTGCTCAACATTCTTAGCCACAAGGGAAATGCAAATCAAAATGATTCTAACATGACATCTTACTCAAGTCAAAATGGCTAAAATCAAAAACACTGATAGCTTATGCTGGAGAGGATTCAGAGTAAGGGAAACACTCCTCAATTGCTGGTGGGAATGCAAACTTGTACAACCACTTTAGAAATCAGTATGTTGGTTTCTCAGAAAATTGGAAATCAATCTACTTCAATACCCACCAATACCACTCTTGGGCATACACTCAAAGGATGCACATTCATAGCAGCATTATTCATAATAGCCAGTACCTGGAAACAACCTAGATAGATGCCCCTCAATCAAAGAATGGATAAAGAAAATGTGATACATTTACACAATGGAGTACATCTCAGCAGCAAAAAAACAATGACATCTTGAAATCTGCATGCAAATGGATGGAACTAGAAAAAAAAAATCCTCAGTAATGTAACCCAGACCCAGAAAGACAAACACGGCATGTAACCACTCCTAAGAGGATATCAGAAGAAAAGCAGAGCATAACCAGCCTATAATCCATGACTCCAGAGAAGCTAGATAACAAGGAGAACCCTAAGAGAGACATACATGATCTCCCTGGGAAGGGGAAATAGACAAGATCTCGTGAGAAAATTGGAATCATGGGGGAGAGAGGAGAGCAGAAGGGGTGGGGAAGGGGAGAAGAGAAGAAGGGAAGGGGGAAGAGAAGAGAAGGAATGGGATGGTTGAGATGGGGGAAGGACAAAGAGGGAGAGCAAGGAAAGAGATATCTTTAACTGGGGGAGTCATAGGACTATGGGAGAAACCTGGTACTATGGGAATTCCCAGGAATCCACAAGGAAGACCCTAAGCATCAGTGGAGAGGATGCCTAAAAACTGGTCTTCCCCTGTAATCAGATTGACAGCTACCTTAATTATCATCATAGAACCTTCATCTATCAACTGATGAAAGTAGATGCAGAGATCCACAGTTAAGCACTGGGCTGAGTTCCCAGAGTCCAGTTGGAGAGAGGGAGGAGAGATAACATGAACAAAGGTGTCAAGAACAGTTTGGGAATACCCACAGAAACAAGTGACCTGAACTAGTGGGAGCTCACTCACACTGGACTAACATCGGGGGAACTGCACAGGACCAAACCAGGTAGGCCCTCTGAATCTGGTGACAACTGTGGCTTGGGCAGTCTGTGGGGCCACTAGTGGTGGGACCAGGATTTATTCCTAGTGCTTGAACTGGCTTTTTGGAGCCCATTCTCTTTGGAGGGATACCTTAGCAGGAGGCCCTTGGTCCTGCCTCAAAGTAAGGTGCCAGAGTTTGTTGACTCCCCATGAGAAGCCTTACCCTCTCTGAGGAGTGGATGGGGTTTGGTGGGGGGGGGGGGAAGAGGGTAGCAGGAGGAGAGGAGGAAGTAGTAACTAGGATTGGTATGTAAAATGAGAAAAGATTGTTTTTAAAATAAAAGAAATGATATAAAAAACTGCTTAGTATCTGTGGGAGCTGAGCTGAGACAATATAGATCATCACAATTAAAGGCAGTTTTCAAATGAAAAAAATGGTGGAAAAAAATCTACTTCAGACCAAACAATAGCAAATTTCAAAACCACGTGTGTCCAATTAAGTATCCACATTATCCTCTCAAATTGCATAGATAGTTACAGTTGATTTAACTTTTTATTTTGTTAGTGACCTGGCACATGCCATGTAGAGTTCTACCACTAGGCTGCATCCTCAGCTCTACTGTTGGTTCTTTGTTCATTTTTCTTTGTTATTTCTCACATGTGCCCTTAAACCAAGTATCCAAATCTGTGGCTATTTCTAAGTTAAGAAACAGTATTCAAAGAGTTACTTTCAGGACGTGTAAATTTTGTTGCATTATCAAGAGTAAAGCATGGTAGTATTCATCATGTACCAAGAAATCAAACCTAGTTTATAAGACCACAATCAAAATTTCTCATGTCAGTTTTCCCTCTACTTAAAAGCAGGCAAGTTCTCCTCATTGGTTTTGTGTACCCAGTCTATAAATTAACTCTTCAATTCTAATTTCATCATATTATGTCATTTGGAGTTAACAATATTAAAGTAGAAAAAAATCTTTCTGGTCAAAAGAACAGAATCTCTGGCCTAGGTGGAGATCTAATATTTTAGTTGGGCTAAGGGTCACACCTACAAAGGCAGACTCAACTTAAGCCACATTGGAGAAATAAATAGGTGCAATAAATTTTCCTTTAATGAGATACTATACTCTTCCTTTCCAGAATTCCTGCTCCCTACCCCTTGCAGTCAATATAAGCTACTACCAGGTTTGACCTGTCTGCCTGAGGCCTCAGTTAGAAAGGTACAACTCTTCCATTTTCTTTTCTTTCTCTTTCCTTTGGATTCGGCCCAGAATGTAAATATGCTTTTCTGATTTTTGGATTTCCTTTCTTTTTTCCTAAAGCTTCCCTCCCTCCCTGCCATGCGTCTGTTTGGCATGTGTCTAACCTCCATGGCATGGCTTTTTTCCTTCCCTTCTCCAGGCACCTATTGAGGATTTACAGTTCGCCTATCTTGGGATGTTTTTCTCTTTAAACTCTAATAAAATATCCCTTGAGCTTCCACTTCAGTTCATTCCTAAATTATTTTATTTATGACACCAAGAACCTAAAGGGGGCTCCTGGTATTCTCTGTATCATCTAGCAATTCAGTTGGAACCCCAAAAATCTATTAATCATAATAAACCCTATTTTTCCATAAACATTGTATAATTAATTATAAAGCACAAAGAATATAATCATTTTTCCCATTGAGAAAAACGATTTCAACCACATTTGGCTTAATTTAAATATTTCTCAAAGTTTTCAGAAAATGAAAGTTTTATTTTCTATGTAATATAACACATCTGAATTCCATGGGCATTTTTCCATTTTAAGATTATAGAACAGAGGCTGGGTGCTGGTGACACATGCCTTTAATCCCAGCACTCGGGAGGCAGAGGCAGAGGCAGGTGGATCTCTGTGAGTTCGATCGAGGCCAGCCGGGTCTACAGAGCGAGTGCCAGAACAGGCTCCAAAGCTACACAGAGAAACCCTGTCTCAGAAAACCAAAACAAAACAAAACAAAAAAACAAACCAAGATTATATAACAGTAAGAATTAAGCAAAGCAAACAGACATAATATGTCTATTATGTATCAACCTCATGGTACATAACCCTTATCTACAGTAAGGATGGATAAAAAGCATGTTTCATTTATGTATCATTTTTATAAAACTTAACAGGAAGGGGATATATATGATTAATGACATATGTTTTGTTGGTTAGTTTTTTGTTGTTGTTGTTGTTTTGTTTTGTTTTTGTTTTTGTTTTTTAACCAGCTTGACAGACACTAGATAAGAGTCATCTGAAAAGACATCTCAGTTGAGAAAATACCTCTGGTTGGTTTTTGTGAACTTGATAGAAACCTAGACATATTTAAGATGAGGAAATCTTATTTGAGAAAATGCCTCTTTAAGACTGTCCTATAGGCAAGCTTGTAGGTCATTTTCTTAATTAATAATTGATGTAGGAAGGCCCAACCCACTGTGAATGGTTCTCTCTTAAGACAACTAATTACTAACAGGTTATGCACACAGAAAAGTATCCCACTAAATCCACTGGTAATACAATCTGGAAAATGGGCAAACACATTTCTTCAGATAATCCCAGAAATAATAACATCTCTGCTTCTATAAACAAAGTCAACCATAAATTATATTCGGACCCAAAACAAACTACAAGAAGTGTGTATAAAGGGATCACACACCATACAGACAAGTCCACTAAAAGTCCACATTTGGCCCAACATGTTTATTAAACAGAGAAGGATGGACCAAAAACCTGAACCAAAAATTCATACAAAATCCCCCTTTTCCTTCCAATTCCAGGCTCAGATCATATATAAAATCAATGACTTAATATTTCACAAAATTTTGTTTAGATAAACAATTACCAATGGAAGGTGTAGTACACATGCCTTTAATTTCAGCACTCAGGAAGCAGAGGTAGATAGATCTCTGTACATTCAAAGATATCCTGTGCTACATACAGAGTTCTAGGTCAGGCAGAACAACATAATAAAACCCTGCCTTAAAACAAAACAACAATCACGTACATAAACGAAAAAGGTTATACTACACCTAAAAACAATAAAAAAAAAAAAAAAAAACACTGCCGGGCGTTGGTGGTGGTGCACGCTTTTAATCACAGCACTTGGGAGGCAGAGGCAGCCAATCGCTGTGAGTTCGAGGCCAGCCTGGTCTCCAGATTGAGTGCCAGGATAGGCTCCAAAGCAACACAGAGAAACCCTGTCTCGAAAAACCAAAAATAAATAAATAAATAAACAAACAAACAAACTAATTTAAGATACTGTTCGTTTCAACTTCTAGAAAGCAGTTATAAAACCCGATAGTTTAATAAATCCTTTTCATTATTATGCATAACCTTTTGTATCACTTTAGTTTTCTGATAAAATAAACCTTGAACACAAAATTGTAAAAATATGAAAGCCTAAAAATAATTTGTAATAATTGCCCCATATTTTTTGATACGAACCAAATTACACAATGTTCCAGTGTTAGATTAAAACAGTAATATATAAAGAGGTAATAAACCACTACTTTCTTGAAAAACAAAATATAGAACATGGGAATGCATTATCTAAATCTGTAAGCCTCCACTACAAACAGTAAATTGAAACAAAAATTTCAATAACCAAATGTCCAGAATAACTTTCAAAAAGCACAAAGGAAAATGTTCCATATCTTATTATGAAAGGATTCAAAGGAAAGGTAGATTCAACGCTGACTCACAACTATCCAAAATAGCACTAAACAAAAAGATCAAACCTTTGGGGGAAAGGGGTCATGATTAACTTCTCACCAAAATATCCATTCTACTCATACAAACCACTATCAAAAGGCAGTGCTTTGTACTGAATGAACAAGGTTTAAAAGGAAGAGGTAATAACTTAAAATAGTTCCTAAAATAAATGGTTAAAAGAATAAACAACTTGAGAACTTACAAAGGCTCTGAGTCAAGAATGTTCCCATGCTATGACCCAAACTAAAAACAAAAGCTGGGCACTGAAAGAGAAACCTGTATTTTATCAGAAGAAACTACATTTATTTGCTCATTTCCTAAAATGCCCCAATATCTTTAACCTCATATTCTGTTTTTTGGGGGTTTTTTTGTTTTTGTTTTTTTGGTAGGTAGACACTCCACAAAAGCAATAAAACACAAAAAGTATGTTTTTCCAATTTTAGTCCTACAGTAGAAATGCCCCCATAAAATATTCATTAAAGGTCACAGAGAAACAAATGTCTAGTTCTGCTACATAAAAAACACCCTCTCGTTCCATTAGCTAGACAATGCAAAATAGTAACAATATACACATATAACATGCTAGGAATAACAGGTAGCTATAGAGTCAAAGAATGGTATTTGTTATCAATTTTTGAAACTTAATTACACATAATCCATATCCACTATTACAACTGAGAAAAATGCTACATTTTTTCTTAACCTTTATTTTCAAGTTGTTTTGACAAAAAGGCATAAAAATGTAACATTTTAGAAACATTTAAATAAAACCCATGACAGAGCTGTTTTGATTTTTTAAACAGGGCTGTCTAAGAGATTCCCAAAACTTGCAGCCTATTGCTACTGTCCTTGGTAACTCCTGGGAAGCAGAAGATAAAGCCCCTACTGTTGAAGGCACCATGTACTTCAGAAACAGGGCCCAGAGACCCAGAGTTGGAACCACCTGAATGCCCACTCCCTGTGGAGTAGCTTTCATAGTACCAAAAGGGGCCATATAAGCTTCTACCCAGTTATGATGCCTATGAACTGTCAACGACCTAGTACTGAAAAATCAAACTACTCAGTGCTAGTGAAATTATGGTTACTAGAGAAGACTCTACAATCACCAATTTACTATAAACCAGCATAATCCCTAATAAAACTACAGTTATCCTTATACCCACAGATAAATACAGTCTTCACACCCTCACCAAGGAAACTTCTTGCAACAGAGACCACTGCAGAAAACCACAATTAATCAATATACAGAATTTTGCAGCTCAGTACCAATGGATTTATCTACAAGACACTCCCACATCTAATTGCAGAAGGGAGGGTGGAATGACTGTAAGAGCCAGAGGATCAGAGACTGCTGTAAAATTGTGTAGTAACATCAGAAGCTATACCTATTGAGTCTCACCAATGTGACTGCCCACACATGAGCTGAACAAGAGATACCAACAAACATGCCAAACCAGACTAATCCCCTAAGTCCTCAACCTTACACAAAGAACTACAGCAACTGAGTAAAGCTGGGAACAGAAGAGATAGCCCTCCCCAGGGTAAGACCACCACACCCATTAGTTGTCCAGTGCCAAACAGCCCTGGAAACATACATACAAGTGATACTATGTAAACCAAAGAGATTATGTTTAGGAATATGTATGTATAAATACATACATTATGCAATCAATAATAATTCATGAAAAAAGAGGCAATGACTCTGAGGGAGAATGGGGAAGGATATATGGGAGGGCTTGAAGGATTAAAGGGGAAGGAAGAAATGTAATTAAATTACAATCTCAAAAAAATAAACAAAAATTTAAAACCTTATTGTCTTGGAACTATGACAAATGTAAACATTTTTCTATTTCTCATTTCTTTATAAAATACTTTGTAATTCTCCACAAAATATAAAACATTTTTAAAAATCAGTGTAATATAATAGATAATGTATGTAAATACCATGAAGTAGCTATTGAGAACTAAATCTGAATTGAGTAATTCTTAGTCAGGTAGATGACTGAGTACATTACAAATACTTATAATAAAAATTACCTAAATTTATGTATACGCACACGCTGTTTATGTATACTACACAGCTTAATTTAGCCCTTATCCTATTAAAATGTGGCTAATGAAAAATGTTTTATAAGTGACTTCTTAATTACTAAATGAAGATTTACTCTTTTTTTCAATCAGTACTAATCCCAAATGACTTCCCTAGTTTTGAAAACTGAGGAACTCGCTCTTATCTTCTGGACCAAATTTCAAGTAGGACAAAGAAAGACAGGGTTTATGAGTTAGAAGAAGAAAACATGTGCTAAATGCCCAGTACATGCCTTAATAGCTTGATCTGTATGTACTCTCATGTTTCATTTCACTAAAACTATGCATTATATTAATGGTCAATTTACGTATATGGAAACTGAGATACAGAAAAGCTGTGAAACATCCAATATTCCACAGATGATGAGTAAGTAGAATTTCTTTTAAGTCCATAACACAGTGCACTATTCTTGCAATACCAGGTCTATACATGCAAAGAATGTATAGCATGTTCCTATTCTATCTAACTTACTCCAAAAACATATATTTTGTTCTTAGATAGTATATCAGACAGCAAACTGATGTTGGCCAAAAGCCCAAGAAGCAATTAATTGGAATTTAAACAATAAGTGCTGGAGATATGATTTGGGAATACTTGCCTAGCCTACCCATTTGATCCTTAACATGGATAAAAATAAATAAACCCACAGCTATAAAACAAAAGTTAAGTCTAACTATACATCCTAAGCTCTGACTAAGTCATGCCAAGTTTAGTTCTGTACATTCCTAGAAAAACAAATAGAAAAAGAATTTTACAGTTTTAGTGTACAAAACTTTTCAGCAAGACAAATACCATTAGAATTATTACAGGTAAGCCAGGCTTGGTGACACACACCTTTGATTCTAGTACTCAGGAGGCAGAGGCAGACAGACCTCTGAGTTCAAGAATTTCAGGCCAGCCAAGCTTATATAGTAAGACCCTGTCTTTTAAAAAAGTTTAATATTGATAAAGCAAAGAAAAGACAAAAGATAACCCCAGAAATTATAACAAAAAAGTCTCTAAAATATTTATAAGGGGCAGTACAGACACATCCAAAAAATGTGGATAAAAAAAAATCATTATCCAAAACAACTGAGTATTTTAAAACATATATGACAGTTCTCAGAATGGCAATGATTAATAACATGAATAAGAGCTTGAAGAAACAGCATCTTTTTTAAAACTGATTTTTTTTTTTTTTTGGTGTTGTGAACAGAACTCAAGACCTTGTGCATGCTAAGCCAATCACTCTATCACAGAGCTGTGTGTTTTCAGTCCCTAATCCCCAGTAGTATTATTTTATACATTTCCAAGGAGTAATCCGATAATATTTATCCAAATTATATAATTGTTTGATTCTGCAAGTCCACTTGTAGAAATTTACCCTTTAAAAAAAGTATTCAAGGGCTGGAGAAATGGCTTAGAGGTTAAGAACACAGGCTGCTCTTCCAGAGTTCCTGAGTTCAATTCCTAACAACCACATGGTGACTCAACTATCTGTAATGAGATCTGGTGCTCTCTTCTGTTGTGGAGGCATACAGGCAAGCAGAACGATGTATGTTTAATAAATAAATAAATTTTAAATAAAAAAAATAGCATTCAATATGGAAGGTGACTGAAAAGAGCTTGCTAGGAAAGCTCAAGGGTCTGAGGAGTTCAGGGCCCAGAACCTATGTGGGCTCTAGAAGTGTGACTGAGGAAGACATCCCAACACTCTGGCCTCCACATACATCAACTGAGCACTCTTAGACAAAAGCATTCAAAGACATTTTATACATTTTCACTTTGTTTTGATAACCATCAAAAAAAAATCTACAACTCAGTTATCAACTATCAGGAGGCTGGATAAATCAATAAAGTAGATTAAAGTGAAGCCACTAATAATTGTGACTTTTAGAAAGAAAAATGCCAATTACTCACAAACTCAAGAGAATTACCATATTATCCAGCAATTCCATTCTTAGCTATATACTCCAGAAGAATTAAAATGTATGCCCCAACAAAAATCTAGACACTAATATTACAGCAAAATTATTCAGAATAGCCAAAAATATCCATATACAAATGAGGGCATTTTTTTCATTCATTTATTTAGCTCATAAAGTCATGCACAATTATGATACACAATACAGTATGTTCACAATGGCATGGCTAAATTAAACCAATTAACATGTTATATCACATATACTCATCATTTTTGTTTTGAGAACACTTAAAAGTATACTATCTCACAACTTTTAAAATATAGCATATTGTTATCAACCATACTTATCATGCTCTCAATAGACCTCAAGACTTCACAGAGTCCAGGCCTCTTGTCCAGCTGCAGTTTTATATCCTTAAACCAATCGTTTCCCCATTGTTAAAAGACCCACATTGAAGCCTAATAGCCACAATTCTGCTCTCTGTTCCCATAAGTTCATTTCTAGGTTACACGCAAAATTGAAATTGTGTGACATTTGTCTTCCAGTGTGTCACTTATTTTTTTTTTTTTGGCAAGCATATAACTTTACTACTTACTAAAGATGAAATCAAATTTGCATGCACAGGTGAGCACTCTCTGAAACACCTTGGATTCATCACATATTTGAGTTTCAATTAGCATATATATATATATATATATATAGAGAGAGAGAGAGAGAGAGAGCGCAATAATGGCAATATGTTATGCATCAATAGCAGCAACAGCTTTTCCAGGTTCTGCAGTCATTTGAATAAAATTGTAGAGACATCCAGCACACTCAAACAAGGGCATTTTATTTAACCATAACAAAGAATGAAGACTAAGCATGTAGCTCAGTTATAGAAAGACTGCCCAGTATATACAAAGTCCTGGATTTGATTCCCCAGTAGTGCATAAACTGAGTATTATAGCCATACACATGTCTGTACTGGCACAAACTGAGTATAGCCATACACATGTCTGCACTGGCAATACATGGAAAGTGGAAACAGGAGGATACAGAGTTTGAGGTCATACTTGGCTACATCCTATACAACAATCATAGCATCTCGGAAGCTAGTTGTGACAGAAGACCTTGCTTCACAAGAGAAAAAAAAAAGAGAGAGAGAGATTATTAAATGCTATCAAATGGCTTATTCTTGAAGCACTCATTATGCTAGATCAAAGAAGCCTGACAGAAAAGGTCATGTTTATGGTTCCACTTTCATTAAATGCCTAGAACAGACAATCCATAAAACCCCAAGTATTAATCCCAGCACTCAGGAGGCAGATGCAGTTCTCTGTGAGTTTGAAGCAAGACATAGTCGCATGGTAAAACCCTGTTTCAAAGCAAAGCTCCCCCACCCCGCCCCCCAAACAACAAGAACAACCAGAAAGTAGTTAGTACCTGCAAGCAGAAAGAGGAATTTGAGCTGATATTTGATGGATATGCTATGCATAGGTGATAATGTGGATATACTAAAATCATTGAGGTACACTTTAAAGCAGGAATTTAGGGTTTTGTAATGTGGCACACAATTTTTTGTTTTGTTTTTCAAGACAGGGTTTCTCTGTAATGCTTTGGAGCCTGTCCTGGAGCTCTCTCTGTA
Organism: Cricetulus griseus; assembly: GCF_003668045.3. Taxonomy (NCBI): domain Eukaryota; kingdom Metazoa; phylum Chordata; class Mammalia; order Rodentia; family Cricetidae; genus Cricetulus; species Cricetulus griseus. The sequence continues at coordinate 158,498,358 of NW_023276807.1, forward strand.
GACCAGGCTGGCCTCGAACTCACAGAGATCCTCCTGCCTCTGCCTCCTTAGTTCTGGGATTAAAAGCATGCACCACCAGCGCCCAGCTGGCACATCAATTTTTAACGCTATAAAAATGTGAAAGCATAAAATATTCTTGTGGATAAAAAAAATTAAGGTGATGCATTTTAATTTTAAAAAACAGCATTACAATATGATTCTACTTTAATTTATATGTAAAATGTGTGTATAGGTAAAGAAAGGCATATTGCTCAGTAATAATTCTATATACTGCACTAACAGTCTTCATTATTATGAGATAAAATAATAAGGAAATTATCCCCTTTAGTATCAATTAATTTTTCTTTTTAAAAGAGCACATACTACTTTCAAAAAGACAAAAAGTGATAAAATTATTACCATCTATAAAGAAAGAAAAGTACATAAGTTAGACAAAATACACTAAGTGGAGAGAACCCAGTACATTGTTAACCTGGGGTCCATGGATATCAGAGAATCTGTGAATTTGTATAGGAAGAAATTATATCACAGTTTCCATATACACCTAGACAGTCTACATAGTGAAAGTAGTAACTATGACTTTTGTCAAAAACAGAATTTAATGGTCATGTCACAATTTAATTGTTACAAAAAAAAATCCTAAAATATTTTCACTCCTTTAGAACTATGGTGTCATTAGACTCGCTGCTAGATCTTACTTAAATACACCAATTTTCATATCACATATTTGTTTTAATTTATTTTGGTATTTCAATTAATAGTTTTGTTTGGTTAGGGACTTTTAGGGAAAGAGCTAATTTTGTTTTTCTTTTTGAGAGAAGGTGTCATGTATCACAGGATGTCCTTGAACTCACTAAGTAGCCAAGGAATCTAGAACTTCTGATTCTCTTGCCTCCATCTTCAAAACTGCTGGGATTACAGGTATGTGCCACTACATCCAACTGTATGTGGTTGATAGGACAGAACCAAGAAAGTGTAAGTGATGCTATGTTGCATTCTACCAAATGAGCTAAACACTCAGCCAAACAGGCTCTCTTTCAATCCAATTTATTTTCTTTCATTTATCTTCAATTATTATACAAAAAGAACCAGTCTTCTCCAGGCTATCAACAGTGTTCTCAGAACCCAGGAAAAGTTAAGAAACTATGAAGTCTGCAGGACAGGAAGTCAATACCGGATATACTCAGTCAAGAACTAAGAAGGGTCGAAATTCAGGAAACACTGCAAATCATTCCAGTAGAGATGACACTAACATATTTCTCTCTAGCATTGTTTTTTTTTTTCTTCTTTTAAAGAAATGTCCCATTTCAATGGATTCCTCTGGTCTACCAGATTAATATTTTAACTTAAAATTTTCATTTCCAGAGAATTTCATACATGTGTAGTGTACTTACATCATTTCTACTGTCTCTCCCCTCCAACTCCTCCCATATCCAACTCCTCCATTCACGTAACCCCAACCCCCTCCCAAATAAAAAATTTATCACTTACAACATTTAATGTTGCTCAAATGAACATGTGTTTCAGGCTGGTCACTTGGAATTGGTTATCAAAGGACTTGTCACTGGATAAAGTTTACTCTCCCTCTCTGAGCCAAAGTACCCTAAAGCTCCACATGCAGGAGGGGATATTGTGAGATTAACCCATCCACATTGGCATGTCGAATGGTACTGTCATTATGCAGGTCTTGTTTAGGCAACCATATTGTTGAGATTTCATGGTTCAACTTCCCTGTCATGTCTTTGCAGCAGGCAATCTGATTCTCTGGTCTTATCGTTCTGACTCCTCTTCTACGATTTTCCCTGAGCCTTAGGTGTAGGGGTTGCATTGCAGATGAGCCAAATGGGGTTGGGCATTTCACAGTCAGTTATTTTTTGCATTATGATCAGCTGTGGATCTCTGTAGTGGGCCTCCATCTGTTGCAAAAAGAAGCTTCTTTGTTAAAGGATGAAAGCTACACCTAACAGGCTGGACTAGGTACTCAGGCTGCCCAATCAAGCTAGGCCTTCTTCAAATGTGCAGGTTAGTGGGTTTGCTTTTGTTGCTGTTTAGTTTTTTGGGCTTTTCGAGACAGGGTTTCTCTGTATAATAGTCCTGGCTGTCCTGGAACTCACTCGATAGATCAGGTTGGCCACAGAGATCCACCTGCCTCTGCCTTCTGAGTGCTGTGATTAAAGGCGTGAGTCACAAATGCCAGGTCCAGGTTAGTATTCTTAAAAATAAATTTCAGAAATCAGGTGTTCACCTGTCCTATCCAAGACCCAGGTTCCATCCCTACCAGTTTCAAAAAGAAGGAGTAAACTTTAAACTTCTATCAGCCTGCTCAAAATCATCCAATGGTTCCCAATGTCTTTAACAGTACAGACAAATAAGAGATTTCGGAACTATACAGTATCTACCAATAAAAGTAAGAGTGGTTAACTAATGAATTCTTCTAAAATAAAGCCGTTTTACAGCTTACAATTTATCAGTAAAAGACCTCAATTTGTGTATTTTAAAAATAATTCTGCTTTACAGTTGAAATCTATGTCAATGACATAAAGACAAAACTAATATCCCTTATGTCGGCACAGATCTCACTCATAATCATGCTTTAATTTGCCCTATTAACTTCATGTTCCTATTCAAGTCATGGAAGTTAACCAGAAGTTAAACTGATTTTCCAAAAACTTAACATCTGTAACTACATATTTGTTGATGTAATTTCCACTGCTTACAATGGCACTTACAGATTTAATACACATTTCCTAAGTTCTTACTATACACAAAGCATCACATGTTCCCTATTATGCTTCAAACATAAGGATAAGGATAATGTATACATCATCGATACTCTTCAAAATGACATGCTCTAGAAGTCAAGACCCAAGTAATTAATTATAAGACCCTATGGCAAATTTTATCAAAGAACACAGAATATGCTAAAAGCCCAAGAGAAAAGTCATAAAGCAAAGCCTGTAAGTGTCTGATATGGTTTCCCAGATTAAGAAGCCACCTGAGGTGAATTATTAAAGATGTCAGTGGGGTCATAAAGTATAAGGTACTGTAGGCACATTTAAAGCACAGATCAGACTGCAAGTCATTAGCTGTGGCTAAGCTAGGGGATATTTGAGAGGAAATGATAAATGATAAAACTAGAGAGGTAAGCAAAGGAAAGATCTTGATGGGCCTTCCCTACAAAGCTATGAAATGTGCACCTTATTCTAGGAGACCAGGCAACAGGAAAACATCCTGGAAGGCACACACATTAGGAATTCCAACAACCTAATTGTCCATCTTCACTTAATATGTGACCTTCATGAAATCTGTTAGATTTCACGATTCTCAAATATACCACAGGGATTAATAATATCAATTTCACCAATACTATAATAAGAAATATTTCATTTAAACCCAGGATAGAGATAGTAAACTGCTTAAACTCTGACTTGATAGTAGTTATTAATTTTTATTTATCTTTGTTTTTTGAGGAAGGATTTCTCTGTGTAACCCTGGTTATCCTGAAATTCGTTCTGCAGGCCAGGTTGGCCTCGAACTCAAAGAGATTCACCTGCCTCTGCCTCTGCCTCCTGAATGCTGAGATTAAAGGCATGCACCACTACCACCCAGTTCATTTTTATACCTTTAAGTAATAATTAAGAAACAAAAACTTTAGCTGGCTATGGTGGCTCACATCCGTAATTCCAATACTAGACAGACTGAGGCAAGAGTGTTTTGAGTTACAGGCTGGCCTAGGCTTTAAAGTGAAATTTTGCCTCTAATGAAAAAAAATTATAACAACAGTAGATTATGCAACAAAGATATTACGTGACCAACAATATCAAAATATTTACATCTTTACTGAAAGTTTATTGACTCAACCTAGCACATAATGTATAACTAGAAAATATTAACTATTATTATAACTGAAGCATTGTAAGTATGAAATAGAAGGTGCAATGAAATTTACAAAAATCTGTCTGGTGACAAAGGAACAAAAGGAATGTTGGAAAATGACAAAAATGTTGCTTTAACCTATTTTGTTGCTTTCCTTCCATTTCATCTTAAGAGGGGGAAAAAGACTTCTACCTCTGTTTACTCATCCCTGTAAGTTAAAACCTATTATGTACTCTGTAACAGCACTAAATGTTACTATCAGATAGATAGCATACTTGTTTGTTATAACCTGACTTAAATGCCCTATTCATGGAAAAATAAGCACACTGGAGTCAAACATGTCCCACTGTAATCAGGAATGTTAAATAACTTGTATGTTTACAAATAATAAGCTGCAATAGTTAGCTAGCATAGACTGAAATTATAGCTTATATTGCAGATCCACTAGATATCATTCTAAACACTGAGAATAGATCATTTTTAATCATTATTCAACTGTGATATAAGTGCCATTACTATTTTATTACAGGTGAAGAAACTGAAACATAGAGAAACTAAATGAATTTCTGACAGCTACAACATGGAAGGGCGAAGGCTTGAATTCTTAAGAATTAAACTATCTATGCCATAGTATTCTCAGAAAGATTAGTTTTGATTACAAGTATAAAGGCTGTGGGGATGAATTTTCTTAATCCTTGGTACTTAGTAGTCTAAAAGTATTAGTTCCATTCCACAGTAAAGACTTGATGGGGGGGAGGGGTAACTATTTTAAACTCGGTGGTAGGACACACAGATAGCATGCTCAGCACCATGGGTTCAACTTCAAAATCACATATACTTATTATACACAAAACACTACTTTAAATGTCTTAATTTCCTAGAACCCTAAGTTCAATAGCTTATAGTTGTTACAAATTCATAAATATGCACTAATTGGTTAGGTATAGGTTTGTTGCTTTTGTTCTCCCATTTTAAAATTATGTCTTTTAAAAACAGGGTCTTGCTATATTAGCAGAAACTTGTCTTGACACTCTCTTGCCATAGTCCTCCAAGTGCTGAAGTATGTCACCAAGCCCAGTTTGATGGTTTGAATGAGAAAGGTCCCCATAGGCTAAGGTATTTGTTTCCCTGTTAGTAGACTGTTTTGGAAGGGCTAGGGGTGTGGCCTTGTTGGAGGAGGTATGTCATTGGGAGGTGGGCTTTGAGGTTTCAAACCATTCCCAGTTGGTGTTCTCTCTCTACCTCCAACTTCCAGATCAGCAAGCTCCTAGCTACTGGCTCCAGTGCCATGCCTGCATGTCTGATGTCATGCTCCCTGTCGTGATGGTCACAGACTCATCCTTGATAAATATAAGCAAGCCCCCAATTAAACGCTTTCTCTTTTAAGTTGTCTTGATCATGGTGTCTCTTCACAGTGATCGAATAGCAAACTAAGACACCCAGCTAAATAACACTTTTCCTACTCTAAAGTCTTCAAACCTGAAACAATTTTACAGTTTCAAGGTTTACTCTTATGGTTTGAATCTGGAGTGCCCTCTGCAGGCTCTGCATTAAAGGCTTGGTTAGCAGCTAATAGGCTCTAGAGAGGTGGTTGCATCATTAGTGCTTTCAACTTATTGGTAGATTAATCTACTAATAGACTCTTGATCTGATGGCATTCCTGGGAGGGGAAATGGTAGAAATTACAAATGGGCCCACGTGGAGGAAGTGGATCACTGAGGGCATGCCTTGTAAGGAAATGTCCTGTCCCCATCCCATGCCATCTCTGCTTCCTAGATACCATAAAGTGAACAGCTTTTCTCTGCCTTGGCATGGTCCAAAACTTACAGAGCCAGCAAACTATGGACTGAAACCTTTGAAATTAATAAGCTAAAATACATCTTCCCTCCTTTGTTTCACTTGGCTGTCTTGTCACAGTAACAAAAAGTGCCTAGCAGTTTCCATAGAAGTCACATAGATGTTCCATTAAATATGAACCTATAGGATAAAGACTGTAGGTTATTTAGGAGATTTTTGTTCTATTAACATTATGATTAGAAAGTAGCAGACATATATGCGCAGGTCTCCATAAGCTTTGTCATGTCTTCTTTACATTTTTCATACTTCTCTTTAGAATAGGTATATTATCTGGTACAGAATGGGTCTTTGAACAAGGCTTTTAAAGATGCAAAACAGTAGAAATATTTACCATGAAGAAGTTAACCAAACTACTCAAAAATTGTCCTAGAGGGTAGGATGGCAGAACAAGGGAGAAGGAAGAGAGGACAGAAGAGGAGGAAAGAAAGAAGGAATAAAAAAGAGAGGAAAAAAGTGAGGAGGGGAGGAAAGGAGAAACAAGAACCATAAACAAGGTAAAGCAATACCCAGAGATACATAGCCAAGTTTTTGGAGGGAAAGTAAATATGAGTCAGGGTTTCACACTGTAAAATTCCTGGGCAATGAAAGACTACAGAGATAAAATCTATTTCATGTACTAGAAAGTCCAGTATCAGTGCAGTTAGTAAAGCAAAGATGTAGTATTTTCATTGTGAAGCATGGAACATGGGTTAATAACTACATTTTTTTGTTGTTACTGCTGGATTGACTCACATATATAACAACTTTAAAATTACAAAATTAAAAGGAAACAACATGTCAAGGTTCACCTAAATGTTTCTTTAAAGTATAAAATAGTAAAAGAATTTTAAAAAGAAAAATGAAGTTCCCTGTGAAATTAAATCCCAGAAACTGAAATTCAGAGTTCTGGCTCACAGATCCAAGTGATTTCAAAATACAGGAAACAAATCAAACAGCAAGAACCCAGTAAACCACAATGACTATCAATTATTGCACAGTAAAGGACATGCCTACCAAATGCAATCCAATCATAAAATTGCAATCCTTTAAATACTTGGTAAAATTCATTTGCCTGAATCATTCAAGCCTTCCACACATCAGAGTTGTGTTCCCCATTTGAGGCTCTTCCCTCCTTTTCCTACTATTTTCCCCTCAAATTTTACTTTGAACATAGAAAGCAATTCTCGAGTATTATAATTCAACTTTTAGGTATAATTTTTCAAGTATGTACTATCATGTAAACTAATACCCTGAAGCCCTTTGTGGCAAAGATAAACTGTCTTTATTCAGGGTTATTTCTCACATTCATTATATTTAAATAATGCTCTATGACAAATTCTTGCCAATGAAATTTGGGGAAATATCCCTTTCAGTTCTTAAGAAATGGTCTGTGAACCAGAAACAAAATCCCAAGAGTCTAGGAATGGAGGAGTCACAAAACATAAGGTGCTCCAAGTAGGTTACCACAGAGAAGATAACCATGCTGGCCAGGACATGCAAACTTCTGCCTAAGACACTAAAAGTTTGTAATGAAGCCATTGCCATGATTGGCATTAGCAGTTAAAGACAGAAATTTCTAAATATTTTAATCCCTCTTAATGAAAGGTGTTTATAATGAACATTCTAGAAAGGTTGTTCACAGCTCCTTTAGGTAACAGTACATCTCAATATCTAAACAATATTCCACCTTGACTTTGTTATAATTTCTTTAAACAAAAAGGATCAGTATTTCCAGCGTTAAAAAATAAACTATCCAAATACTTGGCTTTTTGTTTGTTTGGAGTAGGGGGCTGTCTTTTTTGTTTTGGGGGAGGAGTGGTTTGGTTTGGTTTGTCTGACAGGGTCTTAATATGAAGCCATAACTAACCTAAACTACAGGGTTCTGCCTCTGCCTCACAAAGGCTGGGATTATAGGTCTGTACCAGCAGGCTGAAGAGGATGTGAGGAAATAGGAATCCCTACTTACTGCTGGTGGGAGTGTAAACTAGCACAGCCAGTACAGAATACTTCAAAAAATTAAAAACAGGACTACCATATGAACCAGCTCTCTCTATATATATTTTTTTCAAGACTCTACATCCTATGATAGTGATAAACATGCACACTCATATTTATTAATTCTATATTCATGATATCAAGGAAATGGAATCAGCCTAGATGCCCATAATGAAAATGTGGTATACATACACAATGAAATTTTACTCAGCTGTAAAGAAAAATTAAATTTGCAAGGAAATGGTTAGCGTGGAAGGCATTATGTTAAGACAACTGACCCAAATAAAGAAAGACAAAACCAGCGCTCTCTCTTCATTTGTATGTAAGTGGGAATAAATGTGGATAAAACCTACAGTACTAGAATGGACTTCAAGAAAGAGTAAAGAGATTCTGAAGGGGGAAGGCAAAAAGAACATATGACGGAAAACCAGAAGGGGGTGCAGGATAGAAACAAAGGGGGCTAAAGGGTAGGAGAGATACAAGGGAACGCAAAACAATTTTTTTTTTTGAAAATGCCAGTGATACCTAACCCTCTGTATGTCAATTTTTATTTGCTAACTTTTTAGATAAATCAAAATATATTTTGCCTTCTAATAAAGCTATCTCTACAAACATATATGCATACGTGTACACATATGTAATTTTTCACTGTTTATATATTAAAACTTTCACTGGATATTTTGAAATTTTAGAAAACCTCACTGTATACTTAAAAATTTAGAAAATATACTAAGATCATTGTTGTTAAAACAAAGATAAAATGTAACTAGGGAAATATTATTTTAAGAATCATTTTTTAATTTTTAAGTGTCTATATATAGATGTGAACATAGGTGCCCTCTGAAGCCCATAGAACTGGCATTGCAGTTAGTTCTGTCAGCTGCTTGACATGGATGCTGGGAGCCCAACTCTGGTTCCTCTGTGAGAATATTATGCTCTCTCAATCACTCAACCACCTCTTCAACCTCAAAATTGGTATTTTTAAAGAGACATGAACTTAGCTCTCAATGGCATTATTCCCACATTCTCATGGCACTGTCTTTACCCCATCCCCCAAAAAGGAAACGAGAGGAATTAAAAAGAAAAAACTTAAATTAGAACCAAGTGAAATGATAAGTGCCTATAACTGCAGTAGGGAGGCTGAGGCAGGAGAATGCTAAGTATGATGTAAGCCTACACCACAGGGCAAGACTCTCAAAACACATTTTAAAAAGCAAGTAATTTTAAAAATTGTCATTCTTTTAACTTCTCCTGGCTTTACTTTATACTCCTCACCATTACAGTTTTCCAAAAACATAAAATTAAAATTTAAAAAAAAACCTTAAAATTCAATGAATAATGCATTTATTACTCTCTGCAAAAAAAAAAAAATGGAAATAGAAAATTATCGTAAGATGGTGGGAAAGCATTGCTTCCACTCAGAAAGCTACTTCTAAAGGTTTTATTTACTAAAATCAGTCAACATGAACTATAAGAATTATATAACACTTATGACAACTCTTGTGACTGCTCATAAATTCTAGTTCTTTGATCCATTTTAATGTCTGACTGTATTCAAACATTTACAGAACTTAGAATCTTCCCCCCTGGGGATATGTTACAAAAATTCCTAAGTAAAGAAACTAAGAGACTACTCAAAAACAATCAAATATATCAAATACAGCTATTTATTATAAACTCACATGCAAGGCTACATCGACGACTTTATTTCTAGAAAAAGTACATGCCATATGCTTACAAATACTATATGTATTTCAAAGGCCTCTGAAATACTTTTTTTGCCCTTCAGAGTAGGAAACCAAACCCAGGACTTCATACGTGCAAGCTAAGTTGTACACAAAGCTACATCCCAGCTGTATTTTCTTGATCCCTAAAACTCACGGTTAAGCATATTGTGTATTTGTACTTAATGCTTTTCAACACTTACAATCAGAACTGTCTGTAGCAGGCAATACTAAAATAAAGCACCCGCTGTGTGCCAAACATGTTTTCTCCTCCTATTCTCACAACCGTACTGAAAAGATACCATCATCTTGTACAGGTAAGAAAACAAATGTACAAACTCAGGGTATTCTAAAGAGAAAGATAATGCGAATGAATACAAATTACATGGCCATGGTTGTAACAAGTCTGTAAAGTTAAGCCCTTTTTTCCACTGAGCTGCACACATGAGGCTATTCTTCAAATACTGACTAGAAAACAGCTTTTTACTCTCCTCTCCCCACCCCTCACCTTCTCAGCGAACAACATAATGTTTTTGTTGTGAGACATGGTTCAGAAAAGAGCAGTCAGTCTACGGCCCTTACACTGACCACAGCTTAAAAGCGTCAAATCTGTTTTGTGACTCCACCCAGTCAAAGTCTAGCTGTGTGGGCTAACTAAATACAATTGTAAAGACAGTGAGGTAAATCGGGAAATAAATAGAATGCCGTGTATACACAGTTCTGAAAACGCACGGAGTCCACTGACAGATTTACCTTGATGTCCTCCTTTTGCTTTGATTCTTCTAAAATAGCTTTCCAGGAGCAGAGAAGCTGCTTGATCTAGGTTTGGGAGACTTGAGGAAAACACGTTTGGTTGTACATGACTATGTTGATGGACAACCGAGAAGCAATAAGGTAGCATCTAAACAGCGCTGTTATGTGCTGCCACTGTGTACAAACGGCTGTGCTCAAGCCCCGAGCACAATCCTCCTCAACAGCCTAAGCTAAATAAGCTGCCTGGGTTAAGATGACAGCTCCGGTAACTTCCTCTTCCTCGCTGACCTCCTCCTCAGTTCCATGTGTCCACGCCTTTCCCTCTAGGAGGCAGGGCAGAAGCAATTTCAAATTCACAAAATCCATCCGATCCCACCAGCACCACAGGCCAAGAAGGCCAGTTCCCCTTCCTGCCTCTGCCTTTCCTAGGGGATTTTTCTAAGGGTTGGGGGGGAAAAAATCTTACCAACGACAAAGTAATCTGCAACAACAACAACAACAACAACAAAGACCGTATTTACTCAGCCTCTCCTCTCACAGCCTTAGAGGGAGGGCGTAAAGAGCAGATCTCAACAGCACGTCTTCCGAGATTTACTGTTTTGATTCACTTTCCCTCGGGTTCCCACCGCCAGCCGGGGGAAGGCCTGCAGTTAGAACGCCAAAATACGCCTCTGTCTCCCCCGGGGAGACGCGGAGGCGGCACAGGCGACCGCCATCCGCGTGTCCCGCCCCCGACCCTCACCTGGCCAGGCCCGGGGCAGCGCCCAGGGCTCGCGCGAGCACGGCGTCCCGGGAGCGTCTGGGGAGGCCGGCGGGCGGGAGGGCGAGCGGGCGAGCGGCGGGCGGCGCGAAGACGGTTAGGCCGCGCTGCAGGCCGGCGCGCTTCCTGCCGCGGCCCCAGCCTCGGCAAGCGCGGCCCGAGTCCCCGCCGCCAGCTCGCCCGCCGCCGTGGGGGCCGCACTCCCTCCCGCGTCCACGACGTGGGGCCGGGCCGAGCAGTTCTCACCTGCGAGGCTCCCGAGCCTCGGCCTCGAAGCGGGAGGACCACGCCGCTCAGGGGTCTCCCGACGCCGACCGGACCCCCTCCCCACACGCACACGGCCGGGAACCCGCGCCCCCTGAGGCGACGCGGGCCGGCTCCCGCCGCCCAACACGCACACACACACACGCACACCCACTCGCCGCGGGGCCGCCTCCCGCTCGCCCGCTCGCCCGCCCGCCAAAGTCCCAACTCACACACCCACACACGTTCGTCCCTCGCCCACCTCACTTCCCCCGGGGGGACGCGCTCCCCCTCGCTCCACTCCCGGTCCCACTCCGAAGCACGGAAAACACTCTACCTCATTCTCCTCGGCGGGCCCAGAAGGAGCAACAGCAGCCATTTCCCCGCGGCAGGGGAACACACACACACACACACACACACACACACACACACACACAAACACGCGCGCCCGCGCGCGCACCAGGCCCCCACAGATGCTCCCCTCCAAACCTCAGACGCAAACACAAACACCCACGCCCGCCCGCCCGCTCGCTCGCCCCAAGGGCCCGCGGCGGCGGGAGGCCCGGCCCCGGAAGGCGAGCGCGCAGGGCCGGGAGAACCCAGGCCCGCGCCCCCTCCTCACCTGCATTCAGCGCGCCAGGGTCCGGGCGGCGACGGCGACGGCGGCGGCGGGGCGGCTGCTGCTGGGCTGCGGCGGCGGGGGAGGCGGCGGCGGCGGTGGCGGCGGGGCTGAGGGCAGTAAAGACATGCAGGCAGCCCGCCGGGGGAGAGGCACCGGCCGGAGGGGACGCGGGGGCGGGCGGGCCGGGCCGGGCCGCCTGAGGAACCACCGAGGCGGCGGAGGGCGGCCGAAGGGAGCGAAGACCAGACGGATCGGGAGGGGGGCGGGGAGAGGGGGAACGCGGGCCGCGTCGGGCCGGGGCCGGGGCGACGGCGACCGGGGGCGCGCAGGAGGAGAGGGCCCGCGGTCGCCGGAGACGGGGCGAGCCGCTGGGGCGAGAGCCTCGCGGAGCTGGGCCTTGGCCTTCTCCTGCGCCGAGGCTGCCGCCGCTGCGGGGGTTGCTGCCGAGCCGGGTTGCTTGCCGAGGCCGGGGCCGAGCCGAGAGGGAGGAGAGAGAGAGAGAGGAGAGAGAAACGCGAGCTTTCGGTGCCTTCGCTCTAATTCACACACGCTCACACCCCCGAGGGCCGGGGGAGAAGAGTCCGGGCGCTATCGCTTTAGAGATTAATAACAAGGTGCAGAGAGTGCGAGGAGGAGGAGGAGGAGAGATGATTGACGTGGAGGGGCTGGCGGGACTCAGTCACTCCCCAGCGCCGAGGGGTGGGGTGAGGAAGGGAAGGGGGCGGGGCTCCGGCGCCGCGCGGCGGGAGGTGCGCGTGCGCGCGGAGCGGCCAAGCCGCTGGCTCACTTCCTCACCCTTGCTAGTGTTTTGAGAAAAAAAAAAAAAAGATTTCTCCCTGATTAGGTTGAGCCAGAAGACTTGTGAGATTATCAAAACCTACGTGCTTACGGGTGTGTGGGAAGACACGCGGGCACCTTGCATGGACCCCGCACTGTTCCCTGATGCTGGCCCCAGGCAGGCCCACAGCAGAGCCCAGGGCATTCTAGCTGGTTAAGGAGACGTCAGGTGAGGTGAAGAGACCCGAGGACGTGTCTTCTTACACCCTCAGTGGGTTTCTTTTCCTTTTTCTTTTTTTTTTTTCTTTTTAAACAAAACAGGTAGCGTGTGTAAGTTGCGTGGCGGGAGGTGAATTTCAAAACCTCTGACGCTCTGCGATAACCCCGTCCTATTTTTAAGGCCTCCCTTCTCGCGATAAAATTGTATTTTGGCAGTTTGCGGCAGTTACGGAATAAAAACATTCAAGTGTAAACTAGAAATATTATTGGTTGCCGCGTGAATGGAGCCTGCTATTTTCGGTTCCGAGGGATTTATTTTTGCCACTTGAAGGTTTTTCCACCAACAGACCGAGAAACAAATTGCATTTGCTCCTGAAGGCAGAATGCTTGCTGCCTTGTGTTTGCACTTTCAATATCTCCCGGTGCATGGCTCTGTGGTGGGTATTTGCCGAGGTTGATCCAGAGTCGATTACACGGTTCAACATATTTTACCCTCAAAAATATGTTGTCTTTAGCCCACTAAAGGCACTGTATTTGGTTGCAGTTTTATCTCGGGCCCTGTTACGGAATGTTTAAAGCCTTTATCTCTTGCAAGGGGAGAAAAGAGATTTAATTAAAATGCAAATCATTTATGAAGAACTGAACTGCACTTTCATCTTGTCACCAGGAAGTGTGAATGAGTGAAAAAGCAGCCCCTCTGGGCTAAAAAGACCTACATGCTACCAGTTTTTCCATTCTGGCTAGATTTCTATTTCCCTTGCTTGCTACACACCACACACACACACACACACACACTTCTGGAAGAAGTCTATTCAATCCCAAGTATTTTTGTTTAGACTGACAAAAATACTAACAATAATTAGTGCTCTTTAGCTTTGTAAAGAGCAAAGCCAAACAAGTCACTTCAGGAGGCCAGGAGAGTGAACCTGCCTTCCTTACACCTTATTTACCATCAAATTTCTTGTCACAGATCCCCAAAATAGAAATACTTAGCAAATGCTGAAAAAGATAAACAATTAGTTCAAACTTTTAAGTCAGATAAATGTGATACATCTCTCACAGGTCTTCAAATACAGCTCTAGATAAATTTGTAGCTCACAAACAATAAGCAAATATACATACCAGGTGTGTTATGTTCTCTCATAGCACCGGAGAAACATGTACAGTCCCTATGTCTGTGTACTTCACAGTCCTTGCAGGGGAAGCTGACACATAAACAGGAAGTTCTCAGAGAATGAGCCAAAAATGAAAGGTGACACAAATTAGTTGAACAATGCCTAGAAGGACAGATGGAAAGCACTGACATTTTTACCTCAGCCATCTGATACTACCCACCACCATCGGTTGCCTAACAGTAGAAACAGTATGGGGAGAAGAGAGAGGGCCATTGTGGATATTTAAAAAGCACTCAAACAATGAGGTTTGCTAGTATTTATTTATTTATTTTGGGGTTTTTGAGACAGGATTTCTCTGTGTAGCTTTGGAGCCTATCCTGGCACTTGCTCTGTAGACAGGCTGGCCTCGAACTCACAGAGATCTACCTACCTCTGCCTCCTGAGTGCTGGGATTAAAGGCATGTGCCACCAGTGCCCAAACAGGTTTTGTAGTCTTGAGGCTCAGGTTTACCTAGGGAAATGCTCATCATTGGTGTCTTAAGTTTAAGTAGTCAGTGTTTCACAATCATTGGGCACGGGGTGATTTTAACATTTAGAATTTAAATGTTTTTATAGAAAGTTCCAATGGAGATGAGGGCTGGAGAGATGAGTCAGTGGCTAAGTGTTCATCCAGAGGACTTGTTTAATACCCAGAACCTACATGGAGGCTCACAACCACCTGTAACTACAGTTCTAGGGGATCTGATATCCTCTTCAGACTTCCAGACACACAAACATACATTTGGGCAAAACACTCATGTACATGAAAGTCAATAAATAATAATTAAAAATCTCAGTTGAATCCAGGCTGTGTTCAAATAATCTCTACTCAAAGAGGTATTTTCTGTATGATAGCAACTATGTTGACTTCTACAAACAAAGTAAAGGACTAATTTGCACACATACCCCACCCTTGGCATGTTGGGAACCATACCCAGGGATTGAGTTTACACATTTAGAGAAATATATTCCGTAAATAAGTACAATTATGTATCAATGAAAATTAAAATTGTCCTTTTTAAAGAGGTAATTTGGAGCTGGAGATACGGTTCAATCATTAAGAGCCCTGTCAGTTCTTATTCTTACCATCCACATCAGGCATTTCCTAACTTCCTGTATCTCAGGCTCCAGGATATACAACACCCTCTTCTGACTTCCAAGGGCATCTGTGCTCTAGCATGCACACACACACACACACACACACACACACACACACACACTCCTAAATGTTAAAAAAAAAAAAGAAAAGGTAAAGGAGTAGTTTATCCAATTGAAGTTTCTTACTTTTAAGTAAAGTCTTTTAGGCCAAATTGCCTTAATAGAATTTTTATTTATGTGATTGCAGAATTGGTTCATTCTTTCTGAGTGAAAGGGATACTTGTTTTGTGATTTGTTTCAAATTGGCATTTGAAGCATTTTATCTGAATAAATCTTCTTATCCATGTTTTTTATCAGTATCCTATTGCTATCAAATTCTGTTCAGCAAATTTCTCAAAAGCAAAGATTGCAGATTTTTTTGTCAACAAAATTACTTCTGTTTGATTAAATTAGATTTTTATTGATTTCAGTACTTGTGTTTATAGCAACAACTTCATAACTTTTAAGAAAAGTCACTTAGATTTATTCAATTAAGATATAATTAGTAAAATAGGGCTGGAGAGATGACTTGGTGTCGAAGAGTGCTTGATGCTTTTCGAGAGGATCTTAGTTCTGTTCCCAACATCTATATTGGGCTTCTAACTCTAGCTTCTCTGGTCTCCAAGGTCACCTGCTCACACATGGTCTACACAGAAATAAACACATACACAAAAATGAATAAAAATAAATCTTAATATTGGTAAGATAGGTGTGCTTTACTCCACCCATTTTTACAGATATAAAATAACTTTAGCTTGGTCTGGAACGTATTCAGACATATCAGTTTGTCACACTCACTTGACCCTAGTTTTGATTCCCAGCACCATAAACAAATAAGCAAATAACTTTAACTCTGAAATAAGTATTGTGCTTGGTGGTAGTTCAGTCAGTAAAGTACTTTCTTGCAAGAGGACTTGGGTTTAATCTGCAAGCTACCTACCCCCCACCAAAAAAAAAAAAAAATGCTGGGCATGGGGACACAGAGAGGGAGGCAGAGGACACTGGAAGATAGGCAGATCCCTAGGACTCACTGGCGGGCCAGCTTAGTAAGTTCCAAGCCAGTAAGCTACTCTGTCTCAAAAATATAAACAGAAAACAAGCAAAAAAGAAAACACAGTGGTTAGAGCGTCAGTAACAACAGTTGAAGTTGTCTTCTGGCCTCTACACATACATGCACATGCTCACTTATATATGAACATGTCATATAATAACGCATACAAGGGGCTGGATAGAGGGCTCAGCAGTTAAGAGCACTGGCTGCTCTTCCAGAGGATTCTGGTTCAAATCCCAGCACCCACATGGCAGCTCACAACTCTTAGTAAACCCCAGTTCCAGGGAATCTGACATCCTCACACAGACAAACATGCAGGCAATATACCAATGTATATAAAATAAAAATAAATTATAAAAAATAAATACACACAAATACATATTAAGACTTCCTTTAAAAAAACAAACAAAAAAACAAAACAAAAACCTTCCCAGACCTCCTCACTGGACCTCCAAATTATATTTCAGTGAAGTGACATAGTCTCTATTTCACTGAACTGCATTTTCTGTGCTCCTGTCATTGACACCCCTGTCTCTCCCTCTTCTTTATCTTTTATATTTCTTTTTGGTTGTTTTTATTTTGGTTGATATTTGTTCATGTGTGTACATTTCCTGCATGTACTGATGTGCACATGCCTAGTGCCCACAAATATGTGCATTTGGAAGCCCCAGAGCAACCTCAGCCTCATGTGTCTTTTCTCAATAGCTGTGTACCCAATTTGCTTGTTTGGTGGTTTTGGAGGGTTGGTTTTTAGGGATTTTTTGTTGTTGTTGTTAGTGCTTGGTTGGTTGGGCTGGGTTTTTTGACCTGGAGCTCACCAAGTAGGCTAAACTAGCAGACTAGCAAGCCCTAAAGATACACTTGTCATCTATCCTACCCTGGTGCTAGGATTACAAAAATTCAAGACCACACCTGACTTATTTTTTTTTCTTTTATGGAAAATGGAGTTGTTTTTTTTTTCATGCAACATAGACTGATTATAGTTTTCCCTTCCTTCACTCCTGCCAGTTCCTCCCTGATACCTGACATTTTAAATGTGGGTTGGGGGGGGGGTTGTTTGGAAATAGAATTTAGTGTAGCCAGGTTGGCCTTGAACTTGCATTGCAGTGAGGATGACCTTGAACCTCTGATCATCCTGCTTCCAAGTGCTTTGATTATAGTACTGGGCCCCCATGCCTGGTTTTATGTGTTACTAAGGATCAAACTGAGAATTTTGTGTGTGCTACCCACAGAGCTATATCCCAAGCCCCTGTTGTTGTTGTTGTTGTTGTTGTTGTTGTTGTTATGTGCTGGTTTGCTTTTGAGCCAAAATCTCTCATTATAGTTCATGATGGCCTGCTATATAGCCAGGCTAGCTTGGAAGTTGTGGCAATTTTATATCATTCTCCCAAGGGCTCAGGTTACAGGCAAGGTAAGCTGTTTCTCAATTTTCTTGAAGGTTTTGACTGCCATTGCTGTGCACATGCAAGAGTGGTGACTTACTTGGTGTTTCTGCCCTTCTCCTAACCCATCAGCTCTTTTCATTGCCCTTCCCTTTGTTCCTTTCTCCAGATTGACTATGATATCACCAAGAATTACACTATTAATTTGGTGCATTAATTACTTTTCTTGTTGCTATGATGAAATATCTGACAAGCATCATCTTAAGGGAGGAAGGGTTTATTCTGACTTAGGGTGGCAGGAGCAGGAGGAAGCCAGTCACATTGCATCCACAGTCAGGGAGCACAGAGTGAAGGAAGTAGGGCTGAGCTTTAAAATCTCAAGGCCTCCCACAGTGATCCATTTCCTGCAGTGAAGCTCCACTGTCTAAAGGTTCCAAATCTTGGTACCACCAGCAGGGCACCAAGTGTTCAAATGAACAAGTCTAAGGGATATTTCACATTTAAATCACAACTACTTTTTTTTTTTTTTGGCTTTTTGAGACAGGGTTTCTCTGTGTAACAGTTCTGGCTGTCTTGGAACTCACTCTGTAGATCAGACTGGCCTTGAATTCACAGAGATCTGCCTGCCTCTGCCTCCCAAGTGCTGGGATCAAAGGTGTGTGCCACCACGGTCTGGCTCAAACCACAATTCTTTTTTTTTTTTTTTCTTAAAGCTTTTTACTTTGAGCCATCATGAAAAAATCATACAGGGCCACAGACAAGACATGATCACAGAATGAAGATAACACAATTAGAAGAATCAATGCCTGTCAGCTAATGTTGAAGCTGAAGTTCTAGGAGTGCGACATGATCCAGGGGCGATAGAATGGATTAGTATTCTTCCCCTTCTTCCACACCCTCTCCTTTGACACAATCCACACCCACCTCCTCATAATCCTTCTCTAGGGCAGCCATGTCCTCTTGGGCATCAGAGAACTCCATACCCTCACCCACATACCAGTGCACAAAGGTACACTTATATACATCAGATCAAACTTGTGATCTAGGCGAGCTCAGGCCTCAGCGATGACTGTGGTATTGCTCATCATGCACACAGCTCTCTGGACCTTGGCCAGGTCTCCACCAGGTACCACAGTAAGAGGCTGGTAATTAATGCCAACCTTGATGCCATTGTGGCACCAGTTCACAAACTGGATGCTGCTATTTGTCTTGATGGTGGCAATGGCAGCATTGACATCATTGGAAAGCACATCCCCACAGTACAGCAGGCAGCAACCCATATATTTACCTTGGTGAGGGTCACATTTCACCATCAGATTGGCTGGCTCAAAGCAAGCATTGGTGATCTCTGCTACTATAAGCTGTTTATGGTAGGCTTTCTCAGCAGAGATAGCAGAGATGACAGAGGCATATGTGGCCAGAGAGAAATGGATGCCAGAGTAGGGTACCAGGTTGGCCTGGGATTCTGTCAGGTCAACATTCAGAGTTCCATCAAATCTGAGGGAAGCAGTTATGGAAGACAAAATCTGGCTAATAAGGCAGTTAAGGTTAATGTAGGTGGGGCGATCAATGTCAAGGTTTCTTCTACAAATGTCATAGATGGCCTCATTGTCTACCATGAAGGCACAATCACAGTGCTCCAGGGTGGTGTGGGTTGTAAGGATGGAGTTGTAGAGCTCAACCATAGTTGTGGAAACCTGAGGTGCCAGGATAGAATGAGAACTCCAGCTTCAAATCATAATTTTTTTTTTTTGGTTTTTTGAGACAGGGTTTTTCTGTGTAGCTTTGGGACCTATCCTGACACTTGCTCTGTAGACCAGGCTGGCCTCGAATTCACAGAGATCTGCCTGCCTCTGCCTCCCGAGTGCTGGGATTCAAATTACAATTCTTAATAGATGAATATGTTTCACTATTGTTACTGTTGTAGCACATATGTCATCCACCATAAAATGGTAAGCAAAGTTCTTCCTAATGTCCTCCTTAGCCATTTTCTTTATAAACTACCTATGTCAAGCCCTTGATTACTGAGTATTTAGACTCTGCACCTCGATCCCATCAATATCATCAGCACTCTTCCTAGTATTTCCCTATATCCCACAATTTTTCTAGCCAGACCATCATTACCAACAAAATAAATATTTCAGCATTTTTGTTTGTTTCTTGTTTTTCAAGACAATGTCTCGCTATGTAGCTTAGACTTTCCTGGAACTCCCTGTGTAGCTCAGCCCAGGCTAGCCTCAAACTCATGATCCTCCTGCCTGTGTCTTCTGACTGCTTTTTACAGAGTAGTACCACATCTAGCCCATGTTGTCTTAATTTACTAGGAATTATCTGCTAATAAAACAAATCAGGGGCTGGAGAGATGACTCAGAGGTTAAGAGCACTGTTTGCTCTTCCAAAGGTCCTGAGTTCAATTCCCAGCAGCCACATGGTGGCTTTACAACCATCCATAATGAGATCTGGTGTCCTCTTGTGGCCTGCAGGGATACATGCAGGCAGAACACTGTATACATAATAAATAAATAAATTATAATGTAAAACAAATCAGAGATAACAGTTCTTTTCTCTCACATGAGAGAAGTCTGCCAGTGGTCAGTTCAGGGACCATCATGGCCATCAGGACCATGTTATCTTTACAGCGTGACTTCTCTCCTGTTTCATAGTCCAGCACCTCTGCCAGGGCCCATCCCACATAGCTGTGCAGTTCACTGCAAATGCCACTGATCTGGCATGTGAGCTGGGGATGCTCACACTCAGAGGAGGAGCTTCTCACTCGTCTACAAGGACGGGAGCATCTTCTGCTCAGAGACAGGAAAAGAGGTGGCTGTTGGAATTCTCTATGATTAATTTTCTTGACAATGCAAAAATTATCTTCACCCGTAAGCACTTTCCTGGAAGGTCTGGCTAAAATACTTGCTTAGGTTTTATTAGCCAAAAACTTAATGAAAAGTCACTAATTAGTTGAAAAAGAAGCTGAGGAACTGTTTGTGTTCAACACGTTGCTACCATAAGTAAATCACTGAGCAGCATAGACAGGATCCATCACTTCAGTGGCTTGAAGGTCCAGAGAAGTAGAGTGAAGATAGTGTGTTTAGTTTTGTAACCAAAACTTCAATGCTGGCAAAGCAGGCAAACTGTTATGCTTATCTAAGTTAAAGTGAGGCATTCTAAGCAAAACTCTCATGATCTGTTTTTAGAAGCTCATAATTAATTACTCCCTTTTTCCCTTTGTTTCTTTATCTCTCAGAAAGGTCAGTAGAGCTTGTTTATGGCATCCTCAAGACCATCTATATTTAAATTCTGAGATGTCCAATAGAAGGATCTCCCTTACTCTGTTAATTTTAAGAAGAAAAACTGTTTCTTCTAAAGAGGAAAGTCCTTTTCTTGTCCCAAATAACATTGAACTTTCAAGAGTGTGTGCATATTATGCTTGTAACTGTCTCTAAGCCAGTAAAATGGTACAGGGTTCCCCACCCTTTTCTAAGATGGTTATAACCTAGACTCCAACATTTACAAATTTAGCCCATTTCTCTGTCACTCTCCCTAGTTTATCCAAATTTGTTACATATGTTCAGGCTTTCCCAGTCTGGTTTTTTGGTTGACATCATTCTTGGCTTCCACTATCTGTCTTTCCATTTCTACACTCTCACACTTTCAGTTACCTGCCCCAGTATTCCCTGCAGCCTTCCTTGATGCTGTCACAACAGGCCACATCCTTGTTCCCCTTTGGAAACCTACAATGTGCTGAGGAATGGTACTCTGACGTGTAAACTAGGTATGGCTGGCCCCAAATGATTTTAGAAAAGGATATATTTGAATACAGATTTTTGGCTCTGCCACTTACCATACAATCTTGGAGAAACTACTTCATCTGAAACACAGAATGTCCAATTTTAGGGCAACAGCATTTCCCATGCTATGAAGAGAACATTTCCCATGCTATGAACTAGCTACACCACTACACTGAGGCCCAGGTGGGGAATCCTTCTTATGAAAATGAAGAAAACGGGGTTAGCTGATTTATGACGTCATATATAAGAAGCTGGAATGGAATAAGCAAAGTTCGTCAATAGACAGCTGCAGGAAGGAGAAACAATGGTAGGCCTTATCCACATGATGAGAGGTGCTTCCTCCAGATAAAAAGATCTTAGAGCTCTGTTCCATCCATTCTCCAATCCAGGATCCCACAGTGGATCTTGTTAATATGGCTCTTAGGTCTAACTTTATTTACACTCCCCTTTTTACAGTCCTGACTTATTGAAGGAACAATCATTCCAAACAATGCTAAACTTCTGCTTTGTTTACGTACCTAGACATATATATTAGCATTTGTTTTGATCCATCATCTCCTCTGTTTTCTGGAAACTATATGTTATAGCTAAAGGTTTACTGAATTAAAATTAAACATTTTTGTTATAATACATCTCAGGTGTGTTCTATACTCCGTTTTATCTAATTAAATACTACAAAAATCTGACTTAGCCACAACAAATAAATTTGAATCCCTGCTTGTGTGATGATGCTCCACTCCCACCCCAGAAATCAACTTCATTGACTTGTGCATGTAGGGGCTTAATACTTGGCTAAAGTATGAAATTCAGTGTTGGTTTACCTTCAGGGACTTTATGTGTATGAAAGAAGCCTTGACCTGGGCTGGTGACAGCTTGATGGTAGACCATATGCTTCACATGGTCAAGGAAATGCAGGAGGAACAGGAAAAAGGGAGGAAAGAGGAAGGAACCAAATGCTAATACACCTGTGTCAAATAAGTTAGGAAACTTCCAACAGCTGACCTTTTTTTTTTTTTTTTTTTTTTTTGTTTGAGACAAGGTTTCTCTGTGGCTTTGGAGGCTGTCCTGGATCTAGCTCTTGTAGACCAGGCTGGTCTCCAACTCACAGAGATCAGCCTACCTCTGCCTCCCGAGTGCTGGGATTAAAGACGTGTGCCACCAATGCCTGGCCCAACAGCTGACCTTTAAAATTATCTTTGGGGGGCGAGTTTAGACAGGTTTCTCTGTGTAGCCTTGGCTGTCCTGGAACTCACTCTATAGACCAGGCTGGCCTCAAACTCACAGAGATCTGCCTGCCTCTGCCTCTTCAGTGCTGGGATCAAAGGTGTGCACCACTGCCACCCGGCTTTAAATGATCTTAATCAAAGAAACTATGTTCTTTCTGTGTAGGGTTCTTTCAGAATTGTATTCTACTTCTTTGTTTAGCTTGTCTATATTGCTAGCACATTCCCCCAAAAGGCCCAGGAAAGAACAATATTTCTAATACCATAAATTTTCTAACTTCTTACAGTTAGTTTTCCATATATAACACATTTTTCTATACCTTCATTTCTGTCCCAAATCTCAATATTTGAATTGAATGAACAACCGCATATTTTTTCTCATGTTTATGCAATGTATCTAATTTTTGCTATGAAGAGGGAGCCTGTATTTTACTTTAGTTCTAAAATGACTCATGCTAATCACACATTCTAATTTATGTTCTCTGCTTAACCTTCTCAGTTCCTTCTTTTTGTCAACATGAAGTTACAAGTTAGAATCCCTTCATATGATGTGACTTGGGAGAATCACTACTCAAAATCCCTTTCCCCTTTGCATGCTATCATGCCTGAAAATATACCCTGGGAACTTTCATTTGGAGATAAAAGACTTCTGAAATACCCTGCATTACCTGAATTAGTCAGTTACCACAACTGCTATGCTAAACATCTTTTTCCAAGAGATTGTCAGTGTGTAGAGAGAGGGGAGGTCATTCATAAAAATAAAAGCAGGACACATTACCCACTACATTATTTTATTCTCAGAAACAGAATACTCTTTAGTTCAATAAGAAAATTAGTTTCGTTTTCGTTTATTGTCCGTGACTTTAGCTTAGTGACATAGTACTTGCCCAAAAAAGCACAAGGCCCTGGGTTGGCTCCTAAGAATTACATCAAAATAGGAGTTTTAATTAAGTCTCACTCAAACATGTTTAGTTTTGTTTATCCCAGTGTTTTCCCAAATGCATTGTCTTGGCTAATCTTCATAGCCTTCTAGACTGGATTTTGATTCACCTGTGGAACACACAGGAATGCCTGTAAGGGACGACTAACTGAGGGAAGCTCCAGCATGAATATGGTAAGCACCACTCCATAGGCTGGGATCCTGCACAGAGTAAAACAGGAAGAATGAGGAAGCCAGTCAAACAAACACCTACATTCCCTTTTCTCTACTTCAGTGGTTTGCTCAGCTGTGAGCTTCTGCCATCTCTTCCCCTCCAAGCACTCTCAAACTGTGAGGCACAATATCTCCTTTTTTCCTTAACTTGCTTCTTCTAGATGTCTGACAACAGCAACTAGAAAAGTAGTCAGTATACACACTGACCAGGGATACCTATAGCAGCTGTATGTCCTACTATACTAGGGTTTGCTGACACATATGGTTTTTGTTTGTTGTTTGTTTTTGTCGTTTGTTTGCTTAGAATGGTCATAAGTTTATTTGTGGATTTTTCCTTTTATTGAAAATACATTTTTTTCATACAATATATTCTGATTATGGGTCCCCTCCTATTCCTACCAGTTCCTTCCCACCAATCCTCCCATCTGGGTAGCCCTTTAAAAAGTCACATGTTATTGTAATAGTTTGAATC
The DNA here is from genome assembly GCF_003668045.3 of Cricetulus griseus. Lineage (NCBI taxonomy): Eukaryota > Metazoa > Chordata > Mammalia > Rodentia > Cricetidae > Cricetulus > Cricetulus griseus. The sequence continues at coordinate 158,522,526 of NW_023276807.1, forward strand.
AGGAATGTCACCTACAAGCTCATGTTTTGAGCAGTGGGTCCCCAGATTGAAGTCCAGAACAGTTTTGAAGGCTGAGAGGCATTAGGAGGTGAAACCTAGCTGACAGAAGTAGGCCTCTAGGATGACTTTTGAGGGCAATACCTGCTTAGATCCAGGGTCTCTACCTCCTGGTCTACCATGATGTTAACTCGTGATATACCATGACCCCAGCTGCTTTCATCATGTCTTCTCACAATAAACGGACTGGAATCACAAGCCAAAGTAAACCTTCTCTCCCTTGTTCATGTAGGCAAGGCAACAGTGATTCAAAGGTAACTATTAGATAGTGTAAATCTCTTGTTTTTTTACATTGAGTTCTGAGGACTACTGGCAGCTAGATGGTTGCTAGATGGGGGAATGTCATTTTCTTCAGTGGTTATCCACTGATAAATTATCCATGCTTCAGTAAATAACCCCACCATGCTCATCCAAGCAACTCTACACTCAGTCTCTAAATCTCTCTCTCTCTACCCCCCTCTCTCTGCTCTCTCTCTTTCATGAACACACAGGTACACACTTAGACACACACACACACACACACACACACACACACACACACACACACACACACACACACAAACACTCTTACAAGTACCAAACATGAAAGTAGGAGGGACTGGGGAAAAGAAGGGTTTCAGTGAGAGGAGAGACATGCGAGGGTAATGGAAAGTGAAAACTGCTAAAATTCATTATATACACATATGAAACTCAAATGATTAAAAAAAAAGAAAGAAATGGTGGCACGCGGGGTGGGGGGGGAGGACTGTCCAACCAGGATTAGAATTTAAATTTTCTTTTCCATCTGATTCCTGGGAACCTAAGCAATACACTGCCATAATTCTCTGCTTTAAATGAAGACTGAATTAAAGTAACTGTAGGGGATAGAGAAGAGGCCTCTTTAGTGGAGTTATTGGCTCTCTTCTTAATTGTCTGTGAGATACTATAAAAGGAGTGTAGATTCTTTTGGTGTGTGTCTGTTTGTACATCTGTGTGTTTGCATGTTTGAGAACAGACCATAGCTAATACTGTGAAATTTCCTTTTTCCACTCTGTGTTGCAGTGTTAATGGAATGTGATGCCATCAAGCATAATGCTCAATCACTTCAGATCCAGTGTTCTCATTTGATAGAAAGTATTTTGTAATCTTTCTTTATTATCCTGACCTGTTCTGACCTAGCATGCATAAATCATATGTCTTATGTACATAAATAATTTCTTTAAAAATAATATAATGTCTTAGTTATAAGCTGTATGATAATTAAAAGCAAAGTAATTTATCATTAAATACTATGATGAAATGCTCAGACTTGACTACAGTGGATGCAAAAATAAAGACGTTAGAAACTTGTATCTACACGTAGCTTTAATGTGAATCCCATGACTATAACAGCAGACCGGCTAATATAGGCGTGGTAGGCCATAAAAGTGACATGATGTTTCTAAAATGGTGAATTACTTTTGGTAAAATTCCAGGCAAAACAATTATATTCTTTCTTAGTTACATAATAGCTGTGTTTCTATAAAAAGACTGTATTAACCTCCTTCCTTAAAATTCCAAGTTCTTTATGGTAAAATAGATTTGTTCTAGGTTTGGACCATTGTAAACATGCTTTTCCTGTTTGTCCGGAGGGACTTTTCCAGCTAGTTGTAGGAATTGAACCCACGGTGTCACATATCTTAAGAAAGTGATTTAACACTAAGTTTCACCATCAGCCTTTGATAGCAAGGGTTGGTGACCTACAGGGCTTGCCATTTTTCATTGTGATGCATCCAGTCAAATGTAGGACTTTCCTGAGAATTTTTGTATCTTCACTTATCTCAAATAGTTTCCTATGACAGCTCCCTCTCCTGATTGTGGTATCTAAAATACTACCTTATCAATTCTCAGTGGTCATACTCATAAGTAGAGATATTCAGGTTACAAGCTGTTAATACAGAAAACATTTTAAAGATCACCTAGCCTAATAATATTCCTGTTGTTTAATATGGCATTAGATGTTACCAACTTATTAGATATTTACCGAATTTAACACCATTTCCTTAAATTGTGCAATGATAACAATAGACACCATTTAGTAAGAGCTCACAGTTTCCCAGGTATTTAATTTGTGTCTCCTATTTTTCCTTTTCAAGTACCATATAAGGGAAAAGCATTGTTATTTCTCCTCAAAGATGTCAGGTAACTTTCTTCTGGGGAGCCAAGACCCAAACCAGGTCATTGTGCTGTTAGAATTCATATGCTTTGCAACTACAATATATTGCCAAATATAATCTTAGAGTAGCCAGGCTCCTTTGTTCCCACTCTGATTACCTTCTGATAGAACTTCTCTCTTCTGATAGAACCTTCCCTTTTTGATCCCTGTAGAACAATTCTTGTCTGGAAGCATAGGAGGCTGTTCCCCACTTCTTCTTCCTCCACCCTTTTAAGTGCTCCTTGCTGTATTTGGATCTGCTACAATTGGTTTTAATTAATGTCCCTACCCTCAGGCTATCTCTGAATGAATGACTCAATATAACTAGCAAATTCCATTTTTAAAGGAGCTTGAGAATTTTAAACCTGCACCAACATGCCTAGGGAGTATACTGTTTCATATTCATCATCTCATTTTCCTCATCAGTTGTTTGCTTTTTAAGCTACTAGATGGCTGTATCTCAAAATATTTTCTCATTATTAAAATTCTCCTCCCCTTGTCCCCATCTCTCCCTCCCCTTTCTCTCTCTGTTACTAGAAGGGAAACAGTTTGAGAACAGGGAGTATATACGGCTTTCTTCTGCAGTGCATTGTAATGCTTGTACATAACAAATTCATAGTAACTATTTGTTGACTGGTTTCCATGAAACACAAAAATTATAACCATGTTTAGATGAACAGTCTTTGGTATAGTTTGAATCTATAAAGTCTTCCAGAGGATCAAGTGTAAAAGCCTGGCTCCAGCCTACTCCCATTTAGGAGATGCTGGACACTTGAGGAGATGGGGTTTAGTGGGAGGTCTCCAGGCCACTGAGTGCATGTTCTCAAAGGGGATGTGGGAAGGGGTGGAGTTCAATGGTAGAGTGCCCTGATTGCAGCAATCTCCAGCACACAACTCCAAAGAAATGTAAAAACAAACAAGAATAACCAAACAACAAAAAGAGGAGGAAGTATGGGGTAGGAGGAGCACTAGGAGGAGGAAGAGGAAGAAAGGGACTGTGGGACACCCATCTCTTCCTCTTTCTCTCCTTTTAGTGAATAAGCATCTGTGGTCTGCTACATGCCCTGTCATAGGCTCAAACGAACAGGGACAAGTGACCATGGACAGAAGCTCCAAAATGACTAGCCCAGCGATCACTTGCTCTTTATAAGCTCACTGTCTTGGGCCAGCAGGGGACAGTGACAAGCAGACTCACTCACATCTCTGTGTTTTCATTTCCACACCTACAGAATGTGCATAATACTTTCTACTTTATGGAGCTGTGAAGATTCCATGAGCTGGTTCTTATAAGCATTGCTGAGATCACACCAAGACACACACACACACACACACACACACACACACACACACACACACACACACACACGTGCGCGCGTGAATGTGCACGGCATTTCAGAAGACTGGGGAGTTTCTTTTATCCTTTCCACATAACCCTCTTGTCTCTGTGAATACAGCCAGTTTAAATATGAGTTGTCTTCCCAACCTCCAACTCATGCTGAGTTAATCCTTATATGTTTATGTAGTCTTCTTAAGATGGTGAAAATTTGATCTGACCATGGTGCTTAGGGGTGGGACCTTTGGAAAGTGAGTAGGTTAGATCTGGATATTAGAGTGGAACCCCCATAACTGAACTCTGTGATTTGTTTGTTTGTTTGTTTGTTTGTTTGTTTGTTTTGGAGACAGGGTTTCTCTGTGTAACAGCTCTGGCTGTTTTGGAACTTGATTTGTAGACTAGGCTGGCCTCCAGCTCACAGAAATCTGCCTGCCTGATTCTGCCTCTTGAGTACTGGGATTAAAGGCATGGCCTGGCTTGCACTGTGTGATTTTATAAGGAGTAGAGAACATACATGAATGAACACATACACACACACCACACCTTTAGGTTTTTGTAAGTATTATTTTTAATATATATAGCCCATTTATCTAGTGAGGAATGAAAGAAGGAATTAAAGAACTATACTTCATGTTAGAGAACTAATTTTCCCACTTATTCCATTACTGTACATGTACATGTCTCTAGAGGCATTTCAGCTCATTGTGTTATGCTGCAGTTATCATGAAGCAAGTAGAGTTTTGTCTGAAGGACTATGTCTTCCTTGATATTTTCAAGTGAAAGTGGTAGTCTTCAGATAGAAAAGCTTTACTGTAGGAGCCAAAACTGATAGTGTGTAAGATCAGATATCCAAAGGCCAAGGAATCCAAATGTTTGAAAATATATCATTAAGTAATTTTTGTTAAAGATTACTCCCTTGTCCACCAGACTATACCAAACAGGAAACCAAGAAGTAAGGATATGGATATGTTTATGGGTTTTAGCTATCACTCCCCCATACCCCCCCACTTGTAATCTTATACTGTGGTAGTACTTGAACTTTGCAAAACTGTAAAACTTCAGCACAGATTCTGCAAATTTATGTTATTATTTAGGCTTATTTTCTTGAGAGAGAGAGACACAAGATGAAGCTCACTCTATCCCAAGTTTGCCTTGAACTTATGATCCTACTGTTTTATTCAAGACAGGACTACAGGTGCACACCAGTACACCAGCATGCTCAGAGAGTCTTTTGGTTTTATTTTCAAATCTCATTTCAAATCTCAAATTCCTGGACTCAAACAACCCTCATACCTTAGCCTTTTAAGTCACCGGAATGACAGGTACCATACACTGTTCTCTACCATTTCCCTTTTTATAATCCTCAATTCTCTTCTTTATTTGTGGTGCTGGAGCTGGAACTCTGGGTCTGGGACATGCTAAGTACATGCCCTACTATACTGTACCCCTCAAGTCTTCCCACCCTCAAGTCTTTTAATTAGTTTACATGCAGGGTCTCACTATGTTGCACAGACTTGGCTCAGACTCTTGAGCTCAGGTCATCCTTCTGCCTCAGCCTCACAAGCACTGGTATCACAGTGACTTACAGACTAATTTTCTGTTCCTATTGCTCGGATAAAATGCCTTGACAAAAGCAGCTTAAAGGCCTTGACAAAAGTAGCTTAAAGTAGCTCATTTATCTGGGCTCACATTTCAGCAGTCCAACTCATCATGGCCGTGAAGCCAGGAAGAAGGATTTTCCACAGTCACGTGCAAGAGAGCAGTGAACGCTAGCTGCTGCTCAGCATCCTTTCTCCAGTTAACCAGTTCAGAATCCCAGCCAGGTAGTGGTTCCACTCATAGTAGGTTGATCTTTCTACCTCAGTTAATGCAATACTTCCCTCATAGGCATTCCCAGAGGCTTGTGTCCCAGAGGACCCTAGATCAGTGGTTCTCAACCTGAGGGTAATGACCGCATGGGAGGGATCAAATTACCCATTCTCAAGACCATCTGCAAACACAGATATTTACATTATAATTCATAACAGTAGCAAAATTACAGTATGAAGTAGCAATGAAAATAATCTTATGGTTGGTGGGGTTACCCCCAACACAAGGAACTGTATTAAATTGTTCACGGCATTAGGAAGGTTGAGCACCACTGTTGTGGAACATTAGTTAAAGATGTGTTATATTTGCTTGTGCTGTGGAATATTTATGTAATGATGCAAAGATGTGTTGCATTCTTTTATGTTGCATTTGTTTAACTCTGTAAAGCTGTGTTACTTTGCCTGTCTAAGCACCTGGTAGGTCTAATAAAAAGCTGAATGCCCAATAACAAGGCAGGAGAAAGGATAGGTGGGGTTGGCAGGCAGAGAGAATAAATAGGAGGAGAAATCTTGGGAAGAGAGGTGGAGGAGTGAGAGAAGGAGGACAGCAAGGGCCAACCACCCAGCTAAACAGCAAGCCATGGAATAAGAAGTAGAGAAAGGTATATAGGATAAAGATAAAGGCCCAGAGGCAAAAGGTAGATGGGATAACTTAAGAAAAGCTGGCTAGAAACAAGCCAAGCTAAGGCCCAGTGTCCATTAAGAATAAGCTTCCGTGTGTGTGGTTTACTTGGGAGCTTGGTGGCAAGCCCCCACAAAGCCAAAAGAGGGAAGAGTAAAAAACAACCAATGTAAACCATTGCTCTAGACCCTGTCATGTTTACAATTAGCATTCAGCATCAGCCTTTGTCTCCCCTAATCTTTAGTAAACTTTTAACTGTAATTTGGGAAGCCAGGAAAAAGTCATTTATTCATGATGCTTGATTCAGAATATCTCTTCCCCCTGTATGTTTGTTTTAATAGCATCTCATTTAGAGACCATACTGGGAAGGAAAGCCAGGGGAAAAAATGACAAGGCCTTGTGGTACAGTTGTTTCCCAAACATCAGGGAATCCTCACACTATACTTTTTTATAAAGAAAACAGACTTGTTGCTATGTCCTCACAGCCTTCCTACCTCGGTGCTCATGAAGAATTTTTGGGATGACTAAAGCCAGTGTGTAATTGTAAAGCTTTACCTTTGGCCTTTTTGCTGTATGAACTATAGTGCGGGTAACTTTTAGTCATGTTCAACTCAACACCCACAGAGTACTTCTGTGAGTTGAGAATGGAGTTGGCTGCTCTGGAGGACACAAAGATAATAAAGATATGACAGCTGGCTTGAAGGAGCTAAATACTAGTTGACAGACACAGACACTGACAGATGTAGACATTGACGCAGACAGCTCTTTTCTATGTGACCTCCAGATGTCGGAGTGTCTGGGCTTCACAACTTTGCCTTTGGGGCATTTTTTCAGATTCCTCTCTGAAAAAGAGGTGCTTTTGGTACCTCATCTTCCTTGCCTGACTTACTCCCTTGACATCCTTCTTACATTCTTTTTTTTATCAACTATTCTTATTACAGTAATAGCTCCTTTCTCCTTCTTTTAAGCCAGCATTGAGTGCATCCTTTTTGGCAGGAGAAAAGGCTTCCCTGGAGGCTTTCCTTTGATTATCTGTTTTTCATTTTCTTTCAAGTTTTTCTATACTTCAGGATGGCTATTCTGTACTTTTAAAAGATAGAATCTTTTGAGTCTTTAGATTTCCCCAGAAAACATTTCCCTTCTCTCTCTCTCTCCTTCTCTTCCTTCTCTCCCTCTTCCTCCTTTCTCATCTTCCTCCCTCTCCCTCTCTTTTCATCGCCAAGGATTGAACCAAAAACATCGCACATGTTAAGTATGAGCTTTATCACTGACAGATGCTCTCAGCCAACTCTCAGAATGGATTAATAGCAAACACTTTATAAGTAAAGATGAAAGTCTCTCCTATATATTGGTGTTGAGTTTTGGCTTTGAAATGTATTACAAGAGACAGTTAAGATTATTAAGGAGAGAGCTATGCATATGTCTTGTAGACAATATATACAGTATTTTCTCATTAAAACCACAGGGGACAACAGTTACTTTAAATCTGAACCACATAACAAAGCCAATAAAATGAATTATACCAGTTATTGTGGTTTAAAAATGAATTGTAGCCGGGCGTTGGTGGTGCTCGCTCTAATCCCAGTACTAGGGAGGCAGAGGCAGAGGCAGGCGGATCTCTGAGAGTTTGAGGTCAGCCTGGACTACAGAGCAAGTGCCAGGATAGGCTCCAAAGCTACACAGAGAAACCCTGTCTGAAAAACAAAAACAAACAAACAAACACAAAGAATTGAACCAGGCTTTTTCTTTTGGGCCACCAACCAGCTCCCAAATTATGACACAGAAACTTATTACTTATGAGTGTTTCAGCCTTACTTAGGCTTGTTTCTGGCTAGCTCTTTTAAACAGTGTATCTACCTTTTGCCTCAGGCTTTTTACCTTTTCTTTCTTTCTGTTTATCTTACTTTCCTGCTGTCTCTATGTCTGGCTGACTGGAGGCTGCCTGGCTTTTGGCCCTGGGTGTGTCCCTTCCTTTCTCTTCATTCTCTTCTTTTGTTCCTTTTCTCTCTTCCTATTCATTCTCTCTGCCTGCCAGGCCCACCTACCCTTTCTCTGAGTAGCTATTGGCCACTCAGCTTTTTATTAGACCAATCAGGTACCTGCCTTAGGCAAGCAAGGTAAAACAAATGCATCACATTTTTACATAATTAAACAAATGTAGCAGAAAATGTAACAGGCCTCTACACAGTTAAATATTTCACAGCATAAGCAAATGTAACAGATCTTGGCATAGTTAAAATAATGCTCCACAACAATGGATGAAATAGTGCTTTGAATTTTAATAATTTATTATTCAATTTCTTATTTTGTATGATGCTTTACAATTTATGAAATGCTTTTATATTCAGTCAGCTCAGTTGATATTCACAACAATATTGCTTCAGAATCTTGTATCTGTCATTTTTAGTGGAAAACTTAGAGGTGGCTAGGAATGGAGCTGAGTGGTAGATTATATGATTGGTAAGTATGAGGCTCTGGGTTCAAGCCCTAGTGCCCGGCCCCACATAAATAGAGGTGTCAAATGAAGGCTCCAAATTCATAAAATCTGTTTGTATATGGCAGATTTGCTTCCAAAATCAAACATTCTTACTTTTAGGACATGAATTTTCTGTTTTTTTAATGTGGTATGTTATTTCATCAAGTCACTTATATTTACACTTAAATATGCATTTATATTTACATTTAAATATTGAGCGTGCCCAATTAAAAGACGTGTGGCGGCACACATCTAAAGTATCAACATTGGCCAGGGGTGGGGGTCAAGACAAGAAAATTATAGTGAGTTCAAGGTTAGCTTCAGTTTCACAGTGAATTCTAGAAGTGTAACAAAATATGATCTAAAACTAAACACACAAACAAAAAATGAAATAAGATAAAATAAAAATTTATTTATTTGAAATATTTGAACTACAATTTCTATTCTAGACATACATTTCACTAACTCTTTGTATAGAAAACCCTGTCTCGAAAAACCAAAAAAAATTAATATAAATTATTTCTATGGTAATCAGGCCTAAACTTTTCACCATATAGAATTCAAACTTTACCAACTATTACTGTAGATAATACTACATGAAGCATAGGAACTAAAGAAAACCAGAAAGTGACATCTAGATCTAAATAATAGTATTAGAGCCAAAGACATTAGCTTCCAAGGCTGATCAATGAGTAGTTAAATTGCCCATGCCAATGACAATACCAAAATGAAAGCTTTGGAGACTTAAAGGAATATATCAATTGTACACACATGTGTGCACACACACACATGTTCTCGAACACGCACACGCTGTACCCTGGGCCTGGCACATGCTAGGCAAAGTACCCCACCAGTATAGTACACACTTAAATCTTTATACTTTCTAATTTTGAGTCAGGGCCTCATTAAAGTATCTAGGCTAAAGTCCTCCTGCCTCAGCCTTCCAAGTACCCAAGATTACAAGGGTGTGTCACCAAGCCTGTCTTACCTAATTCACAGTTTTGTGGGATAAGATATTTGTCTGAGCCGAGCAACATATAATAGTTTGACAACTTGTTTCCTTTCTTTCCCTCCCCTCCCCTCCCCTTTCTCTCTCTCTCTCTCTCTCTCTCTCTCTCTCTCTCTCTCTCTCTCTCTCTCTCTCTCTGTGTGTGTGTGTGTGTGTGCGTGCGTGCATGTTTGTATGTGCTGCTGGGAATTAAACCCAAGACCTCAAACATGCCAATCAAGTATGCTTCTTTCCCATTCCTCTCAACTTTCTTGAACCCTAAGTGAATATGTATCATTAGTTTTCAAATTGAAGTATTAGATGGAAATTACAAAGTAAAAGTGAAAGACTTATGGTGCATTATTTCCAAATGTCCAAGTTATGCATCTTTCTGCCTTCTGTATTGATAAACAGTTAATGGCAAAGAAAAACATATAGTCTATTCTTTACTATAGCTTTCACATAAGAGCAGTCTCCAAACAAAAATATTTTAATGAAAATCCATTATTCATTTGTTTTCCTTTCTTAGACAAGGTCTCACTGTTTAGCCTAATCTGGCATCAGCCCACAGCTGATGTAGCTCAGTTCCACAAGCGTTATCGGCATACACCACCATACCTGTTTCAATTTTTTTAGTTTTTGGCATGTGGATGTGTGTATGCATGTTTGCATGTATGTGGTCACATGTGTATGCATACTTACATGTGTGAAAATGGAGGCCAAAGTTGAGTTAGTATCTGTGTTTGTACGTGTGCCTGTTCATTTGTATGTGAGGCATGTGTCACATGACCATGTGGAGGCCTGAGGTTGACACTGGTGTCTTCCTTGATTACTCTCCATTTTATTTATCAAGGCAGGATCTCTCAAATTGGACCTAGAGCTCACCAACTGACTAGTGTAGCTAATCAGATTTCTCCAGAGATCCCATCTCTGCCTTCCGAGGGCCAGTATTACAAGTGGTTGCCACACCTACCCATCTTTCTTGTGAGATCTGAGATCTGAACTCCAGTCCTCACACTTGCATGACAAGCACTCTACCCACTGAGCTGTCTTCCCAGCCCTTCAAAATCGTGTTTAAGATGGTCGTGTAACTGTTCTTCTCTATATCTTAGGTGCTTGTTAACTGAGAGTTTGTCCTTCCAAGAGAATGGCTTTGTCGATATCAGGTTTAGAAAATCAGCAAGTCTCTTAAGATGTGGATTAGGGGGCTGGAGTGATAGCTCAGTGATTCAGAACATGTACTACTCTCCCAGAAGACCTTGGTTCGATCCCCAGCATCCATGTGAGGTGGCTTATAAGCACCTGGAACTCCAACTTCAGGGAAATCGAATTCCTCTGGCTTTCACAGGCACCTGCACTTAAAAATAATAAAAATAATTTTTCAAAGACATGGGTCAAAATATCAGTGGTCTCTTATTTCTATCATAATACATTCCCACAACATCAATTTCTAGCTAAGACATGGGCATTCAAAGACATGTCAGACAGTCCCCTTTTACAGAACAGTGTGTATTGTCCAAGGTAATGATCAACGGGACAGACTCTTCTCCTACTCCTAGATGTTTGTGTTATTACTATTTTCTTTCTAGTAGCTGACAGTCTTTTGATGTAGAACCTCTTAGGAGTAGTTTGCATGGTGAATTTACAATACTTTTCTCAGAAAAGAGAGTAATTGTTCATCTTACCTTTGATGTTTCTTGTACATTACTCTGTTTTTCTGTTCTCTTGAGCAATTTCTTGGAAGCCACAAAAGATTATTAAGCATCTAATCATGCTGGATTTAATATATTTTTCTTAAAATTTCTTTTAAAGTTTTTATTTTATTTTCTTGGAGAGATTATACTTGTTCCTAGAAATTTTTCTTCCTGGACATGTTCTCTCCTGGACACGGACCCATGGGGTCCTGGCTGATTGTCTCTGCCTAAACAGTTGTGTGGTTAGGAAACTGTCTCTTTACCTCTCAGCCTAAAATGGAAAGTTCAACTGTAGTGTCCTCTCATAGAATTTGTTTTTAATAGAAATCAAATATTCAGAATAATCACCAGTGGAATAAAAGTGTTAGCCTTTGTTGGCATGCATGCCAGGCTAGACTTTTAAGTAGCCCTCTCACATCAATAGCATGACTACACTGGCTGGGAATGGGGATTACTGAAGGCCTTCCTGCTGGAAATATCCAGTGTTTGGTATCATGAAGTCCAAGTCTAGTGATATAAAGCAATACAAAGAGTGGTAACTAAACTTCAACTGTGACAGTTTTGACGTTTTTAACTTTTTTTTAATGGATTTATCTACTAGTATAGTACGGTAGAGAATGACAGATTATACAACAGTTAGAAGAGAAGGAAACTGGTGGCAATCTTAAATTATCTTAAGGTTCTCTGCTGTGTCCTTGCATGACTCTGGGGATTGATATCACCAGGGTCGTAAGGAACACACAGACACACAAATGCTGGGATCTAATGGTCTGGGCTTTCTGATGGAGAAGCTGCAGCACTAGAAAGCCCAGCATGTTTGTTATAGAGCTGAACAGGGAGGTTGGGTTATTACACACAGGTGGAGCTAATCTCAGTCAGAGCAGGCTTTGTTGGGAAGCAGCCTTCAGGTTGTAAACATGGGTGTGTACGGTAGGGGAATGCAGGGTATGTTCTGTGCACACTGTCAACATCTGCCTTCAGACCAGATGGATGCTCTTCATCCCGCTCAGCCTCACATGTCACAGTGCATTGCAGGAAGCCAAAGCAGGAACTCAAAGAGGGCACGAACCTGTTGATAGGAGCTGATGCAAGGCCATGGACTGGTCCTTGGGACTTGCTAACCCTGCTTTCTTATAGAACCCAGGACCACCAGCCCTCGGATAGCACTCCCACAGTGGGTTGGGCCCCCTACATCAGTCAGAATTAAGAAATGCTCTACAGGCTTGCCTACAGCTCCGTGTTATGAAGGCATTTTCTCAGGTGAGCCTCCCTTTCTCCAATGACTCTAGCTTTTGTCAAATTGACATAAAACTAGCTGGCACACTTAGATTTAAGGATTAGTTTATGTGGTGAAATGTGATTAAGCAAATAAATTAAATATAGTATTTCAGTTTCTAAAGAAATGATTGAACACAGCATTTTACATTGACAAATTCTGGGCCTTTAAGTGTTAGGCAAGTACTCTACCACAGACAGAGCTGTACCCAGCCTGACAAAACTCTTTCATATTATTTAATTAGCTATTTCTCATAACATCTCTGGGGCTATCATATAAATTCAAAGAGAATACTTAAGTGAGTAGATAGATGAACAAATGTTTTGCTTAGGATCTCAAAGGCAAGGAATGAAAATGATGGTTTTAATACCCACTAAATCCATCTCCCCAGGCTTGGTTCCCTGAGCCCTGCCCTGTTAGGTAGACCTGGAATCTTTGTCTTTTTTTCTTCTTCAGAAACATTTTTCCCCTGAGGCAAATAAATGGGTTTTTGCTCCTGGTAAATATTTGGCAAGAAAAGATGACAAGGTTAAGTCAGATGAGAAATGCCAGCTTGAGAGTCCAATGTTGTAGTGCATGCCTATGTTCCTGACACTCAGGGTGCAGGTCAGGAGGGTTGCCATGAGTTCAAGGCCAGCCTGGTTGCCTGGTCAACATAGTGAGTTCCTGGCCAGCCAGAGCTATGCAGCAAGGGCCTTCTCCCTTGAAAGAGAGATGAAAAGGAAGAAAAAAAGAAAAGGAAGGAAAGAAGGGTAGGTCAAGCTGCAGGTGTGCGTTAGAATCTTAATTTACAACTGATTTGAGTACTGTGACTATGGCATCCTGGTCCTTAAATGTGCAAATTAACAAAATAACATTTTTTCTCTAATGCCAAGAGATAATTTAACCCTCACTCTGTTCTGTGTCTAGAGAGAGCAAGAGAGGAGAAAAAGATTGAGTAAATGGATCCACCATACTCTGATATAACTTAGACTTTTTTTTTCCTGAATTTTTCACATTTTAAAATTGAAGAAACTTTGAAAGGGGAAAATTAGGTTTCTGGCACGTTGCCAGCTGCTTGCTAAATTTGTTTCTTTCTCTTAGTATATGTTTTTTCAGTCTTTCCCCCTGGTTTTTGTTTGTCTTTGGGGTTTTAGAATTAAGCTAGATTACTCTAGAAGAAATTTATTTCTTGTTTATGTGCTAAAATGAGCCTGACCAGCCCCAACACACACACACAGCTCATGTAATGCTCACATGAGCCTTTATTGTGTTTATTTGGCTTTCAATATTTGCTTCCTTTGCTCTCTGAAAAGCAGTCTTCCCTCATGTGAATTGCGTGTTTACATTACAAACTGTTCTCAAAACTACAAATTTCTTTTGTAGTGCATAATCGTTAGAACACTATCCTTGGTGGCTGCAGCTGTGCCTGGTCCCTCTCCTAGGATAAGTGGCCCCTAGAACTGTTTGGCTGACATCACCATTGAATTACAGCTTTAGACTAAAAGTCACAAAATCCTTGTTTCATGTTGTGTATAGTACATGAGTATTTTTAAATTATTTCTGATTTTTCCTATTCTTAATTCTTATTCTTAGCTTTATTTGCTTCTTTATACTGAGTATTTCTGGCATCATGTTTCAATTTAAAAATAAACACTGATAAACTTATATTATTATTCTCAATTTAATTCCATACTAAAAGATGAGTATATTTGGGGCATTACAAACATCCATTTGTGATATTCTTTTAATCCATGGAACAAATTCTTCTGGATAAAATTATACAGACCTGTCATTCTATTTAATGATAGTAAACTTAAGTAATGGAAAAAACGTTACCATCTGGATTTATATGCTATTTAGAAATATCAAAAATCCCCTTAGAGCTGGGGAGATAGTTCAATTGGTGGGACACTTGCCTTGCAAGCTTGAAGACCTAAATCCACATTTTAAAAGAAGGCCAGGCATAGTGGTACCCCTTTGTAACTCCAGATCTGGGAAGGTAAAGGCAGGCAAATTCCCAGAGCTCCCTGGCCAGCAAGCCAAGATTAATCAGTGAGTTCCAGGCAAGGAGAGGTCCTGGCTCAAAAAACAAGGTGGGGCTGGAAAGATAGCTCACCCAGCAAAGGTGGAAACTGCCAAGCCTTATAACCTGAGTTTGTTCCTCAGAACCCCAAGGATGGAAAGAGAGAATTGAGTCCTGAAAGTTGCCATCTAATCACCATCTCTTATCCTTAGACACTGTGAAGTTTTGGGCGAGAAAGTTACAGTCATCAACATCCTTATCCAGAAGATGTACACGAAGCAACTACACTCACATCACAGTTTACATATGCAGGTGGCACATATATGTAAAAATCACAGTTTATATATGTATGTGGCACATGTATGTAAAAATCAATTTAAATATGCAGGTGGCTCATGTATGTAAAAGGCCTAGAACTGCTCCAGATACATAGAAGTACCAGACATCACTGTTAGTTATGATCTGCCATAGATTTTGAAGTCCTAGCCAGGCATGTTGGCACATTCTTTTGATCCCAGCATTTGGGAGGTAGAGCAGGTGGATCTTTGTGAGTTTGAGGCCAGCCTGGTGTACAGAGCAAATTCCAGGCTAGACAGAGCTACAGTGACATTCTGCAAAAATAAAATAAAATAAAATAAATCCTTTCAAGACCTGTTTTTATTTCCTGTCAGTTGCCTTTATGTGAGTTTTCAGTGCTTCTTCTGACTTAATTCCCTCTGTCTCACCTGGATTTAATAAAATAATTTTATCACAAAAATGAAGTATTGCCACTTTTTGAAAGTTGAGATCCATGGACTAGTGAGATGACTCATCAAGTAGCTCTATTTGTGGCCATGCCTAACAATGTGAGTTCAAATCATCCACAAGATGGAAGGAAAAATCAGAACACCACACATATATCATAAAATAAAACAAATTCTACGTTACCATACTTTGGGCTGGGGCAATTGCTCAGCTATTAGAATGCATGCACATGCATTTTTTCTAAAGCTAAGATCCATTAAATAGCTTACATTTGGGGGGACTGGTGAAGATTTTTCTAGACCCTTAAGTTTTTTGTTTGTTTGTTTTGTTTTGTTTTTCAAGACAGGGTTTCTTTGTATTGGTTTGCAGCCTGTCCTGGAACTAGCTCTGTAGACCAGGCAGGCCTTGAACTCACAAAGATCTGCCTGCCTCTACTTCCTGAGTGCTGGGATTAAAGGCATGTGCCACCAACGCCCGGCTGAACTGTAACATTTTTTAATGATCAAAAAATATGACTAAAATAAAATATAAATATTTAAGTACAAATGCATATGTTTTCCATCTCTTTCTTACTAGTCATTGATCAGGTATGTGGCTTGCAAGTGATTTGTCTTCTTATTCTTCCAGCAGAGGACATTTGCTCCTTCCTTTTGTTTTGTCTTTCCTCTCTCCTTCCCTCCCTCCCTTCCTACCTCCTTCCCTCCGTCCCTCGCTCCCTCCTTCCCTCCCTTCCTCCCTCCCTTTCTTCTTCTTCCTACCACCTTTTTTCCTTCTCCAGGTCGTGCCAGAGACTTCTGGGGCTCAAGCAACACTCCTACTTCAGGTACTCCAGTGCAGATGACCACTATATACAGCTCTGTGTTTCATAGAGCAAAACAATTACATTTTCTTAAAGTCCAGTAAATCACTCTTTTTCTTTCACCTAGATATTCTTCTCTAAAATTTATAGTTTCCTATTTCATATTTAGATTTATAATAATTTTGTTTTTTTCAGAAGTGTGTGTGTGTGGAGAGATTGAAACCAGAGTTTTATGCATGCTAAAAAACTATCCTACCACTGAACTGTACCTCTAGCTTGCTCTTTCATTCTTTTACACAAACACTCTCTCTCTCCCCTCGTCCTCCCCTCTCCCTCCATCCCTCTATCCCTCTCCCTCTTTGTGACAGAAAAGCTCAGTCTGGCCTGGAACTTAAGTTTTAAAGTTGATGTATATGTGAGAATACACTTTCAATATATTTCAACAATAATGCAGTTATTCCAGCACCATTTATTGAAAGGATTATCATGATTCTAGTATTCTGTATTTCATACTAAAAAAAAGACAGATTTTTTTATAGTAGGGTTCAATGTCATTCTTCTCTTGATTAAAGAAAACTTAGTTCAGTTGGAATCCATGGTTTTGCAAATGAATGAGTTACATGCAGTTTTTTTTTGGGGGGGTGGGGGGGGAGGTTCGAGACAGAGTTTCTCTGTGGCTTTTGAGGCTGTCCTGGAACTAGCTCTTGTAGACCAGGTTGGTCTCGAACTCACAGAGATCCCATCTGCCTTTGCCTCCTGAGTGCTGGGATTAAGAGTTACATACAGTTTAAGAGACAGGAAAATGTCGGAGGTATGTACTTTACTAAACCTTTCTTTTAATGTGGGCCTGCTAATTGGTGCTATGAATTGTCAGCCTTTTTTTTTTTTTTTCATGCAACACAGTCATAATGGTTCACAATTGGAAGTTGAAATTCTCAAATTCAGAACCAGACTGCAAAATATAAACTCTAGATAATTTTATCCAATCTCTTTGTGTTTTAATTTGCTCACCTACAAAACACAGTAGCAGTGTTCATCTGTTAAGATAATTAAAAATGAGCTAACTTAAGTCCAGCACTTAGAGCATTTGTCAGACATCTAGGAATCGTGATAAATATCTGTGTTAAAGTAGCACGTGTGACTGTGAATCAATAAGAAGATGAATTCATCTAGATAGCAAATGTTTTTGAAGGGCTGTGGGGTAGGGATGAGGGATCACTAAGGGCTGACCCCACAGCCTTACACATGTTAGGGGAATGCCTTATCAGTTATTACCTCACTTCTTGCCATAATTTGGCAGCAATGGTGTTGATGTGTAGCAGCTTGCCTAAATCACATCTTTCCAAAGTGTTCAAATTAGTTTTCAACTTTAAAAACTGTATTTTCTGAGTTAATATTTCAGCAATAATCATAAACAGATTTGTAATAACAATAAACTCTCCCACACAAACTCTGCTAGTTGGGGAAATGGTGGGCAGACCAGAGAGAGATTGCAGGTCATTTTATTTAGTGTTGAGTGAATCCATGAGTATGTTTACACTGGAGAGGGACAGTGAATGTAGCCAATTGTCTAGGTGGAATTTTGTTAAGGAGTGTGTACAATTACAAAGTCATGGTTTTCTTATCTTTACTTTTAAGTCAGTGGATAGTAGAAGTTGGCCAAGTTTAATTGGGTACAGTCTTAAAATATTTATCACTTTCAAAAGAAAGAATGCTTCATCAGTGGAGAATCAGTTAGAAAATTACCACAATACAGTATCAATTTAATAAATTAAGCAATGCATTTAGTTATATTTCTTTATGAATTATTTAAGTAGTGTACTGGATGAAAATAGGTTTCAAACAAAAAACCCTGAGCTGTAGACAAAAGATGTGTCAGCTGGGACTACGTTGCATTCTACAGAATATACCAATTTTCTAAAAGCTTTACCTGAAGGCGTTTGAGCAGGAGAGTCTAGAAAATGATTTCATTCCAACACCAAATATTCCCTAGTTACAACAGAATCAAGTTGAGTAAATACTGTTGAGTATATAATGTTCAGATGCAAGAACTCTCAGAATTGCTTAAAATGTGCAAGGGAAGTGGACCTTACCTCTCCTATTTGTTCCACAAGACCCTTACAAGTGGTAATTTTAAAGCCTTGATTCATTGGTTTGGGCTAATGGGATAACCATTACAAGGTTTATTTTGCTGTGCTAGGCCTGTTTCTTATTAACCAGACTGAGCAGACTTCTAACATCAGTGGGGTGAGAGTTGACAAAGCCAAGTGCAGGCAGATGCTTTGAGAGTGTGGAGCACCTGGAGAGGCACTGTAGGAGGAACATGGTGCTCCAGGAGCTAGTGCCTCAGCAAAAAAATGCAATGTCCTTTCATTCCAGTGGATTCTGTGCATGTGGAAAGGGGGCTTGGTATGGGAGGGTCTTTTGGTTATTTTTCAAATAACCAAAATGCAAATCTGGATCTTCAAGTTAATTGTCCATTAGATCTATTAATTACTTAAAAAAACACTGCATCAGCAAAGCATATTAAAGAATTCATGTAATTCCTATTTCTTTTTAAGGGCAAGTGTGTTTGAGTGTGCATGTGTGCGCGCATGCACATGCATGTGTGTTCTAACAGTTGTTTGTTAGGTAACTAAAACAACAAAGAGTTTTTTTTTTTTTTTTCAACTCACGCTACAGGAGAAAATTAAAGGTTAGATGGCTGTACTTACATCTTCCGGTGTTATTCTCTGGTCTTGTGTTCCTAAACCTAATCTATGTGCTTGTCACTTGAAAACTAATATGGGAGAGATGAGAGTTGGTGAGAGGCAAATCAGATTTGTTCAAGGCATGGCTGGCATCTTACAGGCAAGCCTCTTGGGGGAACTCAGGTATGAGACAGGATGCTCATAGGGAGGCAAATGAGGCACAGGGGCACTAGGCAGGGAGACTGTGCTCTGGATAGCTTCTTCATTGGTGTAAGAGTCATGTCAAAGAATTGGATTTGGAGGGAGTGTCCTGAAAACATAGATCCCAAGAGCTCTGACCTAAGGGTGTTTTCTGAATTTGAACAGACTATTGGAAGGTGGTAGGATTGC
Source organism: Cricetulus griseus (assembly GCF_003668045.3). Taxonomy (NCBI): domain Eukaryota; kingdom Metazoa; phylum Chordata; class Mammalia; order Rodentia; family Cricetidae; genus Cricetulus; species Cricetulus griseus. Next base: position 158,541,641 of record NW_023276807.1, read on the forward strand.
AGAAGACCAAGCTTAATCATCAAAAGGTGACTGGTAGCATGTCTTTAAGGGCACACCTTGTCTTGGTTCCTTCCTGTCTTTGTTCTGTTCCTTGGCTGCCATGAGTTGAGCAGCTGTATCCACTGTGCCCCCTGTCCCTGCTCTTTTGGACTGAAACTACGGAAACTTTCAGCAAAATAAATCCTTCCTCCTTCCAGTTGCCTTTTTCCTGTATTTTGTCCAGTGAGAAAGATAATACAGTTTTCTCAAGTAGGGGAAGGAAACAGTTCTGTTAAGGACCTCACAAAGGGGTACCTCTTGCCACTATTAAACTGGGTGCTGATGGGCATTAAAAAACTGTATTGCTAGAAGTTCTCAGGGCATTCTCCTTGACACATACTGTAATGGGGGAAAGGAAACATGGGCCAAGTCTGCTCCCTCTATCTAGGGAAAGGTTTTCAGCAAAGACCCTTGCAGCATGGTTCACTGGAAGAAGCATGTTCCTACTGCACAGCACAGGCTTTAACATAGATTTAAGATGTAACATCAATTTTAAGAGGATCTCAAAAATCATTTGACTTCTTTCTTACATTTCTTTTGAATTATAGAAATTATTATCAGTAGAATAGTGTTTAGTTATTTTTTCTCCACATAAATAATTCCATTTGTTTATCCTATCCCTTAATTTAAATCCAACTTAGCTGTAATGACTAGGTGCCTGTTGGCCAGAGAACCAGTAGGAAAATTCAAAGAATTTAACGCAACAGAGTTTAATAGGGTGGAATATTTACAGATGTGTGGGAAGGACTAAGGATGATAACAAAGGCTGTTGAAATTAATACTGAAAATAAATATTGACTCCAAGTGCGGGAGCTACAGTGACACATAGGTCACAAGATCAAGGAGAGAGGTATCATGTCATTGGAACTAGGTGAGTGCTAGAACTATGGACAGAGTGGCCCCTGAAAGCATGTAGACATGTCTGTGACTAATGAGGAGGGAGGGAGCTGGTCAACAACCTGGCTTCTTTCTTCCTGCACTGTGTTTATTCCTGGTGCTCCATGTGGCCAAACTCAAAGAGAAGCCAGAGGACAAGCAATTCTAGTCTGTCCACTTAAAGGATGTCATCATGGGTACCAAGCAGAGTGGGCAAGGGTGAAGAATGTATGCTCTTGGGATCCGGCACAGCACTCTCTCTGTGGGCTTTGCTCATGCTGGTTGTTTCTTTTGCTTTCTTTTTATGCTAGGAAATGAACCAAGGGCTTCATATATACTAAGCATATGCTTTACTATTGAGCTACATCCCAGCCCTAAAATGCTTCTTAAAATGAGAAATGACTAATAATTCACTGGAAAATAGAGAGAATGGGAAAATCTTTAAAAAAAATAAATGAAGATAATGAAGCTGGCAAGTTTATAGCAAACTAAGAACAGTGACTCAAAAAGTAGTTACCTCCTAACCTATTAAATATAGATTACAAAGGAGTGACTATAATTCAGTCAGATCTTACAATGAACCTGATAATATCTTCTAGTAGCCTATGAAAATTACTTAATTCTAGCCAGGTGTGGTAGCTGGGCCCTCTATTCCTAGCATTTGGGAGGGGGATGGGGGACATAATTCAAGGCCAGCCTGTACTACAAAGTGAAACCCTATATCAAGCAGTGGAAAGCAAACCCCACATTTAATTCTCATGCAGCAAGGGATAAGGTAAACAGTCAACAGCTGTGGATAACTTGATGAAATTTAACATGGCAGGAAAGGTTTTCATTGTTAATTCAGCTAATAATTACTTAAGATACAGGGTACAACCTGTCATTTTAATTCCTAACCTAAAATTAAAATCTTTTGTAAAAAGATACAATGAGACAAACTGCTTATCCCAGTAAGAGACAAATGAAACAGTGGAGAAAGCCTCCCAATGTCATCATGACTATAATAATCGTACCTGCTTATATTACTAAAGGCTATCCCCATACAGCTGCTGTTCTCTAAACCATTTCTGTCTTTGCAACCCTGCCACTAATTACTGGTTCCAGTCCACATTTTCAAAGGCTCCTTGGCTCTTGATGCATGTACCAAGGGAGCACACACCATGTTCTTAAATGAAACTGAGACTGCTTGGCATCAGTCCTTTTATCTCTCTCTGAGCCATCTTGTTACCTTCTAAAGCATGTCTCGAGCTGCAGCAACACTTGAATTCAATAATGTATATCCTTTCTTCTTCATTACTTTGGTCCCCATCAATAAGTCTTGTGCTCACGACCCCTCTAAAATTCCAAAGAAGTGATTCTTCTACACGTGTTTTTATGGTTTCTTTTTCTTTTTCTGGGTTCTAGAATCGATCCTTAGAAGACACTGAGCAGAGAGCCCTGAGTTATGCAGTCAGAATTGTCTTCCTTCTTCTACCTGTCCTCTGACTTTCAAATACTCACACTTAACTCAGGGTGAATTGTGCCTTATCAGATCCACTCAAAGGCCTCTGGAGGATGTTAAGATGTCAGTTGTGTGGCTAGTATATACCTGACTCTCAGGCTGAGTGTGTAAGGCTTTTATTTAGTGGATCACTCCTTTTATACAGCCACTATTGCCTGAGTCCGCTGTACATGCTATTATAATGGTACAAACTAAGAGGTTACATAATGTATGGCTTAGATTGTCATTAAAATTTCTACAAAAATTGTAATTATTCTACTTATACAACTGTTTTGATCATGATTATTTTCTTTTGGCCTTTGGATTTCTTTTTTCTAAATAGAGCTTAGTTTTTCTGATGGCTTAGGATGCCAAATATTTCCTGTTCTTGTCCATTTGCATATCCTCTTCGTCTTTCTTTGTTAGAGGATAGGGTGTGGTCATCTTTTCCAGAGAAGCCAGAACAATTTTTCTTCAAAATTATTGTATGTGTATGGGTATTTTGCCTGCGTTTTTGTATGTGTTCCATATGCATGCAGTGAGTTCAGGGGCCAAAAGAGGAAGTTGATCCCATGGAATTAGAGTTACAGTCATCAACTGCCATGTGAGTGACAAGAATTAAACCTGGGTCCTTTGGGAGAGCAGTTAATGCTCTTAACCACTGAGCCATCTCTCCAGCCCCTAGAAAAGGCTCTTTTATATTTGTACATTAAAAATAAGCTTTTAGGGCTGGAGAGATGGCTCAGAGGTTAAGAGCACTGACTGCTCTTCCAGAGGTCCTGAGTTCAATTCCCAGCAACCACATGGTGGCTTTACAACCATCTATAATGAAATCTGGTGCCCTCTTCCGGCCTGCAGGCATACATGTAGGCAGAAAACTGTATACATAATAAATAAAAATCTTTAAAAAATAAAAAATAATAAGCTTTTAACAAGTTTATACAGCCATTCAGAATAGTCACTGAATTTGAGACACTGCAGTGGAAAATTTCAAAAAATATTGCCCTCTCTGTTTTCTGATGGAGAAACTGAGGCACTGGGTAGAGACATACATTTCTCGTTGATCATACTAGGAAAGTTTGGCTTGAGCCTTTGGCTCCTTGATTGTTGAATATACTTCCTTCTGAGTGTGTTTTATTCTTTGTGATTGTTCATTTTCATTGTTCAAGTCGGCCAGACTTAGAAGCACCTAGGATATACACCCCTGAGCATCTCTTTGAAGGAGTTTCCAGAAGAAACTAAGGAAAAATGATCTGCCTTGATTTTGAACTTCACTATTCCATGGACTGGGATCCCAGACAAAATAAAGAGGTTTGAAAAGGGGGAAACCAGCCGGGCGGTGGTGGTGCACACCTTTAATCCCAGCACTCGGGAGGCAGAGGTGGGCAGATCTCTGTGAGTTCAAGACCAACCTGGTCTACAAGAGCGAATTCTGGGACAGCCTCCAAAGCCACAGAGAAATCATGTCCTGAAAAACAAAACAAAACAAAACAAAAAAAACAAAAAAAGCAAAAAACAAAAAAGGGGGGGTGGGAACCAGCTGAGCACTAGCACCCCCCACTTTCTGCTTCTTCATTGGTACCTCAAACCAAATGCACTGGAATGTCTTCTGTGATGGTGGACTGTGTCCCTCTGAACTTCGAACCAAAATGAACCCTTCCTCCCTTGAGCTGCTTCTGGTCAGGTGTTTGGCTATCAAAATGAGAAAGCTAATCTCTAGGCTCTCCTTCTCCCAAGTGTTCTAGGATTGCCTCAGTCTCAGTCACTTAATAACCATTGTGTGTTTGTCAGACTGTTTGTCACTGTGACAAACACCTAAGATAACAACTTCAAGGAAGAAAGGTTTGCTTTGGCTCATAGTTTCAGAAGCTAAAATCCACATAAGGGTTGGCCTCGAACTTCTGATCTGGAGTGAGACAGAATACCATGGAAAAGGGCATGGGGAAACAGAGATGCTTTTCTCATGGCATCCAGGAAACAAAAGAGGGATATAGGTAGGGGCTAGGACAAAATAGCCTTTAAAGACTCACTCAGGTGACCTACTTCCCTCAACCATGTTCTATCTCCCACTACTTTCCAATTATGCCATCAAATTTTACATATGTCAATGGATTAATCTATTAATTAGGTCAGAGTCCTTATGGTCCAGTCATCACCCAATTATTTGACTGACAAGTAGGAAACTGAGTCTTCAACACATAAGCCTTTTGGAGGAATACTTCATATCAAAGCTATCCCATGGGGAGAGAAATAGTAATCCAGTAACAGCAATAGAAAAATCAGAGGAATGGATAAAACAGTCCTGACAAAGATGTGATACTACTGTGCACAGGCGAGGCTGAAATATTTGAACTCAATGTTCAGAGATAAAAATTAATAAAAGGCAGGGTTCTAGTTTGCTTTCAGGTGCCGTGATAAAGCACTGACCAAAACCTTGGTGTAGAAGAGGTTTATTTCATCTTCATTTCCAGGTTCATAACTGAGGTAAGTCAGGGCAGAATTCCAATGAGGAAGTCGGAGAAAGGAACAGAAGCAGAGATCATGAAGGAATCCTGCATACTGACTTGGTCCCCATGGCTCACTCAGCCTGCATTTTATACAACGCAGGACCACTTGCTCACTGCGGGCAGGCATGGTATCACATGCCTGCTATCCCAGCACTTGGGAATCTGGGACAGGAAGATGAAAAGTTCACAGCCAGTGTAAGCATCATAGCAAGACTCTGTTATTAAAAATGATGAAGAAATATTTCCCAAGTTTCCCTAAAACACCTGCTACTGGTTTCTAAAACAGTAAAGAAAGAGACACTTAGAGAAAGGGGAAAGATCTCATTAACCCCTCAGGCTGGAATCCAGTTGACCTAATAATCTAAAGGAAACGCCAGGTCTAGAGGGAGTAAAACTACAAAAACATTTACAAAAGAACAAAGCCACAGGAGAACAAACGGGGGAGGAGTGTGACATCCTTCCAGTTGCTTACTGCTTCCCTTGTGAGCTCCCCCCTCCCCACCCCTGCATTGTGGTAAAAACAAGAAGTCCTTCCGAGAATCGCTTTGTTGGTGTTGCTACTTTTCTTGTGTGTAAAGCTTTTTAAAACGCATGTGTCTGTATTTTAGATAAATATTTCAAACAATTTTTACCCCTTCATGTGTTAGAGATAGTTAGCTCTAATTAGTGTTTCCTTGGTGCTTGTGACTTCATACTTAGCTTTGAAGATCAGAAAATCGTGCTTTCGTGCTCATAGCTTGTTTGCCTTTTCCCCCACACTCTGATGTTATCTGGTCATTCTCCTATGTAAAATATCAGCAATGAAAATATTGACTCATGAGTATAAATATGTATAAACACCAGAGTTTTGGACTAGCAGTGAAGTTAAGGAGGAAAGTTCAAAGGTCAGATGGACTGGCTCTGATGTCAGAGTGTGCTGCCAGCTTGTGTAGCTGGTCTTTCTTTGGACCACCAGCTCCAAAATAATGACACAGAGACTTCTTATTAAGTATGAAAGCTTGGCCTTAGGCTAGGCTTATTGCCAACTAGTTCTTATAACTTAACCTGTTTACATTAATCTACATTCTGTCACATGGCTCATTACCTCTCCTTCATACTGTACAACTGACTTCCACTGAGTCTTGTTGGTGAATCTCTGCCTCAGATTCTTTCCCAGAGTTCCCATCTCTCCTTGGAAATCCCACCTATCTACTCCTGCCTAGCTATTGGTGCTGTTCAGCTCTTTATTAAGCCAAACAGGAGGTACCTTGGCAGAGACACATCTTCACAGGGTACAAAAAGGTTATCCCACAAACTTGTGGTCTTGGGACCTCAGTTTCTTCCTCTGTAAAAGGGGGCTAAACATAATACTATATGTATAGCACTTAGCACAGTGACCCTGTGTGACATATATGGATGATATATACATGATAGTGCTTAAGAATGTTGAGTCTGGAGCCAGTCATCACAGATTCAAATCCCAACTTAACTAGCTAGACCAGTTACTTAACTTCTCAGTGACTCTTGCCCTCCATTTGTAAGATGAGAATAATTACAGTGCCCGTCCCAGAGGGTGTTGTGAGGCTCTAAGGAGTTAAATTATGTAAACCCTTTGGAAAAGTGGCTGCCATACAGTAAGTATTCAATAAGATCCAGCTATCACAATGGTTATTGTTATTTGAAAATTGTGCTGTTCAATAAAGTGGCACAGATGAGCATTTGAAATGCAGTCTTGTGCTTCAAGTGAAAAATCACATACTGAATTTTAAGTACTTAATCTAAAAGGAATGCAAAACATCTCGATTTTTGGTTGAATACATGTTGAATTTATGGACATATTCGTGTAAATGAGTTATTAAACTCAATTTTCTGTTTTTACATGTATTTATATGGGTGTGTATGAATGCCTTGCATGCATTTTTACCTTGGTCACAAGGGGAGGTCAGAAAACAACTTCCAAAAGTTTTCTCCTTCCATGCTTTGGGTTCCAGGTTGACAGGTTGACATGCTTTGCAGTACGTGCTTTTACTCATGCAGTCATCCAACCAGCCCACTTGTTTCTCTTTAGTCTTTACATCTAATTACTAGAAAATTTAAAAAGTGTGTGACTCGGATTTGTGTTGATAGTGCTATGTTAGAATATAGAAGGAGTAAAGTAAAAAGTTCATCAGAAAGTTTCCATTTGATTTAATTTGAAATTCAAGATATCTGTAGTATCTTTTTATCACAAATGAAGAAATGTTGAAGAAAATCAAGATAATTGCAAAGTGGTAAGTGAAGCCATTAGAACTGCAGAATATGTTAATGCAATTTTAGATTGCAGCATTGTTTCCTGATCAATGTTACTGCCTTGGGGTGTTTCATTTAGTTTATTACTATATTTTAAGGAACCATAGGTAAACTAGAGTCCTTGGTAAGGAAGGTCGTAGGAAAATGAGTTTCTTGCTGCCTCCCTACAGGAAGGAGAAATTGGGTAATTGGGGTTAGGAGCATGTGGTAGTTTGAAAAAAAAATTGGCTCCCACAGGGAGTGGCACTATTAGGAGGTGTGGCCTTGTTAGAGTAAGTGTGGCTTTGTTGGGGGAAGTGTGTCACTGTGGTGTGGGCATTGAGGTCTCCTATGCTCAAGCTATGCCCAGTGTCACAGACTGCTTCTGTGGCCCAGGATCAAGATGTAGAACTCTCAGCTCCTTCTCTAGCACCATGTCTGCCTATATACCACCATGTCTCACCATGATGATAATGCAGTGAGCCTCTGAAACTATAAGCCACCCCAATTTAAATGTTTTCCTTCATAAGAATTGCCATGGTCACGGTGTCTCGTCACAGCAATAGAAACCTTTACTAAGACAGAGCATATTCAGCCAGGCACTGGTGGTGCACACTTTTAATCCCAGCATTCAGGAGGCAGAGGCAGAGGCAGGCAGACCTCTGTGACTTCAAGGCCAGCCTGGTCTACAGAGTGAGTTCCAGGACAGGTTCCAAAACAATACAAAGAAACTCTGTCTCAAAAAACAAAACGACAACAACAAAAAGACAGAGCATATTCAGCCAAGCAAAGGGAGGACTTAAAGGAAGGCACGTAGATCTCCTCACATTCCTCAAAGTTCTCCATGGGAAAATAGAACTGACCAAATAATTCCAACAGGTACAAGTTACAGAGAGCTTTCAGATTCCATGTATGCAAGAACCAGCTAACAATTAGAATCAACTACAAATGTAACCAACTACCTCACAGAATAGTTAAGACTTTTTCACCACATTAGTCTGAGAATTACAGTGAATGAGGTAGCTGAAAGATACCCAAAGGCTTTTCAAATTCTGAGATGGCACTGTTAAGGATTTGTTACTAATTCTGGAGTAGAGCTGTCAACTCACACATCATGAATAGAACAACGAGATTCCTACGAGTTTTTTTTTTGGGGGGGGATGCACTTTTTACCCCTATTTTATCCTTTACTCTTATGAAGAGTTTTACTCTGCAGCTCAGTCTGGCCCAGGATTTTGCATAGCCAGCCAGACAAGCTGCAGCTGTCTTCTTGTTTCCACCACCTGAGGGCCTGGGTTACAGGCATGTGCCTCTATACCCAGTGTTTTATATATTTTTTTTTTCTAAAACTATAGATGTTCACAGGTACTATTTTGAGGGGGTAAAGGGTTATTGTAGAAGAAGCACATACTGTAGATTAAGGATCTCATTGCTACAGCAGCTGACAGACACCAAAATAGAACTGAGGCAGTGGTGGTGCGGCTAATAGACACTGCAATTGAACTAAGGTAGCGGTTGCTAGCTCTCTCTCCAAGGCCCCAGATCTCTTCCCTCCTCCCATTATCACTGCTGTTTTCACCATCCCCACACCATTTCTGTTCTTGCAACTGAATGATTCATGGAACTTGCCTCACTCATCATTCCTATTCCCCCACAGTTTCACTTTGTCTTTGAAGACTTCTCTTGCTCTGCGTCTATTTTGTGACTTTGCCAACTTAGATCCTCCCACCTGCAGCGCTCAGTCCTCATTTTCTCAACCACAGTTTCATTAGAGGAACGATTGGCTCAGGGGTCTTGTCCTTGTTGTTTGCTTTCTTCAAGCCAAATTAAGATCAAACATGGACAGACACTCCTTGTATCAACTGGTAATTAATTTGTTTTCTGTTCGTAAAGAATACACAAGGAGGTGTGACTGAAAAATAGTGGAAGGCTTTATTTGACTTGGTTCTGGAGAGGACTAGGAAGTTCAAGAACATGAAAATGACATCTGCTTGGTTTCTGGTGTTCGCCTCATGGCAGGAAACCAAGTGGAACTCTTGAGAAAAGGAATAGGGAAGACGAGGCACATGTAAGAGAGAAGGACTAAACCCCTGATGTGTTTAACCCACCCCAGAAAGAAAACTTTAACCCACTCACAAGGGCTCTCCCCTTGGAATGCCCAAAGACCTCAGTTAGGTCCTCTCTCCCAACATTGTGACGTTGAAGAATTAAACCTCAACACAAGTTTTGGTGGAGCTAACCCAGGTTTCGAATAACTGGGCCTGGAAAGTTGTAACTGAGACGGAATGTTCAGACTAGAAGCAGATGTGGGTGGGACTGGAAGTTTTTGGTATGTCTGTTATCTCCACTGAAGATGAAAACCGTGGTGTCCAGGCTCAGAAACGCAGGAGTACACTTCAGTTTGTTTATTGTTAGAAGAGAGAGAACTAATGATAACAATGTAGCATTTGGGAGGCTGAGGCAGGAGTATTTCTTCAGGATGGAGGTTAGCCTGGGCTATGTAGTGAGTTTCAGGCCAGCCTGAACTACAGTGTGAAACTTTTTCTCAGAAAAAATAAAAACAGACAAGCAAATAAACCCCAAGAAATTAAGGTTTTGTTGTTTGGTGTGCTCTAGGACCTTTGTATTTAAAGTATAATCCATGGACCAGCCACACTGTTGTTTCCTAGAAACCCCCATTTCCAGGCCTGTTCAAGATTTATCAAATGGTAACCTACATTTTAATCAGATTTCCCAATGACTTGTATTCATTTATTTTAAGAAGAGGTCAAGAAAGAATTTCTTTGGCTTAGAGGTCTGTAAATGCTTTTTATAGGAAACTTCCAGCCATATGAGAACCAAGTTATAAATTATGTGTGTCCCTTGGTCACTCTACCAGTGTCACTCCAGAGCCTATTGTAAATGTAAATTCCCAGGTTCCTGTTTCAGACCTAATGGATCAGATAATCTCAGCTTGGAGCATGGAAAGCCACCAATCTAAGTTCCAGAAGGCCTTGTTAGTAATTCTGACACATTAGTGAAATACCATCATCTTAGATTTCCTTATTTTTGTATGATGAAATATTCTTTCTTTTTCAACTCTTACCTCAAACAGGAAGTGATTTTTGTTGAAGCACAATTTCCAGATCAACAAAGAAATGCTTGAAGAAGTCTGAGAACATGGATTAAAACAACTACAGGCCTAAGCACAAATTTAAATATTTTTTCCCCAGAGAAGCTAGCCAAGCAGGGAAGCTGCTGGCATTTTGCCAAGACTTGAGTGGCTAAACCTTCCTAGAAACCGACTGGCAAAACTTGCATTTTTTAAGATGAACTACATAGACAAGTGACTTTGCCAATACTAATAAAAGCACTGTCCTAGCATGTGTGGGGACAAGAATTCTGTGCATGATATTAATAAGCGGATGATTCATTGTGCGTTTCTGATTAAGGACTTTATTTGGTTCTTTAATATTGACATTAGTGTTTATTGATTGACTGTGTGACAGATACTATAAGGTCCTCTGAAAATTATCTCATTATTAGTGCCATGTCAAAATAAGGAAGTTGGGCCGAGGGAGGTTATAGCTATTTGTTCCATTTCATGCACAGTCTGATGGTGATACTGGGATTGAAAGGCAGGAAGTCTGACCCCAGAATATCCCCACTTAATCAAAACACCTTTCTTCAGTAAAGAGAAACTCGTCCGTATCAAATATTCAGAGGTTTGGTGTATGTAAGCTTTTCCTCAACTGTGACCAAACTACCAGACAGAAATGTCTTAAAACAAGACATTTAGTTTGGCTCATAATTTTTCAGGATTCAGCCTGTTGCAGCTGGGGAAGATGTAGGAGAGCAACTCATGCCATGACCAAAAGGAAGCAGAAAGAAGAAGCCAGCACTCCACTGCCTTTCCTTTGTGTCCCCTTTGTTCCACCAGAGCTCACAGCCCATGGGAGAGTGTTACCCACATTCAGGATGTATTTTCCCCTTCAATTAATTCTCTCTAGAAACACCCTCACAGAAACACACCAAGATATGCCTCAAACTCCTGGGTAATTCTAAATCCAGTGATGATGAAGTCATTATCGTTATAATGGAGTGCCCATTTCAGAGTATGGCTTTTAGTTAAGTTATTTTATAGTTTTTATAAAGTCTTAAGCTAACGAATATTGTCTATCTATTATCTATTATCTATAATCTATTTGCAAATATAGGGGGTCTGGATCCTCCCTGATTAATGCCATCAAAATCAGGTGACCAAAGAAAGCAATCAGGCACATTGAACTTATAAAGGATATTGTTTTTAATAAAAATAATACTACTGTAAGCATACTACATATTGTTGTGAGTCCTGACTGAATGGTTATGTTCTCATGGTAGGCATTTTCAGGTGAGGGTCACCTGGCTCCAGCTGAGGAGACGAGAAGAGATAAATTTAAGAACCAGAGAAGGTATCTATCTATCTATCTATCTATCTATCTATCTATCTATCTCCTCAGATTGAATTATTTTTTTTAAGTATCCTGAGATGATTGCAAGTTTCCCTCTCCCTGATGTATATGTGAAAAAAAGATTGTAGAAGGAAAATCAGGCAAGTTGGAAGAAAGTTATAAAAGTAGGTAAAAGTTCTTTTACGTTTCTTTTTCCTTTCAGTCACAGTAGATTGTGGAGCTTTTGAAGTACCTGCTTAGATATTAACAAGAATGGGTAATGATTAAGAATCTTATTCTTCATTTAGATGGCCACTGCATATAAATATAAAATAAAGCTTCTGGGAATTTCCAGCTTTGATCCAGTCTCTCTTCTGTAGGTAGCTTCATGAAACTAAGTAAAGGTTTGCATGCTTGACATTCTTATCAAGTCACTAATTCATGTATGAATATATTTATTTATTCAACGAACATTCACTACAGACCTCTGTTCCTGCCTGATGCTGTGTGTAGTATATGCCAAGTTACAATGACAAGATTGCTGCCCACAAAGAGCTCATTGTGATGGTTGCACAACTGCAAATCTTCTGACACCCATTAATTGTACAATTTAGGTTGGTAAATCATATTATATATAAAATAGGCCTCAGAATTGCTTCAAATGAACACATATAACTCCTGTTTATTATTCAAAACCAGAAAGAAGGGGCCATAACTCAGTCCTGGAAGTGTGGAAGGGGACTGCCAACAATCAGTTAAGTCTGAACTGAAATCTTAAGGAACAAAAAAATTTACTGGCAATGGGGTATATGATAATTCAAGCAGAAGCCACAGGGGAACAAAGTCACATAGGTGAGAAATGTGTTGTTTCCTTCCCTCCCTTAGTGTGTGTGTGTGTGTGTGTGTGTGTGATGCGCAAGAGCCTTAGGAGGGACGTTGACTAGAGAAGATAGCCAGAGGTGATAAGTGAGCCTTTGGAAATGGCCAATCACTGGAGGGTTTTATTTTAATGAGGAATTAATTTAAATCGCGATCAGACTTGTTTTAGAGAAAATGCGGGCATAATGACATAATGGATCAGTCTCTTTGGTGGGGAGGGGTGTCAGAATAACCTGTGCTTGGGCCTGTGATCATCTCTGATCGTTTGAATACTAGACGTAAACAAACACAAAAACAAGAATCAAAAGAAAACCGTAGTTTTGTTTCCTAAACGCCAAGCACTGTATTGCTCGCTTGGTCCTAAAGGCATAGCATTCCAGCAGCCGGGAACGGTAAAGCAGATTGCTGAAAGATTAACGTTGGTGTGGAGTTGTTGAAAGGGGGTTAGTGAATAGGACCTGCTGGTCCACCTTGGGTGGTGGCGAAGTTTGGCGGATTGTTTTCTCTTTGTTGTCAAAGGGATAGAACTCAGTGCCTCGCACAAGCTAGCTCGGCGCACTATCGCCTGGCAACGTGCATTTAAAGGGGGAAAATGTTAGTAAGGCTGAATGTAGCGGGGGATACTCCAGGTTCTTCAAGACTTTAGGCAGGGAACTGGGTTCTCCCATTTAAATGATGGCTCTGAATACATTTGCAGGGCAAAAAGAAAAAAAAATAAGAAGGAATAAATAATTACAGCATTTCCAACAAAGCCATTTATTTCCTGACGGTTGTAAAGCTTTTGTGCCTTAACCACAAAACAGAACCGACAGGAAAACCGCCAAATAGACTCTCTGTCTGCCCCTGTTCCTCTGCTCCTACCAACACCTACCCCCTTTGCCAGCTTCCGGGCGGAATCTTTTTTGCTCGTCGGTGCAGTTGAACTGCGGGACCAATTTCAACAACACAATCCGGAATCGTCAGCATGGCGGCCGCCATACGATACCTCGGCAGAGGTAAGACAGCCGGAGTTCTTTCGTGGGAGGTAGATCCAGAACGGCGTCTCTTGTTGTAGCAGAGTACACGCCAGAATCTGGCAGGCACGGGCCAGCTGTAGGTACTCGAAGTGCCTCCATGCTCGTTCTGGCGTCACTAGTTAAAAGCTACCCTCAACTCAACGCAAGGTTTCTCTCTTGGAGCAGGTCGCTCTGAGGGTGAAATGGGGGAAGAAAATACATTGTCCTTTCAGTCAGGGGTGAGGACTACAGGGCTGGCTTCTGCCCTGAGTGTGGGATAGAGGGTGGGTTCCTTTTGATATGCGAGTCCTGAAAGGGGGAAAGTGGTATATAAAGTGATTTACATCTGTCAGCAATTGAACCTTTATTTTTGTTTGTTGCCGCTTCGTGAATACAGGTGATTCCAGTTCTTAAATTTACAGACGTTATGTAATTTAGGTCATGTTTATCATTTGGAGACCAGTTCTGTAGTGTTTCTTTTTCAGTAACAAGTAAGGTCCAATTGGTTAGAATGACAGGTCCTCTATTACCATGCCTTTTTTCTTTTTAAAGGACAGTAATTATAAATATCGTTATCCAATTAAATCAGGACTATATGTTGATGAAACAGCCGTCATCACTCCATTTAAAGGGAAGAAGCAAATCCCACTGGGCGTGTGGCTAAATTTGTCTATTAAACGTCAGGGGAAAAACCGAAGTTTGTGATTTTTTTTTGTGGTGTTGGTTATGGAACCTAGAGCCTCAAGCATGCTAGGTAAATCTCTACCAGTGCGATAAAATAAATTTAATAAATAAAATAAGAATTTAATAAATAAAGTCAAAGAAAAAAACCTTAAGCTGATTGTGGTGGTACAAGTGTCTAATCCCAGCGCCGGGGAGGCAAAGTCCGCAGGATTAACGCAGTTTGAGGCAAACCTGGACTATATAGTGAGTTCTAAGCCAGTCTGAGACTCTATTTCCAGGCTCTTAATATTTAAAAAAGGAATTTAATCATATCACTCCTATGCTCAGAACTCTGAAAACCCTCCCCCAAGTTCTTCCAATGGCCTATACCTGCACTGTCCATTTTGTTTACTCACTACTGAGTACTTCAAATATGGCTAATTTGAATTCAGAGTGTCATATATGTTAGGAATAAAGTGTGAGGATTCCATGGGGGGTTGGGGGCCGGACGACGACGACAAACATGCCAGGCAGACAGAACTTAAGTGAGAAATTTTATTAGAAAGGGAAGGGCGGGGAGGAAAGAGAAAAGAGGTAAAGAGACAGAGAGAGGACAGAAGAGAAGAGGGAGACAGGAAAAATCCTGTCTGCCCTAGGGGAACAGCGGGGAAGAGAGGGAAAGACAGAGGGAAAGAGAGCATAAGTGGGCAGAGTTCTTTCTTTTAAAAGGGTCCTTTGCACCTGGGCAGACCAAGGTACTGCCTGAGTGCATTCTGCCTGGTGATGACAGGAGCAGGCCAGCATAATGCTTGATCTTTACAATATACATTATAAGATTTTTTTCATGTGTATGTATACATGGTATATGTATCAGGCTTTCTTGGACCATCAGCCCCCAAATCATAACACGAGACTTATTATTATTTATGAATACTTAGCCTTATCTTATGCTTGTCCCACTAGCTCATATAACTTAATTTAACCTGTTTATCTTCATCAATGTTTTGCCTCAGAGCTTTTTACCTTTCTGTTGTGGAATATTACTTTAACTATGTAAAGGTGTGTTACATTTGCTTATACTCCTTTTTTTTTTAAAAAAAAACATGTAAAATGTGTTATATTTGTTTATGCTATATTTGTTTAATTATGTAAAGATGTGTTGCTGTTTTACCTTACCTGCCTAAGGCACCTGATTGGTCTAGTAAAAAACTTGAATGACCAATAGCTAGGGAGAAGAGGGATAGGCGGAGCTGGTGGGCATAGAGAATAACACTTACCATTTGTTTAATATAACCACTTTTATTTAGTGCCTTCTGGTTTTATTTATGAACCCATTCCTCTCCTAAAGACTATAAAGACAATTTTTTTTCTCTATTTTGAAAAGCTTTTATCACTCACCTGTCAGTGGGGGGTTTTCTCCCTCTGTACTTGGGATTTTGCATGAGTTTGTTGTCAAACAATTTTGTTTGTCTTATCAATCTGTCTTTCTGTATTTGTGCCACTACCAATGTGTAGAACCACCATAACTTTATAACATCTCTTTTAAATCAATTTTTCTTAGCTTACAAAGAAATGGTTTTCAATGATACTTCCATACATACACAATTATACTTGGCTCTTTCTTTTCATCCCCTACACTACCCTTCTCCTCCCTACCCCTTCTTATAACAAGTCCTGATCTGGTAGGGCAAATTTCCCACTTTATTCTGATTTTAGAAGAACTCGAACAACTCTGAGAATGTATCATTTTTAAAATGAATAAATAAAATAGAAACTATTTTTAAAATATAGGGGTATATATGTTCATATTCCATATTAATAAAATTAATCTATTGAACTTAAATTAGATTAAGGTAAAAATAGATGAAGAGGGTGTAAAGACTCATGCCTGTAATCACACATTACTTATAGTTCAATCCAGCCTGGGCCATACTTATTGAGTTCCAGGTCAGACTAATCAACAGTGCACTCCTGTCTCAAACACAACTGAATAGAAAAGTTACTAGACATTAGATGCTTCTGTTTGCGTTTAATTTCTCTAAGTGTGATTTCTATATTTTACCTTTCCTTTTAGTGGTGATGCTTACCGAATTCAGGGCCTTGTACATCCTAGGCCAGGAACTACGATTAAGCTATGCCCTACCCCTATTATTGGATATTTTATATGTTTGTGTGTATGTGTTTTTGTTTTTGTATTCATGTTGGGGGATGGGTGCATTGCTGGTGTAGAGGTCAGAGGACAACCTTTGGTTGTTCCTTAGACATCTACTACCTTTTGTTTGAGACAAAGTCTGTTATTGGCCTGGAACTTCTCCATATATAGGTCAGGCTAGCTAGCCCACAAGCTTCCAGGGATCTGCTTCCTGACATCTCACTATTCCTGGGATTGTAGGCATATGCCACCACATCGAGTTTTTCATGTGGATACTGGAGAGATCCAAATTCAGATTCTCTTGCTTTTGAAGCAGCCTCCATAATTACATGGAAAAAAAAAAATTCAGCCCGTAGTCTTACACTTTTTAACAATGTTAAAAATCATAAAATATTAGTTGCTTTTGTTTTGAAAATACTGATTTTTAGAATGTAAAAAATATATGATCTGATGATTAATGTTATATTTTGCTTTTCTTCCAAGTCTTGACACAACACCAAAGGCACTGTCTTTCCAAGGCAGCTTATCAGGCCCCTCCTTGCCCCTGCTCTGTCAATGTGCTCTGGACCCACAGACATTTTGCTGCTGCTGCTGCTGCTAAAAAGTAAGTTTTTTTTTTTCTTCAGTTGCTTCATTTACTATTAAAGTTCCGATTAAAACTGTAGTAATATAAAGATTTGTAGTTATAAAAGTTCATTATCTGTGCTCTTTGACCTTGGTGTTCTGAGGGAAAGATTCAAATAATGGCAGCATTTATGAACCTCTTGAGCTAATTACTCGCCACTGCCTTTTTGAGCTGTTGTACTATGTTCATTTTAAGAGAAGGAAATCAAGGTGCCAATAATGGCTCTGTTTCGTTCCTTGTTGCTGTAAAATACCCTGACAGAAGCTACTTAGGAGGGAAGGGTTTATTTGACTGACAGTCCCAAGTCCCATCCCATCATTGTGGGGTAATTGGGGTGTCAGGAACCTGAAGCAGCAGCAGCAGCACCCACAGTCTAGAGCAGAGTGAGTGTGTGTTCTTTCCTGTACTTACCTGCTCCCCCATTTTCATTCAGTTGGGGGCCCAGCCTGTAAAATGGGCAAGTATGCCTATCCCAGCTAACCCACTTAAGAGACTCTCAGTATGACTGTGGGCCAACACAACCCAGCAGATCCTCACTGAGACTCTTCCCAAGTGGTTTAGATGGTTTCCAGTTGACAGTTAAAACTAAACATCACATTGAGATTCCAGAGCCAGTCCCTAGCAGAGGCCCAGAGCAAGTCAGAATAAGGATTTGAACTTAAAGAGTTTAGTTCTGAAACTGGATTTTTCCTGCTCTTTATAATTAGATGTTACAGAATTACTGGTACTGTGATTTTATATTGGAATGTCAGATTTTTAATGTTTATTGTGATACATAGAAATACACACATATAAATATCTATTTTTTATGTAGACTTTCAATATATGGAAATAGAAAGGGCTGAAATTTGTTCTCATAGCTTCTGATTACCAAGAGTAGAAAGCTGGTTTTATATGGAGTTAGAGTTTGATTTTTCTCCATTGATGGTCCTGCCATTGAACTGAATGAGAGAGGGACTGAAAGGCCAATGCTGGTTGAGCTCTTGGGCTTAAGGCTCGTGACATCTGTTTGGTGGCCATAACACTAACTGGTTTTTCTCCCAAGAACACTGATATTAATGAAGTGCAAAACAGTATCATCTTTTTACTGGATGTCCTTTTCCCTAATGCCACCATTTCTGTAATTAAAAGAAATGGCTGAGGAAGTAATAATTAAACGCCACAGCACTATAGGATATTACCAGTTAAAATTTACAGAATTCTTGTGTGCTGTATTGTAATAATAAGTCTTTCTCCAAGCCACCCAAGTCCTGCTTCCACATGGGCACTTTCTGCCAGGCTGCCCAAGTTCTGCCTGCCGCCACGTTAAGGTCCCAAGTAACACACAGAGACTTATATTAGGTACAAATGCTGCTTGGTCAGTGACTAGGATTTCTCATCTGCTAGCTCAGTCTTAATTATCATAAATCTACATATTTTATAAGACTTATGTAGGACACCTTCCACTGGCGTTCACATCCCAGGATCACATGGCGGCTCAGAGCAGAGAGCAGGAGGAAGAGCAAAAGGGATGACTTCCTTCTTGCCCTTGATTATATATGATTCTCCCTGCTATGTCACTTCCTGCCTGGATCACCACTTCTTTACTACATTTCCCATTTCCCAGAATCCTCCTTGACTCCTAGTCCCACCAAACTTGCTGCCTCATTGTCCAAACAGTATTTTATTTATCATCCAATAAGACAAACACATCCACAGAAGCACTTCCCCCATCACTGTATACTAATTATAATTGAGCACAGTTCATATAGTTGTTCATTTAATCTTCACAACAGTTAGAAGTACAGATACTATGATGAGCATTTCTCAAATGGAGGAATGGAAGCCTGAAGATTACATTTCATGTGGGTTCTAGGACCTAAATTTCAGTACTCGTGAACAACGAAGTTCAGTAGTAATATAGAACAATATAACCCATAGTTAGACGGCATGGATGGAAGATTTGTTGTCTGACTTCATGTTATCTGTCATGACTAGCCTAAGAGAGTAGAATCAGTGGCTTTGGAGGGCAGTAGGGTCTGTCAAATACAGTTCAAACTACAGAATCTTTCCTTTTAATGAATTTTGTTAGAGTACAAGCCTTAGGTTATGGGATATCCAAAATGAAAACTGAAGTGTAGGGAATTTTAGAAGAATTTGTAAATTTCCTGTTGTTTAACATATTCTTATTTTCATAAACTTAGCCAAAGCAGTCTCTATCCTTTGTATGTTAAGCACTACACAGGATGTTGGTAATGTGAATATGAGCCAGGTACCTGTTTTGTTGTTCTGCCCTTGAGTATTTTAAAATGAACTGACAGTAACATAAAAATTTGCTTTTTGAGCTGGTTGATGGTGGTCCATGCCTTTACTCCCAGCACTTGGGAGGCAGAGGCACATGGATCTATATGAGTTTGAGGCCAGTCTGCTCTATAGAAAGAGTTTCAGGACAGCCAGGGCTACACAAAGAAACCTTGTCTTGAAAAAAAGAAAAAAATTGTTTTTTTTTGTCTTTAGAAGTCATTATTTTAAATGAATTAGTTCCTGATAAGCAATTAAAGATGTATAAAGTTTAGACAGTGAGAAGTAGGTGGCCTTTCTGCACCTGTGGTTTAACCATTGAATTATAATGGTATATGCATTTTTAACTATGCATTTCTTGTTATTTGTATAAGTAGTAGGGCATAAAGCAAGCGTCTTGCTTGTTTTTAACAATATGCTGTGGATATAGATTCATATAGTGCTGTCTAGTTATTTTAACTATATAATATTTAGCTGTATAAATGTACTATAATTTATGTAATTTAACTTTCTAATATTTCATTAATATAATGATCCTGTACTTAATAACTATGTAAAAGTCATGTATCTTGTCATGTATAATGGAAGTATTTGAAGTGTAAGCTTTGAGAAGAAAAATTCTTTGGTCAGAAAATGTATATATTTACAATTTTGAAAGATGATCTGAAATTACCTTGTTAGTTGTATTGGTTCAGTAATAGAGCACTTGCCTAGCACTTCTAAGGCTCAGAATTCCATCCCTAATGCCAAAAGGAAGAATGAAAGAAACAATTTGTCAGTTTGTATCCTTACTAGCAAGTGTTATTAGAATGTATTTCTTTGGTTTTTCCAGACAGGGTTTCTCTGTGGCTTTGGAGTCTGTCCTGGAACTAGCTCTTGTAGATAAGGTTGGTCTCAAACTCACAGAGATCCACCTGCCTCTGCCTCCCAAGTGCTGGGATTTAAAGGTGTGCGCCACCACCACTGTAGAATATATTTCTTTATTTAGCATAGTCACATCTACCATCTTTTTTAGTTTATAGGTAATAAATGGAGCTGTGATTTTTTTTTTAAACAACATTTAAGAGACATTTCTTTTTCTTTTTTTCTTTTTTCTTTTTTTTTTTTTAATTTAAATTAGAAACAAGCTTGTTTCACATGTCAATCCCAGTTCCCTCTCCCTCCCTCCCTCCCCTGCCCTCCACCAATCCCCATCCCATCCCCTTTCTGCTCCCCGACCCCCCCCCCAGGGGGTGTGTGAGGCCTTCAACAGGGGATCCTCAAAGTCTGTGATATCATTTGGAGCAGCACCTAGCGCCCCCCCCCCCATGTCTAGGCTGAGAGAGTATTCCTCTATGTGCAATGTGTTCTCAAAGTACATTCGTATACTAGGGATACATACTGATCCACTATCAGAGGCCCCATAGATTAACCAGCCCTATCATATCATCTGAAAATAGTGGAAGTTTGACTTCTTCTTTTCCAATTTGTATCCCTTTTGATCTCCTTTTGTTGTCTTATTGCTCTAGCTAGAACTTCAAGTACTATATTGAAGAGATACGGAGAGAGTGGACTTTGGACTTGTTCCTGATTTTAGAGGAATCGCCTTGAATTTCTCTCCATTTATTTTGATGTTGGCTGTTGGCTTGCTGAGTATTGTTTTTGTTATGTTTAGCTATGTTCCTGTTATCCCTGATTTCTCCAAGATCCTTATCATGAAGGGGTGTTGGATTTTTGTCAAAGGCTTTTTCAGCATCTAGTGAGATGATCATGTGGTTTTTCTTTTGCTGTTTTTTTTTTATCATTTTTTATTTGAATTAGAAACAAGATTGATTTACATGACAATCCCAGTTCCCTTCTCCCTTCCGTCCTCCCTTACCACCCCTCTCAACTAAAACCCTACCTATCATATACCCTTTCTTCTATTCTTCACCTGACTCAACCTTTCTGCTCCCTCATGACCTCTGCATCCTTCCTCTTCTTCCCTTCTCATTCTTGTAGCTCCCTCCCCCCTATTCCCATGTTCTCAATTTGCTCAGGGGATCGTGACCCTTTCCCCTTCTCCAGGGGAAAATATTTGTCTCTTTTAGGGTCCTCCTTGTTTACTAGTTTCTCTGGCAGTGTGGATTGTAGGCTGGTAATCCTTTATTCTATGTCTAAAATCTACATATGAGTTAGTACATATCATGTTTGTCTTGTTGTGATTGGGTTACCTTGTTCAGAATGGTTTCTTCTAGTTCCATCCATTTTCCTGCAGATTTCAAGATTCCATTATTTTTTGTTTTTTGTTTTTCCCCTGGCTGAGTAGTACTCCATTGTGTAAATGTACCATATTTTCTCTATCCATTCTTCGGTAGAGGGGCATCTAGGCTGCTTCCAGTTTCTGGCTATTACAAATAGTGCTGCTATGAACATTGTTGAACAGATGTCCTTGTTGTATTGAAGGGGTCAGCTCCCCATTTCGGCAGCCATAACAGCCGAACATGTGCTTGCCATAACTTTGCCTTGGTCACTTAGAGGTCAGATGCCTGCCTCGTGTCAAGGAACCAATCAGAAGTTAGCTGGTGGTGCTATGCTTTATGGCTCTGGGTGTGCTTTACGGACAAGCACACAGCAATGACGCAGAGAGCATAGCAACCACCCTGGGAGGGCCTATGGGCCATAACAACCAGTTGACCAATCAACACAGGGCAAACCCTCCAAGCCTGGAGGCGCACCAATCCTGAGCCTGTGCATACCCCTAGACACTTCCCTTACGCTGCCCTATAAAGATCTGTATGCAGCGGCTTCAAACTGTCTTTGCTAGCCGTCCACCATGGTGGGTGGGTCAAAGACCCGAGCTAACATGGGGTTAGCTCGTTAAACTACAATAAAGCCTCATGCAATTTGCATCAAGCTTTTGCCTCCATTCTGTGATGGGGTGGCCTCGGTTCGGAGCTAAGATCCTGGAAGCTTGAGCTTTTCGAGGGTCTTACAGTATGAATATGCTTCTTTTGGGTATATGTCTAGGAGTGGAATTGCTGGATCTTGTGGTAGAATGATTCCCATTTTCTTGAGGAGTCGCCATACTGATTTTCAAAGTGGCTGTACAAGTTGGCACTCCCACCAGCAGTGGAGAAGTGTTCCCCTTTCTCCACCTCCTCTCCAGCATAAACTGTGATTGGTGTTTTTGATTTTAGCCATTCTAACAGGAGTAAGATCATATCTCAGAGTTGTTTTGATTTGCATTTCCCTGATGGCTAAGGATGTTGAACACTTTCTTATGTGTCTTTCAGCCATTTTAGATCCCTCTATTGAGAATTGTCTGTTTAGTTCTGTACTCCATTTTTTAATTGGATTGTTTGGTGTTTTGGAGACTAGCTTTTTGAGTTCGTTGTATATTTTGGAGATCAGCCCTCTGTCAGATGTGGGGTTGGTGAATATCTTTTCCCAGTCTGTGGGCTGCCTTTTTGTCTTGCTGACTGTGTCCTTTGCCTTACAGAAGCTTCTCAGTTTCAGGAGGTCCCATTTATTAGTTGTTGATCTTAGTGTCTGTGCTACTGGTGTTATGTTCAGGAAGCGGTCTCCTGTACCAGTTGATTCAAGGGTGTTTCCTACTTTATCTTTTAATAGGTTCAGTGTGGCTGGGTTTATGTTGAAGTCTTGGATCCATTTTGACTTAAGTTTGTGCAAGGCGAAAGGCTTGGGTGTATCTGTAGTTTTCTACATGTTGGCATCCAGTTATGCCAGCACCATTTGTTGAAGATGTTCTCTTTGTTGCAGCATATAAATTTGGATTGTTTGTCAAAAATCAGGTGTTTGTAGGTGTGTGGGTTAATATCAGGGTTTTCAACTCTATTCCATTGGTCTACCTGTCTATTTTTGTGCCAATACCAAGCTGTTTTCAGGACTATAGCTATGTAATAGAGCTTGAAGTCAGGGATGGTGATGCCTCCAGAAGCTCCTCTGTTGTACAGGGTTGTTTTGGCTATCCTGGGTCTTTTGTTTCTCCATATAAAGTTGAGAGTTGTTCTTTCAAGGTCTGTGAAGAATTGTGTTGGGATTTTGATGGGGATTGCATTGAATCTGTAGGTTGCTTTTGGCAAGATTGCCATTTTTACTATGTTGATCCTACCTATCCAAGAGCATGGGAGATCTTTCCATTTTCCTGTATCTTTAATTTCTTTCTTTAGAGACTCCAAATTCTTATGGTACAGGTCTTTCACTTTTTTGGTTAGTGTTACCCCAAGGTAATTTATGTTGTTTGTGGCTGTTGTAAAGGGTGATGTTTCTCTGATTTCTTTCTTCACCAATGTGTTTTCTGTTTATTAGGGCTACAGATTTTTTTTTTTTTTTGAGTTAATCTTGTATCCTGCCACTTTGCTGAAGGTGTTTATCAGCTGTAGGAGTTCCCTGGTAGAGTTTTTCGGGTCACTTATGTAGACTATCATATCATCTGCAAATAGTGAGAGTTTGACTTCTTCCTTTCTGATTTGTATTCCCTTGATATCCTTTTGTTGTCTTATTGCTCTAGCTAGAACTTCAGGGAAAATATTGAGGAGGTATGGAGAGTGGACAGCCTTGTCTTGTCCCTGATTTTAGAGGAATTGCATTGAGTTTCTCTCCATTTAATTTGATGTTGGCTGTTGGCTTGCTGTGTATTGTTTTTGTTATGTTTAGGAATGTTCCTGTTATCCCTGATTTCTCCAAGACCGTATCGTGAAGGGGTGTTGGATTTTGTCAAAGGCTTTTTCTGCATTTAGTGAGATGATCATGTACTTTTTGCAGTTTGTTTATATGGTGAATTACATTGATAGATCTTCATATGTTGATCCATCCCTGCATTCCTGGGATGAAGCCTACTTGATCATGGTGGATGATTTCTCTGATGTGTTCTTGGATTCAATTCAGTATTGTATTGAGTATTTTTGCATCCATGTTCATGAGGGATATTGGTCTGTAGTTCTCTTTCTTAGTTGTGTCTTTGTCATGGGTACCAAGGTAATTGTAGCCTCCTAAAAAGAGTTTGGCAATGACTCTTCTGCTTCTATTGTATGGAACACTGTGAGAAGAATTGGTATTAGCTGTTCTTTGAATTTCTGGTAGAAATTTGCACTGAAACCATATGGCCCTGGGGTTTTTTTTGGTTGGAGACTTTTAATGACTGCTTCTGTTTCATTAGAGGACTGTTTAAATGGCTATCTGTTCTTGATTTAATTTTGGTGATATCTATCCAGAAAATTGTCCATTTCCTTTAAATTTTTTAAATTTTGTGCAGTATAGGCTTTCAGAGTATGACCTGATGATTCTCTGGATTTCCTCAGTGTCTGTTATTATGTCCTCCTTTTCATTTCTGATTTTGTTAATTTGCATGTTCTCTGTCTGCCTTTTGGTTAGCTTGGGTAAAGGTTTGTCTATCTTGTTGATGTTTTTGAAGAATCAACTCTTTGTTACATTGATACTTTGTATTGTTTTCTCTGTTTCTAGTTTGTTGATTTCAGCCCTCAATTTAATTTTTTCCTGGAGTATAGTCCTCTGGGGTGAGTTTGCTTCTTTTTGTTTTAAAGCTTTCAGCTGTGCTGACTCTTCTCCAATTTCTTCATGTGGGCACTTAGTGCTATGAACTTTTCCTCTTAGTACTGCTTTCAAAGTGTCCCATACGTTTGGGTATGTTGTGTCTTCATTCACATTGAATTCTAGGAAGTCTTTAATTTCTTTTTTTTAATTTCTTCCTTGACCCAGTAATGTTGCAATTGTTCATTGTTCAATTTCCATGAGTTTGTAGGGTTTCTGCAATTTGTGTTGTTGTTGAATTCTAAAGCATGATGGGTCTGATAAGATACAGGGGGTTATTCCAATTTTTTGTACCTATTGAGGTTTGCTATATTGCTGAGTATGTGGTCGATTTTAGAGAAGGTTCCATGTGGTACTGAGAAGAAGTTACATTCTTTTGTGTTTGGATGGAATGTTCTATAGATGTCTGTTAATCCCAATTGAGTCATAACTTCTGTGAGTTCCTTTGTTTCTTTGTTAAGTTTCTGTCTAGTGGTCCTGTCTAGTGCTGAGTGTGGGTGTTGAAGTCTCCCACTATAAGTGTGTGAGGTTTTATGTGTGATTTGAGTTTTAGTAATGTTTCTTTTATGAATGTGGTGCCTTTGTATTTGGGGCATAGATGTTCAGAATTGATACTTCATCCTGATGGATTTTTCCTGTGATGAATATGAAATGACCTTCTTCATCTCTTTTGATTGATTTTAGTTTGAAGTCTAATTTGTTAGATATTAGAATAGCTACACTAACTTGTTTCTTGGGTCCATTTGATTGGAAAATGTTATCCCAATTCTTTACTCTGTGGTGACATCTGTCTTTGAAGTTGTGGTATGTTTCTTGTATGCAGCAGAAGGATTCTGTCTTCGTATCCATTCTGTTAGTCTGTGTCTCTTTATAGGTGAGTTAAGACCATTAATATTGAGGGGATATTAATGACCATTGATTGTTGATTCTTGTTTGGTTTGGGTTTGTTGTTGTTGTTGGGATTGTGTGTGGATTCCGGACCCCTCCCCCCTTTTTTTTTTCTTTTGGCTGTTGGTAAAGCAGGAATTATCTATTGCCTATACTTTTGTGGGTGTAGTTAACTTCCTTTGCTTGGAGTTTTTCTTCCAGAACTTTCTGTAGGGCTGGACTAGTAGATATATATTGTTTAAATCTGGTTTTGTCATGGACTATCTTGTTTTCTCCATCTATAGTGATTGAAAGCTTTGCTGGTTATAGTAGTCTGAGCTGGCATCCGTGGTCTCTTAGCATTGGTAGCATATCTATCCAGGACCTTCTGGCTTTCAGAGTTTCCATGGAGACGTCAGGTGTAATTCTGATAGGTTTGCATTTATGTGTTACTTGGTGTTTTTCCTTTGCTGCTAATATTCTTTATTCTGTATGTGTGGGGTTTTGATTATTATGTCATGAGGGGACTTTTGTTTTTGTTTTTGGTCACTCTATTTGGTATTCTGTAAGCTTCTTGTACTTTCATTGGCATGTCTTTCTTTAGGTTGGGAAAGTTTTCTTCTATGATTTTTGTTGAATATATTCTCTGCACCTTTGAGGTAGGTTTCCTCACCTTCTTCTGTACCTATTATTCTTAGGTTTGATGTTTTCACGGTGTTCCACATTTCCTGGATACTTTGTGTTAGGGATTTGTTGTACTTAAGATTTTCTTTGGTCGATGAATCTATTTCTCTTAGTGTATCTTCAATGTCTGAGATTCCCTCTTCCATCTCTTGTATTCTGTTGGTTATGCTTGCATCTGTAGTTCCTGATCGTTTACCCAGCTTTTCTATTTCCTGCATTCCCTCAGACTGTTTTTTTGTTTGTTTGTTTGTTTGTTTTTGTGTGTGTATGTGTGTGTCTCTATTTCAGCTTTTAAACCTTGCACTGTTTGAATTGTTTCTTGTAATTTTTGGCTTGTCTTTTCCTACATTTCTTGAATTTTTTTGTGTTTTTTTCTCCATTTCTCTTTAAGGGATTTTCTCATTTCCTCTTTGAGAGTCTGTATCATCTTCATAAAGTTGTTTTTAGGGTCATTCTCTTCTGCTTTATCTGTGTTGGGATGTTTAGGTCTTGCTGGTGTGGAGTTCCTAGACTCTGGTGGCATCATTGATCTTTCTGTTGTTGACTGTCTTCTTATACTGTTGTCTTCCCATCCCTTCCAGTGGGTACTGGTGGGGTCTCTCCCTCTCCTGGTGGGTATGGGACCAAGCTTCTCTTCCGGTGGGTACAAGCAGGTCCAATATTCAAATGGCTCTCCTCTTCCCGTGGGTGGAGGTGGGACTAGTACTATGATATTGGCAGACTGTGGATAGGCTGTTCCACTGGGACAGGTTCCCCTGTGTGCAGGCCTTATTTTTTTTTTTTTTCTGAATACTTTTTTGTTTACAGGTTTTGTTGTGATGAGTTGGACTTTTTTTAATATATCATAAATTAGCATAGATCTCTGTTATAACTTACCTTTATTTATGGCTATTATATTAGAGATATGGCAGAAGTGTGATAGGATTGCTGGTGGAAGTTAAGTTCTACTTGAAAGTTAGAGTTTTGCTGGGGAATTGGAAAAAAGTTATGTCAGTAGTACCAGGGCATGGAAGTAAATGTACTTAGAAATGTAAGTGCAGTCTGATAATTTAATAGGGCTTAATATGGATGCACACAGAACTAGCAGACATTTAATTAGGAAGCAGGCTCTTTTGGGTTGTGACAGACAAGGAGCAGCAGCAACAGCTCCTCCTCTTGGTGCTAGGGATGGAATCTAGTCCTTACACAAGCTATGCAACTTCTCTGCCACTGAGCTGTGTCCCTGCCCTGTCTTTTGGGTGCGACTAGTGCCTGGATTCTGATTTGTTGTGAAGTTGAGGTGTTTAGGTTTTACCAATTTGTATCCTATCCAGCTTATTGAAGAGTGAGGGTTTTCTACATGAGAAGTTAGCAGTTTTTGCATTTCTGTAGTTTATTTCTCGTGGACATCTTTTGCCTATTCTATTGGGCTATTTGTTTATTTTTGCTATGTGCAAGTATTTATTAGCTTATTACTTATTTTAAGAACATTTGAAACCATTTTTTGCTTATCCTCTAGGTAATTCTTATTATATGTCACCCCCAACTTTTACAGTAGTAAGCTTGATGCTTTTTACTGCCCTAAAAATCATAAGAAATGTGCCCACTTTAGAATGATATGAAAAACTGTCATAAGATTATTTAGTAATTTGATGAGATGCATTCATAATTTTAGTTGTAACCATTAGTTTTTAATGATTGACTTCATAATCTACTAAAATAGTTCATGGAGTCAAAGTCTAAGACATGATGGTACTTTTCTTTGTTGTTCTTTGTTCTTGTTTTGTTTTGTTTGAGACAGAATCTCTCTAATTAGTCCTCTGGGGTCTGGAATATATTAGGGAGACCAGGTTGACTTTGAAATCACAGAGGCCTGCCCATGCCTCTGCCTACTGAGCACTGGGATTGCTACGCTTGAGATACCATGCATTGCACTCTGTCATTCTGAACCCTCTCCACCCCACTGATATGCAAGGAGGATCTGTCTGTCAGTTTGTCTGTCTGAGTCTGGTTCTCTTTCTTCCTTGACAATGGGGTCCTTTTCTTGCTTCTTTATGTGTCTATTTTTTAAAATTAAATGATGAATTTCCTGTGTAGAATAGTCAGTAGTTTTTACATAGCAAGTAGGCTTGTCTTTTAATGTGTCATGTTGAGCCAGTGTGGTCAAGGGCTGAGCTAGAGTTTGGTTTCGTGGTCTCCATGGTTACCACCAGACAAAAATCTCTGTACCATTACTTTGTGCTCAGTATGGGGGTTGGGTTGCTGGGTTTTTCTTGGTGCGTGCTTGGTGCTGTTTCCTGCTGTGCAGCTGCATCTCCTCTAGCAAGTAGTAGGCTGTTGTTGCCTATTACTCATTGCTTGCCTGGCTGGAAATGGGTGAAAGAGGTTGGCTCAGTGGATCCCGATTTAGGAATGGAAGGCCCACTGAGGCTGGGCTTTGGAGATGGGCTTTTTGAACACATCTCTCCTTTCTCTCTGTGTCTATACTTACTGCAGGTTGTGGGGAAGTTCCTGCCCTGCATCTGGATAGATAGTAGTCTGGGCCCTGTACTGTTTCCTGCCTTGATTCTGGAACTCTAGGTAGAAGTTTTGGTGATAGTTTTCTTCCTTTCTACCAGAGACAGTGGGTGTTTGCTTAGGCCTTTTCCTCTGGCCTGCACCCTCTCTGGAGGCTCTCTAATCTCCAGCCCGCTGCACTCTTTCCTGGAGGTGTGTGGGAAAGGTCTGTGAAAGTATGAACTTGTGTTCCTGAGGAGGTGCATTGCCACACTAGCCTTGCAGTTTGTCTAACCTGCTTGCCTTTCTCTCCAGGTTGGTCATTGGAGAGACATAATGAGGGTGTGGAGGGGCTGATTCTCCTTGGAGTTTAGGTTGCTGGGTTGCCTACATTCACAGCTCTGGGGTGGGGTCAAGAGAAGTTGGGAGTTTTCATGGCCCCTCTTTCTCCATGCGGGTGCTCATTCTGGCTTTCACAGTGCAAGTGCAGCAGAGCTGCATTTAGTTTAAAAAGGAATGAAATAAATCACTGTTAGGATGTTAGTGTGTGTATCTCATGTTGCCTTAAGCGTTGTTATTATTTAGTTCAACTTAATTTTAAAGAACAAACCAAAACACCTCAATGTAAAAGATTCTTTGCTTTTGAAATTGTTGGATTGCTGTTTGACTCACAGATTTTCAAGTCCTGAAGTGAGCTTTATTATAGCACTGTTTTTTTCTTGTCTGTGTGGTTGAGTCTGACCGTGGCTTACTTTTCCTTTCATGTTTCTGTCGTTAGAGGACAGATGTGGCGGGGTGAAAGTTATTAGCCTGAGTGCGTCTCTTGTTACTCATTTCATCTGTGTGGTTTAGTTACCCAGGTAACTGCAGATAACTGTTCTCTTGGTGCAGACTGCCAGGTGTCCTCCCCGCCACCTCCCTTTCCAGTATGATTTATATTGATCTCAAAGTCACGGCCCTTAAGCTCTTCCATGGTTTTACGTAACTGCATGGACAACACGTCTTCTTAATGTGACTCTTTTGAGTAAAGACAGATGGTTTTGGAGGGCTGTGGAAACAAAGCAGTGGGTTCCTGAGATTGGTTTGTACTGTATTACTGAAGGATTTTGTTTAATTGCAGTTTTGCTTTTTGATAAATGCATTTTCCTTCCACCTCCCTTTTGTGGTGGTAGAGATGGAACTCAGGACCTTGGGTGATGAAATACTTTGTCCCCTGAACAAATAAGAAAGGGTCATGTTGTATGGCTTAGGCTGAACTGGACTTGGCTGAATAGCTTAAGTTGGCTTTGAACTCAAGGTCTTCCTCTCTCTCCCTCTGAAGTGCTGGGATTGTTAGTTTATACTACAGTGCCAGTTTCCTGAGAATCTTGTTTGTTCTATATTATGATGATGTCTTACTAGTCTTAGTTTTTCCTAAAGCACTGTTCCATTTGAAACCTAAAAATGTTTACATTGAACAAATTATATTTTACAAAGTCCCAACTGTAGGTAAGTACATTGTTCTTTAACCATCACAATCCCATTTATCAGACCTTTTGGTGCTTCACAAATATTTATAATTACAAAAAAAGAAGTCATGCCGGGCGTTGGTGGCACATGCCTTTAATCCCAGCACTGGGAGGCAGAGACAGGCGAATCTCTGAGTTCAAGGCCAGCCTGGTCTACAGAGTGAGTTCCAGGACAGGCCCCAAAGCAATACAGAGAAACCCTGTTTTCAAAAACCAAAAACAACAACAACAAAAAATAGAAGTCATTCCACCCTCTGGAGATTTCATACTATTTGCATGTTAAATAATGGAAATTTTAGCTGTGAAGTCAAGGTTTTATTTAATGTAAATTTGAGGGCTTCGGCTAGAAACTTTGTTTTAAATAGAACCTTTCTTCCTAAACAGGCTCTTTTGTCTGCTAATGGCTTTGTTATTCCATTAGTAAATACAAGATTAAAATGTGGTTCCTCCAGCTTGGGAGGTATCAGGATTTAGTAAGTATCAGGAAAGCATGGCATATCCTTCCACTTGGGCACCTGCTCAAACTTGCTGTTGGCAGTCTGAAAAGGTGCCTGCACTATTAAAGTGAAAATTATCATTATTTGCCAGTGTGTTCAGTTGCTTATTAGTGGGGAGGATACTGTTATTAGTGGTCACAAGAGGATTTGTTGAGTGCTAAGAATAAGAAGGGAATTTTATGTTAAATTGGTTTTGAGATTAAAAATTTTTTCTGTAATTTCTTTCACATACATTTTATGGGACTTCATATTTATTTTCTGTTACTACTGTAACAAATTACCCCAAACTTG
Organism: Cricetulus griseus; assembly: GCF_003668045.3. Classification (NCBI taxonomy): domain Eukaryota; kingdom Metazoa; phylum Chordata; class Mammalia; order Rodentia; family Cricetidae; genus Cricetulus; species Cricetulus griseus. The sequence goes on from NW_023276807.1 coordinate 158,572,650, forward strand.
GGGACTTAGAACAACATAATTTTCTGTTTTATATTTCTCTAGATTCGGAGTTTGACATAGAGCATGTTGAACTAAATGAGGTGTTGGTAGTTATGGCTGTAAGCTGAATCAATTTCCTAGTCACTTGCATCTGTCTACAGGACACTCCTCATATTCCTTGCTTGACTTTCTCTGTCAGTGCTCAGCTCCATCTGATCTAATGGAAAGGGGAAAGTTCTCCCTCTAAGGGTTTTTGTGATTGCACTCATCTTGATAATCTAGGATAATCTCTCCATTTGAAGGTCTTTAACCTTAGTCACATGCAAAATCTCTTTTGTCATATATCATGACATGGACGTCTTTTGGGGGTATATTAGTTATTTTTCTCATTTCAGTTACAAAATACCGTACAAAAGGCAACCTAAGGGGGAGGGGGGAGGATTCATTTTGGCTCATGGTTTGAGGGTACAGCCTGGTAGGGAAGGCATGGTGGTAGGAGCAGCCTTTGACTGTGGTGGGAGGAACATGAGGCTGCTTGTCACATCTAGATCATTTAGAAAGCAGAGAGGGAGCAAGAAGCAGGGTTGCGATGTCCATCTCAAGACCTGTCCTGTGGAGATCCACTTAATTCAGTTGGTTTCCACATCTTAAAGGGTCCCCAATGTTGTCAAATAGGCCATTAGCTAAGGACCCAGTATTTAAACACATGAGCCTGCAGGGGACATTTGACATACAAGCCACATCAGTGGCCACAACTCTGTCTACCACAGAATGTAAATATCTTTCTAGAATAATGTTTACTAATTTAAAACTTTTGTGATTTGAATAAATGTTGAAAAATTGTGTTACCTCTAATTGTGTTTTCTTAGCCTTAAACTCTTATCTGCATTTCCTCTTTGACATTATTTCCTAGGTATTTTGTAAGCACTCATTAGCTTTGTCATGCAGCAAACCTCCCCACAATTACTCATCACTGCATACATATCCGGGGTGAGCTGACCCCAGCTGGCTAATCTGATGACTTTCTAGACTTGCTATGCTGTCATGCTTGCAGGTCAGCTGAACTTTGTCTCATCTAGCCTGGGGTTTTGTGGGGACAGCTTTGGCTCATGCGTCTCTTATACTCCTAGCTTGGGCTTGTGTTTATGAAAAATGACAGAAATAAAAACATTAATGTGGAAACATATGAAGCCTCTTCTGGCTTAAACTTAGAGCAGGGAAACTGTCACTTCTTTATTCTGTCAGCCAGAATTAGTCACGTTGTCAAATCAGCAGACTGGGGAATACATTCTGTTCCTTGGGGACTTGAATAGAAAGAAGAGATAAGAGCACTTAAATGGTCTGGCATTGAGCACATCCCTTTGACTACCTGCTTCTCCAGAGAACTGTCTCACATTTTTTTCCTCCAGCTCTTAGTTAATGATACACTATGCCTTCCACACCTGATTCCTCAAGCCTAAATCACAAGAGGTATTCTAGACTGTTCTTTCTATTCCCCATCTTCTGTATTTATCCATGTACACATTTTTCTATTCTATCATCTTTTCAGCCTTATCATTGTTTTTTCAGCCTTGGCCACCCTTCTTGAGAAGAGAGAGAATATCCTTTTGTTTCCCACTCCATTTCTTCAGCTCTGTCTCTTCTATTGCAGCAGAGATACTCTTAACTTGAAATTCAGATGTCATTCTTGCTCATTGACTTCTCTTTGCCTCTAAAACAGGCTCATTGTGATCTGAAGTTCCTACTCTACCTCCTAGCTTCCTGCTTTCTGTATTACCCCTTGAGTTCTAGAGTCACAAACTGTGGCTAGTAGATCTGGTTTACTATCGATTTTTGTATAGTTTATGAGTCTAAAATGGATTTTTATTTTACTTATTCTAATTTGTGTGTGATTATGTTTGTATGTGTGCAGGTCTGAGATGGCCATCAGGTGTCATTCCTCAGGAGGCATCCATCTTGTTTTTTGAGACAGAATGTCTCACTGGGTCCTCATTAGAGTGAACTGATTAGACTAAGCTGGCTAGCCAGTGAGCTCCAGGGATCTTCCAGTCCCTGCCTCCTCAGCACTGAGACTAGGAGAGCATGCACCACATCTGGTTTTTGAATGTGTGTTCTAGGGACCGAGCTCAGGTCCCCATGCTTGTGTGAAAGGCACTTTACTAATTTCTCCCCATTCTAATGTTTATATATTTTAGTATTTATGCCACATAGAATTATGCAGTTTAAAATCCAGTGTCTATAAATAAAGTTTTATTGGAATGTAGCTGTGCTTATCCATTTATGGATTACCTACAGCAGCTTTTGCAGTAGCTGTTGAATCATGGCAGTGGAATCTACATGACTCACAAAGCTAAAACGTTTACTTTCTGATCCTTTATAGAAAAAAAAGTCAACTCTTACTGTCATCAAATAGAGTTTACAGTAGCCCCCTTTATGTACCACTTTATTCTGTGGTTCAGTACTTTTTTATTTTTCTTTGCTAACCTGTTTTTTTTTTTTTCTTTAATGGTGACTTCGTTAAGATAAATTTCATATACAGCACAATCTGGGTGTTTAAAATAAATAGCTCAGTTGTTTTTTGTTATATACCTAGAGTTGTGCAAACATTACCACAGTATTATATTTAGAATATTTTCATAACTCTTCCAGAAATCCTCTCTTTAATGTCCATCTCCCTGATACCCCCTTTTCCATCCCTAGAAGACTGTTAAGTCTGCTTTTAATTCTGATTGACACTCCCATTTGTGGTATTTTGTATAAATGGAATAATTTCTGTTGCTTTGTGACTGTTTTCTCTCACTATATAATAATAAACTCTCCATTAGTAGTGCATCTGTATATTTTTAAGGTTAATATATGTTGTAGCATGAGTCAAGTACTTGGTTCCTTTTGCTCTTAATTAATATTCTATTATATTCTCTTCAACATGTAGACAAGGGCTTTCTGAAAAGAACCAGCAGCATAGGAAATCCATCCAAGAATTGACAAATGGGGTTACATGAAATTAAAAAGCTTCTGTATATATTGCAAAGGAAAAAAAGTCACCAAAATAAAAAAAACAGCTTATAGAATAGGACAAAATTCTTTTTCAGTTGTGTATCAGATAGGAATCGATATTTAGAATCTTAAAGAACTCAAAAGAATAAAACACAAAAACTATATTGTCAATAAATTGGCTAATGAATTGAGCAGACTGTTTTCAGAAGAAATATATATGGCCAATACTTGACAAAATGTTCAACATTCTTAACTCTTAGAGAAGTTCAGATTAAAACTGCATTGAGGGCTTGCAAGATAGCTCAATGGGTAAAGGTACCTGCATGAAGTCTGACAATTAGACTTCCTTGAATCCACTTGAGAGAAAGACCCAACTACCAAAAGCTGTCCTCTGACCTCCATATATCTGGCGTGCACATCAACATACACACACGCACACACGCACACAACATATAAAAAATTGAAAACTTTAGCCGGGCGTTGGTGGCACACGTCTTTAATCCCAGCATTTGGGAGGCAGAGACAGGTGGATCTCTGTGAGTTCGAGGCCAGCCGGGTCTCCAGAGTGAGTACCAGGATTGGCTCCAAAGCTACACAGAGAAACCCTGTCTCGAAAAACAAACAAACAAACAAAAAAAAAAAAATGAAAACTTCTTTGAGAGTCTGTCTTACTTCAGTCAGCATGGCCAACCCCAAGAAAAAAATGACAGCAATGCAGGAGGGCTATAGGAAAAAGGAGACAAATGTAGATAGTATAGAAGTCAATGTGTAGATTCCTCAAAAAAATGAAAATTAAACAACCATATGACTCAGCTATACTGCTCCTGAGTATTTACCCAAGGGATCTTAAATCAACATAGAGATTGGTGCACTAATTCACCATAGCTAAGGTGTAACATCACCTAACTTGTCTGTCAACAGATGAATGGATAAAACAAAATGTGGTACATATCCACAATGGAATTTATTTCAGCAATAAAAAAGGTATCCTGACATTTGTAGAAAAATGTGTTCATTTTTTTAAAAATTTAAAATGTGATCACTGTATTAAAATGTGATCATTGTGTTAAAGAGAAGATAATGGGATGCGAATGACATGAAAACAGAAGGGAAGAGCAGTGTAGGCAGGAGATGGCTAAATAGAAAATATAGTGACATGTCTGTATGAAAATGGCATCGATTTGTATGCTAACTTTAAAAATGAATACAAGTATTCCATCATAGTGCAATGTCATATTTTATGCTTTCATTCAGCAGATGAGGCACTGAGTTACTCTACCTTTGGGGCTGTTATGAATAATGCTGCTAGGAATATTTATATATCATTTTGTGTATGGACAGTTCTTTTGGATATATATCAGCACTATCTTTTTTATCTTTCAGTAATTGACTGTGGGTCTTGTCTTTCACGACTCTTCCCTAGGTTGGGAAAGGGTCTTCATAAGACCCTGCTAAGAGCCTTGTATACTTAACACAGTATGTTGAAGCTATTTCTTTATGCTTATGTTTCCTCTGCTTCTTTGTAAGCTTTTGGAGAATAGCATCATAGCTTCGTTCACTGAGTACTGACTGTAAACAGTAAAGTTCACTGGTATTCATTGAGTTAGGGAAACTGTAAAGCAGTCAGTATTTTTTATTTGTTTGTTTTTTTGTTTTTTCGAGAGAGGGTTTCTCTGTAGCTTTGGAGGCTGTCCTGGAATTCCCTGTGTAGACTAGGCTGGCCTCGAACTCACAGAGATCCACCTGCCTTGCCTCCCAAGTGCTGGGATTAAAGGTGTGTACTACCACTGCCACTTACAGTCAGTACTTTTGAGCTAAACTGTCTTGTTTGTTTTTTTCTGTCTCATACAAATTGGCTTTTTAGAAAAGGTCTTCTTGAATACATTCTCATATAACTGATCTTTATGTATCTTGTTTCAAGGCCGGAGAGGAAATTTAAGAAAGAAGGAAAAGACAAAGAAAAGGTGTCAGATGAAAAGCCAGATGATATAGAAAAAATAAAGTCATATACCTACATGGAAAGCGAACCTGAAGATGATGTCTATTTAAAACGTTTATACCCAAGACGGATTTACGAGGTGGAGAAGGCTATTCACTTATTAAAGAAATTTCAGGTTCTGGACTTTACTAATCCAAAGCAAGGCATTTATCTTGATTTGACATTAGATATGGCATCGGGGAAAAAGGTATGTGGACTTACATTTATTAAATTAGATACTTGAATTGATATTTTTAAGATTTAAAGTTCTGGGCTGGGGTAGGGGTAGAGGGCATGTGATTTAAAAGCTGAAGTGGGGATACTGGGGGTGGGAAGGGTTACAAAAAGATGTAGATGGTGAAGGGGGATTGTTGGGGTGGGTGGAGAAGAACTATCAAAACTAAGGATGTATAAAAAGTCAAAAGGAAACTAGCTGCTTTGCATAAGCTAATTTATGTAAGCTAATTTATAAGTAAAAATTTAAAAATCCTTTTCAGTAATAATTTTTATAATTCTGATGGCCTTTCTATTTTAGCATGAAGCATATATTACTTACTAAATATATGTTGAAAGCATGCTAGGAAGTTTTTATATCTCAGTATGCTCACTTTTATTATAAAGCATAACATATTTAGTTCAAATAGCTCCATTCAAGATTAAATATGGTAAGATATATAAAAGCTTAGTAGGTGCTTCATAATAGCAGTTGGCATCACTGGAAACTACCTGCAGGCCAGCCACTTTATTTAGCAGTACTTTGCATTTACTTTCTTACTTAGTTTTTACTACTATCAGGAAGTTGAGGTACAGATATAGACTATTTGGTTCAAGGGCATAGAGAAGAAAGAGGAACAGAACCAAGGCTTTGCTCATTTCTTAGATGTTGTTTATTTGAAATAAATACCAACCATGTTACAATTTTTATTTTGTATATTACTATTAATTCTTCATTTGAAAAGTTTTTATATTATCTTTTCTCAATTAGTCATTAGTGTAGTTCATAACAATGTCTTGTAGGAGCTCAGCAATCACGTTGAATATGGAATCCACTTATAAACTAATGATAGTAATTGTGAGGTCTTTTTCTTAAGTTTGTTCAGTTTTTGTTGCCCCTGTGCTGGGAATTGAGCCCAGGGCCTTGAGCCTTGCAGGCAAGCAGTTTACTGCTTGTTGTTGTTAATGATTACCATCAAATATTTGTATAGCAAATCAGTGTTCCCCGGGGCTGCAAGTATGGTGGGTCTTTACCTTTGGAAACTACTGAAATCACTTGTGACATGTTAATGGAAAAGGAATGCTAATCAATAAAATTAGTTGGATGGTTGATATAAAGTGTACTTAGGAATATATGCCTTCTTGTCTGAAAAATCCCTAGAAGGCTGTTGCTACCTGAAGTTTTTTTTTTCTAAAAAATATAATCTTTTAGTCAATTTTAACAGAGAAACAGTTCCTTTTTCTTCTGCCAAGCCTACAGAGGGCCTAGACCCTGTTTTCATATGAAATCTCCCTCAGAGAACTGACCCTCAGATCTCTCACCAAAATGACCAAATGATTCATTCTGAGGTCTTAAGGGGTTTGTCCTTGTATGGGGTCTCAAATGATGCTGTTGTTTATTTCAGAGTTTTCAGTTCACTTTCCAAATACATCTGCAAGCGATGGGGATCTAGTTTACACTAAAGTAGACCACTGACAAGATCCTCTCAGTCTTGGCCTTGTGGTGTGGTTCTAGGGTTTGTACACCTAGAGCCATGGTGTACATTAAGGGTGAACTACTGAGCAGGCCAATTGGATACTGTCTTTGTGTAGGATATCTAGCTATTTTCATCATCTTCCTTGGGTATGAAATACATTTAAAAATTTAATTCAGGGTAGCAAACATCTGTTGACATCCAGGAAATGGAAACCAGGTTTGCATTTTTTTCATTTTTTTTTTTTTTTTTTTATATTCAGAGAGATACAGATGTGGATACATATCCCAACATTTGAGAAACTTGATAAATAATTTAGGTAGAAACCACATACAATTGGGTGTGGTGCTAGGTTTAGATTCTTTTTATTTTTTAAAACAAAAATATATAATGGTTTGAGCTTTAAATTATAATTAGAGAATAGTCTGGAATAAATGAGAGGAGCTATTTATTGTAGTTGGAAAGAACTAGAAGCAGGAGTTGAGTATGGTAGTTCAGTGCTATATTCCCAGGACTGGGAAGCTGAGGCAAGGGATCTTGATTTGAGGCTGAAGAAAGGCCCTATGTATGTATGCTGCCAATGAGCCAACCAACCAAAACGCCTCAAAAATTAAAATTATGGCAATTTTGTTTTTTATAGAACCCAGAAGATAATAGAAAAGATGAACTTTTTGTCATTATTGTTCCCCTTTGTGTGTTTAGAAAAAAGTGGAGCCATTTGCCAGTGTTATTAGTTTACCATACCCTTTTGCTTCAGAAGTCAACAAAGTTGCTGTATTTACAGGGGTAAGTAACTTTGTCAACAATTTTATCAGTTAATTCTTAAGGAATTATTACTAGCCAATGAGGAGAGTAATGGAATATACTGAGAGAAAAGGTCTGTATTCTCATCAGTCCTTTGAAACTCAAAGCAGGGACTTATTTGAGGTTGTGCCACTCTCTGAGAAGACGCGGATAGCACTTCTGCCACCATTACCAGCCCACTGCATTCGTGTTGTTCACAGAACCCAGAGAGAGATGCAGGCTGTGTCGTGGGTTTCTAGCTTCTTCCTGGAGCTTCTCAGAAACACCAGGGTTGTTTTACACAACAGTTACCACTTAGAGACCGAGAGCACAGCTTAAAACAAGATCCTGATCATACAGCTGGCAGGCAAGGTCCAGCTCTGATGGATTTCTGTGTTGTTGACATTTGTTTATAATTACTAACCTGTTTGCTTAGTTTTTCTTTCATAACTGAGACTTAAAATTTTCTGTTTTACTCTGGAGGAAGGAACTGTGTTTTTTTCCCAGTAAGTGGGGGTTATAGTTGGAATATCACAATGCTGCAGTGACTAACGGAGTAAAATACATTCCCAGAAAACCGAGAGAGAGAGAGAGAGAGAGAGAGAGAGAGAGAGAGAGAGAGAGAGAGAGAGAGAGAGAGAGGATAAGTGGAAGGAAAATCACAAATACTGTTTTTTTGTTGTTTGTTTTTTGAAGTTTTCAGACATGGCTAAATTTTAGTTTTTTGATTTCTTGAATATTTCTTTCTCATCAGTTTTATAAAATATAAGTTAGTAAAACTAACCATATTTTAAGTTTTTTCTTTTGAAGGGTGTATATAGTAATAGAACCAGAGACTTGTCACTTGCTAGGTTTTTTTTGTTTGTTCGTTGAGTGAGAGTCCCTCTATGTAGTCCTAGCTGTCTTGGAACTTGCTACATAGACCAGGCTAGCCTCAAACTCATAGAGATCTGTCTGCCTCTGCCGCCTGAGCACTGGGATTAAAGGTGTGCACCACCACTCTGGGCACTTGCTAGGTTCTTTATATGACACTAAGATGCTCATGCCTTTAATCCCAGCACTTGGGAGGCAGAGGCAGATGTATTTCTTCTGTTAAATACTCCAGTGACATACAAACTGAAGTTTTTTCAGAATGTAATGTATCCGATGCAGTAATTGAAAATTGATGCATTTTCAATTAGAAATAGAAACAATTTTGATTTTGAATTGGTATTTTTGACAGTTATTGACAATATAATGAATGTGTTTAAAAATAATGTTCAAACTATTGTGCTTTGGTAGACTGCATCTGAGATTAAAATAGCAGAAGAGAATGGAGCTGCGTTTGCAGGAGGAGCTGACCTGGTTAAGAAGGTATTGTGTTTTATGTTCACTGCTTGGAAAGATTGTTCTGATAGATCTGTTAGCCATTTGTTTTGTGTTTGTGGGGTTTTGTCTGCAGGCATGTCTGTGCTTCATGTACTTGCCTGATGCCCTTGGAGGCCAGAAGAAGGTGTGGGATTCCTTGGGACCAGAAATAACATACAAATAGTTAAGAGCTGCCATCTGGTTGCTGGGAATTGAAACCAGGTCTCCTGGAAGAGCAGCCAGTGTTCTTAACTGCTGAGCCATCTCTCCAGCCCCTATCCATTAATTTATTACATTTGCACATAACTATTAGGATTGATTGTATCGTCTTCAAAATAATAGGCTTTATAAGAAGAAATTTGTTTTGTTCTTTCTTCAGTTTCAAAACAAAGAAAAATCCACCAGAACTTTTAATCATTGATTACTTCACTCATCCATCCATTTGTTTATTCTTTACTATAGTCATGAAGGTTTTGTGAATTACTCTGGTTTTGAATGTGAAATTTAAAACGAAATCCAAATATTAGTACCCACAAATATCACATTCATGTTTTAAAAATCAAGTGTGTTTTTCTTTCTGGGAATGTGAGTATCATTTACTTGGTATTTAATCTCCTCTGAATGCTTACCCTCCAGTCTAAGTGGCAAGGCTGGCTTAGTATGGTAGCTGAGGAGTGAGGAAGTAGCCTGTCTTCAGGAAATAATAGCCTGGGGAGCCATTTTGAAGAGAATAGCATTTTTTTTTTTTTTAAAGGTAGGAAGAGACATATAGTTATTTCTAAAATCACAAAAGGTTTTTCTTAACATTTTCTGGGATTCCCTCTTCTAAATAAGCTAATTAAATTTCATTGTGAATGGGGGTGGGCAACAGGGAGACAGGAAAAATTGATTTGAAAATGTGTCCTATGTTAAATATCCAGATTATTATTATTATTATTATTATTATTATTATTATTATTATTATTATTTTGGCTTGGCTTACTGTGCTCTTCCTTTAGGGTACACAGCATGCCAGTAGTCTTCTAAGTCTGATGGTGATTTTAATTTCTTTTTTAAAGGGCTTTAGAGATAGTTGATCCTGGAGCCAAATTTGAGTGACCAAGGCCCAGGAAAACACAAGAGTTAGGTTTCCCCTGACTTTAGGTTCCCACATGGAAGGGGTTTTGTGACCATCTAGGGGTCTTGACTGGGTTCTTTTTCTTTGCCAGTTAGAGATTTAAAAGGCAGGAAAAATTTCAAGGGCAACATGTGGCAGCAGAGTAATCTCCAACACAGCCAACAGGAACAGACACAATCAGCAGTTGAAGAAATGTGTTTGTCTGGGTGAGGAAACACACACACACACACACACACACACACACACACACACACACACACACACACACACACACACACACACACACACGACAGAAAAGACTCTGCACAACACACACATACACATAGAGGACACAGAAAGAAAGACTGTACAACAGAGGTGGAGACTCAGGAAACCGAAGCCCAGCTTCTCTTGGGGTTGCTTTGAAGTCTTCCTCCCTTGATTAAGGCTGTTGTGTACACACTTCCTGATCTGGCTTGAACTTGTTGAGCCAGTCCAGTAGCAGGAGGAAAGGCTGGAGCTTTTGTAAAATCTTAAGTGTCCAAAGTGAGCTCAGTGGAAAGTGGGAGTGAACCCTGCTGTAACACACAGGTTCCTGCCAAGTCCAAGTGTAGTATCCCATTCTTTCTGGCATATCATTTTAATTATTTAAAAAGTACTAAATGTTTTTTAATTGATAAAATGTAAATATACTTCAGGTACTTGGGAATTTGAGAGTATGGGTTGGTCTTTGGAGCCAGAAAACTAACATTACCAAACCTTTTATCTACTTCCTCCCTCCCCATGAGAGTGTCAAAAGCTGTTGTAGCCACTTGTCGTTCAGCTCTCAAGTGGTCAGAAGCTATTCACTTCTCAAGGAATGGAAGGAGATGTGCTGGACAGCCCTACTGTTCAGTAAGAAAACACTGGAAATAGAAACCCAAATAAGAAAATCTATTCTTGATTTTTGGAACATAAATATTATAGCTACATAATTTTCCTTCAGGAGCCCTAGAGGTGGATACTTTTAGAGAGAGAGACAGTCTTAACCAGGATGTTTTTCCCATCAAATGTTTGAAAACTTCCGACAGTATTTTTAGAAGGTATTCATTCATGTTGTGATGTAAATTCAAAACAATTTCTTCAGGTAATGTCATGGTTGTAGATTTTCAAGCACATTTCTGTACATTTATTTACAGGTCCTTAAACCGGCTAGCAAGTGTTCTAAGACCAAGTAATACTCCAGGATCCTTCCTGTATTCCTAAGTTAGTTCACTGATTTTCTTAGCATTTAGCTGGAGTGATGGCTGAGCAGTTGAGAGCAACGACTACTCTTGCAGAGAACCCAGGTTGAGTTCCCAGCACCCACATGGTGGCTTACAACCTTCTGTAACTCCAGTTTCAGGGGATCCTATGCCCTTTTTTGGTCTCCATAAGGACATACATGCAAGCAAAACATTCATACCCATTAAACTAAGATAAAATCTTTTTAAAAAGAAACTGTAAAGTAGGCTATAATTACTAAACTTTGAATAATTTCTAAGATCTTAATTTATCTATTAAATTCATTTCATATTGAAATGTCACACATATATTTGGCTAAGAGAGATTTGAAAGTAATGGTTTTTCTTGTTTGTAAAAGCATAGTTCTATCTACAGATTTGTGTTACTCTATGATGTGTTCCTAAGGTTAATTGTAGCATAACATTCACAGATAATTTTTAACTTAAAGGAACATGTTGTAGAAGTAGTTTTAGGAAGCCTGTTAGTGAAAGCCTTACATGCAGTTCTTTAGCATCTCAAAGTTGCCTTTGTTTCTGGGTTCTTGGGGATGGAAACCCTGGTTCTAGAACCCCCACTGCCTGTGTTTGATTGCTGGCACTTCTCTGAGGATACTCGAGCTGACTCCTCCTCACTGAAATATTCAGTACCTGCTTGTAGAATTGCTGTGAACATTGGATGAATTAAATGTATAAAATGTGCACAGAATTCATGACACATGAAAAGTTCTCACTTAATATGTCATTTTTAAGTGGAGCACAGAATGTAACTTTAAGGTTGAAGAACTTTAAAAATGAAACACTAGTAACAGGAAGGTAAAAATACCAGAATATTGCCTAGTTTTACCAGAGTTCAATTTTTCCAAATTTATTAACTGAAACCAAGGCTTTGGATGTATTTTCATGTGAAAATGCATGTCACTGATGAAATATTTGTGCCCTGGAAGTATTTATTTTGCTTAACTTTATTGTTAATTAAATTTTTAAGTGGAGTATAGTATAGTGGTGCAATAATTATTTTGGGTGCCTGCCTGAATTCATTAACTAATCCTTTAAAATCTGATTATTAATCCTTTTGTTCTGAGAATGGAAAATATGGTATGTCTGATAAGCTGTAGGGGAAATTACCTTTGTCCTCTTGCCTTTTGTAGTTATTGGTAACAAGGAGGAATTTTAACTCAGTTCTTTGTGTAAATACTGATAGATTTAGTTCTTTTGGTGCACTAAGTTTAGAAATGTAGTGGTTGCTAATGAGTTTGGCAACTAGGAGTTGTTAATTCTGCATGTGATCTCTTGAAAAATGTTTACCTCTCTTCAGTTTTAATAGACATGAATTCTGCTGTGGGAGATTTGTGTGAGTTGGATACATATCAATGTTATGTTTTAGCTTATAACTTCATTTTTCCTATCAAAATCTCATGGTAGAATTAAAACCATTAATTTAGTTTAAAAATGCATGCAGCTATTTTTAAAATATAACAAAGTATTTTGTTTCTGATGCTTTTCATAACTGGTACTGTAGTTATATAATTCTGTTTTTGAAGAAAAGTATGCATAATATTTTTTTTTTTAAATCCTGCTGAAATTACTTATGTCCAAAATGGTAAAGTTTTTTGTTTAATGAAGAGCTCTTTCTGTTTTCTTCTGGTTTTCAGATCTTGGATGATGAGGTTGTTGTGGACTTTTATGTAGCTGTTCCGGAAATAATGACTGAGCTTAACCCATTAAGGAAAAAACTGAAAAAAAGATTTCCAAAGACTACTAGAAGTAAGGGGGAATTTTTGTTATTTCAAATTGTTATCAGCAGCTTTTCTTATAATTTTGTTTGAAAGGAAGCAAAGCTGCTAATATGCTTGGAAACCAAGTAGTATGCCTGGTATTTGAGATTGATGTATGTAGATTTTATTTTTTCCTCTTCTGCAGTAGTATTGTTACAGTATAACGTGAGTACCTACTAATTGATAATACTGGTTTTTTGGGTTTTTTTTTAGTGTATAGCCTAGCTGTACATTAATGGAACATAATGCCTACTAAGAACATTATCATCATACCGTTTTGTTGACTTTTGTACTTCTTTATCAGTATACTCATTTATGCATTCAGCATGTACATAAATGCATAAATATGAATGTTTGGCTCCATATGTATTTATTTCCTCATAGTAGAATTTTTCTTAAGAAATATAGTAAGAGAAGTAACATTGCTATATAAAATGCCATAAGTGTTATAAAATTAGAGCTATGAATTGATGACATCCTAAGTAAGGTACTATGGATATTCAGTGGAGGTTATTTAAATATAGGTGGGGAACAAACAAACACATGAATGAGGTGACGTTTATTTAGCTTCTTTATTGATTCTTTGGAAATTTCACATCTTGCACCTTAATTCCGCTCACTTCCCAGTGCCCCCACATCTTCCCCTCACCCCTATAGTGTCCCCCCTACAAAAATTAAAAAAAGAAAATCAAACCAAAACAAAACAAGCAAAAAACAAAACAAAACAAACCTCTTTGTTTCTCTTTCTTGAGGTGACATTTAAGCTGTTTCCAGTATAATTGGATGACTTGCTTGAGAAATCATATTTTAAGTAGAAAGAATATATTGCCAATAGGCACTAAAGGAGACTAGAAAGTATAGGCTGGCTCCAGGAAGGGTCAGTTAGTTCTTTTCAGTTGCAGAGATGGTCCCTCTACATCAATATGAAAATGAACAGTGGGAGGTAATGTTGGGGGTGGATCGATGCTGTTCTGATTAAGTCTTTGAATTAGGAGTTAATGAGCATGAGCTTATTTTCTCATCATTATGAATCATTTAGATGTTGTAAGATGTGATGTGATATTATCTGTTTTCTAGAGTAGCATAAGACATACTGGTTTGGATTAAACCTAGAGGGAGAGAGCCCATTTAGGCTGCTGTTGCAATAGTATGGGTAATGTTTAAGTTCTGCATGATGAGAGCAGAGTGATGAGTACAGTGTGAAAGACAGAATTTTGTGACTAAATAGGAAGGGAGTGGTTGATGGGGATCAATGAAGAGTTAGCTGTGCTGAGGTCGTTACACAAGGCATTTCCCCTGATAAGTGGTGCCATTAATGAGTCAGGGTACATTTGTGAGCACACTCAAAGAAGGTTTATTTGTTGTAGGAGGTGTTGAATGTCTGGAATAGATAAGGCTTGTTTTCTATGAGGTATTGTAAATAAAACAAGTTTTTTTAAAATTTGGTTTTGGTAAATTTTTTTTTTTTTAAATTTCAACTCTAGTAGAGCTAACTAAAAATGATTCAAATGGACTCAAGTTCTCTTATTGTACTATGGTTTTGTTACTTTTGTAACCTGCATTAAATCACAGCTTATTAAATGTAGGCAGGGACTTGGCATTTTTCATAGAGATTTCCATTGCAGCTGTTTTTGTTGTTATAGAATCAGACTCAACATTTTTTCTAATTTAGGCCTGAAGTTGAATATTATTGGGGAAAAAAAATCAGCTTTCGAGTCAAACTTAAAAAAAAAAATTGTAAAACAGTATTTATTTCTAATTAAACTCTAGTCTCAGCTGGCATTACTAACAGAGATGGTGAAAGGTGAGAATCATGGCACTGGTGCCCTCTGGGCCCCTGTTGTACCGCTGGTTCTCAGGCACTAACAGCTACCTTTGCCACTCTGTTCTCTAGAGCTTCCTGGATTATTCCATATCCCTTATTCTTTTCATTGGCATTACTGCTGCTGTTATTTCAGTCTAGTCGGGTACTTTTCATTCCCATTACTGTTTTTTTTTTCCTTGTTTAATTCTAGAAGGTTTTCAAATAACTTTTTTATTCCAAATAGCAAGTTTCCCGTTAAAATGTTTATTTTTATCAGTGGAATTTACTTTATTTTTACTTTCATAATGACCCACACCTTCCACTGACTGTGTGTGTCTGTGTGTGTGTGTGTGTGTGTGTGTGTGTGTGTGTGTCCTTAGTGTGTGTCCCCCCACCTGGAAGAAAGACTGCATCCCCCTTTTCCTAATGTTTTTTCTTTTCACCCCCGCAGGGTCTGCTCAATAGAACTAGCAAAACATTTGTGTTCTGTAAGCATGAAAACAAACTATTAGCCTGTCAGAATGTTGAAACAGAACACACCAGATGTGCATGAGAAAGGACGGAGCTTGTATTATGCATTTTTAGAGCTTGTTAAGAATCTTGTTTCAGAATATTTGATTCCCTTAGATCCAACAAAATATATTGAGGTAGAGCAGAAGTTCTGAAGCTAAAGCCAGAATCAGCAGCTGCAGTAAACTCACTAGTTACTGCATTGTCTCAGTTTACTAACAGGAGTAGGTATGACTAGCTCTGCTATATCTAGTGTGCACACTTCACAGCACATTTTATTTTAATTTCTTATATAACTATAAACAGTTCCACTTTTTAATATTCTCATTTGGCTTGTTTTCTCAGTACTTCTTTTTTATTTCATGAAATATATTTAAAATGTGCTTGAAAGAAATTTGGCTTCATTTTGCTAATTATTACCCCTTCACCCCTGTAAGAACTCTCTGAATATTTATTTATTTATTTATTTATTTATTTATTTTTGGTTTTTTGAGACCCGATTTCTCTGTGTAGCTTTGGAGCCTATCCTGGCACTTGCTCTATAGGTCAGGCTGGCCTTGAACTCACAGAGATCCGTCTGCCTCTGCCTCCTGAGTGCTGGGATTAAAGACGTGTACCAAAATTTCGTGTGTGTGTGTGTGTGTGTGTGTGTGTGTGTGTGTGTGTGCGGTCTGGGTGGGTGGGTGGGTGGGGGCTGTGTGTGTGTGTGTGTGTGTGTGTGTGTGTGTGTGTGTGTGTGTGTGTGTGTGTGTGTGTATGCATGCATATGGAAGCCTGGGATTGATGTTGGGTGTCCTCCTCAGTCACTCTCCACCATATGTTTTGAGACATGGTCTCTCACTAAGCCTGGTTAGGCTGGCTGGGCAGTGAGCTCCAGAGATCCTACTGTCTCTGCTTCCTTAAAGAGGTTGTCTCATGGTTTCTATTGCTATGAAGAGACATCATGACCATGGCAACTCTTCTACAGGAAAAACATTTAATTTGGGTGGCTCACTTACAAATCAGAGGTCTGCTTACATGAAGGCAGATGTGGTTCTGGAGAAGGAGCTGAGAGTTCTACCATCTTGACTCACAGACAACAGGAAGTGGTCTGAGACACTGGGTGTGGCTTGAGCATATATAAGACCTCAAAGCCTGCCTCCACAGTGTCACACTCCTCTAACAAGGCCACACCCACTCCAACAAAGCCACAGCTCCTAATAGTGCCACTCCCTTTGAGGGCTATTTTCTTTCAGACCACCACATTTCAATCCCTGGCCCCCAAAGGCTTGTAGACATATTTTAATCCAAAAATGCCTTCAGCTCAACTTCAAAAGTTCCCATACTCTATCATAGTCTCAACAATGTTTAAAAGTTCAAAGTCTCTTCTGATATTCATGTAGTTCTTAACTATAGTCCCCTATAAAATCAAAATAAAAAAAAACAGATCCAACAGGATATACATTACTATTCCAAAATATAGAGTAAGGAGCATAGAAAAACCAAAAACCAGCTGGATAAACTCCAAACTCTGCATCTCCATGTCTGATGCCAAAGTCTTCAGATCTCCAATTCCTTTCAGCTTTATTGACTACAATAAACTTCTTTCTCTTGGGTTGGTTCCACCCCTTTAGCAGCTCTCCTTGGCAGGTATCCCATTGCTCTGGCATCTCCAACATCTTAGGGTCTCCAAGGCAATCCAGGCTTCAACTTCACAGCTTCACACAATGACCTCTCAGCCTCCATTCAAGGACACCTCTGACACATGGTCTGGTTTCAGCTACTTTCCTTAATGGTGAAGGCAAATTCTATAACTCCTTTCTTCTATTCTTTTTTTTTTTGAAGATTTTATTTATTTATTGTGTATACAACATTCTGCTTCTATGTATATCTGCACCAGATCTCATAATGGATGATTGTGAGCCACCATGTGGTTGCTGAGAATTGAACTCAGGACCTCTGGAAGAGCAATCAGTGCTCTTAACCTCTGAGCCATCTCTCCAGCCCCTTTCTTCTATTCTTAACTCTAAAACCAGAGCCAAGTGGCTGAACCTGCCAAGTTCTGATGCTTATTGGGGTCCCCTCATTCAATTACATGGTCACCAGCTTTCTGTTTTCCATGGTTTCCTTCACTGCCTAAGCTTGGCTGTCTTGGAATTTGCTCTGTAGACCAGGCTAACCTCAAACTCAGATCTGCCAGCCTCTGCCTTTGGAATGCTGGGATTACAGGTATATATTACCATACCTGTCTCTAAGCTTTTCTTTCTTTCTTTCTTTCTTTCTTTCTTTCTTTCTTTCTTTCTGTCTGTCTGTCTGTCTGTCTGTCTGTCTGTCTGTCTGTCTTTCTTTCTTTCTTCCTTTCTTTTTCTTTTTTTTGTTTTTTGTTTTTTGTTTTTTGAGACAGGGTTTCTCTGTGGTTTTGGAGGCTGTCCTGGAACTAGCTCTTGTAGACCAGGCTGGTCTGGAACTCGCAGAGATCCATCTGCCTCTGCCTCCTGAGTGCTGGGATAAAGGCGTGCACCACCAACGCCTGGCTTCTAAGCTTTTCTTTAATTCCTTTTCACAAGTTGGAAATTTAGCTGGATGGGATCTTGCACTCAGGTCACTACTACCTTTATTCTTTTTTAAATCTGTTTATCTCCTTAAACATTTAGCTTCATTCTACTTCTTGGTGTTCCTTTTCTCTTCAAATTTTACGTTTTGTAATTTGCCTGGTTCAGCTTGTTTCTTTTCCTTATAAATCTTCATTAGAGTTACCACTAATAACCACATAACAGTCTATACTAGGCTGTTTTGAGATTTCCTCTGCCAATGGAATTAATCCAAATCTCTTCACTATACCCTCACACATACTCTTCAAAGGCAAAAGCAGCCACTTTCTTCCCCATAATATCACAAGAAAGATCAATAGACAGCATACCAAAATTCATTTTCTCTGAAACCTCTTGACCCATCCCTCCACAGTTCAAATCATTATCTGCATCATTGTCTTCCATGTTCCTATTAGTGCTTAAAACATTCTACTGCTTTCCTAACCCAAAGTACCAAAGTCCAAATTCTTCCAAGCAAAATCATGGGCCAGCCTGTCACAGCAATACCCCAACTTCTGTGTCATTTATGGTTTTTATTGCTGTGAATAGACACCATGACCACAGTCATTATTGTAAAGGAAAACAATAATTGGGGGTGGTTTACAGTTGCAGAGGTTTAGTCCATTATCATCATGAAGGGGAACAAAGCAGTGTGTAGGCAGACACAGAGCTAAAGAAGAAGCTGAGAGTTCTTCCATCTTGACTCACAAGCAACAGGAAGTGGTCTGAGACACTGGGTATGGCTTGAGCATATAAGAGAGACCTCAAAGCCTGTCTCCACAATGATATGCTTCCTCTAACAAGGCCATACCTACTCCAACAAAGTATACCTCCTCAAAATGCCACTTTCTTTGGGGACCATTTTCTTTCAAACTACCACAGAGGTGGTTGTATCTGATATAAGATTCATAAATGCTAAATTTATAAAAATTTAAAGTACTGTTCGGGTCTTGAAATAGTATTTTGTACTTCCATGTATTGCTTCTGCTACCAAAATTGACCTCTTAGGTTATATGAGGAAAAATGCAGAAACAATTTTCTACTCCCCATACTAGTTTAAACATTATTTATATATGAAAGAATCCATTAATGATTAAGTACTGTTATATTAATAGATTAATGCCGAGTATTAGTGGCACATGCCTTTAATCCCAGCACTCAGGAGGCAGAGGCAGGCGGATCTCTGTGAGTTCAAGGCCAGCCTGGTCTCCAGAGCGAGCGCCAGGATAGGCTCCAAAGCTACACAGAGAAATCGGGTCTCAAAAAAACCAAAAATAAATAAATAATAATAATAGATTAATTATGCGTGTCTTATGGATAATCCTGATGTGAACTTTGTTTCCTTTTTTCAGCCCTGGGGATGCGGTGTTGTTTCTTATACATGAATACCCTGAGTTCTCTCTTTACTTTCTTGGGTCTTGGATTATTTATTTTTTGTGTCTGTCTGCAGTGTTCTTTGCTTATTTGCATGGCATACTTTCTTATTTAGATATCATTTGAATAGGCCTACCATGACCATCCAGTGGAAAATAATTACTCTCAATGTTCCTTTATAGATATTTCATTATTTATAGACATTTCATTTAGGACTTAGCACACCTAGTATTATCATCATCTTTCTTTTCCTTTTTCTCCTTCTTCCTTCTTCCTTCTCCTCTTCCTCCAACATCTTCTTCTTCTCTTTCTTTTTCCTCTTCCTCTTCCTCCTCCTCTTCCTTCTTCTGTATGTATTCAGTTCCTACTATTAGAGCAAAGATTCCTTCATTTTCTGTTGCCTAGAATTTTCTCTTGTGGCCTAGAATGGTATCTGATCCAGGATAGTCACTCTACAAATATTTGTGCAACTAATGACCATTTAATGCAGAATTCAGTTGAAAGAAATTACAGTTAATAACTCCACTGAACCATGGGTTAAGGATAGTTTATACATTTAAAATATAATTGTGTTTATACTAATTGGGCACCTAGTTGTGCCCACTGGATATGGTGGTGGTTCTGAACAAGGAGGGAAAGTCTTTGATGTCATGGAACCAAGAGCTTTACTTTCTGCAGTTAGACAAATCAGCTTAACATCAGCACTTAACCATACCCAGATTTGTCTAGTCAAATGAAGAACACTTTTCTACTGTTCAGGCCTTTGTACAGTCTTAGTCCTTTGTCTTTATACCAGTTTTAAAAATTTCTTACCAAGCATTATTCTTCCAGCCACCTCTCTCACAATTACCTAAAATAGTGTTCTCAGTTATAGTCACAGATCATTGTTTCCTCAGATTCAAATGCCAGTTCTTAGTTTTTATAATTTCCTAAATCTAAAGCATGTTCAATTCTAACTAACTTCCTTCTTTCCTTCCTTTGTTGCTTGCTTGTTTGCTTGCTTCTTTGCTTTCTGTGGTAAAGGAGAAAAAAAAGAAAAGATAACATTAGAATGAAAGACTGAATCACACTTATTATGGAAGCAGTAGAGCGTGGAGAGGGAGAGAAAGGCAAGGAGGAAAGAAGAGTGTAAAACACAGAGAAGAAAGTAGACATCAAGTACATATCAGCAGAACAAGTCAAAGTCACAGTAATCTGTTATCTGTCCCTTCTGTAAAACAAAATAATGTTGAGTATACAGCTCTCAGCCTTGGCATTCTCCCCTACTGTGGCCTTAAGAGAACTCCATGACAGAGAAGTGAGGGCAACAAATCACTGAGGACCATAAATTCTTATCTACCAAATGTGTTTCGTGCTAACAAATGCTCAATAATTTTTTTTTTTTTTGGGTAATGTAAGCAGAGCTTAGTACAAACTAGATATTCAAAACGTTCATACTGTGTGTAGACCTAAGATTTATAAGATTCCTAAAGGTGGCTATTCATTTGCATGATTGCTTTAGGGGAATTTATATGTGCTTCCATATGTCAATTCTACCATTACGGTCCATTTGTTAAATAAGTGGGTAACTACTGAGTGCCAACTATGTTCTGGAAATTGAAAGATTAAAAGGCAGGTTACATTTTTTTGTTTGTTTTTGAGATAGCTTTTAATTGTGTGGCCTAGGAGTTCTGGAACTTGCTTTGTAGATCAGGCTGGTCTTGAACTCACAGAGACCCACCTGCTTCTGCCTCCATAGTGCTAAGATTAAAGGCATGCACCACCATCGCCCCGCTGACAGTTCACATTTTTAAGAAAATACATATTGACAGAAGAGACAGAGAAGAATAAACTTCAGTGTTAAAGTGCCATGGGTATTGGGAAATACACAACTTACTTATGAGAATGAGTAACTACTTCTTAGAATCAAATTATGTAAAGAACATAGCCATTGTGACATTAGTCATAGATGGACATTTTACTTCTTAAAGTGTGGACTATAGTCTAGGCAGAAGATATGGTTTCATTAATGTAAAAAAGTCAAGCAAGAGTGAGTGTGTTCAAGAAATTTTAAGCCCACTTTCTGTCATTTGGATGTGGAGTGTCATCAGATAGTGGTAGTTAATGAGGTTAAACACTGAGAGGTAGTGGGCCAGTCATAGGGGTCTTTTTGTGCTGTTCCACAGAGATTTTATCCTCTTTGTACATGAGAACCATTGAAAACCTTGTTCAGAATCATGAGCTGTGGTTTTCTTGTTAGAATGAATACTCTGCTGGCATGTAAGTCATGGGGTAGACATGTGAGGATATAGAAACTTAAACATAGACTACTACAGAGGCTATTGTAGTAGTCTAGATAACAGAGGAAAGAATACATTTTGCAATAGCAGTCAAGACAAAAGAAGGTTATTGAGGGATGTTGAAGAGGTAGAGTCAACAAGAATTACTAATTAAATATGAAGCACAAAGGAATCTGGAATGATTCTCTAATTTTGTTCGTATGAAATATAGTGAATTTTGTTTTAAAGACAAATACACAGGAAGTAAATGAGGTTTTGACATGACAGTCACCACAATGTAAAAATGGCAGAGGAAAAAACGTTTAGCTGATACATATTATGTATTAACATGAAGTAGTTTATGATTTTTAAAAAGGTGATCATTGTATATTTAAAGGCATTTAGCTTAAATCTAAATATAGAATAAAAGAGACATGACTTTTGTTTATTTGTTTATTTAAAACAAACAATGCCTGTATGAGAGCAACAAAGGAACAAACATGATGAAATAGTAGAAAGCACATAAATTTCTAATTCCAGTTGGAATTAGATATATCAGTTGGAAATGGACTATTCCAACCATAAGGCAGTTCATGAGGTACCGAGAAAGCAAGCTTTATACATTGTCTGTAGAAAAAACCTCTTAAACATACAAATTGTCTGAAGTAAAATTGTGGATAATTATATATCATGAAAACAAGTAAGAGTTAGGAGAATGTCATTGGCTATATTGATGCCAGACAAAATATATCTTTAAGATGAGAACTGATACTGGAGAAAAAGTTGGATAATCTATACTAATAAAAGTACGTACTCATCTATAAACATAGCCCCAAAATATATAAAATGGAATCAGAATTCAAAGGAAAAATAAAATGACTTTTAACAACATTCTGCTATACCCATAGATCAGTGTCTCGTTCAGCCATCATCAGAGATGCTTTCCCTACAATAGATGGGAACTAATAGAGAGACCCACAACTGGGCAATGTGCAGAGAGTGATAGACCTGGGGACATTTAGTCCTACATGGGATGTCTTCATCAAATCTCTTCCTGCAGGGGTCAGGGAATTATGCAGAAGAGGAGGCAGGAAGATTTTAAGAGCTGTAGGGGATGGATGATTCCAAGGAAACAGTGCAGACAAGAAAGACCTGACACACATGAGCTCACAGATACTGTGGCAGCATGCACAGGTCCTGCACAGATCCAGATAGGGTTGCAGGGATGCAGACATGAGCCCAACCCCAACCAAGAAGCTCTCTCCAGTTAACCTCTCACAGAGGAAAAATGGTTTTTTTCAAGGGAGTCTCACACTTCAGGGCAGGCCCATGCCCAGCAGAAAAATGAACTCCAAGGTATTGTTAGAGTTTTTTTTTTTTTTTTTTTTTTTCTCTTTTAACCTTACTGGTCTTTTGATTGTATTTTATGGTTTCTGATTTTGAGTGTGTGTGTGTGTGTGTGTGTGTGTGTGTGTGTGTGTGTGTGTGTGTATGTGTGTTTCTTTTACTCTTTTTTAGTTTCTTCTTTTGTTAGTTTATTTTGGTTTTTATCCTTGCTTTTTTTATTTGCCTGATTGTTTTCTTGGTGTGGGGATAGTTGGGCGGGTGAGAGAGATGAAACCCTGATCAGAATATAGTGTTTGAAAATTATCTTATTTTTCAATAAAAAATTTTAAAATTCAAGATAATTATGGTATACTTTAGCATTTTATATTAAGACTTGTAAAAATTGTGTTTGTGTGTTTGGCTCTCTCCTTCCAGTTTGACTGAGAATTGACTTCCAGACTTACATGGCTGTTACCAGAAGTCTGTTGTTTTTAGGCTGTTGCTGGTTTTGGAGTTCCTGGCTCTGTGTCCTTTCCATATGTTAGCACACAGCATTGTAGCTTCTCCAAAGCCAATAAAGAAGAGAGTTCCTCTAGGACAGGGACTTTAGTGTTATATAATGCAATCTTGGGCACATCTCATTTTGTTTTAGTTAGAAGGCAGGTTGCCTGCCTCATCCACACCCGGTGGGAGGAGAGCACCCAAGGTCATGAATTAGAAATGGGGACTATAGCAACCACCCTAAAGTCTGTCTGCCACATTTTGTTTCCTGTTTTTTCACATGGGATTCATGTTTATTTTAGTCATTAATTTTGCTAGTTTTTAGATGCTGTAATAATTTTGGATTTTTCTGATTTTTCTAACCAGATTCCATTGGTCGTGACATCCCTAAAATGCTTGAATTATTTAAAACTGGACATGAAATTGTGGTAGATGAAGAAAGGCAGAACTTTCTCAGCACCAAAATAGCAACAGTAAGTTATAGTTGCCTGTCTTTTGTTCTGATTCCCCTCAAGCAGCATACCTGACATTTGAACTTGCTTTTGAACCAGCTTCAAATACACATGTAAAGACTCTTATTCTGTAAGTTGAGCTACCAAGTTTAATGGTATTTGAGAGTTTCTTCCTCCAGAGCATGCTGTAGCACAGGTGCATGCATGCACACGTGTTTATGTTTATATACACAAACACACACAACTTGTAGTTTTTTCCTGTGTTATGTGCTACTCGCTGGCATTTGCTTGTATTTTGCCTAATCTGTTTGTTCTAACATACAAGTTCTTGTCATTTAATATTTAAGTTTTTAAGAGTTTTAAGGTAAGGCTTGGATCTTATACATCTTCATATAATGTACATATTTAGTACTATATAATGGATTAATTTGCCTTATTTCAATTAATTGTGTCTGGTTAGTGTTTTACAAGTTGTTTATATACTTATAGAACACGCTGGAGGTCAGTTTCTGTTACCATTTTTAGGGCATTAATATAGGTGTGTTAGAATTATAGAGCTGTGTTTCTAAATAAATAAGCATTCGAGCCATTAAAATGATTATTATGTCATTTGCAACTGTTTTTGTACTGAAGACTCTCCAAAGATACCTGTTAATGACTTTAGGAATAGTAGTAACTTACTGATAAAAAGATTTAATGCCTTCCAAGTGTCTTGTGCTATTCTAAATTCTTGTTTGTTAAATTTTTTGTTGAGCTTTATTTCTAATATTGTATATTACATATATAATTATATATATTTTATTATAATATAATTATATAATTGTCCTTTCACTTTCTTCCCAGAAGCCCTCCAGTACTTCCTCCCAACCCAACCCTCTATTCTTTTCCAAATTCATGGCCTCTTTGTGTGTATCTGTGTGTGTGTGTGTGTGTGTGTGTGTGTGTGTGTGTGTGTGAGACCATTCATGTGCATGCACTAGAGCAAACAGGTGCTTGAATGTGTGTATGTTCCTAAATATATAAATACAACTTCCTGAGTCCATATGATGTTACTTATGTGTCTATGTTTTTGGGCTGAGCATTTGGTATTGAATAATCAGTTGGTGTGCTCTTCTCTGGGGAAGACTATTTCTCCCACTCTCAGCATTAATTGCCTTGGTTCTTTGTCTAGTATTGAGGCCGCATGAGCTTTTCCCGCATGCCATTGATGTCATCTCTTTTTAGGTCACATCTAGGCAGCCATGTTGGTGAGACTTCACAAGTGTAGGTTTTCTGACATTTCTAGGAGACATAGTCTCACAGCAAACTTCCTGTTCCTCTGGCTGTTACAATCTTTCACCCCATCTTCTGCAATGCAGGAGTTGTGTTGTAGATATATCAAATGGAACTCAAGCTCAAAGAGGTAAAAGCATCATCACCTCCATTTTATAGATAAAAGTAAAGAAGGCCACAAGGTTGAAAACTTTCTCAAGGTCTCTTAGCTAAAAAGGAGGGAAATGGGTAGCTATTGGACCTTAGCAGTGTCTTCAAGCATGTAGGCTCTGTACTCTGCTCACAGAGTTAAGATAATTTGAATAGGTTTAGCTTTTCTTTCTCCCCTCTTGTTTTACTCTAAGGAGGAATTTCACATCATAGCCAATAGTTGGTAGTCCAAGCTAACTGAACCACATCCACTGTAGATTGTCTAGACAAAGCACTCCACTCATTTATAATAGGAACACTTGCCTTAGAAAGGAAGCAGAGCAGATCTGTGCACCCATTGGTAAGTCCCACGTGTCACATTATCTTCGAGGCTCAGCTCTCATTTACTTGGCCTGAGCTCTGCTAGACTCCGATGTTGAAATTTCCTTGTTCCCAAAGGGCCTTGGCAGTACTGCTTGTTTCATAAGGTTGACAGTGTTGTAATCCAAGTACAAACACACAAGAGCCCAAATGCAAAACTCCAGAGATTCTTCTGGAACTGTAGCAACTTGTCTGATACTTGTCATGCTGTGTAAGGTGGACCTTAGGCAAGTTTCTCAATGTTGTGTTTCCATGACCTTGTCTATATAGTCTAATAATGTCTATTTCACATACATTTTAAAATGGTAACATTTATCATCACTATTATTTTTGTCTTTGAACATCATAGAATACACTTATAAAACTCTTCCTAGCTGGATTAAATCTGCTTTTTCTTAGGTATAATTTTAGTATATTCTGTAGTTAATAGTTTAATAGGTTCTAAAGTATAGGAAACCATGATGTCTCATTCTTTTCTGTTTTTTTGTTTTGTTTTGTTTTCTTATGAGTTACCATGGTAAAATATGGGCCCTAAATCAGACTGTGAGACACTTGGAAGCTTTTTGTCATACTTAAAAAAAAAAAAATAGATGTTCGTGTGTTTAAAGAAAATCTGCTAAATACTACTGCAATGCTTTGATATAGTAGAAGATTAGTGGAATGGATTTTAGATTCGTATTGTTGTGATTTTAATCTAATTTCATGCTTTTGAAACAGTAGTAACACCTGTGTTTCATTACATTCTTGGCCTCTATTTTTTTTCTCTATTTGCTGTTTCTCCATATACAAAATGATAGTAATGGTTAAGTTTTACTTAGGCTAGGAAGGAGTAAATGTGATAATAACAATAGCTAGGTAGCAGAATACTTCTAGATAAGATGATGTAACAGAGGCATCATTGATCCTCCTACCAAAAGCAGTGAGAAGTACCCTCAAATCAAACTAGATAGAAAGAAAGCATAGTGTGCTATCATTTATGAACATAGACATAAAAAATTGAACCTACTATTAACAAATATTTTGACTCCCTAAGTCCATTTTCTATTTCTGTAACAGAATGCCTGAGACAGTGATATTAGATAAAAAAAGAGTGGCATTGTCCAAAAGTCTGATATTGCTCAATGGGGAGGACTTCATGCTACATCTTGTCATAGCAGAAGAATGGAAGGGTGTGTGTGCAGTCTGTGCTGAAGAGGCAAGACATGAGAAGGTGCCTTACTTTATAACAACACATTGTCTGTAAGACAGTTATGGCTAATAACTTCACAGGACCTCACTGCCCAGCACTGTCACAGGAGCAGTCAAATTTCTGCATGAGTTTTGGAGGGGACCAATTCTGTTTAAACTATGGGAGTGACCAAATAGTTATTTGAGGAATTCAAGGTTGGTTTAACATTTAATAGTTACTCTAATTCATAATATTAGTGAACTGAAACCCAAACTTTCATGTGCTTTGAAATGAGGGGTGATGTTGCAGACAAATATCCAAATGTTTTTGGTGACTTTTCTTGGAAAAAGTATGGTTTACCAACTCCAGGTGTTTTAAATTGACTGGAAATCAGTTGTCCACACAGTTCTATCTTTTCTGATTATGGATTGTAAAAAGTATTTGCAAATCATGTCTGGTAAATCCTGAATTCATAAAAGGCTTCCTAAATTCAGTAAACTACTTATTATTTTTACACTGGCAGAATATTTGAGCACTTAAATGAGATGGGACAGATGGCAATCAAACATGACATGATCGTCAATATCTTTAGTCACTGAGTCAGTGTAAATCAAAACACGAGGACTTTCACTATATTTCTACTGGATGAATAAGACTACTCCTCTATACCCGTACCAAGGGTTGGTGAGGACATAGTGGACTGGACCACTTACACACTGTTTGTGGGAAAATTCCATTTTTTAAATGATGCAATCTCACTGGCAAGCAGTTAAGTGATTTGTGAAGAAGTTGAACTTCCTCCTGCTATTCTGCTATTCCACATTTAGCCATGTATTCAGGAGAAATGAAAACACATGTTTAAACAGAGATTTTGAAACAGATGTGTTTATAATATTCCCAAATTGGAAACATTCTAAATATCCATGACAGGATACATATAAACAAAAGTGATAAATAAACTCCATACATGCTAATGTATGCTGAGCAAAAAAAGCCAGGAAAGGGGAGTATGTATTGTATGATTCTATTTATATAAAATTCTAGCAAATGTTAGCTAACTTCTTTGATAGAAAAAATGACTAGTGGTTACCTTGGGGACAGAGATGGGTGAGGAGGGGCAGGAAGTAGGCATTACAAAGCAACATAATGAATTTTGGAAATGATTAATTTTCTTGACTAGTGGTGGTTCCATGAGTGTAAACATATGTCAGAACTAAATTGTATACTTTAAGAATGTGTACATATAAGATTTTAAGAATATGACACATATTCTTAGGAGAATGGTTCCATCGTTAAGAGTACCTGTTGCTCTTCCAGAGGATTTAAGTTTGATTCTCAGCATCCATATAGAGTGGCTCACAACTGCCCCTACTTCCCTGGACTGCCCCTTTCTAGCCTTCTTGGGCATCTGCACATCCATCCACCCACACACATACATATAAATAAAAGTAAAATAAATCTTATAAAATTGCTAGTTCCATATTGCTTTTATTCCAATCATCCCCCTAATTCTTCACAAATATAAACTTCCACACAAATGAAATTTTTAAAAAGATTTTCACTGTGCTATTTTCTAGTATATAAGACCAGAAATATGCATTTCATTTATCTCAGATTACCAGGAATCTCATGTGTTCTTAAAAACTAACCCCAATTCACAGCATTTCAGATAATGAAGTAAAATGAAACACCATGCATTTCTTGGAATCCATTGTTATATAAATCCTTAACCCTAGTCAGTTTCTTTCCTCCCCAAAAGAAGAATGCTGAATAGAGAGAATATCTTTACCCTGGGTTTGCTTTAAGTAAGAAGGTGCTATGCAAACACAGGAAGTCTGGCTTCTGTTAGTGGCACAGAATGTGTTATATCCAAAACACTTTATTTCCTCCCTGTTACTTTGCTCTCACTCCCTTTATTATGCCTGTGTTCCTTCCATTCATCCCATGAGTTAGTAACTCAGGTTAATAACACAGAATACTAGCATGAATAAGGCGATCTTATTAGTGGTCCCTACATGGGCTGATGGCACTGTTGATTCTTTGCCCTTCAGTGTTTGCTTCTTCCTTACTATCCTTTCATCACAGAGTACATGGACTTATCCTGGAAATCTTCCAGTGTTAACAGCTTCCTAACTGTGGGTATAGTACTATGAGTAAACCCCAAAGTGCTTGCCTTCAAATGTTGAGAATATAGATGATACATAAATATATGTCTGTGCTTAAGTAGCAGCGGGGATGGCATGGTAGTGGTGGGGGGTATGCATGTGTATTAATAAGGGGGGTTTGGTTAGGGAAGGCGTCCCTAAGAGGTGACATTTGCATGGAAGCTGATTTTAGAGATCAGATTATGAAGTTATAGGGAAGGAAGGTAATCTTGGGAGAGGGAGGAGCAGATTGAAGGTTCTGAGGAAGAAAAGGCCTGGGGTGTTACAGAAACAAAGTGTTTCTTCTGGGTGTTAGAACAAGTTAAAATACAGTGCCCATAAAGGAGGATATGCCGAGACATTCTGAGAAAGTGGTACAAACACAAGCAAATAACTATTTTGACATAGGGGTGCAAAGAATTGTGGCTTTTCTTAGCAATATGTCCCCCAAGTAGTTCCTCTTATTAGGAAAAACTTTTGTCCAGAGGCTTTTGACCTCAGTAACCTTTTTGGGGATAACAGTGGACTTCTGGTGGCATGCAGAGCAGTTGTATATACGTGTGTACATTCCTCTTCATCAAGTGGTTGTGTTGGTCATGACTCAGAGATTCAAATTATTCATTAGTTTGTTGGATCTTACATGTCTACTATATATCAGGTACATAATATATTTATTAGAGGTAAATCCATCAATAAAATAGATGAAAATCTCTGTCTTCATGGAATGTATGAGCCCTGACTATAATGCTCACATGCATATCCTGTATGTATATATAGAATGTGTGAACCCTGACCATATCCCTCCTGTGCATATCCTGTATATGGAATTCTGAACCCTGACAGTAACCCTCATGTTCATGTCCCATTTATATATGGGATATATGAACCCTGACTGTAGCCCTCACATGCATGTCCCATATATATGGAATGTGTGAACCCTGACCACATCCCTCATGTGCATATCCCATATATATGGAATGTGTAACTCTTGACCTTAGCTCTCACATGCATATCCCATATATATGGAATGTATGAACCCTTATTGTAGCCCTAACGTGCATATCCCATATACACAGAATATAGAATGAGAGGTCCTTCTTCTCCTGTTCTTTGTCCTGGTTCCCAGGATGAATAGTGAGGCCTTGTCTTCTGGTTCAGAGGAGATGAAAAGAAGTGTAGCCAGAGGTTAATAGTATATACTAAGGCATCCAACTAGCTTTACACTGACTCTCTTTGTATTTTGAACATTTGTAGTAACATTACTGTTTTTATCTCCAGAAAAGAGATATTTGCTCATCTCTGATACTCTGAAATTATTTGACATTAAAAATAATTGTTATTAGCAAGGAGACTCATATTTAAGAGAAGGAGAAGCAGGAAGGGGTCCCCTTTTCCCGTTCATCTCCTCCAGTGGCAGGATGTGAGCCACCGGCAAGGAGGGATGCCAATAAGGCATCTGATAAGTCGTTTAATATATATAGATTTATGATAATTAAGACTGAGCTAGCAGATGAGAAGTCCTAATCATTGGCCAAGCAGCATTGTACCTAAAAAAAAATTGTTATAATTTATACATTTTATATTTATTTTCAGATTTAGTTTTCTTTCTCTCAACCTCTTTTTTCCCCACTTCTAATAATCTCTTGAATTTTTACAGTTTTTTTTTATTGTCATCTACTTCTATTTCTGTACTGTTCCCTGTTTTTTGGTTGTCTAACAACATACCAGAAAGATGGAAAAGAATTAAATTGTGGCATGTGCCTATAATCCTAGTACTGGGGAACTGGAGACTGGAATGTAGACAAAGTTTCTGTCCCACCTGGTCCCACAGCCGTTTAGCCCCAAGTAAACACACAGAGGCTTCTATTAATTATAAACTGTTTGGCCGATGGCTCAGGCTTTTTATTGGCTAGCTCTCTCTTAATTATTAACCCATTTCTATTAACCTATGTTTCATACTTGTTACGATAAATCTTTCCGCCAAAAGCCGCCTAAGCCCCACTGCCACCTGTGTACTTTACGCCATCCGCCCACCCAAGTTAGGCCCAAATGAATACACAGAAACTTGTATTAGGTTCAAAACTGCTTGGCCAATGACTAGGATTTCTCATCTGTTAGCGCAGTCTTAATTATCATAAATCTATATATTTTATAAGACTTATCGGCCGCCTTATTGGCGTCCCTCCTTGCTGGTGGCTCACATTGTGCCGCTGGAGCAGGAGCGGAGGGGAAAAGAGAGCCCTTCCTGTTTCTCCTTCGCTTAAATATGAGACTCCTTGCTATGTCACTTCCTGCCTGGATCATCACTTCTCTACTACATTTCCCAGAATCCTCTTTGACTCCTAGTCCCATCTACTTGCTGTCTCATTGGCCAAACAGTATTTTATTTAACAATCAATAAGATAAACATACACAGTACATTCCCCATCACATACTGGAGAATGCCCAATGTTCTATCTTCCTGGTAGCTACATGGCACCTCCCTGGTGGCTCCTCTCTCTTTCCTCTTCTCAGAATTCTCCTAGTCTGGTAGCCCTGCCTGTACTTCCTGCCTGACTACTGGCCAATCAGCATATTATTAAACCAGTAAGAGAAACATCTATTCACAGAATACAGAAGGACATTCCCTTATCACTGGAGAATTCCCTGGGCTCTGGCTACCCACTGTTGCTAAATTGTTGAGCTTCATGTTCAATAAGAGACTGTTTCAAAAAATAAGGTGGAACATGATTACAAGAGACACCCAGCGCTGACCTCTGGCCTCACACATAGGCCCCTGTGTTCACATAGCCTGCACATATACACACACATGCCCGTGAAGTGAAGTCTATAATAGAAAACAGAGTGTTATTAAGAAATTACCTGAGCTGGGCATGCTAGTGCATGCTTGCAGCCCCAGCACTTGTGTGGTTGATGGAGGAAGATCAAGTTTCTGCACAGCAAGGGCTACACAATGAGACTCAGCCTCAAAAAACAAAAAAGAACAAAAAAAGTACTTATTTTTAAAACATGAATGCCATTGTATTTATATTCTAAAAGTTACATTTATTTAACTTATTGATATATGATTAGAATATAAAATCCAGAATATTTGAGAATAATTTCAAAAACTTTACTAGAAATGGTTGAAATTATGAAGAGTATGCGTTAATGCATTTATATAATAGCTTAATTCTGACATTAAATTATCAAACACTGAAGCAAAACAACTTTATTAAACCTTTACAGTCACATAAATACCAAATTTTGAAGTGTTATGAACAGTAATGTTATGGGCAATCAAACCTAAGCTTGCTTTCTGTGAAAGAAGAAAGAGGGCAGACAACATAAATCTGTTTACATAGAGCATGTCAAACCCTGGTTTAACGAGGATGTCTTGTCTGGCTCTCACGTGTATTTGGAGCTTTGAACTGTGTAGTATGGCAGCAGCAGTTCCTTTGATGTCCTATTTTTTGTGTTCTTTTTAAAGCTGAAGACATGTTTGAAGTTGTAGACATGGTCCATGCATGGGTATCACTCTACTTGTTTACATAATAGTGAGATGTCTTGAGGCAAGAATGTTCTCTGCCTGGCTTTGATAGAAGCTGAAGTGTAATGTAACAAAAATAAACAAGCACAAGGTATGGGCATGAATGCAGTCAGACCCTGCGTTGAGTGAGTTCTCAGGACAGTGAACACATTGGAACAGCAAAAGTGACCAGTTGGAGTTCAGATAGACAAAGTGTAAACATTGTAGGATTTAGAATTTAAAGATTTATTTTACAGCATCTAGGTCATAAAACAGTGGATAGCTAAGAATACTGTTTGTCAGATGCCTCAGTGAAAGGGAGCAAGCCATTGGCTCATGGCTCATGGCTCATGGCCATATTCTGTTATTTCCCCTCATTCTTTCTGGCCAATTAACTTTTCCTTGTGTTATTTTTCATGTAGTACAGTGTATTTGTGTCACAAATGAGGAGGTTATAAAGAGTAGACAATGTACTGTAGAATGTAAAATATAGGAGGTGGAGCATGTCAGTAGTAGGTCTGAGATTTCCAAGGGTGCAGTGCTAAGACAGAGGAGAAACTGTCTTCACCCAAGATCCCAGCACCCACTTCAAGTACTCAAAACTACCAGTAACTCCAACTCCCGGGATCTGATGCCTGTGGTCTCCCAGGCACACATACTCACATGCACATAGACACACAGACACACAAATGACACATAATTTATAAAATACAACTTAAAAATATGATCTTTTAACAAATTCAAAATTAATACTCATATATGACCCTTAAAACTGAAGGCCTGAATACTGCAATATGGCCCAGCCTTTTACTGAAAATGCCAATCCCAAAATACTAGGTGTTTACACATAAGCCTGGGAGGGCCCCATCCCACGTGACATGGTGTCACCATAGTGTACACTCTGCCTTTTCCACTGAGTGCAGCTATGAGAAAACCTGGACAATGTATGGCCTTCTGGCTGAGGACTAGGAAGACGACACCTTAGCAGTTTGGAGGAGACCTGAATGAGAAAAAGCACCAAGCTGACACTGTGTCATCCTTGTCTCCCTCTGTTGGTATCAGACCAGTTCTCAGCAGAGCTGGACTTCAGGCAGTGAACATGAATGCAGCCACAGGCTGTATATGAACTCCTGAAGTTAAAAGTGGAGACTACAGACCAAAGAGTTAAAGAATTTGAAGATAGGTCACAGAAGCTAGTCAAATTGGAAAGCAGACCCCCTCCCAACGAACAAACAAAACAAACAAATAAGTAGAGAGCTCATGGGACAATGACAGGAGATTGAAGCTTCCTGTCAGTGGAGCCCCAGAAGGAAAGGAAGAAGCATCCTGCAGAAAATTAACACATGCTTTTGGAGAAGTTAGAACTTCTGCCTGTCCAGGCTCACAGCAGAGGGCAGCCACTCTGGAAAACAGCTTGGTGTGGTTTACAGAGCCAGCCTTGCACTGACAGTGCACCCCGGCTCTTCTGCCCAAAGGTTAAGCCCATAGCAGTAAAATGCATAATGTGAAACTAAGACATTCATTCACAGGTCTCTGAACATGCATGCTTACACGCCGGTCAAGTGTCTCTTACTGGAAATACTGAGCAACCAGCAGTATTTCTGTGGTTTTGTTGCTTGTTTCGTTTTAACAAATTTGGAATATTTGCATACTTGACTTGGTGAGTTTTTATAACCTGAAAATCTAGAGCATTCCAAAATGCAAAATTTAAAGCATCATTTTGGTACTCCAAAGTTTCAGATTTTTTTTTTTTTTTGGGGGGTGTGATGGTGTATTATCTGTAATCCCAGTACTTGGGAGACAGTGCAGTAAAAGACTTTCTGAGAGCTTAGGACAGGTCTAGGTTGATGACAGAGTTCTCTGTCCCTCTGAGACCTGTAGCTGTTTGGTCCCAAATAAACACACAGAGACTTATATATTAATTATAAACTGTTTGGCCGATAGCTAGGCTTCTTATTGTCTAGCTCTCTCTTAATTGTTAACCCATTTCTATTAAACTGTGTATTGCCACAAGACTGTGGCTTACCTGTAATGAATGCTCTGGCATGTTATTCCTTCAGCAGCTGCATGGCGTCTCCCTCATAGCTCCTCTCTGCCTTCCTCTTCCCAGCTTCTTCTAGTCTGGAAGCCCCGCCTATACTTCCTGTCTGACTACTGGCCAATCAGCATTTATTCATCAACCAATAAGAGAAACATATATTCACAGAATACAGAAGGACATCCCCCATCACTAGGCCACATGACGAGTCCATGCCAGCTCATGAGTGTCCATCTGTCTCAAACGGAAAAAGATTTGGGAGCATTTCAGAAGTTGTTTTTATTTTATTTTATTTTACTGTTTTGAGGCAGGGTCTTTTGTGTGTATCACCAAGTGGCCTCAGAACACCTTTTGAGCTCCTGCTTCTCTAGCCTCCACCTTGGAGCACTGGCATTACAGGAGTGGACCACCACGCCTGGGTTAAGCATGCTTCAGACTGCATTTATGGCCTTGTGTGTGGCAGTCAAGACCTTTGCCAACTGAGCTACAAATCCAGCTCCATGTTTTAGATTTTGTGATTAGGGATCCTCAGCCTATAACTGTAAACTCATGCCCTGTTTGGATGGACTGAAACTGTCTCTGGTACTTTCATACAGTGCAACCCTACTCAGCAATAAGAAGTTGTAAACTGTTGATAGACATAAATGCTCAGATAACTCTCAAAAGGTTACACACAGACATAAAAAACAAAGACAACAAAGGAAGAAAGGCAAATTGGATTTCATAAAGATTAAAACTTGACACTGGCAGCTTAGTGCAACCTCCATCCATGTGTGCAATGTTTCTCTCTAAAATATATTGAGAATTTTGCCACTAAATAGTGAAGATACAAATTTTAAAGTGAATCAAGCTTCAAATACATCCCTCTGTAAAGAAGACATATAAATGACTCCAAACAATGAAGACATACTAAGCAGCAAGCCATCAGGAAAGTACTAGTTAAAATCAGTGAGACACCGGTTCATACCTTTTAGGATAGCTATTGTCAGTGTGTGTGTGTGTGTGTGTGTGTGTGTGTGTGTGTGTGTGTGTGTAAAATAAGTGTTAGTGAAAAGTGGAGAGGCTGGAACTCTTGGCACATTACTAGTGGGAATATGAAATGCTTCAGTCACCATCAAAATGATATGTCAGTTCCTTGAATGGCTAAATAAAATTACCATATGATGCAATTCTGTCTCTAGATATGTTGTAAGGAGAACAGAAAGACTCTAACTATAAGTATATCTATACTGATATCAACTAAATACAGTAGCCCAACAACTAATCAGCTCAAAGGTCCATCAGCAAAATATGACATGTGCATAGAACAGAGAACATCAGAATATCTTAATGAAGAAGTTCTGGCATATGCTTGTGTTTGAATCTTGAAGACACATTAGGTGGAATAAGATAGCCAAAGGACAAATATTGTAGGATGCCACTTTTGTGAGCTACCTAGAAGAGTACAATTCAGAGACAGTAGGCTGGGATTTGCTGGGGCTTTCGAGAAGTGGAGAGTTGCTGTTTAATGGCTTGCATACTGTTTTATTTGTATGGTAGTTTTGAAAACATAGAACTGTATTGACAGTGCAGTGGTTGTCAGGAGTTAGGGGTGCCTACTATATGGATTCTTGAGAGTTACAAGGAGGGTCTTCTTTATTTTGGCCTCTGTATTCTGTATTAGTATAGTTATTGCTAAATGCATGCATGAGTTACAATTCACAAAGCTATATTCTCCAGAAGGCCAACTCTGCTCCCTCTCAGTTTAAATATATAATCTTCAAAGTATGAAAACATGTGGGCGCATAGCTTGTTAAAAGTTCTCATGTTTGGTGGGTAGAGATTTGAGTCCATCCATTAGTACCAACATTAAGGATAATTTTTTACTTACTTTGTTTCTTTATGAATAAATAAAGTATATCTTGTAATTTATGCAGAATCTTAATGGTCTGGTTTTATAACCTTTTATCTTATTTTTTGAGATGCTGGGGACTGAATTTTCGACCTCACACATGCTAGGCAAGTACTCTCATTGAGCTATACCCTCAATCCTGATCTTGGAATTTTTTTAAAAAATTGTATGTTTTTATTTACATATAAGAGTGTTTTTCCTGCATGTATGTAACACAGTGCTTGCACAGATGATGTGTATGAGGCCAGAGGAGGATGCAAGCTGCCATGTGGGTGCTCAAAAGATAAGTGTTTTTAACTGCCGAGTCACCTCTGCAGCCCCTGGGTTTTCTAATTTTAAATACTGAACAAAAGCCAGTTGTTCATTGGGGGAATAGATGTACCTAAAAAGGTATTTGGAATATACTGAGTAGCATAGCTAAGACTGCAGAGAGAACTTAAAATCCCTGTCATCACCGTGACACTTGAGCCCTTTTCAGCACTGTCCTGCTCCATGCATGTGCTATTTTGGTTTCTGTATTCCTGTTACATACTGAGTTTGGTATCCTTAACATTGTGTCTTAAGCCCTCTCCTATGTCATAAAAATTTCTGCAAAGAATTTTAATAGCTGTTTTATAGTCTCTTGTGTAGATATAATTTATTTGACCTCATTCCTTTTGTTGGGCTTTTAGATTGCTGCTAATGTCTCATTGCATTGCCTCTAAGAACATGAATTTACATTTCTCATACACACAGAATATATTCTATGTCTGTATAAATGCATAGTTATTTATTGAATAGAAGTCCACATTTATTGAAATTAAAACTTGAAATATGTTTTCCCATTCCCTGCTTCCAGCTGTGCTCAGTACAACTTCCCCTCTGTTAGGCACAAGCATGGCAGGCAGATATCACGGCTCTGATAGCTGTTCATGGTTGAAAGGGCAGTTATTCCAGTGTCTAATACTGGTCTCCTCTCCAGAGAGGCCCTAAGCTGTCTTTGCCTCCAGCACCATTTTTGGGCCTGATAACTAGACTGTGGGTATAGATAGACCTGCCGGAGTGTGAAGGGAAAGCTGGATGCTCCTGCTTACCTGGGAGTATTCACAGTCCCTGTATTGTTGGTGCTTTCTGGCCACCTCTTAGTGGTTAGAACTCTATATCACAGGGTCTACCGGCAGCCTCCTTAAGGGGTCCCAATCTCCCCATGGGAGGTGTCTGGAGCCTTGCCATATTTCCTGGCTTCTGTTTCTACTTTGAATTGACGAAAAGACATTAGGTGGCCTTAACCATTGCTATCTTTCTTTTATGGAGTATATAAGATAATATATTTTCTATTTTTGTTTCCAGATTTGGGCCCTGTCATCAGCCATAAAGAACTTGTTTCAAATGCATGCATAAAATTTATAACAGCTGTTGAAATTGTTGCTAGGAATTTTTCCTATTGTTATTTTTAAATGGCAATGCAATTCGTAGCCAAACAAAACATTTTGCCTCATCTGCATAATAGACACATAATAATAAGCTAAGTCTATTGGATAAAAAACCTCATGTTCATGGAGGGATACCTTGCTTAGCTTAGATACAGGGGAAAAGGTCTTTGTCCTGCCTCAAGTGATGTGACAGACTTTGTTGATTCCCCATGGGAGGCCTCACTCTCTAAGGAGTGGCTGGGGGGGCCGGGGAGAAAATAGGGTGAGTGGGAGGACTGGAGGAAGAGGGAACTGGGACTGGTATGAAAAATAAGATTGTGGGTTTTTTGGTTTGTTTGTTTGTCTTGTCTTGTTTTGTTTTTAAAGCCTCATGTTCTTTTAAGTAAAAGGGCACCAACAAAAACTCTTGCTCTAGAAGGAAGTAATGGTTGCTTCTGCTCAGTCACTTCTTAAATGTCTCTCTGCTGTTTTTGGTGCCACAGCCCAGCAAACCCAGCTCTGGGCAAAACCCAGCTCTCTACCTGTCCTCATAAAGGAAGTTTTGTTGGAACACAGCTGCGCTCACTTACGTATTCTTTTAGCTTCTGCTTTGCCCCAGCAGCCTTGAGCAGTTGTAACAGAGTCCATATGGCTTGCAAAGCCTTACACGTTTACTATCTCACCATTTACAAAGAAAGTGTGCCAAGTCCTGTTTTTTATGTACTTCCTCCAGAATTCTTTCTAAGGCAGATAAGATATGTGATTTATCAGCTTAGCAACATTAAGTCACTTCTTACTGTTGGTAAGATAAATCCTGAAATCTTTACAAGTCTCTTTGCAACCAATCTCACACCACTATATTAACATCAAATTCTCTGTTTCCTGGTATAACTTGAAGATCAGTTTTAAAAGTTTGGTCCCCGGATTTACTTTGTTGAACCTACATAGTGATTTGATTTGGTTTTATTGAAATTGGCATTTTAAAGCTAGAGAGTGTCTCATGGAAATCCAAGTTACTACTTATTGTTGACAGATGAGGACTTGAAATGGTGCCAGTCCCACAGCCCTTTTTCTAAGTGTTAGTTAATGCCTTTAGAGTTGCAGTCCTCCCCATCTGCACACCTGTGCTCAGGTGGCATGAACATCGACACTTACACCCTTTCCTCTTCAGTCCTTTGGTCTCTAGATCTTGTCATCTGATGCACTTTATCATTACAGTACCTCCTGGTGGTTCCTCTGCAGAACTCTTCATCCTTTAACACGCAGCGTTGTTGTAAAGTGCACCTGTCACATCTTCCTCTCTGGTCCTGGTGGTACTTATTCATTCATTCCCTGTGGCACCATGCCTCTCGTTAGCACTGTTTGTATCCTAGTCATCTTCCTGTTCCTACTTCCCAGCATGTTGCTTGACAGTGAGTCGAGGTTATGTAAATTTTCTAAACTGTATGGTGATAACATCTAAACACAACAGTAGAGGATTGATGAGACAAATATTAATAATTTCCCTCTTAAATGTTTATTCTTTTCCTTGGGTGCCTCACATGGTTCCCTCTTCCCTCCTCTTGGCTCACAACAAGCATATCTGCTTTCCAGACCACTGTACATTGTAACTGTCAGGGTCATCACAAGCCAGTAAGTGATGGGGTGGAGGGGGTTTTCCTCCATCCTTGCCTAGGCTTAGATGTGTGACTTGGGGGCTGTTTCTCATATGTGTGTGCTTTTGGTGTTTGGTTTTTGAAACATGGTCACACTATGTAACCCAGGATGGCCTAGAATTTGCTATGTAGAACTAGGCTGGCCTCAGATTACTGATCCTGTTGCCCGAGTCTCCCCAGTGCTGGGATTGCATAATGTGCCTTCATACCTGACTTGCATTTGCTTTTAGTAAATGATTTGTTTTCTGGATCTCAGGATTTAATTATAATTGAGTAATAATATCTGCCACATAGAGTTCTTAGGAGAATCGAATGAGTCTGTCTATGTAGATGCTTAAGAGCTTAACCCAAAGTAAGTCCCCATTAAATGAGTTACGGAATCGATTATTGTTCTTACAGCTTTACTTTTAATGTTCTGTAGAGACATGCAGTTAACCTTCCTTCCCCCAGTTTACACTGACACAGGTCATGGGGAGTAAAAGCTCTCTGGTAAGCCACACTTGATTTAAGTTTAGAAACTTGCATTTGGAGGTGGTGCTGGTAGTCACATGGTGGCAAAGTGCTTATCCAAGGCATCAGTCCTCTGCAGTTCCCAGTTACAGGTGATCAGTCATCTGGGGATTATAGAACATTATCAGAACTCTATCAGAACAACCCAGTCACAGAAGCTAGCCGCTTACAAATATTTGTTTTTGCGGTTTTTGTTGTTTTTGTTTTTTGCCTGCATGTATGTCTGTGTATAACATGCATGCAGTGCTCATGGCGGCCAGAAGAGGACATCAGGTCCCCCTGGAACTGGAGTTACAGATGGATGTCAGCCACCATATGTGTGCTGGGAATTGAAGCTGGGTCCTCTGGAAGATCAGCCAGTGCTTTAACTGCTGAGCTACTTTTAAGTTGAGATGTAATAAAATTTAGTATTTCCTTTTATTTAAGGTACAATAATATCTATAAATTTTATTATAATATTTATTTATGTATTGTGTGTTTTGTTTTTCACTCTTTTGTTATTGGGGGGGGCTGCCACCCAGTTCCCAAATAAATCACACATGGAGGTTTATACTTTCTTAGAAACACCCAGCCTTTGCTTGGCTTGTTTCTTGCCAGCTTTTCTTAAATTATCCTGACTACCTTTTGCCTCTGGCCTTTTTCCATTTCTTACTGCTGTATATCTTACTTTAACCCTTGCTCCATGGCTGGCTGGCTGGCTGGCTGGCTGGCCCCTGATGTCCTCCTCTCCTTGTCCTCTTGATTTCTCCTCCTATTTATTCTCTCTGCTTGCCATCCCTGCCTATCCCTCCTCCTGCCTAGCTCTTGGCTGTCCGTTAAGCTCTTATTCAACCCCAGGTGTTTTAAACAGGCAAAGAAATACAACTTCACAGAGTTAAACAAATGCAACATAAACAAAAGTAACATACCTTAAAATAATTTTCTGTATGTGTGTGTTTGTGTATGTGCATAGAATAATCTGTAGGAGTCAGTTCTCTTCTTCTACCGTTTGGCCTTGGAGTTGAACTTGGGTCATCAGATTTGGTAAATAAGTGTCTACCTGCTCAATCATCTCACTAACCCAGATTTACATATGCAGGGAGTGGAGGACAGGAGAAATGGATGTAACATTCTATGCAATAATCAGACAATAAATAACTGGTTATAATACTTTCAAATGGGATATTCGAGTACTTTAAGGATTACTTAAATTATCCTAACTTTTCCTGGAGAATGTAGAATTTTCATACACCTCACTATAATGGTTATAGCATAAAATGATAACTCTAGACAACAAAAACTCCACTCCACATCTGTTCATCAGAAAAGCATCGGGGTACATTCGTGAGCTTTTCATTCAGATGGATTGTTATCATTCCCATCTTTACAGGATTTAGGGTACCTAATACATTTATACTATAGCTACTCACTCACTGTCTAATCATTAAAAAAATAAGTTTACCTCTAAAGGGTTTCATGGAGGTAAAATTACTTTAAACTCAATGATACACATAGATCATTTTATCAGGTATGATATTGTAGGCTTTTTATCACTTAAAAGGTTTTTGTGTGAAAGTGTCACTCTGGAAAACTGCTTATGGTTTTTGTTCTTGTAAAGGTACATACTATTTATTGACAATGCATGTCTTGTGACAGTGAAATATGTAGTTCTTTGTCAGTGATAATTTTTAGCTGAGACTTTGCTTTATAGACTCAAATTTAAATAGACTAGAAATTGAACTAGCAAAATGGGGTGCCAAAGTTTCTATTTTCTGGTGATTCTCCTCAGAAACTAGAGATAGATAGATATGCCCTCTCTGAGAGTGATTCCTATACAGCAGTGTAAATGTCACTGTGAATAAACAATCTGTCTCTAGTTTACTTGAATCACACTTAGAATACAGAAACTGACTGCTTTGGAAGGAGTTTACATTATTTAAAGTTCATTTATATGTGTCTTGCTTTTTAAAGTTTTTTTTTCCTCTGAAAAAGGTAGATATATTTTTCCACTGAGATCCATAGTCCTCCAAAATAGACAAATTTAAGTCAGTTCAAGTGGTTCTCACACTGGCCCAGGTTTTCTGTTTCTTCAGGAGTCTCTCCTCTCTTTCCACCTTTCTCAGAAATCCCTGAAGACCTTGAAAGCAGAGGCTTCAGTGTGTGTGTGTGTGTGTGTGTGTGTGTGTGTGTGTGCGTGCGCGCGTGTGCGCGCGCGCACTCACTGATAAGCATTTTTCTTGAGCAAGTTTTCATGACCTTGAGCAAGGTTTTTCAGACATGTTCATGAATATGCTTTGCTGATATGAAATATAACATGCACTTCTCAAGCATGGTGTCACATGTCTATAGTTCTGGCACTGGGGAAACAAAGACAGGAGGACACCTAGGACTCAGTGGCCAGCTGGCCTAGCCAAACTGATAAACTTCAGGTTCACCAATAGATCTTGTCTCAAAAATTAAGGTGGAATGCAATAGAGGAAGACACCCAACACCAACCTCTGACTTCTACCCACATATGTGTACAGATACACCCACCCACCCCCACACACCCACATAAATGAAAGAGAAAATATCCCTAATTTGGGGATGAGTGAATGGTATGTATATTTGGGGTATACTTTGGGAAAATTACTTGGAAATTGCAGAACCTCAAATAGGAAAACTTAAAAATAACTCTTGACATGTAAATATGTAAAGATGTATAAAAGCTTTTAAAAGAATTACAGGGTTCTTGTGTTTTGTCTTTGTAGTAGAGTTTCTCAATAGATCATTGCATTAGAAAAGAACATGAAACACACCATCCTGAATACATACTGATGCAGCTACCAAATTATGATGTCACCTTACTTTCCCATTAATAATGTAAATATATATCTGTTTCCTTTAGTTGGATATGCCAAGTGACCAAATAAGTGCCAATCTTGAAGCAGTTATAAATGAAGTCTATAGGCACAGACCGCAAAATCTGGGTGAGTAGCTGGGTGAGGGTATACTTGCTTAAACCCCAGTGGTACTTTACAAATATAAACTATTCAGACAAAGAGTTAACATACAAGTGCTATAGCTACAGTACTTCCAGGGATTAAATAAATAAAATTTATTTTTTCCAGAGAATTCTTAATTACTAGGCAGGGGAGGAGGGGGAAGGAGAGGGACCTGGGATTGATGTGTAAATTAATCTTCTTTCTAATTAAAATTTTAAAAAATTAAAAATAAAAAGAATTCTTAATTACCTTGTTTATGAATCATAAGGTTTTAGAGAGGGACTTCTTTATCAGAAATATAGAATATACCCTCAAACCTTTGTAAATTTGCATATTATTTCTACTGTTAAATGTGTTAAGGTTCAAAGAAGACTAATTGCTTTAAAATTATAATGGTGTTTAAGAGGAAAGAAAGTCATTCATGAGCTAGTAGTTTGAAAAAAAAATCAGTTGACCTTTTTAAGGTTAATCTTTAACCAGGCATGGTGGCCCACACCTTTAATCCCAGCGCTGGCAGGAATGGAGGGGGATGGAAGGAGAAGGGGACAGAGGCAGGCAGATCTCTGTGAGTTCAAGGCCAGCCTGGTATACAGATTGAGTTCCAAGACAGGCTCCAAGCCTGTCTCAAAACAAACAAAAAGAGTAGTCTTTATTTTATAACAGAAAGTAGGTATTTTGTTATGGCAAGAGAGTCCTCTTGTAAATAGGGTGACTCTCGTGCCATGGGGAGAATCACTAACTTGAGCACTGTGGTAGCTAGAACACAAGCTACTTCTGGTGTTTTTGGCATTGCCTGTGTCCCTTCCTCACACAATCCACACTGTGGGTGACTGTCCCCATGAGGTTCCCATGCTGGGAGTTTGCAGAATTTAGTTCTATATTCAAGTTAATTAAAACACAAGTTTGAGTATTTCTGCCATCCTAGAGAATTAAGCACATTGGTGATTGAATATCTCATTTATTAATTCTTTCATCAGAATATGGCCAAAGATTCTTATGTTCCATAGGGAACTTTGATCTTCTGAGTTAGTCAGAGAATAATGGACAATAAATTCTCTTATATTTTTTATTGTTAGCCTAGCCTTTAATGGCTGAGCTATCCCTCCAGGCCTAGGACTATAAATTCTCTAAAAATTATTTTTCTTTTTTTGTCATTTTAGATGAAGCCTCTTAAACTTTGTTCTTAGAAAAAAATCTTTTAATTAGGTGATGATTTTATCAACTGTTTGGTACTCAGAGTTACCATCTGAGCTGACTGCTTTAGATAAGTATTTAGAGTGTTCCCATCAGACATAAACATCACCCTGCTCCCTTTGCTGTTGACATTGCAGTAAGTAAATACTTGTGGAAGAAAGGACTGAATTTCTAGTGAGTGTGTCATTCCCAGGATGATTCTAGTGAAGTCAGTTTGTCCAGCATAGCAGTGCAGACCTTCCTGGGGAGCATTCAAGTCGAGTCCCACAGGCTTTCCTAGGTGTTTGTGCATCTGATCCCTGGGGTCTCAGTGGGAAAGTCACAGCTGGTTCTTATCTTTGTTCTAGGCCCATTTGTGGTTCGTGCTTTCCTTCGTAGTTCAACCAGTGAAGGTTTGCTGCTGAAGACTGACTCGCTGTTGCCAAAAGAAGTTGAAACCAAAGAAGCTACCTGAAAGTGTTGTATTGTGAAATTATTGTGTGTATGGGGGGGGTGGTTAAAAAAAAGCAAAGAGAAATCTATAAAACTGTAATTTCTTGTTTGGTTCCTCATGTTTTCTTGATCAATACATTTAGAAGTAAATTTTAACACTAAAATTTTTTTTACAGTTTCAAAAATAAATGTCATTTAAAAAAATCATTTCACATTTCCTTGTTTTAATTTTCTTGTTGTTTATGTTTTTCTGCTCTTGGACCATCACATTTTCTTCCTTGGTAGAATCTAGATCTGGAAGACTTTCTAGTTTCATAGCATTCCTTAGGGAGACACACCCATCTGCAGTGGTAGCATCACCCTCATTTCCCACCAGGCTGCATCACAAACTGTTTGCATGGTAAGTGGAGGCTTGGATGTGGGGTCTAGAAGTCCAAGTTGGGAGTCTTTGTCAGTTGTTCTCCACACTGATGTTTAGACACTAAATGTGGGGCTCCCCAATTTGGCTAGACTGACTAGC
The DNA here is from genome assembly GCF_003668045.3 of Cricetulus griseus. Lineage (NCBI taxonomy): Eukaryota > Metazoa > Chordata > Mammalia > Rodentia > Cricetidae > Cricetulus > Cricetulus griseus. The sequence continues at coordinate 158,617,546 of NW_023276807.1, forward strand.
CAGTGGGTTCCAGGAACCCACTTACCCCACCTTCCAAATCCCCAGTATTTTAGTAGCCTCTGGGGAACTCAAATAGCCAGGAACAACTACTGCGCCTCATAAACCTTTTTTCCCCATTGGAACATTAAAGTTTAGGCACCATTTACCAAATATAGCAGCAACAAGACAAGACACTAACAGTGATTATCTTCATTGAGTGTGTTATACCCTCCATCTCACCCTCATAGTCATAGTAGGGAAATGTAAAAGGAAACTTGTGAGGTCCAGTAAGTGGCAAATGAGATCAGTCTGCTGGACTGGACATCTTTCTGGCTCAGGCTCCAAGTGCTGGGGAGACTCTAGGGGTATGCCACACACGCAGCCTTTGGGCTTTCTTAGCCATTGTTTTAACCATCTAGCTAAGTCAATACATTTTCATGTGTTTCTAAGACAGGCTAAACTTACCTCTACAGTTTCAAATTTTTAAAGTATTGAATTAAAGCACTTAAGTTTCTTGATGCCCAGGCACTGGTGATGCGAAAGCTAAAAGAAAGATGAGGAGTGGGTTGTGAAAAATAGTACATGGTGGAGAATGCCTTTCCCATGGTTGCCAGATTCTGAAGCCCATGGATTGATGGATCATTATTTGAAATCCCCATTTATGTTTTTTTCTTATTGTTTTGATTTGTTTTTGTTTTTTAATCATATGTCTGTGCATGTGTTACTGGGGGCAGAGGTCAACAGCAGCTTCTTCCTCAGCAACTTTCTACTTTATGTTTTGAGTCAGAGTCTCAACCTAGAGTTTACAGATTCAACAGACTGGCTGGCCATCTGACCCGAGCACCCTCCTGTCTCTACCTTCCCTGGGGATTGAACCTATGTCCTCATGCTTGTACAGCAGGCACTTTCCTACCTGAGCCATCTCCCAATCCACTTTTCCATTTTTCATCATGTTTGGAATTGGACAGAAGTATTACGTGCATGCTAGGCAAGTGGTCTATTACTGAGCCCAAAGCTATTACTGTTTTATCAATTTCTCCTGCTTAATGGAGTGATAATCTTAGTACAGAAATATTTAGAACACTGATAAACACGAATCACTCATAATCCTGCTACTCAGAGATAGCCAGAATTAATCTTTCAGTGGACATTCCTTTGACATCTTCAGTTGACACAGACAGGAAAAAAACACGCACATGCACACGCACAGAGACAGGGATGTACACACATGCTGTTTTTGTTTTTTTTTTTAAAGATTTACTTAGAGTATTTTGCCTATATACATATATGCTAAGCACACCATGTACCCATGGTGGTCAGAAGTGGGCATCCGATTTCTTGTAATTGTAGTTACAGACGGTTATGGGCCACCATATGGGTGCTAGGAATTGAACCCAGGTCCTATCTAAGGGTACTCTTAACTGCTAAGCCTTCTCTCTAACCCCACATATATGCTGTTTGAAGGCAATAATTTCTTTTATTCAAATCGCATGGAAAGTGAGTAACATATTTCATAATTGTAGCGTTCCCTAAATCGCTGGGAATTAACATGGTTTCAAGGTCCCCACCCACTGGTTTTTAAAAAGTAAGATTGTAAAGTCTTACAGTAAAACTGGTGAATCCCGAACTTTGGTTTACATACGGATTACTTAGAAGGCTTACAAAGTACTGTAACTGTGTCTTTACCTGGTGGCAGCAGATTGATTCCAGAATTTAGCATTTCTCATCAGGTAGTGTGACTTTGTAATAAAAAGAAATTCTGATTTTCAGACCAACATCAGATTATTTTAAAATTACACAAATGATCCTAATTAAGGTGCCAGGTTGAAAGTCATTGTTGTATTTCACTAGCCAGTTTATAAAAGATTGCAAAAATTTGTAGCATAAATCAATATTTTAAATATTTTTTAATTTAATCTTTATCTTATTTGATGTGTATGGGTATTTTGTCTGCACTGCCAGAAGGTGTTGAAACCCTGGAAGTGGAGCTATGAATAGTCGTGAGCCATCACACCGAGTACTCTTTCTCCCAGAGCCATCTCTGCAGCCCCATGATTTCTAAAGATTCAGATAACACCTACATGCATGCCTGAACTTAGAGCCCAGAAACATTTCTAACTTTCTGGGCTAGTCCTGTCTATAAGTAATTTAAATTCTGTGCTAACCCTATTGACAAACAAGTTGTCAAATAAGACAAACAAGAGCATGACAAGATGATCACTTTCAGAACCTTGTCACAATACACCTGTCAGCAAGTTGTGTGCAGTCAAAGGTGATATAATATGACATTAATTAGTATACACAAGAGAGACAAACTTGTTAACTTGTTAACAAAACTAGACTTTTTAAATTTTTATGTCACGCAGTTGACCTTAGTATCCAGTAGGTGGCGCCAATAACCTTTGGTACAACTTTTGAATGGTTGTAGCTTTCTCACCTCATTGTAAATGAAATAGCAGAGATAATCCTGTATAGACCAGTTGGAGCTTCGTTTTAGAGTAAATGGTTTGTTAGTATTCTACTGGGATCATGCTATAGAGGTTTCTTTGGATGTATAAGTTTCTATTCATGTGTGTATTTGTGTCTGGTTATGCATTTACAGATGCCTTGCACGTACAAGTTCCCACAGAGCCAGAAGACAGCATAGGATCCCTTCAAGTTGAGGTTACAGGTGGTTGTGAGCTGTCTAACATGGGTGCTTGAAACCAAACTCGGGGCGTCTGGAAGAACAAGAAGTCTTCTTAATCACAGGGCTCTCTGTTCAGCCTCTATTTTGGAGTTTGAAAGTTATTACAGAAAATTTCAGATGTGAAAGAAACAAAATAAGGAAATGGTGAACACCCTTTGGCACATCAGCCATATTTGGCAACTCAGCATTCAACTGGTGGGCTTTCATCTACACTTTTTACCTACCCTCCTCCCTAGTTAATGGCAAATCCCATTTATCATATGACCTAAGTTTAAAAATTAGCCGAACTGTAAGTTTTTATGTTTTTGTGTAAGTTTTATGCTTTTGTGTTTCAATCTAACCATTGGGAATCATTCACATTTCTTTAATAATTATATTTTCCATATAATAATGGATAGCATAGTCTAGTACTTGGAGAACTCTGGGCATGGAAGCATAATTGGCCACAGAAGGGATGTATAAATGTTAATGTTTGAAAAAATAAGAACTTTGTATAGATATAAAGTTGTAATTTATTTCCATAAGGAATAGAAAATGTTTGAATATTCTTATATCTGAACATATGCAAAGTAAGAGAAAATAATCCTTTGGGGGTCCAGCAAGATACTCAGAGGCACTTGCTGAACATGGCCTGACAACTACTATTCAATCCTCAGAACCCACACAAAGGTGGAAGGAGACATCCAACTCCAGAGTTGTCCTCTAACACAGGAGGCAGCGGCACACACGTGTGCGCACACACACACACACACAACACACATACATACACAACACACACACATCAACACACACCACACACACCACACAATCAACACACACACACACACACACACACACACACACACACACCACACATACACACACCACACACATACACACACACACACACACACACACACACACACACACCACCACACACACACACACACCACACATACACACACAACACACACACACATAAACACACACCACACACACACCACACACACACACACCACACATACACACACAACACACACACACATAAACACACACCACACACACACACACACAACACACACACACACAACACACACACACATACAACACACACCACACACACACCACACACACACACACCACACACACACATACAACACACACCACACACACATACAATACACACCACACACACACACACACACACACACACACACACACACACACACACACACACACACACACACACGGGGGGGGGAGGGAGGAGAAGCACTTCAAATTTTGTCAAACAAGGAAAAATTTGAAGAAAGATGTAGTGTCCTGTAAATCCCAAGGCAATTTAAATTATGTTTCCTTTTTCCTTCCCCTTGTTGAAGACACAAAGGTCCTTGCACCTACAGGTCACTGTGGAAACCAGGGATGTTCGTCATGCAGGAGTGTTTCCTCAAAGAAGGAAATACATGTTTTCCTCCCAGAAGTCTTGGAGTGGATACTATCAGGGACCTGTGACCTTTGCTGTCTGTGGAGGCAGACCTCACCCACCTTCTGCTATAGAGGCAGACATCATCCAAATCATCCAGAATGTTTATCTCAGACTCCCCCTCCCGAGACCTTTATCTTTATGTCACATGTACTTTATGGCCTGTTGACTGCTATGCTGTCTCGGTCAGAGACCACACTAAATTCTAGACCCTTAAACTATAGAACCCACCCTCATAGTCACATGTACTTTGTAAAGGAGCTTCTATGTAGTCACATCTTAAGCTTTATTTTGCACCTGGAGTCAGAATGACTGTTGTCTGGTAACCTTCTTCCAAATTCTATTATGTTTAAATATGCCTACAGTAGTATGCCTTGTGTCAGACTCTACAAGTTTTGATTTAGGTTGATGACGTAACTGTGAACCCAGTTGTCATTCTCTAATCTTTGCAGTATATGTCCCTGTCTGCTGTGACATCTACAGGGACCCCCTCACTCCATATGTGGACATCTGCCCTACTGGACACTAGTACTAATTACAATACCAGTTACAATATTATGATCATGTCGGGTATAGAGGATAAAAGGAGACATCATTAGATGTCTGAAGATTCCACTTGTCCAGTGCTTCAGTCACTTTAAATTGGTAAACAAGAAGAAATCTGCGTTAAATGAAAAGTCTACATTTTGTGTATTGCCAAAGGGTAATCTTACGTGCCATAAGAAATGATAAATGATTCATATGTTGTGTTAGTAATTAAGGGGCCTGGAGTATAACGCAATGGTAGAGCGCTTGCCTAGCATGACTGAGGTATCTCCATCACTACAAAATAAGAAATAAATTGGTACATCTAAATCTCTTTCAGGAAAATATGAATAGAACACAAGACAATAATGGAAGTCATTATTACCTAAAGTTGGCATCGTAATTATGCTCACTTTAAAAGTTAAAGTATTGTTATATAAATTATGTGAACTGCAAAACTTCCAGTGTGATTATATCATTTACTTTCCTGCTGCATATGTGAATGTTTATACTTTCTTCACCTCTTTGGTTCTACTTGCCATTTTCTTTTAAGCCATTTTCTTTTGAGGAATATGACAGTGACTTTCTAAAAGATCAGCAAAAGGGGAAAACTTGGACCCACCTGTTCTTGGAATTAAGTAATTGACTCCTGTAAGTCAGTGCAATTAATACCTATATTCAAATCAAAATACTATTTGTGCACCCTCATACATATGTTACTAGCCCTTGAACAAACATTTATGGTTTTTCCAATGCATCATTTTGCTGGATGTGATTTTCACATCTCTTTGATAGCCACTTTTCTAGAGTAGACTACTAAGAAGAGCATGAGCATGTGGTGGTGGTGAAGAAAACACATTTTGGAGCCCAACTCTGTGCAGTTGTACATTGTTGTGTTACCCAGGAATGAAGTATTTTATTGGCGTATAGTATAAATTTGAAAATATGATCAAATAGAAAGTAGACAATTGGATAAATTTTCCTAAAATGGACACATGCCTACCATACAGATCCAAAAAGAGGGTAAGGTCAGCACCCCAGAAGTCCCTTTGTTCGTCTCATACAATCGATCCCAAAATTAATACTATTATGATTTCTATTTTGCTATTTTTGAACCTTGCTGAAAATATGACTGGGAGATTGACTGGGCTCGTTCACTGAATATGTCTATGAAGTACATCCATGTTGTATGCAGTTGTAATTTGTTTTGTAAAGCATCTCATGTGATTGTGTCACAAATAGCCATGCTACTGTTTGTGGTCCTGTCGACTGGTAAACTTATTCACATTATTCCCCAGCTCTTTGGGTGACTATATATGCATCACTGTTTTGATGTATACCCAAGAGTAGGTCTGTTGAATCATAAATTAGCCAGTCTTACCAAGCATAATGCTCAGAAATGTTTCAAAGTTATTGTACCAAGAGATACTCCCTGTGCTAAGTAGAGTGCTAAGTGTTCCTTTTCCTTACCAATAACTTAAAAACATTTAAAAAAACAATTTTGCTGAATGTATCATTATTTACAAAGTTTTAGAGAACTCTAAAATCCTGTTAGGGCAGCAGTTAGGAACTCATGCTCACTGATTAAAATTGTAGCATGATAATCTGGAATTTAAGAGAAGTCAAAAGAATAAAGTTTCCTTTAAGAAACGGAAAGCACTGAGACAGGAACTTTCTCACTCCAGCGAGTTACTGAGTTCCTGGAGGGAGGATTTGTCTTGATTACTCTGTAGAATAAAGGACCCTTTGTCAAGTTGCTTGGGGAAGTAAGACTCTAGGATATTTGTATTTACATTCTAATATTTGATAAAATCAGATCCACAATCTTTTAAAATTTGTTTCCAATGTATTTTGCAATTTCAGATATTACTGCTTTTAATCTAGGATGGGAACTGCAAGCTCATGGTTAATACTCTATCAACCTGCATTTCCAGCAAGGCATATGTCTTGCTGTGCGAGGCAGAGTCATCTGTGAGCCTTTCATTTTCTTCGTCAGCCTGGTTGGAGCTTGAATGACCTAGGAGACACACCTTGATGTATCTTCTAGGATGTTTCCAGAGAAGCTTAGCTGAGGCGAGGTGAGAAGATTTGCCTGAGTATGCTGAATCAGCATATTGCATAGGCTGGGCTCCAGGACTGAACAAAAAGTAAAGAAGTAGAAACGAACCTGAGTGTCAATATTCCTCCAACTTTGCTTCCTGACTGCTGACTCAGTGTGACCAGTTCGCCTCACGTTCCCACCACAGCTAGAGCTACTTTCGCCGCCATGATAGAGTGTACCCTCAAACCTATCTTCCAAAATGAGCCCTTCTTTAAATTGCTTGTTATCTGGCAGCACATCACCACCACACAACATAGTAGCTAGCGCATCTCCCTACAGATATCTATGAAGTCAAAGGTTCTTTTATGCTATTTTTTAAATGACTCATATTCTCATAAATTCATAGAGCACAGAGTGACAGTTTAACATGATAGTTAATATACAGGGTGATTTTTTTTTTCTGAGTGCTCCACATAGTCGTACTGTTGATTAGAAGCATGACAGAAGATGAGAACATTTTTTCAGCCTGTACTTCAAAGTACAGGGTAATTTGCCAAGTCTTACAATTTTCTCGAGTATTGCCATTGTTGGTTGTCTCCAAATTAGACTGACCAAAAGATGGCTCATTCTCAGGAAGCTATAATTTAAATCTATTACTTAGTCACACCAAGGAGCTGGCTGACTTTCAGTTTTGCTTTAATTTGCTTTTAACTTTTCCATATTTTTTAAATTTATAATTATTTTTAAATTTTAGATTAGGCAGAGTTCTCAGAAGTTTGCTTCTGTTTCCTGGATTAAAGTAATTTAGAGGAAGCTAGTTGGTAGAGGAAAAGAGAAGATACAGGTTCCAGGGTAAGCCTGATGTTGGTGGGTTCAGGGCTAGCTAGGGTGGAGCCTAACAGGGGCTATGATGTACTGAAGTGTATTGCTTATGATATGTGTCATGGACAATAGCTTGTCAGTTGAAGTTCCAGCTAACAGAATTTATGAGTAATTGAAAAATAGCATTTTTTCAAAGTGAAAACTGAACAACAACTTAAAAAAATTGAGTCCCTTACTGAAATAAAGCCGATGATTAGTTCCTTAAAAAGAATAAAAACCTGGGAGGAATTGTCTTCATGTTTCTATTGCTGTGAAGAGACACCATGACTGGGGCTGGCTTTCAGTTCAGAGGTTTAGTTCATTATCATCATGGTGGGACCTGGCAGTATGCAGGCAGACATGATGCTGGAGAAGCAGCTCAGAGTTCTACATCTTGCAAGCAACAGGAAGTGGTCTGAGTGTTACACTGAGTGAAGCTTAAACAAAAGAGACCTCAAAGCCAGGCCTGACAATGACACACTTTATCCAACAAAGCCACAGCTATTTCAACAAAGCCACACCTCCTAATAGTACCACTCCCTATGGGCCAAACATTCAAATACACCAAGTCTATAGGGGGCTCTTCCTGTTCACACCACCACATTCCACTCCCTGGCCCCCAAAGCCTTGCAGCTATATCATAATCCAAAAATGCATTCAGTCCCCATTGTCTGTCATAGTCTCAACCCTCTTTAAAAGTCTAAAGTTCAAAGTCTCTTCTGAGACTCATGCAAACTCTTAACTATCATGCCCTATAAAATCAAAATCAAACAGCAGATCACATACTTCCAATGTACAGTGACACAGGATACACATTACTGTTCCAAAATGTAGGGAAGGGAACATAGAGAGGAAATACTGGACCAAAGCAAGACCAAAAAACCAGCTGGACAAACTTTAAACTCTGCTTCTCCATGTCTGATGTCAAAGTACTCTTCAGATCTATTCCTTTCAGCTTTTTTGACTGCAACACACTTCTCTCTCTTGGGCTAGTTCCACACCATTAGCAGCTTTCCTTGGCAGGTATCCTATAACTCTGGCATCTCCAAAGTTCTGGGATCTCCAAGGCAACCCACGCTTCATCTTCACAGCTTTAGACAATTGCTTCTCTGGGCCTCCATTCACGAACACTCCTGTCACACACCTGGCCTCAGAGACTTTCTTAGTTGTGGAGGGAGAGTCCATAACCCCTTTCTTCTATCCTTGACTCTAAACAGAGAACCATGTGGCTGAAGCTGCCAATTTCTGCTGCTTGCTGGAACATGGCCCCCTTGTTTAATTATATCTTCACCAGCTTTCTGTTTTCCATAGTTTCCTTCACTGATTAAGCATGGCTGTCTTGGAACTTGCTCTGTAGACTAGGCTGGCCTTGAGCTCAGAGGTCTGCCAGCCTCTACCTCTGAACTGCTGGGATTAAAGGCATGCACCACTACACCCTGCTTTAAGCTTTTCTTTAGTTCCCTTTCATAAATTGGAAACTTAGCTGGGTGGAATTTTGCCCTGAGGTTGCTACTCCCTTTTTTTCATTTCTTTTTTTTTTTAAACTTTCTTTTTATTTATTCTTTGTTTCTTTCACATCATGCCTCCCAATCCCCTCCCCTGATGAAACAAAATAAAATTAAGAAAATAAAAGTTAAAAAAAAGGGAGGGGGGAAATACGATCATGCAAGCTGCAGTGTGACACAGTGAGTCATGCAATAAACCCCTTTATTCACAGTTTTTTACATGCAGGCGTTCTTCACAAAGAACCGTTAGTCTGCTTCTAGGCCCCTGGTCTCTGCTGCACTATCAGCACTGGGCCCTCCCTGGGACTCTTCTTAGACATCCTGCTGCTGCCCTCAGGACTGACCTTGCCTTACCACCCCCACCCTGTCCCTCGATCCAGCAGATCATAGATAGGGTGGATGCTGAGGTGGGCCAACCCAACCCTGGTTCTGGGCCTGGGTGGTTTCAAGGTTGGTCAGCCCTCCTGCTCTTCCCTGTCTTCAACACCAGGGTAAGCTCTCTAGCATTGCCCTGACTAGCTCACCCCTTGTTTAATTTCTTAATGTTTATCTCCTTGAACACAGAACTTAGCTCCATTCTACTTCTTGGTGCTCCTTTTCTCATCAATCTGTACATTTTGCATTTTTATTTGCTCACCTTGTTCCCTTTTCATTATAATTCTTCATTAGAGTTAACACTATAGTCTCAGGCAGACTCTTGACAGAAGGGCAAAAAGCAGCCACATTCTTCACCAAATTATCACAGGAATGATCACTAGGCAACATACTAAAATTCTTCTCTGAAACTTCTTGAACCACACCCACAGTTCAAATCACCCTTAGCACCACTGCCTTCCATGTTCCTACTAGTATGGCCCATTAAGCAGCGCTTAAAATATTCCACTGCTTTCCTAACCCAATGTCCCCAAAACACAGTCAGGACTATCACAGTTATACCCCAGTCCTGGTATATCTTAGTTAGGGTTTCTATTGCTGTGAAGAAAAACCCTGACTATAGACAACCTTATAAAGGAAAACAGTTAATTTGGGCTGGCTTACAGTTTCAGAGGTTTAGTCCATTATTGTCATGGTGAGAAGCATGGTGGTGTGCAGGCTGGAGAAGGAGCTGAGAGTTCTACATCTTGATCTGAAGGCAGCAGAAGGAGTCTGCCATACAGGGCGAAGCTTGAACATATGTTACCTCAAAGCCCACACCCACAGTGACACATTTCCTCCAATAAAGCCACACCTACTAATAGTGCCACTCCTTATGGGCATTCAAACACATGAGTCTATGGGGGCATATCTACTCAAATCACTACAGGGATAAAGGGAGAGAGGAAAAGATGGAGGGAGAGTTGAGTCCCAGCTTCATCCTTCCTAGGAATGCTACCTTGAGCATCCACTTGCCTTTGTAGACTTTAACTCTTTTTTGTGGAGGGGAGTGATAAGAAATCCTATGTGTATTGGAGTAGAGGATACTGCTTATTTTTTTTTTATTTATTGTATGTTATCCTTACTTTACTTTTGAGATAAGGTCTTAACATGAAGCCCAGACTCCTAGTGTGAAACTTTTGATCCTTGTACCCATCATGGTTGAATGCTGGGATGACAGGCATGCACTGTCACAACACATAGGGTTACCTTTTTTGATTTGGAGTGTTATGAAGATATATGATAATGTAAAAAATGAAAGAATTTTATAAATTTCCTAAAGTCTAGGTAATTGTGAACCTTGGTGTGTAAAAATTCAAACTAGATTGAAAACAAAATTATAGTGGCTACTTTTGCCCATAATGCATTAACTTATACTAGACTTGTCCTCTGTCTGTTAAGTGGTTAGGAAACTGACAGATAACTTCAAAGTTCTTTTCTGATATTGAAGTATGCATTGCCCTGTCTTTATGAATGGAAACCAGCAAAGCAAATCACACAAAAAAAGCCCAGCATTGTCTCCATGATCTCTTTGATTTTTATCTTCCTCCTCCTCCACCTTTCGGTTTTAATTTGGCTAAGGGTTTATAGTCTTGTTGTTTTACTCAATGAACCAACTCTTTGTTCCATTGATTCTTTATATTATCGTTGTTTGTTTCACGTTTATTGATTTCTGCCCTAGGTTTGCTTTTTTTTTTTTTACTTTCTGTCTACTCTTTTGGGCATTATTTATTTATTTATTTATTTATTTATTTATTTATTGTTCTAGTGCTTTCAGATGTGCTGTTAAATTACTAATATGAGATCTCATCAATTTTATTTATGCATTAGTGCTATGACACTTAGTGCTATGAACTTGCCTCTTAAAATCCCTGTCAGTATGTCTCATAAGTTTGGGTACATTGTGTTTTAATTTTCATTCAGTTCTAGAAGATTTTTACTTTCTTTCTTGATGCATTTTTCATTCAGTAGTAATTGTTCAGTTACTATGAATTTACAAACTTTCTGTTGCTTCTGTTGTTGTTGATATCCAACTTTAATCCGTGGTGGTCAGAAAGGATGCAAGGAGTTATTTCAGTTTTCATATATCTGTTGAGACTTGCTTGTGTACAAGTAGGTGAAAAATTTTGGAGAAAGTTTCATGAGATACTGAGAAGAATGCATATTCTTTTATGCCTCGGTGAAAAGTTCTGAAAATATCAGCTATGTCCTTTTGCTTTATGGCATCAGCTAGCTCCAGCATTTCTCTTTTTAATTTTTGTGTAGATGACCTGTCTATTGGAAAGTGAAGTATTGATGTCACCCACTATCACAACGTGAGGCTCATTGTGTGATTTTAGCCATAGTAGTGAAAGACCCCCGCCCTTAGCTTTCTCTTTTAAGTTTTCCCGCATGCAGCTGGCGAATACATCCTCTCCTGCACCCCCTGACCCTTGATTCCCACAGCTGCCGGCACTTCCCTGCCGCCGCGCAAGGCCGGCCCCGGCCCCCGTCCCAAGGTCTCCGCCCCCAAGGTCAGCCACCTGGGCGCGGAGGGAGGAATCAAGTCTGTTGTACCAGACACCAGACCTTGAGAATATGCTGATCTGGAATGGCTCTGTGCCTCATTTGAACCATCAAATAGAATCCCTGCTCCTAGCTTGCGCCTTTTTCCCTATATAAGGACGCCTTTCCCTTGGGGCGGGCGCGCTTAGCCACACAGAAGCTAAGTCGCCCCAGGTACCTGCGTCTCCAATAAAGCCTCTTGTTTTTTTGCATCCAGTTCGTGGCCTCGCTGATTCCTGGGTGTGTGGGTCTCCCTCTACGAAAGTGCCTCTTCGGGGTCTTTCAGTAGTATTGCTTTTTTTTTTTTTTTTTGGTTTTTTGAGACAGGATTTCTCTGTGTAGCTTTGGAGCCTATCCTGGCACTCGCTTTGGAGACCAGGCTGGCCTCGAACTCACAGAGATCCATCTGCCTCTGCCTCCCAAGTGCTGGGATTAAAGGCGTGCACCACCAACGCCCGGCCTAGTAGTGTTGCTTTTATGAACTTGGGTTTCCTTCTGTTTGGTGCATCAATATTTAGAATTACAATATTCTCTTAGTGGACTTTTCCTCTGATGAGTATATAATGTCCTTCTCTATTTCTTCAGATTAATTTTGAAGTCCACTTTGTCAGATATTAAAATGCTACACTGGCTTGGGTTCATTTGCTTGTAATATATTTTTCCCTCCCTTTACCCTGAGATGATGTCTATCCTTGGTGTTAAGGTATATTTCTTGAGGACAGGAGGAGAATGTATCCTGTTTTTGTGTCCATTCAGTTAGTCTGTGTCTTTTTATTCCTCAGTAATTGATGTTGAGAGTTATTGAGGAGCTGTGTTTGTTGATGCTATTTTGTTGTTTTTGTGTGGGTTTCTCCACCCCTTTTGATTTTCTGGTCTAGTATTATTTATTCTTTGTGTTTTCTTGGGTGTGCTTTACCTATTCAAGTGGAAGTTTTCCTTTTAGCACCTTCTGTAGAGCTAGATTTGTAGACAGATACTGCTTAAATTTGGTTTTATCATGGAATGGCTTTCTTTCTCCATTTATTAAGATTGGAAGTCTTGCTAAGTATAGTAGTCTGGTCTGGCTGGCATCTGAGGTCTCTTAGAGTTTGTAGAATGATACCACTCAGGCACTTTTGGCTTTTAGAAACTCTATTGAAAAATCAGATATTATTATAATAGACCTGCCTTTATATGTTACTTGATCTATTTCCCTTTTAATAGTCTTTCTTTGTTCTCTCTGTTTAGTGAATTAATTATTATGTCACAGGGAATTTCTTTTCTGGTCTACTCTATTTGGTGTTCTGTATACTTCTTCTACCTTGACAAACACATCCTGCTTTAGGTTAGGGAAATTTTCTATGATTTTGTTGAAAATGTTTTCTATAACTTTGACCTATGTTTGTTCTCCTTCATTGTAGATTTGGTCTTTTCATAGTACAAGATTTCCTGGGTGTTTTGTGTCTGGGTTTTTTAGATTAAACATTTACTTTGTCCAATGTATCATTTCTTTTATCTTGACTTCAATGTCTGAGATTCTTTCTTCTTTGTCTTGGTGAGATTCTTGTTAAAGTTCCTAAAATTTTTATTTCCAGTTATCCCTCAGTTTGGGTTTTCTTCATTGATTCTATTTCTATTTTTATGTCTTGAAACAATTTTCTTCATTTTACTGTGTGATTTTATAGATTTCATTAATGGATTTATTCATATCCTCTATAAGGTTCTTGGTCATATTCATAATCGACATACTGATTTCCAAACTGGCTGTCCGAGTTAGCACTCCCACCAGCAGTGGAGGAGTGTTCCCCTTTCTCCACATCCTCTCCAGCATAAACTGTCATTGGTGTTTTTGATTTTAGCCATTCTAACAGGAGTAAGATGGTATCTCAGAGTTGTTTTGATTTGCATTTCCCTGATGGCTAAGGATGTTGAGCACTTTCTTAAGTGTCTATCAGCCATTTTAGACTCCTCTATTGAGAATTCTCTATTTAGTTTTGTACCCCACTTTTTAATTGGATTGTTTTAGTTACTAGTTTCTTTGGGTTCTTTATAAATTTTGGAAATCAGCCCTCGATCAGATGTGGGGTTGGTGAATATCATTTCCTATTCTATGGGCTACTGTCTTGCTGACTGTGTCCTTTGCCTTAGAGAAGCTTCTCAGTTTCAGCAGGTCTCAATTGTTAATTGTCTACCTCAGTGTCTGTGCTACTGGTGTTACGTTCAGGAAGAGGACTCCGGTACCAATTCATTCAAGGGTACTTCCCACTTCTCTTCTAAGAGGTTCAGTGTGGATGGATTTATGTTCAGGTCTTTGATCCATTTGGACTTAAGTTTTGTTCATGGCAATAGATATGGACTTATCTGCAGTCTTCTACATGGCAGCATCCAGTTATGCCACTACCATTTGTTGAAGATACTTTCTTTTTTCCATTGTTTACATTTAGCCTGTCAAAAATTAGGTGTTTGTAGGTGTGTGGGTTAGTATCAGGATTTTCAATTCTATTCCATTGGTCTACCTATCTATTTTTGTGCCAATACCAAGCTGTTTTCAGACTATAGCTCTATAATAGAACTTGAAGTCAGGGATGGTGATGCCTCCGAAGTTTCTTTATTGTGCACGGTTGTTTTGGCTATCCTGGGTCTTTTGTTTTTCCATAGAAAGTTGAGAATTGTTCATTCAAGGTCTGTGAAGAATTGTGTTGGGATTTTGAAGGGGATTGCATTGAATCTGTAGATTGCTTTTGGCAAGATTGCCATTTTTGCTATGTTGATCCTACCTATCCAAGAGCATGTATCTTCTTTAATTTCTTTCTTTAAAGACTCAAAGTTCTTTTGATACAGGTCTTTCACATTTTTGGTTAGCATTACTCCAAGGTATTTTATGTTGTTTGTGGCTGTTATAAAGGGTGATGTTTCTCTGATTTCTTTCTCAATCCATATATGGTCTGTATATAGTAGGGCTACGGATTTTTTTAAGTTAATCTTGTATCCTGCCACTTTGCTGAAGGTGTTTATCAGCTGTAGGAGTTCCCTGGTAGAGTTTTTTGAGTCACTTATGTAAACTATTATGTCATCTGCAAATAGTGAAAGTTTGGCTTCTTCCTTTCTGATTTGTATTCCCTTTATCTCCTTTTGTTGTCTTATTGCTCTAGCAAGAAATTCAAGTACAATATTGAAGAGTATAGAGAGAGTGGACAGCCTTGTCTTGTTCCTGATTTTAGAGGAATCACATTGAGTTTCTCTTCATTTAGTTTGATGTTGGCTGTTGGCTTGCTGTATATTGCTTTTATTATGTTTAGGTATGTTCCTGTTATCCCTGATTTCTCCAAGACCCATGAAGGAGTGTTGGGTTTTGTCAAAGGCTTTTTCGGCATCTAGTGAGATGATCATGTGGTTTTTCTTTTTCAGTTTGTTTATATGGTGGATTACACTGAAAGATTTTCATATGTTGAACAATCCCTGCATCCCTGGGATGAAGCCTACTTGATCATGATGAATGATTTCTCTGATGTGTTCTTGGACATCCAGTATTTTACTGAGTATTTTTACATCAATGTTCATGATGAATGTGGTCTGTAGTTCTCTTTCCTAGTTGTGTCTTTGTGTGGCTTGGGTACCAAGGTAACTATAGCCTTGTAAAAAGAGTTTGGCAATGACCCTTCTGCTTCTATTGTGTGGAACACTTTGAGGAGTATTGATATTAGCTGTTCTTTGAATTTCTGGTACAATTCTGCACTGAAGCCATCTGGCCCTGGACTTTTTTTGGTTGGGAGACTTTTGATGACTTCTTCTATTTCATTAGGGGCTATAGGTCTGTTTAAATTCCTTATCTGTTCTTGATTTAATTTTGGTAAGTGATATTTATCCAGAAAATTGTCCATTTCCTTTAAAAAAATTTTTTAATTTTGTGTAGTACAGGTTTTCAAAGTATGACCTGAAGAGTCTCTGGATTTCCTCAGTGTCTGTTATGTCCCCCTTTTCATTCTGATTTGTTAATTTGTATGTTCTCTCTCTGCCTTTTGGTTAGTTTGGATAAAGGTTTGTCTATCTTGTTGATGTTTTTGAAGAACCAACTCTTTGTTACATTGATTGTATTGTTTTCTTTGTTTCTAGTTTATTGATTTCATCCCTCAGTTTGATTATTTCCTGGGGTGTACTCCTCTGGGGTGAGTTGGCTTCTTTTTGTTCTAGAGCTTTCAGTTGTGCTGTTAATTCTGTAGTGTGACTATTCTCCAACTTCTTCATGTGGGCACTTAGTGTTTCCTCTTAGTACTACTTTCAAAGTGTCCCATAAGTTTGGGTATGTTGTGTCTTCATTTTCATTGAATTCTAGGAAGTTTTTAATTTCTTTCTTTATTTCTTCCTCAACCCAGTAATGGTGCAATTGCACATTGTTCAATTTCCATGAGTTTGTAGGGTTTCTGCAATTTGTATTGTTGTTGAATTCTAACTTTAAACCATGATGTTCTGATAAGATACAGGGGGTTATTCCAATATTTTTTGTATCTGTTGAGGTTTGCTATGTTGGTATGCATGTTTTTATGTATTAATTTCCATGTTTTGAGTAGTTCTTTGAGAATTTCATGTAATTTATTTGATCACATTAACCTCTCCCACTCCTTCCGTATCCATCTCCCTTCCTCTCAACTTTGTGTCCTTTTTCTTTTTTTAACCATCAAGTACAGTTCTTGCTGCCCATATACTCTTGTGTGCATGGCCTTCACTGGAGGGATTGTCAACTGACTTTCCCTCTCCCAGAAGCCAAAAACTGCTAGGAGCTCTTGTTAGGAGTGGGACTTCGTGCCCCTCTTCCCTCTCCATGCTGGAGCTTTGTGGGCCTTAGTCTGTGCGCGTCTTGTGTATGCTCTTATCCTGTGCGGGTCTTGTGTATGCTGTCACAGCTGCTGTGAATTCACATCTGCTACTGTCCTGCTGTGTTCAGAAAACACGGTTTCCTTGCAGTTATTCACTGCTTTGGCCTTAAAATCTGTCTGTTCTCAGTTCACTCTGATCCCTGGTTGTTGGGAGGAGAGGGTGTGATATAGACATCCCATCTGGGCTGTCAGTTCCTGTTTGTTTTTGTTTTTCTTATCTGATGTTTTTCTAATTTTTGTAAACTTTATTATTGTTTATATTTATTCATGTGTTCATTTGTTTAACATGTATGCCTCATGTTCAACTACCATGTGTTTATTGCCCTAGTTGGTGGTGTGAACCTGGGAAAGTGGGGCCTAAAAATGTGGCAGAGTTATGCCTCACGCAATCGTCCACTGTATTCAGAGCATCAGACAATTTATAGTCTGGGGGTTAAGAAAGGCCACATGAGTAAAGTGTAAAATGACAAGGACAAACCATACATGGCAAGAACATGCATGGCATATAAACAAATAACAATAGCCATCTGTAATGAATAATCTAAAGTTAGCTCATCCCTATCTGCTTTACCTGGGAGGAGCACAAAAACACATTCCAAGAACATTCTGTATTTTGAATAAACTGAAGTCACAAGACTTATCGTTTTGGAGTTTTCTCACATGACTCCATTCTCAGACTGTGTTCCAACTCCATGTATATCTTTGGCACTATATATTACTCAGCGCCATCCCTAGCATATAGTATGTGTCCCCAAATGATCAAATATATGTCAAGAAATTTGCCTCTAAATCTGATTTTAATGCAAATTACCTACATTCTGCTTGGTTGGCTGCTTTCGTTTGGGTAACAATGATGTCTTGCTTATAATACATTGAGTCTTTTATAATATTTAAAGCACTTTGATAGGACTCATTGAATAACTATCACGTTTCTGCTACTCCTCTGGGTATTAAAGACATATCTTCGAACCCCAAAGATTAAAGCCACTACTTCCAATCTTTCTCCATCCGCCATCAGAATAGGAGGCTTTCTTGTAGGGTAAGCCCATGTGTATGCATCAAGGACCTGGCCTTGACTTCAGCTAGTGTCAGGTTTAACAGAAGCAGCTCAAGGCTAGTACCTCCCTGAAGCTCATCTGTGGGAGCTGAACATCATAGGGCTGCTGTTGCAATGGAAGCTGGGAAAGCTATAATTTTGTTGTTCTTCAACTGAAATCTGAAATTATGAGTCCTGCTTGTGTGGAACTAGAGAAGCAGTCCTGTGGAAAGCATGCAGTCTGTATTGTTCAGAGGAGAGCTCTAGCTAAGCCAACCCTTAGAAGTCTAGGAAAGGTACTCAAGAGTCACACCCTCGGGCCTCTGTCCTGAGAGAGACCGTGAACAGGAGCATCCTCTGAGCGTGGACAGCAGCAACTCTGGAAGCTGTTTGGACAAAGCCTAGCAAAGACCAGAACTTTTCATGGTGTCTCTAGGAAGCTCACATGAAAAAAAAAATGTTTGTTTTGAGTTCCCAGGATTTCAGTTTAAATAAAAATGACTGAAGATTAGCTCACAATTTTAAAAAGCTCTCTACTTCCATGGAGATGTTGTGTGATTCATGTTTTGTTTTGGTTTTCACAACACCTCCCTGGTGAGCTGAGAAATATTTTTTTATTTACTAATGGAACCTGAGTGACGTTAGGTATCTGTTAAAGCTAAACTAGCCAGCGAGTCGCAGAGCCAGCAGAGTCATGTTCCCATTGGCCTATCCGGCTTCCACAAGTTCCTCTCCATTAGGTCACAACTTTTCGAAGAAATGTAAGGTATACTTTATTTAACATCTATAAAATAAGTGGCATAAATGCAGATTGATGGCATGCTTTTGATTTTAAAATCACACCACTTCAAGATAACTTAAAAGAGAAAAAAAAAAACATGTAAGTTAGAATGGCTTTGTTTAGCTCAGGCTTGCCTTTTATTTAACACCTGGCTTACAGGCAAGCCTGTAGGCATTGGGCTTCCTGTTGCTAAATGTTCAAACCCTGTACATTAGCATGGAACTCCAGACAGTACCTATCCTGGATAACAAATTAGCTGCTAAGTAAGGGAAATTCTTATGCCATCTGCTGCCTCTTATAAGGTGTGTTATCACCCAGCTCATTTTCCAAGTCAACACACCAAAGGAGCCACAAGGAGATTATGGTGCTTTGTACATTTTTTTCAACTGAGTAAGCATTTTATAAGGGGAAAACCTCCTTTGTGCCAATTCTCAATTTTAATGGATGCCATAGAAGACGATTTTTCCTTTGAACTTTGTTTCTGTGAGATAATCTTTCATTAGCTCAAGTTACCTAACATTCAAATGTAGATTTTGTCTTTAGTATGAACTTATAACTTTTCTTCATTAATGATAGTAAGTCGCTTACAAAAAAAAAAGGTCAGGTATTTATTTCAGTCTAAGTATGCCAACTTCTAGAAAGAATTAAAATGACCAAAAATATGCTTAGGCTTGCACAGAATAAGCCAGATATGGAAAATATATCTACTTGACAGAAATGACAAAGTAATTTCTTTATAAATCTGCCATACCAGTCAGGCATTTGATATAAATCTACTTGACCTTTTGTCCCACTACAGGATTATATTATGGTTTGAATGTGATGTTTCTGCTGAAGGTTCAGGTGTTGAAGGCTTGGTTCCCAATGCAACACTGTTCAGAAGTGGGGGTTTTGAGAAGTGATTGGATCATGAGGGGTAGGCCTTCATCAGTGGGTGAGTCTACCCACAAATTCATATTTTGATGGCATGGTTTGGAGTGGTATGTAGTTGGGTGGGTTTTTGTCTATTTTTTGCCTTTTGGGGGCCCACCACTCAGATCCCAAATAAATTACATGGAGTCTTTTTCTTTCTTATGAGCACTCAGCCTCTGCTTGGCTTGTTCCTTGCTAGCTTTTTAAAAATCATCCCATCTACTTTTGCCTCTGGATTTTTACCTTTTTCTATTTCTGTATATCTTTCTTTACTTCTTACTCCTCTGTGCCTTGCTCTGCAGCTTGGTGGCTGGCCCCTGTAGTCCTCTCCTCCTTTGCTTGCTCCTTGATCTTCTCTTCCCAAATTTCTCTTCCTATTTATTCTCTCTGCCCTACAGCCCCACTTATCCTTTCTCCTGCCTAGCTACTGGCAGTTCAGCTCTTTATTAGACCAATCAGATGACTTAGGCAGGCAAAGTAACACAGCTTCACAGAGTTAAACACATGCAACATAAAAGAATGCAAAATATCTTTGTGCCATTAAACAAATATTCCACAGCATAAGGAATGTAACACATCCTCAAATAATAGTCCACAACAGTGTAGGACAAGGAGGTGGAATGTAGTTAAAGGTCATAGATCATTAGGGTTGTACCATTGGTCTTTATATCCTGTTACTTGATTCTTTCTCTCGTTTCTGCTTCCTGAAGATGATGAGCTGGGTGGTTCTATTCCAGCATTCATTCTCTGCCTTGACTCTTCACCATACTTCAGGCCTGAGTGACCATGAACTGCAACTTCTCAAACCATGACCCCAAGAAGCTTTTCTTTGTCATAGCAGTTATCTTAGTTACATTATCATTGCTTCCATAAAAAAATACCTAGCAATGGGCTGGAGAGATGGCTCAGTCATTAAGAGCACCTATAGTTCTTGAAAAGGACTTAGGTTCAATTCCCAGCACCCACTGTTCCTAACTCCAGCACCAGGGGATTTAACACCCTCTTCTGACTTCTGCTGACACCAGATATGCATATGTACAAAGTCATACATGCAAGTAAAACACTTATACACATAAAAATTAAATAAATCTTTTAAAAAGTTAAAAACAAAATACATAGTAAGTGCTGGCAAGATGGCCCAGTGAATCAAGACACTTGCCACCGACTCTGATGACTTGCCACCAACTCTGATGACTTGAGCTTGATCCTCTAGGACTCACAGGGTGGAAAGACAACTGACTTCTGAGAGTTGTCCTTGGCCCACCGCTCATTCCTCCCCCACTGCCCCATTTAATAATGACATACATGTAAAAAACAACAATGAAAGGGACTTGAAGGAGCAAGGCTTGATTTTGGCTCACAGTTTGAGGGTACAGCCGGGTCATGGCGGGGACGTCAAGGCATAAGGAAATTGAAGTAGCTGGACACATATTGTTCATAGTTGAGAGAGCAAGGAATGACGAATTCATACCTAGTGTTTTCCTTTTCATGTGGACCACAATCCTGGGCCAGGGAATGGTGCCATCCTCATTTAGGGTGAGTCTTCTCACCTTAGTTTAACCTAATCAAGGCAGTTTCACATGTGTGCTCAGAGCTTGCCTCCTATGAGATTCTAGAACTTGCCAAGTTGACTGCTAATGTTAACCATCACGGCAATTAAAAGCTGGTGGAGACAGATTCGATTACCACAGACAAACATTTCCTAGAGTGTGTCTACTCAAGTGTTTAATTAGTTATGTGTCTGCACCACCATATATGTGCAGTGCACATATGTGTGGAGGCCAGTGGACAACCTTTGGTACTGTTGTGGAGGAGACATTCACTTTGTTTTCTGAGGCAGTCTCTCTCACTGGCCTGCAGCTTACCAAAAAGGCTAGGCTGGCTGGCCAGTGAGTCCCAGGGATCCACATGTTTAACTCAGAAGTTCTGGTTGAACAAATATGAGGGACTATAGTCATGGGTGAATAATGCAGGCATGGGGCTAGCTTTACAGAAGGCTGAGTGAGGGTGACTATTAATTTACCTGGTCTGAATTCCTTCCTGCTACAGGGAATGGCAGATGTGCAGTCACCCAAAAAGAAGAGATCAACATCTGTTTGAGAACTACACAGTCCAAAGATCTGAGGCTATAATGTATCCTTACAGTGGGAGAGATGGAAGAGAGAGGAGGTGAGCGTCACTGCACAAGCAAGTATTGACTGGACTGGACTAGACTGGATCGAGGGCATACATTTTACCGTCTGTGCAGGGATGGAGGGCCTGATCAAGGGACTGACTGGGACGTTCTTTTTGTTTGTGGCGCTGGGGACTACATCCATGGCCTCACATAGACCAGGTAGCTCTGTCACTGTGCTACATCTGTAGTCCCCTACTAAATCACTATTTATTGGGATTAGTTGTTGCAGACTCGCTTGAATCAGTAGCAAGGCATCAAACTGAACAGCATAGCAGTTAGGGATGCTCCAAGGGAGACCAAAAAGAAGTCTGAACTGTATAGAAGACACTGGAGGAGCCCAGAAATGGGAACCACTGTTCAGTCAGGGAGAACTAAAGTTTCCCTAAGCAGTTATTTTGAAATCTTCCTCCTTGCCCTTCCCAAGCCCAATTTGGAGAGTGTTTTATTCTTTTGCATTTTCCCACATTCTAAACTATATGACAACATAGATTTATTACAAAGTTAGAGTTCAACAATGTCAGAGGAAGGGATGCACATTCCCCTTTCTTTCTCTAAGATTGCAAAGCAAAGGAAGTGGGAGCTGGAGGCGTAAGTTCAGATTTGACTGAAGATAATGCTGAGGTGAGAGTTTTGTCTTCTTGGATGGACCTCCCATCACCATGCAGTGAATGGCTCCTTGGTTTGGAGATGGGCTCTTGAGTCACAATGCATTACATCCTGCCAACAAATAAGCCATAGTAACTCACTCTTTGACCAAGAACCATTTCCTTGAAGGAGTCAAGTGTCTGCTTAAAAATGGACATCTCATACCAGCGCAGTGATGGCTGTTTCAAATGACTAGGTGGTTCCAAATTGCTGAGCCTCATGTCTTCAACCAGAGGTGGCATCAGAAAGGAAGATGAGTAAAGATTTATCTACAATTTAAAGTAGATGATGCAGCCAGAATGGATCTCTCAATGGTGGGAGTGCTGCTGGTTGTGTGTCCGACTTACTTAGATGCCAACTTTGGCAGCAGTGAAGGAGGAGCACGATGCAGAGGGTCTATTGATCCTGCTAGCATCTATTCAATGATCATGATTAATTCCTTAACACTCACTTCCTGATAAATAGAATTGAAGTCAGAATGATTGAGTGCTGAAAAGGGCCAGTATCTCTAGCTTCGGCATTTGTTTCTCATCAGTAGATCTGATTCAGCTGTTATATGGCAGCTGGGAGAAAGTCAGGGCATGAACATGTTTGGTGACAGGAACATCCATTCATGTCCCTAAAGCTGCAATGGGCCCCAGACTGTCTGGACCCCCTATGGAAATATAAGACAAGCAGCTTACGGATGAGTAGTGATTAGACATTTACATTTTGGGGACACACGAGCTTATGGCTATTTAACATCAGCAATATCTAATTAGTATCCTTCAGGTGAAAAACAGTTGGAAATAGCATGACAATCAACATGTCTAAGCATCATACCATTCCACACTTCAGCATGGTCTCCTACCAAACCCTTCCGTCAGAACTATCACAGAATTCTGGTTGGATGTCTGCCCTTTCTGTGTTTCTGCTGTGTTACAGGCCCAGGTGGAAGTAGTAAATGGCAAATGGTGAAGCAGTGTCCAGCAACACCAGGAAAAAAAGGGAGGAAAATTGTCTAAATAACCCTCCATCCCTCCAGTCTATCACGGAATTGCTGAGTGTTGTTTCCCCAAGGCAGCTACAGTCGTAAACAGATCTGCTCATTTAAATCTGTCTTTCTTGGATCAGTATCCTGTGTGATGTGGTAGTCTCCTATTATACAAACAAAGGCACTGATTTTAATTATGTGGGAATTGATGTTTGCTGTGAGTTTTTACAAAGAGTAATTATTTCACTGGAGTTTTTACAAGGCTTGGATTGGGTGTGAATGTGTCTGATGGCGGGAGCTCAAAGGAGAGTAGGAATCTGTGCATTAGCTCTCCATTCATATAGTCTTCCCAGATAAGAGACTGCATCTTCATCATCTGGAGTGCTGGCTTCCTCTCAGCTGTATCACTGATTTTACTACATTCTATGTGTGCTCAGACACATTAACGTAGCCTTTGCTTCCGCAGTGGACTGTCTTCCCTCAAGGTCGGAGGTTCTGTCTTTATTCCCTCTGCAAACCAATAAAACACAATGTCTAGTTCATAGGAAGCATTCAGATAAAAGTTAATGGAAGTGAATTGTACAGAGATGACTTGGGACAAAGGAAATAGTCTGTCCATTTTGCTATCTCTGGTGTTTTGACTTACATCATAGGTATATGCCTGGGATCAATGTCCAATGGTAGGAGAATAATCGCACAGAGGTGATTATCATAGAAAATTCAGAGAAAGAAATCTCCCTTTGGTTCTTTTTGTGATGTGTCTGCATAAAATTCCACTCTGTTTTGCTGACGGCGCGTGTGTCTGAGCTATCTGCTGCCACCCCCCATTCGAGGATCTATACAGCACTAATGTTTTACAGATTTCTCATGTCTATCCAATAGCTGCTCTTCAGAGTTAGTATAACCTTAAAATTCAATTAGGAATCAGAGCAAAGGTCAATGGCTGCCTCACTACCTTGACAGAGGCAGGCTGAAAATAGGTTGAAAATGATTACTTTTTTTGTGTGTGACGTCTGTTTGTTGCTCATTTTATAATGAACTAGAAGCCAGGAACTGTGTGAGGCCAGGTGTGTTTCTCCATCTGCTGCTCCTGATAGCTGCAGCTAATTCATCAGCACTGGTTAAAACACTCTAGCAGGGGCAGGTCTCTTTAGAAAGCAGTTGAAATGATTGAAGTCTTACTGGGAAGCTTTCTAGAACCTGTCTCAACTTGACTTATGCCCATGGTCAGGGGGTCATGAGGATTCAGACAATCCTCTTATGTCTCTCTACTCCTTCTGAGATTTGAACTTTTCATTTACAGTCTTATCCCACCTTTAATATATTTTTATCCTTTGATTCAGTAAGTCCACTTCCAAGAATTTAGCAGAATGAAATCGCCAGAGATATAATCAGTTATCTGTGTATGAATCACTTACTATAACATGACTATAATACCATAAACCTAGGAGCAGCCAATATTCTTACATTAGAAGCTGATTAAATAACAGCATAACTACAGCTGAATCTTCTGCAATCACATTTACTCAATAAGATTAGGAAATATACAGTATGTAATGTAAGATTAAAAAGAAGAATAAAAACATTTATGCATTTTTAAATGTTATAAAACTATATGTTTATATGCATAATTTTAGAAGATGTGTTTATTTTTGGTTGGTGGGCCATAGATGCTTGCAAATATTTATCCTACTTAAACCTGTCTGTATTTTCCAGGTTGTCTGTATAATTATATGAAGAGTTAAATAACAACAATAAACTAGCTCAACTGCTTTTGCTGACAGACAACCAAAAGATGGGTTCATGCGCAGAAATTCACATGCAGAAAACTGTGGGCACATCCTGAATGTATAATTGAGAGGCCAGAGCGATGGGCTCAGCAAGAGTCAAAGCACCAGTGTAAAAAAAGTAGTCCTCACAGATTCCAGCCACCTTGGCCCTGAGAAAGGAGTGACAATTCTATGTCAAGTCAAACAAATGCAGAGCTCAGTACTGAGTAATGAACACAAGCATCTTCAATGCTGTAAGGAGTCAGGAGTGCTTGGCCATGACCATTGGAGCAGAGGAGCCAAGGAGATGCTGGTCAGCAGATGAAGCCAGCTGATAGAGGGAGGGTGTGGAAGCTGGGATGGAGGCAGAGCTATGGAAGCACCGAGTCTGATACAGATGTTGAAGGAGAGAAAGCCAGTCAGAAGACAGAGGAAGAATAAAGTTTACTTTTAGGAACACACACAATGATGGGAAGTATAGGGGTGGGTAATACTTGAGACTCAAGCCCTGAAGCCAAGTCATATCTATCTATCTATTCATCTATCTATCTATCATCTATATATCTGTCATCTATCTATCTCTATCTATCTATCATCTAGTGTGTGTTTGTGTATGTACAAGTGCACACGTGAGAGTGAAGAGCAGAGAACAACATGGGATATCCCACCTCAAAGGCCTTTGTTTTTGAGTCAGGGTCTCTCATTGGCCTGGGGCTTGCTGATTTGGCTTTCATGGCTAGCCAGTGAGCCTCCATGGCACTGGCCTTGCAGACACGTGCTGCTCACCTAGCTTTTTCTTGCAGGTGCTAGAGATGTGATAAAGGTCCTTGAGTTTCTATGGTCAGTACTTTACCAACTAAGCCATCTCTCCAGCCCCCAGAGGAACTTTAAAAGCTAAGCCTAATTTGTTCTGCTCGGAAGCCTCCAGCAGCAACTCATTTCACATAGCTGTAGTGGTGAAATTTAATTTTTAAAGATGCGCCCGTGAAAATTGGCTATAGGTACTGTTTTGTTCTTGGCTTCCATATAATTCTTGGATTCTACAAGGATGACACTTTCTCTGATACTATTGGCCATACTGGCTTCCTAGGACTCCCAAGGGCTCTGACAACAAACCTGGAATCTTGGGACAGACAGCAGACTTCAACCAGAGATAAATTTGATGAGCAGAAGCAGCTGGATCTCACTCTAAGGAATGTGGAATGCAGTAACCTGAGGACTTGGGTCTGGCAGGTAAGGCATATCTGTGTCCTTATATTAACATCAGTTTTGTGAAAATCAAGTCTGTTTCAAATGAAGACCATCAATGTGCTTGGCTGCTTTCATCAGGGTTAAGTGTGGTACTGTGTGGGAGACATCCCCACATGCATACTAACCCTCTTTGGTTTTTCGAGACAGGGTTTCTCTGTGTAGTTTTGGAGCCTATCCTGGCACTCGCTCTGGAGACCAGGCTGGCTTTGAACTCACAGAGATCTGCCTGCCTCTGCCTCCCGAGTGCTGGGATTAAAGGAGAGCGCCACCAACGCCCAGCACTAACTCTCTTAAGATCTGAAAGATAGCTATAGCCAAGCTTGCTATTAATTAATTGGTTAAGTCTATTCTCAGACAGCCACTGTGAAAGATTAAAGTGAGGAGAGGGAAGCTTGTGGGAGACAGGAAATTAAGGAAGGGCAATTCTCAGGTAGTGATGTCAGAAGGTGGTCCCTGGGAAGCCCCGAGAACTTGACAACTTGGTTTGTGACTGAATTTGTTCCATGGATGCTGTAAGAAACTCAAGAGGAGGCGCAAAGTCTGGAACACACACTTCATTCTGATTGCACGTTCAGGAGCCCGTGCCTAAATCTACCTCAGCCTTCGTGAGGTCGGAGTCTGAGTCAGCGAGAGCTGAGAATAGAGCCCTGGCATCTGAGAGAACTGAGAATAGAGCCCTGGCACCTGCTTGCCTCTGACCTATCTGCTAAGCCACTCGGAACAAGGTGCGTGCAGAAAAAGTGTGTTTAATTTTAGTGATGTAAAAGCAGATGCAACCTAAACAGCGGCAGTCACGTGAACCGCCTATTCCTTTTCCTTCTTCGTAAAGGGACATCTTCAGATAATAAAGGATTTAAAGATGCTTTCAGAGACACAAACCTCTGTTTGAAAGCAGCAGGTTTTGCCTTATTTAGATGTAAATGAACCTGGAAGGGCTGG
This sequence comes from Cricetulus griseus, assembly GCF_003668045.3. Classification (NCBI taxonomy): domain Eukaryota; kingdom Metazoa; phylum Chordata; class Mammalia; order Rodentia; family Cricetidae; genus Cricetulus; species Cricetulus griseus. The sequence continues at coordinate 158,644,898 of NW_023276807.1, forward strand.
ATTAGAAACTATCACATGCATTTTCAGTCACAGCCTCCTCTGCTCCCCTAAGTCAACCCAAAGAAATCCAGAGGTAAAGACATGTGCTAAGAGCGCATCTAAAACACACACCAAGAAAACCACGCTAGGAATAACTTTTTAGTCCCACCTGCCTGCTGGCCTCAGTCTTAACTCTGATAAATAAAATAAACCAAATAAATAAAGTGAAGACTCTGTAAGTGTCTGGCATGGGGTTGTCCCAAGTCAGTGGTTCTCAACCGCCCTGATGCTGCAACCCTTTAATACTCATGTTGTGCTGACCCCCAACCATACAATTATTTTTGCTGTTACTTTATAACTGTAATTTTCCTGTTGTTCTGAATCATAATGTAAATATCTGATATGCAGGATATCTGATAAACCACCTCAAAGGTTGAGAACCACTGCCCTAAGATCCTTTTTCCCAGGCAGCCCAATAATTTTGGGCATCGGCAATCTGTTACTAACTAGATCCCTCAGCTGAACTTGGCAAAAACCCATCAGCTGTGGAAGCAACTGCTATTTCACTGTCTACTATGGCAGTTACTGGACAAATCTGCTTCTTTAAATTTGAATGTAAATTGGCTCAAATACGTTTCCATTGTGTAGTGGCATCTTGTTTTGCTTTAAGCTGCCTTCACCACCTTCACTGTTGAGTTGAGTTGCTCACACCAGCTACATTCCAAGTCAGCTACATTCCAAATGCTCCCTATCTACATGTGGGCAGGAGCTATCGGATGGGACAGGACTCATGTTGAGCCTTTCCATCACCTAGACAGTATTGTCAGGTTCCAGAAATTCAGGTTGTGGTGACCAGTCCCCATTCCAGTTCCAAACAGGTTTGCCATGTACTATGTTCATGTCCTGACAGGAGTTTAATGGAATGATACACTGGTATTCACTCCTCCAACAAATATTTGTTGAACAACCTCTACATTTCCTGGCTTTACTTGTCAGGTGAGTGCAACTTTTCAAAGAAGACCCAGGGACATAATCACATTGCTTTTATCTCAACTGTCATACTCTCACCACCTCACTTCTGTTTTCGTATATCCGGGGACTTCCTACTACAACAAGTTGCTGGATTCTCTGCAGGCACCAACCAGGCATCTTACAGCTTGATTCTTTTTTGAAACTAACTATAGTTAGTGCCAGTTCCCTCAAGTAAGGTGGCCAGCCGTCTCAGAAGACTTCCGTCCCCAAGCAGTCACAAGTTCCGGTTGTCATTTGTGCTTCTGAGCAACTGGCCATATGTAATTCAGTTTCTTCGACCCTCCCCCTTGGGTCTGCCACTTGTTAGACTGGCTCTCAGAACTCCTAACAGTTCACTTGCTGGACAGCTTACTGTGCACCATACACTTAGGAATCCCAGGCAGAGGAGTTGCATGCGGCTACGGGCCAGGATGGCTGGTGAGCTTTCACAACCTCTCTGCTGTGCGCATCTCCCCTGGAGCTGTCAGGCTCTGTGGGTCTTAACCCATATTTTATGAAGACAGATCACATAGGCATGATGGATTATTAATTCGGTCTCCAGCAGCTCCCTGCCTCTCCAAACGGTGAGAGAGTGGTCAAAGTAGCAAGCTTCTAGTCATGGTTTTTCTGGTGACCGGCTTCCAATTTGGGGGGCCACCAAGAGTCATCTCACTGGAACAAAAACACTCTGTCACCCAGGGCATTCCAAGATATCAAGAGCTTTTTTTGTGTGCTTTTTGTTTTGTTTTGGTCAGGAACCAGGATCAAAGACCAAACAGCACAACAAAATATACCCTAAAGTCTGCGTGTCTCAAGGAGTTAGGAATGGGCTGGGAGCCAGCAACACAGACCAAATGTGTATTTTTCTTTTACATTACACTGTGATCATCACTGGTGGTTAGAAATGAGTTTAGGGGATGTCACCAGGGCAGCAAAAGTGCCTTATATAGATACTTTGTAATTATGACTCTTTTGCTTTTACATTCACTGTTGTGATTTGAAATGTTCCTAGCATGCAATAGTCATCCTGGCAGCACATTCATTTGAAGGTGGTCAAATAATAGTGCTAATAAAATAAGCTTAAATTCAGTGTGTTTGGAATAGCAATTAGACATGCTAAAATAAGGCCAAATTCTTTAACATTGTGCTAGTCATTCTGGAGAAAGCATGCCAGGAAAGAAGAAATAATCTTGAAAAACTATAAAGCAAATGTTAAAATAAAATTAGGCAATAATGGCAATAGATTTGTATATGAGGAGAATTCATCTCTCCCTAGTTTTCATTTATTCCTGTGGGAAAATGACTGTGGAGTTATGCCAGGCTTCAGGATTATGGCTCTCACATGAGGTGGCTCTGCATAACTTTCTTCAAATGTACTTAGAGGAAAAAGTCCATTTTCACTGAAAACTCCTACAGTTTGGCCCCAGGGCACTCTGCACAGCCAGCTCAGCTTGCAGTTCAGTTCCAGCATGGCACACAGTAATAAAGTGTATGATGGCTTCTCTCTCAGCATCCATTTAACCCTGACTTTAGGTAGGAACTCTGGATGAGGGGATCATTTTTTCCCACACCAGCTCAGGAAGTGGATTCTCATTAGTCTAGACTTCACCATGCTGTTGAATCAGGCATGGACTGTTTATTCCAGCCAAAAGTTAGCATTGCATGTGATCTCTTTGGTCAGAGTAAGTTTTTTGTTTTTTTGTTTTTGTTTTTTGGTTTTTTTTTTTTAAAGAAATGGGCAAGTCTAGTTAGTATAAAACTAAATTTGGGTTTACAGTTGAAAGGAAGAGAAGCCTACCTTGCTCCCAATGTAAATGAGAATACATTTAGTCTTTCTACTTAGCTACTCTAAGAAGAGTTGGCCAGTACAAGAGAGAAATCCTGAAGAAATGGGGATGAAACAAAATAGCAACAACAACACAAAACAAAAGCAAAAAACTGACAACAGAGGACTGGAGGTGGCTCAGAGGTAAAGAGCATTGGCTGTTATTCAAGGGAATTTGGGTTTGATTCCCAGCACCCATATGGAAACTCATAACCATCTGTAAGTCCAATTCTGGTACCTAATGCCCTTTTCTGGCTTCTGTGAACACTGATTGCATGTGGTGCACAGACATATATGCTGGCAAAATAACAAGACAGATTTTAATTACACGGAAGCAATGACCCTGGTTACGTTACAGACCTTTGCTTGAGTCAGCTTACCCTGAAGTTTTCCTTCTGGCCTTCCTAGTGATGCCAGTCAACAAATCCCCTCATTCTTCAGGCCCAGCTCAGTTTAAATCCTGGAGGTGCTACAGAAAGCCTTACAGCCAATATATTAACAGATGCTGAGAAATAAATGACTGCTTCCTTTTCCCTCCATCGGTGTTGTCTTTAAAGTGATCAAGACTTAACCCAGGGCATTAGTGATCCATCCCAGTGACGGAACACCAGCCTCATTCGTGTGAGGTCCTGGATCATTCAGTTCCCTGCGTGGTGGGGATGGGGTGAGTTGTGGTGTTAATACACAAAGCCTATACATGAAGCCAATAGAATACTGTGCTTTTCCCATGACCTATAGTTAGTGATCTGTTATTTTTCCATCCTGTTTTTTTTTTTTTTTTACCTTATCAGTCTCTAATCACTGGCAACTCACTTCTAAATTGATAAACATTGCATATAAAGTGATACAGCAGTATGACTCGGTTTAACTACTGAATTCTGATTGTTCACATAAATAAACAGCTCCTACTTGAGGAAGCATGGGCACTGCTGAGCTCGGAGTGGTGGAACACTTGTGGTCCCACTGGTGGTCAGTGATGTACATGTGAAGGGCTTCTGGTCTCAAGCAGGACAGGGATGTCACAGAATCTCATAGTTTACAAAGTGCGTTATGGCTCCCATTTGTCCCAGATATGTATCAACAAGGTCTCGTTAACAGAACCTGTAAGTTTTCTCTCAATAGAAGAGGCTGAAGGTATGACTGCATTCATATTTTATAGCTGACACAAAGGCATTCATAGAAATGAAATGTGTATCTGTTTGGACTGGAATACACAACTTAAATTCATTTTCTTTATCAGAGATGGGGAATTCCTTGGTCATGAAGGAAAACTCCAGAAAGTCCATTTGGAGTAGGTTTTGCAGCCCAGGTGATGCTGGCAGAACTGAGATTCCCTCTGTACTCGGCCACTCTCCAAGGGGATGGTTCCATTCTGAGACTACAAGCTTTTCTATGTGCAACTGCTGTGTCCCAGATGTGTCTAGCCAAAGGAGGTTCAGATCACAGGATCATTGACCAGTGTTGGTCAACCTGAACCAGCCATTGTGACCAAGAGACAGGATGAAGAGGTTGGCTTGTACTAAATATATTCCTCAACCCCTCCATCAGTGGTCGGGCCAGTTCAATAGGACATACTCATGCCTATGGAAGGTAAAGGTGATCCTAAATATGTAGATGTCATAACCCCTATCTCAGAAAAGCTTTGTGGAGGGTAGGGAATGAAATGACATAATCCGTGATAAAGAGGCCTTCTTCCATTCTTGTCTCTGGACTCAGTCTGGGGGGGGGGCGGGGTCTAGCCACACTCTTCACACGCTCCCCTTTTTACTTTTTATACTCACTTGCCAAGTTTGCCCTTTAGTGTGCTTTCTTTGTCCTTCCTTCTATCCCTACAAAGATTCCATTTGTAAGCTCAACTCCAGTCAGAAAAAATTCATTTGTGAACTGGTCGCCTGTCTCCTCTTGCTCATTCTTCTTCTTTTTGTTTTTTTTGTTTCTGTCTTCTTCCTTTTTTGCCCATTTCATTGGCCTTCCAGTATAATTTATGTAAACCAGCAATGGTTAGGTGAAACAGAAATATTCTATGGGAAAGATTCTGAGGCAGTTGGTTGATTAAATTTGATCTGGTAGAAAACAACCAATTCAGAAACTCACAAATTTTGAAAATAGAAAATAAGCAAACTCAGGAGAGCGGGAAGAGAACCTGGGACAGCCGGTGTGAAGAGAAGGCTTGCCTTTTCAGAACACGAGGGGATCAATTTGGATATATTTAGAAGTCTTAGGTTGCTTCTGGATGACCTCCCTTCGACCAGTGTCCTGAAGAGGGGTTGATTTCAGTTTTGAAGTTGGTGATGGGAATGTAAGGACATTTTTTTGGAATATTAAAATTGCCAACTATGAATTTTGCCAAGCTTGTAATTTGGCTTTTAATCAAATGGTTTAAAAATAAAGGATGCTTTAAATAAAAGACTAAAATAAATCACTCACAAAAAGTCCCATATCTATCCCTGTCCAGGAGCCTAGCTACACAGTTAGAACACTTATTTATTCCCTGTTAGTGCTAATACGGGGCTGCATTTCCTCTACTTGGCTAACAGGAACCTACTTTCTCAGTTGGGAAGAAATAGACTTCCTTTTTTTTTTTTTTGCCAATGAAGATGCTTCCTTCCTTTCTTTCTTTCTTCGTTCCTTCCTTCCTTTCCCCTGAAAGGCAAAAACTCATTCAGCCTCAAGAAATAAGCTGAAATTCGATGAGGTAAATGGGAAATATTTTAAAAATTGTTGAACTTGGAGTTGAACTTCAAAAAGTTGGATTTTAAATTTAGGACAGCTATTGCCTATGACTTTAACCTTTCCTATCACAATTTTCTGAAGAAACTAGAGAAGAGACAAAGGGACAGAGTGATTAGAGCCTTCAAAAGTTGGATAGCCTTTACAGCTATTCTCTATAGGCTTAAGCCGTTCTATGTACATGGGTTCTTATTCAAACGTATAAACACTTTGACTTATATAACCTTTACTTCCAAAATATTTCCTAAAACAGGAATTATTTATTCTCAAATATTTGGTACGATTAGAATGGAACTTGTTTCCAGCAGCCACTGTTTCATTGTCCCAATGTGCCAGTGATAAGCAGAGAGCTCCAAGAACTGCATGTAGACCAAAAATGACAAAGTTCAGGAATTCTCAAGGAGCAAATCCACATCTAATTGGGAAATGTCCAAGACCTGTGCCTTCCAGCCCCCTTAGCTCGGAGACAGATGAAGGAGTGTGATGGACTTGGGAGGAGAAAGTGTTTCATGTGCCAAGTTGGGATGTTTTACATTCCAGGTCACTTTTAAGAACAACCTTTCTATTTTAAAGAAAGACAGGCCTCTTCTGGATTTCTTTTCTGTGGTTTCCCCCATCTCCTATTTATGAAGTTTTACATATCATACAATGGAATTTGCTTGAAAGAAGATGCTATTTTATTTTAAAAAAAAACTTATTCTCCCAAAGATAATATTTTTAACCTGGTCAGTTTTTTTTCTTTTTTTCCTCCTTTTGTCCATGGGATCTAATCCAGATCCTTGGCTGTGTTATGCAGTAAGTTATTTCCCCAGTCCCATCCTTGTCATATTTAATATCTAAACTGAGGCATCCCCTAAGTGTAAAAAACTAGAAGAAAACATGGAAACCTCGAATCTACTAGGAGATACTTCTGTGCATGTCTGAGAGACTTTTTCCAGAAAGGCTTGTCTGAGGGGAATAGACCCTCCCTCAAAACAGCCAGAACCTTCTATTGGTTAGCCCAGATGTCAAGAGATGTAAGGAGAAAGAGGGTGTCCTCCACGATTTCATTTCTTGGTGGGTAGATGTGTCCATATGCCCAGCAGTCTACTGCTGCTGCCGTTCTCCATGAACATCAAATTCCAGCACGCTCAATCTCTGACGTGGGCTGAATATAACAGCTCTCCAGTTATCTTCTAGGCCTCCAGTCTCCTTTGGAATTCCTGAGGAATGCAGCGTGGTGGACTGAGTCTCTGAAAGGTTCTTGGTCTCTTTAGCATGTGGTTAGAAACTATTGGACTACCCAGCTCATATATGTAAGCCACATGCAGATAGATAGAATCATGGTTGAACCACCCAGTTCATATGTGTAAGCCACGTGTAGATAGCCACTGTTGAACTACCCAGCTCAATGTGTAAGCCGTTTGATAAATTCCCTTATAATTTATAAATTCTGTCAGTTTTGTTCCTGTACAGAATCCTGCCTCATACAATGTTTTCCCTTCTCTTAGCTAGGAGCATTGCTGGGCCATAGGCTCAACCATTAAGGGAACTGTCATCTTTTTTTTTTTTTTTGAAGTTTTTTATTGTCATCTTTTTTTTTTGAAGTTTTTTATATTTTATATTCTGAGGGCTCCAGTTTCTCTATCTTTCCCAAAGTTGTTTGTTTTTGTTTTTAAAATCATAGCCATCTTGGTATGGATGAAGTAGTATCTCATAAGGGTTTTGATGTATGCATTTTATGTATGTTGATTGGAGTGATTTTCACAGAATTTTGTGTTGTACTTTACAATTAATAGTCACAGTTATAATTTACAGACCACCTTTGAAGCAGTATCTCATCTTGCTGTTCTTATTATGATGTAGGTAATTTTCTACCCGAAAGGGATAATTGATTATATTATCTTTTTCAAAATCCTTTAAAAACATAAAGTCTTACACTAAGGAAGGAATAAACCCATGATTTATCAGGAGAGCCAGAAGTCTGGCAGCTTTAATGTCCCTTCAATGACTTCTTCTCTTTCCAATTACCTTGATGCATAATCTTCCTGGAATTTATATTGTCTGAGTATCCTTTTAAAAAGAGTCCAGTCTGCCCATTTTTCTTTAAGTTATTTATCCCATTTACCTATGTAGAATGTTTATTCGAGTAATATGGGCACATGACGAGGAGTAATATTCCCTCCCCCTTCTTGTCATGGTTTTCTGGAATCAACCATGTGTAATACATCCCTGCCATTACTTTCACTGCTGTCATTGTTTCACTTGTCATTTCTGGCATTATCTAAAGTTTCTCCTACAGTCAGTGAGAAGTGAGATACTTACTTACATGTCTACCACTTTACTAACAAAGTGAAAAGCCATTATCACACCTTCAGTTCTTGTTTTATTAACTAGAGACATCATCCTTGATTGCCTATCTTCTAAGGTAAGAATATTAATGGCTCTATTTTTCTATTTAGTCCATCTCCATTCCTTCCCATTTAAAAACTTCTAACACCTACAATTTCATATTTTAATTATCAAAACTGGCAACATTTATTGTCTATTCTATGACCAAAATACATCCTTTCATGTACTGTTTATAGATTGCATTTAACAGTTGAAAATCAGTAAGCATGTTATTACCTTAACTTCATAAAAATTAAAATGGTTAGTTCTGCCAATCCACAAATGCAAAGACAGCTCTCTGATATTTCTGTTTATTTGTATCATCTTTACTTTCTCTCGTCTCTGTTTTACAATGTTTGATGTAGAGATCTTTCACTTCCTTAAATTTATTCCCAGGTACTTTTGTAGCTATTGTAAATGGAGTTTTTCTTTGACTTTTGTGTATGTGTGCAGGAGGAGATAATTCAGTATTTGAAAAGAAAATGTTAGCAAATTTTATACATAAACTTAATGAATTCATTCATTTTGATGTGTGTGTGTGTGTGTGTGTGTGTGTGTGTGTGTGTGTGTGTGTGTTGGTATAATACAATCTTTAATATTTTCTTTCCTTTTTCTTTTTTGAGACAGGGTCTCACTATATAGCTCTAGTTGGCCTGGAACTTACTAGGTATACCAGGCTGGCCTCCAATTCACAAAGGTCTCTCTATCTTTGTCTCCTGAATGCTGGGATTAAATTTGTGTGCCTCCACATCTGGCCCAGTTTTCTGTATTAAGATCAACTCATCTTTAAACAGCAATGGTTTGACTTCCTTCTTTCCAATTGAAAGTGGTCATCCTTCACTAATTCCAAATCTCAGAGAGAAATAATTCATCTTTTCTCCATCCAGTATGGGGATAACTGTGTGTTTTGGGTTGAAAGAAAATGGCCCCCAGAGGGAATGTCACTATTAGGAAGTGTGGCCTTGTTGGAGTAGGTGTGGTCTGTTGGAGGAAGTGTGCCACTGTGGAGGTGGGCTTTGAGGTCCTGTATGCTCAAGCGATGCCCAGTGAGACAGTTCATTTTCTGTTGCCTGCACAAGATGTAGAACTCTCAGCTCTTTCTCTAGCACCATGTCTGCCTGCATGCCACCATGTTCCACTATGATGACAATGGACTATTTCCTTTATAAGAGTTGCCATGGCCATGGTGTCTCTTTACAGCCATAGAAACCCTAACTAAGATACTGTAGGGTTGTTAGATGTGGCAATTACTGCATATAACATGGTCTCATGTGCATACCCACCAGAATGACCCATTAATCTCTGCTTCCATAATTATTGGGCTTCTCTAGCCTATTGCTCCCAACTTTCCACACTCCCTTGGAAATGCAGTTCTAATAGCCTATAAATGACATAATCAGTTCTTGCATACCTTATTGCTGTGACAGGATACTTGATGCAAAGGCTGGGAGGAGGAAGGGCTTGTTCTGGGCCATGTTTTAGGCAACACAGTCCATCAACAGGGGAAGACAGAGTCACGCAGCTCATGGCTGGGACAGTAGGGACATGGTTTGGTTGGTTACATGGTGGTGGTAGTACAGAAGCAGAGAGCTTTGACTCGAGGCTCTGTCTTTACAGCCCCAAGTTGGACTCCATGTCTAGAAGACTTCAAAGCATTCTAAATCAGCACCACCAGCAAAAGACCAACTGTTCATACATATAAGCCTGTGGGTGATACTACACGTTATAACATGTATGATAAGGAGTTAGAGTTATCATATGTAGAAACCCTTGTTTTATACAAGCTGTGAGTTAGTTGACATAGCCATATGGAAAACAATCTGGAAATCCATCAAAAAATTAGAACTAGAACTTTTGGGGATGGAGAATATCCCATGAGGCCCTGGGTTCAACCACTGTCAGCTATGTATCTGAAGGAAATGAAAGGACTGTGTGGAAGAGACACAGATATGCTCCTACACACTGACAAGATATGGAATCAGCCTAAATACCCATCAAGAAATGAATGGTTTAAAAACAGGGCATATAAACATATACTATCCTGTCCCTTACAACATGGACTTTTAAAAGATATTATGTTATATAAGCTAAGTCAGGAACAAAATGACAAATTATCTATGATCTTACTGACATGCAACCTAAAAAATTAACTTCATAGAAATAGCATATTAGTTACTTTCTACTGCTGTGATGAAATGCCAAGACCATGGCAACTTGTAAAAGTAAGGGTTTATCTTAGCACATGAGTCCATCACAGTGAGAAAGCATGGCAGCAAGGATACATCAATCTCATGATATGAGAAGGGCTTTTAAGGCAGCCTCTTGACTATTGTTTGGATTGTTAGTTGGAGTCAACCTTGTAGATCTATGGACATTTCCCTAGTGCCAGATTTCTCTTTAAACTTATAATGGCTCCCTCTATTATGGTATCTATTTCTCGTTCTCCTCTATTCTTCCCCTGACTCGATCTTCCTATTCTCTCCAGTCTTCCGCTACCCTCCTCTTCTCCCCATCTCCTTCTTCTAACTCCCTCTCCCCTCCCCCCATGATCCCTATTAGCTCAGGAGATCTTGTCCCTTTCCTCTTCTCTGTTTCTCTTAGTTTCCTAGCTTCTCTGGTGGTGTGGATTTAGGCTGCCACTCCTTTGCTCTAGTTCTAAAATGGTGAGTACCTACCATTTTTATCTTTTTGTGACTGGGTTACCTCACTTAGAATGTTTTTTTCTAGTTCCATCCATTTGCCTGCGAATTTCAAGATTCCATTGTTTTTTTCTGCTGAGTAGTACTCCATTGTGGAAATGTATCACATTTTCTCCATCCATTCTTCAGTTGAGGGGCATCTAGGTTGCTTCCAGGTTCTGGCTATTACAAATAATGCTGCTATGAACATGGTTGAACAGATGTGCTTGTTGAATGAATGTGCAACTTTTGGGTATATGCCTAAGAGTGGAATTGCTGGATCTTGTGGTAGACTGATTCCCATTTTTCCTGAGGATCCACCATACTGATTTCCAAAGTGACTGTATGAGCTGGCACTCCCACCAGCAGTGGAGGAGTGTTCCCCTTTCTCCATATCCTCTCCATCATAAGCTGTCATTGTTGTTTTTGATTTTAGCCATTCTGAGAGGAATAAGATGGTATCTCAGAGTTGTTTTTATTTGCATTTCCCTGATGGCTAAAGATATTCAGCACTTTCTTATGTATCTTTCAGCTCTTTTAGATTCCTTTAGTGAGAATTCTCTATTTAGGTCTGTACCCCACTTTTTAATTGGATTGTTTAGTGTTTTGGTGACTAGCTTCTTGAGTTCTTTGTATATTTTGGAAATCAGCCCTCTGTCAGATGTGGGGTTGGTGAGAATCTTTTCCCATTCTGTGGGCTGCCATTTTGTTTTGTTGACTGTGTCCTTTGCCTTAAGAAAGCTTCTCAGTTTCAGGAGGTCCCATGTATTAGTTGTTGATATCAGTGGCTGTGCTACTGGTATTATGTTCAGGAAGAGGTCTCCTGTACCAATTCATTCAAGGGTACCACCTACTTTCTCTTCTAAGAGGTTCAGTGTCGATGAATTTATGTTGAGGCCTTTCATCTATTTGGACTTAAGTTTTGTGCATGACGATAGATATGGACTTACCTGCAGTCTTCTACGCGCCAGCATTCAGTTATGCCAGTACCATTTGTTGAAGATGCTTTCTTTTTTTCCATTGTATAATTTTAGCTTCTTTGTCAAAAATCGGGTGTTTGTAGGTGTGTAGGTTAATATCAGGGTTTTCAATTCGATTCCATTGGTCTACCTATCTATTTTTATGCCAGTACCAAGCTGTTTTCAGGACTATAGCTCTATATTAGAGTTTGAAGTCAGGGATTGTGATGCTTTCGGCCATTCCTTTATTGTACAGGGTTGTTTTGGCTATCCTAGGTCTTTTATTTTTCCATATAAAGTAGAGAGCTGTTCATTCAAAGTCTGTGAAGAATTGTGGGATTTTGATGGGGATTGCATTGAATCTGTAGATTGCTTTTGGCAAGATTGCCATTTTTACTATGTTGGTCCTACCTATCCAAGAGCATGGAGGATCTTTCCATTTTCTGGTATCTTCTTTAATTTCTTTCTTTAAAGACTCAAAGTTCTTTTGATACAGGTCTTTCACTTGTTTGGTTAGCATTACCCCAAGGTATTTTATGTTGTTTGTGGCTGTTGTAAAGAGTGGTGTTTCTCTGATTTCTTTCTCAATCTATTTATCGTCTGTATGTTGCAGGGCTACTTTTTTTTTTTTTTTTTTTTTTTTTTTTTTTTTTGTTAATCTTGTATCCTGCCACTTTGCTGAAGGTGTTTATCAGCTGTAGGAGTTCCCTGGTAGAGTTTTTTGGGTCACTTATGTAAACTATCATATCATCTGCAAATAGTGAAAGCTTGGCTTCTTCCTTTCTGATTTGTATTCCCTTAATCTCCTTTTGTTGTCTTATAGCTCTAGCAAGAAATTCAAGTACAATATTGAAGAGTATAGAGAGAGTGGACAGCCTTGTCTGGTTCTGATTTTAGAGGAATCACATTGATTTCTCTCCATTTAGTTTGATGTTGCTGTTCGGTTACTGTATATTGTTTTTATTATGTTGAGGTATGTTCCTGTTATCCCTGATATCTCCAGAACCTTTATCATGAAGGGGTGTTGTATTTTGTCAAAGGCTTTTTCAGCATCTAGTGAGATGATCATGTGGTTTGTCTTTTTAGTTTCTTTTCTGTCCTTTATATGGAGGATTACATTGACAGATTTTCTTATGTTGAATCAACCCTGCATCCTGGGGATGAAGCCTACTTTATCATGGTGGATGATTCGATTTATTCTGATCGATGTGCTCTTGGGTTCAATTTGCCAATATTTTATTGAGTATTTTTGCATTATTGTTCATAAGGGATATTGGTCTGTAGTTCTCTTTCTTAGGTGTGTCTTTGTGTGGCTTGGGTACCAAAGTTATTGAAGCCTCATAAAGAGAGTTTGGCAATGATCCTTCTGCTTCTATTGTGTAGAATACTTTGAGGAGAATTGGTATTCGCTGTTCTTTGAATTTATGGTAGAATTCTGCACTGAAGCCATCTGGCCCTGGGCTTTTTTTTTTTTTTTTTTGGTTAGGAGACTTTTGATGACTTCTTCTATTTCATTAGGGGTTATAGGTCTGTTTAAATTCCTTATCTGTTCTTGATTTAATTTTGGTCAGTGATAGCTATCCAGAAAACTGTCCATTTCCTTTAGATATTTGAATGTTGAGGAATACAGATTTTCAAAGTATGACCTGATGATTCTCTGGATTTCCTCTGTGTCTGTTGTTATGTCCCCCTTTTCACTCTGATTTTGTTAATTTGCATGTTCACTTTCTGCTGTTTGGTAAGTTTGGATAAAGGTTTGTTTATCTTGTTGATTTTCTCAAAGAACCAACTCTTCAGTATATTGATCCTTTGTTATTATTTTCCTAGTTTTTACTTTATTGATTTCAGCCCTCAATTATTTCCTGGAGTCTACTCCTCCAGATGAGTTTGCTTCCTTTTGTTCTAGAGCTTTCAGTTGTGCTGTTAATTCTCTAGTGTGACTATCTCCAGTTTCTTCATGTGAGCACTTAGTGCTATGAACTTTCCTCTTAGCACTGCTTTCACAGTGTCCCATGAGTTTGGGTATGTTGTGTCTTCATTCTCATTGAATTCTAGGAAGTCTTTAATTTCTTTTTTTATTTCTTCCTTGATCCAAGAATAGTGCAATTGGGCATTATTCAATTTCCATGAGTTTGTAGGTTTTCTGCAAGTTGTGTTGTTGTTGAATTCTAACTTTAAAGCATGGTGGTCTGATAAGATACAGGGGGTTATTCCAATGTTTTTGTACCTGTTTAAGTTTGCTATGTTGCCAAGTATGTGGCGCTGAGAAGAAGGTATATTCTTTGATGTTTGGATGGAATGTTCTATAAATGTCTTTTGAACCCAATTGGGTCATAACTTCTGTAAGTTCCTTTGTCTCTTTGTTGGGTTTCTGTCTGGTGGTCCTGTCTAGTGGTGAGAGTAGGATGTTGAAGTCTCCCACTATAAGTGTTTAAGATTTTATGTGTAGTCTGAGTTTTAGTAATGTTTCTTTTATGAAATTGGATGCCTTTGTATTTGGGGCATAGATGTTCTGAACTGAGACTTTTATTTTGATGGATTTCTCCTGTGATGAAGTTGAAATGACCTCCTTCATCTCTTGATTGATTTTAGTTTAAAGTCTAATTTGTTAGACTTTAAACTAATTTGCTATCAACACTTGTTTCTTGAGTCCATTTGATTGGAAAATCTTTTCCTAACCCTTAACTCTGAGGTACCATCTATCTTTGAAGTTGAAGTGTGTTTCTTGTATGCAGCAGAAGGATGGATTTTGTCTTCGTATCCATTCTGTTAGCCTGCTTCTTTTTATAGGCAAGTTAAGACCATTAATATTAAGGGATATTAATGACTATTGATTGTTCATTCTTGTTTGTTTTGGATTTGTGTTTGTTGATTTCCACAACTTTTTTTTCTTTTGGCTTTGGTAAAGTGGGATTATTTTTTGCTTATGTTTTTCTGGTTGTAGTTAACTTCCTTGGGTTGCAGTTTTCCTTCCAGAACTTTCTGTAGGGCTAGGTTATTTGATATATATTGTTTAAATCTGGTTTTGTCATGGAATATCGTGTTTTGTCCATCTATAGTGATTGAAAGCTTTTCTGGGTATAGTAGTCTAGGCTGGCATCCGAGGTCTCTTAGTGTTGGTAGAATATCTATCCAGGACCTTCTGGTTTTCAGAATTTCCATGGATATGTCAGGTGTAATTCTGATAGGTTTGCCTTTATATGTTACTTGATGTTTTCCCTTAGCTGCTCTTAATATTCTTTATTCTGTATGTTTGGGGTTTTGATTATTATGTGGCAAGGGGAATTTTCGTGGTTCACTTTATTTGGTGTTCTGTAGGCTTCAATGACATGTCTCTCTTTAGGTTGGAAAAGTTTTTTTCTATGATTTTGTTGAATATGTTTTATGTACCTTTGTGGTGGGTTTCTTCACCTTCTTCTATACCTATTATTCTTAGGTTTGGTCTTTTCATGGTATCCCATATTTCCTGAATATTTTGTGTTAGGGATTTATTGGGCTTAAGATTTCCTTTGGTCAATGAATCTATTTCTCCTACTGTGTCTTCAACACCTGAGATTCTTTATTCCATCTCATTTATTCTGTTTGTTATGCTCACATCTGTAATTCCTGATCATTTACCCATCTTTTCTATTTCCAGCATTCCTTCAGTTTGTGTTTTCTTTTTTTTCTTTTTTTCTTTGAGCTGCAAACACGATTAAATTACATGACAATCCCAGTTCCCTTCTCCCTCCCCTCTTCCCCTACCACTCCCCCAACTAAAACCCTACCTATCACATATCCTTTCTTCTAATCTGTACCTGACTCAACCTTTCTGCTCTCTCATGATCTCTGCATCCTTTCTCTTCTTCCCCTCTCATTCTCTTAGCTCCCTCCCCCCTCTTCTCATGCTCTCAATTTCCTCAGGGGATCGTGGCCCTTTCCCCTTATCCAGGGGACAAAGTTTGTCTCTTTTAGGGTCCTCCTTGTTTACTAGTTGCTCTGGCAGTGTGTATTGTAGGCTGGTAAAAACTCTATGTTTAAAATCCACATATGAGTGAGTACATATCATGTTTGTCTTTTTGTGATTGGGTTACCTCGCTCAGAATGGTTTCTTCGAGTTCCATCCATTTTCCTGCAAATTTCAAGATTCCATTGTTTTTTTTTTTTCTGCTGAGTAGTACTCCATTGTGTAAATGTACCACATTTTCTCTATCCATTCTTTGGTTGAGGGGCATCTAGGCTGCTTCCAGTTTCTGGCTATTACAAATAGTGCTGCTATGAACATCGTTGAACAGATGTCTTTGTTGTATGAATGTGCTTCTTTTAGGTATATGACTAGGAGTGGAATTGCTGGATCTTGTGGTAGACTCATTCCCATTTTCTTGAGGAGTTGCCATACTGATTTCCAAAGTGGCTGTACAAGTTGGCACTCCCACCAGCAATGGAGGAGTGTTCCCCTTTCTCCAATCCTCCCCAGCATAAACTGTGTTTTTGATTTTAGCCATTCTTAGAGGAAAAGATGGTATTTCACAGTTGTTTTGATTTGCATTTCCCTGATGGGTAAGGATGTTGAGCACTTTCTTATGTTTCAGCCATTTTAGATTCCTCTATTGAGAATTGTCTATTTAGTTCTGTACCACACTTTTTAATTGGATTGTTTGGTGTTTTGGAGACTAGCTTCTTGAGTTCTTTGTATATTTTGGACATCAGCCCTCTGTCAGATGTGGGGTTGGTGAATATCTTTTCCCAGTCTGTGGGCTGCTGTTTTGTCTTGCTGACTGTGTCCTTTGCCTTACAGAAGCTTCTCAGTTTCAGGAGGTCTCATTTATTAATTGGTGATCTCACTGTCTTTGTTACTTGTGTTATGTTCAGGAAGCAGTTTCCTGTACTGATTAATTCAAGGGTACTTCCCACTTTATCTTCTAATAGGTTCAGTGTGTTTGGGTTTATGTTGAGGTCTTTGATTCATTTTGACTTAAGTGTTGTGCAGGGCAAAAGGCTTGGTTCTATCTGTAGTCTTCTACATGTTTGCATCCAGTTATGCCAGCACTATTTGTTGAAGATGTTCTCTTTGTTCCAGTGTATATATTTGGATTGTTTGTCAACAACCAGGTGTTCGTAGGTGTGTGGGTTAATACCAGGGTTTTCAACTCTATTCCATTGGTCTACCTGTCTATTTTTGTGCTAATACCAAGCTGTTTTCAGGACTATAGTTCCGTAATAGAGCTTGAAGTCAAGGGTGGTGATGCCTCCAGAAGTTCCTCTATTGTACAGGGTTGTTTTGACTATCCTGGGTCTTTTGTTTCTCCATAAAAAGTTGAGGATTGTTTTTTCAAGGCCAGTGAAGAATTGTGTTGGGATTTTGATGGGGATTGCATTGAATCTGTAGATTGCTTTTGGCAAGATTGCCATTTTTACTATGTTGATCCTGCCTATCCAAGAGCATGGGAGATCTTTTCATTTTCTGGTATCTTCTTTTATTTCTTTCTTTAAAGACTCAAAATTCTTATGGTACAGGTCTTTCACTTTTTGGTTAGTGTTACCCCAAGCTATTTTATGTTGTTTGTGGCAATTGTAAAGGGTGATTTTCTTTGATTTCTTTCTCCACCAATGTGTCATCCATATATAGTAGGGCTACAGATTTTTTTTTTTTTGAGTTAATCTTGTATCCTGCCACTTTGCTGAAGGTGTTTATCAGCTGTAGGAGTTCCCTGGTAGAGTTTTTCAGGTCACTTATGTAGACTATCATATCATCTGCAAATAGTGAGAGTTTGACTTCTTCCTTTCTGATTTGTATTCCCTTGATCTCCTTTTGTTGTCTTATTGCTCTAGCTAGCACTTCAAGGACAATATTGAAGAGGTATGGAGAGAGTGGACAGCCTTGTCTTGTTCCTGATTTTAGAGGAATTGCATTGAGCCTCTCTCCATTTAATTTGATGTTGGCTTTTAGCTTTCTGTATATTGCTTTTATTATGTTGAGGTACGTTCCTGTGTAGGGAGCTGCAGAATACTGTACCCAAAAGATGGCGCCAGTTTCCGCCCTCCGCCAGCCCGATGGCGAGCGCTCTCTGTGGTAAACAACTCCAAATTTGGTAAAGGTCATGTATCCTCTTAATTCTGCTTGGAGACAACCTATCCTGGTGCGCCACGTAGGGTTAGGTGATTGGTAGATGTAGACTATATCAGGCCCCGTCTCCCTTGGCCCGGGGCCACCACCGCCATTATACACTGTACAAAGCAAAGAGGTTCCCGATTAAACTGTGTTGAAGAAGATTCCTCGGTGTGGCGTCTTTCTTGCTGGTCAAGGGTGGATGCCACAAGTGGTGGCCCGTAAGGGGAATCAGAACTTCTCACAGTCGGGGGTAAGTTCCCAAGGTAAGTTGGGACCATAAAGTCCGTGGTGAATGCGGAGATAGGTGTCCGGTAAAGGAGCACCAAGGTCCTCGGGAAAGAGGCGATAAAGTCTCCGGTAAAGGAGCAACAAAGCCCTCGGGGAAGAGGCAGTAAAGTCTCCGGAAAGGAGCAACACTGTTCGCGACAAAAGCGAACCGAAAGTAAAAAACCTCGCTTCTGTTTTAATTTGCAGAGTGAGAGTAAGTTAATGGACCCCGCTATTATAGTGGTGATTTGGCTGCTTTTTAATATCGCAGCCTCGGGCAATCTCACTGTGGATAGTTGGGATAAATTAGGAAAAGATCTAGATTTTGCCTGGGCACAGGGAACGCTGAAGCCAGGGACGAGGCCTATTTGGAAAATGGTTCGCAGCTGTCTAGAGGATCAAAGATGCCGCAAGGCTGTAGAAGAGGGGCAGGAGACGTTAGAACAGCTGAAGGAAATAAATAGATGCAAGTCATGGGGCCTGTGCAGCATGGTTTACTGTTGCTGTCAGCCCTACCCAATCATGAAGAACCTGATTTGTGATGTGTGCAGGATAGTGTTAGGTTTGCTTTTACTTTACCTTCTATTCTCCATACCATTATATGAGTGGGTGGTTTTACCCCAGGGTATGGCCAATAGCCCCACTATGTGTCAGCTTTTTGTGTGTCATGCTATTGCTCCTATTAGAGAGAAATACCCTGCTGTGAGATGTGTCTACTATATGGATGACATTCTCTTAATTAGTAAGGAGTTGAAATTGCTGCACTTAGCATATGGAGATTGCATTGGATATCCAATCTACCCTTAATGCTCAATTGAAAGGTGGCATTAATCAATGCATTGATTTATTGCAGGAACAATTGGATACTTTATGACAACTGGCACAGTTGGGATGTGAATGGAGAATGCCTGGTTTGTGTGTAACAGCTGTTTCCTATCAGAATTATTCCTTAGCAGCAAACATGTCTAAACAACCTTCATAGTATCTTCTAGGAAACTGGTCTGGGGATTTTGAAAAGCTGATGCAGGAGCTGAGACTCTCCATAGTGCATGTGAATTACACCAGGGTCAACATCTCGGTTGCGGAAGGACTGTCTGCGTGGATCACTCAAGCCATGAATCATCTGAAAGAGTGGGCGGGAATGGATGCCCTGGGAGGAATGCTTATCCTAGTTAGTTTCATAGCGTTATGGTGTATCTGCAGGATGAGGGTCATCCAGCAGAGAAGTAATACCATGATTGCACAAGCCTTTAGTTTAGTTAAGGAATGGGCTGGAGTAGGGGTTATGTTTTCCATGATGCTGTTAGCCATTTTTGTTTGCCTGTGGTGCCTATGCAGGATCAGGAAGTCGCAAAAATCCCAAGCTGTTATGTTGGTACAGGCCTTTGCTGCTGTGGAAGCAGGACAGTCCCCTCAAGCATGGTTATACATGCTGACAGACAAATAGATGTCTGTCTCACCCTTGCTGAGTGAGTGATGCATATCTGAATCAGTCATGCTCAATGACGGGCACTTACCCTCTTGCTGAGCGAATAAGCATACATGTGTTCCCTTCAACCTAAGACATGAGCCTGTGAGGGCGACACAGTGACTCTTTGACGGGTAAGATAGAGGGACACTGGGGTTGAACCTAAGACAGAGATGACTGAAATCTGACAACAGATACTGCTACTCCTATAATATTAAAACAAAAAGGGGGAACTGTAGGGCTGCAGAATACCGTACCCAAAAGATGGCGCCGGTTTCCGCCCTCCGCCAGCCCGATGGCGAGCGCTCTCTGTGGTAAACAACTCCAAATTTGGTAAAGGTCATGTATCCTCTTAATTCTGCTTGGAGACAACCTATCCTGGCGCGCCACGTAGGGTTAGGTGATTGGTAGATGTAGACTATATCAGGCCCCGTCTCCCTCGGCCCGGGGCCGCTGCCGCCATTATACGCTGTACAAAGCAAAGAGGTTCCCGATTAAACTGTGTTGAAGAAGATTCCTCGGTGTGGCGTCTTTCTTGCTGGTCAAGGGTGGACGCCGCATTCCTGTTATCCCTGATTTCTCCAAGACCTTTATCATGAAGGGGTGTTGGATTTTGTCAAAGGCTTTTTCAGCATCTAGTGAGATGATCATGTGTTTTTTTTTCCCTCAGTCTGTTTATATGGTGTATTACATTGATGGATTTTCGTATGTTGAACCATCCTTGCATCCCTGGGATGAAGCCTCAAACAAATTTGCCCTCTCAAACAACTCAATCTCTTCATCAAAACTTTTCTTCTATTCAGGTCCTGGCCACCCAGTCACAAATTCAGCTTCCTTTGGTGTCTGGTTTTGCCCATGTGTGATCCATTATCGTGAGTTAGATGCTCAGCTTTGCCATTGTTCTTGGTACACAGCAGTTGTTTGATGTATGTGAAACAGATCTGGGCATCAGTCTCTAGGCTTTAGGATTGCTGGTTTTTCTTACAGTAAACTGCAATCCCAATAGCAAATATATTGTTTCCCTTATTTTCTTGCAGAGTTGACAGCGGGTTTGGGGTGGTGTGTGAGCATGAAGAGGGAGCCCAGAGCCCAGCTGTCACTTTGTCAAGAGTGGTGTCTAGAAGGTCACTAAGGAAGACAAATCGTTGTTCTCTGTCTTCATACGAGATGCTCAAGAAGAAATGATTTTAACTGAGTATGAGAAGTTTCCGGAAAATCCAGAGGACTCTTCTGAATAGAAGACTTGCTATGGGCAATCCCAGTCTCCCCTTTGCCTATGTATTGTTGAGAATAGGAGAGGAATTCATGTTGTTTTCTACTAGTATTTAAGTGTGATCCAATTAGAAGCAAAGCCTGGTGGATGTTGGGGGAAAAACAGCAGGAAAGAGAATAACTGCCATTTATAGAACACTTACAGTGGCCCATGCCCATGTCATGTGATGTCTGTGACAAGCTTGTGAGGTAAGGGACACCAACATTTCCACTTTACAGATGAAGGAGAGCCATTATCTTAGAGCTCTGAGGTAGCAAATTCAGATCTGGGCTTGTGTGACCACAGCATCCATGTGTTGAATTAGTATGCTAATTTATATCTTCTGGAATGTCATGAATTAACTTTTCAAAAAATAATGTCTTTACCCAGGGCTGCTGTACCTTTCCTATTCCATGCAATATTTATAACCTTGCTCCTGGATTTATTATATAGTCTGGATGTGAGATGACATCATATTATTTCTAAGAATTGAACCAGGTTTGCTGTGTGTGTGTGTTCATGTGAGTGACAGTGTGTGCGCACATGGAAACCAGAAGACACCCCTAGGTACCATTCCTTCTTAGCCATTTTCTACCTGTTCTTTTGAGACAGAATCTCTTGCTAGTCTGGAACTAGGCTTGCTGACCATAAACCCAAAAGATCCGTGGGAGACAAGCATGGCACCTCCCCCAGCTTTTTTAAAACTAAGGTCTGTAGGATTGACTCTGGTTCTCATGCTTGCAAAGAAGCACGTTAGCACCTGGTCTACGCTCTGATACCTGAACTAGTTTTATAATGTCATAAAAATACCTTGCTGAGAGAAGGAAAGGGCACTATCCAGAGAGGACCTCTTCTCCCACAAAGAGATTTCACACAGTTGTAACAACTCGTCAGACCTCCTCACAGAAGAAGACTGAAACCCAGACTACGATGGGCCAGGGCGGATGTGAACACACTACCCCCACAAAAGACTTCTATCTAGCCTGGAGTTTTAGCTGCTGTACTGCATGGACTGTTCTGGAAAGTGGCTTTGTAGCTCAACCTCACTGGCAGCCTGCTGATGCTTCACAGCTGGGGGACAGAAGACTCCCCCAACCAGAAAAGGGGAGTTTTTGTCCTCCCAGAAGGATTTTCCTTATAGTTGTCTTTTCAAACTGTGGCTGGGACAGAATTGCTGATTAAAAGGAAAACCCACAGTGTGGTGATTAATTACTGTGTTTACTTCACTGAGCTAAGGGATGCCTAGAGAGCTTACATATAAGACATCATTTCTAGGTACCCCAGGAAGAAGTTAGCATTTAGACTGGTAAACAGTAAAGAAGATCACCCTTGCCCATGAGTGAGCACTGTCCAATCTGCTGAGGGCCTGAATAGAACACATAGCTAGAGTGATTGGTACTGAATTTGGGGTGGGTCACAGTTCCCCAAGCCAGATTCAGTTACTGACTCCAACTAGGAGAGCTGAAATAATAGTGGAAAGCAGAAAATTTGGATTTATTCATTGTATCCATTCGAGAAGAAGGACAAAAAAAAAAATTCAGAGACTCACCTAAGTTTGTCTTGGAGCCCTGAAGTGACATTAAAATGTAGATAGAGGACCTAAGATGTGTGCACGTCTAGGAGTTCAGGTGAAGGTGTGGTCCCCCTACCCTAACCCATTATTATCTAGGCTTCATTCTCATTCTGTAAGGTGCTCTGACAAGTTGTTAGAAATGTGTGCAATCTCTGTGTGGGGAGAGACAATGTCCCTTCTGGATGGCACCTTTTCCTTCTCTTATCATGAGATCCCGGGAGGGAAATATTCTCATGGCGGGTGTGTTGAATAGTCAGATTGAGACACACAAGTGTCTCTTTAGACTATGTTTATTTCAGGAGGCTGGCTACATGAGCTGGGACATCTGTCTTCCTGGCCTCAGACAGTGGGGTTCTGGTCATTTGGCCTTGGGCTCAGGGAGTTAGTTATCTTGGTCTCTCCTCTGGTCCTCAGACCTCAGATGTGGATAGCACCACATCAACCATCCTGGTTCTCTAGCCTGTGGAAGATGATGGTAGGGTTTCTTGGCTTCCGTAATTGTGTGAACCAATTGTCATGTTAAATTTCATCTAATATACCTGCAATATTCTATTTTTCCTGGAGAACCCTAACATACAGAGTCAGTGGAGTCTACTTCACATATACGAGCCTCAGCTGTATGTTCATTCCCATTCTTTTTGAGTTCATTGTCCATTTGCCCTTTTCCTATCTTTCTATCTTGGTGAGTTGAAGGTATATACTTATTTTAAGTTCATGTCAAAGACACAATACCAATAGTAACAAGAAAAGAAAGGAGAGAAGGAGAATGATTTGTTCCCTCTGGCCACAGATGTGAAGAAATCTCAGTTGCAGCAGATCCCGATTACAGCACAAAGCTGAAATTACACCCTAAATGAAATTGCAGCAACCACAAAAGAGGACATTGTTAGGAAGGATTCTGAAGTCCTTGAACCTCCTTTTCTGCCTTAGTAGTGTTTATTCTGGGGATGACCAAGTAGGAATCTCCCAGCATTGCTGACTATCGTTCTAGTGCCTATCATTCATTGTCATCTCCACACCCCCTCCCCAACTCACTTTGGCCAGAGTTATTGAAAAGATGGTCTCAGAGGTAACAGAGGTTACCAAGCAAGTCTTGTTCATGATTGTCTTCCCATGCCCTTTTCTGTCCATGTGACTACCACCTTCCTCTGAGAGTATGTAGGGCCTCTGGCCACACAATTCACCATAACATACCACTTCACATTGCCACAAGGAATACACCACTCCCAGGTTACAAAATGCTACTGTTATATCCTTCATCACAGCCCCGATAGGTTGCCCTGCACCACAAAATAGATAAAGCTGGCAGGCTAAGGAGGTCAATCTAATTACATTTGTAGGGTGTTTCAAGCAGCATTGCTTTACAAATTAGCCTTTCCCCTTTATGGAGAGACTTTATGAGATTCTCTGTGTTATTATCTCCACCAGCCCCAGCAAGAATGCACTTCCAATCTTTGGACAGTAAAAGAAAAATAAAGTGACCCCACATAGGCACAACCTAAAGTGCTGTAACTGCATTTTGGAAAAAGTACAGAAGGCTAGAATGTATTGATTGAGACTCAACACAGCAAAGATTAAAACAGATCATAAAACTACAGTCATTTAGCAAGTACAGAGTACAGCAAAGACACAAAGTCACAGGACAGGAAGAGAATAGAGCATCTATAAAATTTTAATAGATTACTTTGGAGGACATGACAAATCAATTAGGGAGGTTAAGATTGTCCACTAAATGGGCTGGAGAGATGTGGTAAGAGAAAAAAATCAATTTAGATTTCCAGCTTATGTTTATTCCAAAGGTCTATGTAATAAACTTTTAACAAATAAAGAGAAACTGTAAGTGACTCTCTCTGGAAGAGAGTGTGTCCACTTGGCATCAGAGTAGAGATGAAATTGTAAAGTATTTCATCATTATCCGATTATTCAACAGTGTAGACCTTCTGAACATGAAGACCCACCTAAGCCCAATGGGCTAATATCTTTTCTATATAAAGAGCTGATACAAATGAACAAGAAAAACACTAATACCCTTGCAGGAGAATGTTCAAAGAATGTGAGTTCTCAAGGGAGTCTACTTCAAACACTAATAAAAACATGAACTAGATGTTCAACATTATCTGTACTCAAAGAACTGTAATTAAAATGATGCAATGACACCACCCATGTCAAACCAGCAAAAATCTTTGATGGGTTGAGTCTTTCTGAAAGGGAGGGAGAATACTAAGATTTATTTGTTAGCTGTGTCCCTGAAAGATAAAGGAGACATGGAACACTTCCTGTCAAGTATTGTGATAGGTTATAGATGTTCTATCATATATCACAGTCATCTATCAAGAAAAATCAATAAACAGTGCTCATAACATCCACATATGTCCCAGTTAATTGTCATAATAAACCTGTATAATATGCACTAAAGAACAAATTTATTTACACATACAGCATAATTTATTGATTCTTATATTGGAGAAATGGAAACTAAGGCACAGAAAAGACCAGGTGCCCATAATAAAGTGGAGCTTGAACCCGAAGGCTACTCTAGGGCACAGGGCCTATAATCTTGTGTTATGTTAAACTCTGAAGGATAATGTAGACTATGAAGCAACTTTTTAAAGCAATGGGTGGTAATATTCTCATGATGTTGGAAAATTCTCATGAAATAAAATCAGAAAGGACTGAATTTAAAATTGCCTTTTTGTTGAGACTATTGCGGCTAGAGAGGTGGCACAGCAGTTAAGAACATTGACTGTGCTTCCAGGGTTTGGTTCTTAACACCAACATGGAGGCTTACAGGCATTCATTGTACTTCCAGTTCCTGAGGATGGACGCTGTCTTCTGGCCCAGTGGCTAAAAGCACTTGTTGCTCATGTAGAAGACCTGGAATTGTGTTCCTAAGCACCCACGTCAGGCAGTTCACAATCACCTGTAACTCCAGTTTCAGGGGGTGCAGTGCCCTCTTCTGGTCTCTGTGGGCACTGCACACATATGGCGCACATATACATATTCAGTCACACAAACATAAAATCATTTTCAAAAATAAAAAAATCTCAAAAGATAAAATATATTGTCTATGTGATAAAAATCTAACCTATGCATGATATATATATATACATACATATATATATATATGTATGTATATATATATATATATGAATGAAATACTGGAAGAAAGCAGATTAAATTGTTGATGATAAATATAGTGTAAGAGGTGAAATGTAGGGGAAACAACTCACTCTGGCCTTTTCTGGGTTTGGTTCTCAAAATTCCATTTCCTGATGCTCTTCCATATTGGGCAAACCACAATGATTAATCATACCAAATAATTTTTTCCTTTCATTTCCTTTTCAATAATAGGAATCAAGCCTAGAGCCTCACACATGTGAGGTAAGGAGAGTGCTTCACCCCTACCTCACCTAAGTGGGTGTGTGTCCAAGAGCAAATGGTAGGAATTGAACGTGGAGCATCATACATGATAGGCAAGCACTTTACCATTGAGCTATATCACCAGGCTCCAATTTTATTTTTATGTAGCTTAGCTTCTCCTCCAAATGAGCATGTATTAAATGCTAATAATTCAAGGGAAACAACGGACAGACCTAAAACATGGATGGGAGCCCCAGAACTGACATTAAGATGGGGCGAGGGGAGGGGGGATAAAGAGGTGAAAGAAAGATGCTGGGATAGCAGCTGCTTAGACCCATAATTCTGATCCTGGGCAAACAGAGAGCAGCCGAACCAAATCAGTGAACTCCAGGGGCAGGGAGAGACCCCGTCTAGACAATCAGAGTAGAGCACAACTGAGAAAAACATGCACACACACCCACACACAAATATGTACACACACTCCCATAAATAAAATTTAAAAACCAAACAGCAAACAAGCTTTTGAAGGAAGAAAGCTGTGGAATGAAAGGTGGCATTTATATAGTGATCCAGATCAAAGGAAGTGAGTAGGAAGCAGAACATTTTCCCCTTTTTAATTTTTTTTATTCAATTTAGTAACATGCAAATATGAACTCATTTAATCTCTATAGAAACAGCCCTGGAGACTCAGAAACGGAGGTGACAACTGACTTGTTTTCAGGAGCTTGCACTCTAATAGATTTAGACAGTCAATAAGCATCTTAAAATACCTACACGTCGTGATGAAGGCTCTGTGTGAAAGAGCTGGGTGATGAAGTACAAAGCAATGTGGCATTGATGTTCTAGAAAGGAGTTAGGGAAGCCTATGTGGATCACTGTCATTTTATGTGGACCTGAAGGAGAGGTGGCCTTATAAACACTACTAATGCAAGTGTCAAGTTGTGCCATGGGGTAAAGAAAGCATTCCCAGCACCTCAGGTCTTCCTGGACTTGGAATTAAGACACGGATCTCTGGAGATTGAGTTCCTCTGCACTGTGCTCCATACACAAATGAATCATAGCTAGAAGATTATGCTCACATTATTGAGGTCTGTGAGAAACAGGGCAGGGTTGCAGAAATAGGACTTTTTAATGAGAAATTTTACTTATTGGTTAGTAGATCCCTTTCTTTAATATATTCTGAAGATTTTACACCTTCAATCTATAATCATCACTAAAATAGAGGTGTTTAAAAACTAGACAGTTAGTTGTTTTCGAAGGATCTAATTTTAGAGTCAGACTAAGAGCCACATATGTCTTGGATTAATAAACAACAGAAGAGAATTTTAATCTCCATTGAGTAATTGTCAATGTACATAAAGGAAGACTGCATGGGCTGGAGAGACTGCTCAACCTCTAGCACACTTGCTGGTCTTGCAGAGAACCCTGGTTTAATTCCCGGCATTCACACAGGGCTCACAACTGAACACTTAAAGAGACTCAGAAGCTGTTTCCAAGCCCAGGGGATGTGATGTGCTTTTCTGACCTCCAAGGGTACCATGTGTGCATGTTGTGTATACACATACATGCAGGCAAAACATCCATGTGTGTAAATAAAAATAAATAAATATTTAAGAAAAATTAAGACTTCGAATACAGCATAGTGTAGGAGAAAGACACAGCACGCCAGCCAAAATCAATAGAATGTTATCAATGTCCCCGGAGTTATACCATAATGCCACCCCCAAAACTTTACTTACACATTGATAGTCCATTTGGTAAAATATGTTAATAAGGGCTAATGGAATCACAGGACCTTGTCATCTCAACAAAGTAGGATGGTAAGTAGCAGAAGGAATTACTCAATAGAGCAAAGAAATGTGAAACTGGTCATGGGAGGGAGTTGGTAGGGATAATATTTTCTTGGGTCTTACTTTCCAGTTAGAAGAACTCAATGTATTCATAAGGTCTACCCAGGTAAAAAATTTAAGGCTGTGTGGCAAGATAGAGTAGTTGAAGTCATAGGGCTAGTGGGACTAGCCCTAAGAAGGAGGTAGAGCCCATTTATATGTGTGGCTTCTGTTGTTTTTCTGCAGCTGTGGGTGATGAAACACAAACCACAAAAACCCACAAGGAGATTGTTGGGTGAAGGGAACAAGGGGGGACGAGATGTTGGCCAACCAGGAACAGAGAAGGGGGAAAGGTGTGGGGGACGAAGGGGAAGCAAGGAAAGGGGAGAAGGAAGAAGAAAAAGGGGCCAACTGGAGGAGGTACTTGTTTAAAAGGGAAAGCATGCGCATGTGTACAGAGTCCTTAGGAGGCCAGTAACACATGACATAACACGTGACATAGCCACAAAACACAGGACCCTTTGAGCTGTCTAAGTATCTGCCTGAATGCTGGTGTGCATATCCTACCTGTTGTCAGGGGGTGGGGTCAGCATAATACAAGGATACCAACAATCTCACCTCTTATTATTATTTAAAAAGGTGGGAGATTAAACAAGGGGTGTCAGTTAGGGCAGGAATATGGGGCGCCGAATCGTCAAGACTGCTTCCAGCTGACCTGAGGGGCATTGACCATCTTTGGGGGACCTGAGAATGCTGGGGGTGCTGCCATATCCTGGGATAGCTGTTTCTTTGTAGTCCAGGCTGTATGGAACTCTCTGGCATCTCTTAGACCTGGCAAGATGTTGGCAGAACAAAGTAAAAAGTTAAATTTAGGAAAAAAGAATTTTTCTTAGGTCTTGATACTTGAGTGGAGAAGGATTGTAAGATGAGGAAGGGGTTCCTGAGGGGGTCCCAAGATGAGGGAAGGGAGTCCTAGGACCAGGGAAAGGTTGAATAATATTTATTTGGAATAAATCTGACCTGTTTGGGTGGGTCCAATTCAGCTTCCTGGAACTTACAAGAATCCTTTGAGTTTGTGAAAACATAAGTTTTAGACACATTAGCAGTATACTCATGTCAGAAATGATTTGGTTTAAATCACAGTTATGATCATATAGTGGTATAGTTTGGTGATTAATACCCTGTCAGAGTTGGATTAATAGTTTATCAGAACTTTGTTGATTAATGTTAAGACTATGACCAGTAGCATAATGAGAAAGAAATCTGATAACTTGTATTTGTACACCTTAAATTAGTTTGTTATACCTTAAAACATTTTTAGATCCTTACATCTTAAGCTTTTATGTTCTTATATAAACTTTATACCTTAAACAAAGGAATGGTAAAAGTTATATTGAAACCTACCAGCCATCAAACTGCATCAGAGTTCTTGAGAAGGATAAAATTTTACCTGAATTAATGATTACACAGTAGCAGAGACTTACTAATTGGCTGCATGGACATCTACCCCCAGAATCCTCCACAGTTGTTAAGGTCAGAAGCTTTAAGGATACCTGCCTTCTGCTGATAGTGTGGGACCTATGGATTAGGAGCTGTAGGAAGACTTGCCTACCATTGTCCCAAGCAACATGGAGAAAGTTGATTCCACTGTCCTCTTGTTCATGGTCTGAAGAGTCCTGTGTAGCAGTTGAGGTGAAAGGCAGGTTTTCTCAGTGGCTAGCGTTACTGCTTTTTTTGTTTTTTGGGGTGGAGTTTCTTCAGTGTCCACCAGTTTTCCTGGAGGCAATGGGGTGGTGCCAGCAGATGGCCTGTCTCTCTGTTATAGAAAGCTTTTTAATAAAACATTTTAAATGCCATAATATCTAGATCTCTGAGCATTTGAAGCCTGTCTGTTTAATATATCTCAGCACATAAAATTTGTCTTTAGTTACTTGCCTTAAGCACATAGGTGGCTAGGTAAGGCTTTATTCCTGTAGTTAATTAATCTGTACTTAATATGGCTACAATGACATTAGGGTAGGATCTGTCTGGAAAACTGGATCCAAGCTGAGAGGCTATAGAGGGTTATTTTACTCAGAGCTCTCCAGCCTGACTATAACTGGTTTTAACTTAGTAGGTTGGATTTATGCCTGTAGGGGACAAAAAAGTAGAGAAAAATCCCCTTTTGTAATCGAAGCTTAACCTTTGTAAACAGCAAACAGGGAGGACTGGGTGGTGTAAATATTTTGTTAATTTGAAATAGACTTTTATAACCTTAAATTTTTCATCATTATTTAAAGATACATAATGATTTAGAAATATTTGAGAGTTAGCACAGCTGAATTTAAGTTACATATAGAGAGTTAGCTTACATGTTTAAATAGTAGCTACATGTACACATACACATAGATGTATTAAACAGGACTGGGTAAAAGTAAGAAGGAAGAACCAGAGTGTGACCTCTGATTTGCATGTTGTGGTAAACAGACAGGACATTTAAAGAGACAGAGTAGACTTAAAACTGCCAGCGACAAGAAAGCAGACTGCTGCGGACGGAGCAGGTAAGGTTTGTGAGAGAAATGTGTGCCTTACCAGGCCCTGGAAAGGCACTGCATTCCACAAACAAGCCATGTGCAAGAGAGCCAGTGAGAGAAAAATTAGAGACAAAAAAAAGGCAAAAGGTAAATGAATTATGTCTGGTTGTAGAGTTTGTCGGCAGAAGCTGGCTAGACTGTCCCTCTGCCTACACGGCTGGTACAGCGAAGGGAGGAACCATGTGGGGTGAGGCTAGGCCACATGGCCAAGATGGCAGCTTCCATAAACACTATTCTGCCCTGAGACAGGCTTAGCCATGATTGGAAGCAGCAGGAGGTAGCTGCTGAAAGGTTCAGGCATTATGCTGGTCTGCCTCAGTTACCTGGCGGAATCCACTCAGGCAGTACCCTGGTTAGCCCGGGGTTCCAATGGGAACTAAGTCTGCACACAGGTGCAAAGGACCCCTTTAAAAGACAGACCCCTGCCCACTTACACTGTCTCTTCTCTTCTTCTTCTCCTCTTCTCTTCTCCCACCTATGCTCTCTCTGACTCTCTTCTCCTCTCTCTGCCCCTCTGTCTCTTCTCTCTGCCTCTCTCTCTATGGCGATCGGCCATGGCGGTCAGCCATTAACCCTGTTCCTCTTCTCTCTTAGTCTCTCTACTCTGTCGGGCCTATAATAAACTGATTAATATGTCTAATAGTCTCATGTCTCATCTTGCACCTCTTCTTTTATTTCTAATTTAAGTAAAACAATAACAGCTGTGGCAGGCAGCAGAGTTTTAGCATGCCGGGAAGAGGAGGGAAACAGTCAAGTTTAAGTTAAGAGATTGTTGAGTAGAGAGAGGTAGAAGAAAGCTTGGATGTATGGTAACTCCTTCCATGTAACTGTCTGCTGGCAGTAATTGGAAAGGTCCCATAAAATATCAGGATCTAAAGAGCTGTTATGTGGCCAATTTGACTTACCTCTCAGTGGAGTGGATGATAGGCTTGTTTTGTCTGTTTACTTCCCAGGGGTGAGGCTGAAAATGGTGCAGGTCACTGTTGCAGCTCCTCAGCTCAAAAGTGAGGGCCAAGGGGCTAAGCCTGATAGGACTCCATAGTCTGAGAGTAGGCAGTAATTTGTAACCGCCAAAGGCGTGAAGCCAAAAGTCCAATGTACTGCCCAATGAGGTTGGTGCCAGACCTTGCCCGTCGGGAGTTTACTGGAGGTGATAGCAAGAGGGATCCCCCGTGGCCCTGATCCCCTGTGACTGGCTGACTGGTAGATGGGGTGCCTTACCAAATCATAGCCGGTGTTGTGTGAGGGTCCCAGCAGACGAGTAGATGAAAAGTGGGCTGTCAGTTCCAGATCAGAATCTCCAAATGTCTCCAGTTGCTGGCTGCCAGCTTCGGGCAGCAGAGGAATTCCGGAGAGAGCCTGAGGTGTCTCAGCACCAAATGTTGTTTTGCTGCAGCTTTGGGTGATGAAACACGAACTACTTTTACATACATGGATTTGTGTCTATACTGGACAGGTATAGGTTTTTGCATTGGTATTAACTAAACTGTACAATATAATAGCCTCTTTCATTGTATTTCCTTTGCATTATGTATTACAAGGAAAGGTGACTGAAAAGATACAGCATGGGGAAGGCACTGAGGAAGGATGGTTACAGGGTGGGGATAGAAGCCCATAGGAAGAGTCACATCTAGTGTTCTATAGCATAGTAGAATAACTATGGTTGGCATTAATGAACTTTTCAGCAACAGTGATTGGGGGGTCTCACGGTGTATCTAAAAGAAATGGTAACTGTCTGACTAGCAAATGTACTATTATCTTGATCTAATTATTCAAATTAGATCTATATTCATTCTGTATTCAAATGCTATACTGGGTCTCATAAACAAATGTGGATTAAAAATCTTTTAAAAATGCATTTTTAAAGTCTTTGGGAAGACTTTGTATAGGCTGCAGTCAAATGCTGCATTTTGTACCAGAGGGTGGATCATCTGTGCATTTGAGGGCTGGGGCTTTGTGGGCACCAGTTTCGGAATGACAACTGTGGTATCACCCTTTCACACTTTTCTCTTCTCCCTACTCTTTCCCTTCTGAAAATCTCTTTAGGGAAAATAATGTTAAAGATGCTTATTAAGCAATTTTTATGCTTTAGACTGCTTATGAGTTTGGACTTTAAGACAGGAAATAAGCAGTAAAAGAGATTTTTTTTTAATCCTCAGAAAAATTTTCTGTGCAGAAGACACTTCTTGGGGGTGGCAGCTCAGGTGGTTATCGGTGTCTGCTGTAGGCTTATCGTAACTGGGAACACTGAGCTTTTCTTTTAAAAAAATTCCTTGGCTGAGATGAATAATTGAAAATGCTGAGCCATTAGGACTTCAGAGATTAATTTCTCTGTTAATGGCACAAGGTGATAGAGAGAAACAATCAAGCTACAGAAAAGTAATCAAGCCGACCCAACTGGGGCAATTCACTTGCTATTCAAAGTTGCTGCGCCAAAACTTTGATCCCTTTTAGATTTGTTGGAGTTTTAGGTTATTTAAAACTACAGGAACCTCCCAACTCCAACTCAGAACTATGTTCTGATCTATAGCTTGGCTTTAATCCCTTCAGGTAATAAGATACAAAGTGCTATTTCTGAACACCGTGAGCTGCAGGATGGCTACTTAATGACATCATGGGATATTCCCAGAAGGCCATGGGTATATTTTTAATGTGCTTACTTGATAGCCACAAGTCCATTCAGTTATATTAAACTTGGAGGCAGACCATCTTACTTTGCTAAAAAAGAACAAAGATGCAACACTTAGTCCCAGGAAAGATGAGTTCCCAGACTGCAAAGGCAATCCACATTTGATAGTAGTTAGTAGAGAAGCAGATTAAACTAAAATGCCACTTTGGAGTATAATTCTGGCAGTAACAGATACCATCCTAGGTTCATAGTTAAAATACAGAGTTTGGCTGGATTGTATTTTCTTCATCAGTGAAATTTTCATACCATTAAAGTGTTTTTGACTTGTTGTTTTGTCTTGAGATAAGGACTCATGTAGGCCAGGCTGGCCTTGAATCTGCTATGTAGCCAAGGATACCTCAAACTGCTAGTCCATCTACCTCTACCACCCATCTGGAGTTACAGGTAAGAGGCAGCATGCCAGGCATTAGCATATGAGTTTAATTTATAAAACGTCTTCATTAATGCTCTTCAGGATTATTCTGTCATTGTGAGAGTTTTGTGTCAGCGTCTATAAATGAGGTGGCCACCACCATTCTCACCAATTGTTCATGAAGACACAACTTACATATTGTAGAGAGTTTCTCCCTGCAGTTATTTAATTCCAACTCTGTTTGGCACATTATTTTAACCCCGCTTATGTTTGTATTCCTTCCCCTTGACTCTGAAAATAGGCATTATTTTTCAACCTTAATACTTGAGGAAACAGTTTAAGTAGCCCGGTCAAGATTTACAAATGTCTCAGTGATAGATTCAAACTCTAGAAGTTTAATTGACTCCTAAGCCCCAATACTAAGACAACCACACTTTTCCAGTGTTTACACTGCCTTTGCTGGACATTGATGGACAAGGTCATGTATCTTGTTAATGTAACTCCAAAGCAAATTTCCTGCAGCCTTTTTTTTCAGTATTTACTGAATATTCTTTGTTTTTATTAAAATTTTTTTGTTTTTTAGTGTGTGTGTGTGTGGCCATGTATCCCCGGTGGTTGTCAGGTGATGTGGACCCTCCTCAAGAGCTGCAAGCATGGAACCATCTCTCCAGTCTATTACTGAATATTCTCTAGTTCCATGGGTGACCCACTAGTGCTATAAAAGAAAAAAAAAGCCACAAGAAGGACCTTGAAGGTCCTTCCCCATTAAAGGAAACACCACACATCATACCTTTACTTTTACAACTTGGAACTCCAGCTCTAAGGCTCTCCATGCTGACTATCTTATCAGCACAGCAAGTCACTTTGTCATTACCATCCATATTAAAGTGGGTCACTTAGTCAAGGGCCTTCCCTCCCTTATTAGGGAAGCAGGCTTAGAACCTTTGATGTCAGACATTGAAATACTATACTTACTGAGTGATACTCAGTGATGCTGTAAGCTATTTCTCTCAAGTGCTAGACACTGTAATTAATATACTGTAAATGTAAAAATAAAAGCATCAAAATTTCCAACAAAATTTCTTTTTAAAAATAAACTAGAGAATATACTAGGAAGACCCCAACTAAGAATCTAAGCAATAGTGGAGAGGCTGTCTTAAATGCCCTTCCCCTATAATGAGATTGATGACTACCTTATATGCCATCATAGAGTCTTCATCCAGTAACTGATGGAAGCAGAAGCAGACACCCACAGCTAAGCACTGAGCCAAATTCCTGGAATCCAGTTGTAGAGGGGGAGGAGTGATGAGCAAAGGGGTCAACACCAGGCTGGGGAAACCCACAGAAACAGCAGACCTGAACAAGGGGGAGCTCATGAACCCCAGACTGACAGCTTGGAAACCAGCATAGGTCAGAACCAGGCCCTCTGAACATGGGTGCCAGTTAGGAGGCCTGGGCAATCTATGGGGTCCCTGATAATGGAACAGCATTTATACCTAGTGCATGAATGGACATTGGGAGCCCATTCCCCATAGAGGGATACTCTCTCAGCCTAGACACACAGGGGAAGGCCTAGGCCCTGCTCCAAATTATGTGACCGACTTTTATGATCCCCCATGGAAGGCCTCACCCTTTGTATGGAGCAGAAGAGGGATGGGATGGGGGGGCGGTCAGTGGGGGACATGGGAAGATGGGAGGGAGAGGGAACTGGGATTGATATATAAATAAGATCATTTCTAATTTAAATAAAATAAACTAAAGAAAGTCTTATGAATTTTAAGATGTTTGTATTTATTTTTGATCACATGTGTACTGTATGTTGCATACATATGGAGGGCAGAGGAGGGCATCTAGTGTCTTTTCCATTGCTCCTCACCCTATCCCCTTCAAATAGGGTTTCTCATTGAACCTAAAATTTGATACTTAGGCTAGGCTGACTGGCCACAAAATTCCTAGGATCTTCCCAGTTCTGACTTGTAATTTTGGGACTACAGGTCCATACAATCATGCCCACCTTTTTTTTTGTTTGTTTGTTTTTGTTTTGTTTTTCGAGACAGGGTTTCTCTGTGTAGCTTTGGAGCCTATCCTGGCACTCGCTCTGGAGACCAGGCTGGCCTCGAACTCACAGAGATCCGCCTGCCTCTGCTTCCCGAGTGCTGGGGTTAAAGGTGTGCACCACCAACACCTAGCAATCATGCCCACCTTTTTACAGAGGAATTGTGGATTTGAACTCTGCTCCTTATTCACGTGCAGCAAGCAGTGAGCCATCTCTCTCACAATCCATGGTTTCTTCTAAATACTACCATTCTCTGCCCTTTGCCTTCAACTATGCCTTCTTTCATATAGGAAAAAGGTGTGAGGTGCTGGAGAGATGTCTTATTCAGTGAAGTGTTTACCATGCAAGCATGAGGACATGAGTTTGTCTCACCAGCACCCACAGAAAAACCATTTGAGTCAGCATGGGTCTGTAACCTCAGTATTGTGGGGGCAGAGACAGGCAGATCCCTGGAGTTCACTGGCTAGCCAGCTTGGCCAAATCAGAAACTCCAGAAACACACACACACACACAGAGAGAGAGAGAGAGAGAGAGAGAGGAGAGAGAGAGAGAGAGAGAGAGAGAGAGGGGGAGGGAGGGAGGAGGGAGAGGGGGGGGAGGGAGGGAGGAGGGGGGGGGGAGGGGGGGAGGGGGAGGAGGGAGGGAGGGAGGGGGGAGGGAGGGAGGGAGGAGAGAGAGAGAGAGAGAGAGAGAGAGAGAGAGAGAGAGAGAGAGAGAGAGAGAACACATACACCCACTCACACATGAAGATGTCAATAGTAACCAATATTCAGGAAACTAACTACAACTAGCTAAACTAAACTAAACCAAACTAAACCCTGTCTGCTTCTGACTAGACTACATCACCTGTTTCCTGTTGTTTCTAGATAAGAACCCATCTTTTTCTTTTAAAAACTCTCTAGAGACTTCCTACAATATAAGGACCCTGACATGAGTTTGCCTATGGAAGAACACTTCAGTTCCTGCTGAAAGCACGGCTGTGAGAATGACAGGGCTTAAATCACATGCTGCAAGGGTTCAGCAGGTCTCCACCAGTTACCAACTCTGCAATGTTGAGCAGGTTATTTTCTCTCCCCACATCTCAGTTTCCTCATTATATAAATAGAATAATAATAATAGTACCCAGCTGATAGCGTTGTTGTGACAATTGCCTAAGATAAAATAGAAGTGTTTAGCAGAGCGACTGGCGTGCAAGTCATGCTCAATGTTATTTGATACCATCTGTAATTCTAAAAATGTTCTTTCCCCACCCTAACTCATAAAGTCTAGTTAGATAGTAACCAAATAAAACCAGGTACTATATTTTTGCTTTTAGGGTGAGCTAAGTAAATCTGAGACATAGGACTATAAATGGATGTGTAACACTTGATTTATTTTATTTGCAAACCATGTAATTTTAAGGAGAGGAGCGAAAAGACAGTCAATAAGTAATTCTGGGAACCTTAATAAAGTATTTATTCTTTTCCATACAACCTTGTAAACTAGTGAGTGCCACTTTTACATCTTGTTAACAGGGACATTACCTCCAAGATGTTGAAGGATTTTTGTGTGGGACACCTTTAGTAATTCCCTGCCTGTTGCTGATGTTTAGAAACCGATTATTAACCAAACAGAAGGCAGTACATTTTCAATTCTTGTGAAACCTTTCTCCTTAGTGTGACTTGAAAATGGCTTAAGCTGTCTCCATTGAGAGTTAAAGAAAAATATACACCTGTGAGCATGTAAACCCATGTTAACATCCCAAAAAGGAACCAAGTGAACTGTACATGCAAGGTTGGAGGCATCAGGACAAGGGCAAGGCCCTGATTCTGAGAGAGCAGTTTGTGAAGGTGTTACTAACTCTGTGAATGGTCTTTGGCAGTGCAGACTTCATTTTCTTGGTAGATTGTTCTGCAGGATGGTACAACATCAAACCACGTGTAAGTTCCAGTGTCCAAAAGGGCCATGTGTGTGGCACTTTGATTGTATTCTACATATCTTCTTTCCCTGCCTCCCTCCTTCCCTTTTCCTATCAGTGTTGTTATCTACCCCAGCTAGGTAAGCACTCTACATTTCAACTACAACACCGGCCTTATCACAAGGAATTTTTATTTTTTCTTTGAAAATCTCAGAGATGTATACAATGTGTTTTAATAATACCTTAATAGTACCACCCACCCCTCCAATTCCTTCTGCCTCTTTCCCCAGTACATTTGATATTTCCCTTTCAGCTTCTTCTTCCTTGTGCTCCTTCTCCTTCTTGACATAACCCAGAGTCCAAGTACTGCTGCCTATATGTCCAGCAGTATGTGGGGTCTTCCAATGGGACAGGGAGAAGCTTTCAGTGGACATCCCCTCAAGGAAAAGTGAGTCTCTGTCCTCCCCCAGCAGCCATCGCCTGCCAGTAGCTCCCCAGCTAGGGTGAGGCTTCAGGAGCCACTCCCAATTCTGTGCTGGAAAGCCTTTTGTACAATGTATTTTGATCATTTCCACTTCAGCTCATCCCAGACCCTCCCTAATTCCCTACCCATTCAACTTAGTGTTCTTTCTCTCTCTTTCAAAACAAAACAGACAAAAAGCAGAAAAAACCCCAAAACCATGAAACAAAAAGAAAAACAATAATAACAAACCCCCACAAAACAAAAATCAAAACAAGCAAAAGACCAGTAACACACACACACAAAAACAAAAACAAAAACAAAACAAAAACAAAACTCCATAAAAATTCCACTGAGTTGATTTTGTATTGACCAACTACTCCTAGGCATGGGCCTGCCCAGGAGCCTGGGTGACACCCAGTGACACTCCATTGGAGGAAACTGATCTTCCCTTTGCTGGTTATCAATTGCAGATAGCTTCTTGGTTGGGGGTAACTTGGGTCCTCTTCCCTCTCTCAGTGCTGGAACACATCTGGCTGGATCCCAGGCAGGTCTTTTGTGTGCTACCATGGTTGCTGAGGTCATGTGTAATGCTGGGATTTTAAAGGGTTTAATCTCCTTGGGGGTCTTAGTCAAACAACCACAGTTGCCATTAGTCATGTGTGCAATAGCTGTGCCATATCTAGAAATCAGAATCTCATATCTCCCCTCCCCATCTGCCAGGACTGCATTCTTTCTGTCCCGTCTACCATGATGTTCCCAAGCCTTGGGGATTTGCTTCCTTCCTTCCTTCCTTTCTTTCTTTCTTCATTCCTTTCTTCCTTTCTTTTTGACTCAGAGTCAAAAAGGACAGCAAAGATTTTTGATATTATGTAAATGGTTATTTTCATAATGTGCCCTATGTATTTTCTGTGTTCTGCACGGTTACCGACTTTGTTTTGTTTTGTTTATTTAATTTTATCTTTTCTGAAGTACAGTCTCACTGGGTTGACCTCAAATTGTGATATTCTTTCAGCCTCAGGCTCCCAGGGACTGAAAATACCATTGTGAGTTACCACTCTTTTGTGCTTTCTTTGCCCCCTAAGCATCTGGTAGACTTTTATTTTTAACTGTCTGTACTTATTTTTTTATCCAGCAGGGGGAGTACTATGATTTATCTGGTATCAAATTTTGATTGGTTTATGAAACAGAAAAATAAAAAAGCTTTGGCATTAATAGAAAACTTTGCAAAGGATGAAAAGTATCAGAGAAGGCAATTTATTTTTGAAGCACAGTCTCTCTGTGTGCTCCATGTGGCCTTCAGGTCATAATCCTCAAGCTTCAGCTCCTTGGTATAGAGATTGCAGGTGCATGCCACCACAGTTGGCTTGCAGTTGTCCTTAATCTTATTGAGCAAACAGATTGGAAAGATGAACACACACACACACACACACACACACACACACACACACACACACACACACACACTTTTCTCATACAATACATCCCGACCACAGTTTCCCCTCCCTCCACTCCTCCCAGCTCTCTTCTACCTTTCCTTATGTGGATCCACTTCCCCTCTGTCTCCCATCAGAAAAGAGCAGGCCTCCAAGAGACAACACCCAAACATGACATAACAAAATACAATATGACGAAGCAAAAGCCCTCACACCAAAGCTGGACAAGGTAACTCAATAGGAGGAAAAGAGTCCCAAGAGCAGGCAAAGAGTCAGAGACAAAACTACTCCCACAGTTAGGAGTCCCACAAAAGCACCAAGCCAATAGCCACAACATATATGCAAAGGGCCTGGTGTAGACCCATGCAGGCTCCATGGTTGCTGCTTCAGTCTCTTTTGAGCCACTTTGAGCCATGCTTAGTTAATTTAGTGGGTTGTCCTCTCCTGGTGTCCTCCATCCCCTCTGACCCCTACAAGGAAAGATGATTTTTTAAAAATGCCTTTTCTGATGAGTAAAATAAGCATGCTAACAAAACAAACAAAACCAAACTAAGGTGGAAAAATGTGGCTCCCAATCCTACCAAGCAGCTGCTGGATAATTTGAGGTAAATTACTGAACTTTCATGGCCCACAATACCCTTATGAGTAAAATTAAGGGATTGTGATACATCTTATTAAAGGTCTCCCATGACTTTAGGTTGATACTCCCAAGATTAACAAAAGTCAACCTCCCTCGTGGGCAGTTTCCTAAGACGAGATCATGAAACTATCATTGTGATTCAATGTTACAGTATTAAAAATGGTCTAATTCTACCCAGAGGATTTTTAAGACGAATAGAAGCGAGATAAGCAGAGGTATTCAGGACAGAAAAAGGCAATGGTGGGATTTAAATGAGAATAAAATCTAGATGAGTCACCAAGGTAACTAGCAAACAGCATGAAATGAAAACTACAAAATAAACATTACAAATATGAAACCCAACGAACCAATAACAAAACGTAGAGAATTTAGTTATATTAAAATTTAATGCCAGAAGTTTTTCTTTACAGCACTTCTGGTAGACTTCTGTTTCTGGACCTGAGGGAATAATGAAAAGTCATGATTTTCCACTCAAATAACTGAAACTCTCAACAAACACATGGAAGTATAGTTAGATATTACACAATAATGTATACCCAATAACGTATAACACATACACAATACCAGGAGAAGGAACCAGACAAATGGGACCTATAGCCATCAGGAATTTCACTTAGGAATGTTTTCTAGAATTTGATATAGACCTGGAAGACACAGGGACAGCACTGACCTGGCTGAATCCAAGAGTTGGAGGTGTCTGGAACTTATAGTACAATAGTAGACAAATCAGAGCTACTTAACAGAAATCACTACAAACAAAATAAAACAACAACAAAACCAAAAACATATCTTCACGAAGTGTACAAAAAGATTACCCCAAAAAGATCCCCTGGAACTGGAGTTACAAACAGTTGTGAGCTGCTCTGTAGGTTCTGGGAATTGAAACTATGTCCTCAGCTAGGGCAGCCAGTGCTTTTAACCACTGAGCCATCTCTTCAGTCCAGTATCTTAAACAATAACAACATTTACTTTCTGAGTAAATAGCTTATTGTAATATTTTGACATCACGACATCTACTATTTTTAATGTAAATTCCTCCTGATTGAAGATTTTATTTTTGTTTCTCACCTAAATACTATCTCCTTCCTCACAAGCTAAATCCTATTTAAATATTTCATCAAAATCCTCCTTTCAATGGCTGATGAAGTAACTCATCTGAAGCAGACTTGTCTGACATGTAAAACCCTAGGTTTGAGCACAGGCCCTGAAAAGGAACAATAACAAAACCAACCAAATAAACATGATTTTCTCCCAAAGGAATTATATAAACATCATAAAATTTGTTTCTTTCTAGTATATGTTTTTAGGAAACAGGAAAGAAGATTATCAATAACACTTAAAAATCACCCTGTTCTGTATGAGAATGTGCTTCATAAAAATGATGTAGCATACTCCCAGAGACTAGAACACAAGATGTGATTTCACAGACTTATACAAAGGGTAGCACTGACCAAATGGCTATCATATTGGTGCACGCCATTAACACATGATTGCCTGATAATATTACCACTTACATTTGTTATTTTATTCATTCTGGATGCTTAACAAATAAAAATACTTAATTTGGCATAATTAGGTTTTATGTTAGAATTCCTTTTTTTGTCCACATGTAACAGCAATCATTGAGATATTTTTACCTTTATTGTAATCCATGTGTACAATGCTGTCCATGCTCCATCAACATTTTACACATGATCATGTTTTGATAGCTCTAAAACAGGTGCACATTGCAGTGCTTCACAATTCTATAAAGGTATATTTCTGTAAATGAAGCCAAGAGGCTATCTGGAAATGCTCCTTTTCAATTTGCTTCCAATTATGTTTCCCTGATACCTCTTGAAAGCTGAGGCCTACATGGCATGGATGGTAAAACTACTTTAAACTTAGCTCACTGAGCATTTTATTTTCAGCGTTTAGATCTTAGAGACAGGCTCTCCCCATGTTGACCTTATATGCCTGGAATTCACCATGTAGATCAGGCTGACCTCAAACTTAGGACACTCTTTGAAGCCCTGGTTTCCAGGTAGTGGGATAGCAGATGTGTACCACAATGCCAGGCATGCTTACTCCCATCCACCATGTAGACAGGGCTCTCAATTGGTATTGGTCTATTATAGATGTGTTAAGTCAGTATATGTAAGAAAGAACTGACATCAACAAAACCATAGATGTTCATGTGTTAAAAACACCAGGAGAAAAGAGGATGAAATTGATTCTTCTATATTTCATTCCATTCTCTCAATAATTTAGTCACTGCCCAATGTGTAGTCTTTACCTCCTTTTGATTTTGTGAGTTCTGTTTGCTTTCAAAAAAAAGGGACATGCCGGACAGCAGAGCCGAGTGGCAATAAGCAGGAGACAACCCCCAATACTGATTTTCTTTATTCTGTTGTTTTTGTTTCAATCTTCAAATCTTTCCATACAGAGGTGGTCGACTAGGTTTAGGGGTTGACTTAAACAGATATTATACCATTTCAAAGATTCTCTTTCCCACTCCATGGTCTACTGGAGCTCTTGTTTATTTCTGTATTAAGTTCTCCAAGCTCTGTTAGGTTTCTGAATTAATTAACCCTTCATCCTCACAGGAGTCGATTAAGTGCTCTCTCAAAGTCATTTTGCATGGGTTCAACGGTTGCCTTAGCTAGGTTTGTGAAGAGACACCATGACCACTGCAACTCTTATAAAGGAAAACATTTAATTGGGGTGGCAACTTACAGTTTCAGAGGTTCGGTCCATTATCATTACAGTGGAACATGGTGACATGCAGGCAGACATGGTGCTGGGCAAGGAGCTGAGACTTCTACATCTTGACATGAAGGTAACAGGAAGTGAATTGAGACAATTGAGCATATATGAGACCTCAAAGCCTGCCTCCACAGTGACACACTTCCGACAAGTTCACACCTACTCCAACAAAGCCACACACTGTAGTAGTATCACTATCTGTGAGCTCATGGGGGTCATTAACATTCAAACTCCCACAATGGTCCTTACTAGACTTACCACAAGTACGTCCATCATCACAGCCTCTCCTTCTTCACAGACTGGCTACCTCCTTCCTCACTGCCCCCCTTGCTTTCTTTGCACTCCCATTGCTTCTGGAGAAATCTCATTTTCACCTGTCTATTATTTTCTCTAGCCTCGTCATGACAAGCTGCTGACGGCACATGGTATCAAACTCTCAGGCTGTTAAATAAGAGTAGAGTGGGGTGCTATGTTTGGACGGGAACTTTCTGAAGATAAGCTATTGCTTCCATCTTGGTTTTAAGGCAACGTTTAGTTATTTCACTGTTTATTTTTGCAGTGTTGGGAATTGAACCCAAGGCCTTGAACACATCCAGCAAGTGCTCTGCCATTGAAATGCATCCTAAGCTCGTGTCATTTCGCTATTAAGAGAATGTTATATCACCGTTTGTGAGCTGTCTGAAGTTCTCTGCATGGTGTCATTTTTACATCTGAATGGGCACTGTCTTCACAGCATGTGCTGTGTCTAAGCCACATTGGTGCTCTGAATCCATGAGAGGAGCACAAGTCCCAATGGTATTGGAGGTTTCCATGGTGAGGACATGACTCCTTCATGATCAAGTTTCCTTCTGTTTCATTTTTCTCTGTAGTGGTCCTCCTCATCACATAGAATATTTCCAAGCCCTCAGAAGATCCCTGAAAACACCAGCAGTACTCCATCTGGATACATCCTGCATTATTTTGGTGCATACATATTTACAATAAAATTTAATCCATGATCCTAATCTGTTACTGTTCCTAACATTAAGAGATTAGTGACTGTAATAAAGCAAAAACAATTATAAGAATATACTGTAATAGAAATTAGGTGACTCTCTCTTTGTGTAATTGCAACCATGGAAGTAAAATTATGGATACTACATTTATTAATTTTTGTGACTTGTAAACTAAGTCTTTAAGGCTCACAAAATCAATCTGGGTTTATATTTACTTAGAATATTATTTTGACTCAGAGTTAAAGTAAATTTTAAAGTAGATTGTAAGCAAGAAATAATCATACAATTTTATGCTGATTGATACTGGTCACAAATCTTTCCCCAGGGATTTAAAATAGATATAAAATAATGAAATAATTATTTTCAGATTGAATCTCAATGTTCAATCAATTGTCTAACTATCACCTATCTGCCCTGTTATAAACGTGTAAGCACTTCTTACAGAATTAGCTAAAAGCAGTTTGAGTGAAGATAAGAAAGAGTCATGAATTCTT
The DNA here is from genome assembly GCF_003668045.3 of Cricetulus griseus. Classification (NCBI taxonomy): domain Eukaryota; kingdom Metazoa; phylum Chordata; class Mammalia; order Rodentia; family Cricetidae; genus Cricetulus; species Cricetulus griseus. The sequence goes on from NW_023276807.1 coordinate 158,688,627, forward strand.
TCTCTGTTAACACATCTTCTCTCAAAGACAGTTCTGTATTTATACAACTCATAAATGGCTTCTCAGGGCTCCATTTTTACTTTTAATTTTACCCAACTAGTAAATATTTTTAGATTTATTTTATTATTTACATGCACATGTATATGTGTTTGTGTGCCCGTATGTACGTATGCATGTGGGGGCCGAAGGAGGCTAGAAGAGGGTATTGGGTCCCCTGGAGCTGAAATCACAGGCAGTTGTAATTTGACGAAGATGTGTTCTGGGAACTGAGTTCAAGTCTGCAGGAGCAGCAAACCCTCTTAACATTGAGCTGTCTCTCTAGTCTCAAGTCCTTATTTATGAATAACATGAATTTAATTTGTTTCAAATTCCATTTAATGATTATGATGAGCGCACACATTTTAGGAGCACACATCTTAATAAGTAAATACCACATCTTTATCCCTCTTTTCACTTGGTTTAGTTATATCTAAAAGAATTATGAAGTCACCCCAAAACAGGGGGCTTGTTCTATTTTTTTGAGTATTTACACCTTTTTTAGCTTTATACATTTTGATATAATGTTGCTTGACCAACAAAGGTGGATAGATACATCTTATATTGTATTGTTTATCAGCATAAGTTTTTCCTTTTGTCTGGTTAACATTTTGTCCTTTAAATTTTTTGTTATCACACTCCAAATTCTTGGTGGAATTTTCTTGCTGTCTATTCACTATTTTATTGTGCACTTTTGGGGGTCATTTTATATTAGATATAGCTCATATGTAGAATACACCTGAATGCCATTTGTATCTAATCAAACCTAGGGCTTTAATTAATGTCTTGATTTTATTCTGACCATTTCCTTCTATGCCTCTGATATACTTAATCTTGGCCAAAGGCAGAGAAGGGATTTACTTTGTGTTTATTATGCCCATTTATTTATGTCTATCACCCTTTCTAGTATTTGCTGATTTTATTTTATTTTATTTTTGTTTTTTGCTGTTAGTAACTTAGTCTCATTCAGGGTAGTCTGGAATACTTGAATATTTTGGATTCTTGACCTGGCCCCCCTTTCTTTCTTTCTTTCTTTCTTTCTTTCTTTCTTTCTTTCTTTCTTTCTTCTTTCGTCCTTCCTTCCTTCCTTCCTTCCTTCCTTCCTTCCTTCCTTCCATCATCCATCCTTCCTTCTCTCTCTCTCTCTCTCTCTCTCTCTCTCTCTCTATATATATATATATATATATATATATATATATATTTGTATTTAACAAACTTTTTTCCTTACTCCACGTGTGGATTACTCACACTGTATCCAGTCCACATATCCAACACTGAAGAAATGGACAGGTTTGAGGCAATATAGTTGCCTGTGTACCTGTTACAGTGGCCACGCCTTTTGGGCGTTGTTACAGGTCTTGGAGAGCATCCAGGAGGCAGGATTTGCATCCTTGGAGCGGGAATGCCACCACAGTTACTTAATGTTATCTGTGTAAGTTCATCCCCAATAAACACCCATTCATCATTCTTCTTAGTTTGGCGAACTCATTATAAGTGTTCTGAGGGCCTCACTAAACCATCCAATCCGTAGTAGCAATGGTGGGTGTGTACAAAGGGCAAGGAGTAGAGAAAAAACCAGTGGTGATGGAGAATTGAACTACTCCAACTCCTGCGCAGACTAGCTCATGGCACGCAGAAACCCCAGGGAAGTCACTGAAACAGTCAGAGGCCAGCGGTGCAGGCTAGTTGAGGGAATCCACCCACGTTGGATGCCAACACTTGTAAGGTGGGGGCAGTCGGATCAGTTCAAGGTCATTCTCAGCTACATTCCAAGTTTGAGGCTAGCCTAGACTACATACGCCCTCATCTCAAAATAAAACTAAAGCAAAACAAACAAACAAAAAAAGAATAATTTGTGTTGTGCCCAATGTCAAAGTGTCAAAGAGTTCTTGATATATATATATATATATATATATATATATATATATTCAGTGTTAGACTGGGCAGTTTAAGGAGACTTGACCAACTCTTGCTAGCTTCCAGGACAGAAGGGGACAACGAACCAAGGGAATGTGGGCAGTGTCAAGTAGCTATAGGAGGCAAAGAGATGGTTTCTTCCCTAGACTCTCAGAAGAAACACTGACTTTGCTCTTGACCAGGTGAAGTCTGTTTTAGAAAGCAACTTCTGGAACTATAAAATGACACGTTTGTGTTGTGTACGCCACCAAGTTTATGTGAATTTGTTATAGAAGCAGTAGGAAATGATCCTACATCAAATAATCCTCATCCACTTAATTTGCAAATCTGGCCACCAAAGAAACCAGATGGCTCCTAGAGGGTTCCAGGAGACTAAGACAAACCCCACCAGATAATAGCCCCTATGGCAGTTTGCTGAGCCAAATGTGACATCGATAGCAAATTAGCATGGTCTTGGGATGTGGAACATGTTTGACTTGCTAAATGTATTCTCTCTTATTCCAGCTGTAAAAAAGTCTGAGTCTGTGAACATTCATATGGAATGTGAATATATATTTACAGTGCTTACCCAGGGCTATTTAAAATCTATTGTGTTCTTTTATAGTAGGATTTAGTCCAAGGAGACTGGATTGTGTGGCTATCCTCCAGGATAATGTACTGACCTACCACATGAAAGATTCTGCCCTCTGATGAGCGTCAGGAGTGAGAATACGAGGGGCCTTGGCAAAGAATTCATGTGCCTGATGACCAAAGACAAGCTTAAACTAGTCTCAATGGTATATTACTTTGGAAACGAGTTTAGAAACCCAATAGTCAGAATGTGCCAAAATGTCCCTTCAAAACAGAAAACAAATTGCTGAGTCTTGCACCTTCATGGGGTACAGGGGGTAGCGTATTCTATACCTGGGAAAACTACTCCCCAAACTGCCATCACTGAGGAGGTCTGGAGCAAGAAAGCTGTACATCGGGTACCTACTGCCACGGAAGCATCTCTGTCTCTCAGGCCAAGTGATCTGGCAAGTCCTGGTGATATTAGAGGCGAATGAGTGGGGAAAACAGAGACTGAGCACAGCTTCTGGCAAACCTGTTGTGGTGGAATAAAAATGCAGGCCCTTGGGGCTCTGTGCTGACTAGCCTTTGTAGACAATGATATGCCTTTTGAAAACAGCTAATGCTGTATAGTTGGGTTTTGGTTCCAGATGGACCATCTGATACCGTGAGAGACCAAGCAACTCCAAGGATGCTGTGTTTTTAAATTGTTTTTTATTTTATTATTTTATGTTTATGGGTGTTTTGCCTACAGGTGTGTCTGTGTAACACTTGCATGCCTGGTACCTGAAGAGGCCAGAAGAGGGCTTCAGAGCCCTTGGTACTGGAATTACAAATGGTTGTGAGCTACTATTTGTGTATGCTTGGAATTAAACCCAGGTCTTCTGCAAGAACAAGTGCTCATAACCATTGAGACATTGCTCTATCCCCCAACTATATCTTTTGAACTAGGTTCTATTTTACCGAACTGTGAGGCAAAGCAGGCTCAGTGTGGATCTATCGCAGGGAAACAGTGGTACATACAGGCAGGAGGATGAGTTAATGGATGGGATCTACATGAACAAGTGTCCAGGACTCTAGGACACCCACTACCTTAGTTCCAGTGACTCTCTCTCCATTCATCCCTATGGCTGTTGGTGAGCTCCTTTACAGCCAATAGAGCTTCACAAATAAGGCAACTGGGTATGTGAGACAGGCATTACAAGTCAGGGAGGATGGAGGTCCAGGCAGAGTAACTATTTGTACACCTTGTGTGGAGAAGAGGCTTGGAATTATATATGTGGCATTTAGAATGTTATGATACTAACTTTTAAGCTTGTATCTATCATTTATTTCAAATTAATTTCTGCATTTGGTGTGCAGTGGGGGTCAAGGGTTATTATTTTGCATTCAGAAATCTAATTGTTCCACCACTTGTTATCCACAGTTCTCTTTATGAACAGTTCTTGTTATCTGCAGTACTTGTTGTCCCTAGTTTCAAAGAACACCTTTTTTGGGGAAGATAAACAATTGGCCATATTTCTGTGTCTATTCCTGAACTCTGCCACTCCAGGAATTTATGCATCTTTCCTTATACAAATACAACAGTATCTTAATGACAATGTGTTTATAAGACTTGAAATCAGGTAGTATTGTGAGCCCTCAAATATTCTTTTTCAAAAACATTTTGCTTTGCTAGCATCTTTGTATTATTACATAAATTTTATAAACTTCTGCTTCTGGCAAAGATGGACTAATAGGGACCTGATTTACCCTTATACCCAAAACATCTAGAAAATTCAATAAAATATATGAAACTCTAGTTTTCAGACACTGGGTGTGGAGTAAGACAAGACAGTGATCAGTGAGAGGTAAGAAATAAATGAGATAAGTCTTATAATTGCACATTTTTCCAGTCTGGAGGGAGTTTCCAGGCCACAGAGCAGGGAAGGAGCACCCAGCAGTCGCCAACAGTCTCCCTGCTGTGACAGAAAGACTGGAGACTCTCAAGGGGACAATCATGAGAGTTTCTGGGGCAGACTACAAAGTCAAGGAAGTTCAGAGGGCCCCACTGCACTCTCTCTGTGTGTCTCTCTCTGTCTCTGTCTCTGTCTCTGTCTCTGTCTCTGTCTCTCTCTCTCTCTCTCTCTCTCTGTGTGTGTGTGTGTGTGTGTGTGTGTGTGTGTGTGTGTGTGTGTGTGATGGGGAATGTACTGTGTTTGTTCATCTTATTGATTGTTGAATAAAGTATTGTTTGGCCAATGAGGCAGCAAGTTAGACAGGACTAGGAGTCGAAGAGGATTCTGGGAAATGTAGTAAGAAGTGGTGATCCAGGCAGGAAGTGACATAGCAGGGAGACTCATTTAAGAAAGGAGAAGTAGAAAGTGTTCCCTTTTCCCCCTTTGCTCTTCCTACTGCCCTCTGTTTGGAGCCACCATGTGATCCCGAGGATAAGGACGTGTCCAATAAGATAAGTCTTATAAAATATATGATAAAGTCTTATAAAATTCATGATAATTAAGTCTGAGCTAACAGATGAGAATCCTAGTCATTGGCCAAGCAGCATTTGTACCTAATATAAGTCTGTGTATTATTTTGTCCATCCACGTGGCGGGCAGAACTCAGGCAGCTGGCGGAGACTGCCTACATGGCGGTAGGGCTCAGGCGGCTTTGTCAGATTTATCGTAACGTGTGTGTGTGTGTGTGTGTGTGTGTGTGTGTGTGTGTGTGTGTGTAGTTATTCCTATAACTACAGAAAGAATTCCATCTGAATGCAGCAGAGGAAAAAACTATGTATTCAAATAAGGCCAGAAGTAAAACAGGTTTTTATCATTGAGAGTAAATAGCCTCATAGTTCATGGAGCATTGAGAAGGGAATCCAGAAGGATATTGGAATCAGCCACTGACTAAAGACTGTTTGAATTCCCACCTAAAGCAAGCCTCGAATCAACCTGTTTCCAATAACTAAACTGCATTAAAAAGAGTCGGGGGGGGTGTGGGTTGGGGGGGAACATGGGAGGAGGGGAGGGCGAGGGAATGGGGGGATGGATATGTAAATATGAGTAATTAAAAAAGAAAGCCCAATAATTTAAAAATATCACAAGACTATCTAGCACTGAACAAGGTAGATTTCACAGTTTAGTGGCCCCTCTTCTAACAACACACACATTATTGACAGGCTGGATGCTAACCCAAGGCTGTGTACACCCCAACCCCGAGGACCTGTGAGTATTACCTTCATGACAAAAGGGATGCTGCAGATGTGATGGCTTAAGGAGCTTGAGATGAAGAGACTGTCCTTGATTATTCAAGTGGGCTCTAGCTGTAATTACATGTTTCCCGAGGAGAAAGAAGAGGGATGTGTGATTACAAAACAGAAGGCAATGTGGCTCTGAAGCAGCATGCTGTTGGCTTTGAAGGTAGCTGGAGGCCAGGATCCCAGGATGCACAGGATGGTCTTCTAGAATGGGCAGGTGGTGAGTCCCCTGTGAGCCTGCAGAGTGAGCACAGCTGTGAGGACACCTTCAATACAGGTCAGGGAAGCTGACTTAGGATTTTCAACCTCTAGGACCAGATGACAGTAAACGTATGTTATTTACACTACCAAGTGGTAATTATTACAGTCCCTGTAGGGAATTAATAAGAATTCCAACACCAGGAGTGGGATAATGTTTAATAAGCACCTAAATTTGTGCATGTTGTTTGGATCAAGCAGGAAGGGTCAGGCTGGAAGAAGGTGGAATAGCAGGAAAGGCATGGATTACTTTCAACAGATTCTTGGGAGAAGTGTGGATGTTCAGTGTTCTCCAAGTGAGAACTCAGGAGGAGGCCAGAAACATGTTTTCAAAAACTGGAATGGAAGAAAGAGATTCTTATGGTCCATATCCCAAGAAGTGTCCTTATTGCTCATGGGAGTCATAGATAAACAGGCTGCACTAGATACCCTCCCCTAGCAGCTAGCAAGTGCTTGTCTCAGGACTCTGAGAGGCAGGAGGCTGGGGCGTGTAAGAGGTGGAGTGCAGGACCAGAGAGGGTGGGACCAGCCTTAAATTTGAGTATTGACTGGATGGTGCTTGTGCCTTCGTCAGTGTGATGGGGAGTTGGCACAAGTCCTGGCTTATAAGAGAAAAGAACACAGACTTTCTCATGATCTGGGATTTTTTTTAAAAGCCACTGACTTTGGCCAAATTAGCCAGCTAGCCATTTTTACTTTTTTCTGTATGTTGGCATCCCGTTTTCCAGAACTGTACACTAAAAACTGCACTGTTTCCAGTCTCTTGAATGTGCTATTATCTTATTCCCAGCAGGAGGAAAAAGAACCCTCACTGTATGATGGCAGACATTGTACCTGAATTGTGTCTGAAAGTTGTGTGGAGAAGTGTGTATCAGTAATGTATTTATTTGGTTCTGTAAGTGAGCAGATTTCAAAGAAATACATCAAAGGTACAACATAGTTTCTTCTTGTTGATTATAGTAAAACGAGTAATGGAGAGAAATTAAGGGAAGAACGTTTTTAAGGGAGGGACTTTTAACAAAAATGTAGTAAGGTCTTATTAATTTGGATCAATTTTTATCACATATAAATTGCAAAATGCTGGATGTGTATGATTCAGACCTTACTGCTAAGAAATCATGTCATGTTCAGAATGTGGCTTGCACAGCCTTTGCTGAAAGAATTGAGAGATAATCTCTGTCTCTCTGACTCCATCTCTGTCTCTCTGTCTCTGTCTGACATACAGAGAGACATACACGGACACACGCACAGACACACAGACACACAGACACACATACACACACACACACACACACACACACACACACACACACACACACACACACACACCTTGCTATATAGCCCAGGCTGGCCTCTAACTCATGATCCTCCTGCCCCAGCCTTTCAAGTGCTTGGATTACAGTATGTGTGACCGAATCATGGTACATAGAGGTCTCTTTGGGGAAATTGTATACATTACACTAGATTTATAGGTCTCCTTAACTCTTCCAGCAGAAGTTAGAAAGCACTTTGTTTTCGTTTTGTGGTGTTGGGAAGCAGAACAATGGTACTCAACATTTTACCATTTTACTTCACTTCCCCATCTCCTTTTTCTCCATGCCTTTATTTATTTATTTATTTGTTTATTTATTTATTCTTTTATTCTGATTATTATTTCAAGACGGGTTCTCACTATGTAGCCCTGGATATCCTGAAACTTACTATGTAGAGCAGGTTGGTCTTGAACTAACAGAGCTCACCTGTCTCTGCCCCCCACGAGCTGAGATTACAGACATGTATCCAGCCCACTCCTTTTATTCTTAATCCCTCTTCTTCAACCATAATTTCTGGGGTTGTCTGTTTTTGGATTGTAATTCTAAATTATTATTTACTTATCATCAAGTTCTCTTTTTATGTTTTACTTCAAAATTATACTGAAGTTTGGTTTTAATAACCCTTTTTTGGTGTGTTTTAAAAAACTAGCAGTTGTCTTTGTCGTCCTTGCTTTCCTGTGTATACAGCCTTTACTGTCCTGAAACACTTGTCCTGAATTATTTTTATCTTTGTTTCTTGACCTTTTCAGCAATAACCTATGTGAGTCTTATAACTTGTGGTTGTGTAATGTTTTTCCCCCTCACAGGTATGACTCTAGTCTGGTAAAGAATTCTTGCCTCTTATTCTCAGTCTTTGGAAAGTATGTAAACATATTTTCCTCTTTATTCCCAGTGCTTTTCTTCCCCCACCAATATTTTCCTTTTTTTCTCATGTGAGAAACCCAGTGTGACTTTCTTTTATGTGTTAAGCCCTCTGTCCACACAGCAATGCCCAGAAGTATGTGGCTTTGTTAATAATTTTATTCAATTTTGTGAAAATGTGTATCATTTTAAAAAAGTAATTGTGCATAGCATATTTATTCTGTTTTTTTTAAAGCTCTCATTTGTGTATTTTCTTCTTAGCAATTTTAATCTTCTTCCTTGTTTGTCCCTCACTCCCACCCTGGGGAGTTAAGGAACAAACCCAGGGCCTTATGCTTGCTGGGCAGCTACTCTACAGCTGACCTAAATTCCCAATGGACCCGTTTCAATTCTTCTGTATCGTCATTCTATGTCTTTAAACTTGTGGCTTTTGACTTTTGCTTGGAGGATTTTGTTGTCATAGTTCCTATACTGAGCTTCTACATTTTGGATTGTGGGAGTTCCCATCCTATTTAGGTGTTTCCATAGTGAAATTTGAACTTTTTTTTCAAATAAATAATTTTGGTTTTCTGGTCTTTTATTTATCAACATTTTCTTGTATGTCATTAATTTTCATACATTTTTAAATTATCTATTCTCTGTGCTAACTGCTTCAATGGGAGATGACCATCCTGTTTTTTTTTCTTTTGTATTGTTTTTTATTGTTCATATATTTAATTCATTTAAAAAAATAACTTGAGGCCCCCATTTGCTCTTCAACAAGCAATATTGTGTTTGTCCAGCAGGCTCCTCTGAGAATGCCTTACAATGGTGGAAGTAGAGCATTTGCCTGCACTGGGAACACCCTCCAAACAACCAGCTGTTGTGTTGTTCCAGTAGATGCAAAAATCAATCAATCACGTCACTTCCGCTTCCGCTGCTGTGATCCACCTTCTTCCTGACTGGCCTTTGATCCTTTCTGCTTTGCAAATGATTAGAAACTATTCAAACCAGGCCAAACAAACTGTCTCCCTCAGATGCTGAATCTAAAATAAGCCATCCTTTCTTTCTTTCCCTTTCTACTCCCCAAAACCTCTCCACAGTCGCTGTTTGACCTACAGAACCAGCTGAAAATACAAAGCCCTGTGTGCTCAGCGCCACATTCCCAGCAGCCATCACTAGCTTTGTCTTCTTCCCTTGTGTCTTTTCTGTCTCCCTCGATGAGAACTCTGACAGACGCTGGCCTCCAGTGGTCCTGAGTTTTTATTATTCTGAGTTGTAAAAATGTCCTCAGTTTTGTCTCCAGGTTATTTGCACAGTCTTCAACTATTTAAGTTTTATAATTTAGAACTTATATTACTATTTTTTGGCAATCATATCTTTATTTCCTAAGAGGGCCTTTATGTGTCTGGTTATTTTTTGGTTTTCTTTTCCCTCCAAAATCATGGTAGCCAGACTTGCTTTATAGACATGCTGCCCTTCCAAAAAAACTTTGAGAATAAAAAGTCAACCAAAAAAAATTACCTTGTTTTTTCTATGATGATTTTTTTAAACTCCAAGATCCCTTATGCCATTTGGTTATCTTTGCATTTCTTTTCAAGCTATGTTTATTTTCTCAGATGTTTCTATTCACGTTTAAGGAAGAACTATGTGACCAGTGTGGTGGCTGCTGAGAATCCCTACCCAGCTGAGACCTCAGAGCATCTTCCCTGCAGGATGTGTGTTTGGGATACTGAGGTGAGGAACTTGGAGTTATATAGGTAAACATACAAAGGCAGGGCAGGCAGGAAAGCGGCTGACCTCTGCCTTTGATCAAGGAGAGTCATCCCTGGGCTTGTGGTTCTGTTTAAAGTTCTAATTTTAATTGTTACAATATAACTTCAGGTATTTACAGAATGTATTTTAATGTTTGTGGATGCATGTACAATGTGTGGTGCTAAATCAGGGTTACTATTATTTTCAGCAGTGTAAACATTTACATTTTTGGGTATTAAGATTATTCTTTTACTTTGAAATATACAATAAATTATTGTTATGTAGGTGAGTCACACTACTGCTACAGAACATTGGGATTCACACTTCTCATATAAATGTAATTTTGTACCTGTGGACCAATCTCTCTCTCTGATGCTCATGTCCTTCAAAGAACCCCAGTTGACCACTGTTGTATTCTACAACTTCAAGATCACACAGTTCTTAGTTTTGGTGTGTGTGTGTATGTGTGTGTGTGTGTGTGTGTGTGTGTGTGTGTACACTCATGTGGTAATGAATGTGGAGGTCAGAGGACAACTGTTGTTCCTCCTAAGGTGCTTCCATTTTGTTTTTCTTTTGAGGTAGAGACTCTAGTTGGTACCTGGGCTTGCTGATTAGTCTAGGTTGGTTGTCCCATGAGCCCTAGGGATTCACCTGTCTCCAACTCCACAGCGCTGGCATTAGCAGTATGTTCCACTGTGCCAAGCTTTTAATGTGGGTGGTGGGGATTGAACTCAGTACCTTATGAATGGCAAGCCAACTGAGTCATCAGTTGATCCATCTCTCTAGCCCTTGGTTAGAAGGCTGAATAATCTAAGTCTGTTGCTCCGAGTTTTATTTTGTTGTAATATGATATAGGTAGCCAATTAGGAATTCTTATACTGGAAATAAAAAGACCTGAGGCTATTGATGGTGATCACGTAAAGTAACATTGCCTTTTATAAACAACTCAAATGCAGTTCAATTCAAACTTAAGTATCTTAATATCTTCCAACTGTAAGAGGACTATAAGTTCAGATGTGCATGGAAATAACTGTCTTTCATTTTAACTAAAGAAATGTAGTTAAACCACAGTCTCCATTTATTTGCATTATTCCAGTGGAGGGTAGAATGGCCATGCTGGAGTCTACAGATCCATAAGCTTTGTCCTATCCTTAAATATCTGTGGAATTAATTACAGTCTTATAGCTCTTCGCCTTTCTTATTGGGATGAGATCCTTTTCTGTTGAAAAATCTTGGTGTGAACTAAGGTGGTGCTTCACATTTTATGAGCAGCTTTGGCTTGGCTTTATTTAAATTGAAATCTCATGCTGCTGCCATATCTGGTACATCACTGATTCAGACCCAGCCTGGCGTGTGCTGCTGAGAAGCTCTCGAGCAGATGTTGAGGGAGGAGGCTGAGTTGACAAGAGGGGGCCAGCTTGGGAGACAAACACTTCCCCATCTCTAAGGCACCAAACTTTCAAATTCTGTATATTTTATGGTGCTAAAAGGTGGGAAGGGACACACAGTCATGTCTCCTCTTTGTCATGTTTCCCACCTTCTTTTTGTCTTCTGCCCACAGGGGAAACATTTCTCAACTCTATAATCTCCTAAAAAAACTGAAAAACGACAGCAGGCTTAGGGCTGTCTGTCTGCCAGGAGATTCCCAGGAGGAGAGAGAGCCCGTTTTTCGATGTCATTTCAGAGTCCACAGTCATTTTAAGATTGACTGAGTCTAGAGGGTCTGAAGCCAGACTTACTGCAACCTGGCTGTTACTAGACAGTCACAGAACAAGAGAGGAAATAGAAAAATTAAAGGCTAGTGTATGAAAACATATCAAACACTCTGACCATGTGTAAGTTCTCATGCTGGCTAAGTCATCACTGAAAACCTTTAAAACAAATGATATAACTAAAGGCTACTTAGTCTTCTTGCATTGATCAAAACAGGACATCATCTGTCTTTCTTTTTATTTCTCATTCATAGTTAGAGAAAATATCACCACCACCATCATCATCAGTTTTGATGTATCTGAAGAGCTGGCTAAAATAGACCACTGGGAGCATTTACATATCCAATTACAACAGGGTGATTATTTATATCCTTAAGACTGCCCTGCACAGAAAAATGCCTGACCTAGCTGAAATTTTGTAATAATGCCATACTTGTGTAAGTGCTCTCAATGTTTAAAAAGATTTTCTTATCCATTTTCTTAAATCGAGTCTCTCTAGAATCAGTTTGATAAGTAGGTCTCAAATACTATTATCTCTCCATTACAGACAAGAACTTAGAGGATCTATTAATGATTTATCTGAATTCAGTTAACCAGTTAGCCCTGAAACTTAAATTGCATTCTAGGTGTTCCTCCCTGGACTTCTAAGATAATGCTGCCTTCCTTCCTACATTGTGGAGACTGGTATCATTGGATCACAGTGGAAATAATCTCCATGTCTGTAGTTTGCTTCTGAGAAGGTGTAAGATTACTACTTCTGTCATGTCTGCTCTGAGGTGCTCAGGGTGACTTCATGGTGGAAGACTGGGAGATCCAGGATGCACTGGGACAGTTACATCCCCTAATGTTGATTCTCAGCTATGTTTCCTTGGAAGGGAATACCTTGTAAATGAGCAGGAGGAACACGATTTACAGTCGGCTGACTTTCCCCTCACAGACAATTTATTTTGTAGTTATATCAGTACCACGTGAAGTTCATATTTTCCTCAAGGTGATTCAAAATCTTTGTCTGTTCACTGTAGTTGTCTCTTAATACCCAGTCCTCTCCATACCTTTTCTTCCTAATGGCCAAATTGTTCAGGTGTCCATGTCTTCTCCAGGAAGCCAAGTCCTTCGAGGAATCTTGGTTTGTATTTTTGCTCTTCTGGGATTATTTATTAGTATCATGATTTTTTGCTCTTAAAAGTGTCTTGGATTGAGCTGGGCATTGGTGGCACACACCTTTAATCCCAGAACTAGGGAGGCAGAGGCAGTTGGATCTCTGTGAGTTTGAGACAAACCTGGTCTACAAGAGCTAGTTTCCAGGACAGACTCCAAAGCCACAGAGAAACCCTGGCTCAAAAAACCAAAAAAAAAAAAAAAAAAAAAAAGTGTCTTGGATTGGATGTTGGAGATGTCAACACTATTCACTGTTGGAATATGGCACCAAGTCTTAGCTAGTTTGGTGAAATGGAAAATTCTGTCAAATGTGTGGTTTCAAGGATGAGTATGGAGCCATTTTGTAGAAGGGAAAGTTTGCTATAGGTTCACAAGGTCCCTTTACCTGGCTTAGTCCTCTATAGAATAGACCCTCCCTGGGAGCTGTGGGAAGCTATTTTGAATGTAGAAGGAGGACCCAAGTGGAAGGTAACATAAAGGAAAGCATTATTTGTCAGTATGGGCTAGGTTCTCCCTAAGTAACAAGCAACTTCAAATGTCCATGTTCAGGAAAACAAAGCTTGTCTCTCTCACTCTGACTCATTCTTGAATGTTGGCATGGGGCTTTGTTCCATATTGCTGGCAGGAACTTTGGCTTGTTGAGGACCAGCCATTTTGGAATGCTATCATCCCTTTATCTGGCTGTGTGGAGGTAGAGCTTTGCTGCAGGGCTTTGTCTCCCAAAGTCTATTGTCTGAAAGAGTGCTGTTGGAGTGGAAGCTAATGTGCATCAGATACGTAGTTTGACTTTACTATCAGTGTTATTGCCAACCTGAAGGTAGTGCTTGTTTTCTAAGATTTCTTTTGTTGTTTTAAAATAGGGATTAGCCCGGTGGTGGTGAACGCCTTTCATCCCAGCACTCCAAAGAGGTAGAGGGCAGAGGGCAGAGGGCAGAGGGCAAAGTGCAGAGGGCAGAGGAAGGGATCTTGGTGAGTTCCAGGCCAGCCTGGTCTACAGAGTGAGTTCCAGGACAGCCAGGGCTACATAGAGAAACCCTGTCTCAACAAACAAATAAGAAAAAAAAGGATTAGCTTACATGTAGTAAAATTAAAGTTTATCTTTTTTTTTTTTTTTTTTAAAGACAAGTCCTTCTTGTCTTTCTAAGTAGCTGGACTTACAGGTATGTATCACCATACACTGGTAGTTTATAAGTCTGACAAACAGATATGATTGTATAACTACTGTTTAGGTTCAGACTAGTTCTATCTCTTGTCAAAAATCATGTTGTGAGATTAATCATTGTTCCCCCACTAACCCTCAGTCCCTGGCAGCCACCAATATGTTTTTCTTATCCTGTACTCTTGCTTTGAGAGGATGTGACATAAATGGAATCAGTGTGTGTAGGTTTTTGAGTCTGGCTTCTTTCACTTAGCATAATGTGCTTACTGTTTATTGATGCCAGGATGTGTGTCAATGGTTTGCTTCATTTACTACAAACTCATGCTCTTTTTTCCCATTTGTTTGTTTTTGGTATAAGAATATTTATTTATTTATTTATTTATTTATTTATTTATTTATTATGAATGCCATGGTCTGCTTGCATGTATACCCGAAAGCCAGAAGTTAGCACCAGATCTCATTACAGATGGTTGTGAGCCACCATGTGGTTGCTGAGAATTGATCTCAGGACCTCTGGAAGAGCTGCCAGGGCTCTTAATCTCAGAGCTGTCTCTCCAGCCTCTTTGTTTTGTTTTTTGAGACAAGGTTTTTTTCTGTATCCTCAGCTGTCCTGGAACTTGCTTTGTAGACTAGGCTGGCCTCAAACTAGGAGATCTGTGTGCCTCTGCCTCCCAAGTGCTGAGACTAAAGACGTACATCATCATGCCAGGCTAAGTCATAGTCTTTTATAAGGACAGCTTATTTCCTTCGTAGTTGAGGGACTTGGATTGTTTATTAGTTTTAGTGACTAAGAAAGCTGGTTTAAACAGTCATCTATAGAATTTTGTATGAATATGGCAGGCTGTAATTCCTCTTGAGTAAATATTTAGGAGTAAGGCAGCTAAGTCATATGGTAAGTTTATGTTTGACTTCATAAGAAACCATTAAACTGTTTTCCAAATTGGCTCTCATTTTCCATTAACAAACCAGTATTTATGGGAGTTTGAGTTGCTTAATTTCCTTGCCAATGCTTGATATTATCAGTTTATTTTTAAAATACTTCACAGGTCCATACTGAACACATTAACCCTATTTTCTAGTAACTGCCTTTTATTTAAAAACAACAACAACAACAACAAAACAAAGAGAAATGGGTAAAATGAAGAGGTTTTGTTTTCAGACATCTGCTCAATATAGAGCCCATACTGGCCTCAGACTTCTGATCCTGCCTCTGCCTCCTCAGTGCAGTATTATTTACAAGTATACAACAACACACCTGATTAATATCAGTGTTAATTACACATTGTGCTTAACACAACACAAAGTGTTAGCATTTTGACTTGCATTTTCCTTTTACCAAGTGTTTGGAACATCAACCATATTTTACCAGTCAGTACTTTTCAGTGTGGACAAATCTCCTTTTTAGACTCAGCAGCCATGTGTGATCGCTGCTGTTGTACTGGATGTTGTGGAGCTAGATTTAGTCACATGGCTCAATCCATTTGTGGGTGACCTGGTAAAAACGTGACATTCAAGTATCCAGAAAATGATGGTGAACACTCGTGCCTCCCGAAAGCAGAACAAGACAACATCACTAAACTGCTAAGATGAACTAACCCTGAATATCTTCTAACATACAGCTTCAACCTCCCACAGACAGGAATTAAATCTATGGAACCAAGTTAAAAAAATCTCCTTGATGCCATTTGCATTGCAAAAGTAAATATGTGTTCAGTATAGAAGAATGAAAATCCAGGTAAGCTCAAGAGAGGAATGAAAAGTCACCTGGAATCTCAGAAATAATATTTTGTGTACAATTTTCAAGGGTGTTTGTATCGATTTGTGTGGGCACGTACACATGTACAAGTGAATGCGTGTGTTTAAGAGTATATGTATATGACCAAAATGTAGAAACTTCTGTGTACTGAATTGTGTGCCTCCAATAGATGCTTAAGATGCCAATTTTAATTATCATATAATGCAAATTGAATATCTCTTATATGAAATGCTGTTGGGTTCATATTTTGTATTTGAAATTTTGGCTATATATATATATATATATATATATATATATATATATATATATTGATATCTTGGGTTAAGACTGAAGTCTAAACACAAAATTCACTTGTTTTGTACACACTTTTTTTTTTTTTTTTTTTGGTTTTTCCGAGACAGGGTTTCTCTGTGTAGCTTTGGAGCCTGGCACTCGAGCTGGAGACCAAGCTGGCCTTGAACTCTGCCTCCTGAGTGCTGGGACTAAAGGCATGCAACACCAACGCCTGGCTCTGTACACACTTTATAAATATAACCTTGCTGCTCACATGAGGTCAGTGTAGGATTTTCAAATGGGACATTATGTTGTAACACATAAGTTTTATATTTGGGAGCATTTCATATTTGGGGCTTTAAATTGGGAGGGGGGCTCAGCACTGTGCCTTCATTTAGAGGTCTCACAATTTGCCCAACTTGTCCTATATATTAGGCCATTGAGATATTGGTATAGTATAAATTGGGATGGGGCAGATATAATGTCTATTTTGGAATATTTCCTTTTAGGACCCCAAAGCAGCGAGTGTGAAATCCTGTGTCTCTGGGGTGGGGATGGGAGGCTGAGAAAATCAACTTCAGTGAGGCAAAGGCTGATTTGACTCCTGATTTCTGAGGTGTCAGCTCTTGACTGCTTGGCTCCATCGACTGGGGCCTGTGCTGAGGCAGAGCACCGGTAGAGAGCACCTCTTAGAGCAAAGCTGTTGAGGTCACAGCAGCCAGGAAGCAAAGAGTGAAAGGAAGGGGCCTGGACCTCAGAAAACCCTTTAAGGATAAGCACCAAGAACCCAACTTGTTCCGATTGGCTCTTAATGGTTCTATCATGTCCTGATAGCATCATCAATTGGGGACCAGATCTTTTGCACATGGCCACTGGGGAATGTTCAAGATCTAAACCACAACATATTGTCTCTGGATCCCAAAGGGCCACTCCATCTCCAATGCATGGGTATGGTGGTAACTGCCTGTGATCCCACTACCAGGGAGGAAGAAGCAGGAGGACCAGGAGCCTCAGACCTTCCTGGCATACATTGTGAAACTTTGTCTCAAAAGGCAAATAAAGGAGAAAAAAAAATCTCTCAACCCACTGTGAAGAATCCTTATGGTCTTACCAGTTAACAGCATTACTCAAGTCCAAGTTCAAAGTCTGCTCTGAAGCTTGAGGCAGGTTTCTTGCTGTAAAAATAAAACACTCAGATACAATAGTACAAGGTAAACATTTCCATCCCAAAGGAGAGCAATGGGGGCCTGTGAGGAAAACCAAAAGAGTCAAACAGGGCAACCATTCAGTCCTGTTTAGCACTGAGCGCACAGGTTGGCTCTCCACCTGTAGTCACATTCTAAATTTTCCTCTCCTGCCATGTTATTTCTCTCCTTTTCTTGTTATATTTGTCCTTTTCCCAGGTCTTGCAGCAGAAATAGTCGCAAATGGGAATATTCAGCTCAGCAAAGTAGCTAAGAAGTAAAGGAAAATAGAGTTTTCTGTGATTTTTGTCTGTTTCCTTGACTGCCATGCATTCCTAACCAGCAAGTGATAGGCTGTGGCTATTCAGGGTGCTCTAGGTAGAAAAAGGAGGGACCCAGGTATCTAGAGAACAAAAGATGACATCTGAAAAACCAGGAAGGAAAGATGTCATACTTAAAAACCCAAAGCCAGTGTAACATACACAAGAAAGAAATTGATTAATGTGTTAAGATGTTCTCCATGCTTTCTTTTTATTGGCTGTGGCCATTTGGCCTTTTCAGTGACCTCCAATGCCTGACTTTCTTCTGTGGTAGGCACAGAAGTAGTAATAAAAATATTTAACAACTGCCAAGGCAGGAAATTCAACCAATGAGAAACAAACCTTGTCCAAGACAGTTGCTGTGGTCTAAACAAGGTGCAAGAATTGGGTAGCTACCTAGAGCAAGGGAAATAAAACAGAAATGCATTTTAAAACCTTGGAGAGTTTGCTTACTTTATTCCAGTAAAATCATTCTAGGTTTAAAGCCCTTTCTATTGGGTTTAACCTTGCGTGCATTTCAAATGATACTGATAAGGAAATGTATTTCCCACAGAACAATGAATTGCCTCTTTCTCTAAAACAGTATCTGAAGTTGTAGAGAATGATTAATATACTGACTGTATGAGAAATGCAAAACTTCTGCATAGAAACAAACAGAAGTATATGCAGGCCACCCAAAACAAAGAGATACAGAAAGATAAGCAAAGGTGCCCCCACCCCCAGAGAAAAGAAATACAGATCCGTCCAACACTCGTCATAGGAGGATAGCTTATGTTCTCTCCATCTTTATTTTCTCATTGGACCTGCAACTCACCAGTTTGGCTAGAATGGCCTCAAGAAGGCCCCAGGGAAACTTCTG
Organism: Cricetulus griseus; assembly: GCF_003668045.3. Lineage (NCBI taxonomy): Eukaryota > Metazoa > Chordata > Mammalia > Rodentia > Cricetidae > Cricetulus > Cricetulus griseus. The sequence goes on from NW_023276807.1 coordinate 158,706,951, forward strand.
TCTCTACTTCTGCAGTGGTAGGATCAGAGCTTCCTCCAACCCTGGCTTTTTGTGTGGATGATGGCAATCCAAACTCAGGACCTCATGTTTACACAGCGAGGACTTTACTGACTAAAACACTTCTCCAGTCCCTGAATTCTAAAGGATAGGAAGCAGAGAAAAGTAGCAACAAATATTGTCATGTTCTGCAGCTGACAAACCAGGACAAGTGCACTAAAATTTCAAGAACTCCCAAGGCAGGACAAGACCTGAGGAGAGACCTATAGGAGAGTGATGAGAGGAGAGTGGTTGTGTAGAAGGAAGACAGAGGGAAGGGAGATAGAAATGAAAGGGTCAGTAAAGTACAGAGAGGGAAGGCAGAGGAAAGATAGTGAGGACAAATAGTTGACTGACAAGGGTCAGCAAAGCCCTGGTGTCAGGCAGCATGGAAGATCTGGTGTTGCTGATGGTGTAGTTAAGGAAAGCTAAGATAGGTAAGGGCAGGGCCTCTGTTAGAAGCCGCACAGTGAAAACATAAATTCCCACATGTTCCCCTATGTGTCCTTGGCCTAGTCTTCCTGGTAGGTAGTAGGTGGGGGTGAGGGGGCATGCAGCTCACTCTTGGACTACAAGAGGAATGGCGATGGTGTTTCCTTTGTCACTCCTGTGCAGCAGTGAGTTTTATATATGTTATGATGGCCTGGCTATAAGGAAGTAGTCATTAATGTTCAGGAATAATGTGCAGGGAACAATGTGCCGGATCCACCAGTGTTCTGGGGACAAGATAGACAAATTGTTGTGTCAAGATACTGAGATACTGGCAATCTGACTCTTATAGTAGGTAGGGCTGTTTGTTCTAGAATGCTGTCATAATTAACTGCCTGACTCGGGACCATCAGTCATTTCACCTTTCAGTGAGAATAACAATGGTACCCATCTCACATGGTCATGGGCAGATTATATAGCCAAGTGTCCTGTGTTAGGGACAAAGTATTCAGTATGTGTTATCTATTAGGTGAGCAGTGTCAAGGTGGGTTAATTGTGAAGACAGGGCCCGCTGATCTGAGAAGTTGCTGTGGGACATAGTAACAAAAGTTATGCAATGTGAGCATATGAAAAAGAAGCATGGGACTATAGACTCATCTGTCAGCAGAGACTTAAGTGACCTCAGAGTGGAAACCCTGGGACTATTTGTTACTGGTGTAGAGAGAAGACCGTGAGAGCTGGTGAAGGGCTGGTGGTGAAGGGGGGCTGTGATAAAGAAATACAACAAATGTATCTGACAATAGAAATTGGTAATGCTATGCTCCTGTCTCTTCCTTTACCTCTTTTTCTTAAAAAAAAGTTTGTTTTCATTTAGCAAGAATAAAATGTCTTGAGACCCCTTTGAGTGCCATCATTATAGGCATTCTTAAAAATGAAATCAAATAGTTTATTCTAGTAAAAAACCAATTGTCTTAAGTTACTCCTTATCTGCAGTGGCTACAAAATAGGAGGAGGAGGAGTTAGGGGCTGAAATCTGTTGTTTGTGTGCATCAACCTGCTATTGTAAGTACTTTGCACTGGCCTGAGAAAATACCCCACTTCTAAATGAAGAGGGGGGAGGGGGGAGGGAACCCAGGTCCCACCCAAATGGTTGCTGCAATCTGGGAGTGATGACTACTGGCTTAATTCAGTCCACTCTTCCAACATATGCTTATAGAGTCCCTGTATGCACTTCAGATATAGAGATAAAAAACGCTGCTGTCCCCGGGGCCACAACAGCTCCAGAGACCATTGAGGGAGAGCCAGGCAATTCCTAGTTCTCTGTATACTTAACCACCATACCTAGGTTATCTCAAGTTCCCCCATGCTGTGACTAAGTGGTGACAGTTACAGGGACCCTCCGGTTTCATGTCATTAGGTTATTCAAAAACAAAAAACAAACAAAAAAAACAGGAGTCCAGGTATTATCAGTGTTCTTTAGAACATGGGCTTTGCCAATGTGGTCAGGAATATCGGAAACTACTAGGATCCCTGCCCATCCACAGCTCAGTGTTGAGTGTTACTTCCAATTCCTTTCTGGACAGTCTAGCCATCACAGTTCTGCCAAGGTAACCCCGACATCTTTTCTGCGGGCCCACGAGAACCCAGCCTGCATCTTTCCCATGCAATCATGCCCCAGCTCAAAATGATTAAACCTGGGCCAGCTATTTTTATTTAGTCCTCTAAAAATAGCTATCACTCAGTCCTGGCTGGAAGTCAAGCCTCCCCCCGTCCCCCTCCCCCCCGCAGTCTTCAAGTGTGCACAACAGAAGGCTTTTGCCCTGACATTGGCTTCCCAAGCACTGGCATTTGGGGGCGCAGCTGGACCCGCCCAGACTGTGTGGTGTTTTCAGACTGAGTTTTTTAGGGAGCTCTAAAGGTTCATTCATTGTGGAAGTCTCAACCTAGAACACACGTGCCTAAAGACTTCTATGCTACAGGCAAAATCCTTGAGAGCCCTCAAGTGAAGACGACCACCACCAGGTCTGCTCCAGGCTCCGCGTTCCGCAGGAGTGGGCGAACTGAGAGGTGGAGAGATAGCAGTTAGGACTTGGGTGTGAGCACCCTGTGCCTAACTGGCTTCTCCAGGCGGGAGGGGTGTGGATCTGGCTCAAGGACCCTCCCAACAGTGTCTGAATGGAGACCTAACCTCCTATTTCCACCCCGCCCTCCGGTGTGGCCACTTTTGATCCCGCCCCAGACAAAGCCAATCCAACTCCTGCAGGATGAATAAGGGGATCAGGTTGCTCTCTCGGCTTCCCCCCACCCCCTCACCGCGGCTCCCCTTCCCCCACGTGACTCTCTGGAATCTTTGCCAAAGCTCGGAGTCTCTGAGTCCATTTTCACACCCAGAAAGAGAGAGAGGAAGGAGGCTAGAGAGGCGGAGGAAGGCGGAGCGTGTGTGCTTTAAATGCTGGGATCCACTCGGGGACTTAATCTTGTGCATTTCCAGGCCCCTCATCAGAGGAGCGTTGAGTTCAGGGTCTTCTCCAGCCTCTCTCTTTCCACAATTCTAGCTCCACCTCCACTTGGGTAATCGCACCTCCGCCCTGCAGCGCGTCTCGGGGCTGCACGGTGCGGAGGTGGGCGTCGGTGTAGAGCAAGCCGCGCCCCTCTGCACTCCTCCTCCCGGCGAGAGGCGGGGGTAGAGAAAGTGGCAGCAGCGCCCCCCACGCCTTCGCTGTGGAGCTCTGGCCTGCAGCAGCCCCGCGGTGCGGTGCAGCTGCGGCGCCCCGGAGTCCCGGAGCTCCCGCAGGGCCGCACAAAGTTTGCAGCCAGTAAGCCTTGCACGGTCGAGCTCTCTGAGCGCTGCAGTGGGCCGGCCCGGCGTGTTCGCGGCGACCCCCTCGAACGACGACAGCACGCCGACAGACGGGGGGCGTGCCGAGAGAACTTTGAAAAGCTGCTGAGGAGAAACCTGCGCCTGCAGCTCGCCAGTCGGGGACCTCTGGAGGAACCGAGGGAATTCTGCGAGATCCCAGCAGCCGCTGACCCGCAACTTTCCAGCTAGACTTGGCGGCGGGCAGAGCTTTGCCTTGTTCTTGAAGGCTCAGCTCCCGTTGGTGGCTGATCTGCTTGCTGGAGAGCCGGGTGAGCCTCGGGGCTGAGTGTTGCTCTCGGCGGCGGCATCCTTCTCGCCCCCCCCCCGCCCCCAGCTCGGCTCCCGGCGGAGCAGCCCGCGTTCCCCTACGGTCTGCCGTGCGCCGCAGCCTGGGGTTTGGCCAGAGCAGGTTCTTGGATGCTGAAGACTGGGCTCCTCCTGCAAGAGTGCCGCGGCAGCGATGAGTGTCCTCCCAGCGTGGCTCGGGGTGGCCCTAGCGCTGGCGGAATTTGCAGTATTGCCTCATTGCGAAGGTAAGGTAAAGGCGCGGTGCCGAGTGTGTGTGTTCCTTCGTGCAGTTTAAAATACTCAGCGGCTTTCCGAGTGTTGTGGATGGAAGTTTCTGATTTGGGGCGAGGGGTGGACGTGGAGTGGGTTTTTCTGTCTCCTAAAATCCCCACTCCTGGTTTCTCTTGATGTCAAATCACAGCCCGCCACGGCCCCTCTCCTTTTTTGGGGGGTGGGTAGGTGGCCTCTTGAGATGACATTTCTGAAAGTGTGTCTTCCTTCCACTTCTACCCTACCCCTCCCTGAAGGAAAAGCAGCTACATGGAGCTCAGGTGAGGAGTGAGCAGTTGCTCTCACTCCTGTGAAACGTAAAATCCTCACTCAACCTCCATCGTTCTTTTTACCCTCCTCGCCCCAATAAGTCTCCCACTTAAAGACCACTTAAGAGATTTTATAAGTAGTGGGTTAGACTGTTCGAGATGTAGACGATTCAGTTGCTCTGAAATAAATCTTCCCTGGCACCGAGAGCATGAGGCTGCCTGCTTCTCCAGGGGGGTAAAAGTGGTTATTAAGGGTGTAGGCTCTTCTCTTCTCCCTAGGTTCTCATTGGGGGGGTTCCAACCCACTTCCCCAAGAGCTGGGGGAGAGAAAGGAGACTTGGATGTTGTCGCCAGGATAGCATACGCAATCTCGGCTCAGATAATGAACCAGTTAATAAATCAAGAGTTGGAGGTGGGGGGTTGACATGATGAGTCTGGCGCCGGTCCCCCCTCCCCCCCTCTGGCGCGCAGCGAGCTCTCACCTGCTCAGAGCCGCTGAGACAGTGTCAGGGTTAGCACTTATGGAGGGGGAAGGGAGTGGCGGGTTTGGAGGGTGACGACTTCATCCACGGCTGGGCTCTCTGTTTCCTCTCCCGGCTCCATTCATTATTCATCCAGCTGCAGGAAAGAGTTCACCTGCCCAGTTGCAAATTATATAGGCGGTATTGTGCACGTGTCGCCTCCCCTGCACCTTCAGCGCAGAGTGGTGGGCGGCTGGAGGTCGCCGGAGGACAAAACCTCAGGTGGGCTTCCAGTCTCCAGAGCGGTGGCGCCTCTCTTCCATACCACCTTTCTCTTGGCAAGCCGGCTGGCCTTGGGAATCCACGTGCAGACTTTCCCCACAGGTTAAGGCACCACCTTCTCACATGGTCCACATGGTCGTGGAATTATCTCAAAAAGGTACATTCCCAGGAAAAGCACGCGGCTGTGCAGCCCTTTTCAAACTGTGGCCAACCTGTTTTTATTTTTATTTTTTAAAGAATTATGTATATACATGTGTATGCATACTTTAAAAACAACTTGGAAAATTTAATTATAGTAATTAACCAGATGGGAGAGTCAGCCCAGGCTTCCCAAACTTTAACTTAGGACTTAGAAAAATTACAGTTTCACTTGGTGGCAGTTTCTTATTTAAAAATTATATCCCAGCAACACAGAAAACATGCTATCACTCCTGGATTGCTCACCAGGGGGCAGTTGGAACAATGCTGTTTCTCAGAAGCAAATCTCTTGAAATGACAAAAGCCATTATTATTAAGAGGCTGTGGGGTATGCTCTTTGGAGGGTTGGTAGATATAACTGGCAAAGTTTATGAACTGCCAGGGTGTGTGTGTGTGTGTGTGTGTGTGTGTGTGTGTGTGTGTGTGTGTGTGTATGTGAAGTCCTTCAAGGATTCTTGGAGAACTTTGAATCCGATTTCAGAGCAATCCACATAAGCTCACAAGTTAGATCCTAGATTGAAAGATGCCTGAGAGTTCTCAGCCAATCCATGCTTAGTTCAGAATGAATGAACACAGACATCTACAGAACACTTGTTATTTCCTTGCAGTATGCTAAGCATTTTACACACTCTAGCTCATATAATTTGTTCATATCTGTGATAATAGTCTCACACTCACAAATCAGCTGTTGTCTGATAAAGCCTTTGCTTTAGGAGCATCTAGCTTTCTTTTTCTTTAAAATTAAGACACTGCCACCAGGCACCTTTAATCCCAGAACTCTGGATGCAGAGGTAGGTAGATCTCCACGAAATCCAGGCTAGCCTGGGCTACAAAGCAAGTTTCAGAACAGCCAGGGCTACACAGAGAAACCCTGTCTTGAAAACCCAAAACCAACCAACCAAAACCAAAATCCAAAACCAAAACCAAACCAAAACAAAACAAAATAAAACACCATTCCCCCAAACAAAACAAAACAAAAAACCCAAGAGACTGAGCCCTTAGAGATTTCCTCTAGTGGTAATTGTGGTATTGACCCAGGGGATGCTTTTTAAAACCAGGCATCTAATGTGCCCTGCTGGATGGGCTGCATAGTCACATTTCGACCTGTCAGCCCATGGAAGAGTTTATTGTTTTCTTCTCAGCCAACAACAGAGAATGCTTATAGTACTCCAGTTAATTCTTCCCACAGTTATAATTGCTGTACGTGAGTCCTTCCTCACTGGCCTATGAGTTTAGGGCATCTGCAGTAACTCCTATGTCTCCAGCTGGGCTCTTAGTGCCCTGAGTTCTCAAGAGTTCCAGTCCGAAGAGAGATTTCCAAATAACATTCCTTTCAATTAACTTAAATAGATCAGCCTCGATGATTAAGTGGCTGACCTTGAATGAACTAGCTAACTAAAAGAGGAAGGTACTCTGTGGTAGTAGCTTTAAATATGTTTTCTAATTATAGAAAAAGAGAGAGGTCAGGGGCCAGGGCTATGGATCATCAATAGGGCTTTTGCTCAAGGCCCCAGGTTCAATACCCAGCATGACAAGAAAAAAAAAAAAAGATTTTGCTGAGACTTTCAGGTTCTAAATTTTTATTTTTAAGCAACAAGAGAAAGATGAATTTTTATAACCAAGTTGTTGGCAGTGCTATTGTATATTGCTTCAAGATTGCTAAGCTGATAAACTGTGATTTGAGGGATTAATAAAATCAAGAAGTCACAGGGAGGCTTCAGACATGACTGCTTCCTGAATCAGAGAAACTGCAACATCATTTTCTGGAGACTCATCTTGAGTTGTACTCACATGTGGAAATTATGTGAGTTTAAACCATATAGACAGCTGGTATAGCATTGGGAAATACCTGAACCCTAGTGTGTGTCCCATTACCAATTCCCACCCAATGGGGACTTGAGCTAATCCCACAAGATCTCTAGTTTCTTCTGAACCTACTCTTAACATATACATCGTAAGGGCCATTTGTTTGAGGTTTTGCTTTATTTACAGGTATATCAGCAGTTTTGGTTCTGTGTTTGGCCAGAGAGTTCCTTTGGTGATGCTTAAGACTTCAGCTGGGTGTTGGTGGTGCACGCCTTTAATCCCAGCACTTGGGAGGCAGAGGCAGGCAGATCTCTGTGATTTTGAGGCCAGCCTGGTCTCCAGAGCGAGTGCCAGGATAGGCTCCAAAGCTACACAGAGAAACCCTGTCTCGAAAAAAACAAAAAACAAAAAAACAAACAAATGAACACACAAACAAACAAAAACAGACTCAGTATTGGAGAAGGACCACATTGGCTTCTTCATTGACACAAACAGTCTCCCTCCATCTTTCATTCTGAAAACATTTATTGAGAGTTCTTATGTCCCGTTAGGTAAATTTGGTGGGAGTTGGGTATTCTGACATTACAGGGAACAAGCAAAACAGTCCCTGCATGTAGTACTTGCCTTTGAAGAAGTTTACATATCCCCAAATTTATGCTATTGGTAAGATAGCAGTAGGGCTCTGAGAACATGTGGCCCTTCTCGGGTTTCTTAGGACTGAAATTTTACAGGCTCCATGTGATTGATACTGATGGTAACTTTGTAGCTTTTGGTTTCCATCACTACCTGTGAGTAGATATAGATATGTGATGTATTATCATAGGTTCTTGTTTCAAATATATTGCATTTCCACTCCCCTGTGGGATTAGATTTTGAGTATCACCTTCCCTAGAGACATTCCAGAGTGGGGACACAGCCATCTATATTCACTGTTATGGACTTGGGTGGCAACCTCACTCCATTTTACTCAGGCACAAGTAGTCATAAAACAGTCCACCACATGGCTCAGAAGAGGGGAGGGACCACCATGCCAAGCTCATGGTAGTCTGGAGGCAGTTGGCCCATTTTTGTTTTAGTGCCCTATTAATTGATCTGAATACTAGCTGAGAGTAATCAGGCATGAGCCATCCTGCAGGTCCGCAAATGATTCTATTTTAACTATTCCACCGTGTGCTGAGCTATATGCCAAATTATAACACAACATAAAGCATGAATATTTAAATGCCAACTTGTGGCTGCATGATCCTAACGAATCATCTTTTTGTGATTCCCTGTGTGCTGGTTCGTGTTATGTCAACTTGAGACAAGCTAGAGTTATCTGAAAGGAGGGAACCTCAATTGAGAAAATGCTTTATAAGATCTGGCTGAAAGTTGTTTTCTCAATTAGCAACCATTGTGGAGGGGCCAGCACATTGTGGGTGGTGCCACCCCTGGACTGGTGGTCCTGGGTTCAATAAGAAAGCAGACTGTGCAAACCATGAGGAACAAGCCAGTAAGCAGCACTCCTCCATGGCCCCTGCATCAGCTCCTGCCAGCAAGTCCCTGCACTGCTTGAATTCCAACCCTGACTTCCCTCAGTGATGGACTCTTATCTGGAAGTGTAAGCCAAATAAACCCTTTCTTTCCCAAGTGGCATTGGTCATAGTGCTCTATTTCATATTGTTCTATTTTATCAGAGCAATAGTCACCCTAACTAGGGATACCCTGTTCTCCTTATCTCTTATCTTATGGCTCTATGTGCCATGGTTTCTTTTGACCTGTGTGTCTGTGTTGTATGGCAGACCTTTCCCAGAAGACACAATAGACACTTCTACAGCTACTTATTCCAAAGAGGAAGTCTGTGACAGATCCAAGTAGGATGCATCTTGGTGAATCAGTGAGTTTTACTGGGGTTACTACAGGATTATTTTATTAAATTATTATACACTATAATTTCTAGGAGACTTCAGACTAGGGGCCCTTTCTGACTTTTATTTTATGCAGGTAACATTTGGCATATGTGACTCACAAGAAATAAACTGAGCAGCCAGGGAGAAGAACAGCCCAGTCTCAGAATATAGGCTTGCTTCATGGTGCTTTCTCTCTCTGTGTGTGTATGTGTAACAGCAGTCTCCCTCACTGTAGAAACTAAGATGCTATTGTTTCAGCTGTAGTCCTCGCCCTGAAACTAGAGATGGCCTTAGCTTGAGAATCCAGCTCCAACTGTGCACCTATCTCCCCAGTTTTCCTTCTACCATTTGTAACAGTTCATCTAAAGCTATATACATTAAACCCATTAACTATAGATGGACCCACAGAGTACTTCTAGTACTCCTTAAAAGCACAGTGTAGGAGTGGAGGGAGTAGCTATGTTTTCCATATGATGTGACTGGATAGAATAAAGGCCTCTCGCTTTTCTTGTGCTAGGAGATGCACCCAGCACCCACTGCCAGAAAACATCCCAGCTTCATCTGTTGGTGGGTGTGCAGCCTGCCATGGTGTGGGAGAAATACGCTTGCTCTGGATGGCTTTGCCTGGCTTTGGGTGATGATGAATGTTTGATGGGACTGGGCATCATACTGGAATGCCTTATTTTCTCCAGAGAGTAGAAATGAGGTTTTGGAAAGTGTGTTAATGGAGACTCACAAAGGCGGCTGCCTTCCGGGTAGCACTGTTCGTTTTAGGGAAGCCCTCGGAGGGCAAAGCTAATTTCTTTTGGAATTGCACATCATGGAGTAACCCACGTTGAGTTATTTCTTTTTCTAATGATAGAATTTACTAGCTACATATTGTTTGACTTGGTTCTGTCCCAGATGTTTGGCTTAAGCAAGTACAAATGTAGGGCCATTCTCAAGGCTGCTGAATGTTTTCACATTGCAGTGAGTTTATAGGGTCTATCCAGACTTCCTAAAATGGGCTTTGCTATGGATGTTTGCTTCTTTCTTTCCATATATATATATATATGCATTGTATATATGTATGTATATATAATATATATTATTTTTATAATGATAATTAGACCAATTTTAAATTAGAAACAAGCTTCTTTTACATGTCAATCTCAGTTCCCTTTCCATCCCCTCCTACCCTGCCCCCCCACCCCCTATCCCAACCCCTTTCTGCTCCCCAGGGAGGGTGAGGCCTTCCATGGGGGATCTTCAAAGTCTGTCATATCATTTGGAGCAGGACCTAGACTCTCTCCTGTGTGTCTAGGCTGAGAGAGAATACCTCTATGTGGAGTGGGCTCCCAAATTCCATTTGTGTACTAGGGATAAATACTGATCCATTAGCAGAGGCCCCATAGATTACCCAGGCCTCTTAATTGACAACCAAGATCAGGGGGTCTGGGTCCATCCTATGCTGGTTTCCCAGCTATCAGTCTGGGGTCCATGAGAAACCCCTTATTCAGGTCAGCTGTTTCTGTGGGTTTCTCCAGCCTGGTCTTGACCCCTTTGCTCATCCGTCTTCCCTCTCTGCAACTGGATTCTGAAGCACAGCTCAGTGTTTAGCTGTGGGTGTCGGCTTCTGCTTCTATCAGCTACTGGATGAAGGCTCTAGGATAGCATATAAGGTAGTCATTGATCTCATTATCGGAGAAGAGCATTTAAGGTAGCCTCTCCACTATTGCTTAGATTGTTAGTGGGGGTCAAACTTGTAGATCTCTGGACATTTCCCTAGTGCCGGAATTCTCTTTAAACCTATAATGGCTCCCTCTATTATGTTATCTCTTTTCTTGCTCTCCTTTATTCTTCCCCTGGCTAGATCTTCCTGCTCTCTCATGTCCTTCTCTCCCCTCCTCTCCTCCCCCTCTCTTTCTTCTGGCTCACTCTCCCCTCCCCCATGCTTCCAATTATCTTAAGAGATCTTGTCCCTTTCCCCTTCTCTGGGGGACCAAAGGGTCCTCCATGTTTCCTAGCATCTCTGGCAGTGTGGATTATAGGCTGGTAATCCTTTGCTCTATGTCTAAAATTCATATATGAGTGAGTACATACCATTTTTGTCTTTTTATGACTGGGTTACCTCACTCAGGATGGTTTCTTCTAGTTCCATCCATTTGCCTGCAAATTTCAAGATTCCATTGTTTTTTTTCCCCCACTGAGTGGGGTAATGCTAACTAAACAAGTGAAAGACCTGTACTGCAAGAACTTTGAGTTTTTAAAGAAAGAAATTAAAGAAGATACCAGAAAATGGAAAGATCTCCCATGCTCTTGGACAGGTAGGATCAACATAGTAAAAATGGCAATCTTGCCAAAGCAATCTACAGGTTCAATGCAATCCCCACCAAAATCAGTACAATTCTTCACAGACCTTGAAAAAACAATTCTCAACTTTATATGGAAAAATGAAAGACTCAGGATAGCCAAAACAACCCTGTACAATAAAGGAATGGCCAGAGGCATCGCCATCTCTGACTTCAAGCTCTATTATATAGAGCTATAGTCCTGAAAACAGCTTGGTATTGGCACAAAAACAGACAGGTAGACCAGTGGAATCAAATAGAAAACCCTTATATTAACCCCCACACATATGAACATCTGATTTTTGACAAAGAGGCTAAAATTATACAATGGAAAAAGAAAGCATCTTCAACAAATGGTGCTGGCATAACTGGAATACTGCAGATAGATCCATATCTATTGTCATGCACAAAACTTAAGTCCAAATGGATCAAAGACCTCAGCATAAATCCAGCCACACTGAACCTCTTAGAAGAGAAAATAAGTGGAACCCTCAAATGAATTGGTATAGGAGACCTTTTCCTGAACATAATACCAGTAGCACAGACACTGATATTGGCCATTAATAAATGGGACCTCCTGAAATTGAGAAGCTTTTGTAAGGCAAAGGACACAGTCAACAAAACAAAACAGCAGCCCATAGAATGGGAAAAGATATCACCAACCCCACATCTAACAGAGTGCTAATTTCCAAAATATACAAAGAACTCAAGAAGCTAGTCACCAAAACACCAACTAATCCAATTAAAAAGTGGGGTACAGATCTAAATAGAGAATTTTCAATGGAGGAATCTAAAATGGCTGAAAGATACATAAGAAAGTGCTGAATATCCTTAGCTATCAGGGAAATGCAAATCAAAACAACTCTGAGATACCATCTTACTCCTGTCAGAATGGCTAAAATCAAAAACACCAATGACAGTTTATGCTGGAGAGGTTGTGGAGAAAGGGGAACCCTCCTCCACTGCTGGTGGGAGTGCCAACCCCTACAGCCACTTTGGAAATAAGTATGGCAGTTTCTCAGGAAAATGGTTATCAGTCTACCACAAGATCCAGCAATTCCACTCGTAGGCATATACCCAAAAGATGCACATTCATACAATAAGGACATCTGTTTCACCATGTTCATAGCAGCATTATTTGTAATGGCCAGAACCTAGAAGCAACCTAGATGCCCCTCAACTGAAGAATGGATGGAGAAAATGTGATACATTTACACAATGGAGTACTACTCAGTGGAAAAAAAACAATGCTTATTTCTTAAGGTACTGGATTTCATTACAAGATTTGAAAAGAAGCTGATTTTTCAAGGCAACATTATGGAAGCAAAAACTAAAATTGCAGTCACATACCCTGTAATGATATGATGGCCAATGATGGCCAGCATATTCACTGGCTCTAGGAGGTTATACTGCCTAGGCATGTCTTGGTGTTTTAGTTTGTGTCATTGTACACTGTGATATTCACATGACAATGAAGCTACATTAATGGTACATTTCTTTTGAAAGTCGTCTTATATAACTGTATGGAAGAATGGTCTTATTCTAAAGGGTTAGTATATTTTTCCCTAAAAGTTGAAATTTGTTAGATTATTTTAAAGATTACACACAGTTGAAAATATCATGACATACATCATAAGTGCATATAATTTTGTTTGTTGACTAAAAGAAACCCTGGATATGTCACAGATATTTAATTGTCTAGCCATTAAGAGATTAATTGTCTGAAGAAATGATTCAATTTTGTTAAATTGTACATAAGTGGTGATTACCTTCATTATACTTTAAAAAACATCATTGTAATTTTAAGCATGAGAAATAAGTAAATGTGTGTTTAAATAACTTAGAAAGTGAACTGTAGTCATGAAAGAATAAGGTGACTATTTGGGAAGAAAACAGGACCAGTGGGAGGAGGGGGGGGAGAGAGGGTAATAGGGGAACAAATATGAGCAAGGTGTGTATTATGCACACATAAAAATACCATCTTGCAACCCATTATTTTGAGTAGTGATTATGGCGCTAATAAAAATTTAAAACTATATTGTTTGTTGTGGAAACAGCTCAATTGGCAAAGTGTCATGCCAACATAAGGACCTGAGTTCAATACCCAGTACCCATGATTGCAATCCCAGTGCTATAGAGGTGAAGTAAGCTACTCTGCTATTCCTGCTTGTGAGTTCCAGTCAGTGAGAGACCCTGTTTAAACACAAGATAGAAAGTATCCATGTAATGACACCTACACCTGAGGATGACCCATGGCCTCCATAGGCACACATATGCATCACATCACACACACACACACACACACACACACACACACACACACACACACACACACACAGGATTTAAAAAATGAATTGTTGAGGTATGTATTTCTTCCAGATACACATGATTATTTAATATTTATAAACACATATATCTCCTTTCCTTTGACATATTACAGTTTGAAATACTATCTTCAGGACAAAATTTCTTAAAAATAGGTCAGTTGAGTTGAATTTTTTCCTCAAGGTTTTATCTCAAGTTTTTCTTATTAAAATGTCAAGGACATAAAAGTCACCTTGGCAAATTTACCTATAGAGATCTTTCTTTCTAACCCAAGTGTAAATAGTCATCTCATTTTCTTTAAAGATTGTTAGTTCTGTGATTGACAGGGAAGGCAGGTCAGCTGTCTGCTGAGAAGTCAGCCTTTTTAGAATCTCTGGGGGATCAGCACTGTAATAAACCTGTCCATCCCTCCTTGGAAACCAACTGTTCCCTGTCATGGCGTGTTTACACTGTGTTGTATCGGCACTGTTATTTTGCGTGTAGTTTGTTGTGAGACTAGCTGGGAGGGTGCTGCACATTGCTTGCAGGTTAAATGACACCTGTTGTGCTATTCAGAAATCACCGTAGAACGTGTGCAAACTTCTTAAAATCAGGATTGCGATTTTATCTTGGTCTAAAACGTAAAACTTAGAGATCCATTTTCTGTTGTGCTAGCTGTTCATAATGTGAGAACCCCAAGTCAGAGTCTGCTCTCTTCTGCATTTGAAACAGATTATCTTGTTCTTTTTTCATTTGTTGTCTAATGACTGGAAAATATAAAGATGTATCGGTTCATAAGCAACACATCCAGGAAAAACATGGAGTGAGAAGAGTTTCAGAGGTCAATGACTCAATAGTTGGGTGCTTTCCAAATGGCTTCCATCGGTGCCATCCCACACCATGGCTTAACCTCCCCAGTGAAGAGCATACTGCATGAAAGGCATGGAATAGGAGTTTTTGCCTTTATATAGGAACTTAGTGAATGTCTATCATGTGGACAGGTAGAAAGGAAGTTCAAAGACATAGAGGCAGTCCCTGTCCTGAGCCTGTGTACAGAGGTCATGAGGCAGAGGCTCCATTTCCTGTCCCATGCATTGGTGGATATGTTTAGGGGTCTACAATCCCAGCTCTCCATGAGGTTGTTCGATTGCAAGTTGTAGACTAATTTGGGCTATATAGGGAAACCTTGTCTCAAAACAAACAAAAACCAATCAAGCCAAACAACCAATCATGCAAACAATAACAACAAATAGAAATACAATACCACAGGAAAGTATCAAGAATGGATTAAAAAAAATTATTCAGGCATGGAAGACTGTGAGTTTAAAGAAGAAGGAACACTATTCTGCACTAGGGTGGGATCAAGTTCAAGAGCCCCAAAGAGATCAAACGCATCTCAATAGGAACTGAAAATGAAAGAAACTTTGAGACGTGGAAATTATTATGAAATAAATTGGCTCCTTGAGTCGATCTGGAGAATTTATGTAGCAAAATGTGGAAGAGAGGCTTAGATAGATAAATTCAGAGTGGATTATAGAAGCTTTGCCACAGTGCACACAGATAATAGCATTGTATTTATACTATGCCACTATACATACTTTTCAAAAATAAAATATAGTCATATCACTTCCCTCCATTCCCTTTTCTTCTTATAATCGTTCTCTCCACTCCCTCAAATTCCTGGTCTCTTCTTTTTAAATTATGATTGTTATACACACACACACACACACACACACACACACTCTCTACTAAGTCTGCTCAGTGTTGCTTGCATGAACATGATTTCAGGGCTGACCACAGGGGCTTCTCCCTGAGGGAAGACTTCTATTCTTAACATCCCTTAGATGCCTGTCATTCTTTGCTAAGGGGTGCGGGCCCCCACGATTTCCTCCTCCTGTGTTAGTGTGTCTGCTGATATTGTCATTGTTCAGGTCTTTAGGCAGCCTTATTGTTGAGGTTTAATAACATTCCTTTAAAATCTAAATAATACGCTTTAATTGTGTACTTGGTCAAGAGTCTGAAAGAGCTGTTGATCTGATGTTAGGGGTTATTTCCCCAGGGTAAGAATTCCAAACCTTTAAAATGAAGTACTTTGTTGGGTCTGCTAGAGATGGAGTTAAGAAATAAAGCATGCTTCGTAGTGACTATTGGTTTTTATGCATTTTTTTTAATTCGTGTTTTTTTTTTTTTCTTCCACAGGTGCTTGTCTCTATCAGGGTTCCTTGCTTGCGGTAGGTCATTCTTAATCTATTTTTTTTTTTTGTTTTTTGGATGTAATATGCTTAACTGAGATGACTGAGTGAGTGAGGTGATTGTGTCATTGTAAAATATATTTATTTTTTCTTCATGGGTTGCAGATTACTTCTCATCCAGGTACCATCAGACTCAATTACTTAATAACCTTTTGAGAGTGAATTAGTTCCATTTGGATACTCAGGTATCCAATGAGAAGTTCACCGCCCCCATTTGCATTCGGTGGCTGTCCTTTGTGTTCTTTCAGTCAGAGATAATTGGATCGCATCCTCTTGTCACATACAAACTAGGGCACAATTTGTTTATATTCCTGTTACATTTGTTTCCTGCTTTGATCCTTTCTTTAAAAAAAAATGCTATTACTAAACCCAGTACAACAGAAGAGATTCTTGATTATTTCTCTCAATGATAAGCTGAAGTTTTTGGTAAACAACAAACAAATTAGCATTTTTATCTCTGACCCTTCGCCACACCGGGTAGGCAGAATTGATTTTGAATTGAATGTGAGAATGACTTGGGGGAAAAGCTGATGCATGTCTCCTGTGTTCCTTTTCATTAATAATGTACTGTGGTGCATAACAGTGTGTTAAAGCCTTATTGAAAAGACTGTCTACACTCCATCAACTCTAATAAATGGTATGACAAGTCATTCTTCACTTTCTTAGTTTGGGTTTAATACATGCTGCAATAAAGCAGACTATGAGGATTGGAGGGATGTGCTCATTCCATCCCAGCCTCCTATTGATACATGGTGCGATTTTAGTTCGTTATCTTGTATTATCCTTGTGCTGAAATAGATGAGGAATAGCTGAAGTCTCCAGGAGTCTAGATAACTATAGATATTTGAAGTAATATTTTCCAATCTAGTCTTTACATGCTATAGTTGAGGATATATATATATATATATATATATATATATATATTTCCTTCTTGATATTTTTCCATTAAAGAACTGGAAAAAAGCTATTTTTTTTCCTTTCTCATTCTATGCCCTAAAAGCAGAATTTTCCTTCTTTTTATTCCTTAATACATTTTAGAACTCATTCTGAAATCAAAGTCTGTCATTAGTTTTGGGGAATTATGGTATGGAGTGTAGACAAGTCAGTAAACTATATTAATACAAGGAAGCTGTTTACTGTGTAGAGTGCTTCATACTTCTTCAATATATTTTCATAGCTATTGATTTGTTTGATACTGAGGCCAGGGTAGTAGGCAGGCTGTGCATATTCTCCCTACCACCCCCATTCAGGGTCTTATTCTGGGGCCTAGGGTAGCATTGAACTCATGATCTTGAATGCTAGGAGTGGTCCACCAAGCCAGAAGCCCTCCTTTTTAAATGGAGACTTGAAGAAGAGTGACAGAGATGAAGAGATTGGCTAGAGGTCTTTGGCCAATGAGGGGTAGGCGACATTAATCAGTTTGTCCTCTTTCTGTTTTTTACCTCTGTCTGAATATGTGTCTAGGCCATTGCCCACACTCAGCTGTGCTGAGTGTACTTAAATTAAAAAAAAAAAAAAACATCAGATAATTAAAGGGGTCACTTCTAACCAGTTTGAAACAACACAACTTGTATTGAATGGATAACCTTGATGCCCTCTGTCCATGCCCTGCTGCTGCTCATGACTAGTAGGGTGTGCTTCCTGTACTAACTCACTTATGAGCACCCTCCAGATGTCATCTTTGCTACCAAGACTCCACTATTTTTGTTCCTTACCCTTCTCTAGCCCAAAGTACTTTAGCATTTAGTATTGTATTTATGTAATTCAGTCAGAGAGATGGTACATTAATTACCACAACAAAGACTATTATTGAACATTTACTTAGTGACAACACTGGGCCTGCTGGTCTAGGTCCTGGAGAACATCAATGAACAGATGAAAATCTCTGTCATCTTGAAGTTCAAATTGTATGTCAGGTATGCTCTCAAGAAATAGAACAAATATCAAAAATAAGGAAGCGTAGGATGGGAAGATGGAA
Source organism: Cricetulus griseus (assembly GCF_003668045.3). NCBI lineage: Eukaryota > Metazoa > Chordata > Mammalia > Rodentia > Cricetidae > Cricetulus > Cricetulus griseus. The sequence goes on from NW_023276807.1 coordinate 158,724,603, forward strand.
AAGACTCAGTTGGGGTCCATTACTTTAAATAGAATGAAGAAGTGATCCTAGAACCAAGACCTGGAGGAGGCTCTTCTAAGAGTGGAGTCCACAGCCATGTAGGAAAAGAACATTTTAGAGGGGTAAAGATGAATGTAAAGTGTGGGTCAGAATTCCCCTGGTTATTTGTCAGGTGCCTGGAGGCCAAAGAGCTGATGCAGACATCCGAGGCAGAAAGGGACTGGAGAGGAACCCAGAAGGGTGGGCAGGGGACAGAGTGTCCAGCCTTGGCCTGGATTTTGCTTCCTTCCTGTAAGGTGGGTGAACCATTAGAAGTGCAAGGGAAGAGAAATGACAAAGCCTGACTTATCGCTTAATTAAATTGCTGGAATAGGAATGTAAAAGGAAATAGCACTCTTGTTTCTAGGGAAACAATGTTGAATACTTTAAAAAGACTGCAGAGGTGAGTCACCAAAAACTGCTGTCAAATCAAGTGTGGGAGAAGAGGCACAAAAGACCGGGGGGAAGCTGGAAATCTAGAGGTTCTGTAGTTTGATTTATGTGTAACCACCCTTTGTTTTAACGATATTAAAATTGACAGTAGATTTTGAGGTGTACCCCAGAAGTTGACTATTTTCCTGGAGTGTACTAGGCCCTGGATTTGATCTCTAACATCATGGGGAAAAGAAAAAAAGAATGGAAAGGAGGAAGAGGAGAATGGGGATGGAGGAGAGATGGCAGATAATCTATTGCGATAATTAGTTAATTACATACTTTGTCATGAGTCCCTCATCACATGGCCTAATGAAGACAGACATGACTCTTCTGTCAATGAAATTGTAGAACGAATATACATGAATATATTTTGAATTTCAAGAGTCCAGGAGCAGTACTCCAGTCTAGCAGTGTAGTATACTATTCTAGGAATTCCTAATTAAGCAGTTCTTCGCCTCTTTGGGTGAGAAGACTTGTCTTGTCAAGCACATCCCTCCCTAGAGCTAGCCCTGCATCTGGTGGCTCAGTGTCGTCTCAGAATGCTACCCACATGCTCATTATTTTAGAGCTAGAAATGACGTCAAAGTCCTGGTTGTCTGAGGTTCCTGTTTCATGACTGAGGAAAGTTGGGCAGCAATGTGAAGTCCTTGGGGCTCATTCACTTCTCTAGTGGGCAACCAGGAGGAGGCCTGGTCAGCTTAAAAAGGGCAAGTGTCAACTTTATGCAAAAGACTTCCATAAAACAGAGTTGGAGAGGTGACTCAGTGGTTAAGAACATGGACTGCTCTTCCAGAGGACCTGGGTTTGATTCCTGGTAACCACATGATGGCTCACAACTGTTTGTAACTTCAGGGGATCCAATGCCCTTTTCTGGCCTCTGCAGGAACTGTACACATGTGATACATAGACTACATGCAGGCAACACACACACACACACACACACACACACACACACACACACACGAAATAAATAAAGTTTTAAAAAAGAATTCAATAAAACATCAAGTATTTGGCAACATGGATTTTAGGCAGCTTTTAGCTGCCAGCGGTTCCCCTCCCTGTCTGTGTGTTGTGAAGTCACCTTTCACCGATATCCCTCTTTTGCTCTCCTCACTGCTTAGGAGGTTGCCAAAGAGCAGAACATTCATGGCCCTGGTGTGGAACAGTGACCTGGTTTAGATCTTCTTCCTCTGCTGCACATTGGCTCTGTGACCTTGGGCACATAATGGAACCTGCTTGGCTAGGAACTCTGTTGCCTACTGTGTGGAACAGGGACAAATGAGGCCCTTCCTGAAGCATTTTTAATGGGATAAAGAAGGCAGTGTGTGTGTTGTGTGTGTGTATGTGTGTGTGTGTGTGTGTGTGTGTGTGTGTGTGTGTGTGTGTATGTGGTATGTGTGTGTGTGTGTGTGTATGTGGTGTGTGTGCATGTAGTATGTGTGTATGTGGTGTGTGTGTGTGTGTGTGTGTATGTGTGTGTGTGTGTATGTGGTGTGTGTGTGTATGTGTGTGTGTGTGTGTGTGTGTGTATGTGTGTGTGTGTGTGTATGTGGTGTGTGTGTGTATGTGGTGTGTGTGTGTGTGGTGTGTGTGTATGTGGTGTGTGTGTGTGTATGTGGTGTGTGTGTGTGTGTGGTGTGTGTGTATGTGGTGTGTGTATGTTTTGTGGCTGTGTGTGGGTGTGTGGCATGTGTATGTGGGTGTGCCATCACAATGCCCAGGACCTGCTTTTTTTGCCATTACAAAATTCCCCCTTCCTAACAAAGCAGAAAAGGGCAAAGGATGATGAGTGAGCATTTACTGGTATTTCAAAACTTCTAGCAACTCAAGAAATATGTCTTGGTTTTGTAGCTAAGGAAGCTGAGGTTCCGAAAGTACACATCATTTGTCCTGAGTCTCACAGCCTGTAAGTGCCAAAGGAAGAGGGGTCAAACCTGGTTCTGACTCTAAACCACCTCATCTGGCATTCTATTTCTCATAGCCAGGCTTGCCTCTGAGCAGGACTAGCTTATTCACCTTCAGTCCTGTCTGCCCAGCCCCCTCCCTGTGGCACCTGCCATGCAGTTGTCTCTGCCAGTCCTCATCCCTGACATGCTGGAGAAGCCAGCTGTCCCTGGCTAACCTCCCCCATTTGACCAAAGCTGTCCTGTGCTAACGCATGTGCACTGACTGTGTGACATGATGCTAAAGGCATCCAGAGACCCATTACATCTTAATAGGACTGTACTATTCACAGGTATCATGTGTATGTGTGTATCCACTCAACCTGTGTGTGTTCAACCTCTGGGAACCACACAGCCTTGCAGTGGCATTCCAGGATGACTTAGTCCTGAGTACATGGAAGGCAACTCTCGGTTGTGTTCTGACTTCAGCTGTCCCCTTTGTTTCACTCTGCCTTCCCTATTTTTATATTCTTTCATTTGTCAAGTCAGAGATTGCCAGAAGGGAGAAGAAGGAATACCAAAAGAAACACCGAATAATCTATTTTGTGGTCCTTTTTATGCTCCACCAAACTCATACATTTTAAGACCCACAGACTTCCACCAAGGTCAGCCCCATGTAGGAAAGAGAGAGTTTCTTAGCTCAGAGTCCATTAGAGGGAAGCAACTATGACACCTCACCACTGCATGCGGAACTTCCTGTTTCAGTTTTCATGCATCTTTACCTTCTGCCCTTTCTCTAGCAAACCGAATGCAAAGAATTTAACTGTCCCGTAGTTTGCGCCGCTGCATTTGAACTCCTCTCCTTTGTCAATTCTTCTGGGGATGAGTGGTCTGATGGCCAACTCAGTCATTTTTCACTCTGTAAAGTGCATCTGTATTCATCACAGAGTTGCTGGCAAGGTTAAAGGAGATTAACATGACCACCTAGCCCAGAAAAGCTTGGGGTGATTGTACATCCAGCCATAGCCCTAAAATGGTTCTGATTTGTAGAAGTGAACAAAACTACTATTTTTCTCCAGAGATGTGCCAAATGTTGAGATCCTTTTCAGGTAGCAACTGCTGACAAATTGTATCATGAATCATCAACTTTTGACAAATTTGAAAAAAAGATATCAAGGACAATAAAAACATGGCATGTGTGCTATGTATAATATAATACAATAGAAAGAACTGAGTTTTGGAGTTTGAACCTTGGGACTATAACATAGATGCTGCAAGGCCTGAGATATGACACTCATCTGTTGTGCCTCAGCTTTGCCATCTGTAAGGGGTGAGCCTCCTCATAGGTTAAATGGAAGATTAACTGAGTGAGTGCTTGTAGTAGAACCTCGGAATGACCAGACAAGAGCAGCCGTTCACACCATGCAGATGACAACAGGATACTAGAGTGGACAAGACTAAGTGATGGAGGCCAGTGGTTCTTGGTTCAGGTCCTCATGCTAGAGGAACAGCTCTGATACATGGAGTGAGTCATTGGGATGAAACCAAGCCTCAGGTTCTAAATTTGTGGAGAGTTAGAGAGACTCACTCCAAGGTAATGCAGTGTTAAACTGATGGGAGTGTCCTTGGCTAAGCCGCCACCAAAGAACCTCAAAGCCACATGTGGTTCCTTAATGGACTTACCAGGTGGCTAGTGAACCCTAGGAACTGAGATATAAGTTTTGATTAATTTTTTTTTGAGACAGGGCATCTCTGTGTAGCCTTGGCTGTTTTGGAACTTGCTTTGTAGACCAGGCTGGCCCTGAACTCACAGAAGTCCATCTACCTCTGCCTCCCAAGTGCTGGGATTAAAGGAGATTAACATCACCACCCATCAAGTTTTGATTAATTTTAATAAAAGGTTTATTTAAAGGTTTATTATACTCTTACTTGTTATCTATTTGGTGTGTATGTGTGTATACACACATATGTGCATGTATGTGTTCTGGAGCACATAACACAGCATGCATGTAGAAGTCAGAGGCCAACAAATACCTCCTATGTAGGGTTTTGCAGTCTTTTTAGATGTACTCTGAAACATGACTTTCTTTTATTGGAACTGTAGCAGGAAAGGTGACCCTGTAGGCTTGCAGTCCCTATATCTCATTTGGGTTGGTATTCATCAGCATGGAGAAGAGAAATGAAGAAAGCTCCAGAACTTCCCCTCGTAAGTGCTCTAAGTCCCTCTAGCCAGAGGAATCTTGCTTAGTAGCTGCAGTTAAGATATCCCAGGCTTTGCAACTTGAGGGTGAATATGTGGCTTTCTAGGAATTTATTCAGAAGGGGAAGCAATTTAGCCATTCCTCAGTTCCTTAATTTCCTGTAACTATGTTAGGTAATTTCCCAATATCTTTCTCCTCCTGGGTATTATAAGATTTTTTTTTTTTTTTTGGTCAACTTTACACACGTTGAGGTCATCTGGGAAGAGAAACCTCATTGGAAAAAATGCCTCCATCAGGTTGGCCTGTGGACAAGCCTGTGGGCATTTTTTTGGCTAACAACTGATGTGGGCAGACCAAGACTACTGTGGGCAGTTATGTCCCTCCCTGGGCAGATGGTCTTGGGTTGTATCAAAAACCAAGCAGAGTAAGCCCTGGGGAACAAAGCAGGAAGCACTTCCTCTGTAGTCTTTGCTTTGGTTTTTACCTCCAGATTTCTGCCTTCTTTGGGTTCCTGCCTTGGCTTTCCCCAATGATGGACTGCACTCAGGACAAATGAACCCTTTCCTTCCCAAATTGCATTTGGCCATGGTGTTTATCACAGCAATAGAAAGCAAACTAACACACTCTTCCCCATTTATTTATTTAGTTTTTAATACAGAGCAATATGCTCTGAAGTGGGGAGGCCAGTCTTTATTAAGATGCATCTATTTTATGATAAAAATTTAGTTCCTCTGTAATGCTGCATCACTGTGCTGGGTCCCGGCATACATGTAATGATCTGTTAGCTTCCTGATTCTAGCTGGAGGTAATCAAGTTGAGACTTCAGGACTGAGTAGTGGGGCTCTTTTAACGGATTTCCAATGGCTCCTCCGATCTGGGTTCTCATTGTGTAGACTGAAGGTTAGAGCTGTGTATTTCCTACAAAGGAAACTCCTTGAGAGGGTGAGAAAGCACCCAACTTAAGTGTGCAATATCTATCATCTGTCTGTCTGTCTGTCTGTCTATCTATCTTCTATGTATCTATGTATCATCTATCTATTAATCATCTATCTATTCCATCTATTACCTATCTATCTATCTATCTATCTATCTATCTATCTATCTATCTATCTATCTATCTATCTATCTATCCAGGTTCTCACTATGTAGTCCCTGGTGGCCTGGAACTCACAAAGATTCTCCTGCCTTTTCCTAAGTGTTGGGATTAGAGGCATGCACCACCATGCTAGGGAGTATGCAATTCTTTTAAGATAACGTAGCCTTGAGAGCCAGGTGTTGAGGAGTGGCCAGTAAGAGCTGCAGATGACGCTCTGTCCTCATGGGGCTTTGCACATTGTACATCTTCATCAGAGGCACTAGTTTCTTATTTGGGAATTGATGTTTTCTTAGAATAATTGTGTGTGTGAGGAATAATACAAGGAATTCTGTACTTTTATTGACGAATAATCCATATGCATTTTCATCCTTATTCATATTCTTGTTGGAGGAACAGATGTTTTAAATTAACAAACACATTTCTCTTTTTTTTTCTTTTTCTTTTTATTTGAATTACAAACAAGATTGAATTACATGACGATCCCAGTTCCTTTCTCACTCCCTTCCTCCCCACATTTCTTATGCTTTGTTTGGAATGTAGAAGACGAGACTGAGTTTGGCAGCCATATTTATTTGCTCCAACTGTGTTATGTGTGATCATACATCTCAATTTTCTGGTTAGTCCATACATGCCCACCACCCATTTTATTTATTTTTCAATGTTTGTGCCATTTTCCCTCAAAATTGTAGTCTAGTAGTTTGTTTTATTTCTTCTACATTTATATGCATAACTATAAAATATTTACATATGCATGTTTATTTTATACATAGTACATTTATGTATGCTTATGTATATATGTAGATAGTCCCTAGAAGAGAACTGCCACTCATTTGTGACAACTTATACTATTTTATTATATTTTATTTACTCTTTCCAGTCTTTTGCTTACTAAGGGAAAGATAATATGTAAATATCAAGTGACAGTTGAGTTTAGCAAGCAAGCTTATATTTTCTTGGGATTTGAATTGCAAATGTCTAGAGAAAAGTTGGCTTGAAATTTTTGAATGAATAGAGTTTTTATTTTCTGTGACAGGAGGGATATTTTTATATGAAATTGGCACAAAATAACTTTGAAAAAAATCATTGAGCAGTTCCATGTAAAGTGAGTGCATAGCTGGTGCCCCAGCTATGTTCTTTCAGCAATGAGCCTTTGGGCTTCTGGTGTTCCTAACTGGCATGAAGGAAGAAGGGAAAGGCTTATTGTTAGTATCCAAGAGACCTTTGAGTTTGGGCCATGGCCTGTGAGTGCTTCCCCAACAGCTTTTGAGATTGGTGATTGAGTGAGTTTAATGCCATTCCTTTCTTCCAAAGGGAAATGGAATGGGCAGGAAAGGGTTATGGAAGAGCAGATTTCATTGTTCTTTGTTACGCTCTTCACATGGTTTTGCACACAGAGAGCAAGAGAGAATTATTAACAGAAATATTAATATTCTTTGGTATACTTCCAGGGTTGACTCCCTGGGGGGTGGGAGGATGGAAATCTTTGCCTAAAGGATAAAAAAAATCAGGTCTAGAAGGAACTTGAAGTAAGTGCTAAGCAGGAACTCATACCCACGCTTACTGGGGGTATGAACAGTAGTGGGATCATGCCAGAGTCCAAAGGCATTAATCAACTTCCTTGTGGTGGACTTCGTGACTGGATCTATGAAGACTATACCACATGAATTAAGCTGTTATGATATGTAGTAGCAGACCCTGAGCCACTACCCAACAGCACCTTTCTCTTTCTTCTGATTACACACTCTGTTTTTTCTTCCTTTTTTTTTTAAATCAAGCCCTTCACTCCTTTGCTTGTATATATCCTAGTTGTCAACTAAACAAGATCATTCTAGTCCCTTGCCAGGGATTAGTTTAAGACCCTGTGTATGAATCTGACTTACTTGTGGCCAATGAGATGTGTAAAGAGGTCAGTCAAGAAAGACTGTTGGGTGTTGGAAAAGAGGCCCTGTATGTATTAGCTTCCCCCTTCCTTAGGTCTGAACAAATTGAGAAATAAAGTAAAGAGTAAATACAAAAGTCAAAGTATTACCCTAAAGGCTTGGGGCAGTAGTAGAGGCCTTGCCTAGCATGAGCAAATCCCTGGGTTTGAATAAACTGCTAATAAACATTGCCCTTTATTTTTAATTAATACTTCTAAGTTGGAGGATAAAGCTTTAGTTCTCCTAGCCAGACAAAGACATTCATAAGAGAGCTCTGATGGGCATTTTCCCTTGTAGAAGGGCTGAATAGACAAGAATCACTGTTTGGAGAAGCAAGAGAAAGATTTTTGTTGATAGATTTCCTCCCTGGGACAGGAAGGAGGACAGAATTGCTGAACACATCAAGTTGTTTTTTGAATTCACCTCTTAGGTAAGTCCTGTTATCGTCCTCTGAAAGGCCAGGAGCTATGTGTTCATCCTCTGTGGGGGAAAAGAAGACTTCTAAATATTACTAATGGGAAGTTTTGAAGGTTAAATTTTGAATGTTGTCACATGAAGACATGATCTCTGGAGCTGATGCATCCATTTTCTAACTTAGCTAACACCCAAATATTGGAAGAGAAATGTGGTAGAGATTGGTTCTTCCAAGAGTTTGGCTATTAATCTGAAGATTTAACTAGTATAGGGACAGACTTTCCTCAGGAATTCTTGTATGGATGGATAAATTCTCTCATTGTTTAAACCAATACAAATTGACTTTCCTGTTTCTTCAGTGTTTGAACCAATATCCTGTAATCAAACAGTGAATGTAGTCTACAGTGATTTGGAGTAAGTATCAGTAAATAAAAATATAGCATCATGTTTAAGGTGGGGGGTGTCAGTATTTCTCTACTCTTTGACCTTGGCCCTTTGACCTAGGACCTATATTATAGAGCTGTTGCAAAGATAAATAAGATAATACGTGAAAGTACCTGGGATATAATCAGTACATGCTATATCCTAAAAATACTTTTCTTCAGGAGAAAACCACTTTTGATGTTGGTCTTGAAATGTGGGTCAGTGTTGGCTTGGAAGAGGTGAGGGGGACTCTTAAGACAGAGGATCAGTGTGAATACACACCTAAGTGGCAAAGGGATCCTAGTTTAATTGAAGTGTGAGAAGCCATGGATAAAACACCGAGAAGGAGTTTTTAAACTCCAGCTCACATAGGCTTGGAATAAGGCATTTGAAGTAGAATTATGAATTCAGACTCCATCTGACAAACTGATAAGATAGTGCACCAACCCTCTGCTGTGTTCATTCTCAACTCATTTCCACCTGTGTCCAGATGTTGCTCTGTAGAGCTTTGGAGCAGGTGTAGATGGCTCTGTGTAACTAATCAGCACCTTGTAGGAGTGAGGTCGATTCGCAGGCATTTTCTCACATTGGTCAGTACTAAGGCCACTGTCAGTGCATCAAAAGTAGGTTCCCCTGGTTTCAGGAGGTACTCCCCGTTAATGGGCCCTGATGCCCTCTGTAGTTTTACTGTCTATCATGATGTCCTTTTATGAAGGGGTCTTATAACCTTTCTCATTCTTTTTTAATCTAGTCTCATTTCTCATTTCTTTTTCATAATTGGCAAAGATTAAATTATGTTCTGGACAGTATTAAGATAAAGTACATGCTGTTGCATTCAAATTTCTTTTGAAATTAGACTGCTGATTCCGTTATATAGACTACCCTGGGGACTGAGGAGTGTGGCTTTTCTTTCATGCTGGACAGTCCAACTAAGTATGCAATGGTTGCTTCTAGAATTTTCTCAGATTTTCCAATTCCTACATTGAAAATGTATTTTTTTTTTAGATGAAAGATCAAGTATCATCAGAAGCTTTAAGGAGAGTAGGACCACTTGAAAAAAACGTGTCCTGCTGGAAAAGATTCTTAATAGCCTGGGGACCTGGGAGAACTTCAAGGAAGATTTCCTGGGCAGAGACAACTCAAGTGCATATGAAAAGGAGGGAAGCATATTAAATGGCCATTTTGGCAGCCACTTTAAAAGAATCAAACAAGCTATTGGAGAAAAGACGTCTTTTTATAGTTCTTACTCGGGTTCATTAATGATTCCGGAGAAAAACCTTCAGTTAGGACATAAATATAAACTATAAGGAAAGAAGTAATATAAGTACCTAAGTGTGGATATTCCTAAGAGATGCTTTCATACAAGTGTACTGGAGTCAGAATATGGGAGCTGTCATTAAGATTAGGATTTTCTTTTGTATTGTTAGTATATCACTGTTAAAGAGAATAAAACCAGATAGCTAATAATGATTTTGTTTGTTGTTAGCAGGGACAAGCTTTGAACTTCTTATGTAGTTGAGGGGGACCTTGGCCTCTGATCCTGCTGCCCCCACCTCCCAAGTGCTGAATCTATAGGCTTACACCATCGTCTTCATTTTTTTCTGTGTGCTTCAGATAGAACTCAGAGAAACACTTGACCAATTGAGCCACATTCCTAGCCTTAACAGTAGTTAAGTTTAGAAACTAAACCCCAGAGGCTGGGGAGATGCTCAGTGGATAAGAGCTCTTGCAGAGGATCCAAGTTCAGTTCCCAGCGTCCACGTTGAGCAACTCACAGCCACCTGTAATTCCAGAGGCTCCTGCATTCACATGGTATACACGAAAGCATTACACATGAGTGAAAAAAACAATTTTTATAAAAGACCCAAACCACAAAATCCAGAGTGCCAATTTTGAGGACTGAAGGTTTCTTGGCTGTTTTTGCTTTCTTTATTATATTAAAGTAACAAAGGCTTTTCCTAAAGGAATGCAAAGTACACTGAAGAAAAGGAAAACTCCATTAATCTCAGTAATTTCACAAGCAGAAGTAATTGCCATTGAATATTAGATGACAACATTTTAGAACCTTTTCTGTGAATGTGTGTGCTTTGTGTACTAAACAAAAAAATACAGATTGCAGCCGGACGGTGGTGGCGCATGCCTTTAATCCCAGCACTCGGGAGGCAGAGGCAGGCAGATCTCTGTGAGTTTAGACCAGCTGGTCTACAAGAGCTAGTTCCAGGACAGCCTCCACAGAGAAACCCTGTCTCGAAAAACCAGAAAAAAAAAAAAAAAAAAAGGATCGCAATACATGTACCTTTCCTGCTTGCTTTTAGATTTAATGTGGTATAATAGATTTTTTCAGACTTGTCTCTTTTTCTAATTCCTGTCTATTGGTACTGTGATCTTTCATTGATAGACTGTAAGATGCTCAACCAGTTCCCACTGACTGGTATCATAGTAACCCATTAATTTAGGATTGGAAGTAACATCATGAAAAAGGCTCTTAATGCTTCCTAATTATTGTTTGAGTCTGCATTCCTTAGGGGTATGACATTTGAGGCACATGGTATATGTTTTTGAAAAGCACATCTGTGTACACATTTAATACATAATTATCAACTTGCCCTTCAGGAAGCCCTGCTGATTCACCTTGATTTCTGTGTCTCTCATTGTAATGATAAAACTAACACTCCGTCTTAGAATGGTTGACTTTAAAGGAGGATGGAACAGAAGGTGGTATTGACAAATTGGATAACATTTAAAAGTATCTGATAGTACAAAACTAAATAAGACCAAGAAAGTACAGGTTTTTGAAGGATGTAGTCTCACAAAGAATCACATAGTACTTAGAAGTCATGCAACTGTTTAAGGACATCAATCTTTAGAAACTAAACTGAGAATGGAGAATTCACATCAGTGAAAATGCAAGTAACAAAGGGCCAAGCTTGGTGGCACATGCCTAGAATCCCAGTACTCAGGAGACTAAGGCAGGAAGATGGCGAGTTCTCGGCCAACCTGGGAACAGAGTACATCTTGTGAAAATGGGTCACTGTTGTTGTTAATGATTAAATTAGTGCTAAACCCACAATGAGATGTTACCGACCACCTATTAGAGAGAATAATCCAGTCATCAAACTCAGTTTGGCTGAGACTCCTAAGAATTTTCTCTAAGGAATTAACAAAAGGTATGTGTATACAAGGTCTTCCTAGCTGGGTGGTGGTGGTGCATGCCTTTTTCCCAGCACTAGGGAATCAGAGGCAGGTGGATCTCTGAGTTCGAGACCAGCCTGGTCTACAAAGCGAGTTCCAGGACGGGTTCCAAAGCTACACAGAGAAACTCTGTCTTGAAAAAACAAAACAAAACAAACAAATAAACAAACATAAAGAAGTTCTTTCTGGTATTATTTATATTATAAAGTAAGGAGTATCCAAGAAGAAGAGTGGTTAATAAATCATAAATTAGCTTGACACAGGACATTATATAGTTGTTAAAATAATAAATGTAAAGAACATGTGGTCATCCAGACATATTTATGTTAAAGAAGAGTGCTGGGTTCACATTGTGAGATTAAACATTTTGAAAAATACAAGTCTTTACATGATTTGAGCTTGCCGAGAGGGAAACAAGATTGGTTGGTCCACAGGACAAAGAAAGCTTGCAAATAGGGAAAACAGCCAGTGAGGAGAGGAGATGAGGAGATAATGGATGGAGAATGTCAAGAAAGGGACAATATGTGTGTGAAGGGGTCAAACCCCTAGGTCTGTAGAACACATAGGCAAGGGGCTGTCTTCAAAGGAGTGAAGCAAGAGAAAGGATATGAAAATTAAATCACTAGGATTCTTAGCATAAGTAATATACACTCAACCCAAAGACTGTGGTCCATTTCTCCCTTAGCCTGGAGTCTGAGGATATGAGTTAATGGCAGACATCGCTGTTTCTGTGTATTTATATGGTGTCATTAGGACCTCCATGTGCTGGCTCTGATGACTGTATGCTTTATTCTGGATTGGCATCATTTCTAGACATGCTTTTCATGACATGTTTGTTTTACATAGTTTAAGTAGTTTATATTTCTAAGTAAGAGAGGGCTCTTTTAGAGGGATGGCATCAACAGAAACAGCTCCAGGGAAAGTCCTAGTTGCTGTGGTTCCAGTCAAGGATCTCATTCCAACTATAATGGTACCCTGTGGCAAAGAAGAAACCATGTGACTGATCCATCACCAAGTGGAAGAAGGGAGCTCTGCAAATGAAAGCAGGCTGGCCAAAGAGACAGGAGCAGATGTTCTCTTCAAGGGTAAATAGACATTTGGAAGCCACTTGGCTTGTTTACTGAGTCTTAAGTGAAATCTGCCATCTGTCTGATTAGCCTAGTCCCTGCTGGTGGAGCCACTAGGACCTGGTCTCCTGTCTTCCCTCATTGGCTGGTAGCTGGGACTTGACCTTTTGACTTTGGACTTTAGACCCTTCCATTGAATGGCTCAACCAGGTTGTGACCAAGGACATCTGTTCCTTTTGGTGCACTGGGTCATAATTCAGATGTTCCCCACTTCAGCTCTACCCCTAGACTAGTTAGTGTCCATGTACCCTTGCTTTCATCTGAAAACCAGAAAGACATTAGTTGAATACAATTCACTCTACAATAATTCTTCACTTGTCTGAAAAAAAGGAAGGTCTGGGGCTATTGATGTCTTCTTTGGTGGGGCAGTGAAGTAAATGGGCAGGCAGTAGGTGAGATGTTAATGTGTTTTGAAATGGAATGCTTTATTGTTTTTGTGATATGCTTGTGTGGAACATTTCCCAGGTATAATTCTTTGTTTTGTTTATTTTCCTTTGATAAATGAGAAAGGGAAGGAGTCTATAATGGAGTCTGAAAACATATTGACTAGAAAGGTAAGTTCAAGTGGTGGGCTAGGCATTGCTTCTGTCCTCTGAAATGAATGGATGTCTTGATATAGTTTCCATGGCAAAACCTTGCCCCATGGTGAGGGCTGAGAAGAGTAGGTTAAACCCCTACACTTGGTGTGTAGGAGCTATGGATTGTTAGCTGAAGGAGCTCTCGTGAGTTCTGACATTGCCCCAGTTACAGCCCTGCCTCTTCACCTTGGTTCTCCAAAGTGTGTGAAAGTCCCTCTTTCTCCATTGTTAATGAATACCCCGAAGTGCTTGTAAACTTCCCTCTCACAACTGCACAGAAAGTCTTGTTTGGGACATGTAATTTACTTGTTTCTCTTTATTGAGAATTCTTTTAAGAGCAAGAAAAACCAGGCCTGAGTTTCTTTGGCTTTAGCGTATAGGATGTCAGCATCTCCGAGTTGAGTTGAAAGTAAGTAGCCTGTGATGGTTTGTTTTTGACACGTTCTAGAACTACCTGGAGCAACAGTCTCAATGAGTAATAGTCTGGAGTGTGCTGGGCTGTGGGTGTGCCTGTGAGTGATACTCTAAACAGAGTTGTGGTGGGAAGACCCACTACTGTGTGGGAACCACCAAGTTATGGACTAGACTGGATGAAAAGGGGAGAGCTCACTGAACACAGGCAAGCTTGTGTGCACCCCTTCTTTCTCTGCTCATGGCTATAGCAGCTTCAAGTTCCCTGCAGTGATGGTCTGGAACCTAGAAATGAGTGCTGGAATTAACCCTTTCCTGATCAAGTTTTTATCAGGGTATTTTATCACAGCAACAGAAATGAAGGCACCGCCGTCCACTGTGATGCAGATATACAGGGAATGGGGAACAAAGATGTGAATTTAAGGGATCTTTGGGAAAATAACTTGGGGCTCCTGCCATAGCATGTTTTTGTGATAGCTGGGGGGGGAAGTGTGGCTTAGTGGTCTACGCCATGTCTTGCTTTATCTCACCTTAAAGATGTTAGATGTAGATGTAAGAAGCAGCTTGAACGTATTCAGTTTTAGCATAGAAGTCCATGAATATTTCTGCCCCCATATCCCTTGAGCATGGGCCTATTCCCTGGCTGTGTTACCCAGGCTGACCCCTAATTTGTAGACTCAAGAGATCCTCCTGCCTGGGCCTCTCAGGTAACTGGGACTACAGGCATGCACCACCATATACAGATCTGCTTTTAAAGAGCTTCTTTCAACTCAGTATTTCCCAGTATCTGTTTCTACTTCAGCTTTTGCCCATGTATCTCTGTGCTAATGCCAGTTTTTACCCAGGTGAAAAAAAATATGAATAAACCATGAATTAGAAGTTACCCTTTTACTGTATTCTGACTATGGTGTGTGTGTGTGTGTGTGTGTGTGTGTGTGTGTGTGTAATATGCTTCTAGCATAGGTCTGTCTTAGATTTTGATGCCTTCTGGATGTTGGAGTGGGCCCAAGCCTCAGTAATAGGTGTGATATTGTGTGCAGCTCACTCTGTGCAAATGCAGAGACATCTCACCTTTTGGTAATTCAGCTCTCAGGCAATCTCCCCTGTTTGGAATACAGCTAAGAAACAGGAACTAACAACAAAAGGCATGTGAAAGAGCCAAAATAGATACCACATTGTCTGTTCCTAGAAGGGCTGATTGATTTATTCCCCTGGGGCCTCAGAGCCCAGCCTCTTGCTGTCTGTGTACCTGGGCTGGAGGAGAGGCCTGCCTAATTGCAGGCTCAGCAGTATTGAGCTTCAGGGAGGCTGGGGCTCCCTGCCAGGGGGTGGGAAGGGTGGAATGTATAGCTGAGCACTTCAGCCAAAGATTTGGGGCTCTTGTTTCTTTGTAATTATACATTTAAAAACTGTTTTTATCTGCCATAAGTAGGAAGACCGTAAAGAAGTGGATCTTTCCCTGGTGGAATATAGTATTACAGTAAGCGCACTACGATGTTGGGAGTCCCTGGGCATCTGGCATGGGCCTGCTTTGGGAAGAACTGTGAAATAACCATGTCTGCTTGGTCTGCCTTCGCATGAACACATGTTTGAGAGTGCGCACATGTCCTACACAAGCAGGTACCTGTCAGCATTCCGAAGGTGCACGCTCGATGCGGCAATTCTGGGCTCGGAAATACTTTACCCTCTGACATTCCTTTACAGTTGTGGAATATTTATTTCCACCTCTAATCTTTCATTTGTGCAGCAAGATGCTTCTTTCATTTAAATCCTTCATCGTTTCAGTACCATTTAAATCTGTCCTGGGACTTTTGCTGGATCCGATCTGAACCTGGTCTATGCAGACATACAAATGGAATCTGCCCCAACAAACCCGACTCTCATTCATGTGTTGGTGAAATACACCCATTGGATGCTGGTAGCATCATGGGTAAAGACTGGATTGGTGTTTAACTCCATACCCTGGTTTGAATGGGATGTCTGGTTCTCCTGGGAAAGATCTTCAACTCTGCAAACAATTGTAACTCAGATATTTAATGTCGTGTGCTGTGGTGATAGGGGTGGTGTGGGGCTGCAGACAGGAAGGCGACACCGAGTGAGAGGATATTGGCTTGGTGTTGAGCTTGTCCACATCCTTCCAATAGAGCCTGATGCAACAACCAAATGTTTTGTGTCTGTGCTAGCAGTCACTCAACACACATGGCTACAAAGCACTTGCAATGTGCCTAGTGCCAAAGAGGTACTTCATGGTTTATTTGTTCTGAATGAAATAGAGATGGCCATCGGTGGCAGGGAGCTTCCACATGGATGGTTTTAATGTTGACTTGTTCTCAGAGATGTGGTGTTCACAGAAAGCATCCATTCTAGGTATTTTTGGCGAGCATTCGAATGACCCCTACTCAGACTCTGAGCATATTTATAATTGAATGGTTGAGAACTTTGAGGGCCACACAGTCAGGAGATGCCAGGAACTCCAGGCTTCACAGCTACCTTGGCATCATGGGCGGAGGATGGCCAGACAGACACTTTGATAACTTAAGAAACCTCATTTCTCTTCCCCCCCTTTTTTCCCCCAACTTTTTAAAATTTGAATTAGAAACAGTATTGTTTTACATGACAATCCCAGTTCCCTTCTCCCACCCGTCCTCCCCCCCCCCCAACTAAAACCTTATCTGTCACATATCTTTTCTGCTCCCCCTGGATGGTGAGGCCTTCCATAGGGTGTCATCAGAGTCTTTCAAATCCTTTGGGATAGGGCCTAGGCCCACCCCCATGTATTCCTCTATATGGAATGGGCTCCCAAAGTAAACACCTATGCTAGGGATAAATACTGGACTTCTACAGGAGGTCCCATAGATTTCTGAGGTTTCCTCATAGAAACCCATGTTCCTGGTGTCTGGATCAGTCCCATGCTGGTACTCCAGCTATAAGGAGCCTAATTTCTTTCAGGAACCTTTCTTATAGCCATATCTTTTAAAAGATGTGGAACCTTTCCTTAGGCTCAGAGATAATCTTTTTGTTTGTTTGTTTAAATCAGAGCTCTCTTGAGTCAAGGAGGTTGTCTTATTTTCAATCCCCCACCCCAATTTCACTCTTATAACCTCAAAAGAAAAAAAAATCTACAAAAACAATGCCATAAACAAATAGACAAAGAAAAGCCCCTACATGGATTTGAAAACCATATACCTCCTTCTACCTTAAAAATATTGTGTCAATGTTGGATTTAGTGGCACACACTTTTTTTTGGCCAGTCTTGCACTTTATTGCCTTTCCATCAGGCCTTGACCTCATACTTGCCAAGAGGGTACAGCCTGCCCTTCCTCTGCTGCTTCTTGGTCTTCAGCTTCTCTTTGTGTTTAGTGAGCTGGCGGCGCATAGCTCTAGTCTTCTTGGATCCCAGGCCTAGAGGCTTGTACTTCTTACCCTTGTAGAATTTCCTGAGGTTTTCTTTTTGAGTCTGGTTAATTATGATGAGGACATGGGCAAAGATTTGTGGACGACTCGTATCTTGGAGAGTTTGGACGAGGTGTCGCCTGTCGCCTTGGCGACATGAAGCTGGGACAGCTCCACCTTCAGATCGACTAGTTGTTTTAGCAGCTCCTCCTTCGTGACACACACTTTTTTCTTTAATATTTCATTGCATGAATTTATTTTTATTGCAAGCTTTCAAACAAGCAGAAAAAAAGAGGGAATATTATTACTGATGATCTCAAAATCTTAACTCAGGTAAACTAAAGGTTATAACAGTGCAGGCACTACCTTAAATATTTTATTCAGTAACTTCTCTACAGGCTCTCCCTTTTCTTATTCTTATTTGTCTTTTTCATAGGAAGCCTCACTAATTCAGTTTTCATGTCTGCTCATGAATGCATGACACACTTTTAATCCTATTATTTGAGAAGCAGAGGCAGGCAGGTCTCACCAAGTTTCAGAGCTGTTCTTGTCATTCCAGGCTAGCCAGGACTATATAGAGAGACCTTATCTTGAACAACAGCAAGATCAACAAAACATCTCCAAACAAACAAACTGTCTTGTCAAGACATTCCCACTGGTGCAATAGTGGTGCAAACACCATGGGGGTATTCAACCACTTCCTGGTTGGATTTAAGTCCTGCTCCACAATACACAACACATACATGACACCATTACTGTCCATGAGTCTATAGCCAGGCAGCTCATAGGCTCTAGGGGAGAATGTACTACTATTATACTCTAAATAGATGTGGTATTAAACTTTCTCCTAATGATGACTTACTGTTTTACTTGCAGATCAGTGCATCTGAGAAGCTCATATTTGTAGTAGTGATTAACAAATAGACCATAATTGACCAGGGTTGCAATGTCTAGGTGACTGGAGAATGCTCAGCTCTGAAGGGAATCAACCCTCACATCTCCCTCTCTCTCTACCCACCCACACCCCAAGGCTCAGGGATCATTGCTGAAGATGGGGTGGAAAGAGTGTTAGAGCCAGGGGTGGTGGGTGTCTAGAGGGAAATGTCTGTACACAGCAGGACAGCTGCACATTTTTTGTGAAGGCCTGGGGTTTACCCCCAGTTTCCCCCCTCCATGTACATGGGTGAATACAGGGGATGCACAGATTGCTATGCATATGATGGCTTGGTCATGAGAAACACTGGAGTATTAGGAATATTACAAACCTCTCTTTGTAACGTGTATCTGACAGAATCTGAAGACTGTATCAGTTGGATTCCTGCTAGCATCCGCAATCAACTATTCAAACTCATCCCTAGCTATAGGAAATATATTTATCATGAAACTTCATTTCTGGTGCACAGAACTTATCCAAATGTGATTTATTTTTGTGACTGTTAAGTCTTTTATTGATCACCTTATGATACTTCTCTGCAACAAAGTATGTCTATAAATACAGAGCAAAAGCATTTGTAATGTTTCTTGTGAATATAAGGCTTCACATGTTAAGTGATTTCTCTTGGATTGAGTTATCACGGTCGAGCAAAACAACATAAATACATTAAAGTTTTTGATAAATACATGTTAGATATTAGAAACCACAGCTCCATTGGAACTGCATCTCTTAATGAGATCGATGGTGCTTTTTTTCCTTTAATTAGTCCATGCAGGATGTATAGTATTTCTTGCCAGAGGAGACAGGACTCGACATCAATTTCATTCCTATTTTTCACTAGTCTGAATGTAAATATTGTATAATTTGTTCACATTGTAAGTAGCTGGGAAAGGAAAAGAGTATGTTATGGCCTCTTCAGAATCTTTTGAGTTATAGGCCAAAAATAAATTATGATGGGTGATTAAAATTACCCTTAATGATCAGCTAAGAAATGGATCCAGGTCTTCCTTATTCTTGTTAAAGAACAAAGCATTGGCTATCACCTGATTTTTAGAAGGACTGGTTATGAGTTATTAGAGTAATTTCATTTCTTAATACACTGATATTTCAAAATGTCTGTGTATTTGATTTCCCAGAATATTGTATTATATTAAGGTTCAGGGGAGGTGTGACCTATGCTTTCCTTTGTAGTGGGAGAAGGAATATAGTGAAAAAGCTAGCCTACTCTTAGGAAAGAACAAACATAGCCATGGGACCTGGAAAGTGGTTTAGATCATGTGGTTTAGATCATGTATTCTCTTTAGATCATTCATTCATTCTCTCTGTCCTTCAGGAGACATCAGGGCCCCAGGTGAGCAGTGTCCCAGGATTCTTAGTTTGAGGCTAGTTTCTGTGGTTTCCCTCAGAATGCCTACTGCTCAATTTGTGACATGCAATGTAAGTCCTAACAAGAACGGTGGAGGGCTTTTGAGATGTCTTCCCTTGGCTTAGAAAGGGATCCAGGGGAGTGCTAGTGTCTTGTCCCTCTGTCTGTGATGGGGTGGGTGGTGGTGTAGTAGAACAGAGGAGATATTTTGATCATGAAGTGACCTGGCTTAAAGACACAATGCTGCCCTCGGCAGGCCAGAATAGAAAGGAAGCACAGAATGAAAGTATTTACCGCCCCCTCCCCCCACTTCTTTCTGTAGCACAGGGGTGGATGCTGGGGCTTGTACATGTTTGGCAAGTGTTCTACCACAGACCCTTACCCCACAACCCCAGAATTATAGCTTTAAGACGTGATCTTCTGAACTGACTAGGGTAGTCCCAACTTAATTAAAAATTAAAACTGCTCTGGTCTCCAGATCGAGTGCCTGGATAGGTTCCAAAGCTCCACAGAGAAACCTTGTCTCGAAAAACCAACCAACCAACCAACCAACCAACCAACCAACCAACCAACAAAACAAACAAACAAACAAACAAACAAAAACTGCCTTTGGAGTTGGAGTGTGGCTCTCTTCTTTAAATCAATGTATGCTTGTTATAGGAAAATCCAGTCTCTGTCTCATGTCAAAAGAGCCACCTGGTATGGGGTAGAAGAAAACCAAAATTAAGGGACTATTCTATTGCCACTAATAATCATAATCCATTAGTTTTATTTGGGTTTTTAAAAACTTTTCTTAAGGAATAAATATCATCTCAAAATTTATAGGATTTATACACACACACACACACACACACACACATACGTGTGTGTGTGATTTTATTTTGTGTTTTATATTGTGATATTTTATGTTGTGATATTAACGGTTATATAGAGTACTACCTAATTCTAGAAATAGGTTCATCTAGCTGCCTGTATGTGATTTCAGGCTTGAATCTGAAGCAGGTAATTAGGAATTAAGCTGGTGTACCCCAAATGTATTTAATAGACTATGATCCTATAACATCTCTGAGATCTGCTGCATATGACATTTAAAATGTTAAACTTTTCTGCAGTGAAATGTGACAATTCCTAACAATGACCTTTGAGAACTCCAGAATGATGTTGGGGCCCCAGAATGGTGAATCCATCTGGATTGTGGTAATGCCGCTAGGCTGACAAACACCACCCAAAGATCAGCTTTGCACTACAAATTGCTCAGGACAGCTTCAAAGTAGTTTGATAAGATGGTCCAGCCTCATAGACTACCCCAGTTGGGACTTCAGATAAGCCCTGCACTTTCCCATCACACTGAGACTGGACAGCAGCTAGTTCTCCCAGGACTTGATGTTTATCTCATTTTTTTTTTCAGTGTTCTCTAAAGATACCATTGCCCCCAGACAGCAGGAAGTAATTTTAAGACCATGATGCTCACATTCCCAAGAGGTGGAGTGGGTGGCTTTTGATAGTTCGGTGTATGCTTGTCATCATTTAGTTGGTTACAAGGTTGTTATTGGTCATGATCATGGGGGAAACAAAGCAACAGGAGATTAGATTCAGGGATCTTGTTCTGAAAAGAAAAAGGGGGAATATAGAAATGATAGGCTAAAAGGTAGATTATTAAATCTGCTTTCAAGCTAAAAAAGCAACTACCAGTCTCAAATAGTTTACCTTGGTATGAATTTTCATATATTGATGCAAATTTAGAGTTACTTTTTGTTATACTGTGTATATGCTTCTATTCTTGTTTAAGGTATTGTACCTATACAGCTCATTTAAAAATGTAATATAAAGTTCTAGTCCTTAAAAACTATTAAGGTTAATAAAGAAAGACAGATTAATAGTTAGCATCTATAACTATCAAACTTATAGTCATGTTAGGTATGTTTTCAAGGTCAACCAGATATATTTAAATAGTCTTCAAACACTTCAGAGACCTACAGAATTTGACATTTAAAATGTTTTAAAAACATAAGGCTTTTCATGACAGTGAGACATGTCTTCTCCTGGCAACATCAACTTACTTCAAAAAGAATGATGGGCATCAAAGAACCTCCATACAGAGTTTGCTTTCATTTGTGGCAAAGTTAGACACTGGACAGAGACACTGCCTTGACTGCTGACAGTATGCTGTCCAAATTGTAGAAGCAGGTCACAAAAGAAGGCAACTGCTGAACTTTGACAAAGCAAGGTAGGACAATCCTTCGAAATTCCTGCTTCTCAGAAAAGTCTGTCAGATATCCTAGGCGAGCAGCCAGATGTCTTTATCATTTCTTAGTTTTGGAAGTTGCTTGCTCTGTACTTCCTGTTTAATCATGTAATATTACATTCTTCTCAGGTCTCTGATGGGGTTGAAGATTAAATAGTTATAATTTTCTGTAGTTTTAATAGAAAATAAACGAGGTAAAAATATTTGAACTCACCAAGATAGGATACATCTGGAGTATTTTCTTTGAAATTGCTCAGTACTAATGGACTGGACATTGAGGAAGTGTTTCATGATAATTGTTTTTATTGTATATAGTTTCACTATGTTAGAGTTAAAACCCTTCCCTTTTTAGAACAAAAAGGTGAAGTGTTGGAGATTTGTTTGTGTTGTTGCTTCCATACTGCCAATGAAGTTGGACCTTGGTTCAAAGGGTGGAGTCCACACTAAGCTGCCTGGAGTGGACCGTAGAGTTTTCTGTCAGACAGAGGAAGCTAGAGGGACACACATGAGTAAGGAAGAGGGGTCTAAGGAGATGCATGGACCTTTTCAAGTGGGGAAAGGTGGAGAAGAGAGCTGGTGTTTGTTTTTTTTTTATGGCTCCGTAGATCTTCAGGTTTATTTCCCTAGTATTTAACTCCTAAGTTTTTTTTTTCATAATAAATCAATAAAAGAAGTCACAATAGACAAGTTGTTATGAAAATATACCATTTTATAGTGGTACCTAAAATATATGTGGGTTCTGGTTTTTCCACATCCTTACCAATTTTGATATTTTCCTGTTTTTGATTGTAGCCATTTTAGGTCTAACGTAGAATCATATTGTGACTTTGCATTTCACTGAAGTGTAGTGATATTGTTCTTTTCTGTATTTAATTGGTCATCTGTACATTTTCTTCGGATATTGCACTATTTAAAAATAGTTTTTTTTTTTTTTTTTTTTTTTAGGGCTAGAGAAGTGGTTCAGTGGAGCATATACCATGCTTTCAGGGAACCCAAATGTGATTGCCAACACCGTAATTAGGTTGTTCACAGCTGCCTGTAATTCCAGCTCCCAAGGTATCCAGTACCTCTGGTTTCTGAAGGCACTGGCATCCATGTCTGTACCCACCTACAAGTGCACACGTAATTAAGAATAACTTTGAATAATGAAAGATGTTTTCTATCAACTGTCCTACCCTGGGACTTTAATGATTTTTGTTGTTGTTGTTGTAAATTTCAGAAGATTGATTGAAAACATATACAAAGGAAGAAAGATGAGTAATAAACCTCTAGTGTTTATAAATTCTTTTGAATAATTAACAATTTATAGCCATGCTTGTCTCACTTTCCTTGATTCTGTTAATTTGTCCAATGAAAACATTATGATTACACATGTGTGTGAGAGTTTCAGGTGGATAAAACCGAATGCCAGATTTATCCATGACTCCTGGCTGCAGAGTTGGAAGAGCTTACAACAGCCTTTTGGTCTGTGGAGTGTCCTTGACCTAAAGAAAGAGTCACATTTTAGTGTTTGAAGCCGTCACTTGAAATGATATGGTGTGTGTAATCACACAACATATTGTGATTGTGAACTGTCAATGTGAATTTGATATGTATGTTGTCAGTGTGAATGTGATAAACAAGGATTGTATAGTTTCAACTGTGTCCCTATTGGGGCTCAGGAAAAGAAACCCCCACGAATGGGACCTACCATGCCAAGTACCCAGACCCGAAAGACACTGCGGGTGGGGTTGTGTGCTTCAGTAAAGATGCTTGCCGACCTTCTTCTGTCCTTTTCTCCAGCTGCATGCTCCACCCTCCCCAGGGCAGGACATAGAGAATGAGAATCCTCTTACCTAAAGTAGGTCATAGAACCATTACGCTCCAAAACCAGACACAAACGCTTGAAACACTTTCCAAGTCCTACCTTGTCTGATGATAGATCTTAAGACCCTCATTCCAAGAGGCATTGCAGCATACCCTGTACCCTGTTCCCATGGAGGAAGGAGGGGGATGCTGTGCTGAGAGGGCAAGAAGAATCTGGAGGGACAGGCTTGGCTGCATGTCTCCTCTTTATCCGGTGGCTTTAGCTCATACTTTCAGTCTTGTTTCCTTATGCCTGGCCATTCTTGGCACCTTAGCATAAAAGTGGGAATGCAATGAAATATTTTTTAAAATAGATAATATTTCATTAAATGGATATATTTCTCTTGCTACTTTGTTATAGGGCTGGTGGTTGGGCTGTGAATGGACTCATTGCCTTGAAGCTTAAGGGCTGCTTACATCTCCTGTTGGAACTGTCTGTTCATGTGTCTGCCTAGTCTCTGTTGCTTAGCAAGGTTTGAATCACTTTGGCTTGACTGTCTTAGTTCCATCTGAAGACATCTTGGTAAAACAGTTGAAAGCCCTGACTCACAGGCTCTAAGCAATCGGCAGGAGCATTGACAGTCATATAGAGTTGGGTAGCCCGTGAGAACAGAAGTAGAGGTGGCGGCTTTGGACATTTGCAAGACCTGCTCCCCGTGTCCCTGCCCTGCTTCTGGGAGCCCTTCCACACAGGAGAATGGAAAGAGACTTACTTGAGGTGGTGGAGGTTGGGGGAGTTGGTTGTGTGGGCTTGCTGGGTTACACTGTATTAGCAAAACACACATGGAGGTGGAGCCCAGGGCACTGTCATGTGCTTGGATTGCATGTGAATTCTGTATTTTGACTACTTGTTTTCCTTTCCCAAACTCCAAGTTTTTCTCTATATCTGGCATTTTAAACTCAGAGTTACCCTGTCTCCATGAAAAACATGTAATGCAAAAACCATTCAGTTGTCTAGACTTCTAGATGGAAAGGACTAGAAAGAAATAGGAGGAAATAGCTTTTGGAAGTATACATTTTAGGAGTATACATTGTTTAGATGGCTCATGCTAAAAAGAACAACTCACTACTCCAGCAAAACCCAAAATAGTGCATTTATGATCATACAAGGGGCACAGGCCATTAAGTTTCAAATTGGAAGGATGCTGTTTTACTTGGAAAAAAATTAAATGCATCTACAGTTCCCTTTACTGAACTGATCTGGCAGTGTGGGAAGTTCCAAACACCTCTGGATTTGAGAGCCAGTGGGTTAGGATGGCTAGGAAGGTAATGGTCTTGAAATAACACTAAGTTCAAAGCTCTTCTTTCTTCCATTGAAAATTTCCTTCTTTACTTTTAAAACCTGCCACCTAAATTTCTATGGTAGACAGCCAGATCTGGCTAACTAAAAAACTGGGAGTTGTAGACCAGAAAGCCTTTCTAAAGTCTGTCACTTCTTAGCTGCATCTTTGCAATTGCCTCTTGCTGTTCCCATGACCCCCGAACTACTCATTCATCTTTGTTCAAGATCATCGACACTGTGAATCTGCACTGGTCCTAAAATGCAGCTGTGTTTCCAGAAATGACTTTCTGCTTGTCATTAGGAGGACAAATACCACAGGTATTGTTTCCTAGAACACAACACACGGAGGGCCTCTCCCCTTTGATGTACAGGCTGCCATTGTAGTGAACGGTCTCCATTATCCTTTTCGGCATTGACTGAGCATTATTTTCAAATGTAAAAGTTCCGGAAGGAGCATAATTCTGGAACTGCAGTGTTGCAATTATGTGTGGCATAAAGGATAAATTTGTAGTTTATAAATCATCAACATTAATATTCAACAGGAGCCCAATTCACAGTAAAACCTGAAGTAACTGCATTGTTAAAAAATAATTGAATTTGGGTTTAGAAGAAATTTTAGCAGTTGGGGAGGCTTTTGGCATCTGGGATTTAAATTTGTGGTTAGGCAGAGTAAATTTCATTGGGCTTTGAAACAGTGTCATACATTTAAATAAGTGTAGATTAATTTTCTTTTTTCCTGTGACCTGCCAGCCCATATCCAGTCTGTCATAACAGCTTGTTTAACTTTTCATATCTTTCTGAATCTCTCTTGGTATTCCTACTACTGTCCTTTGCTTTTTTAGTTTGATTTCTATAATGGCTACCTGTAGCATGAATAATAAAAACCCAGAGACAGATATTGGGTTCAAGCTGAAGATCAGAAAAGCAAGCAGCCAGCCAGTAGCTCTTACTTCTACCAAGGCTGAAATGGAAGAGCCTGTCTTCCTTGTGACTGGAAACTGAATCTCACCTGAGAAGCTTTGTTTCTTCCTTATAAACCTCTTTAGTGCTGAGATTAAAGACATTTCTGTTATGATTTTAGACTGATTCACTTTCATGTAGTTCAAGGGTGGCCTTGAACTCACAGAGATTCATCTGCCTCTGTCTCTTGAGTCCTGGGATTACAGGTGTGTGCCACCACTGCCCAGCTTCTATGGCTGTGGCTAGCTTTGCATTCTGGTCCTTCAGGCAAGCTTTATTAAATCATAAATAATATATCACCACAGGTACCAACATGCCCCTTTTATGTAGTCTTGTGTCTCTCAAATCCATATCACTCAGCATCAAGAGAAATTAGGAGAGTTGATGAATCCCACATTGCTCTTCTGTGTACAATTTGCCCATGTCACCTCTCTGTCCCTGGGAGTGCAGTTCACCATGTTCAGAAGGCCAGGGTTTGTTCTGGGGCAGAATGAATGGGCCAAACCTCTTACTTAACTCTTGAAGAAAGCTATAGTTTTCATGGGCCTAGGTTGTTGCTGCTTTTCAAAAGGCAGTCCTTCTAAATGATTCTTAGGGTATATCTGTGTAAGTGTATGCAGGTGCACATGTGTGTGTGTGTGTCCATGCATGTGTGTGTGCACATGCATATGGCAGCAAGAGGTCAAATTTGGGTGTCCTTTTTCAAGTGTCTGCCATATACCCTGTTTTTTGAGTGAGGGTCTCTTAATGGCATGGATCTCACTGATAGGTTAGGCTGGCTATGCATATACTTGTAAATAATATGTGTATATATATACACACATGTGTGAATGTATATACACATATACTCATATGTACATACATGTATGTGTATGCATGTATATAACACACATAGAGGGTGTTAAATGTATATGGTTCATTTGTATGTATGTGCATATATGCATACATATATTTTGTGTATATATATGTATATAGCACACACACACATAGAGGGTGTTAAATGTATGTGGTCCATAAGTACGTGTGAGTGCAGAGAGGTCTATATAGTGTGTCTTCCTCATCACTCTTCACCTTAGGTTTTGAGGCAGAGTCTCTCACTGATCCTGGAGCTCACTGATTTGGCTAGACTGCTGGCCAGCAAGCCCTAGGAACCCTTCTGTCTCCACATGCTTCCCCAGCACTGTGATTACGGGCAAGCTCTGCTGTGCCCAGCTCTTTACATGACTTCTGGAGATTGGAACTCAGGTATTCATGCTTGCTTGGCAAGCACTGCACTGGCTGAGTTATGTCCCCAGCTCCAAATATAGGTTTTTAAAAGAAAAATTGTTTCAGTTTTCGGGGCCCAAAATGATGTGGCTTGAAAGCAAGAACTTCTCGGGCTGTTATTATTTCTGGAGTCTTTGGTTCTTGGCCTGCAGCTCACCAATTAATCTCTTCTGGCTGACCAGTGAGGTCCAGGCATCCTCCTGCTGCCTCTTCCTCTGCTCCAGGATTACAAGTGTAGTGCATTTTTACTTCCTTGGTTTGAACCCAGTTCTCCTACTATCTGAGCCCTTCCTGGGGACAGGGGAGCTTCAGGTAGACCTTAATTCAAAGCTCAGTCTACTTCTTTCTTCTGAAGAAATTTTATGTGCACTGGGTAAGTGGCACAGAGGTCTGGTCCCAGTTCTCAGTCTGGGTTCTTGTGATGCCTGGCTGTGGGCAGGGCTTCCTGCATGGGGGAGGCTGTTCTTGGAGCTCATCAGTGGTCCTGGGAAATGAGTTCTCATGGGCCTGGTGGTAAAGATGCTCACAGAGTATGCTGTTTCTTGGAGTTAAGTTTGTCACTTTTGCCACTCCCAGAGGCAGGGATAGAACAAGGCTGGGGGTAGGTACTTCCTGCAGATCCTCAAAGCCATCAGAGAACCTTCATAGACAGCTTGAGTGACCTGTGGCAGAGCAGGAGCCACTCACAGTTTATTCTAAGTAATGGCTTGAGGGGAGAAAAGCCCAGTGGGTTTTGCCCTTTCTTTTTTTTTTTTTGTTCAGTTGTCACCGTTGATCAGAGTGAGGCTTGTATAACTTTCAATCCCAGTCACCTTTTGTTTGAAAATACTGGTTCACCCCAGGAAGATTCCGCAGCCAGGCCCATGGTTACATTCCTGTCTTGATTTAAGAACAACCACGGGGAAGGAACCTCTACCAGACTGAGATCATTAACTATGCATAGAGATGCTTTCAGATAGGATGGAGGTATCTCCAAGGAAAAATACCACAAGTACCTGCATAAAAATGCCTGTGCAGGAGCCATGAAAAAATAAACACCGCAGTTACAGAGGGGAGGGCTAAGTCTAATCGAAGAGTATTTCTTTTTACAGCTGTTATGGCCGAGGAGGGTTGCTTATATAGAGACAAAACAGTATTCATACCACTATGACAACTGATTACATTTAATATTGACTCCCCCAAAACCTTTATTAATATTTCAGACGAGCAGGAGATTAAGTAACTGGGATCAGAATTATTTTTTATCTGAACAAGAATAACAGGTATTTAAAATCTGAACTGCCAGATCTGCTATACGTGGCCAGCTGCTCTCCAACTTTTTATTTGTACATATATTCTTTTTCCTAAGGAACCATCTGCTCTAAGTGGAGGCGCTTATTAACTTTTCTAGGAGAAAAAGAAATTAGCATCTGAAGACACAAAGCCAGCGAATTGTAAAGAACACAGTTATGAAGACAAAATTTAAAAAAAATCTTCTGACACCCCATGGACCAATTTAAAAGTGTTCTATTTAGAAGGGGGTTCTGTTGACAAAGCATGCATCTTTAGTTATTTCTGCTTCAGTTACTACAAGCAGCAATTTCCAAACTATGTTTTAATAGATGCCGCATTATGTTACAGCTAATGCGAGTGAGCTCTGGGTTGAAGCACTGTGTTTAAGGAACCAGTGTTCCTGCCCTTCTCACATCTCCCAGGACTTGATGTTCAGCCTGGGGTGTCACAGCAGGCTACCCATAATGCACTGTGAATTTAGAAATATACCATCAGTTTGAAAGTGGTAGGTCATATCATTTATGATGAACCAAACCGCTTTTTTAAAAAAAGAGTATGAAGCTGAAATTAGGAAAGGGTGTATTATCCTATCTTTATGTTATCTGTGCATTTCCAACGAATTCTGGGTCACATAGTATGGGAATTTGCATAAATTTTTAAAAATGAAAAAGTTGGCTCATGCTCTAATTTAAATATTTAGCTTTTTTTTTTTTCTTGAGGCAAACTGAGTTAAAGCAGTATGCAACATTCTTCTTCACTCTTTGCATTAAATATATCTTTCAATCTTTAGTTTTAAATTGGGATTTTTCTGACTTTTGTCTATAATAGAATCTTAAAAATGTAGGTTGTTCTAATAAATGCTGTGTCAGAGAAACCCTCCGTGTGTGTGTGTGTGTGTGTGTGTGTGTGTGTGTGTGTGTGTGTGTGTGTGAAAAGTTTGCCAAGTTTAGAACTGACCTTGTATTAAGGAAAAAAAATGTATGATTGGGTTATTATGAAGTGCATACTTAACCAGCTAAAACCAACCATTTAGAAAGTTCAGTAGTGTCTGTTTCTAGGCTAAGAACAACAACACAGGAAATGGAACTCAGTACCAGCTCCTAGTAACTTAGACTGGATGGAGCTGGATAGTCCAAATTCAGGTCTTGGTTCTTCTGCTGAGTAGCTCATGGACCTGGGACAAGTCATAGAAAGGACACACCATTTCCCCACTGTAAAGTGGGGCGCTAATAATACCTACGAGGCAGTTGTTGGGCGTCCATTGAGTTGATATATTTACGATAGTGTTTGTTGCAGAATAAGCAGTCCTCGGGTTATTTTGTAGCCTCTTTGGAGTTATTATGAAGAATGGAAAAAAGGGAGACCGAGTTTAAAGACCTCATTGTCTAGATGATTCATTCCTTAATTCTTTTGGAAGCCATCAGCTAGTATTTAAATCTTAATGTCCATTTATGAGTCTACATTGATGGTAGATGATCAGCAAGGGCAATAAAAAGTTATAAACCTTAATCTTTTTCATGTTTTCAAATTAAATACTTTTATTCTGATTAAATACTGTTTCTGAGAATTTTCTTGTGGGTTCTGAGCATACTGAACAGTATCTTTGTGTAGTACTTACCTTTGTTTAAAAAGTTTTCTATTTGCTATTTGCAGTAATTAAATATTCCAGGGAACACAGCTGTTCATTTTGCTTTATTTAGTTTTTGACACTTTTATTTATTTTATTTTAAATTAAAACATAATTACATAATTTCTGTCTCCCTCATCCCCCAACTGAGAAGGGCTTATCAGTCTGCCTTGGTGCTAGTGAATATCTGATAGAAGCCATGGGTAGTGGACAGAGGGGCTTGTGTCAGTGTCTGCTGGAGCAAACAGGTGGTGCCTACTGAGACACACAGTGGGGAGGCAACTTGGCAGATGTCACCTGTACTCACTCCTCTCAGATTAAAAGGGGCTTCCGGTACTGCTGCTGGAGGTTGCTTTTATTGATTATTTGAGGTTAGATAGGAGATGACTTTCTCTAAGGCTTGGCTTTCTCCTTATTAAAGTGCACACAATGCACAGCCCAGCCCAAGCTGGGAAGGCTGGCAGTGACTTTTCCTGGGTTTTCCTGGAAGTGGCAGGGCCGAGAGTCATACCTGGCTTGACCTGACACCAAAATGCTTTCCTCTGCAACCTTTACAAACTTTCAAGTGCCTGGGAAATGTAATTGGTACAGTCTAGCATTTCAGGCAGTAAGTGTAAGCAATAAAAAGAACATAGCAATTCACATAATGCCTTTTAGTGTATGGTTTTGTATTTTGTATCTTATTTTGTAGCAAGTTCCTGTGCTTCCATTGTGTTTTCCCTTGAAAGATAGAGCAATTTTCTTATAATCAAGAACACTTAAGGGGAGAAAAAAAGAAATAAGCAAGAATTATAAGAAAACTGTAGAGAGATTTCTAGGTAATAAACTTGAAAGCACCCAGTGTGACTGGCTAGCCTTTGTTGTCCTACTGAGGACATTGTCCTCTCCAAGGGCAAAGCATCTGGTGAACTTTCTAGTTGTATGAAGCTGGTTTGATTAAAACTATGGTTTAGATTTGTTTGCTTTTGCTTTTAGTTAACCATCTGCCAATGCATCTGTGAAGCAAGGAGGTATGAAGCAAGCACTCTAGGTGGTGTTCAGTGGGCATAAATGCTAGTGGAACCATTACCACCTACCCATGACCCACCACTTCACTAGGAAATGACTCTTAGCTACCATAGCCATAAAGTAATACAGTATCTGCAAATAAAGAATACCTAAAGGCATCCTCTTGATCAGAGTGTCTTATTTTGAAATTTGAAATGTTGAAACTTGTCCTAAAGAAGAGACTTGGTGCGCAAGCAGTTGGACCTTGCTTGGTTAGGTTTAATTCAAGCAGTGAAAGCTTCACTACAAGGAAAGAGATTATTTCTAGATGACCTGTAATATTGGTAGTGATAAATGAGTGCTCTTAGTTGTTTATTTGGAACTTGGAGCATGCTTTCCTCCCATAAAATAGTTTGTAAGCGGTCGTAGATCTATTTAATGCTTGGTCAACTCTCACTATTATGCTATTTGGTTCCAATCTTGATAGTGGAAGATTGTTACAGATTGAATTTTATTCTTCCCAAGTTCGCACTGCAAAGCCCCAACCCCAGGACTTCAGAATGGGACTATATTTGAAGACAGGTGTTTCAAAGATGCATTAATGTAAAACAAGGGCAGTTGGGTGGACCCTAATCCAAGATGACTGGTGGCTTCCTTGGAAGATGAGGTTAAGGCATTAACACAATAAGGGAAGATCACATGGAGATACTAGAAGGTGAGCATTCTCCATAGGCCAAAGAAAGGTCACCCCATGGAACTGAACCCTGAGACACATTCGCTGTGGATGTCTGGCTTCCAGAATCTCCAAGGTAGCTTCCTGTGGTTTAAGCCACTTGGTATGTGGTCTGCATTAAGGCAGATCTGGTGAACAGGAGCTTGGGCGTTGTGATTCTGTTTGCTCCACTCCAGGCTGAAGTGAGATCTCAGGAAAGCTGAGGTGCATATAAATGGGTCCACGTCTTCCAGGTTATCAAGATAGGAACTTCAGATCCTCCTCAAACTTAGTTGTTCAAGATGGTCTGCCTGCCATCTTCATTTTCCTAAAAGAGCTGCTCTTCACTCTTGTTAAAAAGCACAAAAGTGGGACTTCTCTTTTTGCTGCTCTGGGTTCCCCCTGTAGGTCTCTGTAACTCACTGGGTGTGGCTGGGTGTAGATTTTTTTCCCCAGAGTGTTCTCTGCTGTACATGCTCCCAATAAAGTCAGGAAAGGTGTTGTTTTTGGTAGCTCTGGCTTCTCCTCACTGGCTAGGGAATGGTTCCTTTCATTTCCTGCAGGGGGTCTTCATGAATGCCTGGACTCAGGGGCTGAGGTAGTGTGCTCTCAAGACAGAAACAGAGTCTGTGTTTAGCCATCACTTCAGTAAATACCTTCCTCTGAAAGCTGGAGTGTACCCCAAAGAATGATTTCTGTGGAGTTTTAGACAGTGAGTGAGGAGAGTGAAGTGTCCAGCACCAGGATGGCTGTTTTTAAAGCTAGTGGTTGAGTGAAGCAGGAACGGTGGAGAACAGTGAGTTCCCCTTCACTTCCTTACTTCCTCTCTTCCCAATTCCGCACCTGTAAGTTAAAAAAAAAAGAAAAAGAGAACAAAATGATGGAAACTACTTACTTTAATTTAAAAAGACTCTGGTGGCATTGTCAGCCTCGCCCTTACTCGTTGGGGATGCTGAAGAGGCTGCAGAGTAACGGGGGATGGGGGAGGGACCACACATGATGGCCTTTATGTCTTGGGTTCATTTGTAAGTTGAGTGCTGCCTCTGTGTAGTATGTGATGACTTGCTTGTGTTGTCTTTGAATGGATGCTGTGAAATGTGAGGCAGGAACATTTGGGATGTTTCTTTACGGACTCTTCCAGACAGAAATAATGGCTGAGCCGGGGGTGGTGTCTGTGTGTGTGTGTGTGTGTGTGTGTGTGTGTGTGTGTGTGTGTGTGTGTGTGTACGAGCCCCCAGGCCAGGCCACACAACCACAGCGGAGTATGGTGATGGTGGATTTCCAGGCCCAGGGAGTAGCCGTCCAGACTATGTGGAAGAGGCCACAGGAAAGGAGCCCCAGTGGGCACAGTTTGTGTAGAAATGAAGGACAATAGCTTATTCTTATGTTGGCCTGACCTTGAATTCATCCTGCCGTAGCGCTTTTGTCCCTCTTCTACAGTGGTGACACTGATAATCTTAGAGGTTGCTGGGCTTCTTGAGGGACCAGAAAAGCAGTATTTTTCCAAGGAATATTCCCCACCCCCGATACTGGGAGGATGAATGGCCATTCAGGCAGTCTTCCTACTTCTGTAGTCCATTCACGCTTTTTTTTAGCTTATCACTGATGGTCACAGTACAATGTGTTTGGCTTCTTCCCTCCCTTCGACGCTTGCTTTCTACATCCTTCCAGGGAAGAGAGAGCAATTTTAAACTTCCTCCTTTGGTCCAGGTGTTTGTTAGTGAATTCTCTTGTCACCTAAGATGGAGAACAGTTTCATATAAGAGAAAGTTCTTAAAGACCTGAGACTTTTCAGGCTGGTGCTCTTGAATATTGTGGTGACTCAAGTTCTGGTAACACCCATCTGAGCCAGACTGTGGTCTGTGATGTATTTTCATAGTTGTTATAGAAAATAAGGTTAAGGGAAGGAAGGAGGGTGCCTTGGGAGTCTGCAGACTGGGGAGAACACTGAGGTTCTTGAGTGAAAGCTGACAGAGAAAGTGTATGATCAGGAGCCTGGTGCACAGAGCTGAGGGGTGGGGCTCTTTGTTTGCCAGTGTCTGTTGTTTTTTTGTTCAGCAAATGCTCACCTAGGAGAGGTGCTCAGAATGCTGAAGAAAATTGCCTTCTTCCTTAGATCACCAGAGGAGATTGCAGCAGACCCTCAGACATATGAAATGGAACTTTATGTCAGTACCATCTTCTAATTTGAGTGACACACTTCTGAAATGTTTGAACCAATTGGGCTTCCATGATCAAGGTTCAGCTGATGATTTTCTTTTTCAAAAGGAAAATTGAACATATTTCTTCTGCACTCTAAGCTTTTGAACTGTTGGCCTGTAAGGACAAAGAGTCTTAGGAAAGAAGCTGTTTCCAGAGGACCAGCAGAAGCTGTGCAGAGGAAACAGGAGCCCAGTGTGGCCCGGAGCTCCAATCCTCACCTAAGTCCTTGAAAACTCAATTAGTGAAGTGCTTGCCCAGAATCTGTCAGACAGGTTGTAACCAGAGACTGCTAATGGCTCAATTCTTTAGTTATCAAAATGTCACTTCATATTAAATGAATGAACTCCAAGTACCCATATGCTAATTGGATTTATTCCGTCCATGTTGGCTGTGATCATTATCACACCGAGTATGCACTTTACTGAATGACTCTACAGATTTCTCTTTTTTTTCTCCCAGTTAGGACGGCATTGAAACCGCTCTTTGTAGGGTAGCGGAACTTGTAGCTGAATAGTACCGCTGGAGGCAAGCTGGCAAGTTAGAGTGTGTCTAAGTCACCTATGTAAAGTAGTGAGGGTTACCACAAGCTTCATTACATCCACTCTGAAGCTGTTGAATAGGTTTGTCTCTGTCAGACGTCATAGCTAAATTGGCTGCAGTACAGATGAGTGCTCCGACCTCGGTTTTGAGTCTTAGGTGGTGAAGTGGCTTCATCTAATGCAGAGACACGATCAGAAAGTTGGACTCCCAAGTTACACTTCTCTCCTTACAACTGGAGGAAAACACAACTCATTTGACTGCTGTTTCCAGAACTCTAAAACCCTTTGGAAGGGTGTGGTGTGTGTGGTCTTCCTTTCCCCTTCTGGGATAGATCAGTATACATGTTCACTGGGAACATACAGGGAGGCCAAGGAAGCAGGTCCTTGGTAGCTACAGACCTGTTCTCTCCCTTCCCATTGAGACACACAAAGGCTTCAGCAGAAGCTTGGCCCGCAGGTGGCTTTAGAGGAGCCATAAGAAAACCCCAGAACCCAGCCTCCAAACTGTGAAGGGGCTGTGCTGGGACTACTGATTACGTCCCTGGTTGCCATTGGCTAGTGGATACACCAAAGGCATTTGAAAGAATACTTTTGTGGAACAATTTGAATTGTTAAAACATCTGTCGTTTTAGACAAAAAATTCAACTTTTTACTCTTTAATAAAATTTGTTTTATAAGTTTTTGTACAGTGTATATTGTAATGCATGTATTGAATATGTTCCCTTGACACTACCCTCTTTTCTGTCCTCTATAGGTCCCTTAGACAATTTTACTTCTACTGTCATGTCATATATACTTGCATGATTTTATGTATCTATATATCTATATCTATATCTATCTATCTATCTATCTATCTATATCTATCTATCTATCTATCTATCTATCTATCTATCTATCTATCTATCTATCTATCTATATAAGTCTAGGAGCCACAAGTGAGAGATACACCCGGACTTTCAGGAAACAAAGTGGCTCAATGTTCTCTTGCCCTCCAAGAAATCCTTGATGGGTTTTCAAGTCTTTAAAAACATTATTTTGACACAATAGAGTTCTTGAACTTACTGTGTGGCCAAGGATGGTTGAACTTCTGACCCTCCTGCCTCTGCCTCCTGAATGCAGGATGACAGCTGTGAGCTTGGAAACCCAGTTTTATGCACTGCTGGGAATGGGATCCAGGGGTATGTGCACATCGAACAAGCCCTCTGCCAGCTGAGCTTCACTCCCCAAACCCTCCCCCCCCCCACTCATTCTGTAGAGCAGGTTGGCCTGGAATTTACAGAGATCTGCCTGCCTCTGCTTCCCATATAAAAGACCCACAAAGACTTAGTTATCTGCTGTCGTGCAAACACAGTGAATTGCTGTCTATGAGAAAGCAGGGCCTCATCTAATACCAAGTTGACTGGCACTGTGACTTTTCAGCTGTCCAGCCACTAGAACTGTGAGGAATGAACTTTCTTTCTTCCTTTCTTCCTTCCTTTCTTTCTTCTCTTTCTTTCTTTCTGTCTGTCTGTCTGTCTGTCTGTCTGTCTGTCTTCCTTCCTTCCTTCCTACCTTCCTTCCTTCCTTCCTTTTTTTTTTTTTTTTTTTTTTTTTTTTTTTCTCTTTTTTCCGAGACAGGGCTTCTCTGTGGCTTTGGAGGCTGGCCTGGAACTTGCTTTGTAGGTCAGGCTGGCCTCGAACTCATGGAGATCCTCTTGCCTCTGCCTCGAAAGTGCTGGGATTAAAGGCTTGTGCCACTCCCCCCACCCCTTGAATTTCTGTTTCTCAAAGCTACCCTGTTTTGTTATACAGCATTTTCTCCTTGGTGTTACAGATTAGGAAAGCTGATTGGACTAAGCTCTATGCAATGGGCTGTGGCTAGAAGGCACCATGGTTCTGTACCCAGAGTAATGGGCCAGTTAGAATGGATGAGGTCCCACCTTTAGACAGTGCAAGCTCAGAGCTCATTTAGCTCAGTGTTCTCAGAGAGTGCCCCTATGTTTCCCCAAGGAACTGGGACGGCACTGTATTTTATATTTCACTATAGCTTCTTCCAGGCATGCTGGTGGCAGCCTTGACATTATTTCCAAAGCTAAAGTTAGATGTTTAATCTGAACAGAAAGCTTAATTTCTAATGAACCCATTAATTTCACGTGAACCAAATTACCACCAAACTCCTAACAGGTTCCTTTCCAATTTAGTGTTAACGCATCTGTTGCATAATGCACAGATACTCCTAAAAGCATCTTACAGGAGTCTGTTCCAGGTCCCCAGGCATGAAGAGCCTGGGACTGCAGCGTGGCCGGGGCAGGGCAGAGGAGGAGGTGATACTGCAGTGAAGGATATGGGGCTTCCCTTCCTTTGAGCTCCTGGGCCTGGATGAAGGTGATGTTATCTCTTTAAGACCCTGGCCATCATCTTTACTTATTACAAGATTAAATGACTCTCCAAATGCACTTTTTGGCTGACTTTCATGTTTGCTTTTCATTTCATTCATTTCAGAGAAAAAGTAGATATACATTTCTTCATTCAATTAATTCAGCAGAAATTTAATGTACAGCTCATTTGTCTTCCATTTTGGATGCTTCGGGGGGAACAAAGACAAAAGGCCAGACACTGTTTCCAAGGAGTATACCATACCTGGAGGGCCTTCTGACTGAATGGGGAGAAGGCAAATGCTTCATAACCCATTAAAAATATTAGCCTCATTGAAAACCTTACTTTGCAGGCTCTGCAACATTTTTAAAAATTAGAATTATGGCATGTTTTATATTTGTCATAATTTTGTGATGAAAGTTGACTAATCCCGACCCTCAGACAAGGTGTTTGGCCTAATCTTTCCTAGAAACTTTCTCCAATGTGCTGTCTTATCAGTTTAATTGGATCACATTCATTTGTTGTTTTCTCATCAGCAGGTTGGTTGCCTTTATTTCAGGTCCAAATGTAGGCTTGACTTGGCCTAGCTCTCTGAGGAATAACTGTTTAATGGGAATGCTAGCCTTTCTTAATTGCTCTCAGGTTCATCTGACATGCCATATTGCTGTAGAGTTACATGAGGGTCACCCCTAGTCCTCATTTTGGGGAAGACACAGGACCACTGTGGTTGAGAGTCATCGTTATGGTCAAGTTGGATATTCAAAGCATTCTAGATGTGCTGATGCAGTCCCTCTCAGGGTATGTAAAAACAGCTGCCCTGATCCAGAATTTCTGTTTTACTTTTTGGCTTCATTCTTCTCACAGTTTTCCCTCTCTCCAATTCTCCCAGTTCCTCCCTCCCTCCCTCCCCCACCTCCCCTCTCCCCCAACTTGTCCCCAGTTTTACTTAAAGAACAGTCCTCCTAGGGATATTCACCAATCATGGCCTAAGAAGATACAGTAAGACTGGCCACAGTCACTCATATCACGGCTAGGCATAGTAATTTAGTAGGAGGAAAAGGGTCCCAAGCGCAGGCAAGTAAAAGTCTTTAGTTGACCCTCTCAGAGGATCAGGGGAACATGTTAGGAAATACAGCATGAGAAGGACTCTTATGTAACTGGAGTTTCTTGTCCTGGCAGGTCCCACTGCTGCTTCAACCCCAAATAAGCACAGAGAGACATATATTAATT
Source organism: Cricetulus griseus (assembly GCF_003668045.3). Taxonomy (NCBI): domain Eukaryota; kingdom Metazoa; phylum Chordata; class Mammalia; order Rodentia; family Cricetidae; genus Cricetulus; species Cricetulus griseus. Next base: position 158,762,536 of record NW_023276807.1, read on the forward strand.
TATAAACTGGCTGATGGCTAGGGATTCTTACTGACTAGCTCTCTCTTAATTGTTAACCCATAACTACTAATCTATGTATTTCTACATGGCCTTATCTTACCAGAAAATGCCTGGTGTGTCCTATCTTCCTGCCTCTACATAGTCTCTGTCTGCCTACCATTCCCAGAATTCTCATCTCCTAGTCCTGCCTCTATTGTCTAAACAGTGTTTTATTCATCAACCAATAAGAGAAACAAATATACAGAAGTACATCCCCCATCACTCCTAGGAACCTCTAATGGCGGCAGATACTCAGTTTGTGTGTGTTTGAACTGTGGACAGTGAGGGAGGCTCATGGCCCAGCACTTGATTTGAACATACTAATTTTGACACTACAGAGGGGGAAATGCAACATTTGGAAATATACCAAACTAGGAAGCACAGTGGTGCCTGAATCAGTAAAATATACACTGTGAAGATAAGGACAGCTCTTGTCCACTTGGCAGTCATGTAAGGCATGAGTAAAGAATCTAGCACAGAGGACTACAAAGAGAGTAGTAGGATGTGCAGGCTGGGGTTGCTAGTCGCCCTCCCAGTGGCTTTGCTTCTGAATCATGATCAAGGGTAAGAGTTAGACAAGCTTTTAAGAATGTTATTCTGTTAAAATGTAAAGGTTTTATTTTATCCAAAACATAATAAAATCAAGTTTTGAACTGTTGGGTATGCCATTTTTTTTTTTTTACTTTATCAACAATTTTCTTTCTAATTCCCTATAATGAACATATTGACCTTTCTAGTGGGTTTTTGTTGTTTTGAAACTAAATTTTAGCTGCACTAAGCATTCTGCAAACCAGGAAGGAAATGTCTAATTGCATGTGGTCAGCATATTTTGTTTTCAGTTAAAACTATGACAACTCTGTATATCCCTTGCTATCACAAGTAGCAGAGGTAGGATACTATGTAAAGAAAACAGGCTTCTCATCTGTTTCCTCTGGTGACAGTCTCACATTCTCATGGCTTCCTTACAATATGTGGATGAGATGGTGGAGATAGAGGTCACTTGCTGGTAGGAAGTCAGGGGGACTGTCCTATTCCTCCCACCTTCCCCCCCACTTAAAAACAAACAAACAAACAAACACAATTTACTGTTGTAAAACTAGACAGAGTCCTGTGAGAACTACACTATTCCCTTCTTTCTAATTAATTCATTATTCTAACGTGTCTGAGGTGGTGTGGGTATGCTCATGCTGTGGTATACATGTGGAAATCAGAAAATAACTTTGTGGAGTTGGTTCTCCTCTTCTACCTTTATATGGGTTGTAAGGATTGAACTCAGGTTGTGAAGATTTTGCAGCGTACACGTTACTTTGCCTGCTCTATAGTAATCCCTTCCAAGGAATGTTCCTCTTCATCATCTAACCAGCGCCCAGTAGGTTCCTCCTCACAAAAGTCCGCCCTCTCCTCCCCTCATCACAATACAGAGGACCAAGCTTCCAGAACATGAGGCCTTGTGGGTCATGATGGAACCATATCCAGGCTGTAGTAAACACAATCTTAAAATTAAATGCCATAAAGAACTTAGTGCCTTGTAAGCGCATTAAAAGAAATAGCATTTTTTAAAAAAGGGAGCCTTTTCTATTTGCTAATTCTGACAACTATTTGTTGAAAGCTTTTTACTTATGGGGTGGGCTTTGAAAACAGTAATGTGCTATCCAGATGGTTAGGATTCAACCCATTAATATTTTGGGTTGTACAACTCTTAGACAAATACATTACTAATTACCAGGCATGATGGCACACAGCTTTGATGCCAGCACTCAGGAGGCAGAGGCAGAGGCAGGTGACTGTCTCTGAGTGTCTGAGGTCACCATGGTCTACATAGTGAATTCCAAGCCAGTCTGGGATATATAGTGATATTCTGCTTAAAACAATAAAAACAAAAACAAAAACAAAAACCAACCCCTCCCAAAACCTAACCCCCCCACATCTAATTATCCTTCACAAATAACATGCTACCTATTTTGTAGTTACCAAAATAACCAGATGGCTACAGTCAATAGTTCTTTCTTTTACCTTTGATTCTGATTCCCAGGGCTGGGGATTGAAGCAAATGCTCCACTACTGAACTACACCCCTGGCCCCTTTAATGCCATTTTCAATAGTTTCTCACAGAGTTGTGTTATGAAGGAAAGGTCATATTTTTTTAAGTAGTAATTCCTAAACCCAACTGTCCCTTATAGTCAGAGAAATTTTTAAACATCCCAGAAAACCCAATTCTGAGGATTTTAAGCAGCAAGCACAGTGGAGCCCCAGATCTCTCGTCCTTTAATGAGTTCACTGGCTGGTTCCATGACTGTGTATGGGAAACTCACTTGAGAGAGTCTTATTAAACCAGCACACCGCTGGAGGTGCAATTGGTGGCTAGAGTATTGGTGGCTAGGAGCCACTAATCCACTGAGAGAAGGAGAGGTCCATCACTGGTCTGTTTTCCCAACTATTCCATTCAAATAGAACAGAATGATAACCCTCCCCCCATACCTTTGCTTTAATCGGATTGTTTTTTAAGTCAAGGCTCGAACACACTCTTGTAAGTTGTAAGCTTTAGAACTCTATTCCAGGTTGAGTCAGCATCTCCAGGTGGTTTGCACATTAAGCCCAGTTCCTGGTCTTCTCAACTGAATTGAAATCTTGCTGCGCAGGTTGGAAGGCAGGTTTGCTGTGAGTCTGTGTTAGAATGAGAATGTGAAGAGGACAAGTGCGGTGTGATGCTGTTGTTCATTTGATGACTCTTGCTGCTTTGCAGTAAGTTAAAATCCACCCCCTAAAATCCAAACACGAACCGAGGAAGAGGTCAGAGTAGGAAGCTAGCGATCTTTAGACATCATAGCTCACATTTTGGGTCACCAGGTCATCGAGAATGCAATGACAACTCGGCATCATCTCAGTGTTCTGTTAGATTGTCCCGAGGGGGTGCCTGATAGTGCCTTTCAACTAGGATGCAAATTTTCATGTAATTCTAATGGTAGGAAGAGGTTGGGGTAAAATCCTTCTTCAATGGCTTGGTAGATGATTCAGGGGTACAAGTGATTGTTACATTAACCTGGCAAACCAAGGTCCACCCCCAGAATCCATATAAAGATACAAGGAGAGAACTGAGTCCACAAAGTTGTTCTATGATCTGCACATGAGTGCACATGTATCATGACACACACACATGGGTGCATACACACGTAAGATGATAATAAATAATAGTAAAATAAAAACTAAAAAAAAATCCTTATTTAGAACAGTGGCTCAAATAGGACAGGTTGTTTGAATGGTTCTATCTGGCGCCTGGCTAACTGTATATGCTTAGTCCTGTGTAGGGCTTAAATATATAAAGAACTTACCAAGAACTTTATATATGTGTATACATGGTGCTTTGGCACAGCGCTGGATTGCATTCCTTCCCTTGAGGAGTGCACGAGCTCTAGTCAACAAGGAATGTAATCAAGCATACTCTACTTCACATGCCTCTTGGCACACCCTGGGAAGGCACTTAATACAGCTCAGGAATTAGGCAGCCTGGCCCTGGAGCTTTAGCCCTTGCTGGGTAAAGGCTGGGGGTTATCAGTCTCTCTACCCGACTTCAGATTTGTTCTATAAACAGAAGCTCCTTTTGCTGTGTTAGGGCTCTGTCAGATTGGCCTGTGTGTGGTGCAGTGAGTGGCTGTGTTCTCTCTCGAGTAGCATGGAGGACCAGCTGTTTCCCTTGGCTTCGTTGCTCACACGGTGGATTTTATTTTGAATGGTCACTAACTGGTAATTGTCATGTGAATAGCTTTGGATGATAAACCTCAGGATGCTAAAAACAAAGAGATGGTGAAGGGGCCCAGCCTGTGCCTACCTTGGGCTGTCCACTCTAGATACAGAAGATCTCCATCTTTGTGTATCAGCTCTCAGATATGCAACAAGCATATGTCTGATAAGAAATAGTTGATATTTCATATAGTTTCTATCCTTTTTTGTTGTTCTTGCTTTGACCAAATATGCAATAAGAAAACAGGAAGTAGTAGTGTGTCATAGTGTGGAAGGTATGGCAAAAACACTTGTCATGACATGGTGGGACGTGGGGTCACTTTTTGTCTGTACTCAGAGAACAAAGAGATGGATGATGGTGTTCAGCCTTCTTTCTTAAGGTGAATCTTCCCTGCTCTGCTAAACCTTCCTAGAAACACCCTCAAAGACACACTCTGAAGCGTGTTTCCATGGTGATTCTAAATCTAGTCAAGCTGACAGTAAAGATTAACCATTGCAATATACCATGTATTGGAAATTATTGATTTTTGTCTATCTGCTATATCAACCCCTTCCTTCTCAAATCTCATTGTACTCCTGTGCTTTGTTTTTGAATCTAGCACATTATAAAATTTGGGGACATGTACAAAATCTATATTTCATATAATATATAATTATATTTATTTATTTATTTTTTTGGTTAAACAGTTGTACTTATGTAGGCTAGGCTGGCCCTGCACTCTGTATGTAGCCAACTGCCTTCAAATTTTTGATCATTGCAAATGCTAAGATTTTATCTATGTTCCACCATGTCTGATCATATTTTATATATACACTTTATCCTACATGTTTAATAGTAAGTCACAGGCGATGGATATATAAGAGACAAATGGGTGAATGTTTTTAATCTAGAGTGCAGCTTACCACCTTTGCGTGCACATGTTACATCTAGAATATATTTAATCTTAGTCAAGGCTTTTGTTCCAATTAGAAGTATGTTAATGAAACCTTGATGTTATAGGCTGAGGATAATTAAAAGTTACCCAGAGAGAAACCCAACCATTTATTTGTTTGCTAATTTGAAAACCATTTTTATGTGGGCAACAGGATACAATGGAGCAGACATACGCAGTCCTGTGTTCACAGAACCAAGAGTCTTAATGATGGAAATTGATTTAGAAAACAATTAAGGAGAACATGCAAGGGATGTGCTAGAGATTTGGGCAGAGAACTGTGCTGGGAGGCTGTCTTAGTTAGGGTTTCTATTGGTGTGAAGAGTCACCATGACCATGGCAACTCTTATAAAGGAAAACATTTAATTGGGTGGCTCTCTTACATTTTCAGAGATTCAGTCAGTCCATTATCATCATGGCAGAACACACAGTGTGCAGACAGACATGGTGCTGACTACATCTTGCTCACAAGGCAACAGGAAGTGAACTGAGACATTGATCGCCGTCTTGAGCACATATGAGATCTCAAAGCCTGCTTCCACTGTGTCACACTTCCTCCAACAAGACCACACCTATTCCAACAAGGTCACACCTCCTAATAGTGCCTCTCTTTGGGGGACATTTTCTTTTAAAGCACCACAGAGACTTTGTTGGTATTGAGAAGAATGAAGAGCATATTGGAGGATCTGCAAGGATGTCAGAATGGTCCCAGTGAATGTCAGCGGGGAGATGAGGTGAAATGGATAATCCTGGGCTGGCCAAGGAAGACTGGGAAGCCCTGTTAATCAATAGGAATCCTTGTAGGAGTTTCATCTGCAGAGAGATGCAACTGGGTGGTAGTTTTATGAAGATGTTGGTGCTTTGGCCCTGACCTAGAGAGTTGATTGGATGATGATGGCTCTCATCAGGGCTGCAGCACATAGCAAGGGATAGGGCTTTAGGGACATTTAGGGAGTGTGATCATAAGAGCAAAGGAATTGAGGCTGACTTCCAGGGGGGCATAGGAGCTATCATGTGGATATATATATATATATATATATATATATATATATATATATATATATATATATATATATTCTGTGGCTTTAATGGTATTCATCAGACTCGGCACTGCGTATTTGCTAGGGATAATGGTGTTTATGGAGCCTAGGCAAGTCAGGGTGTGTACAAATTTTTGGACCCCACCATTCCCAGAATTAATTAATCAATTAACTAACTAACTAATTAATTATTTCCTTCCTTCCTTCCTTCCTTCCTTCCTCCCTTCCTTCCTTCCTTCCCTCCTTTCTTTTTCTTTCCCTTTCCCTCCCCATCCTCTCCTTTTCACCTCCCTCTTCTGTCTCTTCCTCCCTTTCTCTCTCTCTCCCTCCTTTTTTTCCTGTCTTCCCTTCCTTTTAACTTTTTAACTTTTTTTTTTTTTTTTTTTTTTTTTTTTTTTTTTGGCAGTGCTGGGTGGAACCTGGGGCTTTGCACATGATAGGCCAACTGCTACCACAGAGCTACTGCCCTAGCCCTCCAGAACCATTTTGATTGAAACTTTAGCTTTACTTCTGTGTTTTCCCTTGTCAAAAGGTTGAGTGGTGGGAATTGTGAACAAGCCTCACTGCCTTTCCTTCTCTATATTGAGGTATTCACTTAGCTGTTGTGTACAGACATTTGTGCCTACTACAGTCCAGGGAGTAGGTAAATGATATAGTCATGCCTTATCTTCAGGAAGCATCTGGCAACTCATGCTTGCTAGTGACTGGTGTATTTCTAGTCAGACAAATCAGATTTTCTGACTTATTTGAGATATTAACACACATGCCAGAATTTTTATTTTTCTCAAAATGAACAAAATTTTGCAATTTGCTGCATTTTCATGTGCTTTCTTTGTACCTTAGGTGGAAACACCCCCATCTCCAGTAGGATAATTCTTTTTGGCATTAGAATTTGGATTCTGACATTTATATACATGTGCATGTACGTCAGAATAAGGTTTGAATACAGTGATCTAAGTTGGCAGGGAACTTCTTGAACACATCTCTCCAAGAGAAATGAGCAGAACTTGTTATATATGTATTTTTTTCCCTTTCGGCACAGCTTCCTTGAGGTTCTCCTGTCTCAGCCAGACACAGTATTTCCTTATTTCTCTCCCCCATTTCCACCCAAACCTGTAGGGTTACATTATGTCTTTTGATAGCAAGTAAAGAGTGCATTAACAACGTGATTATAGAGGGATTGTTGAATCTGCTGGGAGAAAATGACTATTGTGATAAAAATATCGCCACAGGATCTTTACAATAAAAGTAGCATAGGCAGCTGCCCAAACTTCTCATCGTTCCTAAAAACTGAACTCGTGCCACTTGGAGACAACAGCCTGTTAGTGTTAGAGGACTATGTCACGACAGCCTCCCAGGGCTGGGATCTATGTAAAGAACCTCAGAACCTTTATGCATTGTGCCAAGGTGGCTTAATCTCGTGAATGAGTAGTGGTGTAGACTCCAGTAGGAAGAAAAAAAAAAAAAAAAAAAAAAAAGAACCAGTTGTTAATTACTTACTGAGGCATACATCCTACCTGAGTGGGAAAATCTGAAATTATTTTGTCAGCATTAAGTTGAGTTTTAAATCAAAGACTATGCAATCATGCCTGCATGGAATTAAGTAGTTGCTGATAAGTGGGTACCTGGGACCATCTCCATGGGGATAGTTTATTTTACTAAATGAACCCACTAAATGGGCTGTTACTGCTACTCATTATTTCATTGTGGTGCCAGCCTTGGGCTGTAAATGTTGAATGAATCTCCTGCTCTCTCTTATGCTTGATTCCAGCTGCAAGATTGGAGCCCCATGAGGGCTGGCTTGGTTACTTGGTAGCTGGCACCTCATCTCCGACTTCAAAGTCAGTCCCTCCCCTGATGAGGATACAGCAGTCATAGGAGGCAAGAATGACCTTGACTTTGGTTTGCCTGGAATAACAATTCCTTTCCTACTTTAATTAAGAATTAGTGCCTATGAAAGAAAGCAGGTCTTTGTGTGCTGGTGGCTTTGTATATCCTTTGTTAAAATGAAAACAAGGATTTTGGAGATGGCCCACTGGATAAGACCCTCGCTGTGTGTGAGGACTATAGTTCTGACTCTTCAAACTCATGTAAGAGCTGGGCAGGTAGCCCACCTGTGTTGCTAGCAGCCAGCACTCAGGAGGCTGAGGCAAGGGAGTCCCGAGACATTTCCTTTCAACCCTGACTTCCACACTCATGCACTCGGTGTGGTGATATATTATTTATGAGTTGTTAAAGTCACTGGAGATCAAAATAGCAAAGCAGCCATACTAGTTAGCCACAGAAACCAGACAGTGGTGATACACACCTTTAATCCCAGCAGCCATACTATCTATTCAGGCAATGGTGGCACATACCTTTAATCCTAGGACCCAGGATTAAGAGGTAGATGGACCTCTATTAGTTCAAGGCCACATTGACTACACAAATTGATCCAGTGCTAAGAGAAACAGCTCACACAAAGGTGATCTCAGCACTTGGGATGACATGCCTTTAATCCCAGCACTGGGGAGGTGGAGACATGAGTGATATGGGTGAGCTGAGAAAGGAATAAAAGGTGGAGGAGACAGGAACTGAGAGCTTTTGCCTCTGAGGATTCGTGGGACAGTATTGCCATTTCATCTTGACTGCTTTGCTTCTCTGATCTTCATCTTGAAACTTGAACCCCAATATCTGTCTGTGGGTCTGTTATTTATCATGTTACCCATTTGTGTGAACATCCACCTGCATGTGCACCCACACACATGTCAGCATGCATACACATAAGCATATACTCCACACACATGTACTTGCAAAAATAAGAATAAAAACATCCATGAAGAAACAAACAAGAAATGTGTCTCATCTGCAGTCTTAGCAGTAGAGGTTGTCTGATGGTTCCTCTTCCTTGTTAACTTGAGAGGACTTAGGGGCTCCATGGAAACACTTTTGTGGATGTATCTCCAAGGGTATTTCCAGAAAGTTTTAATGGGAGAAGGAAGACCCAACCTTGAATGTGGGTGGCCCACATCCATGGGCTGGATGGAGTGCTTGACTGTGTACAAAAGACAAAGGGAGTTGAATACCAGCATCCGTCACTGGCTTCTCCCTGACTTCGGATACAGTATGACCAATTGCCTCATTTCTCTATCTTGACTTCCCTGCCTTGAACTGTGCACCAGAGTAAACCCTTTCCCCTTAAGTTACTTTTGTTAGATATTTTGTCATAGCAGTGGGAAAAGTAGCCAATACAGGGGGGATTCAGAGCTTTTAGTGTAGCAGTGCAGCACTCTCAGAGAGCCCTTGCTAATGGTCATGGAATGTGCCCAGGAAGACAATGCCATAAATATTACAGAAGTGCAAACAAGCTTCCCTGGATTAGAGACGGGAGATGTATACTGAGCAGATGCAGGGCACTTTGCCTGAGAAAGAAGGAGGAAGGCCTTTCCAGTGATGAAGAAAGAGGGATGGCCTTAGGGTGAGATTAATTGGGGTGCTCACACAAAATTGAAAGGTTTGTAGAAAAGTTGTGGAATGTAGAAATGAGAGGAGTTGGGAGTGTTTCTGGCTTGGCGTAGCTTATCCAGGAAAAGACAATGGAAGCTAACACACAATGAATGGTTCTGCTGGATGTATGACTGTGGGCTTGGATTTGGGGTTCGGCTGATTCTACACCCTGCCATGTGCTCTCTAGCTCCTTGACCTCAGACTCTCCAGTCCAGTTTCATGCATCAATCACATTGTTCACGTTGGACATACAGACAGCTTTGCCTCCTGAGCCTTGGAGCGATTGCCTGACTGTTCGTGAACTGTTCGTCTGTGATTCTTGAGCTTTAGGAGGAGAGGCAGGAGGATTTCAAGTTTGAGGACAATCTAGGCTACACAGTGAGATCCTTTCTCCAAAAACAAACATCCAAGCAAAGAAAGCTCACACTTGTTTCTCCTTTGGACAGGCAGCCAGCCCCATTTTACCTTGTGTATTGTGCAGATGGAGGGAGGAAAATAGGGATAAGGATTAGAGGCTTGGAAGGAGGAGCGACTCTCAAGCGGATGCCAGTCGAGTTGTGTCCTGTACAGCTGCCAAGAGATTGGAATTTTGGGCTGATCCAGACCGTGACTTGTGGGAACTCTTTTGAGATGCCTGAGTGAGGAAGGTAATGGTGCTGGTGGCAGGAATGTCATTGAAGTAACATTCCATGGGGTCTATCAGTCCTGTGGAGAGATGCCAGTAACAGATAGACCCAGAGGCAGAGGGAGAGCAGCAGAGGTGTCAGGCCTATGGTAATGGGATGATATAAAATTGGGAGCCTTAGACTCATTTATGCATTTGTAGAGCACCCATTCACTTTTTTTTCTTTTTTAATGTTGCCAAGGATCAAACCCAGCACGTAGTAGGCAGAACTCCCTGTCACAGAGCTGTGTTTCAAATCTGTCTACTCTTAAACTGTCCCAATGCCATTAATGTTCTTAAACGCACATGGCTCATTCTTATTGTAGAAGATTGAGTTGGATGCTCTGAAAGGTAGGGTGAAGGCCCAAGATTTCACTTCACTCTAAAGGAGAAAAAAAGAACAAAGTTAAGCTGGTCCAATGTGTTGAAGGATGACAACCACACCCAGTCTTCAGCCCTTCAGCCCTCTGGTTTTAAGTTTTTGTTTTTGTCTTTTATTTTTCTTAATAACTTTGCCAACTTTGCGGGTATATTGTCATTATCTGATCTGGGAGATTCTGAACTGTGCTGGTGGGAGAGTAAGGCATTCATTACAGGCTGATTTTAGGTTTGTACACTTCATTTTATTAGTGAAATCTTTTTATGAATCTTTTCTCAGAAATAATTAACTCCAAGTCAAGCTTCTGCTGTGGTTCTTCATAAAGGAGGGCTACATGGCCTTTATATAGGAAGGCATATTATATGGCCTTCATACTGGAGGACTTCATGGCCTTCATACAAGAGGACTTCATGGTCATTCCTATTCTGCCTTGGAGAAGCTGTCTTGTAGGTGAAGGAGCCTGCAGATGGATGTTCTCCCCTCTTAGCCTTGGCTGGAGGCGTCAGGAATAGCTTCGCTCTGTGTTTCTCAGATTTTAGTTTCTCACTGTCTTAGCTCTTTTGGTGGGCAATGACTATTGAGTGGGTATTTTTTTTTTTTTTTATCACCTGCTACCTGTTTACTTACATTTACTTTCCCGGTGCTTGTCCCTCCTTCCCATCAATGGTATAACACTGTGCCTCCTAAGAACCGAGTCTATTCTTTCTCCTTCCAAATCACTTCTTGCATGGTTGACAACTCTGAACTTTAGAAGTGGTTCTGTAATAAGTGTCCAGTGTTCTGGAATAATGTACAGATTCAGATTACAACATTTTTAACATCCTGGATGTGATATTTGGTATCTGATTTGCATTTGAGTGAGATATTTGTATTATCTCACTCAATGGTTTATCCTGATAACTTCTTGATGTGTATAGCTGACCTCATGTTCATGCTCCAACTTCAACCTCCTAAGTGCTAGGGTTGCAGGAGTGTGATACCACTCTCAGCCCCCTCATTTAATTTTCTGGTGTCATGTGAACACTGGGGATTGAACTCAGAACATTTTATATGTTAAGCCCAACCACCACCACTGACATACACTCCAGGCTTTCTGTTAGTCTTAATTTTATTTTTTACAGACTTTAGAATTAAACTGTTTATTTGTGCATGTTCACTTGTGCATTCATGAACATTTGTTGTGCTTGCCAGAGCACATGTGTGGTGGTTACAGGGCAGCCTTGTGGGAGTTGGGGTGGGTCCTTTGCTATCACTTGATTTGTTTTAGTAGTTGCACTTCGGACTGTAGGTTAGCTGGACATGAGCTTTTGTTTGATTTTCCTGTCTCTGCCTCCAGTTTCCAAAGGAGTGCTAGGATTCCATATGGTTGCCACTGCATCCAGGTTTTTATGTGGCTCTTGGGGATGGAATACAACCATCAGGTTTTCATACCAGACACTTTTAACCATTGAACCTTCTCCTTTGTATTTATTTATTTATTTATTTATTTATTTATTTATTTATTTATTTTAAAACAACCCTGTGTGGTAGGTGTTACACGAATTTTCTTTTCGTAAATGTGGAACCTGAGGTTTAAAGTTAATCATTTAATGGCTGTCATTTAGCTATGTGGGTGCGTGAGGTTCAGAGTATAGGAGAATACTCCTTTTCAATCTTGATAACCTCAAAGTGCAGTTGAGTGTTAGCAGGGGTTTATGGTATGCAATCATTATAGCATCCGAGATGAAGCTGGTCTGACCTTACTGGAGATACACAGTAGCAAGCCATATGATTAAAAATAGGAGCCAAAAGTCAATCTACCAGATGCCATTTTAAATAAATTGTGACCATCCCTTGCTGATGCCTGTTAAAAGTGACAGTTATTTTCTAAGCTCTTTCTGTGATAGTCAGTTTTTGTCTTTTATACTTGCCTCTTTCTTTTCCCTTTTCTCTGTCATAGTTTCTTTTAGGTTTCCCCTTTTCTGGCTCATGTGTTCTTTTCCTCTCAAAATGTTCCAGTATATCTCCCTAGGAGGAGTTTCAGGTGCATGTTTGAATTATTTATTGCTCTGGCCTGTTTTTGGCAGTGGCTTCCCCATGAGGGTGCCATCCACAATTATTAACAACAGTTACTAACTGATCTGAGGAGAAAGCTTAGAAACATTTTTGGATATGTCTTTCAAAATGCAGGATATTTATGTGAACATAAGATACTCATCCCTGTACACTTGTTTCAGGACCCCAGTCTACCCGAAATAATTTTTGTCCTGAGCTATATAAAAACTGTTTGTTTATTTATTTACTTGTAATTTTTGATATGCTGGAGGAGGGAGCGATGGCTTGGTGGATAGTTACCTTCTGGACAGCATTAGGACCTGAGCTTGGATCCCCATCATCCCTGTAAATCTGGGTACAGTGGCAGGCACCTGTAATCTTAGCAGTGGGATGGTGGGGAGGGGAGATAGGTGCATCCCTGGAGCTCACTGGGCAGCTATTAAGTCAAGCTAGTGAGCTTCTGCTTCAGTAAGAGACCCTACCTCATAAATAAAGAGGAACTCAGAGAGGAAGACACCCATGCCAGTCTGTGACCTCCATGACTCACATACACTGCCTGCATGGACACACACACAATTGTATGTGTGCATGTGTGTGCATGTGCTTGTGTGTATGTGTGTGTGTGTCTTCATTTTAATCAGACCATATCTAAAGAACAGCACTGCCATATGTGGCTAGGAGGTTGTACACTGTACAAGTCCAGAGTACCACTTACCGTTCTGTATAACCGTATGGGAAAGTCTGTATACCCTGAGTTAACGATACATACTCAATTCTCATTTGCAGTAGCAAATAATTATCAGATAGCGAACTGATGCTATTAGGAGAAATACAGTCTTGAACCTGTATTTCTTCCTAGCCTGGGGCCTTCTGATCTCATACTTGCAGCTAATCAATACCCATCCTTGTTTTATGTGTTTTGCTTAACAGCATCTTATTTACTATACATTGCTATTCGTTATCACTGAACTCATGGCCAACAGCACTACAGCTCATGCCTGAATGAAGTATGTCTAACACATGTACTTTCTCTAGAGGACACAGACTGCCTCATGTACTTGGGAGCACTAAATTAGCTCTTCATGGGTGTGTCTGGGTCCACTTTAACACGTGAAATCACCATCGACATCATCATTGTCATCAACAACAACCACTAAACAGAGACGAATGTGACATTCCCAAACAATGCAAAAGGACACTTAAATACAACACGAGGGCTGAAACAAGAAAGCAGAGTGGTTAGACCTCCATCTGGGTACATGTATGGATTTGAGAGACTCAGTTTTGCCTTCTTTTCCATAAAAGCACGTCAGTGCCACAAAAAAGGGTTTTAATTATTAACTTTAGGCTTCAAGTATGCTTTAGTTTATAGGTGAATCCCTAAATATGGAATCAACAAGTAATGAGGATTGGCTGTACTTTTTAAGATGAGAATTGGGGGTGCCCAGAGGAGGCTGAGACTCATCTTAGGGGAATTCAATTGTAGCACTCCAGAGTGGAAGCCTCCTTATGTAGAGACAGCATCTCTTGTCTCTCCAGCCCTGCTGAGGAAGAGGCTCAAAGGGAAGACATGACTTGGTGAAGGCCACGGGGAGTAAGAGGCAGTAGGTCTTTGAGCTGGGAAGCATTTTGACACTGTGCTGTCCTGTCCTCTCTGTGTGTCACTGGGAGAATTGACACAGGACACAGCTGGAGCTGTTACACTGAATTCACTGGCTCCCTTTGGCAGGATTTCCCATTCTGTCTGCCCATCTCCTCAACTGGGAAGTGTTCTTTGTGTCAGACAGGAAGCCTTTGGTCTTCTTCAGGTGCTGGGATCAAATGCAAGGCCTGGGGCTTGCTAGCCAAGGGGAATTGCCGTTTGCTTTTCTATTGAATGCCCGATCTGGGCGGGGTGCTGATATATGGAGTGAGAGGCCCCTACAGGAGCACTCAGAGAGGATTGGGTGCCAGTACACACAGGCAAAAGAGACTTCTGAGCCAGAATAGAAAAGAGGTCTCCCAAAGGCCTCCTCACAGTTTTGTCTTGAGAGGCTTCTCATGTCAACCACCTAGATAGGATTTTCTCAACCAAAAGGGCTCGACTATACTTAAGTGGCTTTTGTCATCCTTGGATTCATTTTCTCCCCCTCTAGAAAAGATATGAAACTCGTGACAGTCTAATGCCATCTCTTACATGGCCTGAAGAAAATGTCCAGTGGCCCTGTATAGGCGTTGCTGTTTATGGAGGTGGGGGTGTATTGAATTAATTCTTACTTATCTGATGTTAGGTGAAATACTTTCTTTAATTATATATTTATACCTGTGTTTGTGTGCATATTAGCAGTTGCATAGGTGTGTATTTCTTGTAACATAAAGGATATTTGATTGTGTAGCTTTTCTTGTTGGAGAGTATACATTTTTTTTATTGTTGATTGCTAATACTGTTTCTCCTCCAGAAAGATGTGTTTCCACTTGATTGCTAATCCCCAAATAGTGAGAATATCCTCTCTTGGAAATGGAGGTGATGTAAAAGGGCACTGCAGGCACTGTCTGAGGAATCTGGACTGTGCTCCAGGGAAAGTTGCTTTATGATTGGCGTTTGTTGTCTTGGCATTGATAGATGTCTACACTCTCTCTTTGTGCATGAGATTAACATATATATCAAGGTTTGGAGTGTGTGTGTGTGTGTGTGTGTGTGTGTGTGGTGTATAGTGGTTACTAGAAGGTACATTGTGGTTAGTATGAGTGGACACCAACCCTGTCTTACTGTCACCTTGGGCACACCTGAGACTGCCCATTCCTCTGACCTCTCATCAGTAGAACGGGTATTAGAAAATGGGTCTCAGTTGATGGTTTCAAGAGTTAATACTGGCAATAGAATCCAAGTGCCCAGTGTCAGTGCCTGGTATAGGCAGGACGTCTGATGACTGCTTTAATTGGTGGTAGCCAGCAGCCTGTAGGTTCTGGATGTCATTGGTAATGCATGTGCTTGGAGTATACTGGTGTCCTTTAAGCCAGGAGCTTCCAGACTTGGCCTGGCCAACCAGTACCACACTTTCCTTCTACAGGTGGTGTCAGGCAGTTTGTCAACTTCACCTCCAGGTTCACTGGAGGTGCTGACATAACACTGATGTTATCTAGCCCTACATCATCATACCCTGAGCAGCAATCATGGTCATCACATCCAGTGAGCACCATTCCAGTTGGAATTTTTATTTCACCCACATGTAGAATTAAAAAACTAAAAAAAAAACAACAAAATCCCAAACAAACAAACAAACAAACAAACAAACAAAAAAACAAAAACAGAATGGCTATAGAGAACAGTAGAGGTCCAGTGCCAAGAACTGTGAGCTGTGTCTAGAGGGCTTCATGCCAGCATCTGGTGAGGATGTAGTCAGAGGATGAGGGAGAACTAACCCAGGGTCAGCAATATTATAAGCCAGACGCTCATCCAGGATGTGTACAGAGGACATATCCATTGGACAAAACAATGCCTTTGAACTGAATAGTCTTATAGTTTGTCTACTTTCATTATCAGGATTGATTTGTTTCAGCCTGGATAAAAAGATCACAGCTGTTATGTAATAATTCCCTGTGGCCCGCCACCTCGATCGCCTGGACGAATGACTTAATCTCTCTGAACCTCAATTGCACTTGCCATAAAGGGAGAATATTTTTGGCCCTTATTTCCTAGGGCCATTCTGAGGATTAAAGGAGATGGTTATGAGAAAGTGAATGATATATGAGGGTATACACTCACAATGAGCACAGAGCCTGCCTTGTATCATGGTAAGCATTTGATGCATGTTAGCTGTTATTTAAGTTGCCATTGTACTACATTTTTGGCTTTCTTTAGCTTTAAGTGAGTCCCAAATGCTGAGGTTCTCTCTACTTCCTGTTCCTGTGATTTGTAAGTACTCACACATGTGCACGTGTGTGCGTTCAGACCTGTGTATCATGTATTTACATTAGATTGATGATGCATTCTAAGACTTGAAGAGTGTCCAACTCAGGAAAGTTCTACAGTGTTCTTTGGAGGTAAGCTCCCATCTCTGTTCTAAAACAGAATGTTGCCTTGTGTAGGCAGGCTGTCTTGGTGACAGCAGAAGGCAGCAAGCAGGCCCTGGTCCCATAGACTGGGGATGTGATGCCATAACAAGCAAATGCAGGGACTTCGAGAAAGAATGTGGGTCACAGCTAAAAACTGAATTGCTGTTGATTAGACAGGAAAATCTGAGTGTGTATATGATATGATCAATTTCTAAAGTTTTTCTCATGTTTGCATTTGGACTTCCCCTCCTACAAGTTATGATTTTTAAAAGTCCTATTTATGTGTACAAAGGCAGTTACTAGGAGATCTGTGACAACCTTAATTTGATTTTGCCTTTTACCTTCTGCTTTCCCCTTTCTCTCTAATAACACTCCATTGGATTCTGAAATACCAAAGGCTGCTCCACAGTAGGGTGCTGTGTTCATGCAGAATGCTCTGGGGTGTGAAATGTTTAGTGTGTACCGAGCACCAACATCAACAAAACTATTCTTTCCACATTCAGAAAAAAACTTATTAGCATTTGCTTGGTTTACTTAGTTCAGAGCAGTTACTTAAAGCACATAGATCATTAATGGAGCTTTGTTATTTGGAGATATTAGATGAGATATATTAAGTGATCTATATCTATGTCTATATCTTTGTCTATATCTGTATCTAGTTTTGGTTTTTCATAAACGATCTCTCTATGTAGACCTGACTGTACCGGGACTCACTTTGTAGACCAGGCTGGCCTTGATTTCATGGAAATCTGCCTGCCTCTGCCTCTTAAGTGCTGGAATTAAAGGCATGTATCATCACACATGGCTTTTATATGATCTCCAGACCCTTTCATTCATTGGCTTGGTGATTTTCTTTTTAATTGTCAGAAAAACCTCAACAGAGTTGGGCTTTTTGTGTAACCTATTTCCAGTTTTATTTTTACTTTTTTCCTTTGAAATTGCAAACTAATTCAAGAGAATAGAATAATGAATTCCAATGTATTAGTGCTATCTATTAATTCATAGCCAGCTTATTTTTAATCTCTGTTCTACCCATTTTTTCTCACCTTATGTTAAAGTATTTTCAAGTACCTTCTGGTAATATATTACACATTATCAATAGATATTTTAATATATACACATAGGTGGTCATTTATAAATCTAAACAAGATGATGTTCTCCTACAGGCCCAGCTATTCTGGTTGTTTGCTGTAACTATGCTTTTTATCTCTTTAACAAAAATCTATTTTCATTTAATTAAGTGTTTCACATGCCCTCTGTGGGAACTTGTACAGATGTAGCCCTACTTTCCTATGTTGTAATTTATAATGTTGAGCTAAACTGTCTTTAAGGTCATTTATAGTTGTCAAGTTTTTGAGAGAGATGGGTGGGGGGAGAAACATTTTGATCTTTTTTTCTATGAGAAAGGAAGTATTTTGTTGTCTTTTATAGAATGGTCAAAAATTAGAGCTGAAGATTAAATGTTGGGTGATGGGTTGGGAGGTCCTTTTAGAGATGGTTTTAGAAGAAATTCTACTCTCAGAGAAGTTGGAATTGGGCTTTTAACCTTATCGATCACAAATGCTATTCTTGTTAACTTTGTGAAGTGAGTGTGGTCCGGTGATAAAATGGAGTGAGCCATAGAGGGGGAAAAACCCACTTTTATTTCAGCTTTCATTTAGAAAAAAATTAAGGAATTCTTTTTTGATACTGCTAGATTGCTATTTTAGATCAACTCTTCCATTAAAAGCAACTATCGAGGCTGAGGAGATGATACAGTGGTGGTTAAGGGTACTTACTTCTCTTCCAGAGGGCCCAAGCTCAGTTCCCAACACTCTCACTAGGTGGCTAATTACCTGCAACTCCAGCTCCAGGGGATCTGATGCCCTCTTCTGGTTTCTGAAGGCGTCCATGCACATGAGGTGTGCTCTCTCTGTCTCTGTCTCTGTCTCTGTCTCTGTCTCTGTCTCTGTCTCTCTCTCTCTCTCTCTCTCTTTCTGTGTGTGTGTCTCTGTGTCTGTCTGTCTGTCTGTCTGTCTCTTTCTCTCTCTCTCTCACACACACTACCTCCCTACACAAATAATTAAAAATAAAATAAATCTTAAAAAGCAGATTTGGTTTACAGACATGGGTGACCTGCTAAGAGAAGTTAGAGGCCTGAGATGTAGGAGAGAAAGGACCCAAAATCAGTAGTTGAGAGAAAAACCAAACACATTTTTTTTTTCCTTTGAAGGGCAATTTAAAAATTATACTGATGTGCAGAAAAACTTAGCAGTATACATTTGGCCCAGTTTAGTATTCACCATGCAGAGAATATTTGAGTCTTTCAGTTGTATGCCTTTTCCAGCTTGGCGGTATGAGTCATAAATTTTGGATCCGGGACATTACCTCCGCAGTGGCAGGCAGATCTCATAGTATCTGTTACCGTTCTTGGTCCTGATGGCCTCCCCCAGCTTAGCCAGAGAGCCTTTGTCTTCCAGGTTAGCCTGCTTGAGGGCAGCCATGGCACATGTCTTCCTGTGACCAGACACTCATCTGGCCTTCTTGATGATGTAGTAAGGACCTTCATCTTGCCACACAGGGCAAGCAGGAAACCCACCAGCTTGATAGGGTCTACAGCATGTGTCATCACCACAAGCTGCGCCTACTTCTTCTCTACCAAGGTGGTGACCATATTGGCCCTGGCTTGAAGGGCAGGTGGTCTCTTAGTGTGGACGACCTCCTTGGAGTCGCTTTTCTTCTCAGCATGGGCCAGCAGCCGTGGCTTCTGCTTTGACTTTCACCTGTACTTGTGGGCAAGGCTAGACAGCTTGTTAGTGATTTGGCCTAGGTGAACTGGTTAATGGAAGGAGGTACTTTGGGTTCCTTATTGAGGGTAACCCTTCACTATAGCAGCAGGATGTAGTGGTTCCATTTGACAAAAAAGCCTCTTTATGGCAGGATGGCTTTTCCAGGACCAAAGTTCTTAAACTTTTTCTCAGGCAGAGGATTCAGCACCTTTTTGGCCTCCTGCTTCTTCACAGCTGCAGGGCCTGGGCCGCTTTCCTCCTCTTGTCCTGATTTCCTTTTGATATTATCTTGATCAGCTGTAGGAGAGAGCCCAGTACATATCTTTAATACAGTGGCAGTCAGTGGAATGGGACCTGGACCTGCCTGGAGAAAAGACTAGTAAAGTGCCCCAGATTTTGATTTGAGAACCTGAAGGGCTGTCCTTTTAGATGTAAGAAAGAACAGATAAGGGATTAGTCCCTCTAAAACTGAGCTGATCCTCAGTCTGGTCAGTCTCAGTTTCTCAACTCAGTTTCTCAACCTGTGGGTGTGACTCTCTTGATGGGATTACATATCAGATACCCTACAATCAGATATTTACATTATGATTCATAACAGCAGAAAATAACAGTTATTAAGTAGCAAAGAAATAATTTTATGGTTGGAGTCAACCATAACAACAGGAGGAATAAGAGGTCACAGCATTAGGAAGGTTGAGAACCACAGGTCTAGAGGGATTAAGACTATCTACTGCAGAGCTGGAGATATGGCTCAGGGGTTAAGAGCACTGACTGTTCTTCCAGAGGTTCAAATCCCAGCAACCACATGGTGGCTCACAACCATCTGTAATGTGATCTGGTGCCTTCTTCTGGCACGCACTGTATACATGATAAATAAATAAATCTTAAAAAAAAGAACATTAAAAAAAAGACTATCTACTGGAAGTAGAGTTACTCTGGGAGAGGTTGGACCATCCAGGATGGTGTGGGGTTAAATAACTCTTATGTTCCTTCTAAAAATTTCTGTACTCCAACAAAAATAGCCAGGCAACATGAGAAGATAGTATATGTTGGTGCTATAGTTTATTCCTAGTCTTCTGACCAAATTCTTATGTTGGTATTTGTATGGCTATAAACCTCAGGTGTACTGATGGTACCATTTCCCCCCAGGAATTATCTTTTAGTAATTATGTGAGATGCTCCCCCAATTTCCCAGTTTTTGGTTTTGTTTTTTTGTTTTTCTGGGCCTGCCACATAGCTGCTGTCCTGGCTCATTCCTTATGTGTCCCTCTGCACTGAATGTCAAGTCTGGGTTCCTTGGTTTTCCACTTTCTTGGTGTGCTTACCGAGCTCAGAAGAGACATTGCATTCAGTTTTCCTTGGCAGGAAGGTCAGCTAGTTAGACTTTGTGCTTTGGTCTACCTTTTCTCCTAATTAATATGAAGAAAGTGAAGGCCAGCTTATTCTTCTGGGTTGTGGGTGATTTCCATGAAACTATAGAAGTTTTTTTCCATTGTCTTCTACCTCCCACTGTTAGTGGGAGGGTGTATGCTATTGTGATTACCAATTTATTACCTTCTGGAATAGTTTATCTTTAGTTCTCTGAGATTTTATGGTGCATTTTTATTCACCATGCAGAGAATATTTGAGCCTTTCAGTTGTATCCTTCCATCTGGAAAATACATTGCAACTGTGATCTCTTTCTCCCCTCCATCTTCTTTGGTCCACTCTTCAGGATGAGAATATTGTAACTGTGATCTCTTTCTCCACTCCATCTTCTTTGGTCCACTTTTAAGGATGAGAACATTGCAGCCATGATCTCTGTCTTCCCTCCATCTTCTTTGGTCCATGCTTCAGGATGAGAATATACTTTTTCTTCCTTCTCTTCCCTCTCATGGGGCACTGCTCATTCCTTTGAATCAAACTTAAAAGGGGGCATGCTTTTGTTTGTTTGTTTGGTTTTGGTTTTGGTTTTTTGAGACAGGGGTATGAGGCCTGCTTTTTAAGGGCTTAAACAGTTTATGGTCTTGTCAAAGGCTGACCTCAATTTTAGGGAAGGAAGAAAGGACTTATGAATTGATAAAAATAGTTTTGCATGGACAGTGAATGAGCAGTTATAGAGTAGAACCTGAGTGTGAATTATTTTGTCAATACATGAAGGTAAATCAAATGGACTTCAGGGGAAAATGCAATGGCTCAGTGGGTAAAGCGCACTTACCCACTTACTCAGCGCATCAAGTCTGATGACCTGAGTCTAGCCTCTCGAACTTACAGTGGAAGGAGAGTAAGAATCAACTACCAAAGGTTGTCTCCTGACCTAAACACACACACACACACACACACACACACACACACACACACACACACACACACACACACACAAAACTAATGGCATGTGCATACCCTCACTTGCACACAAAACAGTAATAAATAAAATATAGAAATTGCTTTCAGTATCATGTAACCTTGGTTTTGATTCTAGCTTTGCCTCCACTGGCTTCTAAGGGGAAGTCTTATGTCCTCTGCAAGTATCAGTTTCTCTCACTCTAAAATGGACACAACAATAGCAGTCATCAGACACCAATTTAAATATGATAACATATGTGGAAGGCCTTTACCCTTGAAGTTGTGCCTGGATGAAGAGACCATCTAAAGACAACTGGAAACTGCTTAGGAGAGATGAACGTCAAATGATTCTTGAAGTCTATGTCTGGTTCTGTCTCTTCCTGGCTGTGTGATATTCTCTTCAGGTTTGGCTTTGTTTAAGATTAAAACTGAGGTACCATCTATCTTAGATTCTCCCTGTAGGGACAGCACAACACGATGTTATGAGCAGCTCCTTTCTCCATCAGTATCTGGCTAAGTTTAATTAAGATGGAGAAATACTGCAGCTCATCAGTTACTGGGCCCTTTGTTCTCCTCAACTCACACCTTGTGGTACTTCCCTGGGCTGGGCTTTTTTTTTTTTTGACAGCTTATATCTAATTGCCTATAGTGATAACTTCAATGTGTTCATGTCGTGAAATCTGAAGGTGACCTTGGAAGAATTAAGAACTAGAATTATCTGCCTTGTCTAGAATACTATATAAAGGAAATGCCGTTGCTCTCATTCCAAATCCCAAGACTTTCTCTCCTGCCAGACAGAATAGCGTGCAGAAACTCAGTTATGGGGGATTTTTGGTTTATTTCTTTATAACAGTCTAGAAATTACTTTTTTTTTTTTTACATTGGTGAGCAATATGGTAATGGACACTCACATACTTTTGGAACTGAAAAGTAGCTTAGGGACTCTGTGATTAAATTTTTTAATATTGTTGATGAAGAAATTAAGCTAGAGAAAGGCTGATATTTGTCTAAGACACAGCTGTGAGCTAACAAAGCCAAAGAAAATAGCTGTGTTTCTTAAATTTTAGTTCAATCACTACTGCATTGATATATACACATACATATCTCTATATCTATATCTGTCTATATCATCAGTGACAAACTGGAGTAGAACAGGTAAAATCCAAAAGGCTTTCTAAACAAGTTATTTGAATTATGCAAGAAATTTTAAAAAATCATCAGTGAATTGGGATTTGGTAAGCATTTTTGAGTTTCTAAATTAACACCCTAATTTTCATATGCTACAGGGCTATTAATTATGTATTTCCTTTAAATTATTTAACTAAAAATGTATCTAAAGCATCACTTTCTCCTGTTTTGAGAATTTTGGTGATCACAGCTGTTAGCTTGTGGAGTGTGGTTACAAATACTCAATGACTTGCCCAGATAGTTGACCTCTTTGGGCAGCTACCTTCTTCAGTAGGATCCACCTTCTTACCGGCATTTGTTGTTAAACATCATAGTGACCATGAATGACTACACAGGGCTTTGAAAATCCTGCGAAATTCAAGGAAGCCTCACACCAGTAAAATCCAGGAGAAATTCCTCTGGTTGGCAGCAGAAGGCCCCGGCACATCTTGTTTTTATTTTTATTTTTTTTTATTTTGAAATAATGGGTCTGAGAAAGTTTTCTTTTGAAAACTCACAGTCCAAGAATGCAATTCCTGCTCTTTTGTAGTGGGGCATTTTCCAATATTGGTTCTTTTTTATGTGCCGAATCAAAGTCTAGATTTGGAATTCGGTTGCTTTCTTTGTGCGCTAGCATCCCACAGTGGCTTGGTAACAGCATGATCCTGCAAGTGGCAGAACTGGGGCAGTGCCCACAGAGCAGAAAGTCCCACAGTAAGTGCTATGCTTTGACTAATTGGCCCAAGGGCCCCAGCATCCTCAGTTGCAGATATGCAGTGGGAGTTTGTGCTTGCCCCTTCTCCATTTTAAGTTGTTCCTGAGGTGTTTGCATTTTTATGTCCTCTAACCCCAAGTCCAGCCACGAAGGAAGAACAGCACCTTCTAGACAGTTCCTTCTACCCTGTTTCTTCTCTTTATAGCAAAGCCTACCCAACTTTCCCTCTGTCTATGTTCATATGTACATTTTGCTCCTTGAACAGCAGCATGATATAGATACAGCTGTTCCCTTTGACTTTTCATTTAATATTTTTTTATCATGACATATAGCTAATTCATTTTTTTTAACAAATGTCTAGGTGTTTCATCTTAGAGATGGGTGTCTCATTTTTAATCATTTTTCTTACAGATTTTCCTCTCTTCCTCAGGCAGCATCCTTCCTGAAAGGTATCTCTCACTTAAGTATGTGTTGCCTAGAGGGCTACTTTTTCTAGCCTAGGGAGGAATATAGCTAACTGTCACTAGCTGCACCTCCCTATATCCTCTTGGCATATGAGAGGTGGTATGTGTTTTTGGGTTTGCCAAAGTCAGAGCTATGGTGGTGGTTCCAGGAAGCAGCGGAGTGTGGACAAGTGAGGGGGAGTGGTTGGGTACTGTCAGTGGCGAATCCTTAGATTGGACATAATGAAGCAGAAAATCAAGATACTTCACTGTCAGAATTTTCAAGGTCAGTGCTGCTGCTCACTTTCTTTTCAAGTCAGGTTAGCACAGGACCTCGTTCTAGCAGCTTCGTGTGCCTTCCTGGACAGGAGGAAAGTCCCAGAGCTTGTAAAGCCCATCTCAGGAAGAGTGCACAGGCTCCCAGAGGAAATTGAAATGTCAGGTTTAGCCTGCCTTCAAGCCAGTAGGCTAAACTTTAGACAAGATAAGTAGTTTTCAAACTTCTTATAGAAGAGGGACTTGTTTTTCAAAACACCTCAAGTACAGAGAAGGGAGAAAGTGGTGTGGGAATGTAGGTTTGGGTGGTGTTGGGAATCTGGCTGGTTTTCTCAACAATTCTAGCGTCAAGGCGTCCTCTCAGAACAGGCAGAGAGTGGTTGACTAGATGGTATTTCTTTTTAACCAAGTGTTATGCCTTATTCTTCTTAGAGAGAATTTAGTGCTGTGAAGAGTCTCTGTTTTACACATAATTGCAAACAGGAAATGCCTTTCTCCAGGGCCCTCTCTTTTAATGGGCCCGCTTTTGCTTTGTTAAGTTGAAGGGTCTTTCTGTTGGTTGAAGATAAGGTGTATCATTTCAGTTCTACTAAAGGAAAAGTTAAAAGTATGTGAACTGGAGAAGCTAGCTTGTAAGGGCAGCCAGCATTTCTAGAAATTCCAAAGCCTGTGAGATTGATTGCTTTTAGTGTTTGCTACAGCCAAATGATTAACTAGAACCCTGCTACAAGGCCTCTGAGAAGTGATTTATGCTAGGAGTACAGGAAGGATGTTTGCATATAACCATCAGTTTTTTTTTTTTTGAGGCCCTTTAAACCTTGTTTATCTTGGGGATAGTCATGACTTCCATCATTTTTCTTTCCTTTTTTATTTTATTGTCTTCTGCCAGAGGCCCAAGCCAGCTCTTAATATTGACAGAGTTTGGTGGATCAAGGCTTTCTAGTGGGTACTACTGAGTCTCTGGGAGAGCAGTGTGCTTCAGGTTTTTGCCACCATCAGTGAGACAGTAGATTTTTATGATTATCAGTTTCCCAATCTAAAGAAACATAATTCTCACAAGTATGTATACCATATATATTTGGGATTTACATATTATAATTATTTGGGATCTCAAAATGCAATGTATGCTGATCAAAGCTAAGGTCAGCTTTTATGGAATTTTTTTTCTAACAACTTTTCTCATAGTTTTTTTTTATGGATGGAAATCTCAAGTTCTCTCACATTGAAATAGGATGTTTTATTAAAAATTTCTTGATGAGGGCCAGGTATTAAAGGCACAAACCTTTAATCTCAGCATGTAGGCAATAGAGGTAGGTCTTGATCTCTGTGAGATCAAGGCCAGCCTGGCCTACATAGTGAGACCCTGCCTCAAAAACAGAAACAAAACAACAACAACAAAAGTCAGACAACCAACCAACAAAAATAGCAAATGGTTAGTGAGCACCCACCGTGTGCCATCGTGTTGTAGGTCACCGAGATCCAAAAGTGAATAGAAGGGACATGATACCTGCCTTTAGTGAGGCTCCATCCTCATTTCTAAGTAACTAGCTCTAAAAAAAATCTGCTGAGAGGTCCTTCACCCCACTCTTCCCAGAAGACAAGGTTGGAGGGAGTCAGCATGCTGCAGGGTTCGAATTCTGTCCTGTTGGGGGAACTCTTGTCTTCTATGCCTTTAGAGCAGGGCTAATGGAAGATGAAGAGCACAGCCCCATTCTGAGTACAGTGACAAAGTTTCCAAAACAGGCTGCCACTCACAGGGGGGTAAAGGAAGAAGACAATTGTCCAAGACATATATTCCTTTAGGTGTGGTGCAGACCTAAAGGAGGCCATATTCCATGGTAGATCTCTGGTAACAAGTACCAAGATGTCCAAGACCTGCCTGTGTGGAGATGCTGTTCTTGCTACCCTGAGCGGTGCCTCTTTACAATTATGTCCTGTATTTCCTCCATGATGGGAGCAAGCATTTTGAATTTAAGAAATTTCCCTGCCAAGTGTGTGGCACACACCTTTAATTCCAGGGTAGGTAGAGGCAGGCAGATCTCTTTAAGTTTGAGGCCAGCCTGGTCTACATAGAGCTCCAGGGCAGCCAGTGCTACGTAGTAAGACCCCTGTCTCTCTAAACCAAACTAACAACAACAAACAAAACAGAAAACCAAAACAAAACACCCTTCTCTCGCATTTTGTTGTTGTTTTTTTTAAAGTAATAAACATTTTCCAAATAAGTCCAAAGCCAATAACTCTCAGAGAATGCTTGATTTTGTTTCAGTGAGTCTGTGGGTTCATTACCCAGGCATTTATGAAAGTCTCACTGTGTGTGGAAGGGCAGTGGGAATGAATATTTGCTCTGCTTCTTGGCTTGGATTTAAACCTGGTTCTTGGTGGTAATGTTCCTGGTATGATATAACTGTAAATGATGAACATTTCTCCAGGAAATTGGTCTCATCACCTGCAGTCATGCTCCATCTACCCTCCAGGCCTGATCACTTCACTGCCTAAATATAGGCTAGTGTTCTCCAGTCCCTTCAGTGATCAGCCATAAGCTTGAACTTCCATTATTGCTTGCCAATTGTGGCTGTAGTTTACACAGTTTCCATCAGTTTTGCATTTCCTTCCATATTCTCCCCCAGGCTTCTCTACACCAAGTCTCCATACCTGAAGATTGGTAATATCCCTAGATGACTTTAGTTGTTGTGTTGTTTTGATAGCTTACAAAATCTTCTGATACTATTCTGGGCATAAGGTCAGCTCCTCCAGCTGCATGCTGTGATTGGGAATGCTCAGAGATACTGTTCAGCTTTGAGCTCTGTGCAGACATGGCCTGTGTCTGCATGTATCTCTTGAGGACTCTGCCTTCCAGAATGGTGACAAAATTTAGTTAGGGTTGTGTATGCTTTTGTAGAACTTGCTGAATTATGTTCACCCTCTAAAACTTGCCAAGTATTGGCTTGTTAGCAAATCAAACTGTATCACCTTTTGTCTATTGCCACAGATTCTTGCTTGATAGATTCAGCAGTGTTTGTCAGGACATTTTGAGAAATGGAAAATAGATGGCTCTTTCCTCTTATTGTAACACAACCACACACACACACACACACACACACACACACACACACACACACACACACATCATTTAGCACTTGAAGAGTGTTAAAGACTGTCTGCATATTTTGTAACGTTGTCTTCCCTCTCATCTGATATGAAGAGGTGTTATTAATTTCTAAAATGACAGTGGGGGGAAGCAGGGCATTATCACGATTTTTTCTGGTATCTGTTGCCTTTTTGTTGTCTTCAGTAGAGGCCACTTAAAACAGCTTGCATTGTGACATCAATTTTTGCATTTACCCAGTGACATTTAACCAAAGTTTATGGTCCTCAGGTTATTTTTGAGATCTCTCTTGCCAAACTTCATCAACTGCTTTTCTTTAGTAGTCTCTGACAGTTCTTCAGCTTATTTTGTTGAGTTAAAAATAATAGTCTAGGCCGGGCATTGGTGGCGCACGCCTTTAATCCCAGCACTCGGGAGGCAGGGGCAGGCGGATCTCTGTGAGTTCGAGACCAGCCTGGTCTACAAGAGCTAGTTCCAGGACAGCCTCCAAAGCCACAGAGAAACCTTGTCTCAAAAAACCAAAAACAAACAAACAAAAAAAGTCTATAAAATTTGGATAGTTGATACTAACTCTTGTGATTTTTCTTCTTCGTAACTACTTATAATTCATGGGCTATTTTTTCTTATTTTAGTTTCCTAAGTCTAAGAGATTACATAAATACACATATAGCTAATACATGACATGGCCTTCCTTCTCAGAAAGGCTCCACTCTTCGTGGGGTTGGTGTTTTGAGTTGTGTTTTATGGAAACACATAGTATTTTATCTAGGCTCTCCTTTATTGTCTCATTCTTTTGTGATGAATGGTGCACTTGTCAGAAGTGATTATAGGGACTGGAGTTATGTCTTAGAGGCTAAGTGTACTGGCGTGCCTGAGTTGGAGTCTCAGCACCCACACCCACTACTGTCTGTGGCTCAGGTTCTTGGAGATCTAGTGCCCTCTTCTTGTCTTTGTGCACACTGTATGCACATGGTGCACAGCCATACATGTAGAGAAAATACCATACACCATACAAAAATAAAAAGAAATGAGTCTTGAAAATAATAGAAGTGATTGTTTTGTCTGTGTAAAGAAATGGAGACTGTGGATTCAAGTAACTTGCTTTACATAATTTTGGTCTTGATCTAAACACACATTTCTTTTTTTTTTTAAGCACAAGATTTTATTAAAAAAAAAAAAGGCCTTAAAAGTAAAATTATACAGAGCTATCCAGTACTCTCCCCTCAGCTGGAGACAGTACCAACATTTGCCTATCTGGATGCCCTTTCTCCAGTATTGTGCTTGCTCTGTACCTTTTAAGTCCCAAAGAAATGTGCCCGGCATTGGGGAGATCAGAAAATATTAAAAATGTTAGCTCAATTTAATTGCATTTATGTAATTATTCTCATAAATACTTGAAATAATTCTTCTTGGTATTATTTAAAAACACATACAAAACTAGGGAAATCCGTTCTTAATCTCTGCAAAGAGAAACAAAAAGCAAGCAAACTGGAAATCTTAGCAGATGGGTAATTAAAAGCAAACAAGACCAAGTCGCCTGAATGTCAGTGTATATTGTCCAGCGTCCTGAAAGTGTGCATTCTATTTGGAGATGTCACCTGAGAGTTGGTGTGCATGGTTTAGGGTCCTGAGAGTGTGCATTCTATGTAGAGATTAAATGCCCTTGAATTTTGAGCAGTGGGTGGTTGGCTTAACCCCAGGTCTTCTCTCCTCTGTGGTCTGATGTGCTTTCTTCACAGTTTCCTGGTCCATGAGGAAGAGAGAGCATGAGGTGAAAAATGACTGTGATGGACACTTGTAATGATAAGGTGTTAGGTCTGTTCAATACATCACTTCTCTACTGTCTTCATCAGGTATTAAACATTGATGTTATTGCTTTAAGCCATAAGGTCTTTGAGAATATGATGTGGCCATCTTTCTATCCCTAGTGTGGCGATTTGAAAGAAAATGACCCCCAAAGGGACTGGCACTATTAGGAGGTGTGACCTTGTTGGAGGAAGTGTGCCACTGTGGGGAGTGTGTTTTCCGGTCTTCTGTGTGCAAGCTACACCCTGCGTGGCACACAGTTGCTTCTGTTCCCTGCAGATCAGCAAGATTTCTCCAACACCATGTCTGCTTTTACACTGCAATGTCCCACCATGAAGGTAATGAACTAAGCTGCTCAAACTCCAAGCCCCACCACCCCATGAAATGTTTTTTTCTTTAAGAATGGCTGTGGCTGTGGTGTCTATTCACAGCAATAGAAACCATAACTAAGACACCTAGTACTCAGGATAGATCTTGGTTTCTGGTAGGTTCCCATTGGCTAAGGTGGAGCCTGTACAAGGTGGGGTGCCTTTGGTTAAGTACCCTGATGTGGACCTCTTAACTTAAAAGTAGACTAATACAATCTAAACAAAAACTAGTTTGGCATGTGTTTGATACAAGAAAATACTGTTGCTCGGCGTGGTGGTGCAAGCCTTTAACCCCAGAACTTGGTAGGCAGAGGCAGGTGGATCTTTGTGAGTTTGAGGCCAGTCTGGTTAACATAGCAAGTTTCAGACTAGTCAGGACTACATTGAGAGTCCTTGTCTCAAAAAAAAAAAAAAAAAAAAAACCAAACAAAAAACAAACAAAAAATTACTGTTGTTATCTTGGAAATAAACTGAAGGAGAAAATTAAATTGACCTAATTTTACTCTAAGTACATTTACAAAGAATAAAGTAAGCAGTACGATTTGTAACAAAAAGCAAGGAAGCAAAGAAAATCTAAGGCATGGTGAGATCATAGCTAGAAGGCCCAGTTATTGCTCAAAATGACTATTTCTCGTATGACCTTCTCTTCACTAGCTGATGAGACAATCACTTGCTTCCTCTAGTACAGAAATGCACTGCCTTCCAGGGCTTGCTTCTAACCTCCCGTGAAGAGCAAGCAGTGAAGAAGAAAGCTTAATTGTGCCTTTTCCACCCAGTGCTTCCATGTGGCCAGGATGAAATGTTAATTCCACTTGTATCATGGTATCTTTTGCATCTGAGCAAACATACCTGGCTTAAGTGCCCTCCCCTACAGGAAGCCAATTTGGTAGTTTCTTGTGTAGGGTGAAACCCTCGGACTCTTGCTGAGTTGGTCAGTGGGCCATCAATGAGATCTCTGTTAGCTCATTTTTCCCTCAGGGAGATTCATTTCTTTTCCAAAGCTGTGATCTAGGAGAGTTGCCAAGTAGCTAGAATTAAAAAAAAAAAAAAAAAAAAAGGGAAAACACAAAACGCAGCAGATAATATAACTCTTTCATGTGGCCATCTCTCCCTTTACTCTCATTACACCAGCTGCTGGCTGACCAGTTCTGAAGTAGAGGCCATGAGGAGTTCCTATGCTTTGGGCTGTTTCTTAGCTCTTAGAATCTTAGTTAAACCTTGATACAAAGTAGATGGCCACTCACAACACTCAAAGGGTGGAACTGAGAAACTCTAGAAATTAATCAAAGGATTTTCAGGTTGAGTTTTGTAAGCTACATGCATGCAAAACCTTTGCAAAGGTTTTGTGCCCCTAGCAGAAAGGAACGCCACGAAGTCGCCTTGTTTCAGAGTGCTGCCTGGCTCTTGGGACAGGATCTATAGTGGTGGTTGAAAATTTAATATGTTTTCTTCCTATCTTCTGCTAGACTAATATGACCAGCTAGTTAGAACTTGGTGCCCCTCTGCTTCACTCAGTGTTTCTTAGAGTGAGCACAGTTTCTCCTGACCAGCACACACCTAGACAATGAAGGCCATTTTTCTTTTATATTGCTGTGAGGGCTTGAATTTGACTTGTGTGTTAGAGTCACCAAAGAAGCAATTGTTGTTTTGTTTTTCCTTTATTACTGAAATGAGACACTGTCCCCAGGTAGCTTTGGCAGTCTAAAAAATGACCTTTGTATCACAGAGGCCTTTGAGATGATTGAATTGAGTCTACTGATTCTAAATGTTGCACCATTAGTGAAAAATGTCGAAGATTCCTTTGGGGACCTAGAAAAAATATGGTTTAATCTCTGTTTTTCTGCCCATCATACTGACACTGTGGCAACTATCCCATGGCATTGGCCACTGCTGGGGTCAACAATGTGATGTCTATCTCTTTTGTATGGCATTTCCCCTATGCTGCTGTTGCCTGAGGCTGAGGGGCTACATGCTCCCATGCTCAGCCCTTGAATTATAGCAGGTACTTGTCACCTGACCTTTGCAGGGTTCTCTTTCTGCTCCTCATCGGCTGTATGCTGAAGAAGCAGTCAGATGAGTTAAATTCTTGTGGCTATGTCAGGATCAGGAGGTAAAATATCTCCTTTTATAACTTTGAAATTATAGCAATTATAATTTTAGGTTTGTGTCATAAATAAACTCAAGGCAGATGGCACTTGCATTCTTTTTATTTCTTTGTAGCAAATGTAAGTTCATTTTACGTTATTGACACGTGTGGATTCTTTTCTGAGAGTAAGTTCATCATTGGAACCTCATGTCTGTTTAACTATACCACTATTGCTTTTTTGCCTTTAAATATCTTACTAGACAATGGAGGTCCTGTTGATACAGAATTTAAATTATGATCACTTGCTGTGGTCATGGTGGCGAAGAGCTGCCCCAAAGTGTACTTAGAGTCATTTGATATTAACTGGATCAGTTTAACTGTAACCCTTAATGAGAGAACAGCTGAAGTTCTGACATCGAGGACAGCCCCGCTGAGTCATATGTCAGCATAGCAGTGATGTGCTGCTAGGGGACTGAGATGTGGACACTCGAAGCTTCTCCATCCTTACACTTCCTAAAGGAAGTACAAAATGACCCATCAGGTTCTTCATCAGAAAGCTGTCAGTTTCAAAAGACAAAGCCATTCCTATGATGCTGCATGCGAGGGGAGAATGGTGTACATAGCACTGCTGGGTGGATAAAGTTGGGAGAGAGGGGCATGGCCAACAGAAGCAGTTAGACAAATGTGGATGTGGATGGAGTTTTCTTGGAGTAGGATGTGAGTGGCCCTTCTGCGTTGCACAGGACTTGAGACTAATATAAGGTGGGGCTCTTGGTTACTGGGCTCTCTACCGGAACACTTCTGCATAGTCACAGGAAGTGGTGGAAAAAGAGAAGTTCTTGTTCAGCCTGGAACTTTCCATTGTGACTTTGTTCTGGACTGTGTGGGTCACAACCCCTCTACATACCTGTGACCATGCCCAAACAGGCGTGGTGAGCAGCACAGGTATCCAGGTCTCTCCCTACAATTGGGTATGATTTATCTTTCAAAATAACTTGGAACTAGTTTTGTAATTCTTCATAGGGCATTACTGCTCTCATTCATAATCATTGAGGGTGCTTTTCTCTCGTGGGCAAGTCTCTATATTGTAAATAATTTTTACTTCATCTTATCTATCCCATAGCTCAGAATAGGTGCCTGTCAGTATTAATCAGTGTGGCAATTACCACTTATTAATTGTGCTTGGGTTTGTGATTTTATAGTTTTTAATTTACTCCAAACTAATTTTTCTAAGAAAGAAAGCAAGTATAGACAAAGGAAGCCTATGTAATAATCTCCATCTTTACTGAATATAGCAGAAAACTCTGCTTTAAATGCTTCTCAGTGTGTACAGTAGTTCCAGGGGTCATAAGCCGGAGGACTGCCAGTCACATGTGTCACCAACAGTCTCCAGACATTTGGTCTCCAAATTGTTTAAAACAATTGTCTATCGTCTGCATGTCAGATATGGAAACTTCACGGGGAAAATCTGGCAGTCTGGCTTTTTCTGAACATTGGAAGGCTTGGGACATTAGTTCCATGGTCTATGACAACTGATGTTGTTTGATGAATATTTCAGTTTTGCTTGTTGGATGAGCCTGCTATTCCACACAGCCGTTTTACAAGCACTGGCTGGTTTCTTTCTATTTGTGTTGGGGGTTGCTGTTTCTAACTAGGTAGACAAAGTGATGGACCCTGTTATTGTTTGTGCTATGTATCAACACACTATGTAGACTGTAATGTAAAATGTGAGATGTATTTCCTTTAATTTGAATATTTCCTTTCATTTTGAAGATTTGATACTTTCATATGTACATGGAATGCACTGTCATTATATTTACCCCGTGACCCACTGCTATCCCCTTTCTTTCCCTCTGAACCCCTCTTTCTTCCCTCCTATACTATTAGAGATCATGACCACCCCTCTTGTAGCAATCATTAAGAGTCATCGGCTCCTCATGGACTTCTCCTTGTCCAGGATGGAAATTGGTCCACTATTGGTCAGGTGTGCACAACTGCTGTGTGCTCATGGTTACAATGGCAATGCCATATTTGGATGGCAGTGTTTCATATCATTCTCTCCCATCCCCCAGCTTCTGGAATATTTCAGTGCTTCCTTTGTGGTGGAGATGTTGAGTGTAAGTTGCCTAAAAGTCTTAAAAACCTGCCAGAAGAAAACGGGAAAGAAAGAGGTTTGTTTTAATTAGAAGTATGTTTTCTATCGGATGAACATTTGGCTTTCCAGGTCTCTCATCCATCATCTGTGTTGCTGAGGTGAGCTGAAATCCATGTCTCAGCTCTCTTGGTTTTCCCTGTGTGTACAGAAATGTGGACACTTGGCCAAGGCTGCTTCAGTGTGAATATTGACTGCCACATATAAACTATGTAGACACTTTGGGGCTTCTTTGTGCCTTAGTTGTGATCTTCTCATCAATGATGTTATGGCAACCACCTTGAAAGATTGTATTGATGATAAAATGGGATAATCTAGATAGGGCAGTTGGCTCAGAAAAAAAAAAACCCAGCTATTCTTACTTTGTTAACAGTTTGACATGTCATCTTATTTTAGTGCAGATCAAATTCTTTTTCACAGTGCCAGGGATGAAAACTCAGGGTCTCACACATGCTAAGAAAGAGCTCTGTCATTCAACTGTTACTCAGAGCCTAACAACCTAGGCTCAACCTAGAATACCTTGGCTTCTGTCAGGGTGGTTATGGAGCTACAACCTCAGTCCCAACTTTTGTTTTTAATTTGGCTAAAATCCTGATGCAGTGTTTGGGGCATGTTTGGTACATCTGTATTACCTGAAAGGTCTGGACTTTGGGGCTCAAGGGTGACACTGAAAAAGACTGACTTTTTTTTTGGGTAAGGGATTTGTTAGAAGAGCATTAATACGACAGAAAGACAGCATGGCAGGGGCCCTTGGGACAGCTTAGGCCCATAAGGTAGGCGTCTCTTCTTAAAGGTTTCTGAGGAAGGGGCACTCAGGTCTTTTCCGACTCCCAGATAGCAGGAAAAAGAGTTGCTGTGTGTGTGTGTGTGTGTGTGTGTGTGTGTGTGTGTGTGTGTGTGTGTGTGTGTGTGTGGTGTCTTGCAGTATAGGGAAAGAACATGGGACCTTGATGATGGGACAGTGGAGAGGAAAGCCTCTGCTGTTGAGAATGGAGAGAGACTGTAGGCACACCCCCCACCCCCACCCAGCAGCCTCCAAGATGGGCTCCAGCACTGTCAGCATCCAGGTTGCACCCCTCCCCAGCAGGTGCTTTCATAACCAGCCCTAGAGCCTAAACATTTCATCATGGCTCTTTAGTCCTTCTCTGTAAAATGAGGGAACTTCTCTCCACAGAGTACAAGTAGTGCGTTGGTGATTGAGCCCTTTGGCAGAAAGCTGTCTTTAAGGAGTGCTTCTTTCAGAATTGGGTTCCATGAAGACAGATGAAAGCATCCATTTTTCCAATTCCCAACTCCATGAATCCTTGAAGACTTTGTAACCAGCTGTAGAGCTGTGGCCAAAAGACACACAGAGTACTGGTTGACTGATGTAGGAATATACTTACTTTGTCTTTGACATATGCCATGTTTTATAATTTGAGCATTGTTTTTTTTAAGGATTTTTTTGGAGGGTGGAGATTGATGTTGACTTGTTTGGAAGACAGAAAGGCAGGTTTATCCCTATGGCTTAAAGCGATAAGCAAACGTGTTTTGACCATCATCCATGAGATGAAACATTAAGTTGGGAAAATGCTTTCGACAGTGATTTGGGATGGTGTCCTTCCATCTCCCTGTTGTTTTTTTTCAGAAAAAAATGGTTCTAAGTGGGAAGACATATAACAGATGTCATGAGAACTACTTCTTGGATTTAAATTCCAGTTTCTTGAACTCTAGGGATCCCATATTGCTGAGCAACCTCCGTCCTTGTGAGGAAGTAAGTAGCAGGCAGCTCACTGTGGGAAATGAAGATGGAGTGTGGTGTACCACATTTCAAGAAAATGTCCTTTTAAATGATTGCAAAAACACAAATCTGTCTCAGCTCTAGGTTCTTCCATGTGGACAGTCTTGTAAATTGTGTCTGGCTGCCATTGTTATTGCTGTTGCCTTCATTCCCTCCCTATCACTCCCAGTTAGGTGACTGCTTTTCATTCATCTGATTGCTGTAGAAACCCAAGTTATTTCTCCTGAGGCTAGAAGTGTTCTCAGGGGCTGCTTCATCCTGAAGTGTCCTGCAGTCTTTTCTGAAGAGAAAGGCTGTTGTTAGTCACGGCTCCAGTGCCCTGTTGTGTCAGTGCAAGCTGGCCTCAGGTGAGTACAAGAGGAGGAGTGTGTGATCACCAAAGGAGGGGACCTGCAGAGGAGCACCCAAACTGTTTTCATTGCTAATGGGTAGGACCTAGCTTGTATAATGGCTCTTTCTCACTCTCCAGACTGTCCTAGCATTGCTCATCTCAGTATGAGGCTGTCCCATCAACTGTGATTAAACAAGAAGCAACAGGCAAATGAGACAGTCGTCACCATCTCTGCATGGCTCCAGAAAATCAAATACAAACCGGAGCTGACTGAGAAGACTTTGAAGCTGCCATTCTTTTAATTGAGGCTGTTGAGACAGTGCCTTGCTATTAGGGAAAATTCTGTATTCCAGGTTTTCTCATTTTGCATTTATTTACCCTTTCCTGAGTAAACTTACACACACAGACAAGAGACATGTATTTCCCCCCTTACATTAGAAAAGTCTATACAGTATTTATCACTACAAACAAAACAAAACAAAACAACAACAAAAAAACCCTGCTCTAATTAAGTTTTAGGGTAAAAATTTTCAGATGTTCCTGGGACCAGTTAATTGAGTTAGCTAATTATTGTAAAAGTAGGTAGGATTTATAATGCTCTTATTATCAGGGGTCATAATTTAGGCATTGGTTTCTTCCTTATTTGTAGATATTTATGAAGAATTGTTTGGTATAACTCTTTACCTTACCACACAAAGAGAAAAAATTAAGTTACCAAATGAAAGTTAGGCTTCCAGTTTGACCCACAAATCTTTGTAATCTGTAATGCGCCTGCTTATTCTTATAAAAATTCTATAATTATAATAAGACTGTAACATTTTCTTTGGAAAAATTAATCCCAAGTCATAATACCACATGCAGCTTCCTACTCAGCTCCAGTACTGACAAAAAGAACAACTTGGCTTTTCCCTTTATGTGTGTGAATAGCTGGCTTTTAGTATGTTGAGGCACAGTTCTTCTTAATTTATTTTCTTAATTTATTCTGTTTTATTATACAGAGATGTTTATTGTAGAAATAGCAGATATTTTAAAAAGAGAAAAAAATTCAAGGTGTAAACTCCTACCCACATTTGGAGTTGTTTTTAATATCCATTTTATATTCCTTTGCATTGCCTATTACTTAAGATCCAAACTTAGCTATTTTTAATTGTTTTAACAATTATTTATTGTATACTTATTTATATTTAGATGTGTACCTGCATGGTGTGGCTTTGTGTGCATGTATGCATGTTCACACATGTATGGAGGTGCATATGCATATGTGGGTGTCTGTTAATGTGGAGGCCTGAAGTTGACCTCAGTCATTCTTCACTTCATTTAGGCAGGGTCGCTTGATGAACTGGGAAATCACTGTTGGCTAGCCAGCCTTCTCCAGTGTGTTTGTTGTCCCAGTGGGCCTTGATGCTTACAAGATGAATCTTTCTCTGCAAGCCAGGATCCATGCCTTTGCATGGAGGCCCTATTTTTATGTGGGTGCTGGGATCCAAACTCTGGTCTTCACATTTGTGTGGCAAGTGCTTTGTGTTCTGAGCCATAGCCACTTAAAGATATAAATGGTTTATATCCTGTGTATAACTAAGATATTCTGAATTTAATGTAATTATATTTAAACGTAGGCAACACAATTATTGTATTTTTTTCTTTTAAAATGCTTTAAAATGATTTTCTCATTCCCTTTATCATCTTTTTTTTTGTGCGTGCGTGTGCGTGTGCGTGTGCGTGTGCGTGTGCGTGTGCGTGTGTGTTTAGGGTTTTTAAAAAAATAGCATCTCCTTCCTGCCTTCTTCATCCACGTAAAACCAGTCAAAGGTTCTTCCCAAAACTTGTGCTTTCTTCAAATGATATCTAAAACTTTCCGGACGATCAGACAGACTCTGCTTGGGATTTGTCCATCTATTCATTCATTCAGGTCCAAGTCTAGGCTGTGGGAATGTAATCATTAAAAAAGTCAGGTTTTCTGCCCTTCTAGCCTTTAGTTCTTTAAGTCAGAATACAAATTAAAAAGACAAATTCTAGGCCAATTCTCTTGATGCCCTAAAAATTCATGAGCATTAATCATGTTTGAATCCTTCCCCAGTCCCCCCCCCCCTTTTTCTCATTTACATCCTGGCAACAATTAGTTTTTCTGAGCTAAAAGTGTGTTAAGGCAAAGGGTGGTTTTTCTCTAGTGGTGTAATAGTCTCTAACTTTCATCACTGGTCCTGGGGTACATTATGCAGAGTTCCTCTTTGCAGGACTGTCTGGTGGTAGATCTGCTCCATCTCATTTTATGAAAACGTTCTAACAATCCCGAATAAGGCATTCATCAGTGGCTAACTTTTACTGGATCCATGTGTTTATGTTGACTTGAGAAACCCAAATATCTTGCTGGTGAAATAGCATGATTTAGTAGACAGCACATCAAATTGGTAGGTTAGAAACGTCTATGTCTAAATCTATTTTTTATTGGTACTTTTTTTTTTAACTACTGAAGCCTTTTCTTTACTCATGTGCAAAATGACTGACTGGCTGTGGCAGACAACAGTTAGACCTCTGAGTATCAGGTAATTATTGTGTAACAGACCACACCAAATACTAGCGCACAGATATAATAAACATTTGTGATTTTCCAGGAGGCATCTATGGGTTAGTCCTTCCTGGTTGTGATTGGGCCCACTTTGGCTTCTATAGTCAGCTAATGGGGTGTCTAGGGCTTGCTGCTGTATATGACCTCATACTCTTGGCTAGCAGATGGCTTGCTACTGATGGAACAAGATAACATTATGCATTTCTTACTGTTCAGCAGGGTCACTTGGGCTCATTCACTTGGCCCTTGCACAAGTTTCAAAGAGTGAGCAGATATATAGGAGGCCTCTTGACGTTTGTCAAGTACTACCACATGCTGCTGACTGAAACAAATGTCCAGACTAGACAGACTCAAGATGGACAAATAGCAATTTGTAGAGACTGGGAAAGGTGTGGAATTAGAATCATTTTGCCATCAATTTATTTTAGGCTTTTTTTGTCTTTAACTTTTTCTTCAACCAGTGAATTTGGCATGGAAAGGAATGCAAATGAGAAAAATAGCCTGTGACTATATTGAAGACACTTCACCTAGTATAAAACATTTTTCATTTTCCAAATAAATACAATGTAACAGTACCCACAAAGAATTAGAAATACGATTAAATAGATAAGTCTCATCTGTTAAAAAATTGAAAACATTTCAGAACAATCTCTTTTGGGGAAGTTGGAGACTATGGGTTACAGGATAGAGAGAAGTAAGCATGGGCTGGAATGCTCTGCTAAGCCTGGAAGACTGAGTTGTTAGTGTGGATATCAACACTAACCAGACACATCTTTCTTTATACATCTCTATTGTTTATATACAGAAAGAAGGTAAAAATTATTTTTATTAAGAAAGGGAAAGCAGTTTGTTGTTGAATAATTAATCTTAAAATTTAATTTTAGCTGGGTGTTGAGATGTGTGTCTGAAATCCTAACATTCTAGTGTCAGGAAGGAGGATCACCACAAGTTTACCTTAGTGTACATAGTGTGTTCCTAGTTGGCCAGGGCTGTATAGCAAGACCTAGCCTTAAAAAACAAAAACAAACAAACAAAAACCCAACAGAACCAACCAACCAACAAACTAAACAAAGAAATGAAAAGCCCTTCTATTTTGCTTAAGGGAAAAGCTCTATCTTGGATATGGACTCTCCATTAATTAAACTAGTCTCACAAGAATGCTTTATTTTTTTCAAAAGTGTCTACATATTTTAGGCAGATATTCCTTTGAATAAACAGGATTATTTTCAGCCACCAGAAAAGATGTCTTAGCTGTTAACCAAAATCTATTTCCCCTGTTTTATCTTCTAGGCACTCTTGCAGCTCAAGGTGTTATCTGAGTTCCTTCTAATGGGGTGTGGACAGGAAAACATGTGCCACTTCCTGTCCTGTTCCATAAACTTGCTGCAGTACACCACTCTTCATCTCTTTCTTTCTACTTCTTTTCTAGCTCATTGGGTTGGCCACACCTGTCATGACTTTGGTGGCCTTAGGTTGACTTTAGAAGTGCCACTGTGCAACTGCATTCCTAAGTGAGTGACTGTAGTTGACCCCCTGTCATATAGAACATCTGCTCTTGGACGTTAACCAAATGAGACATAACCCTTTACAGAGGGAGTCTGTTTGTTTCACAAGTATAGTCTGCTCTACCTAATGTAGCAAAAAGCCATGCATTTGAAACATCAAGGCAGGAAAGTGTAAATCCTTTCCTGGCTTATTGTCTCTGTCCACCACTGTACAAAGTTGGCTATCTCTCGTGTGTGAAAGGCTAAGCTCATTGCTGATATTTCTGCTTCAAGGATCTCAGAATTTGTTAGGAAAAGCAGGCTTCTAAGCAGAGAACTCATTATGCAGGAACTCAAACAAGAGAAAATTGTTTTTCTATGGCAGTTGGGAGGTAGCTAGGCAATCCAGAAGTAAGCTATGTAGCTAGCTCTTTACAGATAGTTTAATAACATGAATAAGTGGTTGATATTGAAAGTTGTTATTATACATCACATTAATTGGAAGTTACTGTGCATTAGACTCAATCTCCATCCTTAATGTAATAACTACATTTACAAAACACACATGGTATTTTTCAAGATAAAGAAACAGGCATACATGGTAAGCAGGTAACATAGGTTCTCATAAGTAGGAAGTGACCCACCGGGGCTTTGAGACCAGATACCTTGACTCTAGGCTGCTACTCACTATGCAATGCTTAGACCAGCAAGTTGATTATGTAGTTGACTTTGTTGACTGGAACAGACCTTGGTTTACGTATCCTGGTGAATATTTGATGTTTTTAGAGTGTGTTCTTTCTGCTCATAGGTTGACGTCATAGGTTGACGTCTGATACTAATATCTGGCTGATACTTTGCATTCTTCTTATGCCATTGTGTGTTTCTGTAATGTCAGTATTCAGTAAAAGATTTCTCCTACATTTTGTGAGTTTTTGTGATCACTAAAAGGTAGTACCAGTTCAAAGACTCAGAGATGGGCTGGTATGATGGCTCAATGAGTAGAATTATTATTATGCCTACATGAGCATCTGAGTTCCCATCTCTGGGCCCCATGTGAGAAGCTGGTACACATCTGTAACCCCAACACCAAATCACATGGGGATGGAGACATGAATCCCTGGAGCTTGCTAGCCACCTAGTCTAGCAAAATCGGTGAGCTCCAGGGTCAGAGACCCTCTCTTAAAAAGTAAGGTGGAGAACAATCAAGGGAGATACCTAGCATGAACCTCTGTCTTATATGTGCTGACACACACTCACACACAACACACGTTAGGGGTAGCAACTGCCCATTCGTTTTCTTCCCAAGATGGTTTTTATGAGTTTTCAACTTTTAGAATGTGTAGTATTGACCCTTGTCTACACTGATGGCTTTCTAAGTGGTCTTCTACTGAATACAAACACAGTAATGCCCTGTGTAGAGTCTATGCCCTTGGCCCTCTTCTATCGGAAGCATAGGCCTCATCCTTTGCATCTACCCTGCAATACTTTCTATACAGAGTCTTTAAATTCCTTTCTCTCTTCAGTGTTTCAAGAGGGTAGGTTTCCCATTGAGAGCCAACTGTGGTTTTTACTGAGTTATTTTTGCTTTTCTCCTCTGTAGTATTCACACAGTGTCATTTGGTTTGGCAAACATGAATCTAATCTAAACTTCACATTTTCTTTTTGTTAAGCTCAATTGGAATGTGGGCAGTGCCATTTTTATTACTATCAACTACATTTCTTTTTCACTTTTATTGTCTGAGACTTATAACACATGGAGTTTCTAGTGGTGATAATTTTAGTTTTTCTTAAAACATTGTGACTGCTGTTCTACTTTTCGCCTTTGCCTCTGGTGATTTTTGTTTTGCAGAGGAAGGTGGCTGGGAGTAGATTCTGAACACCCACCCCATCAGCTGCCCACTGTATACCTCTGACTTTTGAGTTAGGAGGCTAAGCAGGCACTAAAATATTCTTGGAAACCCTTTCTCCCTGGGGCCATTTTGTCTGGCTAATTCTGCATGTTGTCGAGTTCTGTGAGGGTATGTTGTGTGCATTCTCTCTGGCAAGAAAAAATAAAGGCAGGAAGCAGGCAGTGTCAGCTTACTGACGTTGGCAGCTCTTCAGTGGGAAATTTAGATGTAAATTATGATCCAGGTCAGATCTGCTGCATGTACTACAAGAAGGGGCTTGAGGGTGCCACAAGGCTGACAAGGGAGAATTGTAAACCACAGGCTGCCCTTTTGTTCCTTGGACACAATTGCCTCAAGCCTTCAAGAATGAGTTTGGCAAATTTTTTTTCAATCATCAGACATTCATCATATTTGTTCCAGCAATGTTGTCGAGGTCAGATAGTAAATGAAAAGCCAGAGCTTTTAATTTCCATGACTGGGTCTACTTTCCTCTAACCCTGCTGCGCTTCTGTTCTCTGTGAC
Source organism: Cricetulus griseus (assembly GCF_003668045.3). Taxonomy (NCBI): domain Eukaryota; kingdom Metazoa; phylum Chordata; class Mammalia; order Rodentia; family Cricetidae; genus Cricetulus; species Cricetulus griseus. The sequence continues at coordinate 158,804,667 of NW_023276807.1, forward strand.
AACACCAGTTAGGGCTTCTGGAAGTCTTGGGTTGATGCAGAGGGTGACACTGTTGTGTCCTATGATAGAGCTTGTGTCTTGATTCTCCTATTTATCCAATGAAACCTTCATGAAGTTACTTCCTCTCTTGACTTTTGATCTCATATCCCAAGTGGGGAGAGGGTGGTTTACCTGAGGGCTGTTCAAGGATTAAACGATGTGAGGGGAATGGATGAAGTCCTGAATGAATGTGTATTATTGACATGGGCACAAACACATCAAGGACTCTGATGCATCATACACATAGACATCGCAAAACCATTCCTGAATGAGGCTCGGAGGGACAGCAAAGCCTTCCTTTAGTTCAGGTTCAAGTGCTTATTAATGCTTGATCAGTGTGTTCAAACAATTGATCGGGGTGTACAAAACCCAGCAGCTGTTGCTTCCTCCTCTAGGATGACTGCCACCTGAGATTGGTCCCCTACTGACCTTCTCCTCCTGATGCACACAATAGCGTGCTGAGTTTCTGGGTGGCATACTAGGTGCCATCCATTAGAGTGAACCTACCCGAGCCCATCCCAGCTTCTCTCAATGTGTGTCTTTGGTTTCCAGCTGCTTGCTATTTCTTCATTCTCTCATTGCCCCGAATCAGATTTCCAGGACCAAGTCCTGCAGGACTTGCCAAAACAAGGCAGTACCTGGATATCATCAAGGCCATGTCTAGTACTTAGTAGCTTCCCATTAAATTCTATGACTGTATTGAATGCATGTTACCTGTTACGTGCCTCAGAGCTGGATGATGCTGGCAAAATACCTAAAAAGGTACAAAGATGTGCTCTTGTGTAAAGATAAATTCTACTGCTATTTAATGACACCATTTTTTGAAAGTGATTTTTGTTTTATTTTAAAGGTCATAATCTTTTTATTTTTTTAAAATTTTATTTAAATTAGAAACAAGCCTGCTTCACATGTCAATCCTAGATCCCTCTCTCTCCCCACCTGCTCCCCTCGCCAACCTCCCCATCCCCCCTTCACTCCCTAGGGAGGAAGTCCCCAAAGTCTGTCATATCATTTGGAGCAGGGCCTATGTCCTCTCCTATGTATCTAGGCTGAGAGAGTATACCTCCACGTGGAATGGGCTCCCAAACTCCATTCATATGCCAGGGATAAATACTTATCTACTCTCAGAGGCCCCATAGATTGCCGAGGTCTCCTCACTGACACCCACTTTCAGGGCATCTTCATCAGTCCCATACTGCCCTCCCAGCCATCAGTCTGAGGTCCATGAGCTCCCCTTATTCAGTTCAGCTGTTTCTGTGGGTTTCACCAGCCTGGTCTTGACCCCTTTGCTCATCACTCCTCCCTCTCTGCAACTGGGTTCCAGGAGTTCAGTTCAGTGTTTAGCTGTGGGTGTCTGCCTCTGCTTCCATCAGTTACGGGGGCCAGGAAACTCCTAGCTACCCAATGGCCAGACACAGGCATCCTGTCATTTCAGGAGAGCTCTCAGTCCATTCTGGAAACTGGAGTTTCCTGTTTATTCTAGCATCCTCATAAATAGCTTTCCAACAGTGGGGGTGACCACAGAAGGCATATACTATTATGTATATAGCTGACCTCAAGTAATCCTTTCAACCTTAGAGGCACACCTGAACAGTCCCTAGGCACCTAGACAAAAACCTCAGGACAGGTGCTGGCACATCCAGGGCCTAGGTCTGTTGTTATGCATACTAGGAGACATTCTCCACTGAGGCCAAGCCATCCTGTGGTAATTTAGCCAGTATCTAAAAGACAATGGGAGATTCAGGCTCCTGGAAAATGGAGCAGAGGTTTGGACCCCAATACTTTATAATCGATAATTTTTGGGCCCAGATAATCAGCCACTGGATGAAGGCTCTAGGATGGCATATAAGGTAGTCCTCAATCTCATTATCGGAGAAGGGCATTTAGGGTAGCCTCACCACTATTGCTTAGATTGTTAGTGTCATCCTTGTAGATCTCTGGAAAATTCCCTAGTGCCAGATTTCTCCTCAAACCTATAATGGCTCCCTCCATTATGGTATCTCTCATCCTGCTCTCCTCTATTCTTCCCCTGACTCAACCTTCCTGCTACCCCATGTCCTCCTCTCCCCTCCTCTTCTCCCCATATCTTTCTCCCAGCTCCCTCTCCCATCCCCTCATGCTTCCATTCTGCTCAGGAGATCCTGTCCTCTTTCCCTTCTCCAGGGTACCCTGCATGTCTCTCTTAGGGTCCTCCCTGTTCCCCAGCTTCTCTGGTGGTGTGGATTGTAGGTTGGCAATCCTGTGCTTCATATCTAAAATCCATACATGAGTGAGTACATATTATGTTTGTCTCTTTGTGACTGGTTACGTCACTCAGGATCATTTTTCTAGTGCCATCCATTTTTTTCTCCTGAGTAGTGTAAATATACCACACTTTCTCTATCCAGTCTTCAGTTGAGGGGCGTCTAGTTTGCTTCCAGGTTCTGGATATTACAAATAATGCTGCTATGAACATCGTTGAACAGATGTCCTTGTTGTATGAATGTGCTTCTTTTGGGTATATGCCTAAGAGTGGAATTGCTAATCTTGTGGTAGACTGATTCCCATTTTCCTGAGGACTCTCCATACTGATTTCCAAAGTGGCTGTACAAGTTGGCACTCCCACCTGCAGTGGAGGAGTGTTCCTCTTTCCCCACATCCTCTGCAGCATAAACTGTCATTGGTGTTTTTGATTTTAGCCATTCTGACAGGAGTGAGATGGTATCTCAGAGTTGTTTTGATTTGCATTTTCCTGATGGTAAAGAATGTTGAGCACTTAAGTGTCTATCAGCCATTTTAGACTCCTCTGTTGAGAATTCTCTGTTTAGTTCTGTACCCCACTTTTTAATTGGATTTTTTGGTGTTTTGGATACTAGCTTCTTGAGTTCTTTGTAAATTTTGGAAATCAGCCCTCTGTCAGATGTGGGATTGGTGGATATCTTTTCCTATTCTGTGGGCTGCTGTTTTGCCTTGTTGACTATGTCCTTTGCCTTACAGAAGCTTCTCAGTTTTAGGAGGTCCCACTTATTAATTGTCTGTCTCAGTGTCTGTGCCAGTGGTGTTATGTTCAGGAAATGGTCTCCTGTACCAATTCATTCAAGGGTACTTACTACTTTCTCTTCTAAGAGGTTCAGTGTGGCTAGATTTATGTTGAGGTCTTTCATCCAGTTGGACTTAAGTTTTGTGCATGGTGATAGGCATGGATCTATTTGGAGTTTTGTACATGCCAGCATCCAGTTATGCCAGCACCATTTGTTGAAGATACTTTCTTTTTTTCCATTGCATAATTTTAGCTTCTTTGTCAAAAATCAGTTGTTTGTAGGTGTGTGGGTTAATATCAGGGTCTTCATTTTGATTCCATTAGTTTACCTGTCTATTTTTGTGCCAATACCAAGCTGTTTTCAGGACTATAGCTCTATATTAGAGCTTGAAGTCAGGGATGGTGATGCCTTCGGAAGTTCCTTTAATGTACAGGCTTGTTTTGGTTATCCGGGGTCTTTTGTTTTTCCATATAAAGTTGAGACTTATTCTGTCAAGGTCTGTGAAGAATTGTGCTGGGATTTTGATAGGGATTGCATTGAATCTGTAAATTGCTTTTGGCATGATTGCCATTTTTACTATGTTGATTCTGCCTATCCAAGAGCATGAGAGATCTTTCCATTTTCTGGTATTTTCTTTAATTTCTGTCTTTAAAGTTCTTTTGATACAGGTCTTTCACTTGTTTGGTTAGTGTTACCCCAAGATACTTTATGTTGTTTGGGGCTGTTGTAAAGGATGATGTTTCTCCGATTTGTTTCTCAGCCAATTTATTATTTGTAAATAGTAGGGCTTCTGATTTTTTTGAGTTAATCTTGTATTCTGATACTTTGCTGAAGGTTTTCTTTTATCAGCTATAGGAGTTCTCTGGTAGAGTTTTTTTGGTAACTTATGTAAACTCTTACATCATCTGCAAATAGTGAAAGTTTGGCTTCTTCCTTTCCACTTTGTATCCCCTTGATCTCCTTTTGTTGTCTTATTGCTCTAGCTAGAGCTTCAAGTACAATATTGAAGAGATCTGGAGAGCGTGGACAGCCTTGTCTTGTTCCTGATTTTAGAGGAATCCCATTGAGTTTCTCTCCATTTAGTTTGATGTTGGCTGTTGGCTTGCTGTATATTGCTTTTATTATGTTTAGGTATGTTCCTGTTATTTCTGATCTTGCCAAGACCTTTATCATGAAGGGATGATGGATTTTGTCAAAGGCTTTTTCAGCATCTAGTGAGATGATCATGTGTTTTTTTTTTCCCTCAGTCTGTTTATATGGTGGATTTCATAGATGGATTTTCTTATGTTGAACCACCCCTGCATCCCTGGGATGAAGCCTACTTGATCATGGTGGATGATTTCTCTGATGTGTTCTTGGATTAGATTTGCCAATATTTTATTGAGTGTTTTTGCATCATGTTCATGAGAGATATTGGTCTGTAGTTCTCTTTCTTAGTTGTGTCTTTGTGTGGCTTGGGTACCAAGGTGATTGTAGCCTCATAAAAAGAATTTGCCAATGACCCTTCTGCTTCTATTGCATGGAACAATTTGAGGAGTATTGGTATTAGCTCTTCTTTGAATTTCTGGGATTCTGCACTGAAGCCATCTGGCCGTGGGCTTTTTTTGGTTGGGAGACTTTTGATGACTGCTTATATTTCATTAGGATTTATAGATCTATTTAAATTGCTTATCTGTTCTTGATTTAATTTTGGTAAGTGATATCTATCCAGAAAATTGTCCATTTCCTTTAAATTTTCAAATTTTGTAGAGTACAAACTTTCAAAGTATGACCTGATGATTCTCTGGATTTCCTCAGTGTCTGTTGTTATATCCCCCTTTTCATTTCTGATTTTGTTAATTATCATGTCTGCCTTTTGTTTAGTTTGGATAAAGGTTTGTCTGTCTTCTTAATTTTTCTCAAAGAACCAACTCTTTGTTTCATTGATTATTTGTATTGTTTTCTTTGTCTCTCTTTATTGATTTTAGCTCTCAACTTGATTATTTCCTGGCATCTACTCCTCAGCAGTGAGTTTGCTTGTTTTTGTTCTAGAGCTTTCAGTTGTGCTGTTAATTCTCTAGTATGACTATTTTCCAGTTTCTTTATGTGGGCACCTAGTGCTATGAACTTTCCTCTTAGCACTGCTTTCAAAGTGTCCCATAAGTTTGGATATATGTGTCTTCATTCTCGTTGAATTCTAGAAAGTCTTTAATGTCTTTTTTTATTTCTTCCTTGACCTAGGAGTGGTGCTATTTTGCATTGTTCAATTTCCATGAGTTTGTAGGTGTCTGCAATTTGTGTTGTTGAATTCTAGCTTTAAACCATGGTGATCTGCTAGGATACAGGGGGTAATTCCAATTTTTTTGTTCCTGTTGAGGTTTTCTATGTTGCTGAGTATGTGGTCGATTTTAGGGAAGTTTCCATGTCGTGCTGAGAAGTTATATTCTTTTCTGTTTGGATGGAATGTTCTATAGTTGTCTGTTAATCCCAGTTAGGCCACAACTTCTGTTATTTCCTTTGTTTCTTTGTTAAGCTTCTGTCTGGTTGTCCTGTCTAGTGGTGAGAATGGGGTGTTGAAGTCTTCAACTATGAGTGTGTGGTGTTTAATATGTGATTTGAGTTTTAGTAATATTTCATTTTCAAATATCGGTGCCTTTGTATCTGGTGCATAGATGTTGAGAATTGAGACTTCATCTTGATGGATTTTTCCTGTGATGAATATGAAATGACAGTCTTCATCTCTTTTGATTAATTTTAGTTTGAAGTGTAATTCGTTAGATATTAGGATAGCTACACCAGCTTGTTTATTAGGCACATATGTGTTACGATAAATCTTTCCGTCAAAAGCCGCCTGAGCCCCACTGCCACGTGTGAGCTTTACACCAGCCGCCTGCCTGAGTTAGGGCCCAAATGAATACACAGAAACTTGTATTAGGTACAATGCTGCTTGGCCAATGACTAGAATTCTCATCTGTTAGCTCAGTCGTAACTATCATAAACCTATTATTTTATAAGACTTATCTTATGGGATGCCTTATTGGCGTCCCTCCTTGCAGGTGGATCACATTGTGCTTCTGGAGCAGGGGTGGAGGGGAAAAGAGACCCTTCCTGTTTCTCCTTCACTTAAATATGAGTCTCCTTGCTATGTCACTTCCTGCCTGGATCACCACTTCTCTACTACATTTCCCAGTATCCTCTTTGACTCCTAGTCCCATCTAACTTGCTCACATTGGCCAAACAGTATTTTATTTAATAATCAGTAAGAAAAACATACACAGTGCATACCCCATCACATATGATTGGAAAATCTTTTCCCAACCCTTTACTCTGAGGTAATATCTGTCTTTGAAGGTGGTGTGTTCCTTGTATGCAGCAGAAGGATGGATTCTGTCTTTGTATCCATTCTGTTATCCTGTGTCTTTTTATAGGTGAGTTAAGACCATTAATATTGAGGGATATTAATGACCATCGATTGTTGATATTGTTTGTTTTGGTGGCTTGATTTGTTTTTGGTGGTTGTATTGTGTGTGAGTTTCCCCCATATTTCTGGCCTTTGGTAAATTGAAATTTTGTATTGCTTATGTTTTTCTGAGTGTAGGTGACTTCCTTGTGTTGGAGTTTTCCTTCCAGAGCTTTCTGTAGGGCTAGATTTGTGGATATGTATGTGTAAACCTGGTTTTGTCATGGAATATCTTGTGTTCTCCATGTATAATGATTGAGAGTTTTGCTGGGTATAGTAGTCTGGGCTGACTCTGTGGTCTCTTATTGTTTGTAGAATATCTATCCTGGACCTTCTGGCTTTCAGGGTTTCCAGGGAGAAGTTGGGTGTAATTCTGATAGGTCTACCTTTATATGTTATTTGGCCCTTTTCCTTTGCTGCTCTTAATATTCTTTCTTTATTCCGTATGTTTGGTGTCTTGATTATCATGTGGTAAAGGGACTTTATTTTTGGTCCACTCTATTTGGTGTTTGGTAAGCTTCTTGCACTTTGATAGGGATGTCCTTTTTCAGGTTGGGAAAGTTTTCTTCTGTGATTGAGTACTATGTTGAGTACGTTTTCTGTACCTTTGAGCTGGGCTTCTTCACCTTCTTCTCTACCTATTATTCTTAGTTTTGGTCTTTTCATGGTGTCCCATATTTCCTGCATATTTTGTATTAAGGATTTGTTAGATTTAAGATTTTCTTTGGTTGATGAATCTATTTCTTCTAGTTTATCTTCAGCACCCAAGATTCTCTCTTCCATCTCTTGTATTCTGTTGGCTATGCTTGCATCTCTAGTTCCTGATTTTTTACCTACCTTTTCTCTTCCTATCATTCTCTCAGTTTGTATGTTCTTTTTTGTCTCTATTTCAGTTTTCAGGTCTTGAACTGTTTAAATTGTTTCTTCCATCTGTTTGATTGTTTTTTTTTTGTTTGTTTTTCTTGGCTTTCTTTAAGAGATTTGTTGATTTCCTGTATTTTTTTTTTTTTTTTACTTTTTTCCATTTCTTTAAGGGATTTTCTCATATCCTCTTTGAGGGCCTCTATCATTTTCATGAAGTTGTTTTTAAGGTCATTCTTTTCTGTTTCATCTGCATTGGAATATTCAGGTCTTGGTGGTATAGAATCCCTAGACTCTGGTGGTATCATATAAGTCTGTTTTTGGATGTGTTCTTATACTGTTGCCTTCATATCGCTTTTTCCAGTGGGTATAGGTGGGCGTCTCTCCCTCTTCTGTTGGGTATGGGTTCTAGGGTCTATCCTCTCCTCTCTGTCAGATGGTGCAGGGGCAAGACTGGAATGTCGGTAGATATTGGATATTTTGTTCTGCCTTCAGCTTCCCCCTCTCTCTTTCTCTCTGTCTCTGTCCCTGTCTCTGTTTCTGTCTCTCTCTCTCTTGTTCTCTTGCTTGCTCTACTGGAGCGTGGAGGGGCAAGGCAGGAATGGAGACCTCCAGGGCCCTCTGTCGGATTCAGTGGCAGGAAGTGTCTGGTGGCCTCTGCAGGTCAGGGGACTCAAAGAGGGAGAGGTTGGCTGGAGGAGCCCCTGGCACTCACTGCTCTCCTGGAGTGTGGAGGGGCAAGGCAGGAATCTAATGACACCATTTTTATTGTAATATATATATATATATATCCATTAGAGCGGTTTTTCTCCTTACTAATATTTTCATGAATCAACAATTCTGGGCCCCACCTGAGTTGACTGTTTAGCATAGTGGGAAGAGTGAGATTCAGAGGAGGAACAGTGTGTGGCTTTGCATTCTGGTCCTGCCATCTACTAGCCTTGACCTTTGGAAAGACTCAGTTTACTTGTCTCTAGGCTGGAAAGAAGATGATAACATTAATGTAAGTAAAACTCATTTACTTATACCTAAAGTAGAGGCAAGAGATGACAAAATGCTGCCATGTACTTTTTAAGGTGTTTTTAATAGTCATCTTGAGCTCCCACAATCTCCCATCAGGACCCCTGTTTCTCTAAGCATTCCATTCTTTTCCTCCACAGTGCTTAGTTCAGTTGGTATTCATATGCATATCTGTATGTTGTGTGCTAGATTTCTCTTCCCTGTGGCTTGGCATTTGCTTTATTCTCCATTCTACTGGCATACTGTTGGTGCTCAATAAATCTTGGCTAAGTGACCAAATGAAAGACAGGGCAACAAGAAAGGATAGCAGCCAGCAGCGCTGGCTCTCCTCCATACACCCATATCATTTATTTGTTGCTTCATTTCATATTGCTTTTTCACATCACCTGTTGTCTTGTTAATTATCTCTTGTAAAATGGCTAATTGTTTTCATATTCCCTCCAATAGGTAGTAAGGCCCTGAAGTGCCCATGCCATAGATGAGAGCTCACAGATTGTACAGTGCTTTGCATAGTAATTATTTGTTGAATAAATGAACCAGGAAAAGAAGAAGATCCATTCTGGGAATTTCACTAAAGTTTATAATTTTTGGGAACATGTCATGAGGTCAGAGTGTATTTAGAATGGTCTCACGGTTGTTTCTGTCTGGTTCTATCCATCCTACTGATTACATGTAGTCATGATCATTGAAATTTACAAAGATGAGATTGGGGGCAGCCAGATGGCTCAGTAATAAAGGCATTTGCTGCCAATCCTGATGACCTAGAGTTCGACCTCCCAGGACATGCTGGAAGTAGGGCATTGAGTCCCTCAAGTTATCCTCTGACTTTCACTAGAACACCATGTGCACATGCATACACACATACACACATACACACACACACACACACACACACACACACAAATAAATACATAAATAATTTTTTAAAAAGAAGAATGAAGCCAGAGTGACCCTCTGTCCTTACCACTCTTGGTGTGCTTCTCTCAGTGGCCCATTGTGGTCCCACTTTGGCCACTCCCCCCAACCTATGATGAAGTACTATGTATCTCAATCCCTGTCTTTTGGAAACCACCCTTTACCTTTCTCTTGGATCCCAGTGTCCTGGTCCCTTTCTCTCTTTTAGTTCTGTCTTTAAACTTCTGTCTTTACTTTCCTGTCTGTATCATCAGCTGCACTCAAGTTCACAATGGATCATTGCTTTTGGGTTCAGGCACTCCCTGTGAATAGCTTGAATCTGCTTGGTGCTGTTTCTGCTATGTTTTAGAATTTTGAAAGTCATGACCTCCAATCTCAGCTGCACCTCACTGCTTTCCTGACCACTTCTTCCAGGAAGGCTAAGTAGTTTTAAGTAATTTTTATGTGGCCACAGAGCTTATGATAGTCATAGTGAGGATTTAAACTTGGAGACTCTGGCTCGCAGCATCATTCTCATGTCATTATTGCCTCTTAATGTGCTTTGTATGTGCCCACACAACCCCCACAAACACGTGGGATGACGTTTTGATGATTTTTCTCTTCCTACAGAGAAAGTTGCTGTGATGTCCAATAAAATATTGAAATGTGGTCATTATGGTTTGGGTATCAAGTCTCCTCTCAGGAGGCTTGGTCTCAGATGATAGTGATATTTATCAAAGTCCTGGCAACTTTAGTGGGCACCATCTGTCCTGGCTTCCTTCATTGATCAACTATGGTGTGGAAGTATAAGTCTAATAAACACTTCCTCATCAATTTGCTTTTTGGTCATAGTGATTCATTGTAGCAATTGAGTAACTAAGATACCATCTAATTGGAAGAAGTCCGATAATTTTGTTCTTCATCTCTTGGTGTTTTGTCAACTGTTCCCTGTCCATCAGGAAGTGAAGAACAGCCTTTACCAACTGCTGCTGTCACCATGATGCTTAGCCAACATGCACATAGCTAGGCATCACAGACTAACCTGGAACTAGAATAAAACTCACCTCCATTGAGTTGTTTCTGTCAGAATACACATGACAAGACGGGGGTGGTCTTCCTTGAAGGATTCTAAGCATATTTTAGTGTTTTTGTCATGTTTCTCTGTTTGATCTTCTGCCATCTTTTCTGTTCTGGGTACCACCTCTATCCACAAGCTGTTTTTCCTGCCATGTCACTATTATCTCTTGACTGGAAAACAAAAAGTTAACATGTAGCTGTGAAGCTGTTACCTGAAGTCCTCCACCAGAGGAATTCTCCAGTGCTTCAGTGCAGCCCCAGTGTTTGTCCCATCCTTTCCTGATTTACAGACTTCTAATGGCCCTGTTTCCTGCCAAATTGGATAATGACTCTTCCACCTGGTCTCAAAGTCCCTCATAACATAGTCTCATCCCTATCTTTCTATCTCTACTTATCCTATGACTTTGCCATGCTTTCGTTTGACAACTATTTTTCTCATTTTACTTCCCAAATCTACCATAGCCTCTCTCCATTTTTTCCCATCTAAAACCCACTGAGTCTTGTTTCTGTCATTCAGGCTCCTCCTTTAGTCTTGGCCTTGACTTCTGGCTTCCTCTGTAGGTGTCCTCTTCCCTTCTTCCATCTCCTTTGTCACCCACTGCATTTCCTCCCTCCCTGTGGGTCTTTGTCACCTCTTTGTCTATGTGGTGTTTGACTTCTACACATTTCTTGACTCTCTAGCTGCAGTTGCTATCACCAGGCTTATTGTATCAACAATTATAAAAGTCTTACTCAGAGTAAATGGCTTTAATCAAGTAGAATCACCCAAGATAAGTTTTTATAGCCAGTACATATTATTTACAACATAAAGGAAAAGATGGCATTTTAGAAACATTTTCCGTAGATCTGATATGAACACTGTTCTTGCTTAACCAAATAATTTAATTATGAACACAACACATCCTTCAAAATTTCTAATTAATTCATTGATAACACTTTCTCTGGCCTAGATATAGCTGTTAAAAGGAAAACAAGTGTAAAATGCTTTGGAAATTTGACTATATTTAGCTTGGTAGATAAGCTAAATTTTGAGAACACAACTTCATTGAGGTATAACAGTGGGTTAGGATCCCAAGAAGATGGCTTAACTCCACTCTGACATGGAAAAGTCAATTCAAAAACAAAATTTTTTTGTTTAGCAAGGGATGCATGTAGTTTTAAGCCAGTTTTCTTTTTGAATAGTGTTTTGGTAGTGCATACTTTATCTTTTTTAAAGACAATCACCACTTACATCAACCCAGCTTCCCACTTGTTTTCTTTCTCGTGGCCTTCTTATTGAAGAGTCCTTTATTCTCTAGGGTGGTCTTACTCCTCAAAGTGTCATTATTTTGGGTTGAATTTACAGGTGAATGGAAGGTAAAATATTCACCCTTGAAGTCTGTGTTGGCTGTAGTGATTTTTTCCAAAAGTGAGATGTGGATTGTGATGTGTTCATTTTTAGGTGATTATGACTCTTAATGCACAACTCAGGTCTGTAGATATACTGGCCTTGTGGTCTAGTCACTCAACATGATTTCTGGCTGGTGTCTCTGTGCTGTGTGGTGAAAGAGCCAGCCATACCCCTAATCCTTCTGATTCGTCCTGTTGTCTTCTTGGAGTTTTGTCACTGTAAGAGCTTTCACAGTCCCAGCTTTTCTAACTCTTCAAGCATATGACTCCTCTGTGTGTTGTTTGACCAGGTGCTGGGTGATAACCTTGAACCTTACCTACCCTTTAGCCCGTGCTTTGACTCTATCTTTCAAGTGAGACCATCTCTCTGAAATTATCTAGGTTCCCTCCTTTGGTCAGGGACATAAACCTTCCTCCCTAGAAAATTGTTGGTACCTCACAGAGTGGCATTAGAGAAGAAGGGATTAGATTCTACTCCCAGGACCATTTTTTTCCTATGCTCTTTTTATTTCTTATGATGCTAGGGCTCTCCTCCCATTTCACTCCCATCTATAAGAGACTGCATGTCTTTAAAACAGGAAGGAGCTAGTAATTAAAATGTAAAGAAAATATCTCTTGAAATTATTTAGTAAGGACATTCAGTTATCATTTGTTTATTCTTAATTTTTTTTTCTTTTTGAAGAATCTAATATATAGCTCAAGTTGGCCTCAGACTTTTCGTCCTTCTGCCTCAACACTCTAAGTGTTGAGACTGTTAGCAGTGTTAAGAATCTTTTGACAGGGTGTACTTCATTTTTATTCAATGCATTATTCTTATAAGGTGCTTAAAGTTAGAACTGTGTTTACTGATAGTGACGGGAAGGAACAAACTCAAATAGAGAGAATTATTAGCTTTTCTAAGCCATTCTCACTTTGTATTGAGTAGCTTCTATTGAAAACATTATTGTGGAGAGCCATCTTGGACAGAGATAGCAGTGTGGCTGAAACAATAAAAACAGTTCTATTCATGCTATACTGTTTCTGCACGTGCTAGTAACTCTTACTAGTGTTGCTGGTTGTTGGCTATGCATTCTTAGCTTTCGTTGGACAGATGGTGTGACTGGGCTCTATGTGACTGTGACTAACTCTTGACCACCAACCATATTTTTAGTGTCTCCAGTGGCCCCAGTTTTTCACAGAGCAGGCAATGACATTAGTGAGATCAGAATGGCAGCTTCTTTGATGTGTTTCGGACCAGTCTCTGATGCTTAGCTTCTCCAAGCCAGCCTTGTATTTCCCAGGAACTCTCTGTAAATTAAAATTTTCTTCATTCACTATTTCAATTTAGAAATGTGTTGGTTCATGTTCTCAACTACAAGAAATCACTGTCCACTCAGGTCACTTAAAGAACCTTGCTGTTAATTTAGGGCCTTTAGACATACTTATGTCAATGCTTCTCCTCCACATTTGTGTGATTTTTGGATCTTGCTTAATGAATAGTTAAATAGCACTTGAATGTACAAGAGGATTTTGTATGTTAGCAGAAGACAATGATGTGACAGCTTGATGGATGGCAGTACTTCTTGCCAGAGATGATAGAGTGTGCAACAGTTCCTTGACATCCCTACTTCATGCCACAAGATCCTCTGTGTTTTGATGGCCAGAAGTGGTTATATGTTCTGGATAGAACCTATATAGAAGGGAAGGAAGATAGAAGGGGTTTTCTCACCTAGCTGTCTCACAAATGCTGAGCATACCAGTTGCCTAGCTATCTAGATAAGTCAAGTATTTGGCTGAGTCCTCCTAGTCCTCTACATGTAGCCTGGAATATAATTTGTCTTGGAGATAAAATGACAGGATTATAAATCTTTAACTAGACTCCTTTAAGTCCAGTAAGATTGAAAGCTGCATTAGGCCAGGCATTTCAGGCAAGAGCAGGAGTCTAAATTGTGAGCCATTTGCTTCAAATGAGAATACCTGAGTAGGAATTGTTAGGATGGATGTTTTTGATCAGAAGCAAAACATAAACCTTAAATGTAAATCACTGATTCTCTCCCAGAACCTTCAAAATAATGCATTACGTTCATGCACAGGCTTCGGTATTATTGAGGCAGAAAGGCATTACTATATGTAGTAATGTGCTGTGAAGATTTTCATTATTGCCTCTCAGCAGGCTTGGTTTTAGGCAGAATGATGAAGTAGGTGAAGTCAGCCTTCCTACTCACTACTTCCTGCAAACACAGCCACCTCTCTTCACATTGTCCTGTGAGTTTGCTCCTTATCCATTAATTGGTGGCTATTTTTGTCATTGTTGGGGCTTGATGCTAGGGTCTCACTTTGGGAATTTTTTAAATACTCCTGACTTTCATTAGTGAACACTTGATCTATTCCTGCCTATGGGTGTGTGCTCCACATATACTCCTTTCTTATGGACACACACACACACACACACACACACACACACACACACACACACACACACACACCTCCATTGCCCTGACCATAAGTTTCACTCTCTGTGTTCTTCCCTCTTTGGCATCATATTTTTCCTCCTTCCTTATCTGATATGTACTCTTGAATAAATTTGCTCTGCATGTGCTAACATTCCATAATGTAAAGCTCCTAGAGTCTTTAAGAAGGCAGCTAAGTGGAACATTCTAACCATTCTAACCATGAGGTACTTAGCCATACCTCAGCTAAATGAATGTCCTATCATATTTAATCCTCACTAGGACTTCTCAAAGGTGAGGATGACAGTCTCTAGTTTATAGATGAGAAGACTGAGTGGGGAGAGACTGAGAAATGTCTCTGAGGTCATTGGCCAGTAGTTGCTAGAACTGGGGTTTGAGCCTGGAGTTGGCTATACTCTTCACTACTCTGTGCTTTCAATGGGGAGAAATAAGGACAGGAAGAGGGTGGATGGAGAGATGATGTGGATGAAGGGAGGGGCCAGGTCTTTTCTTTATCCTTCATTTTGTCTGATTTCTGCATTGTCATAGTGACTTTCTAGGGAGTCACATAGGTCTTAGCTGCTCATCACAAAGGAAGTTTAGATAAAAGAAAAAATGGCAGATTGGTTATTGGATACATTGAAGTAGGCCTCTGTAACATAAAGCCTAGCTGGTTAAATCTTAGGATGGAAGTATCTTTATATTGAACAGAAAATAGTGCTGTTACCACATCTTTTTCACACCGTGTACATTTCACTAGATGAAATAAGGATCCCCCATTTCAACAAACAAACAAACAAAAAGCTTTTATCTCTTGGTTTACTTAAAAGTAAAACTTAATTTCTATCTGAGTGTATTCTCTCAGCTTGCTGGTTGCACTTCACATTCTTTTCACCTTAGATCAGCTCATTTGAGAGATCCCCTGGGAGACTCTTGGGATGGCAGCTTCTCCGGCTGGGTGACCTGTCAAGGATGGACACACTCCCCTGCCACTGGATGCACTCTTCCGAATATTAGTCTTGACTGTTGGTGTGTGGCTTTCAGGGAGGGCTCTGGTTACAAAACAGATCACACTCCTAAATTGGCCAGCTTGAGAGAGTTTAATAAAGGGATTCTTTCAAAGGTGATGGCAAGGCATTAGATAGGGAAATGGCAGGAATGGTGCAGTTCCCCAGGGCCAGTGACTCCAGAGAGCCAATATTAACCTTTCATCTGAAAGGCCGAGGGGAGGAGGTAATGATCCCAACCTGGTGGTGGAGAGGTTTGCTCTGTTGGAGCTGTGACCTCCTGGGCATTACTTAGTGTACAAGCCAGGTTCACTGGCTGCCCTCCCTCTGATCTGTGCTTTCCTCCTTTGCCTGCTTGCTGCATGCCTGCTGCATGCCTGCTTTTGAGGTCCACATGGAACAGTGATAAATGGAGGAGCATAGGGTTTCTGTCTCACGTGCTGTAGCCACACCCCTGCCAGATGCTAGGTGGTTGTCTCTTGGTGACTGTCATTTTCCAAATCAATAGCATTGAGACCTCAGCCACTCAGACATCAGTGAGTTGAATGTCAAGTGCTGTATTGACTCTCGAAATAATTTTTTATGTTGACTTTGACCAAATTAAAAACATCAATTCTGTCTTGGTTTTACCTAATTTCAAAAATAAAGGGATTCTCCCCACCCCAGGCACCTTACTGTTATATGTGAGATATAACTAGTTCACATGCCAATATTAATAAACATTAGTAATGTCAGCTAAAGGACTGAAAACAACACATCTACAACTGTTACAGAATCCTGAACCCGGAAGCTGTTTCCATTCTCGCTTATGCTCTCTTTTCCTCCCCATCTCTGTCTCATTTCCCTCTTTCCTTTCCCCACTTCCCACCACGCTCGAGTGTGTGTGTGTGTGTGTGTGTGTGTGTGTGTGTGTGTGTGTGTGTGTGTTTTCCTTTTCAGAGTGGGGACTCTCTATTAATAAAGGCTTAACAGAAATCAGAGGGAAGATTTGCTTCTCGGCCTACCCCTTTCCCATCAGGTGTAATTGTTGGAAGGAAATTCATTACCTTGGGTATACATCAACTCACTGTGCTTTTCACAGTTGCTTTGATACTCCTAGCAAAAGCTACATATCTTAAACTTCATCATCTTTCATGTGAAGACATGTGAAGAAAGCTATCCTTTCCCCTGACAACATCTCATTTCCAGACTGAACATTGCCAGTTTCTCCCACCTGCCCTCAGATGGTAAAAGTTAATTTCAAGAATCATTTGTTGTGCCCTCAACTGTAGGCAAAGCACTTGGTCCAGGTTCCAGGAGGGCACACCTGCAGTTTATGGCATGTTGGGGAGAGAAATGTAAACACCACATTACAAGACAGAAGGTTGTATGAACAGATGTTTAAGTTACACACTTAGGTCCTCATACAAATAACAGCTAGAAATGTCGAACAGGAGAAGAACAAGGAAAGGACACCGTGTGTGTGGGGGACCAAGAGTAAGCATTCTCCATATGGAGCCCAACTCATCAGTTAGCTTGTATCAGTGAGTATAGTCATTCAACCTGCTCTTTGTTCTGGCCACCTCATCATCACATGAGGGAGTTCCTTTGCTGAAGCCAACATCCATTATGTCGAGTCCAACAGATGCCATTCAGGGGCCATACATCTCTGTAGTGAAGGTGTATCACAATCCCAATGCCTGGGGCTGGCAGGGTTAGAGTGATGTGATTTTGTTTTTATGGATCTCCTCCCTTTGAGACAGTCTTCCCTTGTAGCCCTGATTGGCTTTGATGTCTACTTACAGAATCCCCTTGAAATAAGCCATGGTGTGCCTTTTAAGCTACTTTTCAGGACTTGACCATTGCCATCTACCAAATGGGGCCAATGCCATTGAACCTTTGAAGCATGAAGAAATAGGGAAGAATGTGAAGATTGTGTTTCTTTCAAAGTCTTGTCTTGTTCTGGTGTTCTACTTACATTCACAGCAAAGGCAAACTTCTTGAGAAGGTTGCTTGGAACCAGGAAATAGAACCAAGTTGGGGAAATACTGTTGTCCTTGCTGGAACCGTGTCATCAGTTCAGGCCTCGAAGGATTATTTATTTGCATTCTTTCTATGTCTTGAGCCTTAGGGGCTCTTCCTGATGTCTTGATTTCCACAGAGAAGCACCTGCGGTGGCTTCTTCCTTTTATTATCCAGTGCCAGCTGGTAGGGAGGCGGGTTATGCTGAGACAGACATTGCTTACAGTCTCCTCAGGCTCTGGATGAAAGAGAATGGAATTCCCCTGAATAAGTGGGGAACATTTCATTAAAAACTTGAGTTGTTGAAAACTCTCTGTAATGGAGAGCTTTGAAGAACTGTCCTTTCTCCCACCCCAGAATAACATACTTTAAATCATATCTCTATAACCTTTGGATGTATTGTGTATTCAGCAATCCAAAGAAGGTAAATGAAGGAGAGATTACAGATGGCCATTTAGCCTGAATAATTTATCTCAGAGAATTTACTTTCATCTGAAGGCAGAATTGAAGGCTGATGCTATTGAGACACTTTTATGTCTTTAGGTCTAACTGGCAGTCACTGTGAGACAAATGGGCATAGATGTCATCTTTAACAGGCCCTGCAAATAGTAGCAAACCCAGGGAAGTGCAGCTACTGAGTGGAGGATATTGTGGCCCTCATCAGGATCCATGGATAGATGTGGCTGAAAATATTTGAGTAAAGAACACTTCTGTATATATAAAGTTTGCTCCCTGACTCCTGCTAACATCACTGTGTTTATATTAAACTATTCAGCCAACCAATAGGTGTCAAGCCCTTACTTTGTAGTAGACACCCAACCTATAGAAATAAGAATCATTTCTCCCATCTATAGAGTTTCTAGTTTGGTAGAAGAGGCACAAAGTTGAACATGTGTTCACTGATCTACTAATTGAACACATACTGCTCCCCAGGCACTGGAAAAGTTAAGTTTTTTTTTTTTTTGAATAAACAGATAGAATTTTCAGGCTTGTGAGGCACTCAGACAGTTAATGTTTATACAAATAACCATAGAATTATAAAAGTAAGAAATTCTGTACAACAGAAGCTCTGCTTATTGTGAGACTAGAAAGACAGAGGGACTATGCCCATCATTGTTTTTCTATTATACCATGGGATAATTGCTGATGTGGGAACACACCAGTGGCATATGTCATGGAGAGCTTTGCCAAGCTGAGGTGGGTTATAGAGGGGACTTTGGGAAGGCAGTGCTCAGATACTGAGAGTCAAATAAGCAGCAGGGTTCTAGGTGTTCAGCCTTCTCCTCAGGGTGGATGTTCAGACCATTCAGCAAAGCAGATTACAGGAGAAGAGTATTTTAGTGATTGACAGAGAGTTTGATCTGCCTCACTCTGAGTCTGAGATACTTCATGCTGTTTGGTTAGGATTCCCAGAAGGTGGAGAGACACATGGGTCTGGAGTCTAGCATTGAGATCACTTAGGATTCCTCAGGAATACTTAGAGGTGTGGAAATAGAAGCGAAGGAAGGAAGTGGGAACAGAGAAGAGCTGGAAATAGAGACAGGGGCAGCAGCTAGAGAAGTAGAGAAGTGTGGCAGAATGATTATGTCACATGAGACACTGAGGTATGGTGGGGTTTGTAATGTCCAGTTGTAGATGAGTAATGCTGGCTGTGGACTTATTGGGAGCTGAGTTTGGCATGGTTTTCTGCATCACCAGCAGGTACAGTTTCAGTAACCAACAAAAGAGAGGATGGATGAAGATGCAGACATTCTGCAGAAACAAAAATTACCATTTCTCAAGGTTTTGTCTCAACACAAACTAACCAAACTAACCAACCAACCAACCAACCAACCAACCACCCAACCCAACCAACCAACCAACTAAACCAAAAACCAACCAACCAACCAACCAACCACCTACCCCAACACAACCAACCAACCAACCAACCAACCAACCAACCAACCACCCAACCCAACCAACCAACCAACTAAACCAAAAACCAACCAACCAACCAACCAACCACCCACCCCAACACAACCAACCAACCAACCAACCAACCACCCAGCTACTCAACCAACCAACCAACCAACCACCCACCCAACTAAACCAACCAACCACCCACCCAACTAAACCAACCAACCAACCAACCACTCAACTAAACCAACCAACCAACCAACCAACCAACCAACTTAACCAGCCAACCAACTAACCAACCAACCAACCAACCAACCAACCAAATGAACAAACAAAAAACTTAAACTAAAAAACAAAGCTATTATAATAGAATATGAATAGTCACTGGGCAAGGAGGCAAGCAGAAGGTGCTAGTTTTCACATGGGTTTTTGACCTTCTCTGAACTCACATTACCTATGCAAGTAAGTGGTCATTGTGCTCCATTATTTCTCTGCTGACATTTGAATCTCCTCTGTTCTGTACTCAATACAATGACCTTGCCTTACTCTGATGTTGAATGATCCCTTTGGGAATTGGTGTGAAGGTACACCATCTACTATATTATAAGAAACACAGTTGTCCTAGAGCAAGCTTTGGTTCTAGACATGTGGTATAGGAAGGCATTATTATTATTTGTTTCTGGACCATTTTTCTTTAATTCTCCTTATGGTTTTACTTTAAAATTTTATCACATTAATTAACAGCTCTAGAAGGTAGTCACTGTGTTATAAATGCTTCTAATGAGTTAATTATCTAATTAATTAATCAATTGAAAGCTCAAACATCATCAACCGAAACCTGAAGATTGCCAGAGTGTAGGACATCAGATGGGGAGGGAGACTTGCATTGATTTAGTGGTATTATTATCTAGGTTGACTCCAGCTAGTCAAACTTCTTGCAGTGACATGACATTGCAGTCAACTGAGAACTTGTTAGAAATGCAGGTTTCACTTCCCAGAACCCTGTTCTCAAGTCAGCCTCACATGGAATTTGTGCCACAGTGGAGTTTGAGAAGCATTTCTCTCTGTGCTTTTTAAAATCATTGCATTCACTTCTCAGTCACCAGCCTATGTAGTGCAAATGGTAGTCCTCTCTATCAGTTGGTATTCTCAGGAAAAAGAGAATCAGGAGGAGTTATTTTTATGAAGTTTATCATAAAGAATTCATTTATCAAAATGTGGGGTTGAGTAAGCAAGATGCTATCTGTAGGACAAGTACTCGGTAAGGTAGATTGGTAGATAGCCTGGAACCCCAGCGCATGAGCCAAAGTTATTTTCCAGAAACAGGAATGAAGAACAGTGTGAGCAAAGATGCTTTTTACAGTCTTGTGTGACTAGAAGAGCCCAATTCTTATTAAGGACTCACTTGATTAGATTAGGCCTGGGAAGATGGTATCAACTGATTAGGGACTTCAGTACATATACAACCCCTCTCATACCAGCACCTAGATTAGTGCTTCATTAAATAACAAGGAAGGCTTTATGCATTCTTCCTATTGCTCTCTCCTCTGTCTTCTAGCCCAGCCAAGCTGGCATAAAAATTGTATCTTTTATTTCTCAGCAAATAGTAGCCATGTAATTCATCTTGGTTCATAACTGCTGGTTAGTGGTCCACTGACATTCAATCTAGAACTGTGTCACTTTGTGGCTCTGGAAAGATGAACAGTCTTCTCAATGTGTTGATGAGTCCAGGCAGGTCAGCGTGGTGATGACTTGTGACTCCTGTTGTGTCTTGTGTTGGAGCCTGTGCCTAGTGTTACACAATAAGAGCACAAGCAAAGGGAAACACAGGTCAGTGGCTGAAGTGATTCACAGCAGGTAGCTGTTTTGTTGGCTTGAGCTTTGTTAAAGTAAACTTGATTTATCAAGATTATTGCTTTGCAGAATCTAGATGGAATGTGTTTGTGCCAGGCTTTATAGATTGTGAGTTAGTTGCTGGCCTTTCTAATCAACATGCAGGTGGTGTTTGAAGCCCCATGTACATTGTTTTTTCTTTAGAGGTCTTTTAAACCTCAGGGTACAAACTTTCAAAGAGACGTTTGTCTGTGTGTGTGTGTGTGTGTGTGTGTGTGTGTGTGTGTGTGTGTATGTGTGTTTCTAATCTGAAAAAGTTATTTGCTTGTCCTCATTGTTGGAACATATGCAATAATAGGATGCAACAAGGGACCTTGTATTTCATACAGTTTTAATCTAAGAACACATATTATTTTGGTAGCAATGTAAACATATCTGTCCCTGATGCAGATCAAGGCAACCAAAATCTTTTTGAAGCTTAGTGTGATTTGCCCAAGTCTCTAAAGTTGTCACACCTTGGTCTTGACTCCATGTCTTCATATTCCACCTCTCCTGTTCTGTCCTGACGAGCCACGTTTCAACCAAGGCTTAATTGGCCATTTTCTTTTCGAAGTCTTTGTGGTTACTTTTTAGGTTCCCCTGGTTGCTGTTCTTTTCTCTAAACCTGATGCTCATCACTGCCTCACAGGCTTCATGGCACCCAGAAGGGCTCAATCCTAAGGCTGAACATCCCACAGTTGTGGGAAAGGGGATAAGTGTAAAGCATGTTACTCTTTGATAAGTTCAGAAAGGTGGGGTTTTCAAAATAAATAGGTTGGGGAAATGATTCACAATGGCTCAACTTACGGAAGCTTCATATTTGATTTCTCCCAAACAGCTTTGATGGATAGCTTTATTTATTTATTAAGGTCTAGGTGAAACAGCTGTTAGACAGACTGCTCAGGAAATTAAGATCTTGCTCATACCTTTTTTTTTTT
The DNA here is from genome assembly GCF_003668045.3 of Cricetulus griseus. Lineage (NCBI taxonomy): Eukaryota > Metazoa > Chordata > Mammalia > Rodentia > Cricetidae > Cricetulus > Cricetulus griseus. The sequence goes on from NW_023276807.1 coordinate 158,826,549, forward strand.
TCTTCCTAGAATTGTGGAACCTTGATAGGAGCCTGGCCAGAGAATACTAAATGGTGATGAGTTATCAGGGCTATCTGTTGTAAATGCCATCTGTTCCAGGCTTCGCATACCTTTAATGGCTTTCTTACAGAAGCACTCTATCATCAAGCTTGTCACTTGTGAACTAGGTGGAAGTCTATAGTAATTTGGAGCTGGCATGTTAAGCTTGGGTCATATAAGGCTTAGTAGCCTTTGCAAGGTCAGGCTTTGCAGGGCTTGAGTTCTTGCCCGGTCTCTGTAAAAACAGTTTTGTTTTTTTTCAAACAAACAATCAAATTATTTTGTTATCTGAAGCTTGTCAGCTAGACCATAGCAGCAATATGCAAAGTGACACAAATCTCTGCACAGATCGTGTTGCAGCCTTGTTCTTTGGTGATTTCCCCACAGACAGCATCAAATCTGTGTTCTGATTAATTACCTTTCTGTTCCAACTCAATATATAAATAGCAAGAGGACCATTTTTGGTGGCAGTTTCCCAAGAGTAACTGCCCCCAATATATCATGCACTATTTCTCTGTCTTTCCTCTCTTTTTCTTTCATTCCCTCACTCCATGATATTGAGCTGTATAAACTCTTGTACAATTTTATTTGTATATTTTATTCCAACTTGTATTACATTAACATATGCTCTTAGTTTCTCCAAACCAGGGAGCCTAGAGTCTCATCTGATTTAATTTTCTTTTTCTAAAACACAAAATAAATATATTGGAGCAACAGAGCACACATCAGGAAAGTGCCATTGGCTCTGTGTGCAAACAGTGAGAGGAGGGGGCAAGGGACTCAGTGTTATGCTTCCTCCTTGGTGTTTGGAAGCCCAGGCAGACCTGAGAAGCTTCATGAATTCTCTTTGCTACTCTGCTTCTAGAAAGGTACAGGGTGATGCTTTAGGAAGCATGGACATGGACTGATGTGAGATGGCTGGCCCCCACCTCTGTCCTGATTACCTGGGTACCCAGAAGGATGCTGTGAGCCTCAAACCTGTTCCTCCCAGTGGGAAGGATGGTGATTCATAGGCCTCATTTATAGAGGTGAGGAGGGCATTGGGCAGAACACCAAACTGGCTCACTGTTGGTCTTGTTAGAAAGAATTACTCAATCAAACTTTGCCCCCATAGTTTGCAGCCCCAGATGTCCCACCACCTGCTGGACTTTCTTGGTTATTTGCTGTTATTACCATTTACTAGAATGTACTGTTGTGAAGACAGGGTCTTTCCCTCTTCCTCCCCCATTCTTTTTCTGTCTCTACAATATAGTGCCTGGCATAGAGTGCTGGCTTAATAAATGTTAACTGAATGGCTAAATAAGGAGTTCTCATTTTATTATGCATTTGCTCTGTAGTATTGCACTCCACTAGGCTGATAGCCTCAGGAGATGCTATGTGCTCATAGAATCCATAGTTTGAAGAGCCAGTCTCCTATGGGACTATAATATAAGAGGAAGAACCCAGAGACCAAGTTCTTGTTCTCTGCCTCTCTTTCTCTGTGTCTCTGCCTTACTCTTTGTCTTTCTCTGTCTGTCTGTCTCTCTATCTATCTTCCTCTCCCCCCCCTCTCTTTTTCTCTGTATGTGCATCTCCATACATAGTAAAAATCTTTGTAAGTACCCATTCAGAAGGAAGCCATTTGCAAGCTAGATCCGTAGTCTTAGACTTCTTCACTTGTAGAGCTGTGGTGAATCCATTTCTGTTGTTCAGGTCACTCAGTCAGTGAAATGTAGTTAGGGTGGGCAGCACAAATTAAGGCAAGGCTTGAGCCATGGAGCCAATCATGTTTTGTTACGCTAAATCTTTCTGCCAAAAGCTGCTGAGCCCCACCGCCACATGCGAGCTTTATGGCCGCCGCCCGCCTGAGTTAAGTCCAAATGAATACACAGAAACTTGTATTAGGTTCAAAGCTGCTTGGCCAATGACTAGGATTCCTCATCTGTTAGCTCAGTCTTAATCATCATAAATCTATATATTTTATAAGACTTATCTTATTGGATGCCTAGTTGGTGTCCTCCCTTGTTGGTTGATCACATCCTGCCACTGGAGAAAGAGCGGAGGGGAAAAGAGGGACGCTTCCTGTTTCTCTTCCTTTAAATATGAGTCTCCTTGCTATGTTACTTCCTGTCTGGATCACCACTTATCTACTACATTTCCCAGAATCCTTTTTGACTCCTAGTCCTAACTTGCTGTCTCATTGACCAAACAGTATTTTATTCAATAATCAACAAGATAAACATACAAAGAAGTACATTCCCCATCAATGTTTAGGTATTTTTTTTCTTTCTAGTTTTCCTTTTAGACAGGGCCTTGCTGTGTGACCCAGACTGTCCTGGAACATGCCATCCTCCTCCTGCCTGAGCCTCCACAGTGCTAAGATCACAAGCCTGGACCACCATATCTGGGCTGCTTTTGTAAACCTTAATGTGTTTGAATCTTGCTGCATATAAGTTGGGTTTAATTTCCCTCATTATTTCTTGTCTCCTAATTTTGTCTGCCTTATCATCTAGTTTTGATAGCTGACATTTTATTACTCATAGGAGTTAGCTCTGTCTGATGAATTTGAAAATTCACAAACATGTTAAAATGTTCAAGTAATATTAAAGAACATTGGAAGATTCTCACTGCCAGGCCTTGGAGGATGTGTATGCATTATTTTTATATAGAAAAGTACTCATTTATCCTCATTAGTCTTCAGTTGGAAGGACAGTTCCTTGTTTACTTCATTAATTGTGGTATCTATGCACCTGGATGCCCACTGTGGAATTCAATATCTTCTCAAAAGTGTATTGAAGGAATAATGAAGGTTTTTCTAGATCCACGATGATTTCTTCCAGTTTTTGATGTGAGAACTTAAAAGTGAGTTAAGGATTTTAGAATAGTCAGCATTTCTTCCTAGTGTATTTTGCATTGTTCTCCTTGATCAAGACGTTCAAAATGAAAGCTTAGAGCTAAATAGATGTGATCTTTCTTCCTTTCTGAATTGGTTTTTACAGCTTTATCTTAATGGTGCCTGTGGACAAATCTTCACCACTATTATTGAGGATGACCTTACTGCTTTCATTCCAGTGTTTAGCATTTCCCTCAACCCCTGAAAAGCTGTGCATTGAGGAGGGCGGGGTGTGGTGTGGTGGTGGTGTATGTGAAGAATTTGGAGTGATGGTTTCCTTATCACACAGGAGGCTGGAAACCTCAAGACAAACCATTTGAGTTTGAATGATAACTTTTATCTCTCTGTAAAGTATAAATAACAAATGACAAGATTACATATGTGTCGATGCTTATGGGCCTTCTGAAACAGAACTAGTTTCTGTGAAGAGAAGCCTGAAGAACAGAACTGAGCCAAGGGACAACTGGGACAAATAGCACTGAAATCTGTGTGAGAGGGATTGTGTTTGTTGGGTACGTTAAATTAAGCTTCAATAAAGACTACAAATACTCCTCTCATCCCTTTGCTTCTCAACACAACTCTCTGATTTTATCTTGCCTAGCTGACTTGTTAGTATTATATATGTTTACATTACCTTTTCAAACTCCTGGTTTGCAGCCTGATTCCCCTATTTGACTCATGGGTGACCTTCAGTAAGCTACTGAACACATCAAGAAAGTGTGTTTAAGAATTATCCTGGCTGGGTGTTGGTGGCACACGGCTTTATTCCCAGCACTCAGGAGGCAGAGGCAGGCGGATTGCTGTGAGTTTGAGGCCAGCCTGGTCTCCATATTGAGTGCCAGGATAGGCTCCAAAGCTACACAAAGAAACCCTGTCTCGAAAAACCAAAAAAAAAAAAAATGTTATCCTGAACACTGAATGAGCTCTTACATGTGTAGGACTGTCATTCAATCAGACCTCGGTGGTTTGCAGTTTTTATTATCATCCTCATCTCCATCATTTTCCTTTCTCCAAAGAAGCCACTACTTTGATTAATTGAATATAATTTTTTCCTAGTGACATTGTAAAAGATTTTAAAGTGGGGTGCATCAGAAACCAAACAATTTGTTGGATAGATAATGTAGCTTGTCTCAGGAGCATAATTATGGTATAAACACAATACAGACTGAGAAGCTAAAGGAGAGATCTTGTAGGGTGGGACTATGTAGCAAATGATGTTGGTGTTTCTGTTGTATTCCCACAGATCATCTCCAATTGCAGCATCTTCCACTGTAGACCATGGGAGGGTGACAGCCCCAATGGGTGCTCAGATTCACTTGACATTGCCCAAATTTGACCATAGTGCAGTCTTATTTTAATTTCCTATTTCAACGCTTGATGGGAGCTAGCATGACAGTAGGCAAGTGCAGCCTACAACAACAGGGTTGCTAATGTTCGTGCCACCCCAGCACCCCAGCACTCCTCACCACCCCACCCCACCAGTTGTAGCAGCAGCATCCTGTTCATGAACAGTCCAGATCACTCTCTACTTCTCTTAGAGCCCTATAGCAAGCAGCCCTGGGTGACTGTGATCTTTGTGATGTACCCTGAGGTTGGCTTATTCTCCGTCTTGATCTGTTTCCCTCTGGAGCACTTACGCATGTTTTCTGCCATGTCCCTTCAAATGAATGATCTGTATTTAAGTCCTTGACCTACTCTCAGGTTCTGCTTTGAGAGGAACCAAACATAAAAGAAAATGAAAGAAAGTGTGTAGACACTCAGGAGGTCAGCGTGCATTCAGGATGTTGCTGTTCTCTGGCACATCGCTTGCTGCTGAGACATCTTAGAAATCTTACAATGTTTTAACTTGTCTCAGCTACATCAAAACTTGAGGACAGAGACAGTTTAAACCTGTGCTTTGTGTTCCCCAATTTCTGTCACTTTGGAGTGAGCACACTTGTTGATGGATTGGTTCTCCAGTGTCCTCTTGGGGCTGACATTCCGAGAAATCTGGTTTTCTCAGTGAGAAGCCCACAGCAAATGACAATTGAGTTCTATTAGTTTGGGTATTTTAGTTTTTAAGAGTGGTGGCTCAGGTGAACTTTGTAGCTTAAGAACCACTGTGGTTTCTGTTAGTAATTTATCCTTCTAGGGACTGTGACTTCTGAGGTCTGCTCCCTTATCTTGATAACCGTTCATGTAATGGTGGAGTTTCTTGGCTTTCTGTTTTTGATCTGTTCTTATGATAAAGAAATTAATTCCTTAGGGAGGATGTGTCAACCAATCTGTAGACAACCATTTGTCTACAGATCATGAAAGCTTTTTTTTAAACAGCAAGCAGATAAATCAGTAAAAAAATGGTCAAAAAAAGTAGACTCCATCAATGCCTTGAGACATTTAGTACTTTGAAATGTCAGTTTATCTCTCTTGCCTTTAACTCATTTCTTTACAATGAGAAATGTGGGAAGATCTGTGGGTAGCCAAAGTTTTCAGACTTCCACATCCTAGATACATGTTCTGGCGTTGACTCTGTCTGTCTCTCTTGCTCAAAAGCATGCAGGCAGCAACAAGAAACACTCCCACCTGAGTGTATATACCTATCCAATGTGAAGAAACTGGAACCAGGCCTTGGCTTCCTGCTAGAATAATCTGGGTTCCCCTGGAGCAGTGAAATGGGACTGTCAACAGGTTTCTAGACCCTGTCAGAACCTTATTTTTGCTATGGGTTGTTAGTTCTGTAAATAGATATGAACTTAACCCAAAATGAAAAGAACTGTTTCCTGAACACAGCAAGTGTTCAGCCATAAATAGTTCCCTACAGGCTCCTGGGAAGCCTGAGTGTGTGCCTGGTATTTCAATGCTTGCAGTATATGGAGCCACTGACAAATGAGGCCACACCTCTGTCGGATGTTCCTGCTGGCAAATTCTTCCAGAGCAGCCTTGATGATTAGGAATTCTGGGCAGGTTGGAGTAGAGAAAAGATATACTTCAGTTGAAAGAAAATAGAGAGCAACTTCTAACACATACCTGTGGCCTATCGTTCAATGTCTTTTCTGTGTTATTTTGAAGCTAGTAAAAGGATTGCAGCAATACTGGTGGGATCCTTCTGTGCAAGAAAAGTAACACATCCATGTTTCCCCAAGTTTCATGAATCACATTTTTTTTTGCTGTTGTTCAGATGAAGTGATTGCCAAAGATGTTAGTGAAGCATCAGCTTGATGAAACACCTTCTAGCAAATTGCCATTTCTAATTAGTCAGTGGATTTACCTCCACGGTCATATCTCTCATCACTCAGAGGAACTATACTTCAAGGGGAGATGGTCCTCATCTGGAGAAAGTGATGAGAACAGTGTGCCTTTGAAGTTTCCAGCCTGCCCTGAATTTATGTTTGTTTTACTTGGCTTCAGGTCTGGAAGGGAAAGTGAAAATTCTTTTTTTGTCATCCCCAACTGTTGTGTTTTCATCCATTCCCTTCTCTCAAACATAATGACTTCTCAGCAACCATTTGAGCTTGTCTTTATCTTTTCCTGACCCCAGATTTTTCTTATTGCAATTGTACAGAATTCATGTATCACAACTTCTATTATTTACCTGAGTGTCTGCTTCTCCATATGTGGAGGTCAGGAACCATGTTTTATCCATTCTGGTGTTGCTGGGAAAGCTGGTATTTTCATAAAATAGACAAGTGCTGTTGCATTAATGAAATGTTTATTGGGAAATATTAAATTACTGGTGTTATTTTATCAGGTCTCGATCCCAAAGCATGAAAATTTGAGGAAGAGCTCCAGCCTTGAGACCACTTTTTCTGTGTCATGGTTGGGACTGTTGACTGTCTTTGGGTTAGAATCTCTCTGAGTGTCCTCCATTCTTTTTGTACTTTGACTAGAGACCTGAAGAACTGACCCTTAAAGGCCTGTGGTCAAATGAATTCTAATGACATGATAAAGTTCCCAGCTATCACCCTCTGTGTGTGATGCACATGAGTTTTCAAGTTAAGACCTAAGCAATTGCTTTTGAAAATTTTTCAAATGAAGAACCAAATCACATTAACTTCATTGTCCAGTGTTTATTCATCTCAGCTAACTGCAAAGCCAATATTTAAGGTGAGAAACAAAGGAGGCATCCAAAGTAGGACAGCATCGAGAGTGTTACTAAATCTGTTGGAGGCTTCTTCCAGAGGATCAAGTTTGAGTTGGGAGAGAAGAGAAAGAAGGAAAGAAGTAACCATTTTGGGGCTAGCACATGCCATGCTGTCATCTTTACTAGGTTCAGTAATACTTCCCAACAATGGGTCTTAAACAGGAGGGACTTTGCCTTTTCCAGCTGCCCTCCCTGTACTTCTGAGAATTTGGGCAGTGTCTGGAAACATTTTTCATCAATACAATTGGGGTGTTGCTAGAATCACCTAATGGGTAAGCTACGGATGCTGCGGATTCTGGCAAATGCACAACTACACACAGAATAACCTCCACCACAAAGTTATTCACTGTGAAATGTCAGTAGTGTCCTGGTTGAGGAACCTCATACATTGTGTATCATGTTTACAGATGAGGGAACAGAAGTTCAGTGTTCTTGGCTTGGGATTTTGAATTTAGATGTTATGACTTTGGTAACTGTTTCTCTCCATCACACTGACTTGCTAGTGGATCAATAAATATTAAATGTGAATTATGACCTTGGTCCCATACACCTCTTCACCACACCCACTTGTTAATGAATCAGTGAATAAAAAATATGAATTTGGATGAGTAATGGGGGAGAGAGCTTTCTGGTTCTACTTCAAGTTTTAGTCTGTTGTGGAACACAAGATTTTCCTATTTCATCCAGTGCTCAACCTCAGAGCTGCACTGAGAACATACATCCTGTGAGGACATTAGTAGGTTACCTGGTGCTGATTTTCTTGTTCCTGTGACTGAGGTCTAGTGACTGGCCTGCTTCTGATTTGCTGCGCTTTCCTCATCCTGTACTGCTGCTCTGTCCACTCTGTGCTGGGTAATGACTGGTGAGGCATAATTGACTACAGGTATCCAAGATGGCACTGGGTGAACTGATACATTGGAGGCAGCCATTTTCTTTCATCAATGTACGAGATTTCTTCACTCTAGGGCACCCTTTATTCATATTGTTAGTGCTGCCTGGAACTTTGGTACTGAAGTCTTTTCTAAATCTGACTTTGGGATAGAATTCTTTTCTTTTTCCGCTTTCTGGGAGAATGTCTCTCACCTTTATTGTGGAGCAGCCTTATATACAGACTTACAAAATCCTCAAGTATAAGGGTTCACAACAGGATGTTGATGCTAGTGGGGCAAGTCTGTGAAAACAGGAGGTACCTGTGGTTATGCCCGAAAAACAACTCACAGAGACCATATATATATATATATATATATATATGTATATATATATATACTATAAGATTTAAAGAAAATATTCTTTCTACTATCCTATCTTTGTGTGTTATCATAACTAAGGAAAACTATAACTATCTGTCTTCAACTCCATCAAAGACCATAAAAGGATAATATCTAAACTCTAGAACTGACAGAGATATCTTGCTGCCTAGACAGTCACCCAAATTTCCTCGGTAACGTTGCGGCATCCATATGTCAGATAATTTTCAACTTTTTGGTGATTCTTGCCACTGATTTCCATAATGGCTGCTCCAGTTTGCAATCCTATCAATGATGAATGAGGGTTTGTCTTTCCCTGTATCCTCAGCAGCATTGGTTTCTTTCTCTCTTTCATTCTTTTTTAAATTAGTTCATATGTATGAGTGTTTCATCTGCATTTATACCTATGCACCAAGTATATAACTAGTCCACAAGAAGGCCATAAAGAGCATTGCATACTCTGGAACTGGAGTGACAGATGGTTAGAAGCCTCCATGTAGGTGCTAGTAACTGAAACCATGTCATCTGTAAGAACAGCTCTTAATCAGAGACTCCTGTTTAGCTCTATCATTTTTCTTAATCTTAGCCATTCGGACTGGGGTATTTTTTAATTGACATACAATGTAAAATTATACTTGTAGAGACAGATATTTTATGTACCTATCTGCAGTCTTCGGTGGTCTTGCTTCTAGATTTCAATTATACAGGAAGTTCTGGAATTACATAACTAAATATTGAATTCTTTGCAAACAAGCACAGATATATTCTACAAGGGATAGAGTTCTTAAAGCTTTCTTTGGTGATAGTCTTGTTTCATTTATTTCTGTGGCATCTTAAGAATTTTTCTGTATTATTCCAAGCCATATGGCAGAACAATGTAAAACTAAGTTGGGCATTAAGAACTGGGACCTAAAGTGGACCAGTCACTGACTTAGAGACAGGTAACATCCAGTCAGATATGATCCTTATACTACAAAAGGGACCTTGTAGATTTGATGGCATTGAAGACCTTGAAACAGGAGCAAGAAATCCAGGCTTATAATTATCAACTTCCCAACATGTGCATCCTGTGAACTGTAGGAGTGACTGGCCGGGCAACTCATGCCTCCTGGTTCATTAGTGGCAAGAATATCATAGGAGTAACCAATGTATTTAAGGCCTGTTCCACACACTGAAACCCATGCCTGGCACCATCATCAGGGCCAAGGGCTGTGGCTAGACAAGTCATAGGTTCTAAGGGAGAATCTACTACTTTTATTCAGATAAGTGTGCATAGTATTAAATTGACTCCAAATGACTTCTTGTTTTACCCATAGGTATAACAGTGGTATAATAATAATATTGTGAATATTATAGTGAATAATAGTGAATCTCTCAACTGTCATCTAAAGAGTTTCTTTATGCAGTAGAAGGTGATGAACCCAAAGGCTCACAACTGGTCAAGATGCAGAGAATAGGACTGTAAATCATTTATCCCTAAACTGGACATCTCTACATGTCCCTCCTCCCAAGGCTGAGGGGTCATTGTAGAAGAGGGGACAGAAAAGTTGTAAGGCTGAAGGCAGAGAGTGACTTCAAGGAAACAGTGGGAAAGTTGCAAGTTCTGCACAAGCTGAGCCCAGACAAAACCCCAACATAGGGAAGGGAGGTGGGTATGGAGTCCCACCCCTATCTGAGAAGCTGTTGGCAGTTGATAGTAGCTGGGGATGGAAATCAGTTTTGTTAAGGGTGTCACCCCTGGTAGGTAGAAGGCCACACATCAAAGGGTATATGGGCAGCACAAATTGTATGTTATAGGTTTTTTTTTTTTTTGACACAGAATTGGGTGGGTAGTGAGAGGAGTGAAGGGGAGGGAATAATATGTTTAAAATATATTGTATGATATTCTCAAAGAACCAGAAAAAAAAAAACAAGAAAAACTTCTGGTAAAGAAGGCCACAGCAGAAGAGATGTGGCAATAGAAACAGCAACTGAAATAATGTCTAGCAAAGATGGAGTCAAGGCCACAAGCCAAGGAACAGGTAGGTAGCTACTGGATGCTGAGAGAAGGAAACAGATTCTTGCTTGAGAGCTTTAAGAAAGAACCAACCTAGCCGGGCGGTGGTGCTTGCCTTTAATCCCAGCACTCAGGAGGCAGAGGCAGGGGCAGGCATATCTCTGGGAGTTCAAGGCCAGCCTGGTCTACAGAGTGAGTTCCAGGACAGGCTCCAAAGCTACAGAGATAAACCCTGTCTCGAAAAACCAAAAGCAAACCAAACCAAAACAAACAAAACAAAACAATAAAACAGAACAACCTCCCCCCCAAAAAAACCCAAAAAACAAAACAAAACAAAACAAAACAAAAAGAACAAACTGACCCAGCTAAGACCTTGACTTCAACCCAGAGAAGCCAATGTCAGGATTCTGTTTTCTGTAACTGCAGAAGTTACGGAAGTTTTTAGAGGTGGTTAAAGCCACTCTTTGTAAGAATTTGTAACAATTTATTATAGCAAGGAAGAATACTAATTTATGTCCCTGTTAACATTCCTTAAGTGTAACAAATATGTGAGCTATCCAACTTAGAAAAGTAGAGATTCTTTGCCACCCGAGTCATAGAGGCTATCATCAAGAAAACAAATGGCAACAAATGCTGGGGAAGACATGTGGAGAAAGAGACACTCTTACTGCTCATAGGAATGTAAGCCTGTGTGGCCAGTATGGAAATCAGCACAGCAATTCTTCATAAACCTGAAAATAGAGCAACCATATGACCCAGCTGTACTACACTTCAGTGTGTACTTGAGGGACTCCGAGTCAGCATATTGAGAGACTTGCACACCCATGTTTATTGTTGCACTCTACATAATAGCCAGGAAGTGGAACCAGCCTAGATGTCCATCAACTGATAAACAAAATGTAGTTTATGTACCCAATGAAAATTTATGCAGCATAAAGAAAGATGAAATCGTGACATCTGAATTTAAATGGATGCCACTGAAAAATCATTATGCTAAACCAAATAAGCCAAGCTCACAAAGACAAATAGAACCTGTATTTAAAATTGTGTGTGTGTGTGTGTGTGTGTGTGTGTGTGTGTGTGTGTGTGTGTGTGTGTGTTGATAGGGCAGGAAACTAGAATGGGACAATGAGGAGAAAGACATATTAAGGGAGGTGAGAAATACAGGGGGTGATGGAATACATGTAAAAACAGAAGGGGAACTAATTGGTAGACAAAAGAAAACTAGTTGGAGTGGAGAGGGAGCAGAGTGGAGGGCAGAGGGGGAGAAAACTGAACGAGACAAAAGTATAATGTATTTGAAGATGCTATGATAAAGCCCATTATTTGGTAGTCTAATAAAATCGCAATAAAAAAGAGACAAGGATTATTTTTGCTCATGGCTTTGGAGGTTTAGTCACTGGTTGGTGAAGTCCTGTTTGGGGCTTGGAGGGAGGCAGAATATCATGGAAGGGGTGTGTGGTGGAGCCAGCTGTTCACTCATGGCACCCACATAGTCAGGAGAGAGATGGGAAGGAGTGAGAGTCCCTGTTCACACTGCCTGGGCACATCCCCAGAGGCTCAACCATAAGGTTGCACCTCCTAAGAGCACAGTGAGCTGGGAACCAAACCCTTTAGAGGGTACTTGCACAGAGCACAGCAGTATCAAAGGGTATGCTGTGATAGTAATTCCATTATATACCATATAATATTTGTATTATACCTTTGTGTGGATATTCCCTTGCACTTAACATTTTCTTTATTATGTGGCTTACTGACTTATTTAAACATTTTTAGAGGAATGGCCAGAGAGAATCACGAAATGATGCCATTCATGGGGGTCTATGGAATATTTGGTTGAATCATTGTACTTGTAAAGCACTGGTCCTTGGCACACGGAAGTGGGCCTAGGCCCTATCCCAAAGGAAATGGTAGACTCTGATGACGCCCTATGGAAGGCCTCACTATCCAGGGGAAGCAGAAGGGATGTGATAGGTTTTAGTTGGGGGGGCAGTGGTAGGATAGGAAGGGAGGGAGAAGGGAACTGGGATTGTCATGGAAAACAATCTTGTTTCTAATTCAAATAAAAACAAAACTGCAAAGACGAAAAAAAAGTGCTGGTCCTTGGCTTCTACTGAAACTGAGTCACATTTCTACTTAGTAGTAGTCTCTTGGGAATTTCCTACTTCCTTAGTTAGTGTAAAAGCTTCAACTCTGAAAGGTTGTGATGGCCTGGAGATTTTTGGACAGTCACGAAACAGAACCTGTTTATCCTGAGCCGCACCCACACATGGTTGTAAAGGTGGCTGTGAAGAAATCTATGGCAGTTGGAATAAAGGAAGTTTGAAAGATGGTACCAAATATGTGGTGTCCACTGCAGGACTACAAAGTATGTTGTGTTCAGATGCTTTAGGCCTTCATTGGGAGGCAAGAGGACTGTTCTTTTAGCCCACTCAGGAGCCTTCCCATCCAGCCCTTGCTCATCTGAAAATGGAATGCAATGACATAAAAGCCACCTCAATTAAAAGTGTTTCTTTTCTTTTGTTGGTTCTTTGGAGACTAATCCAGGACAAACAGGAATGCAACCCAAATCAGGCTTGATTGTAGAACTCTCAAACCCAAGAGTAATTGGAACCCCTGCTTACTTCTAAAATCCAGTCTCAGATAAAGTGAGGTTCACAGGGAATATTTACAGCTGCAATTAGAAGGAGCCTTTTAGAAAAAAATCTTGATTCTTTTTTCCATTTAGATAGGGAAAATGTGATATAATTGCACCTGCATATTTCAGAACCAATGCAGAAATACTTGTCTAATGTGTCTTATGTTTTTAAAGGAGAAAAAATAAAGTAATATTAGATCCTTGCTTCTGGCCATTTTTATAATCCTCTGAACAATCTATGAACCAAATAGTGCTATTTTATTTTACCTGTCAAGAAAATACAGATTAATGAGCTAAAGTGATTAGCAAAATTATAGTGAACAATCAGAAAAGATTTCAAGTCTCTGAGACGCTAAATGGGTGGTTCTCAGTCTGTGGGTCACAACCCCTTTGGTTTCATGGCTTTTTCACAGGGGTTGCCTAAGACCATTGCGAAACAGATGTTTTTATTACGATTCATAACAGTAGCAAAATTACAGTTATGAAGTATTGATGAAATAATTTTATGGTTGGGGTCACCACAACATGAGGAACTGTATTAAAGGGTTGCAGCACGAGGAAGGTTGAGAACCACTGCTATAAATTACTGCTTCCTCCAACCTGATGTTCTTTTACCTGCCATGGTCTGTGCAGGGTGCGTGAGTGCCCAAGGTAAGTGTAATCAGCTTTCTCAATTGATGCCACTTTTATAGTGAAGACACACCCACGTTGACAATGATTTTTTACTTGTAGAACTATCTTTAAGAAAATTATATTGTACTTATATTGTACTTTTCTTGCTATAGAAGTAATCCATAGTGAATATAACAGGTCTTTGATGCAAGCAAGGTTCTGAAGTATGGATTTGCCTCCAGAACTTTCCGTGGTTTCAAATAATGTTCTAATGGTGTAGAACTTTTAAAGGTGTTCACCACCTCTGACTTGAGAGGAATGAATTGTAATTTGTACACTGTTACTTATAATGCATGGCTGCTAGCAGTGCCTAGAGTTTTCTCACTCCATGGGATAAACAGTTCCCTGAACCTGAGGAGATGGCTCAGTGGATAAAAGCCTGACAGCCTGAGCTTGATCCTCAGAACCCATATTCAAAGTCAGATGTGCTAGCCTGTGTCTGTAATCCCAGCTTCTTAGTACACAGAGATGTGGAGACAGGAGAATAGCCTAGAAGCTCACAGGCTTGGATTATGCAGCCCAGCCTCCCAAACAATAGATTCTGTGTCAATAGGTTATAACGAGATATCTTTATTCAAGTAATACCGGCCAAGCACAAGCCAGAGCATGCCCAGAGGCAGCAAGCTAGGGAGGCCAGAGAGAAGGGGTCTCCACATGTCTGCGGCCCCTTAAGAATTGCTCCCTGACCTCCCCTGACCACGTCCTTACGGGCGTGGTCAGGCACACTTGTAGGGGCTCCTAGGAGGTGGGGCTACAGTGTCTCTCTACAATAGGGTGGTGGATACAAGTCTCCTCCTAAAAGCTGTCCTGACCTCCACACACACTCTGTTGTGTTACACACACACACACACACACACACACACACACACACACACACACGCACGCACGCACGCACGCACGCACGCACGCACGCACGCACGCACGCACGCACGCACAACACCACACCACACCACACCACACCTACCCTAGGCATTCAAATACCCAGCACAGATCACAAAAGCCCATTAGAACTTGCTTATCAAAATTTATCTTATGTAATACCCACCTTCACAAGTGGTTCATGGTTGGCCTCTTCAAACTTTGGTCTTCAGGAAACGTCTCTGTCTGCTCTGTGAGGGACAAGTCTACTCTTACTTCAGCGTTGCCAGGAGCTCTTACCTTAGTACAGAGCAGCTTACTTCTGAGGAAGGTATGCTTCCCCTCTGCCAGTTTTAAGAGTGGAACCCTTAAAAAAAAAAGCTGTGCAGAAAACCAAATATTTTGGATCTTTCTTATGCTTGCACCTCCGAACCTGCTCCTAACCTGCTCCGAACCTGCTCCGAACTGCTCCACAAGGCAGAGGGCTGTGTGCATTTCTGAGCTTCTTCCCTCTATGGCTTACAGTTGGCTATAACCAATGGGAAATGCCGGTAGGAGACCAGAGGGTTCAGGTAGGAGGATATTTGCCTTCCAAGATCTCACCTCTGCTAGGCTGGGTTCCTCTATGTCCAAAAGGCACAGCTCTTGTATGTTCTGGGAACCATTCTCTGTCATGTCCTTGTCTGTCTACTGGTGTTAATGGCCCCTTCTCTTTGCCTGGGCCTCTCTTTGCCCTGCCTACACATTTGTCAACAGTCTCTGGCTTACATTTTCCTCAGTTTCTTTATTATGATGAATCATCTGTTTTCTGCCCGGGCAGGAAGCAAAGCTTCTTTCTCTTTGGGCCATCTTCACCCTGCTGCTTATGTGTATGGTCTCTCTTTTCTCTTCCATGTACTGGGTGCTAATGTCACTGGACTCCACTCCCCCCCATTATGAATTTCATCTTAGTGGGGATTATCTCCGAAAGAAGTATTAGAAGTAGAAGCTATCCAAGATAGCATGTGGCACATTTGGTATTGTTTGGTACTGTTTTCACTATTTATTTATTTATTTAAAGGTGGAGGAAATGAGTTGAGAGGAGAAACTTTTCTTGTCTGAAGTTCAACATAGATCTAACCTAGTGGTTAATCAATGCTCATTCCCTGTGTATACAGAGACATGGGATACATGTCCCCAAAAGAAGAGTTTCAGAAGTAAAGGACAAAGGATGTTATCTCCTGAAATTGAAACCAGTAAGATCTTGAATCACACTGAGGGAATTATCACTGTGCAGAAATAATACGTTCCGAGAGGGAAAATTGTTTTTGGGAAGTGAATTGCTGCCAAGTGAAGCATGCTTCACCATCTTTGGGTAGCTGGGCGTTTACCAAGACATTGAGATGCTCTTTAATCCAGAGGGCTTAGCAACACAAAGGAATGCATCATCACAGGGGAGGATTACTTTTTGGAGAAAAGAAAATCCATGTGAGATTTATTTATATATCTCTGATGCTGATTAATTAACTCAAATGTCATTCTACTTGGCCAACCTAAATGTTCTTATCTGACTGACTCACAGGCATATCCTTCCATGACACAAAGATGGTTCAATTCAACAAATGCTTAGGTGAAATGATGCAGTTGTAGACCCTAGCTGAGAAAGCACTACAATAAAAGAGACCCACAGAACAGGGCACATTGTAATGTGACTACATTACATTTCCCTGGTTTGTGCTCACATAGACTCTTCCCTTTTCCCTTCCCACAAACTCGTGTATAATGACTCCATGCAGTATTTGTTTTCACTTTCTATTAGTAGCACCAGCCACATTGTGATGGAAGCCAGACCAGAGGGGAATTGCAGAGCAATCATATTCAGAGTGGTCCCCTCTGGGAGGGTTCAAGAGAATATTCAGGGGAGACATGTGATTCAACTACTGGGTGACACTATTCCATAAGAGAGCAGATACTCCTTCCCAGGGCTAGCATACAGCGTGTACCAATAGCCTGTTGGATTCAATAGACACTTCATGCAGATCTAGTGAGTACTAGTTACTGGCATTGGAGATGCAGGAATCACTAAATCTGAGTCTTTAACTCTGGGGAACATATATACTTAAATCTCTAAAACATTTAAGAGGATAGAGAAGTAGCTGAGGCAGGAGCCTGGTTCTGCGGCAGAAATAGAAGCAGTGGGCACTGTGGATAGTTAATATGGGTTGGAGATAGCAAGTAAAGGCATAGTCATATCCGGAAGCCAGTGAAGCTGAGTAAGGAGAGAGTTGTGAGACTGAATAGGGTCTATGACTGAATTCAAGTCCATGGCCACCACTTGGTGGTTGTCCTTGTGGTTTGTGTATTTGTATGGACAGGAGGACAAGAACCTTTAACTGTCGGTATGTTGAAACTGATCTTTCAAAGTAACTGATCTTAAGAGGAAGGGTTAATTCTCAGTAAGTCATTGAGAGGGCTGATTGAATATATATATATATATATATATATATATATATATATATATATATATATATTGTCATGACCCGCCTCTCAGCAGGTCACCTGAGTTGACTGATGCCCATGTTGTCTAGAACAACTCACCAACTCTGCACCCTTAGCTTCCTGTAGCTCTTGCCAGGCCTTTGCTAGCCTACCCACCTCTTACTCATTATGTCTTTCTCATCAGTGGTACACACCACACTGCTATCCTACTCGCCTTGAGCTACTGATTCTTTAGTCCCTATGGCACCCTTGCATTTAATCTATATTCTTGCTTCCAAGACTCAATCTAAGCATTACCACTTCCTAGAAGTCTCATCCTCCCACTCTGTCTCTGTCTCTGTCTCTCTCCAGTGCTGTTGATTGAACTCAGGGCTTGTACATGCATGCTAGGCAAGTGCTCTACCATTAAGTAGCACCCACAGTCATAACCTAGAATTCTTTTCTGCTCCTGAGATGAACCGTTTCCACTGCAAGTGCTTCTGTTACAGCACTGAAAATCCTGTGTTTAAACCAGCCATGAAAAAAGCTTTGTGGCTAACTTTACTATTTTTCCAGCAGGCTTCATAGGTCTAGTTCTAGGTCTCTTTGGAACCTAGCACCAAATGCTATCCATATTTTGACTGCAGTAAGTAAATCTAACACACCTTGGGGGAAGGTGCTATGACTTGTAAGAAACAATCTTATTTTTGAGGTCTTCTGATCTTTATAGAGCCTGTCAGATTTTTCCTTTATTTTCCTCCATAACAAACTCTCCAAATCTCAGGGACACTTGTGTACACTCAGAAATTGGGGCCATTGAGGTGGATCATGGGCCATTGTCAAGCCCTTGCCTCTTAGAAGACTGTTTCCATTCTGGGAAATAGGTTTGCCTGGTGTGGCAGCTTTTGCAACAGAGATAAGGGAAGTGAATACCTGTGTCCACTGTCATCTCATCACGAAGCAAGGGCATCATGGTTGTCAGACCTCTTGGCAAAAATCAATAGCTGTTAACTGATAAAATCACAGGGCCTGCTGGTTGGCAGTGCCTCAGGAGAAGCAGAGAGCTGCTTCATTGCCAGGTATGTGATAGCCTGTTGGCATCCAATGCCTGCACCCACTGAGGTTGTCCTTACTGAGATAGATGTATTCTCTCATCATGTGTGTAGCAATGGACATGGTGGTCACTATAAAGTAGAATGGTCATTGTTAGCAAAGAAAGGCAACTCAGTGTTCTGGCGTTTAAATTATGCTGAGTAGTTTCATCCATAATTACCTGACATAACTACTTGATGTTTATGGAGATTGGTATGGAAGTCATTTCTAGTAATTATGGGTTGTAGATGGGTGGGACATTAAGGATCTTGGGGGGAGATCCTTAATGTTGGAAGGTCTGTACGTGGAAAAACAAGTGCTGGTCACATGTACACAGCTGTTTGTATGTGTAAAAGTACCACTGAACCATAGGTTTGCCACTTTAACCATAGTGGAGTGTCCATTTCAGTAATATTGATTGCATTCCCAGTGCTATATACCCAATTTCACAAACTAATAAAATCACTCTAAACAGAATCTTTATGAAAGCAATAACTCCCCACTCTCACCTCCATTGGCCCCTGTTGACCTCTCTGCCATATTCCACCTTTTTCAATTTGCCTGTACTGGATATTTCATATAAATGAAATCATATAGTATCTGTTGTCCTTTCCCTGTCCTATCTCATTGGCATAATGTCCGCAGAACATCGCTCCTTTTAACGTCTAGCTAATATTCTGCTGTGCATAAACATTTATTACATTTTGCTTATTCATCTTTCTGTTAAGGACATGTGGGTTGTGTGATGGTCAATTTTTTTTGTCAACTTGCCCCACACTAGAGTCAGTTGGGGAGATGGGAGCTCAGTTGAAGAATTGCTTCCATCAGAGAATACTATGGCCTTGACAGTGGGGGTATTTTCTTGCATAATTATTGATGTTGGAGGGCCCAGCTTACTGTGGGCAGTGCCACCACTGGGCTTGAGGTTCTGGGTTGTGTACAAAAGCAGAGCGAGCAAGCCACGGAGTGCAAGCCAGTGGGCATTGCTGCTCTAGGTCTCTGCTTCAGTGCCTGCTTTCAGGTTCCTGCTTGAGTTCCTGCCTTGAGTTTGACCCTGGCTTCCCTTCCAGATCCACTGCTGTATCCTGTAAGCTAAAATCAGTCAACCCTTCCCTAAGTTACTCTTGATTGGTGCTTTATCACAGCAACAGAGAAGCCACCAGAACAGGTTATGTACGTATTTGGGCTATTGTGAATAATTTTGCAATAACTTTTAACTATGTAATGCCTTTAAAAATTATGTGAAAATTGAAAACTGTTTCCATTGCAAATTATCTGACCTTAAGCCCAAACTAACTATTACCTTCTCTTTGGAGCTTCCTGGGTTCTTCTTCCCATCTCTGCATTTAGTGCCTGCTTCCTTTCTGATTATCCCAGGTGGTACTTCTTGTCTTGACCAAGTGAGACCAGGTCAAGGCAGCTTGACTATGGGCAAGACTGGTAAATGAAGGAAGAAAGTCTGAACAGATCATCCTGATAAAAGAATTGAAGGTCCGGGAACCAGAGACTTAGAGTGTAAGGGTGTTGAGACATGGAGACAGAATGACCTTTTCTTTCTTGGACATGGTACAGACCAGACATAATAGCTTTTATGAGTCCAGGTACAGTGAGTTTTCCTGCCACCATACTTATTTCTTATTTGCGTGTCCCCCACCGTAGCACATTCAATACACAAAGTCAAGGCTGTGATATCAACTTAGAATTTCTAGCACTGAGATCAGCATGCATTAGGTACTTGAACTAGTTCAAATAGATCTGCTTGCTCTGACAGAGTGACTGGATTCCTAAGCAATGCGCTGTGGGAGTACGCCAGTGTGCAGAGGGATGCTTTATTGATTCTTGGGGAGAATGTGGTTAGTTATGCATGACATAGTAACAGTGATCTCAGGCAATCCCACGGAGCTGGATTCATATGCCCATTCAGGGTTGGCTGTGCATATCAGCAGAGGGATCAGGGCTTCGTTCCTCTCTGAGAATCAGTAACTGGGTGCAGGTTAAACTCCAAGATGGGAAATGATGCTGTAGATGAAACTTGTCTTCAGACAAGGGCAATGCTTCTGGCACTTAAAAGGTAGAGGGAGGGCTGCTTTTATCCTCCTGGAAGACAGCTGAGGGGCCTACCATGCCAAGAGTGTAGTGCCAGTTTTAAAAATCCAAGGTCCTTGCTAGCTGCCATCCCTCAGGCATTATATGGTCAACAAAGCTTGCCACATCTACCTGCCAAGAGAAAGGGAAGACTATGGCATGTTTCTTTTCTCTCTGTCTCCAAGTGCCCTACTCTTGGCATGACTGCAAAGCCTCCCAGGTCCCTTCTATTGATTCATTATTGGCTCCAATAGCCAGGGACACACTGCTTTTGTAAATGAGGCTGGGGTCTTAGTTTTTCATTGTTTGTCCCTATAAAGTACACTGGAAGGAAAGCAAAATGTGAACAGTTGTTCTTGGCATCGTTTTCATTGATTGTTGTTCAAGTTCTCTAGAATAAGTGCATGAAACTTTTGTAATCAGCATAAATATCATTAAAAGATACAAACTATAGATAATATAATTGCTGGAAGGAGATGGGATTTCAAAATTCTTTTTGGTTTCTTATTGAATATGTAAACCCCAGAGAGGAAAGTAGGTAGACATTCACACCTAATAAATATTCTTCTTTGCCTAGGGAAATCCCCCTATTTTTGATCAGTTTATATGGGTCATTATGTCTGTCCATAGTTCAGAATTTAGTTACACTTTCTCAAGTAGGGAACCCTCATACGAAGAGTTCTTAAGAGTCCTCCGTGTACAGATAACCAAAATGGGGGTTAGGGTTTTATCCAGAACTAGAACCTAACAATAAATATTATCAGGAAAATCATTGGCTTTGAGGAGTCAGGATTGGGCCTGATGTTTTCTGTTGCAGCTCCCTGTGTAGACAGGATTAATTTAGTTGAAGCAGCAGAGGAATGCAAGGCTGAAGATATTTTCATTATTAAATCTTTCCTCACCTGTTCTCTTGCACTCTTGGATTTGTTTAGGCAAAGACACTATCACATTCTACTGGCAATAAATCTTGTTTAATTTTATGATCTCTTGATGGGTTTGGAATAATCTAAATTCTATGACTGCTGTCTTGAAGCTATCCACAAGCCTGTCATAAATTGTTTTGCTACATGGACAATTTTTAAATAACTGTTTATTATAGAAAATTTCAAGCAGCCACAAAATAGAGAGAATAACATAATGAACCTCATGCAACCTTCAACATGCTTCAAGAATTATTATCATTTGTCAATCTTGTTTCATCTAACCCCATCCTCCCACTTTTCTTCTGTTGCTGAGGATCAAACCCAAAGCCTAATTCTCTAACACACACACACACACACACACACACACACACACACACACACACACCTATCTATCTATCTATCTATCTATCTATCTATCTATCTATCTATCTATCTATCTATCTATCCATCCTATATCTCTCTATATAGATATTTATTTCCATCTCTAACCCCACCTTTAAAACTGGTGGAAAATTGGAAGTGAATCCTTCATTGTGCATGCATATCCACACACATCAATAAAAGTAGCATTCTTTGTGAGTCCCTCACAAGACTCTCTGGAGGACTGCTGGTGGGAAAAATGTTTTTGATTTTACAGCAGAAAAATTTCCTTGAGCCAATGGGTTACTTGTGCCGAGATCATTCATAATCTTACATGCAGTCCTATGTTGTATTCAAGTTGCCGCACTTTATTTTAATCCAGCTGCCCTCACACAGCAGACATTGCTAGCCCTTGAATGAACTGAGAAGCCCTTGCTGTGGAATTAGGGGGCAAAGGCTGGCCATTATGACATACAAATATAGCCATGTTTCTTAAGATTGATTATAGTGTCACAAATATATCCCCTCCCCCATTTTCCATGCAATGACTTGAAGTTTGCAATGCCTTTTAGAGGCTGGACTTTAAGGGATAGGCAACAGAGGTCAGGGATGCACTTAGTGACTATCTCAACCTTGCTTAACTTAATCCAGATCTATATATTTTCAAAAGTTTTACTTGGGCTACAATGTGCATACCATGATGTTTTTACCTTAGTCATTTATTGTTAATCACATAGCAGCCAGGTCACAGAATATTCATCTTGCAGACAGAGGTCCTTATCCAACAAATAATTCCTCCCTCACCAAACCTTAGAAAACCCCACATTTTTCCATCTCTATGGTATTTCACATAAGTGGAATTTCACAATATTTGACTTTTTGTGTACAGCTTATTTTACTGATTTTATAATCTCAAGATTTTTCAATGTTATGACCTATGTCAAAGTTTCTTTTCTTTGTAAGACAGTGTTGCTATTCTATTGTGTGTATAGACCACATTTTGTTAGCCTGTTTATCTGTCAATGACACTCGGGTTGCTCACACATTTTAAGTGTGGGGGATAATGTTGCTCTGAACATGGGTGTGTGTAAAATCTTTTTTAGGTGAGGCCTTTGCTTTGTCTGGAATTTGGTTGCTCTTATTTTCCACTCATTTTGGCCCTCCTCTCCTAAGGTCCCTGTAAGAGCTACAATAACATATCTTCATTGATGTCTTAGGTTTTACTTTTCTTGTCTTGCTCTCACGTCATAGAGTGTTTAAGGCCCAATGTGTGCTCAGCAGTTCCTTAGTACACAAGTGGATGATTAAGTGTAGTAAAATTAAATCAAAGATATAACATGAATAATAATAGACCCAGAGACTGATATTGGGGTTCAAGCTTCAAGCTGAAGATCACAGAAGCAAAGCAGCTGGCCACTAGCTCTTAACTCTATTCAGACTGAAAAGGTTGATCCTGTCTCTACAAGCTCTTCTCCAAGCCTCTGACTGCTGCCTCTCCTCAACATGCCTGGAGGCTAACTCTTCACAAGAGACCTTTGCTTTTTATACCTCCCTCGTGCTGGGATTAAAGGCTTGTGATCCCAAGTGCTGAGATCACTTTTGTGTGAGCTGTTTCTCTTTAGGACTGGATCAGTTTTGGATAGTTTAGTGTTGCCTTGAATTAACAGAGATCCATCTACCTCTACTTCCTGAGTCCTGGGATAAGAGGTGTGAACCACCACTGCCTAGCTTCTATAGCTAATTAGTATGGCTACTGGGTTTAGAAGTGTGTATCACCACTGCCTGACCTCTATAGCTTGTGGCTGGCTTTGCATCCTGAACCCTTAGGCAAGCTTTATTAAATCATAAATAATGTATCACCACCCTGAAGGGAATAAAAAGTGGTTCTGTTCCATAAAGTTCTTGAAATCCGGCTGGGTGGTGGTGTATGTCTTTAATCCCAGCACTAGGGAAGCAGAGACAGGCAGATGTCTGTGAGTTTGAGGCCAGTCTGGTCTACAAAGCTACACAGAGAAATCCTGTCTTGAAAACAACGGAAAAAAAATCCTTGAAATTCTGGGATATACCCCATCTCTGGATGTATCCTTGCATTGAAAGACCCCTGCCCCTTAGCTCTTAAGTTTGCCTCCTCCTCCGGTCGGCAGCTGATGGGGCGCGTGGCGGATGCCTCGCTCCTGTGCCTCCCCGATCTCCACCCCCGCCGGCCTCCACTTCCCCCGCCGCCGCACGTCCGGCCGCCGGTTCCCTCCAAAGCTGGTCCACCCCGGCGGGGCCCCGTGCCCCCTGCCCGCCCGCCTGGCACCGCGCCCCGGGGCTGGGGCCGAGCAAGGAGCCCGCGAGGAGGCCCTAGGGTGAGCACCAGGTGGGCCGGCACGAGGGCGAGCACCAGGTGGGCCGGTCCGAGGGCGAGCATCAGGTGGGCCGGCCCGGGGCCCCACCCCTGCGCCCCCGCCCGATGGGGAACACTCCATCCCAAGGTCTTCGCCCCCAAGGTCAGCCATCTGGACGCGGAGGGGGGAATTGAGTCTGTTGTACCAGACACCAGACCTAGAGAATATGCTGGTCTGGAATGGCTCTGTGCCTCACTTGAACCATCCAATAGAAATGACTCTGTATTTCACCTCATTTGAATGACTCTGTATTTCACCTCATTTGAATGACTCTATACTTTGCCTCATTTGAATAACCCTGAGTAGCGCCTCATTTACATTGACCAATGGGAATAGCTCTGTACTGCGCCTCATTTGAATTATCCAATAGAATCCCTGCTTCTCGTTTGCGCTTTTTGCTATATAAGGACCCCTCTCCCTTGGCTCGGCGCGCTTGGCCTCACAGAAGCTAAGTCGCTCCGGGTACCCGTGTCTCCAATAAAGCCTCTTGCAGTTTGCATCCAAGTTCGTGGTCTCGCTGATTCCTGGGTACGGGTCTCCTTCTACGAAAGTACCTCCACGGGGGTCTTTCAGCATGTGTCTCTTCCAAACGCCTGTCCCATGTCCCAACATAAGTTAACAATAGATTAAAGTAGCTATTCTTCTTACATTTAGTAAAAGTGCACAAACGCAGACTATACCTTACTACCTGCATTTTTTTTTCAGGGTTTGAACATAGTAGTATCTCAATATATGTTCACAATTTATCACCAAATTGGTGACTAGATGGACAATAAGGGAACAATTTCACACATGAGCCGACAGATGTGTGCTTTGGTGAATGTAATAGCTCTTGCGAGCCTTCATTGAAATAGGAAAGAGAAATCGATGAGAAGGGAAAAGGGGATGTAGCTCATCGGACAATAACTCTGATTGTGGATGCTGCCATTCATCAGGAAGCCCGGCAGGTCTGCTTCCTGATCCTGGAGATTTTCCTGTCAGAGGCAATCAGACATAAGCAGTTGCTTTTTGTGTCATGAAGGGGATCTGGAAGCCATGATAGTGAATAATAGGAGCCCATGTCAAGCAGGGGAGTCGGAAGCTACAGAGGAGGAAATGAAATCATAGGCACGAGAGAACTGAGTCTGATGAATAAGGAGACTGTGTCAGAGAAAGGAAACAGCTATGGTAGGAAGGAGGGAGACCACTCGTGGCGGGAACTAATGGAAGCCATTGTGGCTGGATGTGATGGAAATAGTATTCAACACGAGGCTGGAACAGTGGTCACGGGCATGGTAGATCTAGAGGACGGCTTCCATCCTTTAATTGAGAACATGGGGAATCCATTGGCATTTAACACAGTGTATTCAGGGTTCTTCCGAGAAACTGAGCAAGTGGGGTAAAATTAGACAGGTAAGAGGAGGGTTCTGATGAAATCACCAGGGGCAGGGCAGGGCTGGGCAGGGCAGGATGGATGTCTTGTTCTGTGAGGGGGGCCTGGAAGACAGAGATAGAGAGAAGGGAAGGGAGAAATTTTGGAGTTACCTTCAGAAGAGGGGGGTCCTCTGAGAGCAGCTGCTACATATATGCCCAGGTGAGAGCGAGGGAATCGGGACAGAGGGACCAGGGGCACCTGAGAGATTGGTGACAGGAGGGTTTCCTCTGTTTGCCCCACGCCTTGCCTGCTTGCCTTCGTTTATTTTGTTGCCTGTGCAGGCAGTTCTTCAGTGTCTTCCTAATCTATTGCCACTGTCAACACAGTCATTTTCTTGAGAAATTTCACCAGGTACTGTGTCAGGTGATCAACCCCAGTTCAGTAGACAATAGCTATTGTCAGCCATTGTCTCCTTTCAGGAGTGAACCAAAGCAGTTGTGTGCAAATACATGTTTTGTTGAAGAAAATGTGATGACTCTGTCCATTGTGGGTGTGAATCTTCTGTTGTCTAAAAAACTTTATTCTCGAGATACAGGAACAAGGGGGTGGTTACAAAAGTGTGTATTATTTTTAATGATAGCCCATGGCGTTGCTCTAAACCCCACTCTTCTTCAGAGGATGTTGTGACTTTGGGGATTGTGGTAGTTTGAATGTAATTGGCCCCCATAATCCCATAATTCCATAATACTATAATCTTATAGGAAGTGGCATTATTAGGAGGTGTGTCTTTGTTCAGTGGGTGTGGCCTTACTGGAGGAAGTGTGTCACTATGGGGGCGGACTTTGACATTTCTTATACTCATGACACTGCCCATGTGTCAGTTGACTTCCTGTTGCTCGCAAGACGTAGGACACTCAGCTATTTCTCTAGCACCAGGTATGCCTGCGTGATACCATGCTACCTGCCAAGATGGACTGAACCTCTGAGACTGTATCGAGCCACCACAATTAAATGGCCATGGTGTCTCCTCACAACAATAGAAACCCAAACTAAGATAGGGAGTATTTAGAATATGTATGCTGGTATCTGAACTATAGATGAGTTGCTGGTAATTTTTCCAGACATCGTGTTGTTCTTGAGGTAGGTGTTGCAGCACTGAGTGAGTCACCAGAAGTGACTCACCTCCACGTGAGTGTTGCCGGCTGTGTGGTACCTGACTGACCTCGCTCTTGGAATGAGACTAAGTGTTGCTCTAGCATGGCAGTATAGAATCACTACGCCACTGCCATTTTAGTTGTGCTGTCGAAATTACAGTTAGCTGAGGATCCATCAAACCAGCCTTCCATGAGATCTTGAAGCAAATGATGATGTAGCACCTCTCCAAACCCAGAGTCGCTCATTTGTACCTGTGGGAAGTGATGGGATCGAGCGTCTTTGGAGGACGGATGAGAAGCTGATATATAACGATTGCTTGACTCAGAATATTCCGGATTCTGTCTTCTCTCTATGTGATTTTAAGCATGCAAAATGTGAAAATTCCAGGAAAATGATTATTAAAATAAACTCCGTATTTGCCCTTTCGATTCACAAAAATGTGAATTAAAAATTATAACATGCATGACTCTCTATCCGTACAGAAGAAACACTGTGTTTGGGTTCCTTTTCCTAACTGTGGTATTTCAGCCCTGAAAGAATTCAGGAAGTACTTGTAATTACATTCCTTTTCTGGTTTTTCCCTTTATCACTCTAAAGATGGTTTTAATTTTTTTTTTTTTTTGCTATACTTTAAACCACATTCTATTTAATGTCCTTATTAGGAAAGATCAGTTAACACATCCACCAAGTACACACCTAGTTATACATCTGTTATCACCATAAATTGTGTGCTTGCTTAAAAATGAAGTTCTCTCTCATTTAAGGCCATTTCTGACTATTAGCAAGTGAATTAGATTTGAATCTTTACAAGTATGTTTTACTTCATCTCAGAGATCCAAAACATTAGAAAACCAAAACATTAAACTTAAAAAAGTAATCATCTTCGATGAATAATGAGAATATAGCCAGAAGCAATACATCTTCCTGCTTCCTTTCTTTTAAACGTAACAGCAACTCGTTATCAGTAACGTTGATATCAGCCAAGGGGGCTCTCATAAAGTAGATGGGGGGGGGGAAGTCTCAGTGACACTGTACTTACTGTGTGAGCAGAAAGGCCTGACTGCGGTTCTCTAGAACTGTGTACAGTTGGATGCAACAGCTCATCTAATCCTAGCCTTCCTATGCCAAAACTAGAGGTAGAGACAGAATCTCTGGAAGGTTGTGGACCAGATGCTCATCCATGTGGCAGTGGCAAAGATCCTGTCTCAACTAAGATGGAAGGCAAGGACTGATGCCCTGGGTGGTCCCCTGACCTCCGGAGCTCTGTGACATGTATACACACAGAGAGAGACCGCTACACACACATACATGCACTGCACGCGCACACAGACACTGAAACACACTGAGATAGAGATACACAGACACACACATTGAGACACACACACACACAACACATACACAGATATACAAACACAGAGACACACAGAGAGATTTAATGAAAACAAACCAACAAACACTTTCATATGAGCTGTTCTCTGGTGAAATTGATTAGGCATCTAAACAATGAGCTGGATTCACTTGCTATCTGTGGAGGCACCTGTGGGCCTGGAACCATCATCTTTGGAGAGCATGGTGACTCTCCTCTGGGTTTGTTTGAGGTGTCAGGTTGAGTCATTGCCCTGCTGTTCCCAACTTGGAGCATAGCATGTTGATGGGCCTATTTTTACTGCCACTCCATTGACAGTAAATTTCACAATTGATCTTCGCATTGGCAGAAATTAGGTCCTTTTGTTTCCTCTGTAGAAAACAAATTGCTTTGCTGTGTGATAAGCAGGTAGCCAGGCGCTGACACTTTCCTTTTTGGTCTGGAATCAGGTAATGGCGGCCCATCATTCTTGCTGACAGTGGGGATGACAGTATGGTTTGTCCCATATCTTCCAGTACAGCTCAAGGACAGGGAAACTGACTGGAATTTTATCAGCAGGCTCAAGAGCTAGGGGCCTGAGCAGTGTGGATGGGAATAGATAATTAACTTCTGAAGGCTCCTGTCCTATTATCGACACGTCCACTGGAGCCTTTCCTGCCTTCGCTTATCCCTTTGGAGTGTCACAATGGCATTTTTTTTTGTTTTTGGTAGATTCACAGGTTCCTGTCCTTTTTGATGTAGAATGGCTTTGTGAGTCAAATCCAGACTCTGGCTGGTGAGCTGAAGGTGGGTTTTATATTTTTAGACAGTTAGAAAATAAGAGTGGTATTTTGTGACACATGAAAATGGTATGCCAGTGCTCAGGGAAAGGCTGACTGGAGCATAGCCATACAGGTTTATTTACATGCTCCTGTGGCTTTTTCTCTGCCATCCGGACAAAGTTAACATAGTTGATCATTTGCCACAGATATAGCAAATGGCCCACCAAGTCTGGTTGAGACATGTTAGGTAGTTTTTTAAAAAAATGTTGTCTATCACATGTTTAGCCAGGATCTTGTTCTTACCTGTACTGGTAATTTTACTAATATATATATATATATATATATATATATATATATATATATTGTGTGTGTGTGTGTTTGTGTGTTTCAGAAGTCAATTGGAAGAAGTTCTTAAGCACATTTTTCATTTTTTTAAAAAAATTGTATTGAGGGAGCAATTGTATTTTTAAAAAAATTGTATTGAGGGAGCAATCAAATCGATAGGATATTACAGCCAGTTCAGACAGAAAATCATCAAAATGGTGAGACTAGTAATACCCATTGATTTTTATTAGCTCCATCCCCAGCCATATTAGTACAAAGGACTAGGTATCTTTATTAGTGAAAAATCAGAATACAAATTTTATTACAAGGGTTAAAATATTTCTTTACTGTTCTGAAGACTGAACCAAGTGTCTCATGCATGCATGTACTGTCTTCATTCATTCGCTGCAATTTCTTTCCTGCTCTTTCAAAATATCTTTGCTTATTATAAATATGTACACAAAGATAACCTAATGGTAAACAACTTCCTGGCTGATTAATTGATAGTTGAAGTAAAATTATCTGAGGGCTTTTTGAATATGCATTAGGAACTTTGAAAATTTGCATATGTTCTGTATTTATGCAGAACAGATAAATAAGGTGTCATTTAGGAGTTATCAGTTAGCATCAAAGTAAACATTTTAGTATGTTTTGGAAGGGGCCATCATTTCCACTATGCTTTTTAATATATATATATATATATACATATATATATATTTATTTATTTATATTTTTCTTTTTTGCTCAGCTTCATTTCAGTTAATACCTTGCTCACTCTGTTTTCTCACCTGGAAAGTAGTGGTACCTTGTTAAGTTGTCCAGTGTGTGGTGAACAGTGTCGTGCCTGAGAATAATATTCTTCAGAGAGTTGTGAAATGAGCCACTGGGAATGACAAACCCTGCTTTGCAAATGGAGGCTTCCTCTTTCATACATTTGGCAGTCACAGTCACAAGGTCCACAAACCCGCTTTAGTTCATATTAATGGTCAACCATAGAACCCTGGGATAAAGAATGAACTAGTGTATTTTAGATGAAGTCCAGGAAATAAATTATTATATGTGCTTTGTCTTTGATTGCATTCTGTAAGGGTACTGGCCATCTTTTTTTCATCCATGGTACGGCCATGTGGAATTTTCCACGACTATCGAGTGGCTGTGATTTAGCCTACTGTAGGATTAGCCTTTCTTCTGAAAGAACATGGGTGAGCATGGCAGAGGTGTGGAACCTTGCTGTGGTTCAGTGTGGACCCTCCATGGCCCTGAGGCACTGGTTCATTTTGCTCAACTCCTGGAGAGTAATTAGAGTTTCCAAGCCAGAACTCATGAGGAATGGAGTGGAGTCCACTAGAACAATACTGAAGAACTCACCTAGGATTGTGCCCCCAGTCAAATGACTCTCATGGTTGAGTCATTCTAAGTCACCATGTTCCTGCTGTCTGCTGGATGGTCTTCTATTCATTTCACTTGCATGTGTTTCATTTTGCAGATGCTGTGAGCTCATCTGTAAACTCTTTGTCTCCTTTAAAAAATATATAACAAATCCTTAAGCACTCTGCAACATAGCATAAAGTAACTTGTCTGTGATTGTTGACTGCAGAGCAGTGTGGGAGAGGTTGCAGTCCTGGGGCGGGTGTTTGCTTTTACATGTGTATGTTGTGCAAAGTTAATAAGTCCCAGCTAGACTGTGCAGTGAGTGAGTCCCGGGGCAGCAATTTAATTCTCTTGCCATTAGTAAAACAAACAGTAGGTGGGATGGGTGATAAGCTTAAATATCTCATTGCACCATTTACAGTATACATGCCACCTGTGGGTTTTTTGCTGTCTGCCCTTCTGTTGCCCTGGGTTCCCTAATTTGCTTTTCAGTGCCTTTCATCTCATCATTGTTCAAAAGGCACAGCTCTGCAAACCACACAGAGGTATTTCTATTTCCTCTGCATTTTGTTTCATTCATCCAATTGACTGGTACTGTCGGCTAATTGGAGGAGAAATGTAAAATGAAAGCCACATTATTCAGCTGCCAAGTCCCCTCTCTTGGCAGGGAGTGGATGGTGCCAGTAATTGTACCAGAAGTGCAGTTGCTCTGGGTTCTAGCTCTGGATTTAACAACAGAGGCCTGGGGGAGTCATCCTCAGAGAAACTGGATACCTGCTTCACTTCAGTGGCTTCCTGGAAAACAGGGAGGCTCACAGTAAATTCAGTCATGCATTCTTGTGTTGTTGGAGAACAACCTGTGTGCATTTTGCTGACTGTGGAAGTAGATTGCTTGGTCTGAGTACTTATTCAATATGTCATTCTCATGAGAACTGGCAGTTAATTTCCTCTTGGTACATAACAGGGGTTGGAGGTGTGTGTGTGTAGGGGGGGGGTCAGGCTGGGAATGACAGATCCTATGGTCCTGGCATGCTAAGCTCACATACCAATTGTGGTCCATGTTAGCATGCTCTTGGGAACATTTCTGATAGAAGACAGAAGCCCATTTTGTAGACTAGTGCCTCTTGAGGGGAGGGGGATTTGTCTGGAAAGAGTTGAGTAGCTTACTAGAAAATAGAGGAGAGTCAGTATATATAATTAGTTGGTCATTAAAGCTGATTATCTGTTTTTGACCCCAACCGCCTTCCCTGTTTTCTTTCAGCTTTAATTTATGAATCAACCAACAGTGGTAACAATAGTCGGAGGTGAGCCATGTCAGGTTAGTCAGTGGGAAACCAAAGTACAGGCACTTGTATCATTCCATTTGGGGTGAATGAGCCCAAATGGATGCTTAACATTTAGAGTCTTCAACAGCACACCTCACATTGTATATTGATGAGTGTGATTTTGAATTGCACATCCAGGGTGAAAGCAGTGTGTGATGTGGTGCTGTGCGTGCATGCTCCATGCAAGGGTGTACAGCCCTCTGAGAAGCAGGTCATTAGGAGTGAGGAGCACATGTGAAATGTGCAGACAGATGTGAGGACCGTCTGTGACCTCGGCTCTCCCTGTGGGCACTGGACATTATGCTAAGAGGTCTCAATGTGTTAGTTAAATATTCATCTAATTTGCCTTTTCCTGGTAAGTGCCAGTATATGGAACTTCAGTTTTTGTTTGCCGTGTTGCTAGACATATTATGCATCACACAAGATGTTCACTGTGCTTTGTCTTATGTAGTCATTATCCATTATATCTATGCATGTATGTAACTTGCAATTATCTAAGTTCTTTCCTATTTTATCATTTCCATCTAGATCAGAGGTTTTCAACCTTCCTAACACTGCAGCCCTTTAATACAGTTTCTCATGTTGTAGTGACCCCCAACCACAAAATTATTTTCGTTGACACTTCATAACTGTAATTTTGGTATTGTTATGAATTGTGATATTAATATCTGATATGTGACACCCTCCCCTGAGCAGGGATCACAACTCACAGGTTGAGATCCACTGATCTAGTCTCCTCTCTAAGAATTGCCATTAGTGCTTTTTTTTCCCAGTTTGCAGGGTTTGCAGGGAACAAATTCTCACAGGACAATATAGGTTTTGTTTATTATTTGAAATGTCTTTATTTCACAGTTGTTTTGAAGGATATTTTTAACTGATTCCCCAAAATTTTCCTTTGACCTTCACATGGTCATTTGTAGTCATTTTGTAATTATTGACCCAATTGTGGTCAATTTGGGCACATGCGTGCTCATAGATATAAATCTACACACACCTAAAACAAATAAGTAATGTAAAGAAATAAAATTATGTCTCTGATGTTTTTACCTATTAAAGTTTTATCTTACAACTTTGACCATCTTTTTTGAAGTTAGTTTTCACTTTTTTGGATGATAATTCCCTTGTCCCTTACAGCTTTTAATATTGTTTTCTTTGCTCTTGGTTTTTAAAGTGGTCTTACTCTGCTAAAATACAAAGCGTTATTTTTCTTTCTGTTTGGTAGTCATAGCACTTTGTTTTTGGCATTCATGGCTTTTAGTTTTAGAAAGTTCTTGGCCCCATTTCTGCAATTTGTTTTTCTGCTTGTGTTCTGTTTTCTTGTCTTTAGAAGTGGATTGCTCATATGATAAACTTTGTAACATGTTCCACAAGTCTCAAACGATCTTGACTTTTCCTGCCCTTTTTGTTCTTTGTGCATCAGGTTGGATATTTCCTATTGACTTATATTCCCATTTGTCTTTAGTGATAGCAGGTATTCCACCAAACAATATTATTTATTTGTTGGAACTTTTGTATTGTTCCATTATATTGTGTCTATAGGAGGCTGGAGAGATGGCTCAGGGGATAAGAGCACATACTGTTCTTGCAGAGGACCTGAGGTCAGTTCCCAGTACTCTTGCCAGGTGGCGTAGAACCTCCTGTAACTCTGTCTCTAAGGGATTCTACACCCATTCCTAGACTTCACATTTACATGTGTGTTTGTCCATACATGCTGACACACACTCACACAATTTACAACTTAAAAAAAAAAACTGTCCATTTGAAAAAATGCTTATTGATTCTGGTTATCTGATGAAACATTTAATAGACAAAATATGTATATATCATCTTTAATTATTTTCACAAATTTTCTAACAGCGTAGAATACAATTTTGTCTTGACCAGATGAGAGCTACATTTTTGCTAATTTGGTTTACTACTATTTGATAAGTAGCTTGTGTTTGCGTTTATGTTGTAGGACATTTGAAAGTGATGTAGCAAGGGGACATTTTTTTCTTTGAGGATGAATGTCTTGCTTATTATTTGACATCTAGAATTTATCATCCATGTTCACTGAATGTCTGTTCAGTGAACAGAATACATGATAATTATCATGTAATCCAGAACAGCATAGCACCTGTTCAGAAGCCTTGCTTTACATGGAGATAAGGGTAGGTTATTGTGAGGGAGCCTTAGACTTGGGGTGCCTGCCAGCCCTAAAGATAGACTTAGTGGGTTGTTTGTGGCCTGGCTGAATCTGAATGTAGTACGAGCTCACTGGATAGTCAGGTCAGCTGGGGCTGCTGCAGTGAGCTAGGTAGAGGAAAAGCCAGGGAGGGGTTGAGGATGCATGGAAGAGCTTCAGAAGATGTAACAGATCTGTGGCATGCTGGGACATAGCAGCATCAGCTCAACATTCAGTCAGAGTCGGAGGGGCTTCTCTAGAGCAAAGATCTTAACTGAGCCGTAAGTGTAGAAGGTGAGATCTCAAACAGGACAGATTGAAATTGGCTACAGCAGTGGCAAAGCTTCTGAAGGACAGCAATGAAATGCTGTTGCCTGTAGATTCGGCTTTTCAGCAACTAAATCACAAGGTAGCCATTCTTTATTTTTAGGAACATCTATCCATCCATCCTTCAATGCACCCATGAACTCATTCAAAAACATTAAGTGCCTGCTGTGTTTTATCCCTGTGGGGATATGAAGCGGCCTGAATAGAAAGAAATTGTCCTTATTCTTGGGAAGGGAGAGAGACAACTAAAAACCTAATTATAAAATGAATGATAAGAATCTAGTAGAGAAGGAACACAAAAAAATTAAATAATTTTAATATGGAAGATAATGGTATATAGCTACAGTTTAATTTCATTCGCAAACATTTTGAATGTTTAATTTCCCTCCCTCCCCACATTTGCCTTAGGAATATGAAATGAAGTCTTTGGAAGTTGAATTGATAGAGAAAAAAAGTAATTACAAGCTTCAAGCTGTAGTGGAATCTCCCAACATCTGGATTGAAGTGGAAATAGGAGGCTGACTTTCTAGTCATAATGGAATTTTTGCTGTGGTTAGCATCTCCAGAAATGTATGAAAGTTATTTTGTCATTGGAGGGCTCTCTGGTCAGACATCCTCTGTATGTTTGTGCTAGAACAAACAGAAAGCTTGGCACAAGGAACAGAAGCTGTTGATGCAAACCTGGTTTTGGTTGCTTGAGAATTTAGAATGAGGACATATTATTTGGATACTTTATATTCTGTATTTTTAAAGATACCCTATTTTTTTCAGTCTGTTCTCCAGAAGCAGAACTTAGGAGTAGAATATTGTTTAAACACTTAGGCCACAAGAAATTCTCTTCCTGTTATATTGGGTACTTCAGATGCTGGGTGAGAGTGATCTACAGCACATGTGGAGATACCATGATCATGTGATTGTGCTTTTGGAATTTGAGTTAAGTCGTAGCTGATGCTGGTTACGTGCTTCCACTGGGCAAGCCCCTCTGCCAAGAACATTAGCTCGTTTCACCCTCACTATGACTTGAGTGAGTCTTATCTTTACAGCCTTCGAAACAATTGACCCAGAAAAACTGGAAGATTTGTCCAAAGTCCTGAAGCTGGGAAGTTGAATGGGCTTTTGAACCTGATGTTCCCTACTCTACCATTGGGCACTGCTACTCAAGCCAAGGCAGGGTAACCTGTAGAGCAACTCGTGTGTATAGGGATGTGTGCTGGGAACACAAGCTTAGCATCTCTAGTGTCATGTGGACACAGTGTCAGCTCACATGCAGGTAACTAACTTCCCTTAGAAATAGAACTCAACCTCTCTGAGCCTCAGTGTCCCCTTCTGAAAAATGAAGATTCTTTTTTTTTTTTAAAAAAAAACAAAAACAAAAACAAAAAACAGAACATCATGTTAAAACGTTTTTAAAATGAATACAGTATCTGGGACTACTTAGAGGATGCCCTCTTCCTCCATTGTTTTTTTCCTTGGGCCAAACAAAACTGGCAAGAGTTGGTCTGCTTCTGTAGAAGAGGAAGGGGCTTTGTTAACATGATAGAGGCAGGGGCAGGGACTATCTGCTTTGTTAAGAAGGCATGAGGAAGTTGTACTTAGTGTCTGGAGTCTGTGTGGAAGTTAAACATCACAGTCCCTTCATCTTTTCTAAAGGCAGGCAATATTGACCTAGGGAACCTCCCCTTGTTGGTCTCTTAAAGTCAGCGAGTGTAAGTGAAGAGTGATTGATGGTGTTTCTAGACTACAGAAGAGGGGCAAATGGATGGCTTGAGTCTCAGATCTAGCCTGCATATAATTCCTGCATCCTTTCCACAGCTGATTGCTTCATTTGCAAATTGAGGGTCTTGATGCTTTGCCCACATATGCCACACTAATGTCTCTTAGAGTTAGCTTGTTCTCTGTCCTTGTTAGACCCCTGCCTCCACCCTTGGTACAGTGCTGTTCCATGCCATCTGTGTAGGAACATGATGTTAACTGGCTATGCTCTTTGGGGTCTCTTGAAGACTGTATTTTCAGTTACATACAGCAGCTATCTTTTCATCTGTGTTTCTTGCTGTTCTTTCTGCATCCTGGCTCAGTCTTGCACTGAATGACTTTGAGTTTGTCATTCTAAGACAGCTAGGCAATAGGCCCCTCATCCCAAAATGCTGAAATGGGAGTGTTTGGGTCCTTCATGTATAAAACAAGATACTTTGTAAACAGGTATGATTTGGAGCAAACCTTGGAAATAGGTTTTAAACAGGAAGTGGCTCACCATCTCGTTTTCTGTAGTATTAACTTGTATTTATTCCTCTTGAATGGAGAATCTAATACCTTTTCTTGACAATAACTGCCCTCGTCTCCTTTCTCCTTGGGGCTGAGCGAGGAGCTTTCCATGAACTTTAAAATGAAACCAAATGAAAAAGGCATTGTTTATCTAAGCTGTCTGTGGAAGGGCACTTGGGAGAAGAATTGAACTCTAAAATAACCTTATGAAAGTTATTGATTTGTTTCTTTATGGTTCCCTGACAAACAAGGACCATTATTTCTGTGCCTGAACTGGAGCTGGGTCAAAGAACCCTCTTTTATGGATTATTTTTCCTGAAAACCAGACTTGCCAAGGAAATGAACTTTTGGAAATGAAGATGTGAACCCAGGTTGAATGGTGCCTTTCTTTCATTGCTTTGAAGGACATATAGGGAGTGCAGTTAATTTTTAAATTTGTACTGAGTACAACAAGGTTTGTACATAGCTTAGGAGAGTAAGATGAATTGCCCACTGTTATGTATTCAGTAAGTGATTTTATCTAAGTGCCGATACTTTTAGTTCAACTGCACATTCCAGGGTCTACTTCGGGCTAGCATTGGTAGGGAAAAAAAAGAATACATGGATGCACAAGTGTGTATGTATGTGTGTGCACGTACACATGCGTGCAAGTACGCACGCACACACGTATGCACGCATACATACCCCCCACACACACACACACTTGCTCCTCCACCTTATATTTTAGGAGTAGCTTTGCTTGAATGATCACATAGATTATGTGATTTATTGTTGAAGAAATACAAATACAAATAAAATAAAGAAAGACGTAAAAGAAGAAAAATCACTGAGTACCCACACCAAGGAACGAATTGCCTGTGATCATTGGTTTTATTTATAAGTATGCTTCCTTTCCATGCTTGTAAATACATTTTACTACTAAACAATCACATCCTATATTCTGTTTTGTAACTTGAAAGCACAGCTTTTAGAGAGCTTTATTCCCTTTTGTGTTTCATTAAAAAATGAGATGAATTAATCAATCATGAAAGTGGGCTTATTTACTATTCATATGAAAGAAAATTTATGTTGACAGTTGATATACTGATCTTTAGAATGCTTTAAATAATTCACCTTCCCAAATTTGAGTACTAATGAGGGATATATTCATTATTTATTTTTTGCACTAATCAAATGTTCAATAAATACTTAACAAGTAAATAAATTACATATGATTTTTTTTTACCCCCAAGTGTGAAGGATCAGTCCAGCATAGGTTTCTGCATGTGCTAGCAAGTTTCCTACCCCTGAGCTGTATCTCTAACCCATTAACACTTTTTAAAGTAACACGGCTGTAAAATATTTGGAGATAGAGATATCTTATCTGCAGGAACATGTTATCCACCTATTACTAAAAGCATTGGCACTCTTTGAACACTTATTTTCCCCTGCTGTTTAGGTTTGTCATAATATAGTTCTCTTGTCTGTAGTCTAGTGAAAAGCTGAGGAAGGTTTCTCTTGTGGTTCATGTCAGAGTTGAAGAGGGGATTATAAAGTGACGTAATTGCAGTAGTAACATGGAAAAATCTGTAAAAGTTTCTTTACAATGTTATTTCTATGGGTTTTATGGCTTTATCCAAAGTTGGAAGCTGCCGAGGACTTCCTGCATCCCTACCTTCATAAAGCAATTTTATGGGACCATAGAAATTGATTCGTAAAGTTTTAGGACTGAAAAAATATATGGCTATCTAACCAGACCTTGGGAAAGGCTTATTTTATTTAAAATTACCCATAAATTATTTACGTCCATGAGGACATTAATACAAGGAAGTACTTTGACAGGTCTAGTGCTTAGATGAAGAAATATTTTCTTCAAGCACAGTTAGGTACCAGTGAAGTGACAGTCAACCCTGTCGGGACTTAGGAGTGCCTTAGTTAAATGTTGTTTTCCGGGAGCACTCCCACCCAAGGTAGAACGTTTGGATTCCGATGGATAATCTCATGAGGGCACTCAGTTACTTAGGCTTATTTACTACCTCAACCAATTTTCAAGAATTGGGCTGCTTGATAGGGGTCTGCAAAGACAAAGATGATTTTTGAGATTTCCCTTTGGGAAGGATGTATTCTGCTGGACAGAAAGCTAAGGGGAGTCAGGAAGGTTTTCTAGCTCTAGAGAAATCTCACCTTTGGATTAATGTAAAGAGAAGTTGCGGTTTTGTGAATGAACGTGAAATCTTAGTGTGTTCTAGAAAGGGCCTGTTTAGGTTCAGCCAGCAAAGTCCCGTGATGACGCTATTATGGACTGTGAGCAAGCTGGATTCACTGTGAAAATAGATGAGCATGGAGAAAAACATGGAATCTGCTGTAGAGCGAAGGCAGATGACTGCTTAGCCCCTCACTCAGTGTGAAGTGGCTCACACTGCTATGGCCTTTCACAGACTGAGTTAAAGGAGGATGGGCTCACGCTAGTGTAGCAGAGTTTCCCACTCATCTAGGAACTCACAAGAACCTCCACACTAGCACTAGAAACTATTCAGAAATCAGATGTCTTTTAGTGAGCTGTGGGCAGTGGTAAATGCAGAGACATGAACTGTGGATCCATCCCATTGTTCTAACATGAAGGAAGAAAACGTTTTTCAGCTTGTTCTCTGTTGTACCGGGGATCCAGTTGTGAACATAGGGGCAGATTTGGTCACCTTCTATCTGTGTTCCTATGAATTGTGTTCCTAGTGACTTCATCTGTTGTAGCTCACTTTTTATTCTGAGACATTCTCATGGGGCCCCTGAAACATGGTCTGCATGCTCTAACAGTTGAGTGTTATACCCGTCAAAGAGCACAGGGGCAGACGGTAGCTGCTGAGAGAATGTATTCTCTGCTTAACTTGATAGCCTTGTGAACATGCCTGGTATTTGTTCAGTAGCTGCTAACAAAGAGCATTCTAAAAGGAAAGCAATAGCAGCAACAAAACTTCACCCCAGTGGTCTCCCCCAGGGCAAAACACACCAGTTTGCCGTCCAATGCCAAAATAGTCAGCCCTGAATAGGCACATATTAGTAATAGTCTATTGTCTGAGCAGGCTATATTTGGGAATATATATATGCATGCAATAAGAATTAATGGAAGAAGAGGCTGTAAATCTGAAAGAGATTGGGAAAGGTATATGGTAGGGCATAGAGGGAGGAAAGGAAGAGTGAAATGTTGTAATTGTTTTTTATATTCTTTTTAAATTTTTATTTTAATTAGATTATTTTACATGTCAATCCCATTAATTGTTTTATAATCTTAAAAATAAAAGCAAAACCAAACCAAACCACATGAAAACCAATAGATGTCTGGGAGTTTGCTTTTACCATCTACCTAGGCATCTCTCAGTTCAGAACGAGCCGTGGCTGACGTAAAGTGTAACATCGGGAGACCTGCCCTACCATTGCTAGCACTGTATTTAATTATTCCCCTGGTTCTTGAAACAAAAAGAAGCAAACAAATAGAAACCACCACTAAAGGCAAGAACAAACCCTTACACCTCCAGATTCATGCTTGCCTTCTGCTGCAGTGTTCGTAGTCCTCTGAATGCTAGAATGCCAGTCACGGACTAGTTCTATATTTAGCCTTTAATTGTGTAGAACAGAGATGAGAAGATGGAAAAGCCCAACCTTGCTTGTGGGACCATACTCATCTGGGAGAAGGAGCCTCTCAGAGATAGGTGCTGAATACCTATGACATAGGCATTCAGAGAAAAGAATATTAATAGTCTCTTGGTAAGCATCAAATATACTTCATACATCATCTCATGTGGTCCTCACAGCAACTTTATTTATTTCATTTTTGCAGCTCTATTTTGTAGATAAGGAATCTGGGACATAGGCACTTCACCAAAGGACAGATGCATAGTTAACAGGGGTGACCTTAGCTTTGAATGCAGGCATCTGTTTCAGAGCCAAGCACCCATGTTGCCTAAGAACTTCATGAACTTGGGCAAGTGGATTGATGTCCCTTAACTCTCTCCTCATCTGTAAAAAGGAGAAAAGGGGAATGATAGTGGTAGTTCCAGCCTCGCAGACTTTGGGCTGGTTCAGCACAGTGCTAGGACTCTGAATTACTTCCTGTGGCCTTCCAGGACTAAGATACCTGTTGGGGAATCAACCACAGCTTCCCAGCCCTGTGGGATTAGCACTTCTTCCCTTCCTTTCTTCTCTTTTTCCTTTCCCTTTGGAGATAGGGTCTTACTGTGTAACCCAGGATGTGATGCTCCTGCTTCCATCTTTAAGGTGCTAGGATTACAGGAATGTGCCGCCATGCTCAGAATCTACACGTATATATACATGAGTGAGTGCTCAAGTATGTATGTATGTATGTATATATGTGTATATATATACATATATATATGTATATATATATATAGTTTGTGGTTTTGTTAGAGACAATGTCTCATGTAGCTTAGGATAGTCTTGAATTTGATACATAGCTGAGGCTGGCCATGAACTTCCTGTCTTCCTATCTTTATTTCCCAAGTGCTAGGCTTGCAACTCTGTGCATCTATGCCTGATGCATAGTTTGTATTTGCTATTGTTTTGGTTGTGATCCTATCCTTTAATGGCTGAGCCATCTGTCCAGCCCCAGTTTGTATTTCTTGAGTGACTTTGGAGAGGCCCTCATGTATAAAGCATATTCCCTAACCTAAGAGATTATGAGTTTAGCCTTGAACTGAAAGTGCTTGCCTGGGGATATTGTGCTCATCCAGTATAATTCCACACATGTTGCTTTATTTGTCATAATTTTCTAGAAGTACTGAATTAATGGTGAACAGAATTGAGGGGAGATTGCTGTATTTTAGGGAATTGGCCTGTGCAACTGATGTGAATACCAGCTTTAATAATCTGTAAGGCAGGTCAACAGCCTGGAAACTTGAAATTTCTGTGTTTAGAGTTTTGAGGTCAAACTCCCTGCTTTCCAGGAAACTTCAGGTTTTACAACCAAGGCCAACTACTAATTGGTACCCACTAATGTTGCATAAGGTTGTCTCTTGTTTCAGGGCCAGCTGATGGCATACGCCAGTGTCATGTACAGAACACAGGTGGTGCTCCTCTGTCTGGCTAGTAGTAAATTGGAAGCATGTATCCTGAACATCATAGCAAACTAGTTGTTGACCCTGGTGATGATGTGGTCGACTGAGAGCTGTGGTCTTCTGTCACTACCCAGCATCTTCAGAGCGCATAATACTGTACATTTCTATCTCAGGAAAAGATCAAAATCCAAAATTGTAGCAGTGATCTCTAATATACAAGTGTATCTTTTTCACTAACCTCCAGTAAACAATAATATAAATTTGTGACCAGCTGTACCATCAAAGTAACACAACATTTGATCAAATAAGAGGGGACTGTATACTTCTCTTCTTCCTCTTTCTCCCCCTGTCCATCCATCTCCTTCTCTCTCCCTTTCTCTCTTTCTCTTTCCCTTCCCTTAATAAAACTTCCCACATTAAAAAAATGAGGAGACTATATAACCTAGCAAAGTTGAGATATAGACTTTACCACCCACCAATTTCTCAGTTCATTCAAAAATTTAATCTAAGTAATACATGGATTTCAGTAACTATCAGGGGTTTAGAAATGGCTCTTAATGTATTGAATAGTGCTTCCATTGGTTGGCAGAAGAAAATATGTCTGAGGTAGTTTAGGAAGGAAGGAAGCCTTTCCTAAGCACCCCATGAACTAATGTCTACCCCTTTAAACATCTCTAGTGTGGCAGGCTAAGGGAAATTAAAGGGGCCTATGGTCTGGTCTAGCAAGGCTACTAAGAACTTGAATAAATGCTATAAATTGTGAGAGTGTTCACAGCCACAGTGAGTTAAAGAGAGGTTGAGCAGCTGTACCCTGGTAGAGGTCAAAGTCAAAAGGATTCATCCCTGAGATGCAGTCATGATCCCTGAGATGGATGGAGGCTAGCTGCTTGAGCTTTCTTTGGAGAAGTCAGAGCAGATCAGGGACTACAGGAGGTGAATGGAATGTGAGACCTAGCCAGGGGAAACCAGTGACTGGACCTGGGGCTGTGAGCCTCAGCCTGCCCTTGGAGATAGCAAAAGGTCATGTGATGTCTGCATTTTGTTCTGTTGGAACTGAAGATGCAACAAAGAGTAGTTTCAAAACAGAGAAGCATACTGACAGTGTTCTTCAAGCAGACTAGTGTTTCAAACCCAGCCAACAAGTAAGTATGGCTGTAGTAAAGATGGAGCAGGAACTTGTGTTGGGAGCCTGTGTAGTTTACATTACACATTGCTTCCATGCAAAGCCCTCAGAGCCACCTCTCACAGCCACAAATAGATATCTGTTGCCATCTCTAAGAGACCTGGGTCAAAAGTGACTTTAAAATGAGTCCAAGTGAAATAAGGATTTAGCATGATGGAAAACAAGGAATTACAAAGACATTTCTGAGACTTAACTGAGCACAGATTCACTTGTATTCATGGCCATTATATTTTCTTTTCCAAATGGTTGAATAACAATACTAGATCATCAGTTTATATTTATTTAATTCCCTTACATTCTCGATAAAAGGAATGACAAGATGCTTATGGATACTACCCATACTTAGACTTAATTAGTGCCCAGTGTTCCCAGCACACAGCCAGTCACAGAATAGCCATCTGATGAATGTGTTGGTAGATCTGTCTTAAAACATTGTGCTGCTCCCTCACGTCCTTCTTGTCACTGGTAAATGTTGAAATACATGACAGCAGAGAGCTAGCAAGCAAAGTTAGCTGTGCTTTTAGTATCTAGTGGTAAATCCTGCTTTTTGAATAGTAGCTAGTGCTAGTCAAAGTGTGATTTTCTTTCCAGCCTGCTCAGAGGTTTCTGCTAGTTAGCAGCATATAAAGAAACTTCAAGTCTTCGAGCCGCGTGTCCTCCTGAGGGTTCAGGCCAATCAATAGTTTTTACTCTGGGTATCGACAGCTCTCTGCTGAATGCCCTTGTCTTTGGCTACGTGGGCTGACTGTTGTGAAATGGATTACATGCTTTTATTGCCACATGGGGTTTAATCAGTGCCCAGCATGCCTTATGCATGGTGTACCTGTGACTTTCTTTTGTCTTTTTAATCGCTTGGGTCATGGGGCTGTTGATGGTGCTGCTTTTGTGGGTTGCAGACCTTGACT
This sequence comes from Cricetulus griseus, assembly GCF_003668045.3. Classification (NCBI taxonomy): domain Eukaryota; kingdom Metazoa; phylum Chordata; class Mammalia; order Rodentia; family Cricetidae; genus Cricetulus; species Cricetulus griseus. The sequence continues at coordinate 158,869,840 of NW_023276807.1, forward strand.
GATCAGTTTTTAAGTCAGAGCTTCTGCTTCCTTGCAGGATGCCACAGTTTGGAAGCCTGATTCATGCCAGAACTGTCGTTGCCATGGCGATATGGTGATCTGCAAACCTGTTGTCTGCAAAAACCCTCGGTGTGCCTTTGCAAAGGTATGGTTACCTAATTGTATCCTAAACTTACTGGTAAAGTCAGCAAATGATCAGGTTTCTAAATCTTTTTGGTCATATTCTTACATCGATTCCAGTCTCTAATTGGAAGCTAAAGGAAACAAGTAGAGAATTTTAGTGTTCCTCAGGTAAGAGTACTTTCATTTTCATTTATTGGCCATTTATTCCAGGCAAAGCACTTGGTTAAAGGTTTTACAAATGTCACTTCATTTAGCATGATGGGAGATTAGTGTCTTTTCCCACTTTACAGTGAGAAAAGTAAACCCTGGGGACTTTAGGCAATTAGCCGTGACTATACAATTAATAAACTGCAGCTCGGGGATTTTACCCTGTTCTGACAGGTGCCAGATGAGCTGTTGACAGCAGTCACGGCATCTCCATGCCGTTGACTGTCTTGAAGTCCAGACTGGCTTCTTAAGGATGAGTTTGCAGAAAGAGCTTGGGTCTGTTGGTAGCATCGCTATGCTGCTGGACCCATGGGAAGCAGGAGAGCCTTGACTCCAGCATACCCTTATCCAGGACATCTCCCCCTTTTCCCTTCTGCTCTATAAACATCTTCGTTTTTTTTTTCCTCAGTGTATACCTTTTTTGTTGGAAAACTTTTTCTGGTTACTGACTCTTTTCAAGTCAATCTATTTTTTTTAAATAAACTTAACTTTTAAATATAAGAATTGAAACTCTTCATAGAAGAACAGTTATTTTTCTTTAAAAAGCATTGTCAGGTTCACAAGCACAGTTTATTTTTCTAGTCTATTCCCTTCCCCCAACAATTAATAATGAATCTTTCTGCCTCTAATGGTAATGAAGTTCTCTCTTTTTCTCCCTAACATTACAGTGAAAATGTGCTTGATACATAAGTAGTTAGGGTTTCCATTTCTGTGATAAAGTACAATGACCAAAAGCAACTTGGGGAAGAAGGGGTTTGTTTGGCTTACATGTCATGTTACAGTCCATTGAGGGAAGTCAGGGCAGGAAGCTGGGGCAGGATCAGGTCCATGGAAGAGTGATGCTTACTGGCTTGCTAGACAAGGTTTATGCACCTTGCTTACTGCCTGGGGTGACACCATGCACAATGGGCTGGCTACTCCCACATCAACATTAATCACAGACTCACCTACAGGCCAATCTAATGAAGGCATTTTCTCAATTAAGAATCCCTCTTTTTAGGTATGTCTAAGTTTGTGTCAGGTTGACAAAAACCAACCAGCATAGATATTTTTTTCAATTTCTGCATGGTATGTTTCTGAGAAACAGGGAATGTATAAATGCCTAAAGTTTGCTAATATTCTATTATATCATGGACCCTTCTATCATATGGGACAAATATTTCCAAGAAATCACCATTTATAAAGGCCATGAAGGCACTCCTTTTCCTGCATGACAGGAATATTTATTTTTTTATGGAAGAAACCCTAAATTAAGTGTTAAAGAGTTTAGATTGTATTGTTGAAAACTAAACTCAGTTATTTATTTATTTATTTATTTATTTATTTATTGTTTTTTCAAGACAGGGTTTCTCTGTATTGCTTTGGAGGTTGTCCTGGAACTTGCTCTGGAGACCAGGCTGGCCTCAAACTCACAGAGATCCACCTGCCTCTGCTTCCTGAGTGCTGAGATTAAAGGAGTGTGCCATCACCGCCCGGCTTAAACTCAGTTTTTAATATTTTTACTATTGTATACTAACAGTCCAAAGTAATGGAATTAATTATGGTATTTCCTGTAAAATTAGAGAAACACTTTGCCAGCTATTTATGTACCTTGGGAATGATAACCAGAATAAATAAAGAGCTAGAAAAATATAACAGCAAAACAACAACTGATAAATGTAAAATGAAATAAGCAGATACTTCAGAGGAATTGCAAGTGGCTAATAAATTCATGAAAAATTGTTTAGTTTCTTTAGTCATCAGAAGAATGCAAATCTAAACTTCTTTTTATACAAGGGTTCAGTGAACTAAGTTTAGTTACATCTCATTTTGTATTAATTAAAAATATTTTGGGCTGGAGAGATAACAGTCAGTAAAGTGCTTGCCTCACAAACTCAAGTTCCTAAATTCTGTGTCCAGAATCCAAGTTAAATAAACAACAAAACCCATAGCTGGGTATAGTGGTGTGTGTATATAATGCCAATACTAGGGCCAGAGATTGGTGGATCCTTGGGACTTGCTGACTATCTTAGCACTTGAGAGGCCAAGGCAAGGGGATTCCAAACTCAGCCCCTCTGCTTAATCTTTGTAGCTTTTCTTGAACATTCTGCTTCACATATTGAGCTGCTTGGATACTCTAAATAAAGGAACACAAACACACACACACACACACACACACACACACACACACACACACACAAACAAAAAACAAAAAGCAAAACAAACAAACGAATAAGCAAAGAACCTTGGAGTTCAAAGGTTCTATGATAGAAGCATATCTAATATATGAGTAATAGCAAGACTTTCTTTCTCTCCTACACACACACATACACACACTATATATATATATATATATATATATATATATATATATATATATATAATTTTATATCCTTTAAATGACCAAAATATCAAGACCATAATTTGGAAAAATGATATGAAATCCATGTTCTGTGTCCATCAGTATAGTTTTATTGAGATACCGGCAATCACACCTGTTTTTGTGCTGTTTGTAGCAGCTTTATTGCCTTCATGGTAATCATTGTAGCTCTGCTGTGCACTGCACGTGGTCCCAAAATGCTAATACCGACTCTCTGCCTTTTTACAGTTTCTCATTTCTGTTCTGTACCAAATCAGGACCTTACTCTTCCTGCTTTTTCTCAACTCAATAAACTCCCTCCCCCAACTCCTCAGGCCAGATGACTTAAATCCCCTCTGATCCCTCACTTTCTCCCACATCTCACATCCAGCATACTTGCAAATTCTGAAGCTCTTCCTTTCCAGGCTGTGCATCATAGGCATGCTTTCTCTGCTGTCACACAGGTCTTGTCCCTGGATTCCCACAGCACCCTCTTAAATGATTTGGCTGATGCTGAACCTGCCCTTTTGACAGTAACAGTAGTTTAGTAGCCAGGATGATGCTATTAAAGTTGAAGCCAGCTTATGCTGCTGGCCTTTTTAAACCCCTCCAGTGGCCTCCCTTCCCAATTACAGTAACTACTCACAGTGTACTTCATGCTACTATTGCAGACCTCTAATTAATCTTCTGATACCCTTTCTCTTGTTCACTCTGCTTCAGATATTGGGCCTCATTGCTACTCCCTGGATGGAAACACACACACACACACACACACACACACACACACACACTTGTATGTTTGCACACATACATCCTTTCCCCACACCTGAGAAAGAACACTTTTAGTGGGAACAGGAAAATACAAAATTCTCACATCAGAGGCATATGTGATGCACGGATATCATGTGTATGTCATATGTGTGAGCATACATAATGTATGTCTATGCATAAATTCACAGCGAAATTCTCCACTTTCTCTAAGTTTTGCCTGAAAGCTATTCCATTAAAAATTTCAGCTTTCTACCACCTAGCATTTTAACTTCCTCTCTTTTTCTTGATACTAATTACTATCTAACATATTTATATTTCACTAATTTCTTCTGTACTGTCTCTTTTGGTCACTGTATCTCCTTAAAATTTGTGATCATACCTGACACACAGTAGGTATGCAGTAAATACTTTTGAATGATGCGTGGGGAAATGAAGGAAAGATGAGGCTAGAGAATCAGTTCAACATTATAGAGACTTTTGAAACGCTACTAGGTAGCTTAGAGTTTAATTTTCAAGATGATGTAGTCTAATGACATCATTCACAAATGGAAAAACCTTTCTCATCTTCCAGTGTTAATATGTGATATTATAAATGAGGTTGTCAGTTCAGGGGCAATGAGAACAATCTAGGGGAGAGAATAGATACATGAATTACTGCATGGGCAGTGTAGGGACCAAGAGGAAATGTTAAATATGCATCGAGGGTAAGTCAGCAGAACTTGATGAAGGTTTAAAGATGAGGAACCTGAAAAGGAAGAATGACTGCTAATGAGTCAGCAAATGATTATTTACATTTATGTATTTGATATATAGTTCTATGAATCATCCACCTATCTGTTTTCTATCTATCTATCTATCTATCTATCTATCTATCTATCTATCTATCTATCTATCATTTGCTCACACATGGATACTAGTATTTATAGAGTGACCCAAAGAGGGAAGGAAGAAGATTTTGCTTTCCCTCCTTGTTTTTGATATTTTCAGGATCAGGTCAGGAGTGGGTAGGGATGGCTCAGGCTACAGAGAGAAGCTGAAGTTATATGGTTGGATGTGAAGAGAGCCAGAGAGCTAGAATCAATGAATCAGAAAGAGTGCTGTGTAGAGAAGAACAGAGTGGCATCCAGAGCATAGAACTGGAGTCTGGTGGGGGTAGAAAAACAATGGTTTTTGCCCTTTCTCCCTCTGTCCTATATCCAGGGCCCCAGCTTATAGGAGGGTGTCACTGTCAGGGAGGGGCTCCTAAGTCTGTTCTCTATGGCGATGCCCTCAGGGAAGCATTTTATTAATTTCTTAAGTGCTTCTCAGTGCAGGCAGTGGGTAGTGACTACCAACTACCACCGAGTGTAAGAGAGAAGAGAATGCTAGTGAAAGGGGGTGACCAGGTAAAGTATTAGTGGTGATGCTGGTGACCTGCTGGAACAGGTAACCACCAATCAGTGGGAGTTCCAACTAGCATAGTGATATTATTTCCTTAGCAGTTCAAGCCACCCCTGTAAAATAGGAAGAGGCACAATATATCCTGAACTGGGATGTGGCTGTGCTAATGAAATAAAGCAGCAAAGAGATGGGAAGTGGCAGGTGTTGGGCATAGCCGACTTGGCACTGAATGAATGCTGAGGGAAGATGTGCTCAAGGCTGTCTTTGATGGGAGGTTGAGTAGGAGTGAAGATGAGGGCTAGCTGAACCCTGGGAACCTTGCATGCAGAGCTAAAATTGTCAGGTCTGCAGCAGGTTGGAGTATGGGAAGATGTCAAGCTTGACCATGGCCTGGAGGCTCTCAGGAGAAGTAGCGAGAGCAATTTCTTGAACTGAGGTGATCAAGAACATACAAAGGTAGAGTATGTGTCTTGCCATTTTTCACATCAAAGTTGTTCAGGGTGGTGCTTAGAAACAGAGGCGGAACTTAGATGCCAAGCTTTCTGTGAGTGAATATGAGAGAATGATCAGCAAAGGTATTTACATGGTAAAATGTAATGGTTAAGCTATGTAAACACAATTAATATGTGTACCTACTACTGCTCCTACATTTAGTCTGCTATGCTTCGTGTGATAGTTCCCGTTTATCCATTGTTTTCATTTGTCAACTATGGTCTGAAAATATTAACTGGAAAATTCCTTACATAAATAATCCACAAGTGCTAAATTGTATGACATGATATCAGTAAGATGGCTCAGCAGGTAAGGACATGGGCTGCTAAGTTGCCAATCTGAATTTGATCCCTGGAAACCATGGGGTGGAAGGAGAGAGCCAACACTTGTAAGTTCTTTTCTGGCCTCCACCTGCATATCTTGTCATGCATGCATCCCTCCAGATACCCCATACAATTAGACAAAGAAATGTAATATTTTTTTTAAGAATTGTGTGACATTATGCAACGAAATCTTTTGTTAGTTGTCTTAGGGTTCTACTGCTGTGAAGAGACATCATGACCACAGCGATTCTTATAAAGGAAAACATTTAATTATGTGGCTCATTTACAATTCAGAGGTTTAATCTATCATCCTCATGATGAGAAGCAAGGCAGTATACAGGCAGACATGGTACTGGAGCTGAGAGTCCTTACATCTTGATCCAAAGGAAACAGGAAGTGGTCTGTGACACTGGGCAATATCTTGAGCGTATCCGAGACCTCAAAGCCTACCTCCACAGTAACACAGTTCCTCCAACAAGACCACACCTCCTAATAGTGCCACTTCCTTTGGAGGCCATTTTCTTTCACACCACCACACTAGCTCACTCCATCCTGTCCAGTTGCCCCTTGATCCTACACATCTGGTCTGTGTATGCTTATTTCTCATTGATCATTTAGTGGTTGTCTTGATATGATAGTATTTGCATTTAACTAACTCTTATTTTACTTCATGATTTCCTCAAAGCATAAGAATAGAGATGGTGACAGTTCATAAATACTAAAGGGAAACCCTAAAATGCTCCCCCTAAATGAATTAGTAAAGTTGTTAACTTTAAGAAATGAGTGTTGAGACTACCAAGTTCTATAATACATTCTATACTTATTTAACTTTTACTCTAGCATCTTATTATAAATGTTTTGAGAGTTGTATTAGTAGCTATTATTGTTAATCTTACTGCTTTTAGTTTACAAATTAAATTTTACTGTAGGTATTTATGAATGGGGAACAAAGCATAATACATATAAGGTTTGGTATGTCTGCTGTTCAGGCACCTATTGGGGGCCCTAGGACACATTGCCCATGGAAATGAGACCATTGAGTAGGTGTTAGTTGTAATCATTAAGTTGTCCTCACAATTATCATTAGTTGATACTTCCAGAACCCTAAACAAGTCATTTTTCTGGCTCCTCTGCAGTCTACATTAATAGGTATTATTCATGCAACCACCATTCAATGCTACAGTGTAAAGCTTGGAGGGGCAGTAGGCCAGTGTGCTGTGTGTATGTTGCAGCCATTCCAAATCATGTGAACAGGTACCTGTTCTGACAAGAATCCTGTATCTTATTTTCCAGGTACTTGAATGCAGCATTCTTGGCTCCTCCTTTAGCTCCCTGTCTGTAATGTTCCCCCAGACATTCAGTAAATTGACCCAAGCTAGGAACTACCCTCTCCCTTCTCAACTTCCACTCACAAATAAAGAACTCTATATTTTGAAATGCTTTTTTGAAGGCTCAATCTGAAAGTTAGTTTATTCTAGAGAATGTGGAAAGCTAATTTGGGGGCATGACATACCCCTTGGAATTTTCCATCCCACCTGCCTTTCTGTCTTGCTCCTTGATTCTTTGTTGTTAAACAACAATTGGATTATCTCACTTCCTATCTGTATGAAATGCTTAGTGGAAATTATGCTAATGTAGTTTCCATTGCTGTCTTGGTGGAGATTAAAGTGTAGTTTACTTTTCGGGTTCAGAGGACACCATTCTGAACTGTTGTTAATATTGCATAGCATGGAGGAATTCATAAGAATCTCATGAAATTTTGTTCTTTATCAATCAGATAAGGATAATTTGATGATTGCTGTTATGGATGGATTTCTGCAGTATAGATTTACAGTCATAAAATATTCCTCAGTTTTCATTTACTCTTTCAGATGTACTTAGATGAACTTAGGGGTCTCTTCTTTTCATTATGAGTAGATGCTGTGTAGACCTTCTTCCTGTGAGTGGTCATGTCTTCCTGGCTAATGAAGATCACTAGCCACTGTGGTCAGATCACTCATTGTCCACTTTCCCACACCTCTGAACTATGGGAAAGACCTAATAGGTCGATCACTAGTTCCTAAAGATAGCCTCTTTGTTCTCCTCCTCCATCCACATAATTTTGTCTGTGTGTGGTGCTGGGGATGGAACTTAGAACCACACACATACTGCAGTTGCTCTTCCACAGAGCTCCATCATTAGCCTCTAATATTGTGGTAACTTTAAGCAGATTCTTCACAGTGGCAGATGCATTATTCGTTGACATGGGAAGCAGACCGAGTTACCTTCCTTTTATAATATCACAAGCTGCAACTATAGAAGCCTTAAGAACTGTTCTTTATTGGCACCCAGGAATCTTACATAGCTCTCCTTGGTACATCATGTACCGCCCTCACCACAGTACTACTTCCTGTCAAAACCTCGTCCTTCAACCCCTCTCCCTCTTCACTGGTTCCAGAAGTCAACCAAAATCCACAATTCTCTATTCCCTCTTCCTACATTAAGCCTTGTTCTTCAGCTCTGTAGCAGTTTCCTACTCCAGAATCTTTTCTTTGCCAACAGAAGCAAACAATACAGTTAGAGAAATAAGCCCCTTTCTCACTCCTTCTACTTTCCTTGTGTGAAGGTTTTCTAGTGGGAAGAATCCACTGCTCCATCACATTTACATGTGAAAAGGCCCAGAGCATTGTTATTTTTTTCCTCCAAGAAATTACTTCCCAAAAAGCACCTCTTGACAAAGAAGCCTTTGTGTTGGTGTATTTACTTTACCTTGTCTGTCATTGTTACCTGTGGAAACTCTGGTGGCTTAGGGAATCTCAGGTATTTGGGGTCTGATGAACTAGCATTTGGTGTTGTGATTTCACCCTGAACTGCTTTCAAATACCCAGGGAGAAGTGCTGCAGATTGCCCCCAACCAGTGCTGCCCGCAGTGTGCACTGAGGACTTCTGGCTTTTGCCACCACGAGGGACAAATCCACGAGGTAAGTGTTATGTGTTTTAAGGCTCAAAGCACACTCATGGGTCATTGACAGAAGAAAGCCTAATGTTAAATCTCCCATGCTATCATGTGAATTTTTCACTTTTTCCTTTGTGTAGCCTGACTATAGAGCCAGATGTAGGAGGCTCATTTGGCTTTCTGTGGATGCTGAGGTTTTTTGTTTGTTTGTGTTTTGTTTTGTTTTTTTTGGGGGGGAACAAGATGAAAAGTGTCTTATTTATCCCATATGCTCTGCATAAATATTTGTACATTGAGTTTGTGTCTGCTTCAAGAGTAGGCTGAGAATGTTGATGTTGAAGGGCTTGCAGTGTTGAATAATAACAGTACCTCCCTCCTTTTGTATATTACATATAGATTTTCATTTGATAATTGTCTATAGCCCTGAGCCGGTGGGTAGCACAGATGGGACTACTCCCATGATAAAGCTGAAAAAATATAAATTGCATATAGCTTGAACCACTTGTCAATGTCATGTTTCTTGTTAGTAAATGAAATAATCTAGGTGAGAATTTGGTCTTTTGACTCATAGTTCAGGGATGACTCACTTAAGATACAGATTTTTAGTCTCAGACCATCGAATTGAGGCTTTGATTTGGGGTCATCCTAGGAACTTTAGGGAGTCCAGTTCCTTACCTGGCTTCTCCTCACTAGATGTGAGGAGCAACCCTCAGTCATGACAACTAGGGAAGTCTGCAGCCATGGCCAAACTTTTCTTACATTGTTTCCCTTTCCTCTCCTCCATTAAGAACCAGAGTCCTGAGAATCTGTCCCAAAGATTTAATTTTTTCCTCCTTAGATCGTATTTCCCAGATCTTATAGGCTTAATTATAGATATCAAAGACTGATTTAAATGTGAGATTTATAGTGGAAATTATGAAAGGACTCCCTTTCTACTCTTGCTAAAGCATTACCCTGTTGTACCAGGTAAAGTTGAGCACAGAGAAGAGAGGGAAGCTCTTTGCTTCAATGGTCATCTTCCACCTGATACAATAAGTTCCTTGAGTTAGCATCTCTGCCTATTCAGGAGAGAACATGGGTTAGTAGGATTTGATAACCCCACTCTTGGGTGCTATTCAAGTATGGGTACCTAAAACTCAGTGAGTATAATGCTCATGTCCCCTTGGACTGGATCATCTTACTCAGCTCACAGTCTCCTAGTAACAGTAGGAAATGTCTCTTTCTGTTCTACACAGTGTCTTGATGAAAGACACCCAAAAATGATCTACACTGGGAATGTCTTGATCTCACCTGTCAATATGTGCTGCCAGAGTCAGTTTGTTCTATAGTGTGATGTCACCTTGAACTGCCACTTATGATCCTGTGAAGTAGAGGTGTTACAGGGCTGGCTGGTGATGGAATTAATACCAGTTCATCATGATGAGAGCAGGTGTGTTGTTCAAGTTGACTGAAACTCCTGATGGATGTTTGCCATGTGGGAGCTACTAGGAACCAAAATACCATCAGGATCTGGGCTGGGAGAGAGAAAACCAGACACATCAAAAAGACTTAATACCACAGATAGGTAGTTAGACATGTTAAGTCTAACTGATTTAAGAGCACCCTTGCAAGGGTTCTTCTTGCAATTCAGCATGGGTCATTAGATGGGCACCATCTGTTTACTTGTGGTACATGTGTACACATTGCAATCTTGTAATCTTTAAGTTTTCTTAAAATGAATATCTATGAATATCTACGAATATCTTTTATGAATATCTTCATAGTCATCTTTGCCTGTTAAACTAACCTAGAACCTAGCACTGACCCTTCTTCAAAGTAGATACTCTGTAAATATCAAAGAGTGGAAAAATTCAGGACTTTATTCAATCCTTTCTCTATCCTCTTCAATGTTCCCATTCCAGGGTTATATAGCCATTGTTGCGGGTGGCTGGGCATTTCTGTTGTGGGTTAGTTATAAATCCCCTGTGCCTCTTAATTTTGCCTTTCCCTCTGCCTCCCTTGTGGCTCACTCCTTCTGCAATAATGCTAAAAGCTTTAGACTAGATAGGAACATGCCCATGCATGGTTTCCTATGTGTGCTTTTAAAATTCATCCTCTTGGAAAATGTTATAATTATATTTCTGGTGCTTGATGTAACTGCACAAAGCATTGGATTTTGAGAACTGTGGCTTTACAGGGAAATCTTTCATGTTCTACTTCTTCAAACAGACCTGGAGACTGATTCTTTTTAAAGAGGTGATAAAATCAAATTTTTTGTCACAAGTTATAATGATTGTGACCTTTGTTTTCCCATCCTTGTGCCACCCACCACCACCCGTGCCTCTAGATTAGATTCCAAATCCAGTAATACTGATTTTCCTGAGCTGGTTGACATACTCATTTGCTTTTGTCTGGGTCTGGCCTTGCCTTACACATGGCTAGGATGTTCCCTGGCTTTCAGCTCCCCACCCCAATCCCTCTCTGCTCTTTCAGCCTATTTAGGAAGCCATTTTTAGAGTGCTTTCATCCACCCCTGAACAGCAGTAAGCCTCTTTTTGGCTGCTGGGTTGCATCACATAGGGCTGGTTATGGCAACTTTCCTGGCATCTGTAAAGTAGCCTGATGTTTTATGACTGCGCTGTGGTGTTCCAAAGTAGAAGCTTGGACCTGGGGGAGAGATTAAGTAGAGGCTTTAGGGTAGCCAGGGTGTGACAGGAAGGGAAAACTGGAGTGATACTGTTCCCAGTGATTGGGGCTCAAGCTTTGGTAAGTAACAGAAGACTGAGTTCAGGGCATCATGACAGGTATCCGTTGTGCAAAAGACTCAGCCTCAAGAAAGGATGCCTTTGCCCACAGAAGAGTCAACACCATTTACAACTCAGCAAGTCACTATAAGCCTGAAGACTTTTTCTTGAGTGAGGAAAACAGTGGGGCCTTTGGTTGCCTCCAGGTTGTTTAGGAGTGCTGTGGGGTTTCTTACAGCCAGGACTGGGGGAGATGGTTTTATCTCTAACCTCCCGGATGGGGACTCTATACATTCTCTTTGGGATCTTGCCAACCTTGCCAACCAGTCAGGGCACGAGGCTCAAATGTGTTTTTCTGAAGAGGCTTTGGAATGATTATTTTCTTGTCCCAGTGTCATTGGCTCATAAAGAGGTGGGAGAAGCACCATTTGTCATTTTCTCTCATCTACACCAATTTTTATCCCAACATATGATAATGTAAGTCTAAGGAGAAAGTGCACAAATGTTCACCAAAGACAGAAAGTGGCAGGAGGTAATGACTTGTGCGAGTCACACTGAGCAAAGAGGAGTAAGGAGCTTGGACACTTATGTTCCTTTCCATGAGGGCAAAGGAGAACTAAATTATGTATGTGAGAGAAGAAATGAATATTGAATTCAGCTTTATTCTACTCAAATAGAGGGTGCAATTATAAAATGCACCAAACACTCTGGGATATTTAGTATTCTGAATTTATAACCTTATATAAGGAACAAATTATGTGAAGAGAACATATATTTTTTATTCTGTCAGCAATCCAGGCAGATACTTTATGACCATATCTATTCTTTGGACTTAAGTCAGCACTCACTAACTTGTTAGTTGACTACACAGAAGAACATACTTTAGATGTCGTCTGTAGGGTTTGCTTTCTCCGAGTGTCAAAAATCTCATGTTTTCCCAGGGTATTAATGAGGTTAAGATGGCACAGCAAGAGCTGGTTCTTGTGGGAGCGTTGCTTGATGCATGTATTATTCCTTGATTTTATATAGCTCTCTTTGCTGCCACAGTGTTTATTAAAAATAATGCATTTGTAAATGGGTATGGAGAACCCTGTGAAATTATTTATATAGATATAAATAACATTTGGCATGTGCTGGACCCCTTGATCTCTAGGCTGAATGCTTTGCATACATTATCAGTCCTCAAACACTCTGGGGAAGGATAAGACACTCAGGATAGAGACAGAAGACAAAGATGGAGGAGGGCACGTTTGGCTCATCCTCCCAGGAGATGAGAGAGTAATTCTCTTCCCTTGCCCTGTGCACTTTGAATTACACAGGAGCCAGCTGCATGGCTTTGACATGAAACAATGGAGTCTCCCTCCTGAGTGATCTTTGGTATTCCTATAATTCTCAAGTTTTTGTGAAGGGAGGAGCCATTGCTTCATTTCGTGCCTCTTGAATGAGATGATAGATTCACATGATCACAGAGCCCGAAGGTACCGAAGAGCTTTGCTAACACAGCCCTTTCATTTTACAAATGAGAAGCCTTGGTGATTGACAGGCTGTTATTACAGTTAATTTTTGTGGTCTGTCTGAAAGGTGGTATGATTATAGATGTTTTAGAAACAAGTCAATGAATTTTTTTTGTAGAAACAAAAAGCAAGGTCTTGTTTTAGTGAACTGAAATACCTGGACACTTAGAAATATGGCCTTTTCAGTGCAATTAAATACCTGCTTTCGTGAAATATATGGACACCATGAAAAAAGATATAAGTAAATATTCACAGGCTCATAGAAATGCTGATTTTATTGTATCTTATTTTGGCTATGTGAAAATATGTGTTTTCTGATGGACTGCATCTGAATGCCTCCTTCTTTGATCTATGTGATGAATGATGGGTTTTCAATTATTAAATATTGCTTCTATGATGCCAAAAAGTCTAAATAAAATCCATCAGGATACTTTACAATATAAAAAAAGAAAAACCAAAAATAAATAAATAAATAAACAAATGAACCAAAAAAAAAGAGAAAGAAATATGGCCTTTTGTCTATGGCCATATGATCCTGTGTGTGCAGGAAGCTCATCTAATCTCAGAAACAAAGCCAGAGGGGACTTGGTTAGAACTGGTATGGGAGCAGTAGCTCCCTTTTAATAAAGTGAAGTTGCTTACTTCAACTTATTTTATATAGTCTTCAATTGGATTTAAGATTAGGTGATTCATTATATATTTTAGATAGTAATTTGCTTTGTTATGACAAAAGTTACAGCATTCCATTGGTGAAAAATTTGAAAATAGAAAAATACACAAGCAAAAAGTACAATCACTAAGTTACATGGGTGTTCTGAAACCAGTGTTTTCAGTCTCTTGACTGTTGTTTCGTGTTGCTGGAAGGGGAGATGGCAGGTGAGGCAGGTAGGTAGATAGACAGGTAGACCGATAACACATAGATCGGTTTTCACAGAGGCAGAAACTATGTTGAATGCATGTTTTATGCCCTGCCTTTTATGTAATAATGCTATAACTAGTTTCCCATCATGCCCTAGGGGAACATTATTCTCTGTTAGTAGCCATTTTGGTAGCTTTCCAGTTCTCACTGAAACGTTTCCACTTTCACTACAGAGAACAAGGTTGAATCCTTACACTGGAACTTTTTATCATGTCGTTCATCATTTTCTTCAGGTAACTTTTTAAACATTAAATTAGCAGGAAAAAGCATCTAAAACAAAAAAAACACCGCCAAACAACCAAATACGGTAAACAAAAGCAGAAGAAATCCAAGAACACATCGTGGAAATAATCAGGAAGGACTAAACATCCTATTTAAAAAAAAATGCTTAAAATGTTTAGCTGACAAGCAAAACTTGAATATATCTAGGTTTTGACTGTGATGATTGGATGTGCGTATACACTGTGAAGTGATGTCACAATCAAGTTAATTAGAATAGCCGTACCCACCCACAATGCACATTAGATCTGATCTGGGATTATCTTACCTCACGAGTGGAAGGGAGTGCCATTCATGCAGCATTTACCTATTGCTGCTCTGCTGTAGATGCTGTCAACCAATGCTATATCCAGCTCGAGTCCCTTCTGTGTGCCCACATGAACCCTAGCTGCCCCCTCAATGTGGTACCTTCTGAACTTTCTAAGCTCCTAGTAAAGGACATGCTGTTTCATCATCTCATTTTTCCAGACAAGGAAGTAAGTTTGACTTAACTTCATTCCCAAGACAAAAAGGGCTGAAATGAGACCTGAAGTGTGCAGGCTACTGTTTGACATCCTTGGCTCATTCCCAGCACATGTGTGTATAACTGCCCCCTGTTTTCCCTGGAAGTCTGTCTGGAGGAAAGAGCAGTATGATAGTGAGCCGAGTCCCAGATCCCTGGATTATAACAGCTACCTGGTACTGTGGTTTCTACAGCATTAGCCCAGCATTTTCATAATTCCATAGCATTAGACTTGGCCTGATTGCAGAGTGAAGGAGTGCTGACTTGTTCACGTACAAGGCTCCTTTGTGCCTGAGATGGAAAAGTATTTTGAATGCCAGTGTGAAAAGGCAGGAAAATTGCTTTTACAACTTCTAGGTGTAATCCCTAGGTTATGTTTCTGTGACTGAATGCCTGGAACATTGGATGCTTTGATAAAAATCCATCCATATATGATGTGTGATGAAGCACACCCATCATAGCTAGCTTTAAAAGAGGCAAATTGGAACAGGTTCCAGTATTTAGAAAACTATTGAAATTTTACTATGTTATCTAGGAAAGTGCACCATTAGTCTATCCTGGAATAGAGACTGTATGATGTTTTTTCTAACCAAGCAGCACACACCAGTGCTGGCATGCTGGCTCATTTGGCATCACATCTGAGAATGACTAATTTAGATACTTTGGGCACTGGCTAAATTATATAACTGCCCAGAACCTGGAGAATTTGGTAACCCAGTGTAAAGTAGCCTAGAAACTTTCTAGATATGTGGATGGATACCCTCACTGGGACCATCTTTTGCTCTCCAGTTTGTGGGGAAACTGGGTTGAGTAGAGGCCTCCTTTTGGCCCTTCTACATACTTCCTAGGAATGTGAGATCAGTGGGTATGTGTATGTGTCAGTATGCAAAGAGGAAGAGAGGGAGAGGGAAAGGGAGAGGAAGAAGGAGAGAGAGGGAGAGGGAGAGGGAGAAGGAGAGAGAGAGAGAGAGAGAGAGAGAGAGAGAGAGAGAGAGAGGGGGGGGGGAGGGAGGGACAGAGGGACGGAGGGAGAGAATGTAAGTATGAAAAAGAATAAGAATATGTGGACTAATCAGGCTTGAAACCCAAAGAAGAAAGCAGATTAGAATGAGATCCATTGAAAGTGATAGAATTTGGGGGCCAGGGGTGTAGCTCAGTAGTAGTTGAGTGTTTTTAGCATTTGAAAGATCTTGGGTTCAGTCTCCAGTACTTCCCAAATTAAACAACTTGATGGACTAGGTGTGGTGGTACACACCTGAGCCCCCTGCTGCTTGAGAGGTTGAGGCAAGAGGATTACTTAACCCAAAGAGTCTGAAGACCACATATAAACAGCAGGTGAGCATTTGTCTTAAAGTAGATGACAGAGCCATTATGAAAAGCCCTGAAGATTTGTTTGTATACATTTTTCTTTGGGATTCACAATTTCTTCAAATGATGGGTGTGATGGTGTTAATTGTCAACTTGGCAATCTAGAATTAGCTAAAAGGCAGGTATCTGGGCATGACTATAGAGTATTACCTTGATTGCACTGATGGAGGTGGAAAGCCTCAATTGTTGTGTGTGACACCACTCCCTGGATGGGATTCTGGACCACATAGGTAGAGGAAGGCTCAGCCGAGGCTTGCATTCCTCTCTGTTCTCCCTGATCATGCATTTGATGTAATCAAGTGCTTCAACTCCTGCCATCTTCCTTCCTTGCTGAGAATTTGAACCTTGATCTGTGAACAGGAATAAACTCTTGCGTCCTCAAGTTGCTTTGGTCAGATTATTTTGTCATAGCAACAGGAAAAGAATCTAAAACAATGGGATTAGTGCTGTCTTTTTTCTTTTTGCATCTTTCTGAAATTTTCAAATATAAAAATCTTGGAGGTAACAGAAAGAAAACCCATCTTTAAATTGGCCTCCAGTAGAGAAAACTATAATCTCTAGTCAATCTTGCCAGTTCAGTCCCTTCCCCCTTTCCCAAGCTCCACTCTCCCTCATGGTGTACAAGGCTCCTGTCATTTGGTTGGCAGAAATCTGGGGTCTGGAGCTAACCTTCTCTTTTCCATTTGCTTACAGCATGGCACAGAGTGGACCTCGACCCCATGCACTGTGTGCTCTTGCACTCATGGAGAGGTGAGATGCTCCCACCGACCGTGCTCCCCGTTATCATGTGGACCACAGGAGCTGGAATTCCTTGCTGAAGGAGGCTGCTGCCCCATCTGTGTGGGAGCAGGGAGTGAGTATGAGCCAGTGGGCAGGGACCCTCTCTGCCTTTGAGGTTATAGATGACACTTCCACTCTTGTCTTCCTTGTTCAGCATGCTTCAAAGATTCAAAATTCCCTTCTGGTTTTAGCCAAGGTGGTATGGCCCGCAACTCGGTGGTGAGTGATGCCTCAGAGGGTGCCATTGGCACAGGTCTTCAGGCTGCATTCCAAATGTAGAATTCTACTAGTGTCTTATTTGGCCAGCTGCATCCTTCTATATTTTCTTCATCCAAGAGATAAAGGAGCTTGGAAACAATCCTTTGATTGGACTCCATGAGGCCCATGTCCCTTCTTCTCCCTTGATAGACAGAAGGACCAGACCTATTCTCCATGTAGTGTTGTTACCCTGATTCTGACAGCTGGTCTTGGATGCAATCTCTTTCTCTAAGTCAAGTGGCGGTTGGGGTGGGGGCGGGGGGGGGGATGACGACTCCCTTTATTTGTGTTTCCTACAACCTCAGGGAACAGATTACTCCTGCTGTAAATTAAGGCACCCTGCTTTCTTTCAGCAAGCTGGGGGCATGCTTTCCAGACCTGACCTGTCCTTTGAACCCATGCTTTCTCAATGTATCCTTTTTATTACATTTTAGAGACACATGTCCTGTTGCACTTTCACAGCTCTTTGTATGGACTTTATCATAAAATTATCATCAGTCCATCATGCCCTCTGCTGACATGGAATGATTAGAATGGTTCTTTTATTTGGTATCAGTTGAAAGCCATGCTCTTTTCTTGTCTTTTACACACACACACACACACACACACACACACACACACACACACTTTTTTTTTTCCTGGTTTCTTTCCAGTCGCTAGTTATTCTACCTCCGAAGGCCTTTGTTCTAGAGAACCATACCTGAGATTTAAAAGCATGCCCAGGAAATCATGGAATTAGAATATTTGCCTTATGCATTTCAGAACTCACTCACTAGCTGATATGAGCACTGTTAACTGTTTTGAGCAAAATAACACTGAATGTGAAAATAACATGAGCATCTTAGTGGGGTAGCATGGCAAATGTGCTGCCTCAGTTTCTGGGGTTCACTCTTAGATGCTAAAAGCATTTTTGACTGGCTCTCAGTGAGAAAGACATATTAAAGACATTCTGCCTCTAGAGATTAGAACATCATGTAGGAGCAACTACCTAATGGGTGAAATTGCCACATTTCCTGCGCAGAGTAAAGGAGCCTCTTACTTTGCCTCTGTGGTCTCTTTGTGTGTGAAAATTCTGTATTTTCTATCTGCTCCCTTGGTTCTGAGAACATTCAAGGGGCGAGAGGAGACCACCCACCCGGGCACTCTGGACCTCCTGGGACATGGTGCATAGAAGACAAATGAACAAATGCACCTCTTGGTTTCCTGACTAGGTAAAATGGACTGGTGTAGCTGGAATTTCTTTGGACTGCCAACCAACATCCAAATAAAGACACAGAGACTTATTAATTATGAATTCTTGGCCTTAGTTTAGGCTTGTCCCACTAACTCTTTTAACTTATCCTGTTTCTATTTATCTATAATTTTCTCAGGGCTTTTTACTTTTCTCTCATTCTGTCTGTTCTACTTGCCTGCTTCCTCCTTGTCAGGCTGCCTGGCCCTGGCATATCCCTGGCATCTATTTTCTTTCTTTCCTGAGCCTAAATTCCTCTTCCTACTTACTCTCCCTGATTGGAAATTCTGCCTTTATCTTTTCTCTTGATCCTTCAGCTTTTTATTAGTCCAATAAGGTACCTTGGGCAGCCAATGTAAAACAGCAATGCAACTTTACATAGTTAAACAAATATTCTGCAACTGAGTGCGAAGCAGGCAGCTAAGAGCTCGGAAAACAAGCAGGATATAGGACCACAAATGAACCAAGGTTCCATACCTCACCAGACTTCACTAGCAGCATAGACTCAGATGGCAAAGTAGCAATTACAAAGCATGAGACCCAAGAATATCCTCACTCCTTACCACCCTTTGCAGGATATTTGATCACACCATGAACCCCTGAGATTGCATTTACTGGAAAAACCTGTTTCTGTTTGTGGTGTGGCTCAGCCTTAGCACACACCTTTAATCCAAGAGTTTTAGGCTTGAATATTGTAAACAGGATTAATTAAAGTTAACAATAGGTCAAGAGGTGGAGCAAGCAACCAGTTGACCAGAAATGAACAGAGGATTACTAAGAAAAAATCCATAGAGAGTAAGAGGGAGTCAGGAGAACAGATATCAGGATACACAGGAAGTAGAAGGGAGGGATATTGAGTTGGGGAGTTAGGTTTGAGACAAAGTAGGGGAAGGAGGCTTCTGGGATGTCAGTGGAGGTGGAAAGTCAGCTGGGTGCTTCTTCTGCCTTCCTGAGCTAGCTGGCTTTCACCCTGGCACCAGCCTCCCCAGTCTTTATTGGTAAAGTTGAACAATTGAGATTATTGTCAAAACAACATCACCCATACAGTGGCCCTGGGGCCCAGTCCACACATGCAGTCAGCTCCGATACCAACATATGAGTACTTACCCTAACCCTATGCCTTTGTCCTTCCAGAACCCTGTTCCTATGATGGCCACATATATCAGGATGGAGAGGAGTGGCGACTGAGCCGATGTGCCAAGTGTGTGTGCAGAAACGGGCTCATCCAGTGCTTCACAGCTCAGTGTCAACCTCTGTTTTGTAATCAGGTAAAGAGGGACTCTCAGAGTTGACCTTTCCCAGGGACCTAACTATTTTTTTGAGATATTGTTTGGCACCTACCCAGGGAAGAAGTAGAGCCTAGAATCCAGGGTTGTTTCATTTTCCTTACACTTCTGGAGACAATCTCAAAGATGATTTTTTTCCTCTTAGAAGCTATGGATAGGCCTGATTACCAGCCATTTAGGCAAATTGTTACACAATGAAATTGAGACTTAGGGCTATACATAAGGAAACCTCCAGCTTGAAATGCAGATGTCCCTCCAAAAAAAAGTCAGGCTAAACATCTGGAAAGCTGGGTAAAAAGATGAAGTTTGTTACTTTTCTCCCATGTCTAGGTGTAGCTTACTTTTTAAAGGCATAGACACGTCTTTGAACATGATTATCCAGATGTACACAATTTAATTCTTATAGGATAATGATACAAGTTCCCTAAATGTTTTCTCGGGGGTGTTCAAAATGGTGGGATCATTTTCATTTAAAGCTGATCCAATTTTCAAAACATTAGGCTGTTCACACAAATCTAGAGGAGAGAATCTGTTGTAAATATCTGTGACATAGGCAGTGTTATATAGTGTTGTCCTCTTCCAGAGATGCCTGAAGAAGTGGCGGGGAAGTTGACAGATAACTGTGAGAGGAGTTTTGCCTCCAGTGGAAAAATAGTTCAGTTTTTTTCATCAAAGGAAAAGCTGGAAACCAAGATTTAGTTGCTATAGAGTAACACTTTGTGTCAAATACAACAAAGTCAGTAATGTGGCATATTGTGACAATTGGGCAATATTTTTAAAGACAGACAAAAGGCAATTAGACATGAAATGCTAAATATCAAAATCAAGGGAAATGTATCTAATTGAGAGACTGGATTCTATAATCCACACTATGACAACTTCTATACTCATGCCTTAGCTTTCAGTCATCAACAAGTCTTGTTTTAGCTTCATGTCACAAGTGAGTGCCCTGGTAGAATTGCACGGGACTTTGCTTCACTGCACTCATGTTGGACAAGGTTGTCATGTTGGGTAGTAGTTTATTCTTCCTGTATACTGAGGGCAACTTGGCTATCATTATAATAAGGGAGACAGGGAGGAATGGAGGCCTGTTGAGAATCTTCTTTGAATTGGAAAACAACCACACACAGCATGTAAGAGCCAGACACTGGAATAATTGAAAGTACTATTTCTCATATTGAAAAGAATAAGCTTATTTTCTTCCGTTATTCATAGTGTTCACCCATTATTTACACTGATGTATGTAATCAATGTAAAATGGTGAAATTCAGCATGATACCTCAGGACTAACTGATATGTAAGTGATCTCAGTGACTTTTGTATTTTTAAGTCATTTTTGCCATCTGTCTGTCTATATTTATCATCTATGCATTTATCTATGTATCTATGTATGTATGTATGCATGCATGTATGTATGTATCTATCTATATCTGTCCATCTATCTAGATATCTCACAGATCACTTAGAACCATGTAATATTGATCTACTGTCTCTGTGAAATATTACCTACTACAACGACACAGAGGAGTCCCATAGAATTAGTTTGATGTAACACGAATCCCACCAGCACCCTCACAACTGCCAATACCATCATCACCAACCCCACAACACCACCACTTTTCAGGTATTGAATGTGTGCCAATTCTTTACTTCAAGCACTTTGTAATTCTTACAACAACCCCATGAAGTAGGATCAATTACTACCCCATTCTTTTTGTATCCAAACAAACAGAGGCCTGGGGAGGGTAAGTAACTTGTCCTGGGTATAACAGCCAACCCTCCTTGCTCCAGCAGTTCTGTATCACTGCCTCAAAAGATCACTTCTGATGCATATTTAGTATAATGATCCCAGTAGCAAAAGTTGCTAACATAACATAATCAAATGTGATAAGATGTATCTTATATGCATTTATTCATTGAATGTAAGGGGGAAAATGCATGTTTGTCACCAGAAACACATTTCCCGAAGCTGAGCTCTGGAGCATTCTAACCCGTTTTAAGGATTTCTATGACTTATGAGGTTCACTTGTTCATTTGTTTGCTTTTTGTTTTAATTACAACAGGAGTTTTTTTCACTAATTAAGGAAAGCTTGGAAAAGGCAGAAAGCAGAACAAAAACAATCCCTGATGCCAGATATCTTTCTTTGGCAATTTAGTCCAGTCCTGATAGTCAATAGAGATTCTTGCTTGTTTGCATGCTTCCAATCACATTCTAAAAGTTGGTGATTATATGTAGTAAAAGAAGTCACTGCCTTTTGTGCTCAGATGAGGAGTTATTCTCTTGATGAAATAATGAATTCAAACTGAATTGCCTGCTCTCACCTTTTGTCCAGATATCCTGTCAACTGAACCACAACCCTGTCACCTTTATCATCACTCACTAAAATGATCTTTGTGGTCTGATGAGACGTGCTCCTTGTGATATTTAGTTAGTTAATGTGCTTCAGGGGATCTCTCTGTGCCAGGGCCTCAAGTCTCCTAGGCAAGTAAGTGTGCTGTCGCTGAGCTACATCCTCAGCCTACAAGCAGCCATGTTTTTATTTGAGTATCACAAATTTCTCACACTATTGATTAAGCAATTGGAACTTTATCTTTGGATATTTTTTTTCAAGAGAGATTATTTGTATGTCCTCTGAGCTTGAGAATTATTTTCTTGATTACTGTCTAAATCAAAGACAATTTGGTGTCTGAACCTAGAGGCCTACAGACTCATTTCCACTGAATTTTGGGATCCAGCATCCCAGAAAAGCCAAAGACCTGTCTTTTCTCCTGTTGTGGTCCTTGTTGCAAGGCATTCCATACTTTCCCTGCATTCTGCTTCTATTCAAAGTACCTGCCCATAACCACCTTCTGGCCTCATGTTTGGGACTTTGTTTGAGAAGAGGTTTTAGGGGAGGCATCCCTTACTTCAGTACCCCTCTACCCTCTCCTGAGGACCACAGCATCTTTTTTTTTTTTTTTTAGTTCTCTTGGAAGGTGCCTAATTTCTAGTCTGTAATTTACAGCTAGTCTTGCCATGATGTATTCTAGTAGAATGTTTTTAAACCCTTATAATTCAAACACCTTCCAGGACATTTCTAGGTGAAATACCGTTTGGAAAAACCCGTTCCCTACATATGAGAGCTGTCTGCCAGGCAACTGAAAATCAGGAGACAGATTCATGATCATACAAAGTGGAGTTCACTGGGGACTTACAGACAGAATGTGTCTTGGATTTTAGCAAGATGGGTGTGGATTCCTACATGCTGAGGCAAGAGGAAGTCAGCTGCCTGTGGACCTAAATGAGTGTGGGCCATACCAGAATGTGCATAGCCTTTCTCAAAACCCAACAATGGGTCAAACAAGCATCAGCAGGCAGCACATGTGCTTGGTGAATTGGGTGATGCTCTCTGATGGAGCTTGAGATACATGTGAAGTTCTCCTGGTTTACAGACTGGTGGGAATAACCAAGATGGCAAAGACTTATTAGTGTGAAGCAGTTCGTGTATCTTATCTTATATCTTGCCTTCTATTGAGAGAGCCCTTTCTTACTGTGTTCCAGTGTTTTGAATTTTTTTCCCAGTTTGGTTTTAGGGAGCCACTTCTGTTCCAATTTTTTATTTTCCTAGAAATATCAATGGCTCTTTCATTGCTCTACTCTTTATCAGTCATTTTCCCATTTGTTACTCCGTCTCTTCATCCTTGTGGAGAGCTTCTTATGATTTAGTCACTATTTCCAGAACAGACGGTGCAGAGATGGGAGAAGAACACAAGCAAACATCTTGTTTCTTGTCTCATTTATTGCATTTATTAAATTTACTACATTTGTTATTCATTATTACATTAGATCACACTGTCAGTCTTCTTACACAGTCTCCACCATCAGCTCTTCATCAGACATACCGTAAGAGACTAGCATATTTCAGTCATAGAGGTCTTTCTTAGTGTACATAAAACCCCAGGTCCAATTCCCAGCACAGAGATAAAAATAAGTGGAAGAAAAGACACAAAGAGGAAAGAGAAAATATAGAAGATTTTTTTCTTTGGGTCTTTACTCCTTTATGAACACTGCCAAGTCAATTAAAACTTAATACATTTTCATGGCTCTCCTTTGATTGTCTTATAGAGTGCTCCTCTTTCAGTAAATAGCTTTATAGTCAAAGTGAATAGAAGATACTTCCTTTTCTTATCATTCATTTCTTTGGGGTTTTCTCCCCACATCCTTACTTCATTCATGCTCAAGAGAATCTTTCTTCATTCCCTGCCCACAAACTACAGTGATAGTTGACTTTCCTAAACCCTGTCCCTCGATGTGTGGCCATGTGCTCTGGGCTGGGATAGGCTTTCACTTGCTTTTGCTGTTGTTCTGTGCTGAGATAAGATCTTTCCCATTTCCGATGCCTGGTCTGTTCACCTTCTGAACACAAGAAACAAACCCTCACCTCCGGAGTGCACTGAGTCCCAAGGGCCTTTTCTGTTTCTTTGACATTTAGCCACCCAGGTTCTTAATCACTTTCAGTGACCCCTTAATACCCTGTTATGTTGTGTTGTTGGTGTTATGGGCTCTGACTAGATGCAGAAAGATATGAAGGGCTGAGAGCCTGGGCTGGCACTCTGCCTGCCTCACACAGCAGTCTGTAAGGACTGATCCCTGATCCAGGAAACCTAAGCTTGGGAGGAGATGGTTACTCTTATTTGTGCTCCTTCTTATGCAGCAAGAGAAGGCCACACGTTGTCTTCCAGTCAGTGGACTTCCTGTCAATGATGGGAAGATGACTGTCGCTTCTACTTTACTTGTGGTGACATCTCTCTGACATCCTCCAATGTACTATGATAGAAAGGTGTTTTGTCAAAACTCTCAGACATAATGCACTGTAAACTTCATTATCATAAGAATGTTTATTTAAGGGCAACCATAATTCAATATAGCTTTCCTGGTAACTTTACCTTCCCAAATGTAATCACATTCACTATATTTTATAGTACTGAGTCTTTGAAATTGTGGAGGATATCACATCATCCAGGGCACGCATCATTCTGCAAAGGACAGGATTGAGTAGTTTCAGTTTTGTGTGCAATACAGTTAAAATAAGTACTCAGCTCTGCCATTGTAGCATAAAGATGATAGGTAATATATAAGTATATGTGTATGTGGTGACAATAAATCCAATAAAACTTTATTTATAAAAATAGGTAATAAGATGGACATGCTTCATATTCCATAGTTTTCCTGTCCAAGTTTGACCATGTATTTGAAAAGAGTATCTGAAAGTCAGAAAAGTCTAGTTTAAAGCCTTTGTAGTGGTTATGTTTATCCCATGTTGGTTAAGAAAGGCTGATGGAGGCGCTAGAGAGATGGCTTAGAGGTTAGAGCACTTCCTGCTTTTGTAAAGGACCCGAATTTGGGTCTCAGCATCCATGTTGCTCCAGCTCCAGAGGATGTGAAGCCCAATTCTGGCCTCTGTGGATAACCACACACACATGTGCACACGCATGAACAATAAAATAAACATATAAAGAAGGCTTTACACTGCGTCTGCCTACTCAGGACAGAGAATGAGCAAGGCTTATTTTATTTTTTTTAATGCAGTGCAGTTACTGTGTGACTTGATGTATACTGCTACTTCATCAACCAAAATTTCCTTGAAGAATTCTGAAGTCAAGGCATGCTCAATTTTCTCATTGCTGATTCAGTTTCCACATATTCTGTTGAATATCAACAGTCATAATACTTTACGTATGGAATAATAAGATATCTCCACAAAGAGAACAGCTGCTGTTTTAATTCCAGTGGTTTAAGCATTTGCAACAAACCTATCTGGTAGTGATGCAGAAACTTGACTGGCAATATGTAACTGAGTTAAATGATTGTGGAGGTGTATTACTGGAACTTTTGACGAGAAGATGACTTTGTAAGTCCACTGTACCTTCTGGCTCAACTATGCTGTCCTTCTTGTTCTTCCAGAAGGAATACCAGAGTAACTATGGCAGTAATTCTTCTCTCTATCTCCTTCTCATAAGAAAAAGTGGAGGGACCATTCTGGAAGTTTCTGTCTTTTGTATAGTATCTATCACTACTTAGTCATGACAAGTTTGTTCTCATCCTTCTTCCCCTTTTAATTGATCCTCCCTCCTGATATTGAAGAAGGCTGTGGGGATCAGTGGGAAACTGACTCTAGGTCATCTCGGAGGATGCTGTTACTATGACAACAGAGATAAGTACCTGACTCTTCCGGGGTGGTGGTTCTAGTAGTAGAAATGAGGATGGAGAGATATGGCCTTTGGGGATGGTTCTTCAGCATTGAATCTCTGTCACATTTCTCTACACTTTCTATTCTAAAAATTTTAAAAGGTGATTGATTGACTCTTGTTTGTGTTAAAGATGTCCCCGATGTACTATATAAATGTATGGATTCACCCCTAACGCACCTGTATAAAAATATGGATTAATATCAAGATGCAGAAGAATAGTGAAACAGCTGATAAAGAAAGGGAATACCTTTGTCTTTGAGTTTAGATATGAGACAGGAGAAGTACATATATTCTTAAGTGTTAATGTGGCTGGGATTTTGAAGTTTTATTTCAACCATTTACCATGAGCAGTCAGACAAGTTACACAACTTGTCTATTGGTAGTGTTCTCACTAAAGGCAGGAATAAGACCATCTACCTCATAGAGTCCTGTTCAAGACTTAGGATATCCATTAGTTGACCTTGGAACAACTAATGCTTGCCAACACCCTGGGTTACAAATGAATGCTGACAGGAATTGCTGTGCCACATGCTTGCAGTATGTGACTGAGAGGGCTGTGAAGTATATTTTCCTACTGGTGTGGATTTCATTAATACATTTTTTTGATGGACTGTCTCTCTTTGGGTGTCAAGGATGAAATTGTCGTCCGAGTCCCTGGAAAATGCTGTCCCCAGTGCTCGGCGAGATCTTGTTCTGCGGCTGGCCAAGTGTACGAGGTAACCTTCGTGTGTCGCACATGGGTGTTGTGACATATCTTCTCACACTTGAGTCGAATGCCTTCCAACCACAGAGCCTCCCAACCCTTCTTTCTGACTCGTTGCCAGGATTAGTAACTCAGGACATAAATGGCTTTTATGAAAATGACCTTTATGAAAAAAATTAAGCTGAGAAGGATTACAAATATAGAAGAATGTGCTGGCAAGCAGAATCCAGTTCGTGAACCTTTGGAAAACTTATTGTTCACACCCATGCTGAAGAGAAGAGGGGGCTATTCTCGCTGGCAGTTTATGTTGCGTTTCAAGGCTCTGGAGATGTTTGTCTCTTTGGTTGGATTTCATGCACTGATATCCAGTGACACCTCTTCCCCATACTACACTAGAAAGCAACATGGTGATGGCAGAGTAGACAGCCCATTTGGTTGAGAGATTGAAGGTGTAGGAAACTTCAAGCTGAGTGCTACTATTGAAACAGTCTAGACAGCCAGACCTAACCTGGAGTAGGTATAAAATAGAGGCAACTTCAGCAACTGTAGTAGGTATAAAATAAAAGCAACTTCAGCAACTTGAGGGAATAAATAAATGTTGTCTGAGGAGTGCTCACACCAGAAGCCATATCGTTCTGAAGCAGAAAACATATGAAAATGAAGCCAGCCTATTTTCTTGTTTGCTCACCACTCTACAGAAATCTAAGCAGAAATTGGATTGTGACAGTCAGGGGCATCTGGAACGAGTCTCACTGATTCTAGGTAGTTCTCTTGAAGTCTGAATGAAGTAGCTAGTTGGGAAAGCACTTTCAATCTTTGATTTGTTTTTTTTTTTTTTTTTTTTTTTGTGTGTGTGTGTGTGTCTGTCTGTTTGTCTGTCTGTCTGTCAATGTCTCCATGTGTGTCTCCTATTGTGTACACTATGTGTATACCTGGAGTTTTAAAATCCTGAAGAGGGCATTGGATCCCTGGTACTTGAGTCACAGGTGGTTGTCATCTGCCATGTGGACACTGGGAACAAAATCCAGGTCCTCTGCGAGAGCAGCTGGTGTGTGGAGTCACCAAGCTTTCTCTCCAGCAGTGAGAAACACTTTGTGTGTGCTGTTTGGCATAGTAGTCTTGTTTGGTGTTTTCACTGGACAAGTTTGAGTGATGAGTTTGAGAGATGACCTTTGAAACTGTTTGAATGTGTTTGCCTGTAAGTGTCAGAAATGCCCCAATAAAAGAAACTAAAATGTGACATTATAGACAACAAGATGTCCCAATAGGGAGGGAGCTTCAGGGTTGATCAGTTCAGGTCTCAGTATTGTCTCCAATGTGGGTGTTTACATTAATTGTGTCTTCCTATTGTCCCCTGAATGACCTTTTATTGCCAGGAAGCCTGTTCTCACATGTGCATTGTTATTGCCTGGTGAAAGAAATACAGAAATGGAGAGTAATTTCTTTGACCTCCAGTATTTGAGCAAACGCATATATCCTAGCTGCAAGGGAAGCTGAGAAAATAAGCATGTATCTGAGTCTCCTGTCAAGGATGGCCCAGAGAATAAGGAACTAACCAGTAGGGTCTTCTAACTCTCCTCAGCATCCCTAAATCCTCTAAGTGTTTGATAGAGTGACCCTCAACAGATTATATTCATGCAAACCAAATGCAAATGTATTTGAATGTTCATTGACTTTTCTCTTGGAGGCCACATCTACCTAAGTAATTTCACTTCTCAGGAACATGTGCTATGTGGCTGCATTAAAGCATGTAATGGAAACATATATTGAGGTTCTGTTTGATGCCTGTGGCATTTAATGTGCCATCCTCCTTTTTCCTTTCTCCCTCAGCACGGCGAACAGTGGAAAGAAGATGCCTGTACCCTGTGTATGTGTGACCAGGGAGAGGTCAGGTGTCACAAACAGGCCTGCCCTCCACTGAAATGTGAAAAGGTATTTGAAAGTGTATGACTCGTTCTTCTAAGCTTGATTCTGGATCATTTTAGAAAGGCATTTCTTAGTCTACTGTGTCCTTTGATAGAATCAAAAGCTTTAGAGAATGTGGAATGCTATATAAAGATATAAAGAGCCTGCCTCCCAGGAGGAGAACTGAGGTGGAAAATGCCACCCTCTGGGTCAGGAGGGGTTGTGTTACACAAGGCCAGTGTTCTGTGTCTCTCCCCCACTTATTGACTTGGATGTTTCCATTGTCTCCTAGGGACTGTCCTCCTCTCACTATTCTCTGTGTCTCCAGGGTCAAAGCAGAGCCAGGCACCATGGGCAGTGTTGTGAAGAATGTGTATCCCCTGACAAAAGCTGCTCATCCAGTGGGATTCTGCGCTACCAGGATGAAATGTGGAAGGGCTCGGCCTGCGAGTTTTGCACGTGTGACCAGGGCCAAGTGACCTGCCAGACGGGAGAGTGTGCCAAGGTGGCTTGTGCCCTGGTAAGAAGTGAAGGCACTTCCATTTGCACGGTGGCACTCCTCCCAGCAGATGGTGGGTGTGCCTTCCTTCCCAGCGGCTGTGGAGGGAATGCCAGGCTGAGGGCTCACACTTGCTGGGGCCTCTTAGCACAAAGGTGCTGGGATGGGAAGTGAATGTCACTAACCATTCAGACTAGCTGGCAATAGTCACTGGAGCTTTAGCTATCAGTGCATCTGATCAGATTAGAAGAGCCTAGCCAGAGGCATAAAGGGAAGGACATGCTGTGGGACATTAGCCTATCAGTTGGTGCTGCTGAACCTCATGGCTAAAGGACTACCTTGTTTGCTCTGGCCTTGAAACAGAGATCTGAAGGTATGTCTGCAGCCTGGCTCTTTCTGCAAGCCCACTGGCTGAGTTCAGTAGAAGACAGCCATGAGCCCTCCTGTGGACTGGGAAAGAAAATATATGTATTTTTTTTTTCTTAAAGAAAGAGCAAGGGGACCTCATAAACAATTAACTCTGTTGACCTCTGTTGACTTCGGCTATCTACAAAATGTCTAGCCGCTTCCCACATAGCAGCCTTCAGATGTATATTTTAGGGAGATTACTTTCCCCCCACTTTGAACTCAATTTTGACCCATGACTTGAAATAAAAAATGCTTTTAAAGTTTTCTCGCGCTCTGGCCGCTCCCATCCGCCCCTCCAGTTTCCCTCAGGGTTATGAACTTGAGGACTCTACAGAGATCTGAAGCTTAGTGGTCAGTGAAGGCATTTTCCTTCTGCCCTCCACCCCTGCTTCTCTCAGCTCCTCCCAGCACTGAGCCTAAAGAGGAGCAAGCTGCTGAACAAAGCTGTCATTTACAGCTTGGGTTTTATTTTGCCTCCTGAATCTAGGTCTTGGCTAAGCCGAAGCATACTTAGGCAGAGAGGGTCTCACCTTCTCATAGATTTATTCATCCCCACACGCCTTTTCATTTCTTTTTCCTGACGTGAGGGGAGTCAGAATGGTTGGAAAGAGATGAGAGGAAACTCAATGAGGACCCCTTCCCTTCTCTTACCATCTGGGTGGGGCTTCCTTCTGTTTGTGTCCAAGGATGCTGGGATATTTTCCAAGGTTCAGTTTGTTGACAATTCCAAGGTTTATGAAAAACTGGGAGAGGTGATTCTGGTAGGCTGGGTTTCTTAACCACCTACTGTTGGTCTCCCGGGAAGAAAGGGGCATAACTTACTTCCCCCTGGTAGTGCCCTTCTGTGTGTCTGCTGGCCCACTTGGTGACACCTGACTGTGCTGGCCTAAGCTAGGCTCTCTGTGGACCTTGGAGGAAAACGGAGGAGCAGCTGTCGGGGTTGAGCATGCCTCATTGCTCCAGCCACCCTCTGATGTTGTGTTTGACAATTATGCTCCCACCTTAGCCTTTATGGATTGAGCATCTGAAGCCTGCAGCCCCTTTCTCCAGGTCTTTAGTCTCTTCCAGAATATCTTTACATAACCCAATTTTGTGTAGGTTAGTAGCTTCTAAGCTGGAAACACTGCCCATAGTGAAATTTTAACCAAAATAGAATCTTGAGAAGAAAAAAAAAATTACTCTCCAGCCTTTTTTAGACACCATAATTCTGAAATTAGCTTTGGTTAATGGCCTCGTTAAGGCCTGGTTATCCTAATAGTTTCTTAATTTCTGCTTTGTTTGTATCACTGGTGATAAAAAGATGAAAAAGGCATGCCATGACCTTGAGAGTTCCTGGGATTTGTGGGAATCCAGACACATTAACAGAAATGATTCCACATGGAGGTCTGCAGGAGCGCCAAGGATTATGGAAATATGAATTAAATGCCTTCCGAGCTCCTGAGGGAAATGACTGTGGGGGAGCTGGGAAGGGCACTGCTGCTACTTACAACCAATTCCACCCTGCTTTCTGCTCCCCTCTTAAAAATATCAAGGTCATTTGACTTCTAATCTTGGAGACCAAGGGTGCCTTAGGTGTTAGTGGCACACATCTACATGAGGCTGCAGAGACATCAGTTTCTACAGGTGACAATGATCACACAGGGTCCCTGCTGTCATTTACTACCTAATCGGTTAGCAACAATGTTCTGAAAAGCCTTGACGTCAGCGTGCAGTTTTTCTTTGTTAAAAAGAGAGAAAATGGCGTGATCTTCATCTTTGATGTATTCAGTAAGATCTTAGACACCGAAGCATAAATTGATCAGTGGGAGAATAGCACAATATGATTGATTTCATATTTCCAGATGTTGTGAACATAAATTCGGATGAAGATATCACATTATTTCTTTCTTCTTAAAAGGACCTACTGTTTACATCTGAGATTTACTGTGCTGGGAGGAAAGGATCTTGTAGCACAATGCACTGAAGAGGAAAGGCAGACATAACTGGGGAGCCTTACTTTCCTCCTGAAAGGCCACCCTGTTGGAATGGGCATTAAGCTGACTTCCAGGGCTGTTGTTCCCGTGGCTGTAGGTGATCAGTGGAGGAGGTGTAGCAGATATGATATTGAGAGCCCATTTCAAAATGAAATGAATGAGTTTGTTTCACAATTCAGTTGTGTTCAAAGCAGAAGTCAAATGCTAGTTGGCACGTTCCTCACAGCAATAAGCAGAAGTGTTTGGGGACAGCCAGGCTTCTATAAATAGTAAATCTGTTTAGACCTTCTTGCGTCACCCAAACTGAATCCATGTTCCCCTGGTTTTGGGTATTTACTGCTCAGTGTGAAGGCTTAGAAAGGCCACCTTCTTCTCTATATGAGCTGTGGGAGCCCTCAAGCTCTGTCATGTCTTTCGTTTTTAATAGAAGAACATACTTTGTCTGGCTTCAAAATATTGTTTTAAGCAACATAGATTACACATGTATAAACCCTTTTATATGCTTCAAAATATTGTTTTAAGCAACATAGATTACACACGTATAAACCCTTTTATATGCTTTGGAAGTAAATTTCAATCTGATTCTCAGTGATGCCATCACTGCAGCTGATTCTTTGTGTTTCTGCAAAACAATTTATATGTAAATATGCCTGATCCCTATAGCACCCACTGCTCTGTTAGCCTCTGACTAGTGTGAATTTTGATGGACAGCAATCCATACAGCTCCTTCTTTCTCCAGTAACTTTTAGGAATTGTGAAATGTTATGTTTTGTGTTTGTTTTAGGAATTTATGTTTACCTTCATTGAAAAGAAAACTTAACATTCCTTTTAGAAGATCCTGAAGACTCTAGAAGAGAGCCTAAAAATCCATTCTTAATGATACAACCGTAGAACAACCAATGGTTTTACGCTGTATTTTTCATTAGTAGAGCATTTTAAACATAAACTATTATTGTTTAATATGAATATTTAATTTTACAGTGCTGTTTCTGTTTAATATGGTTTCTATAGTTTGAAATATAATATAGAACCCTCATGTTGAATATTAAATATGTAAAGAAACATTATCATTCAAAAGAAACTAAATGAGTCTTCAGAGAGTAGGCATTGCTTTGAAGCACCCTGCAGCCTGCCGGTCTTAGATGTTACTGTTTACACAAACAACATTGCAAACAGAATTTGTGATTTAGTAGCCCATTCTCTGAAACATGGGGCTGCAGTGGAATTTCAACTCTCTAATAGGATTGAGAATTATTTAGATTTTTAAAAAAAGCATCAAGAGTCCATTACTTTGTAATAAAAATAAGTTGGAATTATTAAAGTGGGAAGACTCTGTAAGCAAACATCCATCTTCAGAATGTGGCATTTCTCTTTTTTCCTCCTATAATTAAAAAGAAAATTAGCTGTAAGTTGGCTAACACTAAGAGTTTCAGAATGATGAATAAAAATTACTCTTCTGCTACTTAATTTATGCCTGAGACTGCATCTGTGCACAAAAGGACCCATCTGATTTGGTATTCAAATACTGGCTTGATTTGCATGCCATTGCTGACACTAAGGTTGGGGGTTCCAATGTATGGCTCTAAGATAGTACGATCCTTCCTGCCACTCACTCTGCTATACTAGAACATTGCCTTCACTATTCTTCTTACTCATGGGTAGGTCAGTAATTATGGGGTGGGAGAACAGAACACATGTCCACATCACTGGAACGATGGAGAAAAAGCACTTGGAGAATGCCCTGCCCTGGGATTATTAGGCTACATCCCAGAGGAAGCTGGCTGGGGTAGGTGTAGGGTGTGGGAGGGGATAGGGCTGTGGTGGAGGGGGCACACCCAAGTAAGCAATGGACTGAAGCCAGGAGTATGTGGAGCTTCTCATTCCAGTTAGGAATCCAGCTGTTTCTCAATTTAGCACTGCTACCTGGAGATGTTAATTTGATGTGTACCACTGCAACTCTTATTCCTACAGGGTGAAGAATTAGTTCACTTAGAGGGAAAATGCTGCCCAGAATGCATCTCAAGGAAGGGTTATTGTGTTTATGAACAGAAGGCAGAAATTGTGAGTATCGGGTTAATAACAAAAGACTATTAAAATTAATAGATCAAAATTGACTCGATAAAGGGATCTTTATTACCTCCTAGTTCTTTTTAGATCCATTCATTTGTTCAGCAAACTATTTTATATACACCAAGAATGTGCTAGGTGTTGGGGATAGGAGGATTAGAAGCAGCAGGTGGAGTCTGTTCTCATGGTAGAAGGTGCTTTCTTGAGTGAGAAAACACACAGACACACAGACACACACACACACACACACACACACACACACACACACACACACACACACACACACCACACACACCACACACACACACACACACACACACACACACACAAACCTACCAAACACTCCCAAGTGATATATAAAAATAAAAGAAATGACAAGATTTTGATAGATTGGATGTGGGGTGAAACTCTGCTTGGCCAAGTTTTATTATTCCCTGTGTCAAAGAAGGAAATTATGTTGATCCTTTTAAATTTGTCATACTTTCTCACATGCATGCACAAGCATGTAGGGACCAGAAGCCAATCTTGGGTATCATTCCTTAGATGATGTGCACCTTGGGTTTTGTTTATGAGATACAGTTTCTCACTGGTCTGGCATTCACCAAATAGGCTAAGCTGGCTGCCCAATGAGCTCCAGAATCTGCTTTTCTCTGTCTACAAAGTGCTAGGATTGCAAGCATGTACTACACCCACCTTCTTCATGTGGGTGCTGGGGATCAACCCTAAGGCTTCGTGCTTATGTGGGAAACATTTTGCCCTCTGAACTCTCTCTCCATCCCTGCCCTAGTTTTAAAGCCCATATTTTTGAATGTGGATTTGGGGATTTTGACAGATTTATTATGCTTTTAAAGATATATCCACTGATCGTAAATACAGTGGTTTCACTGACCAGGAGGAATAGGCTTATGAGAATTGGGAACCAGTCCTCTAACTGGTAAACTGACCTGTCTCCATTACATCTGTCAACCTGCCAATGCTTCTCTATATTCTAAGAGATAGCAGTGTAAGGTCAACGATGCAGGCTGTAAGTTCGACTACCTCCTATGCCACATACTGTGATCTTCAGCAAGGTCTCTTATCATCCTTATATAGTGCAGTAAAAAACGACACTCTCCTCCTGGTCTATTCAGATGATAGGTGTAAAGCCCTGAGAACAGTGGGCTGCATATCTTTAGTTGAAAACATTGATAAATTTGGAATGTTGTCATTACTTGTCTCCTGGGGGTATTTTAGTCATCCTTATTATTTTAAGAATTTAGGAAATTGATGTCTCCATATAAATGTTGAATTTTTATTCTTTTCATAGTATCAGTCTATCCACTTCATTTCTGGAAGTAATTTAAATGGAATGGAACTAAAGAAAACCAAGTACTAGAAATAAGAATGAATCTCCGTAGTAGTCCTGGTACCATAAAAATTCAAGAGTTCTGCTTGCAAGTTTATAGTCCTTGACCTTGAATCCCTGTATACAGAGATGAACTGAACCCATGTGCTCAAGCACAAAGCATGAATACGAACTATCAAAATGTTTCCGTAGTATATTGTCTTCACCCCCAGTCAGGATGCTTTCCTAGCTTTTGATGTAGACAGACTTTATTTCTGTTCATATAAAGTGAATAAAGTTGATTGCTGCTTGGTGGAAATGGATGACTCCTAATGGAAAAATAAACAAATCATCCTAATGATGCTTCTAATGGTATCATAAATACATTTCTCTTTCTTTCTAGATGCCTTCAAATGCAAGTGAAATTAAGCATATTCCAGTAAGTATGGATTTTTAATTTGCATGGATCTTTACAGAATTGTTTTAAGTAATGATTTGCATGAGTTTGCTATGGGGAACTTGATGTCTTGGCATTTTTCATAGGTGCATTTGATGGCACTATGGTCTGAAATTAATGGTGTTAATGAAAATTGAGTCTTCAATGCACTAAACTTGGCTCTTTCCTTTTGCTTATTTGTCTATAATTGATAATTAGCTTTCACTAGCCATGGACACCACTGTATCCTTTCCCTTCCTCCGATGATTTTCTCTAGCCTAGACAAGTCATTGTTCTCTGAGGGAACTCTGTGAATGGTATTGTGTTGAAGGAGGAGCTTGTTGGGATGGTGAAGGGATCATTCCCAAGCAACCAAGCTCCCCTTCTCCAGTTTGTGAGCTCTGCAGTGCTGTTTCTTCTCTTAAAGATGAAGTGCATATTCATACGTGCCAGCAAGTTTCCCATCTTAAACGTTAGTGGATAAGTGTCTCGGAACCCAAGCCGGATAGCAACTCTTCCTTCTCATGACTGTGTTCCTCAGTTCTCTGGCATTTTCCCATTTGATTTGTAAAATACTGTCAAGGTTTCTATTAGAGATATTTTAAATTAGTTAGCTCAGCAAGCATTTTATCAAGACTTTTATTTTAAAATCTACTTTCCCATTTTCTCATTTTTCCTCTCTGATCAATGCGGTGCAGCCTGTGAAAGCACCTTTGTCTCGTTCCGATTTCCAGGGTCAGTGGATTGTCAAGGAAATTGCTTCTAGAGTCAGCATAGATTCTCTGTCAAACTATTAATGTATATTACTATGATTTGCTTGGAATATTTTAAGGAAAGAATTCTCCTGGCTCATCAGTAACCTACAAAAATGGACCTCCGGAAGCTTTAGTTTTGAGAATACAATAAATTCCTTGTTATTCTGACTGTAGTAACCATAAAGAAATGCAGGGTTTGAACCAAGTTTCTCAGTCTTATAGATTGTGTTTAATGGACCTACTAACCACTAGGTACATGAAGTAATGGCAATGCCCCCTGGTGGGTTTTGTTTTGGCTTCAGAGGCTGAAATGTGTCGGGAAACACATTTTAAATACTTCTTACATATTCTGGTTGCCCAAAGGTACCTCACAGTTTATCTCTTGAGTGTGCTTAAAATCATTCCATTGAGGCTGCACATTAAAAGAAAGCAATTAAAAGCGAAGGAGGAGAAACCCTTTGTTAGTTAAATTCCTTGTTGTCTGATGGCAGAGTTGGGAGTACAGGGTGCTGGTGGCGTCCATCAACCGGTCCTTGTGGAAGCTTGCTGTTCTGCCCCAGTAGTTTCCTTTTGAGTCCCTACACTCTGTTACTGTCTCTGCTGTTTCCCACAGGAGGGAGAGAAGTGGGAAGAAGGCCCTTGCAAGGTCTGTGAGTGCCAGCAGGCTCAGGTCACTTGCTATGAGCCATCATGCCCACCATGTCCAGTGGCCACCCTAGCCCTGGTAGTGAAGGGACAGTGCTGTCCGGACTGCACACCAGGTAGGTCTGTGTCCCATTTATTCCTACTGAGATGATTTTCCTGTCAAGAAAATTCAGATATATTCTCATTTTTCTTCCCATTTTTTTGGTTGCTCAGTTTTGGGAGTTTGTTTTTTTCTTAACTTTTTGGACAAATTATTATTAATCTTTACAGAATTTGTCTGATTGAACTATATAACTCTGGGCAAACCATTGGCCCTCCCGGTGTCTTAGTTTTCTTAATTATAAAATGTGCCTTATTTATCTTCAAAAAATTTTTTGTATTAGTCAAATACTACCATTCTTAAGGTCATGTCAAGGTCTATCTGCCTTCTACTGCTGAAAATATAAGAATAAATCTACAAAACTTGCCAGAGATATTCTTTCTTATTTTTTTAAGGTGAACTGTGAAACAGATGGCTCCTTTTGCAGTTCTCAAATGAGGTTTTAAAGTTTCAAGACTCATTAATTTCTTCCAAAAGAAAATTTTATCTACTTGTCTTGCAGTTGTGCTTTCAAATCACCTGGGGTTGAATTAGTTCCGGTTAGTCGTTGTTGGCAAGCCCTGTGACTGCCCAGCTCAACACTGATTCTCCTGTAGCGTAGCCCTTTTTGGAGACAAGTGGCATTTCCATCCATTTGTATTTCCTAATTAATTGTTTCCGTCAGTAAGCCACAGTTTCCGACACTGGCATCTGTTCTCACCAACACCTTGTTTTGGCTAATCAGAGTTGTGCCGAAGCCTTTATCCAGGGAAAAGCAGGGGAACTTTATATTTAATTATGGTACCTTTGCCAGAGTGGCTCTCTGGGCTTTGCAGAACAAATATTTAGCATGCCATGTATTATAACACTAACAGAAATCAGGCTCTTGAAAACTTTAAAGCCTGAAACAACCCTGTGGTGATGGTTACCCCGAGACAGATGGCAGTCCCGACTAGTGTGACAAGATTCAAGATTTTGAAGAAAACGTGGTATTTGCTAAAGATATTAACTATTTCTAGGCCTTGCAGGCTATGTGTCTGAAGTCTTTGTGTGTGCCAGGCTTCAGAAAAACCTCTTTGATACCATGGCTGACTGATTCTGCTCAAGTCTCATAACTAGGAGTTAGTTCTTCCTTTTTCTAGAGTCAGTGCAGCAGGCAGAATGATAAGGAGCCCATTCCTTCAACAATTTAATTGAATGCTGGGAATGATCATGGTGTTTCAGACAGGGTGGGTCCTGGAATCTTGTAGCAATGTGTATTGTTTCTCTGTGGGGCCATTTTGCACCTGGGCTCTATTGTTTTCTCTTTCCTATTTCGTATAATATATGTGTCCTCTGGACTCTTCAAGAAACTTTGGTTTTTACCAAGTTCTCTTCTTTGTTCTTGGTTTTAGTTCATTGCCACCCAGACTGCTTGACCTGCTCTCATTCTCCAGACCACTGTGACCTCTGCCGGGATCCCACAAAGCTTCTGCAGAATGGACGATGTGTGCATAGCTGTGGGCTGGGCTTTTACCGTGCAGGCGGTCTCTGTTTAGGTATGGCAACCCAGAGGTGAAGTTGTAAAGGGCTAAAGAGACTGTCATTGGGACTTATTCTTCAGCTGAGCCACAGTATTGTTACAGAAGGGACCACGATGCAGGAAAAGATACGTTTAAAAGATCTTTACCTTCAGATCTCTTTCTTCTGACATTTTATAGATAGTCCAATATTTCCTGGAAGGTGGGTGATATGGGGGTCAGATGATTTCGAATAGTTAAGCTGATTTCCTTCATTTTGAAGACTTGAAAGACAGTAACATCCAGATGCTTGCTGTCATTTACTAAAATGCTCAATTAATCCAGAGTGGAAGTCTTAGAATTGATAGGGATATTCAAGGTCATTTACTAGAACTTTTGATTTCTGCACTCAAGGAACCAGTGGACTAGACAGAATTTGTTGTCTTGTTCCATGTCCTACAGGTAACTGCTAATGGAGCTTATCTTTATAAATTATGAGAGGATTTAAACTGTGTTCATCTGCATCTCAGAAGTTTTGTACGTCTGAGGAGATCTTACCTAGGAAAGCTTGGCTTGGTTGAAGTCAAATACTATTGTCACCTTTATCTCTGATTTGTGATGTTAGTAGTAACTCACTGATGAGTGTACAGGTTTATTCTCTGGCTGTGAATATTTAACTTCCTGCTCCCCTCAGAAGGTAGGGGCAAAGATTAAGCCTATGAACATTCTTAAATGTGTTGTAGAGTGTCTAGGATACGGATGCATCTGGTCAAGGGTTGGCTACTTTCATCATTGTTATTTTATTATTCTTTCTTTCTTGATTTATAGTCTTTTTTTTTTGGAAGATTGTTTAGGGGCATTCCTAGAAAACAAGAAGGTAATAAAGTTATAAGGTATTAAGGATTAATTGATAGGTAGAAAAGACCAAGGCTTTTGAGCCAGAGTGCCTGGTTTCAAATGCTATTATCTGGTGGCTTTGGGCAGGTTTTTTAATCTCTGGAGCTGGTCTCTCATATGTAAAATCAGGATTAATCATGCCTACTCCATAGGGTTGCTCTGCAGATCAAAGTGTCCTTATCTGTAATACCCTTGAACAGTGCCTGGCCTGAGCTGCTTAGTCTACACATGAAATTGTTTATGATCCTAGAGCATCAGGATTGGGGTCTGTGAGAGTCAGTCTGGAGGTGGTGTATTCCAGATAACCTGAGGTCTTTTTTCTTTTTATTCTCTACCTTTTCTGGGTCAGCCTGCCAGCCCCAGTGCTCCACATGTACCAATGGACTGGAGTGCTCATCTTGCCTGCCTCCTCTGCTGATGCAGCAGGGCCAATGTGTGTCCGCCTGTGGGGACGACTTCTACCAAGATCGCCACACCTGTGCAGGTAAACACTGGCTGGGACCCAGTTGGGTATGCTACAAAGAGAACTGCCACAACCCCATCCTGTCATATGGATACCAGGAGCTGTAATCAAGTTACTCAAATAAGAGGTGTGCTTTCATTCAGCTATGGTTTGTCCCCTGCCTTAATTGGTGTTTTCTATTGATCTAATAAAGCACCATGACCAAAAGCAACTTGGGGAGAGAAGGGTTCACTTCATCTTACACTTGGTCCTCATAGTTCATTCAAGGTAGGAACTTGGGGGCAGGAACTGAAAACAAAGCTATGGAGGTGTGTTTCTTATTAGCTTGTTCTTCATAGTTAGCTCTGACTACTTTCTTATACAGCCCAGGATCACCTGTTCAGAGATGGCCCCACTCACAGTGGTCTGGGCCCTCCTACATCAATCATTAACCCAGAAAATTCCTCATAGGCTTGCTCTTTGGCCAGTCTTGTAGAGATATTTTTTTTTTCAACTGAGGCACCCTCTTCCCAAATGTGTCTAGCTTGTGGCTAATGACAAAATCTGACCAGGACATTCGTCTAAGGGTTCATATGGGGGAAGTTTGTTTCTCTGTTTAGTAATTTCTATGTAGTAGGCTTAAGAGATGGTGCCAACGGGAAGATATTTTAATTAGCTGGAAACACTACATGAATGCATTGTTGCCTTCTCTTTGGAGTTGCAGGCTTTGTGGGACTAGAACAGTAAGAGAGCAGGCTGTTCAAACTGAGGCCGCTTGTTTGCTCACCCTCTGTGTGTGGCTGGTTACTAAGATGTAGTTTAAATTCTTCATGTTGTAATCTCTTCCAGAGGAAAGAGTAGTCACACTATAATTTAATTTGTTTATGCTTAACCAATTTTTGAATAATGATTGAAATCATAAATGTAAAAATGTGCCAAAGTTTTGATGTTGTTACTTTGGGGCTATTTAATCATTTATTTTTCAGACAAGATCTCACCTAGCTGGCCTTGTAATTCCAGTGTGCCTGCCTCAGCCTCCTGATTGCTGAGAATATAGATGTGTGCCGCTATACTTATTTCTAAAACTCTTTTAAATGTACAAGTTGAGGATGAGGGTGGTTGGGAAAGAAATACAAAGGTCAGAGAATGAAATTTGTCATTGGAAGGAAATACATTTTGTGCTTTGACCTCAAAGCTAGGTGTGTGGTTTCAGGTTAATATGAAAGGTGGGATGGAGAAAGGAGGCTGTGGTTGCTGCCCTCTGCAGCTCTAAGGAGGGGGGCGGTGAATGAGTGATGAACATTGGAAGGTGGTCCGATCTGTGACATGGCTAGACTCTTCCGTCTGGTCTCCGTGCCCTTGGGTAGCATGGAGAAGCGTTAAGAAGAATAAACATGGGCCATTCATCAGCTGTGTGGGCTGAAATAGCCCCCATACCTTGTGCAGGTGCTATGTGGAAGCAGCTGCTCTTTTCTAAGTCTTGGTAAAAGTACAAGTCTATGGAACTGAGCAAATGACTCAAATGAAACTATTCATACCCATGGTTATATGAGAGCAGAAGGCCCATTCAGTAACCAAGCAATCCAGTTATGGAATATAGAGTGCAAGGTAGCTTCAGTCTGGCCTAGAGGCTCTATTTGTGGTCCAAGGAGCATGCCTTCTCCATCTTTGTTTCCCCAACATGAAGAGCTGCCACATTTGTTGAGCAAGTGTTGAATAAAATGTTACCCCTGGACAGTTCTTGAAGGACCAGTATTTTCATAAACATCTCAGTCATAAAAGAGAGGGAAACAAAACAAAGCAGAACCCCAAAATCAAAAACCTCTTAGTTTACAGCTAATTATTTTCTGTTTACCCACAGGCTCAAAGTGGGCAGGTGGAAACACCCTTACAGTTGTCTAATGACTGGGCAATTTAGGGAAATAGCTGAAATT
Source organism: Cricetulus griseus (assembly GCF_003668045.3). NCBI lineage: Eukaryota > Metazoa > Chordata > Mammalia > Rodentia > Cricetidae > Cricetulus > Cricetulus griseus. The sequence continues at coordinate 158,911,066 of NW_023276807.1, forward strand.
TCAGTTTGATGGAATTATTAAATATATTCCCTTTATTTCTCCTGTTAACATCAAAGAGAACTCCTGCTAGCACGCCTGTGGCACATTTCCCCTAGAAGGAAGTTAATTTCTCCAAGGTTGTGTCCCTTCTCTGTCTCACCTCACCTCTTAACACACACACACACACACACACACACACACACACACACACACACTCATACACACATACATACAAACAGACACACATACATGCATACAAAAAACATACACAGACATACATAATACATATTATACTCACACATACACACTCATATACACATACATACAAACAGATATACATACTCATTTACACATACATACTAACACATACAGTCATACATTCTATACTCCTAGACACACACTCATACACACATACATACAAACATACACAGACACTCAAACACTCATACACACACACACACACACACACACACACACACACACACACCACTTACATTTACCCCTTCTTCTCTTTGGTTATTTCCCCTGTCTCTGTTCAGTGTTTTAATTGGTAGTGCTCATATTAGGTTAGGGCATTTTGAAGTGGGTAATGTTTCATTTGATTACTGGTTTACATAACCGCCTGCTTCACATTCCATCCACAAACCCTCATGCAAACGCCTGTGGTAGAAAGTTGCTGGGAAAATTTGTTCGTGCTCCCTCCAGGGAATTAAACCAATTTGCTTTAGTTCAGGCTGGTTGCATTTTTATGCATAAAATAAGAAGGAGAAAAAAAGCAGAGCAAGAGGAAAGAAAGAAGAGGAGGATGTGATCTTTAAAACTAAAGCTAGATTTGTGACCAGTTTTCATGTACTATCTTGGCATTGAGACTATGTAACTGCTCTTCACAAACAGCTTTCTTAGTATTGGATCTCTCTCTCTCTCTCTCTCTCTCTCTCTCTCTCTCTCTCTCTCTCTCTCTCTCTTTCCCTTTCCCCCTCCCTCCCTTTGCTGTAATATTTAAGCTTGTACCATTCCTGTTGACTTTTCATCATTGACCCTTGGAGGTCTGTCAGCCAGCCCATGTTCTTCCAATATGTATTTCAAAAAGAAGCGTGCCATTTTGTAGCGGCAGGGTTTCCTGAATTGATTTCTCTTAGCAGAGTCATTTATGCTATGACTGGGATAATTCTCCACTTTATTGACCCATCAAAACCAAAAGAAAGTGAGCATTCCATCAAGGAAACTAATTAACAGAAATCTCCTGATTAATATTCATCTTTGCTATGTTAGATATAGGCAGAGTAAAAAATATGGGATAAATCCAAGTAGCACTTAACATGGCTCTTCAAAAGAGAGAGAGTGAGCAGGTAAATGACACAGTGAAAAAAGAATCTGAATCCTGCCAGATAATCCCCATAGGTTTTTTTTTTTTTAAATCATTTTTCCTTCCATAGGTTTGTAGTCATTACTTTTCCTTCCTTGGGAGGTCAGAGATATATACAGATGGACACTTTGCCTCATATGTGAGCATATATCAGTATTTCAAATTTGATTAAGCTAAATAATGCTATAATTATGGGTGGTAGCATTTGCAGTCTCCATGTCATTTCCCTGCTGTCTCTAGTTTTGGAGTTTGATGATTGACATCGACATGCTATACCAAGGCTCAGCACTACCCAGTTTGTATAGTAACTTAAAAAATTGAAAACCAGTAATGTGTTGCTTGTCTCTTTTATCCATCAGATTAGGGCCATGGAGGAATCACCCTGTCAGTGCCAATCCTTTCGTTTAGTAAGAGCACTTGAGTTTCTACCATATCCTTTATGCATTCTTTGCCACCAGTAAGATCTGCTTCCACATTGCCTCTTGCCCACTTCATCCTACCCATATGGTTTCCATATACCTCAGGTCCTAGGACTGGATTTTTGCCACTTGCCCTGTTTTGACCCATTTCCAGGGATCAAAAGCCTATTAGTCACTTGCAACCAGGTGTCAGGCCTTATCCATGTGTGGGTGCTTTCCCTCCACTGAATGCCTTGTCCCTTCCTGCTTGCCTTTATTACCCTGGATTTCTTGGGTTCTGACTATCAGAGTCATGGTTCCATTGCCTCGCCTTGGAATTCTGGCATTAAATCTAAGTCTGGATCCAGGCTGGACACCCAAGAGCCTGAGAACATTCCCCCTTGCTGTGTTTAGTCACTTCTGTTTTTACCCTGATGAGATCACTGGATAACACACACACACACAAATAGAAGCCAAAAATACCCAGCTGGGCATTGGTGGCGCACGCCTTTAATCCCAGCACTTGGGAGGCAGAGGCAGGCGGATCTCTGTGAGTTCGAGGCCAGCCTGGTCTACAAGAGCTAGTTCTAGGACAGTCTCCAAAGCCAAAGAGAAACCCTGTCTCAAAAAACAACAACAAAAAAAAAAGAAGAAGAAGAAACCAAAAATACCCTAAGAAAGAAAGAGACAAACATTACCAGTGTTTTCTATTGCTCTGACAAAACAACGTGACTAAGGCATTTATAAAGTATTTAATTGGACTCATGGTTTCAGTGGCTCAGAGTTCATAATGGTGGAGTGAAGGCATGGTGGCAGGTGGCTTGAGCAGCAGCTGAGAGCTCACATCTCCATCCACAAACAGGAGCCAGAGAAAGCACACTGGGAATGGCTTTTGACACCTCAAAGCCAGTCCTTGCTGACACACTTCCTCTAAGGACACTTCTCCTAATCCTTTCCAAACAGCTTCACCAACTGAGGACCCAGTATTGAATCCTGATTCTATGGGGCCAGTTCTCACTCCAAGTACCACGATTACTACTTGTGATTAAGTTCAAACAAGTGAGACTTTGAGGAGAAAAGTAGGGTTTTGTCCATTTTTCTTAAATGTGTGTTCCAGTGTTTCTCTTGTTTTCTTGGAGCTGAGGGTGTTGCAGGGAGATCTGAGGCTGAAGTCAGGGGGCACTGCTACCTTCACTTTGCAGGTATGGACCTGGAAGGAGTGGAGCACAGTGGTTATAAGCTTCAGGGCTGGAGCCAAAGACCTGGGTTTTCATTTTGGCTCTGTCATGTGCATGCATTCCTGCTCCATGCTTCGGCAGACTATCGGCAACATGGAGACAGAGAAGTTGTTAAAATTAAGAGACTGAGTTCACATTGCCTTGGTTAGGAAATGGAGCCATGTGCCTTGCAAGTCCTTCTTGATGCTTAGGGAGGCTTTTTTTTTCTGCTTCCTGTTGGCATTCTCCCCTGTCTGTTATCACTCTAGTCAACTTCTTTTAACCACTGCTCTAGATTACTAGAACATGAGGTAAATCAGGCATTGTCTGTAGTGAGCTGGCAATTAGAGTGGACCAGCAGTTACTTATAGGAATACCCAAAACCAAAATCACAACAATTGGAACTGAAACACCAAGCATCCACAAAAGTGTATTCTATTTGAATGTTTTACGGTCTTACACACAGAATCCCATGGAATCAAGCAACTGGACATTTTATAGGATCGTAACTGAAGAGATTATTTTAACTTCCATTTACCACTTACTGCTATATGGCTGTGGGCAAGTCATTTAACCTTCTGAGGCTCATTCTCCTCAATTCTGTAATGAGAATGGCATCATGTACTTCAAACAATTATGATGAGGACTTGAGAACTTTGAGAAGTATCAATCTATTCTGCCTGGCACCTAGTACGTGGGTGGTAAAAGGCAGCTAGAGACATTATTGAAATCACTCTATTATTTTTCTAACCCGGGGAGATGAACACCAGATGACTTGCATGAAGAAACAAGCATTTTCTGACATTAATGTCTGGTTAAAAATAAAATACACTCATATCTGCTAGGTAAGTAGATACAATGCAGACAGCTCACTCCATTTCTCAAAGTTGAAATCTCTCCTCAGTTACTTGAGGTGTTTGGATTAAGGAACAAGATGCTGCATTATTTGGATTTCAGTCACAGTTAGTGTATCTTTAGAGAAAACGTTTGTGATGAGGAGCTCCAACTTTGACATGTATAAGTTGGTTGACCTCCCTGAAATTTTGAAGGTATGACTTGAGCAGAGAAGCTCCTAAAGTTCGTTGCTTGTTGGAGCTGTGGTTGACTAACACAGCTAGTCATCGTGGGAGTGGGGCTGACTCCATGTGATAAGGACTTTATGGGTCATGGCTTATACTAGTGACTGTGACTAATGGTAATCTCACGGTGCCTTCAGTGGACTTCTCCACAGAGAGGGTGTGAACTCTCCACAAGACAGGCACTCTCCTCAGCAGTTCCTGACTAGGGCTAGCTGCTGTCAGGTTAGTGCCCTCCACAGCTCGTGCAATATGTATGTCCCAGAATCAGAGTACCCAGGCCGGTTTTATGACTAAGGCACATGGTGAGTGAGTCTGGAGGCCTGTGAGGTCCTGCCACTCCATCTCCACTCATTTGTTGAGCTTTTGTCCTTACCTTCATTTTCATCCTGCAGCAGCTATGTATGTAGTTGCCGTCTCTGAAAGGGGACTTTCTGCTTCAAGCCCCATTCTTGATGCTCCAGTCTACTCGTGCAATAAATGTCAGTCTAGCCTCTTCTGTGTATCAGGCATTTTACCAGACACCAGGTGAACAGTGAACCGGACAGACAACTTTCCTGCAGTTAAGGACTTAATTCTCAATGGGAGAAGACAGTCCCCTGTGCAGACAAACAAGGTCACTTTGGTTATCGTCTTTATAATTGTCCTCCTGTGAATGTATGTCCATCAGTGTCTTGAGGCCAGCTTTCAAAACATGTGACAGATAAGGTTTTGTTACTGAAGTAGGTTTGCATCTAATCTTTGTGAATTTCACATAGTATGTTACACATGCAAGGCATTCTGGGATATTTTTGATGGAAGAGAAATATGATGTGCCATCACACAGGGGGAGAATGCAGGAATGTTCAGGCATGCCTCGACAGTGGCCTGCAGGTGACCTGCTTTCCTTTTAGCTTCTGATATTTACTCCTTGTCAGCAATTCTTGGCTAGGTGTAGCCTCGTGAAAATTACACAATCTCTATTCTCCTCCCTTCCCTCTTTCTTTTTATGTCTCTTGCCTCTAAGTTAGCAGGGTGCTTACTGTATCAGGGAATTGGTAGAGTGCAGGGAGTGTTTTAAGACTCATCAAAGGGGAGGAGGCCACAGCATTGCCCTTCTAGACTGTGCTTCTCTTGAGTAAATTATGTGAAGGGTAGCAGGCAACAGTGGCTTCCCAGGCCCCTCTTTCTTTGGATATGCATGTATAGGAGAAGCACAGAAAGGAGAGGGTACCTGGTGATGCTTTGCCTGTAGCACTGCTGTGGCCGGAGACTATGTGGCATTTGTCTGCACTTCTTAGAGTGACACTGGGTGAACAAAAGTTTCCCAGACCGGAGGAAGCCCACTACAGTTGAAAGAGAGTTTGTATTGCAGACAGATCTCATTCTTTCTTACACATATGCACCTCCAAATATTTCAGTGATGGGTTACAAACTAGTGGCATCCACTGGCTTCCTGCCCAGTTCTTGTCATTCTCAGTTATTTTAGCTCAACCGTACAACACCCACTCCAACACTGTCCCTGATCTGCCTTCCCTGTTGTCCACAGAGCTCACACTAGCTCCCCTCTGAGATCTGAGCATCTGGACTGATAACCCCGGGAAGTCTGAAGTCATGCCCAGTCAAAGGCTTGGCTTTACCCAGTCACAGACTTGGCTTTGCTCTGTGGTACCTCCTTTGGTTTTCCATTTCTGTAGACAAATAGGCAGTGCTGAAAAATTCAGTAGATGTTCCATGAACAGGAGCTAGATGGACTGAAATGGATACTCAGCAGAGGTCTAGGGTTAGGGGTTACCCCTGTTTTTGGGAGCTGCACAGCTGAAGATGGAGCTAGGGGACAGGTTGAAATGGATACTCAGCAGAGGTCTTGAATCGTGGTTACTCCTGGTCAAAGTGGATGCACAGCTGAGGAACTGGGCCTAGTGATCACTGTGTTTCCCGGCAACTTGTGTTGAAGATGCAGGAGTGCAGGTGTAGGGGCTGGAGACAGAGTGTTCCCAGGGCAGGTGGGCGAGATGGCTTAATCTGTGAGCCTGCTTGTCACATAGCCTGATGATATGAGCTCTATCACCTGAACTCATATAAAGGAGGAGAGCATATACTACACAGAGCTATCCGCTGTGTAGTATGTGCTTCCATTAGCACACTGTAGCATGTACACAGAGCAGTCCCCTGACTTCCATGAGCACACTGTAGCGTGTACAGAGAACAGTCCCCTGACTTCCATGAGCACACTGTAGCGTGTACAGAGAGCTGTCCCCTGACTTCCATGAGCACACTGTAGCGTGTACAGAGAGCTGTCCCCTGACTTCCATGAGCACACTGTAGTGTGTACAGAGAGCTGTCCTGATTTCCATGAGCACACTGTAGCGTGTACAGAGAGCTGTCCCCTGACTTCCATGAGCACACTGTAGCGTGTACAGAGAGCTGTCCCCTGACTTCCATGAGCACACTGTAGTGTGTACAGAGAGCTGTCCTGATTTCCATGAGCACACTGTAGCGTGTACAGAGAGCTGTCCCGACTTCCATGAGCACACTGTAGCGTGTACAGAGAGCTATCCCGACTTCCATGAGCACACCGTAGCATGTATATAGAGAGCTATCCCCTGACTTCCACAGGCACACTGTAGTGTGTACTCCCATCAACTACTATTATTAGCTAATTATAGAGTGACATGTTTTTGGGCAGCTGGACGTCTGTCCTTACTTTCTGATTTATGAACCAATGAAAAACCAGCCTGCTTGTAAAAATCTCGGTTCTTGTTACCTGCTGAAGCCTCTATCAACAGGAAATCCTTCCTTGGGTCCAGACTTTGTCTACAGAGACACTGCTGGAAATTCAAATGTGTTACCCCACACCGGTAATTGTTCAGCTGTATTCCAAGCATGGTTGAAAGATTAACTAGCTATTTACCTATTATGTGCCCTGGGGAAGCAGATTATAGCCTCTCTCCTTTAGTAATTTTTTCCCCTTAAGTACCAATAACTCCATGTTTATACCACAGAAATAATTTGATAAAGGCAATAAAATGTAAGGTAAAATAAAAAGTCAACAAAAATCCTTAGCTCAAACTCCCTCAGGTCACTTCTGTTAGTATTTTGGTGTCTGCCTTTCTAATTTATGAATTCATTTAGGTGTGTATTTGTCTATACATGTATACACTCATTTTTTTCCAAAGTAAAATCACTTGATATATGCCATTACATTGCCTCTTTTCCCCATGTTATTTCTTTATCGACTACAAGTCATCGTTTTAAAGCTATTGTGTGATTTTCTTTCTCTAACTATACAGTCATTCATTTAGCCAACCTTCTACTGTTTGATATTTGTTCTTAATTAACCATTATCATAAACAACAATGATATGAGCATCTTCAGTAGAAGTTGTGGCAAATAACTTTAATTAAATTCATAAACAGGTGATTGCTGAGCCTGACTAACCATGTGCACAGTTGGGCTTTTGAAGAACATTGATATGACTTTCTTTTAAAGATAGTGTTAATGTTCACTCTTGCAGAAATTCCTGGGTGTGCCTCCTTGCCATGCCTGTGTTCACATGGGGCATCCCAGCGAGTCTTCAGTCTGCCAGTGTGACTCATGCAAAGTGGAAACTTGTTGAGTTTTTTCTTTCCTTACTTATTTTTGGATTATAAGAGGCAATTGCCTCAGTGAGTCAGGCTTGTATTTATTTCATGGTTCATTTCTACACCAGGCTCTGTCAGGGTCTTTTCTTGTTTCCCTCTCATTCTGTCCATCATTCAGTCCATTCCCTTTGTTGTTGTACCTAATTTCTACCCCTCTCCCTCCCATCTCCTTACTTATGTAACTGTGATATTTTTTCTGTGTGTCTACATGCGTGTTCATATATGTTCAGTTGTATGTGCATATGTGAAGACCAGTAGACAACCTTGGACATCATCAGAGACACTGTCTGTGTCCTTTTAGACAGGTCTGTCATTGGCCTGGAGCTCATCAACTAGGCTAGACTGTCTGGCCAGAGGAACTGAGGAATCTTGCTGTCTTTTTTTCCAGCTTGGGGATCACAAATATACCCTCCATGTCTGCCATTTTTTTACATCTATTCTGGGGATCAATCTCAGACCCTCATGACTACAAGGCAAGCACTTCACTGACTGAGCCATTTCCCCAGCCCTAGTGTAACTATTGCAATAAAATTTGCTGCGTGTTTTGGAATATGCATGCTTTGCTTGTTCTCGGTATATGTATGGTTCAGAAAATTTCTGGGTGGATATTTCCTTCCTTCCCTTTTTTCCTCAGTAAGCAACATGTCTAGGCACACATGTGTTGGTATGTGTAAGTCCAATCCATCTTGCCTAGTTTTTGCTTATCTGTTTCATTTGCATATGTTTGGCTTGTTTGGTTATTTGTGAGGTTGTAGAGCATTTCATCAATTTTTTTTAAATAAATGAACTATACCACATACTTGAGGCTTTTTGAAATACCTGGACATCAGACATTTTCATTTGGGGTTTTGGAGTCTTTGGTTGACAAAAGAAGCAGGTGAAAGCCCAGCCTGCTAAGGAGCTAAACATTGGAGTAAAAGGATCAGATATGGTTATTTCTCAGATGCCCCTTTAAGTGTGTGTGAAGTTGAGCTTCTTCTAGGCAATGAGCCTTGGCCTCTTGTGAGGCTGTGGACTAAAGGGGTGATAGCAGGGTGGAGAGGACCTTCTGGACACCTGAGCCTCACCAGGCTATTTAGGTGGCCTCCCAAAGGGCTAGTAAGTAAAGCATGTAGAGCATGTAGCTTCTGGGAAAGGGCAGACCCCCCTTTGTACAGCCGCTGACATGCACCATAAGGCTATGTTTCTTTCCTGCCTTCGAGCTGAGCTGCCTTTCCAGGAATCTTCTCCATGTTCAGTGTGCTTTAATTTTCTCCCTTCAAATTGCTTTGCTTTTGACAAGAATGGAAACAGGATCTGCCAGGTCTCCCTGAAGCCACTCGTGGGATCACATTCAATAGTTTGTTTCTCCGAACTTGGTGTCTCATTGCAACCCTGAGAATCAGACACAACAAACATTATTCTCGTCATGTGGGATAGAAAATCAAGGAACCATGAACTTGACTCTAAGGTGGAAATGCATTTTCATCCAACAAGAGCTTCATACAGGGATGGGATGTAGCTCAGTTGAAAAGGTATTTTCCCAGCATGAATGAGGCCATGAGGATCTGAGCCCTGCAAGAACTACCAAGCCTGTGCTTGGCTTCTGTAGGCCAAAAACTTGGGAGACGAGTCAAGAGTCAGATGTTCAAGGTCAACTTCAACTAAATAGGGTGCTTGCATCCACTCTGAGCTAGATATGTCTCAAGAGAAGAAATTGGAGGAAAGTAAGGATAAAGAGGGCAAAATCACTTTGGTGTGGAGAGGTGGTGGCTTAGAAGGTAAGGATGCTTTTGTTTATTTTATAAACATGAGGACTGAAGTTTAAATGCCTAGCATCCCTGCACAAAGCCAGACATGGTTGTGCATGGACCTATAAGTCCAGAGATGCTGAGGAAATGCTTGCTGGGGCTTCCTGCCCATTAACCTATCTTCTAGTTCAGTGAGAGACCTTGTATTAAACTGATAAGGTAGAGTGATAGAACAGGATATGCAGTGTCCTCTGGTCTCCATGAGTACATACGGGGATGTACACGTGTACACACACACACACACACACACACACACACACACACACACACATACACACATGAAAGAACTGACAATAATCCTCAGAAAGTGCTTCCTAGTCTTTGTGAGATGGAGTGAAAGGTCACCTTGTCACAAAATGGATAGAAGACAGTGCAGAAGAGCTTGGTAGGTGTGGCTGAGGCTGCTGAGGCTCATTCTGTGTCATTGTCAGTCAGAGTATTATGGTGGCTTGGATTGGAACCTGGCTTCACTGGTGACTTAAGATGGTTCCCTATGCTGGTATTCTGACTTGAAGAGGAGTGGAAAGGCCAGCCAAGGCTGTTTTTCTTCCTGGAGAGACACTGTGATTCCTAAGCCCGTGAGCACCTCACCTGCTCAGCAAAGGTTTTCTAGAAGTAAAAAGTTGCCTGCAGGAAAGTCTTTCAACTCTCAAGGAGCACTGCATGTTATTCTTCGAGAAGCATAGGTTTTAAAACTTTTCTTAAAATTACCAAGAATAAAAAGAAGGTGTTTTTTTTTTTGTTTGTTTTTGTTTTTTTTTTTTTTTCCCCTCAGAGTAGGCCTTCAGTATAACTCTGAAAGGGCATCCATTCTTTTCATTTTTGAAATGAATTATTTGATGAGTCAATGAATGTCTAGCTATGCCTCAGAAAAGTCAGGGCTCTTCCCAAATAAATTATGCACTATTCGTGAGATGAGAAGGCGGCTCTGCCTGGTTGATGCTTTCAAGTATTTATTACTTCAATATTCACAACATACAATGCAAACCCTCGATGACCTGAGATATGTCAGTAAGCAACATTATGGTGAAAAGTCAGCAAGTTGAGTGACTTTTTACTTTCCCTAATGACCCCAATGCAGCAGGAGCCACATGTAAACTAAATGCAAGAAGAGGTAGCTGGCAGCCACATGTGTGCTGTGTTGGAAATTAGACATCAGGTGTAAAGCATAACAGGTGTGTGTCATCCTGAGTTGACAGCTTCATTGTTCCTGCATCGAAACTGCTGCTTGTCTGAAATGGAGAAAGGGGAGGGCCAGCAGGGACCACTGTTGTATTTGGTAGTAGATAAACACCAGTGTATTATGAGTATTCATCATCAGAAACACATCTGCGTTTTAGCATTTTAAAAGTAAATTTCATACCCTCAAAGTTAGCACATTTTAAAACTGTTACCTTGTGGGTAGCTATTTGTATGCAGAGGGTGGCTAATGGCATGGGTGTTCTGAAGTGAATAAGCATCTATGTATATTCATTTAGCACCCATTAATGAGTACTAGACATCAGTGTGAACACTAGGGGCTTAAATAACTAAAACTCATTCCCCCATTGTGTTAAGTAACTGCTCCTTGAAGGAAAAGACCAATAATGGAGTAGTTAGGACAAGCTACTGCAAAGGACTCTGACAGTAAAATTCATCACTCCACTGCTCTGCTGTCATAGGTTTCTATGACAGTGAGAAAATGCCAGGACCAAAGGAAAGAACTTATTTGGCTTATATATCCAGAGTCACAGTATACTGAGGGAAGTCAGGGCAGGAACTCAAGGCTGGAACCTGGAGGCAGGAACTGAAACAGAGGAAATGGAGGAGTGCTGTTTAGGCTTGCTGTTGTTGGCTCTCTCAGCTGGCTGTCTAAACACCTCAATGTCCAAGGCCAAGAGTTGTCCTACCATGCTCTATTGAGGTCCAACAGCTCCAAACACAAGAAAATCCCAGTTCCCCACACCCTATGTTCCACTTCCAAAAGATGTTGCTTGTGCTGTTCTGTTGCGCTCCACATAGCTGGATGCTCCTCCTCCTTCAGCTCTATTAAAGTGGGTCCCCCCCCCCACTGTTACTCTATTGCAGTCTTCCTGGCAGTTAACACAATCCGTAATTATCTTTAAATCCACCAGAGAGAAAAATTGTCTGAAATCAAGACTTTTTGTGCAATTTAGAACTGAGAGAGGGGGATTGGATTCTGAAGTTTGCAATGTAGGTGTCTTTTCTTCTGCTCCCAAACAAATACTTAATTAAATTGCTAAGGTATGATTACCCAATCACTTGTAGGCAGCAAATGCAGTCATTTTCTCCGCCAATTTTGTTGATCAGAATCGATGTGTCTGGAAGATAGATTGGACTCCATTGTGAAGCAAATGTTTTAAAAATAAGATGTGTTAACCAAATCACAGTAGGGTCACAAAACAGGCAGCCAGCCAATCCCAGGATGTTCCATTATTAAGGATAAGCCTCTCTTTGCAGAAGTGGTAAGGTAAAGAAGAGGTACAAATAATTATAAAAGAGCAAATGCTGGAAGAGAAAGAAAAATTAAATATTAAGAGAACAGCTCTAGTGTAGGATTAGCCTGCACTTAGACATGGAAAGAATGAAAAAAGTGAAGGCCTTGGGAGTCCTGGGGCAGTGCTGTGGGAAGAAGAGGAGGGAAGACACGTGGGGAAAGATGGAGGAGTGGCGAGCAATGTGTTGGGTATGATGGGGAGAAGGAAGGAGGAAAAGAAGGAGAGAGATCATAAAGCACTAGGCCTCTGTGTGGTCTGGTTAAGGGTAGCCAATGACATCCCTCCTCAGCTTTTCCTGAAGAAGCTGGCGAGGGTGGGCAGAGCTTGCTGGGCCTGTGCACACTGTAGTGTGATTATGGACAGCCAGGCAAGGGGATGAAGGTCTTGGCATTTCATTAGACAGCCCATATTTGCACAGAAAATTATGATTTCCTTCCCTGTGACTCCCATTACCCTAAAGCCATCAATTTCCTGTTCCAGATCTCTCTCTTTTCTTCTCTCTTCTCTCTTCTCCCTTCTCCCTTCTCCCCCCCTCTCTCTCTGGGCATGGTGTGCATTTCTCTTGGTGTCAATTCTGTGTATGGCATTACAGGAGACGAAACAACCTGTATCTTCCTGTAAATTCTAAATCTTTGAATGCAAAAGGTGGATAGTCTCTTCTATGATAGGCAGGTCACTGACATTGTTGCTTGTCTGCAGTCTGTCACAAGTCCTGTGCAAGTTGCTGGGGTCCCACAGAGAAACACTGTCTGGCCTGCAGAGCCCCACTGCAAGTGCTGAGAGATGGCAGCTGTGAGAGCACCTGTGGCAATGGATTCTACAACAAGCAGGGGACCTGTATAGGTAAGTACCAGGCTAGGATGCCAAAGCAGCATCTCCTTTATCTTTCAACATTCCCTGTATTCAGATCATAGCATTGATATGCATCTTTTTCTCAATGAATACATGCATGACTGCTGACATTCACTTTCCGTTGTCATTTGTATATTTTTGTAAGCAAGTGGACCCTCCTTTAACTACCCTGGTGGGTTCGTAGACTTGAGGTATTCATTCTCTCCTGGCCCAAACAACTTAATATTCACAACTCTGTGGAGAGAGGGATGGAATCCCCATTGGGACATTTCCTTAAATCCCAAACATCATCCATACCAGACCACTTCCCTAATGTAAGTGGAGCAGAGACCCATGCATGCCAGGCTGGGTAGACCCACATTTGTTTTGGTATCACTGTCTTAAAGTTAAATTGATCACTGTCCAGTACTTTTCATGGTCATACTGTGATGACAGCCAGCCCAGTACATCCCTCGTGTGCCAGGCATGGATACCAACCACCAAGAGGTGTGGAAATGCAGCAAAAGCACAGATTTGGGCATAACTCATTCTACCATCCCTCCAGTTTCCTACTTGTAAAATGGAGATGGAACCTAACTCCCATGGTAGACAGAATAGTGACACCAAAGCTGCCACCATTTAAGGCCATGAACCTGTGAGCACATAATTGAGTGGGTAGTTGGGTCTTTGCAGGAATGAATAAGTAAAGTATCTGGGGATGGGGATCATGTCCTGGAGCATCAGGTGTGATAATGAGGCAGCCCGGCAGAGTTGGAAAACATTTGAGGATGGATGCAGGGGTTAGGGTGATGGGATAGTACAGGAAGGATATCCTAGCATGAGCATGCCAAAATGGAAAAAGTCATGGGAGTGAATTCTCCAGGGGCACTAAGAAATGCAGTTGAATTAAGACTTTGAATTTTAGAACTTCTAACTTCCAACCAACATTATAAGATAGTAGATTTGTGTTGTTTCAAACCAGGGTTCATGGTACTTTATCATAGCAGACACTGAGTCATACCCAACTAGGAAGGCACAGAATAACTGCCGTCAGTGCTCCATGTTTCATGTTAACAATGACTTCACTTGATAGATGTCATCCTCACAGTTCAGATGAAGAAGCAAAAAGAGTAGGAAACAAACATGCCTTGGGTCTCATAGCTAATGAGAGTCAGGAGTAGCTCTTTGGGCTCTGGACTATATACTTGGTCCAGAACCCACTCTGCTGTTCACTGTAATATGATACTACCTTATCCACCACTGCCTACTTCTCCTTCTCCTCCTTCTCTTGACCCTTCTTTGTTTCTCTCCTCCTTCTTTCTGTCTCAGATGAACTGGCCGATTCTGGGGATGTTGCTAAAACCCATAGGTAGCAGTGTCCTGACAGTGGGTAAAAGGTTTGAACTGAGTTGAGTGATTGTTGGACCTACTGAAGACTATTCTGACTATACTGGGGTCCTGCTAATCCCTAAGAATGTGCCACCCCTAATTGTTCTGAGTTGTTCTTCTGTTCACTGGACAAGAGAGCAATGGGGGATCTGGTGACTCCACTTGTATAGGGAAGAGAAAGGCCCCTGGCAGCTGCTTGCTTAAGGTTTTGAGGAGTCCCTAGCTCTGCTGGGGTGCAGGCTTTCATATGGTGTGGCTCCATGTAAGGACAAAGAGAGAGGCTAGGCTGCCACTGACCTCAGCATGTTAAACTTTCTGCTATTATCACTTTCCTGTTCAATTAAGTCCAGTGTATTCTCCAAAGGTGGACAGATGTCAAATTTGTGCTAATCTTAAGGCCTAAAGGCATTTACACTTTAATTCTCCAGGGAGGCTTCTTACACCATGGCAGAGTAGCAGTGTCACTGTTCTGCTATGGAGACTAGCTTGTGTCTTCTGCTGGTGACATGCATTTAAAGGAGGAGAGAGTGCAAGCCTTGGGGAATGAGGAATTGGCATTTACTTTGGCTCAGGGGTTCACTGTAGGAAGCCTGTGTTCCCTGTTGACTGCAAGGATTAAACTAAGATGCCAGTGTGCTGGCTGGTGCTGCACAGGATTGACTATGAGGACTGCTGCAGTTTTCAGAAGATAGCCCGAATTCCAGAATGAGCTGCATGTCAGCCAGTGACATTTTAAGACTCTGTCACCAAGATCCAAAAGTTAAATTAAGTTAAATTTAAATTAAAACAAAACATCTAAGCACTTGGGGGAAGCAGGTATTGCATCTGCATGGATTTTGAAGTTTGAAGAATGTCTGAAGTCTTCTCGGCACAAAGTTAGATCATGGTTGACTGGGGATCCAGCAATGATCAGTAATCTCTGCCCACACCACATGCTTTGGGGCAGATGATGCTATTGCCACTGACCTTGGGGCCCTCGAAGACAGAAAACTGCAGCTTACGTTTTCACAGCGGTGTTGGAGCCTTGAAGTTTGTGTCACCTGACTTTAGGAATAGTCCTATTTTCCAAACAACCAAGAACCAAACCACCGATTGGTATCTGAATGTTGATTAGTACTTCAGATGCTGATAGTGGTGACTTATTTCCATTTCAGATTAGTGATAGTCAAGATAGAGGCTGGCTGGTGTTGGTTTAATTATTGGTAACTCGATGGCCTGTGTCTGTAATATCACAAAATCGGGTGTTGTGGAGCCCCCAGCATAACCTTTCAACGGTGGCATGTTCCACCTGCTATTACCATGCCCATCTGTGGCCCTTGTCTTGGTTTCTGATAGACAACCCCACCCCCCCCATTTCTCCTTTTCCCTGTCCTTGTCCCCACCTTTTTTCTTTCCTCACCCAGATAACTACTTGAATTCCTAAAATTTAATCTAATTTTTTACTTTATGTATGTGAGTTTTTGCCTGCCTGTATGTATGTTCATCGTCTGTGTACCTGATGCTCATGGAGGTCAGAAAAAGGCACTGGAGCCTGGGAACCAGAGTTATGGCTGGGAACCCAACCTAGGTCCTCTGCAAGATTAGCAAATGCTCTTAACCACTGACCCATCTATCCACTCCCTAAAGCTTTTTAGAGTTGCTTTTGTTCTTAGGGGCTTTTCTAAACAGTGTTTCATTTTGAGTGCATACATATTTAACGGTGTCACACAATAGCATGTTCAGGGCTTTTGCTGTCCCTTGGTTTTCTAACTCAGCGCTATCTTTTCAGGGTCTACTGGCCCTTCACTTCTCGTGGTTGCAGAGCACTCCCTGGTACACCTCCATCACTCTTCCTGTCTCCGAGTGCCTGGTCTCCTCCACTCTCTCCACCCTCCTGTTGTCACCAGAGAGCATCCGTGAACAGCCACATTCCTGCCCCTTGATGAGCTTATCTGGAATGTTTCCTGGGACTTTGGCCAGGAGCAACCTTGCTGGTTTATTGATTCTTCCTGGGCTTTATTTGATAAACTACTATCAGGCTGCTCTCCTGAATAGCTGTGCAATCTCCAAGATTGGAGATTCTGTCATCTCCATGTGGTGCCCATCACTAGAGACCACCAAACTCCCGAGTTTTCCTGATTACTAGACATAAAAAGACATTGACTTCCCACTGTATAAGTCTGCTTTTTAATTTTTTACCCATTTTTCTATGGCTTTTTCTGCCTTCTGTGCACTTCCTTATTATTTTATAGATGTTAATTTTTTCACTGTTCTGTTTTGCTGTTTTCTTTTCTTTTTTTGGTGTTGGGGATTGAGCATACTAGGCAAATATTACTTCTCCGCTACTTCTTAGCCATCTCCTTTTAAATATGAATATATTTCCCGTTATCTTTGAATATGATATCCTCTATTGAGCATTGTTTCCCTGTTTTCTATTGATTTAATTTGCTCTTTGACAATTTTATACATATGTGAAGTATATTGTAACAAACATTTAACTCATTTTTGTTATTAATCTCCACTTAAAAACTTTACTGTTGAATTTTTAAGAGGATAAGCCACTGACATTCATAAATTAACTGCTCTACATTTTCTTCCATTAATTTAGCAATGTAAATTTAAGTTGCTGACCCCTCGAGATCTCATTTATCTCTGTGGCTTTTGAAGCCATACAGTTTGGTTTTTCTCAGTTTTCCTATCCAGTTTTCCCAGCATGACTAGTGACTCAATCTCATCCTTTATTTTGATGTCTATTGTATAATAAAGGTCCACATGCACATACATTCACGTCAGCTAGTCTACACTCTACATCTCTGCCCTCACGTCAGCATCACACTCTTTTGCTCATTAATATCTATTGCCTGATATTTTGTCATAATGCTGATTGGGGAGCACTCCCTCCCCCCTCCCCCCACCTTCCATTCTTGTCTTCAAAGTTAACTTATACATTAGACTACACGTATCAGATTAGTAAGAAAATTCAACTAGAATTTTTATTGCTGTTATACTGAAGTTCCAGACTAATTTGGAATGAAAAGATATCTTGCCATTAATTGTATTTAAATTTACATTAAGGAATGTTTAAAGGATAATATAAATTTAAATACAATGTTTGATATATAATATTATGATTATTAGTCAATTTTACCAATTATCTTCAGGTCTTCATTTCCTGGAAATTTTGTTTAGCTTCTAGACAATGTTTTTCTGTTGTGATGATTGTCCTAGATTTAGGGACTTCATGAATTTTTGGGGCATTGGGAGCTAAGGAGGCCTTTCAGACTATGGCTTGGTTTTATGTGAGTTGAGGGTGATGCTCTTATTCTTTGATATCGAGGTCATTGCCTTGCTCATTTGGGTCTAGGCAGACGGGCAGTCCTCACCACACAGGATAGAATGTGTGTCCTGATGACCTAGCTCCTTTTGTTTTAAGTTCTTGAAATACGTTAGGGTGCAGAAGTTTTAAGGGAGCTAACTGCCTAAATCTCAACAATTCTTGGATCCTGAACACTGATTCCCCTTAGTCTGAAGCAGGGCTGTGTTTGTCTGGAAGCAGTGAGCTCATGCTGGGGAAAAGTTCAAAACAGCATCTCCTTGACCTCCTCCCTTATCTCTGCAGATTCCCAGGCTCTGAGCCCCTTTCCAGGCGAAGCTAAGCACCCACATTTTTGATTGCACATCCCTCTCTGTATCTAGATATTCTTTTACCAATCATTCAAACTTCTCTTGGAAGATCTTCTTTCCGGGTCTACACTTGCAGCCTCTGTCCCTTTTCATTATTGCTCTCTCAGTCCCTTCTATTCACAGCCACAGGTCTTTAACAGACCATTTATCATCATAGCCGCCAATTCATGTCCCTAGAGCCCACTGGAATGTGTGGCACAGGTCACCTAGAGCCCAATTTCCAAGTATAGGGGAACCTTTTAAGACCTTATTTGTCCTTTATGTTGACAACAGTCCCTTAAGCCTTCTTAGTTTCTCAGCCACCATGTTTCCTTTTTTGTCTTCTGTCATGGGACCGTTTCCTTTTGGTCACTTTCTGTTTTTTTGTTTGTTTGTTTGTTTGCCTTCTTGCTTATTATATGTCCACAGATCCTTCTTTTTGTCCTGTGTTGTCCTGCATGCTGTTATGAAATAAATTAACCCATGTCTGGTTTCAAAAACTAGTTTTATAATATGAGCAATGAGTTGTTCTTTAAGTACCAGAACTACAAACCAGGCTGAACCACATTCATCCCAAACTGGGCTCATAACTCCTGCCACCACTTTGCATTCTTTGGTGGCTGAGGGGCATCCCTTGTTCCCCAAGACAGACTCTTGGAACTCATCTGATACAATTTATTTTTTACTACTCTCAAATCTGTCCCCTAATCATCTTGCTCCAAGGGCATGGCTATGATCTTGCAAGTGGGTCCCAATTCTTTTCACCTCTTCAAACTGTAGCCCGAGGGATCTTTCTTATCTCTAAGTGTGGCCATCTTTTCACTGTGCTTAAAACTGTAGGGCCTCTCAGTGCCTGTCACAAGATGAGGCTAAAGAGTAACTCTCTAGTAGCCATGCCTTCCAGAGGATAAGAACCTAAGCATCAGTGTGGCTACAGGCTCCCTCTATCTAGGCCTGCCCACTGCTCTTTCATTGTGGAACTTCTGCTTCCTGGATAGCACATCGTACCATTTCCTGAGCAGTGACTGCTTTTTCAGCTTAGTGGGTGTTCCTGTCAGTCCTCCCTGGTCTGACTAAATTTCTAATACGATGTTGATGGACAGGTGACTTCTTAAAGTCCTTTCTGGATTTTTCCTCCCTCCTATCTCATACACTTTATGAATAGTATGTTTAATATTTGTATTTACTTTCCTATACTATTTTAATATGCCATTTGAACTAGATCCCAAGTTAATTTAACTTTTATATCTTGGCCACCTAGTATAACACCTCACATGGGCCTGTGGGGATGTTTTGAGGGTAGATGAGTATGTGCGTCTGTAGATGTTGGAAGACTGAAGAGTTCAACAATTTCAGTATATTTTTACACAGCATGATCTGAGTGAAATTCTGAATTCCTGAAGTATTGCTTTAAGAAGGGAATTTAAGAAGGGAAAATTGAGGATATTTGCTTCTCAGTTACACAAAATCTACTTGTTGCTCATTATAAACTTAAATTTAACTGGAAGTGGGTATTTTTATTTACTAAATCTGTTCACCCTGCTTCTGAAGGCACTTCAGTTTTAAATCCATATTGAATTGGATATGCTGGTGGGTGTGCCTCTCAGTATTTGTTGCCCTTTGTTCAGTGAATAATTCTTCCATTATCCTTCTACCTCGGAAAGGAAAGTGCAAGGCCCTTTACAGTTTGGAATCAAGGGCCCAGAACTCTTCTGAGAAGCCAGGGAATGAGACTGGGAGATGCTGGTGCCAATTTCAGACATTGTGAACAAAGAGGTCACTGCTGTGTTGCTCACTGTCGCCCCACTCTGGTGGCTTTTTTCTTCCCATTAGCTTGTGACCAATCCTGTAAGAGTTGTGGCCCCAGTAGTCCCAGATGTCTCACCTGTACTGAGAAGACAGTGTTGCATGATGGGAAATGCATTTCTGAGTGCCCTGATGGATACTATGCTGATGCCACTGGAAGATGCAAAGGTATGAGATCTGTTATCACCACCATCATCATCACCACCACCACCATCACTAACATCATCAGAAGTATTTAATGTGTATTTGGCGGCATTTGGTGTCACCTGCTTCTCATTGCTAATTGGTGTATTCAGGAAACAGGTTACTTTAAAGGGACAACTTTTTCATAATAGAAACTTTGTGTCTTCTGTGCAAGAGGAGAGTGTGGGAATGGTAGATATGAGTGCATCTCCTGGGATAGGGTAAGTACATGTAAGCCTCACGTCTGTCATTCATCCCCAGAGATCATTTGCTCTGTTTGAAATGTCAAGAAGATCTTTAAAAAGCAGCCCTCATGAGCTTGTAAACTGGTGCTAACCTGTGTCAGTGATGACAAAATCATTCCTTCTCTGGCATTTATAAACTCATATCATCAGTGACAGAGCATGACAAAAGTTACATAAAAAAGAAAACTGAGTTTGCTAGCCAGTAAAGCTCGAGTCTGCCTCCACTAAAAATTTCTTTTTATCAGCAATTTGTGTAATGGTTCTTTTAGATTGGTAAACTCATGAATCATTGCCATTTGAGACTGTTTCAGTTTCTATAGGCTTGACTTGGGTCTCTTCCTTACAGACCTCTAAGAAGGCATGGTGCCCCACACAACTTGCTTGCCCCTCCTCTCTGAAACTCACTCTGAGGCAGTTCTTACTTCTATTCCAGTGCCTTTTAGAACAGAGTATTTGAGCTCAGACACCTGCATCTCTTTATCAAACTCCCTTTGTCTGCTGACCTCTCTGTGGACTAAAGTTCATCACTTTTCCTCAACCCCAAGGTTCTCATCCATCCCCTGCCTCCCCACACTTGGCTCTGAACCACTATCCTCCTGAACTTTTGCCTGTATCTATCTCACTGCTGTCCTGAGAGGTTCTGAAGGCTCATCCTGGGCCATGTTCTCGGGATCTAGTTAACACAGAGTAAAGCATGGGCTTGGTGGGAGGGGTCCCTAACATTGTCTTGTATACGAGTCAGACTCTTTCGTGCAATGATGTAATTCTTAGGAGCATAGACACCAAAGCTAGACATATGTTCAGTCACCATCTAGCCCACCCTCTGGACCTGGACTGAACTAGGCTTGGGCTAAGAGGAATCCTAGGATATGAATTGTTCACTTTTCTTGTTGTCCAGATAGGGAGGCTTAGATTGCCACAAACAACATCCCAGCTTTGCTCTGAATGAGCTCTGTGATCTTGGGTTAAGAGAACCAGAGGAGGGTGGTGTGGAACAGAGGGAGGGGTAAGGTTGGAGAGAGAGAGAGAGAGAGAGAGAGAGAGAGAGAGAGAGAGAGAGAGAGAGAGAGAGAGAGAGAATGTGTGGGGTGGTCAGAGGTCAGCTTTAGTTCTTCAGAAACTGTATACCTTGATTTTTGAGACAAGTCACTGGCCTGGGGATCTGCTCACCAATTTGGCTAGGCTGTCTAATGAGCCCCGGGGACCTGCTCGCATCCATTTTCATCCCAACACTGCAGCTACAAACATGCATTGCCACACCCACTTCTCATGTGGGGTCTCTGGACCTAATGCTTGCACAGAACATCTTTTAGTAACTTAGCTATCTTGCCAGCCCCTTGGGTAAATTTTAACCTCCCAAGGCCTCAGTTTCCCTAACTGTAAAATGTGGTTACCAATAACTACTTCCAAATGTTGTCATAGGACTAAAAAGTGCCATTGCATACAAAGCACTTAATGCAAATAAAGGGCACTGATAACAGGTAGGATATGGGTGAAGGATGAGTGTGGAGGGGAGGGGACAGTTCTGACGATGTAACCATCTGCCAACATGTTTCCTCTTTGGTGTGGTATGACACCAGGGGGGAAGATCAGCCGGGGATTGTCTCTGTGGTACCTGCAGCCTGCTATACTTCTCTTTCCTCCTCAGTTTGTCATGTCTCCTGTGCCAGCTGCTCAGGACCTGCAGCTTCTCACTGTATAGCCTGCATCCACCCCCAGGCTCTCCATCAAGGACACTGCCTGCCAAGCTGTGGACAGGGCTTCTATCCCAACCATGGGGTCTGTGAAGGTATGGTTGGTTTCGCTGTCGTTCCTCATGCCCAATCACAAGGACACAAGTTAACTCCCCCCCACACCCAAATACTGCTCTTCAGTACAACTTTCTTCTTGTGTGTCTTGAATGTTTACAAACACATCAGAGCCTGTGCCATCTCTCTCTATTGGCTTTTGGTTCCACAACCCAAAATTCAACCACTGGCTGATCAAAAATATAAAGAAGAAATTCCAGAAATCTTCTCAAAGCAAAGTTTCAACCCGCTCCATGTACATGATATGTGCCAATGTTATATTAAGTACTTACTGAATCTGAGATCAGGTGTACATGTGAGCAGGTGTAGGCTATATACAAATGCCAGGCCAATTTATTTTATTTTATTTTATTTAGAAAAATACTTTTTATTATTTAAATTAGAAACAAGCTTGTTTTA
Organism: Cricetulus griseus; assembly: GCF_003668045.3. Taxonomy (NCBI): domain Eukaryota; kingdom Metazoa; phylum Chordata; class Mammalia; order Rodentia; family Cricetidae; genus Cricetulus; species Cricetulus griseus. Next base: position 158,933,316 of record NW_023276807.1, read on the forward strand.
CGTGTCAATCCCAGTTCCCTCTCCCTCCCCTCCTCCCCTAGCCCCCAACGACCCCCTATCCCATCCCCTTTCTGCTCCCCAGGGAGGGTGAGGCCTTCCATGGGGGATCTTCAAAGTCTGTCATATCATTTGGAGCAGGGCCTAGACCCTCCCCAGTGTGTCTAGGCTGAGAGAGTATCCCTGTTTATGGAATGGGTTCCCAAACTGCATTCATGTACAAGAGATAAATACTGATCCACTAGCAGAGGCCCCATAGATTAAACAGACATCCAAACTGTCATCCTGTTCAGGGGGTCTAGAACAGTCCTATGCTGGTTTCCCAGGTATCAGTCTGGGGTCCATGAGCAACCACTTGTTCAGGTCAGCTGTTTCTTTGGGTTTCTCCAGCCTGGTGTGGACCCCATTTCTCATCAATCTTCCCTCTGTGCAACTGGATTTCAGGAGTTCAGACCAATTTATAAGAGACTTTGGTGTCCTCAAATTCCTGAGTCCAGTCCCCTGGAGGACGTGGGGATTCACCTGCCTGTGCTGTCTTCTTTTCATCTTAATAGTTTTATGAAGGGATGGTAATCTGAAGCATACATACACAGATGCACACACATACACACACACACACACACACACACACACACACACACACACACACACACCAAACCCATTTGAAAGTTCATGAGTTTCTGGCCATCCTTGTGGAATGTTATCTCTTTGAACATACATTGATTTTTACAACCCCCCCTCCACTTCTGGCCTTTCCTGCTATTGCTAATGTTTATAGACTTCATTTGCTGTTCCCTGAAGAACTTTTTGTTAATGACACTGCTAGCAGACTGAGAATCACTAGCAATGCCTCTGGCTGAGTGAAATAGAAAACCTTAAATTGCTGTTTGCCAAAAGGCTCTGGGCTCCTGGGGAGGGCAATAGCATTTGAGCCTTTTGAACATAGAGCATTGGGGGTGAGCCTTTAATTTAAAAAATTGTATTTGTTTGCACCTTGGAAAAGTGAAAATAGCAGAAGGGAAAATTATAGCAAACAAGCTTCATTAAGTGTTTGAAAGAAAGCAAGCATTTAGAGAATCTTTTTAAAGAACCAGTTAATTATATCAATATTTGGGCACAAGGAGGTTTGCATACAGTATTGGCTTAGGTTTTTAAGACTCACCAGGGAAAACAAAACCCTGTTATAGACTGGGAAGTTTTGTCCACACTCAAAGAAGGCCTCTTCCTTGTTTAGAAAGGCAGCTTCCCCCAGTAAATTCCAAGAAAACTCTGTTGCCTGGGCCTCTCCATATTGAATGATGGATGAGCATAATGGTCAGTCACACAACGACCAGTTTTGCACGGGGTAGAGTAACAGCCTCCGAACAAATGCGTCTGAAAATCTTCAATAAAAACCGAGGGCATGATGTTAAATGGTCGTTCAGTGAATGTGCTTCTCCAGAGAGCCAAGCAAATATTGTCCAGTTTGCTGGGTTTTATTGTCATCCTTCCTGACAGCCCTTCTAGGAGCTGAGAGATGATTCTCATTTCCCCGTCCTCACTAACCCTCTCATAGCAGCATCGCCAGCTCTGTGCTTTGTGTGCAACACGAGAAAAATCCTCTTCTGCAAGAATGTCCTTACTGAACTTTCCAAGTGGTTCTGACCTCGGGAGAACTTACATTGATTGAAACACATACTTGATCTTTGAGTTGCTTTCTGTGTGTTATTCCAATTTGCAGCCTGCCATGCCTCCTGCCACACTTGTGTGGGTCCCAAGCCCTCTCAGTGTATGGAGTGTAAGAAGCCAGAGGCAGGACTACGGGTGGAACAGCACTCAGGAACAAATGTCCCCTATGGCGAGTGTGTGCCCCAGTGTGGATCCCACTTCTACTTGGAGAGCACTGGAAGGTGTGAAGGTAAGCTTGGTTGACAGACATGATGGCTGGTGAATTACCACTTAAAGATCCTAGGAGCCAGGGAGATCTCTGACTTCCTGTGAATGGGTTTCTTGGTCTTTGTGGTGAATCAGGAGGCTAGCATGGAAAAGAGTGACTCTGCTGATCTTCTCTGTCCTGTGAATCATAGATGACCTTCAAGAGCCCTAAGTCTGGTTCTCAGAAGATCCATCTGGAAATTTCTTCATAGAACTGTGTAGCTATCTAAGGAAGATTCCACTCTCACCTTCTAATCAGAACTCAAATAGGAATTTTTTCCTTTAGGGCAAAATTCAAATGGTAGTCAAGATTTTGAGGTTGGTCATGTTGTCACCTCTACATATTATCCATAGAGGGTTAATGGCATCCTAAATGCCAACTCAGTAGCTAGATTACCAGTGAGAGAGTCAGAAATGAAAGGCATGGCTTTGAGAGGTTGTGTGTGTGTATGGGGGGGGGGGTCTTTTCCAATGCTGTCGTGTCTATATAGGAATTGTTTGGTTTATGCAACTGAAAGTGATATCGCATTACCAGTGTCGTGTAGTGAGTCTTGTAAAGGATGTTTCGATGTTAGGAAAAATAGCTTCCTTCTGCCCTAAACACCATAGCTTTTAGCATTCTGCTGTAGTACTCTGAGTCTTTTGTTCTTTTGTTGGCTTTAAGGGTTTCTTTGCCACTGTAAGCACACTGCAGATTTGACCTTGTTCTTACCAACTTACAGTGAATTCAACTCCAGATTTGAATGAATGCTCACTGAAATGCATGGATTGAAAGTTAGGGTGAATATTTTAGACATCGCACAGCACAGTCAGAAGTGTGTAGACTTAGACTCCAGATACCCAGACCCCTGACCTCTCTGAGCTCTGCCTTCACAACACTCAAAGTGTAATTGTCTTCTGCACAGGCACTGTGCCAGGATGGAAGAAGCTTGGAAATATACAGTTTCTGGATAATTTGAAGTCCCCTTGCTTAATTGCTAGAAATAGAGGGCCATATACTCAGGTGTTCAGGTACATTGTAGAGGTGAACCCTTGCTTCCAGAAAGGTGCAGAGTTCAGGGGTTTACATGGGGCCCAGAAACTTCACTATTCTTCATATGTTCTGACTTCCATCCAAATGTGTGTGGACGTGTGTGTGTGTGTGTGTGTGTGTGTGTGTGTGTGTGTGTGTGTGTGTGTGCGCGTGTATTATACATGCATTGCCCAAGTTTTATGGTCTTAAAAATCTATTTCTGTTTCCCCCAACCACCTGTGAAATATAGGAATCATTTACGATACTGTGTGTCCTGATGGCATCCCAGGGCACTTGCAGTGCAGCCTTCTCCATGTGACTTGGTCCTTTCTGTGTACTTTGATGGAGAGTTATGCATCTACTTTCTTAGGGACCCACTTGACCTGAGAGTTGGGATGAAGGAACACTTTCTACTCTCCTGTTAAACTGCTACTCAAACCTCTTCAGTGGTTTTGGGTTCACCAGATGAGCTCCTACTGAGAAGCACTACCCCTGAGGACATCAACAGACATCTCCTCTCCCCAGATGAGGAACTGATGACAAACCAATGTAAAGATGCCACCAGAGTCCAACTTCTTAAACCAGTGCATTTTATTTGTGTTACTTACAGGGCTATGGGTGAGGGGTTAGGAATTACTCAAAAGCAGCTGCATCACCAAAGGCCCCCTGCTCCTCCCTCAGCATGGACGATGACTGGAACCCTGGAGTTCATTGTACTTGTAGGCAACTTGACAAGTTGGAGAGACTCTGCCTTTCCTAGGCAGCTTACTAGTCTCTGCTTTGTCCATACAACTCAGCTGGCCTACTTCTCTCCAAGCAGTTCAGATGATCTCAGGGTGCCTCTCAGCTGTTTTTACTGCTTACAGAGGTTTGGAGAGGGAAGGGCTTAATACGTCTGGTAAATTTCAGGGAATTCCTGAAGCTTCTAAGTGTTTACTTCCTGATGCCTAAGGAGGCTCCCTTTAGAACATTGGTTCTCAATGCTGCTGCCCTTTAACTCTGTTCCTCATGCTGTGGTGACCCTCAGCCACAAAATTATTTTCATTGCTACTTTATAACTGTAATTTTGCTACTGTTATGAATCATAATGTAAATATTGGTGTTTTCTGATGATCTTGGATTATCCCTGTGAAAGGGTTGTTCGACCCCCAAAGGGGTTGAGGCCCACAATCTGAGAACCACTGCTTTCAAACAGCATGAGTTTTAATGGGTTTCCCTGTTGGAGGGAATGTTTCCTCCCTTTACAACATCCCGAGTCTTACCTAGCTCCCATCCAATATGGAACATATCAACTCAGAGGAAATTGTTATGCAAAAGCTTCCTTATGGTCCCTGCTTTTTAGAAAATTCCCAGCACCCTAAGAGACATTAAGTATAATGCATAGCCCTGCCTTCTGGGAAAGTACAGAAGGAAACAACAGAAAGAGAAAACATCTTCTTCCTCTTTCTCCTTCTACCGTCTCCTCCCTCTCCTCTCCTTCTCCCCACCCTGCCATCTTTACAGAAGTGTTTTATGATGTGTTGGGATCTGAGAAACTGGTCTGTGTGGTTCCACATGTCCAGCTGGGGACCCTGTGCCCTGAGGTCTCAGTAGAAAGGAAACAGACCTCAATGAATACAGATCTTTTTAAATGCAGATACTGTGTGAGATTCTTGGTTTTCCTAGGAATTGTATAGATGCTGGACAAACCCCAGTTCACCCTGCCAAGAGACTATGAATTTTTCCCATGGGTCTCACAATCCCAGGAGAAACTAGGACAGGAAAAAAATCCAGTCTGTGCATAATTATCACCTCATAGTTTTGAGCATTATTATTGAAAATAAAAGACAGAATTTGGAGTGAGTTCAAAAGATTGAAGTGAAGTGATCAACATTTTCGAGAGTTAGAATTTTAAGCAAACAAAAAAATTGTATTTAGTGATGTTATTTGGCTGGGAGAATAACAATTGCACCATGAGAAATTACTTGGTTTTTTTTTTTTGTTGTTGTTGTTGTTGTTTTGTTTTGTTTTATCACTGCATCCTTACACTGGCCTTTGGGGACAGGTAAGAGAGAGCTATGTGCTAAGAGAAGAAACCAAGACTTAGGGAAGTTCTAGGTTGTGACTTACTTTAAATTACACTGGCAGCACGAAGTGTGGGTGGGTGGAACATAAGTCAGGGGACTTCAGTGTCTGTGCTTGTAACTACTGGGCCACAGAGCAAGAGAAGCATAGTACACCAGTGTGGCTTGCTGGGGTTTCTTCAGTTTTCAAGGGCATCCTTGGCAAACAAAAGTGTCCCAGGACCCCTGTTATATAGGCATCTTTTAGAAGATACTAGACTCCAATCCCTCTGGGATGACTTAATAGTGGTCAAATATAGAAAGACTGCCATGACCTCTTGAGTCCCTGGTAGCCCATGATTGTCTGCTCGTTAGCATAATAATGTTAGGTATCCCACACACATTGTCTGCTCACATTATGAGCAAATCCCTGTGCAGTCCCCACCAGGATCGCTGCTGAACTCAACTCTTACGTGACCGGAATGTGGCAGAAAGAGGTTAATTGAGTTGCCCAGGATTCCGCTGGGAAGCTTGAGTGTAACTTCCCATTGTTTCCAGCCTTACCTGAGTACCAAGTGAGCTGACTGATAGGTTTCCTGCCACGCATTCTGCATCTTTGCAAACCTTCCCACGACCTGTTCCATTTTCATTGCTGCTGAAGTGGTGTCTATCAAATCCATCCTGTGAGTCCTGTGAGATTGCATGGGTCTCCATTTCCCACACCTTCCCAGGTAGGGCACCTTCATGAGTGCTAGTTTCTGGAACTCTCTCTTCCTCTTTTCTTGTGGACTGCAGCATGGGGTGATCAGAATGATACTGTGGATAATGAAAGAGAGAAGAAGAAGCATTACAAACCCAAAGAAGGAATTTACTCAGAGGCTTCTGATGTGTCTCGAGTTATCACAAAAGTTTGTACTGTTAAGTGACAAATGCAGAAATATCTAGTACAAGATGAAGCAACCCGGCTCAAGATCCTTGGATAAAATCAGAGTCTTATTGTTTTTGAGTACAGTGTGTGTGTGTGTGTGTGTGTGTGTGTGTGTGAGAGAGAGAGAGAGAGAGAGAGAGAGAGAGAGAGAGAGAGAGAGAGAGGAGAGAATGAATTAGCAACCATTGAACACAGTAAACACTGCTTCCTAGAAGCTCTTCCCTTATTTATTCTTTACACAATTGTTGATTGAATGGCCCTTTTGGGTGCCAAACTATTCTAAACTCAAGAAGCGTCCAATCCCTTGAGTCAAGTCAAAATTCCTGTTCCTATGCAAAGCATATTCTTGTGGGAGAAACAAAATGAATTAATGAATGAATGACAATAATAACTTATTGTGCTGTATACTTTTGGATGGTGAGCCAGGCTATGAGGTTCATGGCAAGGCACTGATTGAGAAATGGGCTGAGGTGGCCCAACAACAGAAGGGTTCTGAAGAAGTCAACTAACTATCTCTGTGTGCTTGTCTGTGGTTTTGGCTTATTGCTCACCAGGGAGCTGGGCCGGTCAGGAGAGAGGACTTTCAATTGTGTTTCTTTGTTCCATAGTCTCTTGTGTTTCCAAGTATGGATAGAAAGGCTGGTGCAAAAGAGTCTGTTACTAACTGAGAAAGATGTATTGGAGGCGTTGTAGTCATCAACCAAAATTGTGCATTTGCATTAGATATCACCATTTAGGATTAGTGAAAAGAAGTATCCAGAGTTACTTCACATGTTCAACTGAGGGTTCACCAGTACTGCCAGATTGAAGTTTCTTAAGAAAGAAAGTGGGGAATAGAAAAAAGAAATAATCCATGCTCACCCTCGCCAGTAAAACTAAACAAAGTTTTTTTGGAATGGAAACCTTCCCTAAACAACATTACTAAAGCATCTCTAGCTTTGGCGTCCATCTTTCCCACTGCTTTCGCAGGCCTCTGTTAGTTAATCCAAGCAGCCATGGGATGTTGGAAAGAAGCAGCCCAGAGTTAAGTAGGGGTGCTCCATGTGTTCCAGCAGAAGATGAAGTTTCTCAGGAATAAGTCTTTTTCTTCCAACTGTGTGAATCTCTCCTTTGTGTTGAGTAGAGGCACACAGTTTAAGGCCAGGTCATCCAATTAACGATGCAGTGCAGCCGCTGTTAAACAGCTTGCCCATGGTGATGAGGACAGGCTGTGAACATGGCCCCGGTGCTTAGATTAGCCGTGTAATTGCCCCATTTCCATGGCAGATTAACAATGCATTCTTTCAATTCCCACATGGTACAGCAGGAGGATTAAGGTTGACACTGGTTTGAAGAAATTACAGATTTTATTTTTGCAATTGAACTTTGTTTCCATATTGTCTGACTCATCTCAGAGGAGATAAATTTTAACAGGGTGCTTAGATCATGAGCACCCCTGTCCCCTCTCTGCACTAGCTGACTGTTCCCTATGTTATTGATGGTAATGCAGTTTCAGCCTCTGCAGCTTTACAAACCTTCTTTCTCAGTCTCTAACTTAGCCCAGCCTCTCCAGCAAAGTCCTGCCTACTACACGGCGAAAAACTGCACACAACTGAGTTTAGTTTAGTCTTATTTCTTAAAGATAGATTCACTCATTATTTTGGTTTATTAATTAACTTGCTTTAGGTGATCAGGAAGAAATACAGCATTTCGTGTGTATTTTGATCTATTTTGTTGTTGCTAAGACTCACCAAGGGCCTGTAGGCAGAGTTTTAATTAAAGAAATAAATGGGCAGGAATCTGCCTGCACCACTCACGAATCTGTCCCTGTTTATGAAGTTGGAATCCCTTTACAGTAATTGAATAAAACATATGGAATCTATATTAAACAATTATCTTTAATATGGTCCCCAAGGTGCTGACAGAGCTACACAAATATGTGCCTCCTGGTAACATTCAGTCCTGTTCACTTTCCCCGTCTCCTTTGTAGAGCCTGGGTGTGCCAGGCTTGGGGGTAGAAAGATGAAAAAGATAGAGACCATGTCTTAGGGCAAACCTACTCAAACAGGACATCTGAGCAAGTAATTAAAAGTGCATGGTGTGTCCTGAAGTACAAGATAGCATGAGGTGAAGCAATGGCATGAAATAGGTTGGCTCTTGAGGAGAGAGGGTAGTGAGGACAGATAGAAGACATACTTTGAAGGATTATGGGTATTCGTCAGGAGAAGGTGAGAAAGGACATCTGAGGGTAAGCAAACAGTGAGTGGCAAACCTGGAATGTCTAGAGAAGTGCAAAGTCCTGTATTTCTACCCTGAAAGACCGAAGAGGGGAACTATGAGGATGACAGTTAGGAGCAATGAGGATCTCAGTGCACAGTGCCCTGTGACCTCACTGCACAGTGCCCTGGGACCTCACTGCACAGTGCCCTGAGACCTCACTGCACAGTGCCCTGGGACCTCACTGCACAGTGCCCTGGGACCTCACTGCACAGTGCCCTGGGACCTCACTGCACAGTGCCCTAGGACCTCACTGCAAAGTGCTCTGCACTTATCAAAGAGGCTGGAGTTAGCACTATTGTTGACTGGCCATTAAAATACCTGGCTTACGGGAAATAATTTGCTCATTTTTCACTTTAGAAATATTTTGTCTGCTGTTTTGTGGCAGATAAATATCGGATAAACAATGATTGACTGTAAGACTGGGCCACTAGTCCTTGTCATGCATGGTTCTGAAGGGTCTCACTAAGGTGTTCTGGGAATGGAAGTTTAGGCAGACTTGACAGAGACCTAGGAAGTAAAGGTATCAGAAGTAGAAGTCTGGGGTCTTCCGTGTCCATAGGTGAAAGCGGGAACGTGGTGGGCAGTGGCGAGAGGGGCGGTGCATAACGGACACCAGGCAGGGCAGTCAATGGGTGTGGTGGTGAATAAGGAACCCAGTCCCCGCAGCTGCAATGATTGACATTAAAAATAGCTGAAGTAAATAAGAAAATACTGTATGTTCTCTCTTGTAAGGGGACGAGTGTGTGTGTGTGAGTGTGTGTGTGTGTGTGTGTGTGTGTGTGTGTGTCAGAGGAAGCACACGGGGACTGTTGTTAGAGGAAGGGGTCCTGTAAGAGGGGAGAGATGATGCAGGAGTCTAGTGGGAGATGAATATGAGCAAAATACAATGATCTATATGGTTGCAAAACACTGTAGTGAAACCCATTATTTTGAATGTCTGCTAAATTTTTTTAAAAGAGAAAAGGGAGTACGGTAAGGCTAAGAAAAGTCGTTTTTAAAGAAAGCGGTGAATAAGGAGTATTCGAAAAGGAATGAGATTCCCCAGAAAAGGCCATGTGAAGATCTCCTGTAGGCAGTGAATTTATTGGAGTGCACAAAGGCCAGCTGTGACCTCATAAATTCTAGACTCTGCAGCCCAGAGGTCAGGAAAGGTGTGTGCAGGTCTGCCAGAGCAAGAGGAGAGAGGGCAGAGGGTGGAAATTGGGGAAGTTCCAGTATGTATGTAGAAAACCAAGAAAAAGGCTAAAGAAATGACCAGAGAGAATGACAAACTGAATGCGATGTCAACATCTACATCCACCTGTCCACCCTTCACACACCTCCTGCCCACCCACGTATTCTGTAGCGTGTCACTAATGGGACACGGAGCATGCTAACAGCAGGGCCTAGGACAAATGCTCAGGAATCAGAGATAAAAAAGACTGATCTTCACCCTTGAAGGGTTCCAGTGTGGTTGGGGCCAGGGTGGAGAACAAACAGAGGATGATAAATAATAGTAAGTGGGGCTTGGGATGAGAAGAAGGAAAATAAAATTGATTTGAGCTAAATTCATTTACATTTTCATCCTGCTTTGGTGTTCCTATGGCGTATCCTGGAGGATCTTGACATCTACATCGTATTTGACAAATGTCTACCTCAGTGTTTGCTTTTGACATGGACAGCAAGGAACTTTAAACAGTATGAACGCTGGGGTGCAGGAACACGTTTTTATCATTAAAAATGCCCATCTCCATATCCAGAGAGAGAGTGTGTGTAAATTGTGTATCTCCGTCGGTTTCCTCCCCTTGGAGACTGGGAAACCCTGCAGAGGAGAGGGAGGAAAGACTGTAGGAGTCAGAGGGGACGGAGGACACCTGGAGAACATGACCCACGGAATCAACTAAGCAGGGCTCACATGGGCTCACAGAGACTGAAGCAGTGAGCACAGGGCCTGCATGGGTCTGCACCAGGTCCTCTGTGTTAGTATTCAGGCGTCTGCACTGGCCTGTCCTTGGGGTTCTGACAGGACACACCCTCAGCTGCAGCACTAAGAGAACCACCTTTATTCACTATATCCCCCTTTTAAAGGGCCCTGCCCATATTCTTCTCTCTCTCTCTCTCTCTCTCTCCTCTCTCTCTCTCTCTCTCTCTCTCTCTCTCTCTCTCTCTCTTCCTCTATTCCCCTCTCTCCCTCTGTCTCCCCGTCTTTCCTCTGTCTCTCCCCTCTTTCCTTTCTCCTCTGTCCTGCTGCTCCTGTCTCTGGAGGCCAGTCTCCTCCTTTCCTTTCCCCCTTCTATGATCCCTATCCCTAATAAAACCCCCCGGCTTCAATCCTGTAGAGTGGAGTCTTTCTCTTGAGTGCTGGTTTTCTTAAATTACAACACGCTGCATATATGTAAAGTGTGTTAGCTTTGTGTTTTTGTGGGATTGATTCCTGACAATGGAAGCAGGTGTGTTTCTGACTCTTTGCCTGCTCTTGGCACTCTTTTCCTCCTGTTGGGCTACCTTGTCCAGCTTCTGTGTTAGGGCGTTTGCCTCATCTTACTATGTCTTGTTTTGTCTTATTTGGTTATTGTCTTTGTAGGCCTGCTCTTTTCTGATGGGAGACAGGGGCGGGGGGGGGGGACTAGGGGAGAGGGCAGGTGTGGCAGGCTGGGACCAGTGGAACTGTAATCTGGATGTATTGTGTGACAGAAAAATCTGTTTTCAATTCTAAAAAGTGTAATAAATAAATTAATTAAAAAACTAAAGGAAAAGAAAAGGCATATCACCAAAGCAGGAAGCAGGGTCGGCAGGAACGGCTGTGTTCTCAGTGGCTCCTGTGTAACTGCCACCATCAAGCTGATGGGACTTTACAGCCGCTAAAGACTCCTTGAGAGCGGGGTCTTTCAGGGTTTATGCAGCTCATTTTTACCTTTTCAGAAATACTCGTAAGCCAGTAACTGGAAAGCGGGTCTCTTAAAATGTTGTATTAGTGGAGGAATTATTCATAGAACTTTAGAATGCCTTCCAGATAGGCCTGATGATAGAGTTAAGTCTTCCTTGAAAGAGTGGAGACTTTGGACAGAATTCCTGCAAGGAAATAGCTCCCACAGAATGATCGCTTCTAATAAAAGTCACTGGAGTAATGTAGTAATGTAGACATTTCCCAAACCAGCACAGAATGGGAAGTTTCATGAGATCGTTTTTAAAAATCTAAATGTGTTTACTAATATAAAGGTTTTCAGAGATGAAGACTTAGGGAGTCTTCATGTAGCACTTGCCTCCTTCCTGCGACCTGTTCGTGGTCAGGGGTTGTCTTTCTAAGACCCACAGGGTGACAAAGGGTATCTCTCTCCAACTTCTGAGACTGCCAACCTTCCTCCCTACTTGTCTTTGCTTTCCTGTTTTGGGTAAAATAATAACCTCCACTCACAGTAAGCCAGGCTGACACGTTGACTTTGTGACCAAATAGAATCAAATAACTCAGGTTTATACTCATAATGCTTTAACTTACTTTGCCACGGTTTTCAATTCTGCAGTGATACATCCTGATTCCTATTTATTAAGGTTGTATAACAGGAAGACCTGGGGATTCTAATGGACTTAAAAAATGTAATGTAAGCATATCAGTGCCATCATAGCTATATTTATTTAAGCCTATGGAAAACACTGCTGTTTCAGATTGCTTCCTCAAGTCATCCTGGGGAAAGAAAAAGCTTTGTGTTGACAATATGATTTATTGTTGGGTGTTTATTGGTACCTTATGTTCCAATATTCTGTTTCATTTTGTGTTCAGAGACTGTGTGTGTGTGTGTTTGTACATGCCCACAAGTGTGTGCACACACAGATTTGCACACATCATATACTCCTGTTGGGAGGTACACATCTGTATGTGAATACTCCAAGAGACCAGAGCAGGACCTTGGGCATCATGAACACTCTTTGCCTTCTTCCCTTCAGACAGGATCTCTTATCAAAACTAGAGCTAGGCTGCTGACTGCTCAGCCCTGTGTTCCTTCTGTTTCTGGTCCCTAAAGCACTGGGTTTGCAGGTGCATAGGGATCATGGCCATCCTTAACAGTTTACTGGGGATTTGAACTCAGGTTCTCATGTTTGCATAACAAGTGCTTTTACATGTTGAACCATTGTACCAATCCCATGATACCTTCTTTTATTTGCTTAAACTTTAGTTTACTAACCCCTTCCACTTTTTGAGAACCCTGAAAATACTTTGGAATGAATTTCTGTCATCTTCACTGCTGTACTAGAGCCATTGACACAGCGGTAGGAAGACAGCGTTTATCAAGTGAGGACATGGACTGGCCATTGCTCAGTAGCAGAGGCCTGGGACCTCTGGCACAGCTGTTTATAAACTTTAGGTGCTGGGTGATAGGTGAGATAAGATGCTAGGCTAGAGATTAATAACCAGACATCAGCCAATGAGAGAGTAGTCTAATACTTGAACAGCATCCTGTGGGACCTGGTTATCCTCACTGAAGAGAGTGTCTTGTACTACAAAGATGATTTGTGGTGTTATTTTAGGTGTTGATAGAATCAGACATCTTGTTGGTATAAAATTACACTTGGTTCTGCCAAGTCTGCAGGTCCTGTGAATCTTCTGGGTGTTTGATAGAGGAGACAAGCGAGATGGAGATGAGCATGTCTACTATCTGGAGGGTCTTGTCCATTTGACAGAGACTGGGGTCATTTGGATGGGCAGGATCCTGGTCTGGGCCCTCTTCGGCACAAGTGTGAATTAATGGAAGAGCTTGTAAGGAGGTGCTGGAGGTTTGCGTTTTGGTTAGTTGGTGTATGAAATGCACACTCCCAAGCTAATCAATTACAATCTTCAGGAAAAGAGCCCTGGGGGGTTGAGGTAGTTTATGCAGAATAAGCTCTTTTGCAGTTGTCCAAGGATCAGAAATAGAGAAAATAAAAACACGTAATTAATGCTCTCAACAGCAGTGGGAGACTATATTGTGCAGCCTGGGAGTTCTACCTGCGGGTCTTTACTCGGGTGTGGCTGGGATCACTACTTAACAGTGCAAAAGCTAATTGCAGGATGAGTCAGTATGAAGTATTGGGTTCATTTAGAAAGGGATAGTACATGCTTAGATTTTGGCATGGGTGGAGAGAGGGAGGAAGGGGGAGGGATGGTGACAGGGAGGAGGGAAGAGGCATCCAAGTTTTAAAACTAGCTCTATGTATGATTGTGTAGCGTTTGAAGTTACTGCTCTCAAAGAGCATAATTTACAAGCAGGTTCAAGATTAAGCAGAGTCTAAGACTTAAGTAAAAATAAGTAGGAGCTGGTTTGCTTTTGCAAATAGAATTCCATTGTGGTTTGCTGGGTGCCTTGTTCAAGCTCAGGGATGAGAAAGGAATGAAGGAAAGGTTAAACTCAAAGGGCACATGCCTTGCTGCCTTATGCATGGTTTACCTGCTGTGCTAACTTTTGACTGAGCTGTCTCTCAGAACAGGGACTGTGACTTTATTTTCCTCGTTTCTCTCTCTCTCTCTCTCTCTCTCTCTCTCTCTCTCTCTCTCTCTCTTTCATATTAAAATCACAAGTGTTTATTTTCCATTTCTGAATGCATTATCTAACATTTTCACATCTGTAAGGGAAGAGGTGGCTACTTTTATTACTATAAGCAATCAATGGGAACTGTCTTTGTGGTAGATATAGGTTTCTCTGTTCCACTGGATTCAACACTTTCAAGAGTCCCCTCCCTCCTAAGCACACATTCTTTTCTTTCATTTCTTTTTTTAAAGCCAGTTTTCAAAAAACAAATAAGGTTTCATCCCTGAGGTTTTCCATCTGTGGGTGTGGCCCTGTGAAATCACCTCTTCCATGTTAACATGTCTATTGTTGTCATCCTAGTTAGGGTCTCATTGGGATAGTCGTATTGTTGAGGTCTCACCTGTGAAGCTTCCCTGTCATTTCTAGGAGCCACAAGCTCACAGCAGATTTCCTGGCCCTCTGGCTCCTAAAATCTTCCTGTCCTTTTTCTGGTGCAGCAGCTGTGTTGTGGACGTATCCACTGGGACTGGGTACCCCATGAGCAGATTTTCTCTGCAGTTGTGACCAGTGTGGCGTTCTGAATTGGTCACCATCTGTTGCAAAGAGCATCTTCTTTGATGGGGTTGGGAGCCACACTTATGGGGGGGCCGCATCATGATAAATATTTAGAATGCAGTCAAGTATTATGTCGGTGTAGTCATGAAATGGCAGCTGTAGGTTCTCCTGGAGCATTTGTGATATCACTAGCCCTCGGTCGGTTTCTAATATGAGGCTTGATTTCCCTCCTGATGGGTGAGCCTTACATACAACCCAAAAAGATGAGGGTACCATTATTACACCCTTAGGGATGTCTTGTCATGATGGTCATAGTTGTTGCTCATGATCATCGCAGCTGAATGGGACTATTGATTGTGTCACAGCTTGCATTCATAGCACCTTGTAGAATCATGAAAGCTATTCCTCAGGGCGGGGGCTTTCAGTGACCCTTACAGGTCTGGTGAATGCCCCATGAAGTCTTCTTTCTTTGTTCCTTTTGTTTTCATCACACCCACTTCTGGAAACTGGTAACATTGTGCTTGCTGTTATTAATTACAGCTGAGGTTTATAAGGACCATACCTCGATCTAGAGATTGTGCATACATCTGTCTCATTGTCATCTTGAATCCCTGTTTTAGAGATGAGGAAGCAAGGGCCTCAAGATGTTTCCAGTTCAGCTGAGGTACCAGAGCTGCAGAGCAATGCTTTTACTCTCTATGCTAGACTGTTACCTCATTCCACACAAGCACATCCTGTTCCTTGCTTTTGTGGTGATTGATTTTGTATTGCTCTGATGTTGATGAACTCTTTCCATCCTGTGTACACTCAGGCTCCATCTTAGAATGGGCGTTGTGTGAACAAAGCCCCCCACACACACACACATAGACCCTTTCTCTTTACCTTGAACAGTCTGCACAGCAGGCCAGTTTCCAGAGTGACAGCTATCCTAGGGATAGGAGAACCATTCATAGTTTCTGGTTCTCTATTTGACATCCTCCAGCATGGGGAGAAAATAAATGACTGTAAAGGTTGTCAGTCTGGCTACATTTGGGTTTGACATTGTAGGATATTTCTTTTAAAGAAAAGTATATACCATGTGTCCTGGTATTGGGAAATCCAAGTGAACAGACAGAGTGGACTCCAGTGGAGCAGCTACTGTCCCATGTAGAATTATCCTAATAACTCTTCTGGTCTTCTTCTCAGCTTGCGACCCATCCTGCCTCCAGTGTGCAGGGAAGAGCCCTCTCAGCTGCACAGTCTGTAAGCCTGCCCATGTGCTGCTATCTGGGCGCTGCCTTTCCCAATGTCCAGAAAGCCACTTTAACCTGGAAGGTACCTGCACGGGTGAGTGTGTGACCTGCTGGGGCAGAGTTCTGCTCTTACATTTGCTTTTCCTAGTGCAACATGACATTTGATTAAAGACTTCATCCCATCAGTGACAGGCTGGGCTCAAAATCCTATTCTCACACTTGACAGTATAAAGGTATTGTGTGAAGAGAACAAGGGGAATTAATCTTCCCATGAGGGAGCATGGCTAGTGTGAAAATCATAAACAGCTTTGTCTCATAGACTATAATATTTAAATACATTCACTCTGCTGGATTTCTCTTGTCTAGGAGACAATCACGTCAAGAGAACTTCTCTCATAGAATAAATAAAACATTTACGTTGTATAAGCTCCAGAATTTAACTCAACATAACACTCAGTTACTATGGCTCTGTTTAAAGTTTAAGGCCTATTTTTTGTAGTTCTCCCAGGAGTCTGTGCTCAGTGTACCAGATTTGAAAGTTCAGAATATGAAAGAAAACGGGGCTTTGAGAGTGGAAATCCCACAACAGGTGATATGCTCTTTGAGCTATCATGTCTCTCTAGTGTTTAGTAAGTGAGGACAAATGAGAGTGGTACCTTTTTATATTGTCTCCAAATATGAAGACGTAAGTAAATCACCATATTTTGAAGAATCATAACTTTTTGCCATTCCGTTCTGCATCCTCTGCTGTTTTTAAATCCCTGTTACTTTTCATCAAAAGGGAAGGAAGGATTTGAGATGTGGCATTGAGATAGACTCTTTCAAGAATCCTTTACTTTCTTCTCTCAATGAGGTTCTGCTCTGGTTGCCTAGTGCCACCCAAAATTACTGGCTTAAAACAACTCAGTGTTAGTTGCTTGTAAACAACAGGTTATTATCTTTTGCAGTCCCTGGGATCTGTAGGCTCAGCTTGGAAGCTCTCCCTTAGGATCCTTTAGGCAAATTTAGCTATATCAGTAAGTTAGGTGGGTCAAGAACCCCTCCCACCCCCATTTTATGAGGCCAGTTCTTGTGCCTCATTGAGCTTCTTCACAATATGGTAGTCTCAATTAGTTAGCCTTCCTCCAAGCCATCTGTCTCTTCTTGAGGAGAACATTCCAAGAAACCCAAACAGAAGCTACTGGCTTCTTGGGACCTAACCTTGGGAGTCTCACTGCCCCTTCTCTGTTGTTTAAAGCAGGGCAGCTTAGTTTGAGGGGCGAGGTCGCAGAAGTAGAACGGCTCAGGGGTGGTGACTTGGAGACCAGCATTGGAGGTGTATATTATAAAGGGATAGGCACAAAATACAGTTAAGGACATTTCCCAGGCTTGCTTTCCTTGGTGTCAGCAGCAAAAAAAAAAAAAAAAAAAAGAAAGAAAGAAAGAAAAAGAAAAATGAGAACCTTATCTTTGACATGTCTTCCCTATTTAAGAGCACCTCTATATTCCATAACAGAGATTTCTGAAATCCCAAATTCAGATTAGTAAAGCATTTTTATCAGAATTGGCAAAATAGTAAAACTTAAGCACCCTAGGGTGTAACTATTTATTCTTATACCTACGGGGTGGAAGAGACAAACACATTCTCTCAGGAGTCTATTTTGTTTCCAAAAATAGACATCTGAGGCTAGTTGATGGGCAAAAAAAGCTGTTGTAATGAAATCTTGCCCATGTATTTCTGGATTCAGAAAATGTATAGTAAACTTATAAAATGTTTTAAATTATTTTGTCTTATGTGTATGAGTGTTTTTCCTGTGTGTATATCTGTATATCAAGTGCTTGCCTGGTGCTCTGAAGAGGGCATTGGATCTCCTGGCACTGGAGTTACAGATAGCAGTGAACTGCCATGTGGGTGCTGGGAATCAAACTTGGGACCTTGGAAAGAAAAGCCAGTGCTCTTAATCACTGAACCATCTCTCCAGCCCCATGAAATATTAAAACAAACAAATAAAGAACAAATAAATAAGTGAGCACATATTAGATTCTTTTGGCCTAAACTCTAAAAAAGCAAATATACTGTCAATTTAACTATAGATGACTGCAGTGTATTTTTATTCTACAATTTTCTTCTTTCTCCCAAATACCTTTCTAATCCCTGGGCCCAGGGCAGCTTTATTTTAAAGCGCCCATCAGCTCTTCAGGGAAACTGCTTGCTTTGTCCTTAGCTTGCCTTTGAAGAAGTCCTGTAGCTGGAGAAGCTTTTATCCAGGCCCCTGTGGTTCCTGTGTGTAAGCTATTTGAAGGAGAGCCTCCTTGCTCCATGTCTTCACTGTCAGTAGATAGATGGTCTCGCCAGAAGCAGGGCACACAGGTCACTGCAGACCTTCTAAGAAGTGGGTAGACCTGGGTGGTAGAATTATCCTTGGAATGCTAGCATCTTCTGGAAGCTTCTCAAACAGAGTCTCGGGAATGCAGACTGATCTAGTATCTTCTAATCAGCAGTTTGTTTTCTTGTCCCCACCCCTTTTAAAAAATTAGCTTACCTCCTCCTGGCCTCTTGCCAGAAGGGAGAGCCGTTTGATTTGAGTTGGAGCCTGCATCTTTGCTCTCCACCAGCCCTGTTCCAGGAGGGAGTGTATTGGTGTCAGCAAGCTCCACACAGCACCTGCCCCTCGCCCCCACCTCTTGGCATCAGACAGGCTTAGATCTCTTCTTCCTGGCTAGGAACACATAGATCTCCTGGCACCTGCTTTGGCAGCCTAGGCAGGTTGTAGCCATGACCTGCCTGGCTTCCTCCCTGTCTGCATCTTTATTGCTTGCTCCTTTCAGAGACTCACCTGGGTTCTTACACTGCTGTGCCTCTTGTTAATTTGGTGGTTTTCTGAGGAAGACATAAGTTGGCTATAATTTTGTCTAAGGCTTTGAACTTCAGATGCAGCCTGTGATAACCTCCAGGAGGAAGACCGTTTTTCTGTTCTTTATATTTAACTGTGTATTGCTGATTAAACTGATTAAAAAAAAAAAAGAAAGAAAGATCCAAGATGAGGCCTGAAGGTAGAACCTGGCTAGTAATGTACTCTGGTGGGAAGTCTCAGTCCATGTGCATGTCTGGTCCCCTGCTTACCTGCTGGGAGTTTCTGAAAAGCAAGACCCCTCCTCTTTTTGTCCTTCTTTCTGTGTGTATGTGTATGTGTGCCTGTGTGCTTGGGTGAATGTGTCTGTCTGTATCTCTCTCTCTCTCTCTCTCTCTCTCTCTCTCTCTCTGTCTGTCTCTCTCTCTCTCTCTCTCTCTCTCTCTCTCTCTCTCTCTCTCTCTCTGTGTGTGTGTGTGTGTGTGTATGTGTGTCTTTGTATGTGTCTGTCTCAGTCTCTCTGGTCTCTGTCTCTGTCTCGTGTTTTGCAGTAGGAGATGCTTGCCAAATATGGGTTTAAATTTCCTGCTCACATATATGGGGATGCCCCTCTGGAATGGGTGACTGATGATTCAAATTTTTATAGTTCTAGATCTCTCTTCTGTTTGTGGACTATAGTCTCTTTTCTTCCAGAAATGGCAGTTGTTAGGTCAAGTCTAGGTGTGTGCCAGGCATTCTTTGGAGTCTTCAGTAGATGGCCAGAGATAGAGATTTGTGGGGTGCATGAAATATTGCATGCATTTGCATGCTGAACTGCTGATTCTAGTCCTGGCCTTTATCCCTGTCCCCAGAGTGCCACCCATCCTGCAGGCAGTGCCATGGGCCCCTGGAATCAGACTGTGTCTCCTGTCACCCGCACCTCACACTCACCAGTGGGTACTGCAAGACCAGCTGCAAGGAAGAGCAATTCCTGAACTTCGTCGGATACTGTGCTGGTGAGTGATGCCTCTTTGGGGTCCTAGGGAATTCCAGGGCAGCTGCTAGGAGCTTCATACCAGGCAAAAGGATGCTGGTACTGGTCTGTTTGGTTCAGACTACAAGCACTTCTTTCAGTTGATACTTCTCTTGTTCAGGAACTGATTCCACAGTATTTCCTCAAACACTTAGTGAATGAGAATTCAAATATATCTGGTTTTGTTTGTTTTTCCTTTTTTTCTTTCTTTCTTTTTTTGAAATAGGGTCTCGTTTAGCCCAGTGTATTAGTTACTTTCTTATTGTTGTCATAAAATGCCAAAGGACTTGAGAAAGGAAGAGTACTTTGGCTCACAGTTTGAGGACATAGCCCATCATGAATGGAAAATGTACAGTTCAGGACATTGACATAGCCAGTTCTATTCCATCTGCAGTGAGAAAGCAGAAAGAGTCCAATGTTGGCACTTCCCTTTCTTTCTCCTCTTCTTTCCATCCCAGACCCCAAACCCATGGTACAGTGCCCCCACATTCATTCAGGGTTTATCTTCCTTTCTTGAAAACATGCTCATAGACACATCCAGAGATGTGTTTCCATGGTGATTCAGTCAAGTTGGTAATGAAGATTAATCTTCACACACAGTCTGGGATCAACTTGCTATATAACTTAGGACGGCCTTGATCTCCTGATCCTCCTGCCCCCGCCTCCCAAAGTGAGGATTACAGTTGTGTGCCACCACATCTAGCTTCAGATAGAAATTTAATAATGTTTTTGTAAGTCCTGAAAGAAAATTAGTCTCATATTAATGGAGAATGAAGTGATGATTATAATACTTTTTATATACATTTTAAGGTACCAAAAATGCATTTTCTAAACATGTTTTCCCATGCTTATGTTAGCTGCTCTCTGAGGGGAATCTTTGCCCAGGCACAGAATTTAGGGCGGTTCAGCTAAAAGTAGACCAGTTTCCTTAGGAGATGAATTGTTTTCTTCCTCTTTTTAGAATCCAGAGAAGGGTAGAGAAGGAAAGGAGGGAGAGAAGGAAGAAAGAAGGACTTGAAATGTAAATAACATTGGATTCATAAAACACCTTTGACTATCCACCTAGATATTCACAGAACAGCATCAAAATATCTGCTTTTGAATCTACTAATGGATAGATTTTCAGACTACAGGGAGGAAAAAAAGAGTATGTTAATAACCCTGTCACTAAAATGTGTAAAGGTTGTATATTCCACCTTCCTTTCTAAATTGTAGAAAAGTTTGTACAACTATGCCTTCAGCAGTGACTGCCTCACTTTTGAGGAGCTGGACTAGGTGGCATTCTGGGATATGCATATAAAAGGGAAAGAAGAGCAAGCAAGATCTGGTAGGAGGCTGGCCCAGCTATGTGGCTTATCCTGGAACAGGAAGGAACTTTGGCTCAGTGTCTACCTCCCAGCATCCAACAGGCATGATCATACTGAGACAACACCAATAAGCATCGTCTTGTTTAGATGGGGGCATAGTAAGTCATTGTCAATGTTCTCAATATGACTGGTTGGTACCAAAGGTATGCCTTCTTTTGCTTATGATCTTAAGACTAGATATTGGCCATTAGGTTCTATTGTCTAAGAAGACTGTTGAATGCAGGGTAGCATTGGGACAATGATGAACTCAGAGCAAAATCTGACTCAACAGAAACTGTGTGGCCATTTTAGAGTGTCCAGCATGAGTCTTGTCAGAGGGCTGGCTGGGGTGTAGCTCAGTGGTAAAGCTCCAGTCTAGCATGCACAAGACACTATGTTCTTTCCAAAACAACAGAGAAACACAAATTGTACCAGATTTCAGGTGGACTTTGTTTCTGGTGCTACCAGTTACAGTCAGGACTGTCTTGGAAGAGAGTCAAACATTAGTGTCTCCTCCCAAGGGAATATCTGATGATGGCAGGTTTTGACTATTGCAACTCTATAGTCTGAGTTCAACTGCTGAGTCTTACTTTAAGGTATACAAGTTGCTGCTATGAAAACTAAGAGGTCACTGACATGTTCATTACAGCTTTGTGTAACTATAGTAAAATACCAGTGCGGATAAGTGAGAAAAAGAAATGGTTCATTTAGCTCAGAATTTTGAAGGTTCAAGCCCCTGTCATGAGATTTTGTTCAGTCTGGTAAGAGCCCTTCAGCTATGCCATATAGTGAAGGAAACATACCTGTATGAAAAGGCCTATGTTTCAGAACAGGTAGTCAAGAGATGACAGTAGAGTCCTACAGTCCCCTTAAAAGCATGATGCCAGTGACCCAATAAACTCTAGACAGGCTCCCAAAGCTTCTGCTACCTATGTAAACAGTATTGTAACACTGGGGGCTAAACCCTTGAGGTCCCCAACCACATTAATAGCAGGTAGTAAGAGTGTGTTAGTAGATGTTTGCCGAATTTCTGTTATGAGGAAGCAGAGAGACATTTCAGGCTACTTAAGGGGATGAACTGAAGATACAGTTGACAAATGGTACAAATAGATTTGCACTGAGTTGTCTGCTGGTCATAAGGACTGTAGGAGTTAACTGGGGTCTGAGGGAGAGGAGGGGAGAACAAGACATGGAAGGCTTCATGGAGCAGGTGAAACTTAGCTTGTCTCCTTCAGATCAGCAAGGGTTGGGTTAGCTAGAAGAGGGGGCATGTGGTTCTACCAGGAGGCAGACTTGGAAAGTAAAGAATATGGGTCATATATGGCCCATGAGTTATCCAACAAGAGTGATGAACATGGCTGGCACTGAAGTACACTACAGAAACACACTGGGAAATTTAACTTGAAATCTGAATATAGAAAGCTTGAAATTTCAGCTATAAATTGAGGCTGGATCTTGAGCACTGCAGGGGTTTTGGAGAGAGGTGTGCCTTGAGTAAGGGTATTATATGAAAACTGTGGAAGATAAGCTAGAGCAGAAAGGGACTGGCTTAAGGGATGCTATCAGCGGTAGAGTGTGAACTATCCCTCTCGTGGTATATTTTCCATTCCAGTCTGTTTTGCATGTGGACCCTAAAACTTGTATGCTATGACATATTTTATAAATAAATGTTTATAGGAGAGTGGAAAGTTTTAATAGTTAATGAGCTCTGTTCTCTCCAAAGTCCAGAGCACTCTTTGATGGTAAATTAGGTGATAAGGAGATGCATTAATTTTTTTAAGGCTAATAGGGACCATTAGACTAGAGAGTCATAGTACTGGCTGGACTCAATGACTTTGGAAGTCCCCAGTCTCAGAAGAACAGGCTTTGACTGTCCATGAAATTGGGTATGTTCTTGATTTTAAATGTAGTCATTGCCCATTGCTCAGAATAGGGATTGTTTTAAGTGTACTTCAATTGTGAAGCCATGAGAAAAAAAGAAAAAATGTTGACATAGTTTACTTTGTCACTAAACGTATGACTTTCTAAATACTGTTCATTAAGTGTTTAGTAAACCCATATTCCTTGCCAGGTTGGCTTTATCCGGGCTCTGGGGGATAGAGTGAAGATATCTAACTTTCATCTAAGAAATGTAGCTTAGTGAAGGATAGTACATTTGGTTGTCAGGGCTACCATAATACTGAAGAGTACTGAAGACTGGGAAACTTTAATAGCACAAATGGATTTTTCTCATGGCTCTGGAAGATACAAGTCCAGGACTAAGGTGCCTACAGGACGGGTTCCCTAGAGATCTCCCCTTTCTGTGAAATGTCTGTCCCCTTGAGACCATCTTTTTTGGGGGATGTCTTACTCAGTAACCCAGACTGGCTTGGAAATCATGATAGCTTCCCTCCCTCAACCCCACAAGGGCTGGGATTAAGTATTATGGTTGCCGTTCTGCAAAGAGAAAGATTACAGAAGATGGTCTGCAAGAAGCTGAGGAAGACCTGTATTAAGTAATTACAGGAGTCCAGATGAGCTTTCAAGCCAAGGGTGAAGGGGAAGGAAGGGACTTGGCCTCATTGGATGTCAAATATACATTAGATTTTTGCTATTTGTCAGCAAAAGTTATCCAATAGGGCAGTTTCATGTGGTTTAATTTAATAGAGCAACAGAAATAGTTGCTCTCTTGCCATAGTTGTGAAGGAACTGGAGATTCCAAGTTTCAGGTAATGAAAATTCAAAGGGTGGATATAGACCTTTGCCTGGGACAGCAATAAGTGTAAGAGTCAGTAAGGAAGATGTTTGCATTGGGATAAGTTGGACTTGGGGTGACAGTTGTACATCAGGTGTTCAGTCCCTTGTAGAGGTTGAAGGGATGAATTATAGCTTACCAGCTCAGTTCCTACTTACTATTATCTTGAACCGAAGGTCCTAGAATTCTATTTTTTATGTTGAAATGCTGCTTCAGTTCATGATAAGTGTCATGGAATTTTTCAAATTAGTTTGATCTGAAGGAAGGAAGGAGAGGAATTGTGTGGTGACAGAACAAACAGGCTGACACCTACCCCTACTATGCAGTGTCCTCACAAGTGTCCATGGGGACCACAGAGAGAAGGACCCTCTCTGTGGTCCTTTCAGGGGGCTACAATTTGCTCCTGGGATTTATTCCTCTATCTTAGCTGTAACTGTGATCATCACCTAAGACCTCTCAATTGCACTTAGCTGTTCAAAAAGAAAATTCCACTTAATCAATCACACAGACAAGAATAAACACATCCTGGGAACAGGTCCAATCACTCTAGTGTGTTCTTGCATATGGAGATGTCATATGTGGGGCGGGGGTATTTCCTCCAAGTCTGTCAAAGCAAATAGATAGTTGGAAGATTTAGGTCAGGGCTGAAGATTTTCAGCAAAGACAAATGAAGTGGGATGTGATGCAGGGGTGTATCAGCCTGTCACAGACATGGCTAAGTGCTATGGGAAGGAGTTTCTTCATAGGTTTGTCTCCACCTCCCACTCCCCTACCCCACCTACCCTGTACATCTCAACATTATCAAGAATTTCCAAAGCCTGGGGTGCTTTCTCTGTTTGTCTTTCTCAGCTAAAAGCTTTCTCCTGTTCACAGAAGAGGGTGAAATTAAAAAGAAAGCACAGATAAAGCCCTAAGGGGGAGATGTCCAAGTGCAGACACATTATAAAAAACTGTGCCCTGGGCTTTGTGAGTGCCCTGTAGGATGGCTGTTCTTCTCATCTTTCTGGAAGAGATGAGAGTCCTGACTGAGGGTGATAGTGCTGAGGATGAGGAGCTGGTTCACTGGGGAGGTGGAACTCTATGGAGTTAAAACTTGATTGTTGCTTGTGCAGTGATGTTTACAGTGCTGGTTAATATCCCCCAATCTGTATAAGAGCATAAACAAATGGGAAAAAGTATCAAAGAAATACTAGTCTGAGCAGTTCTATATTGCATACAGTTTAATTCTAAAGGTATTTATAGTTGTTAAATGCAACGAAGATTCTTGGCCAAAAATTTGGAAAATGAAATACAGTTCTTAAGTTTTTTAGCCTGGAGTTTTGGTTAAGCAAAGTTTAGCAACTTCCATTGCTGCAGGAGCTTTGGAGCCTTAACAGATGTAAATCATTATGACAACAAGCACTAGGTGGTATTTCCCAGTCATCTGACTGAATGAATACCCATCCCCTCTCCAGTCACAGCATCTCACAGAGGTTGTCAGTGATTCCTAGAACTCTCTTTGGGGAAGCACTCAACTAATAACTGGTGTTAATATTTTAAGTGCTTCATTGGCAACTACTAAAATAAGATGAGACTATTAGCACATACGTACATAGATTGTAGATTGGCTTCCCTCCCTTTCTTCTGCCCCCTCCCTCCTTTCTTCCTTCCTTCTGTCCTTTCTCTGTGATTAGACGATGGAATCACCCCAGCAAATAGACCTTTGTCACCAGTTCCTTTTAAAGAGTACTGCTGTTAGTAGTTCTTTCTTCTAAATCATTAAGGCACAACACCCTCTCAACCCTTTTTGAGTCATCACTGTAGTTCTCTTCATTCTTTGCTAGCATTTCTGAAAGTAAGGCCCATGTTGCTTGTGATAGCGTAGACATGTCCAGATCAGCAGAGCCCAGACCTGCATCCTGGGAGAAGTTGCTACAGCTGCAGCACTGAGTACTGGTTGGGGTCTGAGTTGAACAGAGAGGAGCACCTGGGAAGGAGTCAGAAGGACCCCATGCTTCTACACTCAGACACAGGAGTGGGGGAGGTTCTATTTCACAGCAGCTTCAGTCACAGGAAGGTGAGCTGGTGCTGACAGCTGGCGCAATGATCAAAGGCAAAGAAAAAGCTCAGACAGACTTGAAATGTGTAGTGGTTTGGTGGTTGTTACCTTGTTTTGATCATCAAAATCCTACCCATGATGCCTCAGTGCCTAACTTGGAGTCTTTTCCTTCCAGAATCTGCTTCCCTTTGGCATCTTCCATGTTGTAAGAGTGTTTCTTCCACTTGGCACTGCCTAACTCATGTTCTCTGCAGGTTGTCTGCATGGGCATCTCATAATAGGTGGTGCCCCTGAGGCACATGTGAGAAGTTCTGAGCTGATGGCTTCCGAGGCAGTTTTGCCATTTCGAATTCATGTGATCTTCAAGGGAGGTGGCGTTCAACCCTTCTTTCACATACAAACAAACCAGACCACAAGAGAGTTAAGTAATTGATTCAAACAAGCAGGATAGAGCCAAGAACTGAATCTGTAGACTGGGATTTCATAATTCCCCTTGTCATTGTTGAACTTCATGGTGCTGAGTATGACTGCCCACACACATTAGGGACTTAGAAACAGGTATTTTTGTTGTTTGTTAGCTTAGAGAGAGAAAGAGAGTGCATAGTTTTTGAGTGTGAGCAGTACAAGTGCACACATGTGTGCATGTGTACAGAGGCTAAAGGATAACCTCAGGTGTCATCTTCAAGAACACATTCCACAGCCACCTCTGTTGAGACAGAGCATCTCATTGGCCAGAAACTCATCAATTAGGGTAGACTGGCTGAAGAATGAGTCCCAAGGATCCTTCTGCCTCAACCTCTCCAACACAGATTACAAGCACATACTATATCATGCCTGGTTTTAACATGGTTTCTGGGGATTCAACTCAGATCCTCATGTGTGTGAGACAAATATATCCCTGACTGAGCACCCCCAGCTCCATATCAGATACTTTGTGCACTTGTGTAGTGTTTGTCTGCATAGGTGTTCATGTGTGCACAGGTGTGTGTTTGCATGCACACGAGCACATGCAGGCCAGAGGGTGATGTCAGGTTTTGTTCTCAATCCCTCTGCACCACACTTCTGAAATAGAGCCTCTCCCTGGTCCTGAAATTCCTGATTCAGCTACACAGGCCGACCACTTAGTTCCAGGTTCCACCATCTGTCTGCCCCCCAGCACTAGGATTATATGTGCTTACCACCATGCATGGCATTTTTCCATGGGTTCTGACAATCCAACTCTGGTTCTCTTGCTTGTACAACAGCACTTTGCAGCCCGAGCCACCGCCCAGCTTCTGGCTAGTGGATCAGAGGATGGATTGGCAGGGGTGGTTATGATGATGAGGGAGCTTAGAGAAGGATTCTTTAAAAAAAAACTGGCGAGACGTGCTCCTGTAAATACTGAGGAAGCTGATTAGATTGGCGTGGGTGCCTCACCTATGTAGGTGCCCCTGCTCTGAGGTATTCCTGCTAACTGAATAAATGGAAAAGAAAAGCACTCGCCCATGCTGAATTTTAATAATCCGTATCAACCCATGCCTACTTTAATCTTTTAAATGTATATGTACTTGAATTTTTTTTTAATAGTGGTAGCCAGTGCGTTGTTCTTTTCTCTTGGCAGCACATATATTTGTATGTGTTGATGCTATTAGAACGATCTGCATAATTGGCACTCACTTTTAATGGTTAAGTAATGTTCAGTGATGTTGGCCATTTTCCTGTTGTGGTAGCTGTTGACAAACAGGAGATAGATTAGCTATCAGGTCAAACTGACGTGCAAGGCTATGAGTGTTACTAACTATGCTTTTGTCATTAGAGGTAACAATGACATGCTTATGGATTTATAATTTTCTAAATACTTTATCTTCTCATTGGATCAACCTATAAAATCTTACTGCAGAGTTATAATTACTAGAACATTCCACTGTGTGTGTTTGGGAATAAAAACACAGTGCACTGACTGTTTGAGCAGCACAGTTTGTGCTTGCGGAATGCTGGCTGCCTGGGCTCCTAGGGTCTAGTCCATTCCTTCCTGCTCTATGGTAACTTGATCGAGGAGCTTTTTCCTTAGTGTGATCCATATCCTGGTTTTTATCTCATCTTCTTCACCCTCTTCTTCATTTCATCTGGTCCTGCTCTTCTATCTCTGCATATTTTCAATTTCCTCGTGCCTTCCATTTTTTTTTAACACTGGCTTCTTTATCTCCCTTATCTCTTTCTTTTGTAATATACTCTCTTTTCTTATTTCTCATCACGTCATCCTATCTCCCACTGCTTGAACTATGAATTGTATATCCACTATCTTTCTGGAACTTTCACTGATTGTCTATTCCTTATTCTCTTAGTTTGTGATTTTTATTTAAGAGACCACAGGGTCCCCTGAGGGATGATTGACCACTTCAAGGCATTTCCTTTGTTTGAACCTTTTCAAAAAAAAAAAAAAAAAGGACATGATCTATACTTAAATTGAGGACTCCCTAAATTTAAAAGAAGGAAGGAAAGAAGAAAGAAAGAGAAACAAAAGAGCTTGTATTTTGGCCATTGCATGGCTCTCACTCCCTTCTACCCATAGGAACTCCAGACTGAAGAAGTTCCAAGGAAATCCCAATCTTCATGCCACACCAGTGCACAAAGCTATTTTTCTTTCTTCTCCTGACTTTTGTTTATCCATGACTCATTTTGTAACCAGTGCAATTCAGATCCACTGAGTGACTCCCTTTTCCTAACCATTCTACCTGTGTGGTTGCCCTTGGCTGGGCTTCCTTCTCTCTCTTCCTATTGTAAAACTCCAAGCTTATATCTCTCACACAGTAGCCTCATACACTCACCCCTATAGTTTAATATTTTCTTCATCCTGTTGGTCTCCCCCCCCCCCCCGTCTTTCCTGCTAAACTCTCCCACTTCTTCCCAGGATGAGGATCAACCTTTAAAGATCATCTTTGGTTTATAAAAGACCAAATAGAAGACCCAAATGTTACAATAGTTCCCACTGCCTCCCACACTAATGCTCCATCCCGATTTCCAAGGACCTTGTTCTCCTTTGATTCCTGTGTGAATGTTGAGACTCTATCCTTACTGATTCTTCTCTCCATTCCATAGTGCTCCACTCCTTTGTGCTTGCCCTCTTTTGTGTTCTCTCCTTGACAGGGATGTCTTCAGTGGGCATCATTTACAAGCATCCCTAAATGCCCAAGTTGTATCCCTGTGTATAAAAGATGCCCTGGGCCTCCTTTCACACCTTCCGCATGAAACAAAGCAAACATCATTTCTGTCAAATGCTTCTGAGTCTTCCACATCCCTCCTTGTGCCTATCCTTTCTCATTGTTATGATAAAGCTTGAGGGGAACCTTGTTGGATTCCATGGCAGGCGAGGGTGACCAAGGCAGAGGACAAACATGCCAGGCAGACAGAGTTCAAGTGAGAAGTTTTATTAGAAAGGGTAGGGAGGGGAAGGAAAGAAAAAAGAGGTAAAGAGACAGAGAGAGGGGACAGAAGAGAAGAGGGAGACGGGAAAAGTCCAGTCTGCCCCAGGGGAACTGTGGGAAAGAGAGAGCAGAAAAGAGAGGAGGTGGAAAGAGAGGAGCAGGAAGGAGAGCTGGAAAAAGAGAGAATAAATGGGCGGGTTCTGACTTTTAAAGGGGTCCTTTACACCTGCTTGCAGACTACACAATCATAGAACCCTGGCCTGACCAGGGTACTGCCTGGGTGCATTCTGCCAGGTGACAGGGGCAGGCCAGCATAATGCCTGAATCCTTACACTCATTACCCTGTCATGAGCACTTCCAGGGAAGGTTACACTCCTATTCTGCTTCCTGTAGCACCTTCCAGGTGGCCTCACAGTTGACTGACTTGCCGTGAGCACTAATTGAAGAGAATCACTCTCTGTTTGGAGCTAAATCAAGTGCAACACAAGTTGGATGCAAGGTGCCAAGATATGTGAGCACAGGCAGTATGCATGTCACTTGTCAGCTGCAGCAGGGGCTGTCACCAAAATGAGAGCTTTGACTTTGCCAGTCACTGCATCCAACTGCCTCGGTCTCCATACTGTTCCCTTGGCCCCTGTTGGAGCCTTCTTGGTAGTAAGTTTGTCAGTGCCGGGTAAAAGCCACTGTCAAATTAAGGTCAGTCTGTCACAGAGGGATTTTGCTTGGCCAATTTAAGAGTAATGCAGTAGCCGACGGCACTGGGTAGAGATGTTTTATTTGCTTGTTTGGTCTGCTGGTTTTGTTTTGTTTATTTTATGGCTATTACACTAATTTAGACTCTCTGAAGGAAAAATAAGGACATGATTTTTAAGCACTTTTGGGTAGGCTGAGCCCAATGTAATAGTTAAAAAGGGAGAGTAATAGGTTGTTTCTTTCTCTTCTGCCATTCATACTTCCTAAATTTCTTTTCTCCTTATTTCACAAATTGAACTCTATCAGCTCTTAAAAATGGAATCAGAATTCAAATCCTACACTCTTTGTTTCGTTTTTCATACATTTACACAATGAGTTTCTGTTATTTCTGTTATTCTCCTCTCTCGGATTCCTTCCTGCTGGAACCTCCTTCTCAAGTCTTCTTGTCCTTTCGTGGCTTCTTTTTAATGTGTGGCCCACTGAGTTCAGTTAGTTCCACACTGAGCATTCGTAGGAGATTATTTGGTAGAGAAAAATGCCTACAATTGACGACACTACTGAAAAAGTGACGCTTCCTCTCCCAACAACCTTTATGTGCCAGTTGTCCTTCAGGAAGGGGTGAGGTCTCATGGATGATGAGACCCCACAGGCATGGGGCAGTGTTAAGGGGCCCAGCCTTGTCCTAACTTTGTGCAGATGACCGCAGCTGCAGTGAGTTCATGAGTGCAGCCATGTCTTCTCCAGATGATGTCTTTTTGTTGCACACCTTCCCAACCTCTGGCTCTTACAGTCTTTCCACTCCTTCCACGATGTTCAGTGCGTAGTAAACGGGGTGATATAGTCTTCCATTTAGGCCAAGCACTCCACCATCACATAGCTTCAGCATTTTCAGTTATGAGTTTTTGTGCTTACCTACAGTAAGAAGTGTCTCTGATGGGTCACTGCACTAATCTATGGATTTAACACTGCTGTTCAGAACAACACAACAAAACCATTTAGCAAAATAGTCTTATAAGCTCTCCACTACAGCCTATGACCCTCCCAGCCTAGGCTCTTGACCAGGTTTGTATTGAATCCTATACTTAGAAAAAGTCTGGAGTTTTTGCATGACATCATCTCTCTATTACCTGGTGGAGAACAGATACAAGTGCTGATTATTTTAACTACTTCCAAATGCACTTAATGCAGTTGCATTAAGAACCTAATCAACCCATGAGATATTCTTAAAAATCTCCCTCTATGTCTAAATTTGTCTTTATAGATCATTACTTATCAGCAAAAGAGTCACTGCCCCATGAAATCAACATTCAGACCATTACTTTAATAGCACACATTGACTTGAATATCTTCAAGCTTTCTTAACTTTGTCCCGAAGATGAGAAATAAGTAATCTCACCAGTGTGTGCTGCCATCCATCATGGTCTGGGCAATCCTCACTGATCCTCGAAGCAGAGCCTTTGATTTGGAGAAAGCATCACACAGCGATGACCACATGCAATTTCCGCACAGCTGCAGGGCAACATATTAGAGGGTGTTGCAGCTGCTGAGTTCAAATATTAATTTTTGATTTGTTTACATTTCGAGGATGTCTGCATGCTGTGTCTATTTAGAAAACAACTAGCGCTTAAAACAAGAAATGTATTTATTTTATCTGGAGCTAATTCTCTGTCTCCAGACTTCCCTGTAATATGCTCATTAATTTGCTTGCTCTGAGCGTGAACTCACTGTTTATTAACAAGGTGGCATGTATACAAACAACTGGAAGCCCATCTGCCTGCTCCACACCACACACGTGCTCATTACACACCAGTAATCTGAAACGGGCTGAGCATAAATGTATCCGAGTTTCACTTTTCTTCTTGTCACTCTTAATGAACGTTACAGTTAAAGACCCTCCACTGTAATTGCAACGGTGACAAGAAGATTTCACTTCCTGAGTGGCAGTGGGAAGAAGCTGAAAGGCAGTTTCCCGCAATAGGCACTGTTTAGGCAATCAGTGTATGCACGCATCATGTAGGCATATCTAAGGTCAAGCTCCTTTTTTTTTTTTTTTTTTTTTTTTGATTATAGGCAGGAGGATGAGTTAGCCATGAATGCCTCCCTGCACAGATGGGGCTTTAGGATGGGATGTTAATCCTCACCAATGCCCTTAGACTGCTGGGTTGGAAATTCAGGTCCCTATTTTCAGCAACTGCAGCACCAGCAAAGATGGAGGCACTGCTGTAGATGCTTCCTCTGGAGTGTCCCAGGAACTGCTTCAGATGTATCATGAGCACAGCCGGAGGCAGAAGTGGGGAGCAGGGCAGGTGAATTTGTTCTGGGGTGTGTTGGCCTCTCTGAGGACACTGCCATTTTAAGGATGTCATTTCTGACTGGCTATACTCTAAAAGCTCCTGTCCAGTGACATCAGATTACTATTTGCCTACCCAATTTAGTCTTCTCCAAATCAGATCAGTTTTTATGAAGTATGGGATTGGCTGTGTGAAGTCACTGTTGTCGCAGCAGTTCGTAGGGACACACAGTCGTCTCCTACAGTGCCTGGAGACAGGACTCATGCCACATTTACATTTGTTTAGATTGTATAATGGACACATTTGGCTGGCCCTAGGGAGAGTTCTCTCTTTGTTATCTCAGATTGTAACTAACAAGGCAGTTGTGTATTCTCAATCTCTCTCCTCTCTCATACACAACACACACACACACACACACACACACACACACACACACACACACACACACGACCAAGTGCCATCATTTTCCTCCTAGGTAGAAGTAGATTTTTGCAAACTAGCGGGTACACTCCTCAGTAACCTTTTCAGGGCCCACCAGATTCTCCACACTTTCCTAATACTCTTATTTTTTTTAAAATGTATTTACTTACATACTCATTTTAAAGTACAGTTTCTGGGGGGTTTGTTGTTTTTTGTTTGTTTGTTTGTTTGTTTCCCCAGATGGTTTTTCTTCTGTCCCTATGAAGCCAGCTCTTTACACAGGCTTTGGTGGAGGTCAGCAGGTAACTCCAGCAGGTCTAAACCATGTGGAGGTTTCGGTCTTTCCAGCCTTCATGAGATCAACCCCTGACCTCTTTGCTGTAATAGCAAAACACACACAGTATTGGAGCTAGGAACAGACAAAAAACATGGAAGGTACTTTCTGCAGGGATGTCCCTGGAGGCAGAGGCCTCTACTGTATTCAGAATGAAGAACATCTCAATCACTTTTTTCTTAGGCACACC
This sequence comes from Cricetulus griseus, assembly GCF_003668045.3. Classification (NCBI taxonomy): domain Eukaryota; kingdom Metazoa; phylum Chordata; class Mammalia; order Rodentia; family Cricetidae; genus Cricetulus; species Cricetulus griseus. The sequence continues at coordinate 158,966,028 of NW_023276807.1, forward strand.
ACAGGGTACAGTTTGTGCAGCATGTGGCCATGACCTTTTTGGTGCAACTTTTATTTCCTTTTTTGGCCATCTTGGAGCCAAGACCTGAAAGAGGATCATATTTATTGATTTATGACGTGTGTGTGTGTGTGTGTGTGTGTGTGTGTGTGTGTGTGTGTGTGTGTTCACACGCATATGTGTGTCACAATATGCATATTAAGGTCAGAAAACAATTTGTGGGACTCAGTTCTTCTACCAAGTAGGCTTTGTGCTCAAGTTGTCAGAGCCACCACACTGACTGGCCTAGTACTTTTGTTCAATAATCTTTTCCTTTCACCCATAAACTACATTGGGGTTCCCTGCTCCAGACTATTTAATTGATCCAAATTGACCTTGGTATCCGTCTTAAAGGGGTTGTGAGGGACTAGCATTTGTCAAAAGGTCATTTCTGGTCATATACCAAGACATGTTCTCCCTTCCCAAGGTACACCTCAACACTGTCAGGTGTTTGTGTGGAGTATTTTAAGCCTGCTTGATTAAACGTACACCCGATCCTACTGTGGGATGTTATCAGCAGAGAAGGGTCTTCTGTAGAGGGGACAATAAAAAGTTAGAGGGAGAGTAGGAAAAGATTAGTAGGGACCCCACTCTCTCAGCAAAGGTTTCACATTGAGATTTGCAGGATGTCAGGATTTTCTTTTTTGTTGTTGTTATTTTTTGTTTTTTTAAATTGTTGTTTTTCCAGACATAGTTTCTTGGTGTAACAGCCCTTCGGAATTTTCTTAAATTGTTGATTTTTTTTTTTTTTTTTTGCTATGGTTCTATAGTATTCTGCCATTACCACTTAACTTTGTAGGAAATACTTTCTCATTGAAAGTGGTAAGTAAAATGGAGACCTCAGTAAATAGACCAACACCAACCCCTCACTCCATGCCCCCACATACCCCAAGTACCCCACATACCCCACATACCAATTTCCAATTCCCTTTTTCTTGATTTACTAAGGTCTCCTTAACTCAGCCTAACCATACCTCACAGGACTCCTTTGTGTGTTGTTTGCTTGTCTGAGGCAAGATCTCACTGTATAGCCCAGGTTAGCCTTGAATTTGTGGTAATCATTTTCCCCAGCCTTTTTAATGCTGGGATTACAAATCTGCATCATTATTCTCAGCTTTGGATACATACTCAGACCTGCCATATAGAAACTCCTTTCTTGGAAACATCCTCTTTTATTCTGCTATTGCCTTGGATCTAAATATTCCCTTTTTCTTGAAAACCTTTTCATCCCCTCTCATCCCTGCCCAGTTCTCTTGTCTTTACTGGTAACTTGTCCCCTCCCCTGCCCCTGCCAAAAGTGGCCTTACCTTTGAACTAGTTTGGCAGTGCAACACCAAGTGCTGCCAAGGCCCCCTGTCCTCATCCTTATAGCCTTGTAGGTCTCCTGTCACTATTACTACTTCACACTCACTGTATGCTCTCTAGCTGTCCAGCCTGCCATCTCCATCACCCTGCATCATAAAATACTACAGACATAACCCTCTTAAAGGTAAGGGGTGGAGCCCAGGTCTGCTCAGCATCTAACCTGCTCCTCCCTGGGAGGGTAATCTGGTGCAGAATGGGTGACCTTGCTACACTTTACCCTCAATAGAGGGTGCTTCTGTAGGCTGGGGTAAGAATTTGGAGAGGACACAGATTATATTGATGGAGGTAGGCCAGTGTTTGTTCATTCAAATGCACATTTGGGGCTGGGTTGTTGGTTACTTTCCCCCATTTTTTATTGTTTACCTGTGTCTTGAGCTTACAAATTGGTAACATTGCAGTTGAGATTTTGATGACTTCCCAGGGAGAGCTTGTGACACCATGCTGCCTAGTCAGTGGGGGTGGCTGCAAACAATAGGAAAGAACTCTTGGATTGGTGTTGCACATTATTGTTTTCTTGTACACATTAACTTCTTGGACAGAATCATATACTCAGGGTCATTTAACTAGCTGTGCCAAAAACTCTATGAATACTGTAGCTACTTAAATATTTTTGTTGTTTGAAAAATATTTTTTCAAATGCTCAACTTCAAGTACAATTATAAAACAATGAGGTAAAATATGGTAAGACAACTTTTCACTAATCTGATTGATTAATCAAGGTTGTTTTATTTAAATATTTATATGTTCATTTATATGTGTATATGTTCATTTAAATATATTTAAGGCATGCATTATACATATGCATATGTATCCATAGTTTTGGAATAGTTACGACAAAATAGACTCAAATGTCCCTTAGAAACACCAAATGATAGGAACTTTCTAGAAAGAAAATTGCAAGGAATTGTGCATTGTTTTTTATGCCCATCGTGGTAAAGGTGTGTCTTCATCTGGGTCTGGCATGTGTGAGCCCAGGAATTAAGTGCTCCATCTCGGTTTCCTTGTTTATCAAGGGGACAGGATGGTATGGTTCAATCTGTCTCCTCAGAAGAGATTGGCATTATGTCAGTTGAGACAGTACCTAATGCCTGTTCAGAGGCCACAAATGAAAGCTCTAATGATATTATTAGTTATACCCTCTTAATGTTGTCCTTTTAAAATGATCAGGAATGCAGATGAAGATTTGTACACAAAGGTTTTTATTGTGGCCTTAAGTAGAAGAGTGGAGACAAAGGTCCGCTCTGTAATAAACATGACCTTTTCTACTTGTTGACTTAAAGCTGCAATATCTTGTAGTCCTTAAAAATAGTGTTGACAAAAGATGGCACGTGGAGATGCTGATGGGACTAAGTGGAAAGTGCAGTGTGTCCACATTTCATATAATCTCATCTGTGTAAAATTCACATGTGAAAGTCCCTGTAGAAAAAACATAAAAGAAGATAGAATGTCAACATCAGCTGTTCTGAATTCTGACAAGCATTCCTAAAGTGTTTTTTGGTTTTTGTTTATACTTTGAAGAATTATTTTCCATATCTTATTCTATGGATAGTTTTGCCACCAGAGAAATAAAGTTCTCAATTATATTTTGAATGCTGCATAGCCTCTCTTCTATGTAGAACACGGCAGCTTTCAGGATAGAGCCTTAAGCCAGCTCACAGGTGGTGACCAGTGGGACTGGCCACTTGTGGCTCGATGTCCTGAGCTCTGGTGTCTGCCCTAGGGGACAATACTTCTTTAAATGTAAGTCAGAACATTCGTATTGATCCTTGGGCTCTTGTTGCCCTGGTTTCTGGCTTCCTTCCTGTGTCATCCATCATACTGAGGTCTCCCAAGGAATTTTTTCCAAAAAGATTTTGATTTCAAGCTTCTGGGGAAAAAAAGCTGTTTCCTAGATTTTAGAAATTTATTATTCTTCTTTTCCTTGGCATAATAAAAATCAGTCAACCAACCATGATTCATAGCGGGATTCCACCACATATTTATTTTAGTGGTGGTTTGTTGGAGCTGGTGTTCGTATGACAGCAGTGGGAGGGGAGGTTTAGGTGAAGGGATTAATACAGGAACTCCCTCAGATTGTTGTTTTGGAATGAATTTATTCATAGGATTGGGTATCCAATGTGACTTTTTGAACAGTAGAATAAATATAGGCAGTGAACAAAAAGAGTTAGAAAGTCCAACTTTCAAACTGAAGTAGTTATAACCTCCCGTGGAAGGCAGAGCTGTAATCTAACTTGGATGAATGTGACACTGTGGGCAACTCGTGGTTGACTTTTATATTTTCAGATGTCATTTATTGATTTCTTCTTCGCCTCTGGGTATTCACTCTATCATGCCCTGTGATATGCCATGGGATTGATGGATGCCTTCTTTCCTACGGCTGCTTTAACAGGGAGCTATGGAAGGAAGCCGAAGCCCTGAGTGATTGCAGTCTGCACTCTTGAGCCCTTCCCACTGGCCTCTGGGATCTGAATGCATACAGCCTGCCATGTTTGCTTTGTGGTTCCCACAGACATAGTTGGGAGGACAGAAGTTATGGAGGGGTACATTAGCTCCTCTTCCCTTTGCTGTGATTAGATACCTGGAAGAAGCAACCTGAGGAAGGACGGGTTTGTTTGGGCTTTTAGCTTATGATAATACTTGGAACAGAGAAAGGCATGGTAGGGAAAGCTCTGTGGGGAAGATATGGCAGCAGAAATGTGAGGTATGGGCACAATGAAAGATGAATGCTGGTGTTTGGCCAGCTTTCTTCCTTTTTATTCAGCTTATGGCCCCAGCCTACGAGAATAGTGCCACTCGTGTTGAAGATGTGTCTTCCCTCTGCATTTAAGCCTTTCTTTCTGCATTTAAACAACACCAGACCAGTGGTTCTCAACCTGTGGGTTGTGACCCCTTTGGGGTCAAACAGGAAAACACAAATATCTACATTATGATTCCTAACAGTAGCAAAATTACAGTTATGAAGTAGCAACGAAGATAATTTTTTGGTAGGGGGTCAGCACAACATAACTGTATTAAAGGTTCGCAGCATTAGGAAGGTTGAGAACCACTGCCTTAGAGAATTCCAAAGGTGTGGCTCTAAATCTGAAGTTGATGATCAAGATTAACTGTCACAAGGACTGTAGTGAATTCCTATGTTTATCTGTCAATTGGAACCACAGAAAGAGGAACCAACCAATGTTGAGATAGGATAAACTATGCTAAGATGAGAGAAAGTACTTCAAGGAGAAAGGCTGGTCAGAAGTGTCACATGCTGTGGGCTTTCTAATAGAATATGGAGGAATCCAGTCAATTTTGTCACTTATTGTCCACTAGAGACCTGTCAAGACAGTTGTGGAGACTGGAACAGGACACTCTGAGGTGGTGTTAGAAGTGAAGGAAGCTGGGTGGTACATTAGTAATTCTTTTCCTCTGGCCGACTGTCTGATGAGAAGCAAGTCAAGGGAAGAAGGGTTTCATTTTGGCTGACTGTTTTAGGGATACCCTGCATTATGGTGGGGGAAATGTTGCATTAGGTGGTAGGAGAGAGTAGTGGCTCGCTAACACTGGGTAACCAGGAGGCAGATAAAATGAGGCTACAAACCAGGCTGAACTGTAACCTCAAGGCCTACTTCTCCAAACTCAGCAAATCACTTCCTCCAGGTTGTCCCTCCTTCCTGAAGACCTCACAGCCTCAGAAAGTAGCATTTCCAACTGAGTGTCCAAACATAGGAGCTGGTGAGGGGCATTTTACAACCAAGGCAGTAACAGGTGGTCAGAGAAAGGCATCGAGCCAAGATGTTAGTACAGAAATCTCTGGGGGCTGGAGGTCGCGTGCAGCATGTTTAGGAGTTGGGTCAAGGAGAGGGTAAAGAGGTGGGGGAGAGCACTGGTAACAGAATCCAGCATGTCAGGAGGAGTCCAGTGAGGTGGAAAATGGGGTAAAAATGAGTAAAGATAGATGTTCCCAACTGAAAGGAACAAGAGGAGGTCACGATGCACATGGACTGAGTGAAGTCAACCAGAACACTTGGTGGGTGTGTTGTTGGGATATCTTGGAGGGAGTAGAGAGAGTTTCAAGATGGTTGTTAAAAGAGCAAAAGGGGCTGTCTGTAGTCCAGCCACAGCTAGATAATGTGCTGCATGCACATTTTGTTCTCATGCAAACAGCTTGCAGAGATCCCCAAGATCAGACAAGTCAATAGATACTGATTTATTACACCCTCAGACTACGCCAGAGACTGCTTACTTTGTCTTCAAAGTGTCCCCGTGATGATGATTCTCTTTCGTGTCTCTAGCTGGGAAAGCTTCAGTCAGTGCAGCTGTTCTCTAGCCCAATGGAACATCTGCAAATCTTGTCCACCCGTGCCCAAACCCAGGGTGCTCTGCTCACACTTGCCTGGAGGAGGACGAGCTCATGGCACCCCAGCCAACAGGGCTTCACTAGGTAGCGAGTGTTTCCTGGGCTTTCATCCTCATAGAGCACTACCTTCATTTGCTCTATTTTCTGAAGCATTTTAACTTCTTCAGGCCCACCTCCAGGTTTGTGCTTCTACCCTGTGAGGGCAGCACAGGGTAAGAACAAAGCCCTTGGCAATATGCAAGTCATACACAGCCATGGGGATCAGGGAACAGCCTCCTTCTCATATTTCCCTTAGTGCAGTTGCCATTTCCTTGATGATGTACTAAAGGACTGTAATAAGGATTCATTTGACTCCTAGGATATCATGTATTGTCTCTAATACCGGGGAAAGGCTGCCTGCTATTTGAAACACCCAAGTTCAGTAAAAGGTCAGGGGCCTTGGTGTGGTGATATATTGTTTATGATCTAATAAAGCCATTGAAGATCAATCAGAATGCAAAGCTAGCCACAGCCATAGTATCTGGGCGATGGTGGCACACACCTTTAATCCCAGGACTCAGGTGACAGAGGCAGATGGATATCTGTGAGTTCAAGGCCACCCAGGGCTACAAGAGAGTCAATCAGTCTAACAGATAAACAGCGCTCATGCCTTTAATCCCAGCACTAGAGAGGTATGTAAGATAGGAGCAGGGCATTCAGTCTCCAGCCACACTGATGATTCGTGGAGCCAGAATTGCCCCCTCAGTCTGAGGTAGAGATAAGAGCTAGAGGCTGGCTGCTTTGCTTTCCTGATCTTCAGTGGCTTTTTTAGATCATAAATCATCTATCACCATATCTCAGTTTGTATGATAGTATAAGAGTCGGCATTTTTGAAGAGGACACTTTGACTTAATTTCTAGGGCAGCAGTAGTGGGTCTCACACTGATTGGAGTGCTGGTGTGGGAATGAAACCTGCTTCCTGTACTGAGAATATTTGTAGATGATCAATAGTTAAATCAACATTAATGTTTCTCCCAAAGAGCAGAAGCCAGATCTCTTTTAGTAGGGATCATGGATGCAATCTGTGTTCCTGACGTGAGCTTTAAAAAAATAGAGCAAATGTGGCCCAGATCACTGGCATGACCTATAATACCAAGAGATGAAACAAGACATCCGAGCCCTGGTAGGGTAGGAGCAGGTACAAACAAGTGCTTAGAGTGCCCTGGGGGAAACATGGAAGGACCTAAAGCCAGAGTCCGTTCTCCCTGTCCTACACCACAATTATTTTCGCTTGGCAGTGATTAGGATCCCTAGGTTTCTTCTGCTGTGGAGATGAAGGATTATGAAGGAGACTTTGAGGTAATTACCACTTGAAGGCAGAGCCGAAGAAGTGTTCACACACAATGGAGGCTGAACCCGATTGAGCTCTTTATTAAGGGTTGACTATTATATGAGTGAGAACAAGAGAGTGCTGACTGCACCAGACAATTTGTTTTATGGCTTTAATCACAGCTGGTATGACAGAGCTGCTGAGAATCATCTATCAGGTGGTGAAAATGATTTTTCTGCTCACAGCCCTTCGTTATAATCCCATCTTCACTTAAAGACTAAAGTGTTCAAGCAACTCAATCCAATTATCTACCCACCCCACTCTCCCCATGCCAAAGGCCGACTGGAGTGCTGGCCCTGGAGGCCATGTGGAGGAGTCCTGTGGCAGGCTCCATAGCCTGTGCTGGGATGAGGACTCCAAGCCCTCGAGGGCTGTTGCTCCTGGGGGGAGAAGTTACACTGATCTTGCCATTTCTCTTGGACTGACGGGTCTCTCTACCATGTCAAGTATCTGCCCACACAAAGCCCTAGTACTTGAAGGTCATTCAATTGGAAAGAAATGAAAACTCAATTGCTGTGCCGGGTCTAGCATTTACTAAAACCATTTACTAAAAACCTCAAGCCCTCCATTTGTTCAAATCCTCAGCTTCTGCTTTACTAGGGTGTGACCTCTGGGCTCCTCTCCAGATGGCTGAACTGCAGCTGTGGTAATTGAACCCCTCTGCCCTGTGGTGCACTGATTAGACCTTGGCGTATGAACGTCAGTGCTTGTTTCCCTCCTCTTCTCTCTCCAGATTGCCATCCTCTGTGCCAGCACTGCGTGGCTAACCTCCACGACACTGGTAGCATCTGCCTAAAATGCCAGCATGCCCGCCACCTGCTACTCGGGGATCACTGTGTTGCTGATTGCCCTCCTGGACACTATGCAGAGAGGGGCACTTGTAAAAGTGAGTAAGTGCTGGTCTGGGACAGGGTTGGGATGCTGATGAAGTTCTTTTGACATCACAGAATGGTTTGGTGTCTTGAGGAGAACGGAGGCTGGAAGGGTGGGTGCAGGGCTGCAGCCTGGCCCAGCGAGTGCCCTATTTGAAGTCTTCATTTTCACGTGTTGCTTTTGGGGGGATGCCTTCATTGTCTTCTCACTGCTGGGACAGAATAGCTGGATAAAGCTAGTTCAGCAAAGAGGAGCTTGTTTTGTCTCTCAGTTGGAAGGTACAGCCCTTTGTGGCAGGGAGGTGGGGAGGAGGGCTGAGCTTGAGACAACTAGTTCCACTGCAACCTCAGTTGGGAAGCAGAGAGAAAACGAGCACTGGTGTTCACTTTACATTTTTCCTTTGTAGTCAGTCCAGGACCTCGGCCCACGCAATGGTCCTGCCCACATTTAGACAGCATTGTCCCACCTCAGTTAACCTCGCCTAGAAACTCTGCCACAAACATACATGGAGGTCTGCCTCCTAGTACATCTAAATCATGGCAAGTTGACAATACCAAACATCACACGGAGATCATAGTTTTACTCGTGTCTCTTTTCCCTCTGTAGGATGCCATTCTTCCTGCAGGAGCTGCCAGAATGGAGGACCTTTCTCCTGCTCCTCATGTGCCACTGGTCTGCTTCTGACCCACATTGGTACCTGCAGCACCACCTGCTTCCCTGGGCATTACCCGGATGATAACCAAGTGTGTCAACGTAAGTTTACTGAGCTGTCTCCCCACTGCTCTTCTGGGCCTTGGGAAGAAATGTGAAGTTCTTGCTTTCACCTTCTCCTCCAGTACCCTTTGTTTTATATAAGAAAAGAAGCTAACCTGCAAAGGCAATATGGATGCCATTAGCAGACCATGGCTTAGATATCAGCCCAGTATAAGATGCTCGCCTTTCTAAGTGGTAGCTGTGTGATCTTGGGTGAGTTATTTAACTTCTCCGCAGCAGTTATCTCATATAAAGTAGATGTATCAGTCGGTCTCTTCATGGTCATCTGAACAATCCAGCCCTTTGATCCTGAGTAGAGCAGGAGTCTGTGCTGGTACACGGTCAGTGGGTTTGCACATCAGTGGATTTAACTTATCTTCTCTCTTTATCTATTGATACTGACAACGAGCAAGGTGTCATGTGTAAAATATTTCCTCTTCATCCCAAAATACAAGTTATTCTTTTCTTATACAAGAGGTACATGTATAAATGTCATCTCAAACAAGTATGGTTATTGTTAATTACACTGAATTGGATATAAAATGTTTGGGTATATTAGAGAACTGGTCTGGAAAACAATTAGGACATTCTTCACAGATGAAGGAACAGATAAACTGTCAGACTAGGAAGATGGCTCAGCAGTGGCAAGCACCTGCTGCTCTTCTTGCTGAGGGCCTGGGTTGGCTTGCCAGCACACACATGGAACCCTACAACCTTCTGTTACTTCATTTGCAGATTAGGTGTTCCCTTCATGGGCCCTACACACATGTAGTACTCATACATCCATGTGAGAAAGCACCCTATAAATAAAATAAAAATAAATAAATCCCTTAGGTATTTGTTATATCTTTGGAAATCACTGTGAACAAATACAGTGGTGATATATCAATTTTATGTTGTAGGATTTCTCATGTTGAAGGCACTATAGACTAGTGACTTTGGGGAGTCTTGAGAGTTGGGGGTACTCTAGAAGTCTAAGTGTTAATGTCACTTACCAGCATTATGCCCTTATGCAAACCAATTCACCTTTGATCTTGGTGTCTTTCTATAAAGGGGGAATGTCTTTGGTTACTTTTTTTGCTGTGATGAAAATACCCTGACAAAGACAACATATGGGAGAAAGGGTTTATTTAGAAATGTTGTTCTGGGGGATACAGTCTACCATGAAGGAGAAGACCTGTAGAAGGCATTCATGTCATAGTGGCAGGAACAAAAGGCTGGTTGGACACATTACATCCACACCTAGGAAGCAGAGAGTTAACAGGAATTGTTGCTGTGCTGTAAAGCCTCAAGAGCCACCCTCAGTGATCCACTTATTCCAGTGAGGCTCCACTTCCTAAAATTTTTGCAACCTTTCCAAACAACTGCCCATTTGGTACCCACATGTAAGCCTGTGGAAATCGTGTCTCAATCAAACTGCAGTGGGGGAATTATAACAGTAGCTACATCCTAACACTGTAGCACTTAACACAGACCCTAGCAGAAAGTATGATTTCTTTCACCATAGATTAGTTATTGCTGTCAATCCCATCAGGAATGAAAAGCTAACCATTCAATAAAAGCTACTTTTATAGATAGAGACAGGAAGAATGGTGCCTCTCCTAGTTCACTGAATTGTGTATAAGCATTAATATTTGTAAGGTGCTATATAAAACCCCAAAATTTTGCATCATCTGTTGAATTACTGAAGATAGGAACTTCTTTTGTACCAAAGGGAAGATCTCCTCACATTTGTGATGAAAACTCAGCTTGGCATACATCAGCTGTCTATCAGGACTAGCACAGTCTGTGACACAGCAGCCACAGGAATGAAATACTTGCATCTCTATTCAAGAGATGGGTTTGTTGGTGGAGAAATAGTGACTTAGATTTATGAGGATCTTCACAGCCTCAGAATCAAAGAAATAGGAACTCAAAGAAATAAACAGAATCTCTTGTATGAAGAATAGGTGACAAAAGCATATTGCTTTGCTATACTTCTGTTTGTGGATGCCTTTTCCCTTGCTTCAGGGTGATCCCTGCACAAACTGCTGTGATACCATGGAAATGGCATCTCCTGGAGAGTTTCCATTGAATTAAGAACCTAACTCTCATTTTTAAGTTTCAGTCTTTTCTGTAATTGACTAAAGTAAGCCACTGAATTGGGTTGAGGTTATGTTGCATAAGACAAGCAAACAAACAAAAAAATCAGAAATGCCCCTTTGTAGTGTTCATCATAGCTAATTATACTGTGCCAATTTTAGAAACTGTATGGTAAAGGGCCTTTGAGGAATTGTGTGTAGCCAGCATTATGGGAAGCAGTGATGACTGTGTTGCCGTGAGACTCACAAGATTCCTGTTTTAAAAATGAATTTAGGAAGTGAATTCTCTTAACCCTGGAATTTAAGAGTAACCACATGGGGGGCTGGAGAGATGGCTCAGGAGTCAATAGCACTCTTTGCTCTTCCAGAGACCCTGAGTTCAATCTCAGCAACCACATGGATAGCTCACAACCATCTATAATGGAATCTTATGTGGTCTTCTGGCATAAAATCATATATTCCCATAGAGTAATTGTACATAAAATAAATAAATCTTTTTCTAAATCAAACTTTAAAAAGAAGGAGTAACCAGAAGAGGTAGGAACTCTGATAAGTTAACTATTCAGTACTAGACCCACTGTGTATTGGAGTTGGAGAAGAGCTCCAGGGTATCTGAGCCAGCCTTGAAACCTGAGCAGGGATGGGTGAGGGAAAGAAACCATCACCCCCGTTAGGAGGACTGGTTGGCCTGTTCTTTCTGACTGGCTCTAGAATTTCTTTGTGGAGCAATAAAGAACAAGCCCCCTCGTCCACATATCTGCCTTCCAGAGTTTGTGATGAACTCATTTCCCTCCAACATGAATAAATAAAAAGAAGGAGCAATGGTGGTTGTTAAACTGGAGAGATGCAAGTAGACCAGTTCAGGGCACTCCCTGAATGCATCAATTATGTGCCTGGCTACAGAGAGTTACAACTGGGTAAGCCAATAAACCAGGTCACGTCTAAGTTCAGTGTCTTAAAATACAGGATTTCACAATCTCCACAATAAAGTTGTCACCTAAAAATAATATGTATCTATAACATAAATGATGGGAGAGGGGTTGATTTCCTAAGTAATGTTCAAATGAAGTCACTGGTCTTAGAGTCAGTATGAATTCTGTTGCTAAATCACAGAACAATTTGGATATGGGATTCTTGTGCTTGGATTTATGTTCATCTCTGGGAAAATAGATTCCCTTCTTCTATTTTGGAAAATAAAACTAATATTTTCTGTATCTTGCTCACAGAGGAAGGTTATGGGCCATAATTAAAGGGAAGACTGGAGTGGGGCTTTGTTCTCCTGCAGCATCTGTCTGGCATTGCTCAGTGCCTCTGTATTTGTGGTTGTAATCATCTGGTCATTTCCCTTTCCTCTCCACTCAGCATGCAACATGCATTGCAGAAGCTGTGACTCACAGGGCAGCTGCACCTCCTGCCGAGAGCCAAGCAAGGTCCTGCTCTTTGGAGAGTGCCATTATGAGAGCTGTGCCCCCCAGTACTATCTCGACATCTCCACCAAGACTTGCAGAGGTAAAGGTTTCCCTGAGCTGTGTAGGGATGCTTTTATTCGGGGATGTTTCTTTACTCTAGATACCCACTCCTCATCTTAGGCAAACACTTTCGTCAGATGTTTCCCACTTTCTGTGAAACAACGATGCCTTCATTCATTTATTCACACATTTATGCATCCATTAGGCAAATTGTTTGGGTTCCTTCAAATTGCCCAACATTGTATCTGGCATTGGCAAGTAGACAAGAGGTAGCAAATGGCAAACAAAACCTTTAGTTGCATTTGTTTATAGATGTGCTTTGTTTGGCCCGTCTCATGTCCTGATGTATTGAAATTCTGATTATCTCTTTTCACACCGGAAATATAACACTTGAGATTGTCTATTTCTTTGGGGAAGTTCAGCAATCTAATAATAGTAGAATTGATTACATTGCTATAGTACAACTATAGGTTAGACTGCACAGCTCTTATCCCTGCCTCACTGTAGCTCCTCCTGTTCCCTCTATTACATGAGGGTTCTTCTAAAGATGTCCATTACCTCCCTGGGCCTGTGAGTGTTTACATTTGCAGCCCTGATTTATCTGACTGTAAACTTAATCAAGTGAAGACTTACGTCTGAATTGTTATCTCTACTTAGCATACTCAAATGGGTGAAAACCCCAAATATCTTTTCCTTGTTCAGCAGTAGCTGGAAGTCTTGTGGCAGAGTTCAGCGTAGGAAAAACGGGATTTAACTGATTTCCTTGACTCCTCCTTGCTTCTCTCCATGTTTCCTTCTAACCCTCTCGTTCTGGCAGAGATGGTTCAGCTCCTAATCAGAGGTCAAATGTCTGTCAAGTAAACTCGGGAAACTCTCAGCCTCTGCATACTTTCCGTTCTAAGAAATTGGACTTGGTTGTCAACTTAGGTGGTCTTCCATGTTCACAACTACAGGAACTTTTCTGTTCTTTTCTTTCTAACCATGGGCTGTCAGCTTGTGGTGAAAAACAAGATTCTTTTCAGATCTTCTGTGTAGTAAATGATTTCATAACTGCTGCTTTTCACAGCTCTGTTTTTAGTCATTTTCCCCCAGGACTGACTCAACCCTATAAATGAAGGAGATTAATTTTATATACCTTCGGAGCACATGTATCATCTTGCACATGTGCCTGCTACCTAAGGCCTTAGAAGTACTGTGTGAAGGAATAGAGAAATGAGTTCTTCCAGCTTCATAGCTGGGTAGGAAAATGGACTTGAGATGGCCTTGAGTGGAAATATGTTCTCTAAGAAATATGTTCTCTAAGTTCTTCCACGAACCTCTATTGAGCTGTTAATGTATACGGGGCATTGTATTTACTTAGTTGTTGTGATTGAAGCCAGGAACCCAGGGATCCTAAGTACATGCTGTATCACTGGGCTCCACCTCCAGCCTCTGTGCTAATTTTTTACATTCATTGTTTCATTTTGTCTCTCCAGGGCCTTAGTAAATGGGCACTAGTATATATTTAATTCAAGCCCCAAAGGATTGAGGAAGGTAGACAGAGAAATACAGAAAAAAATGATGATTTAATAGACTTGCCCAACTTCAAAATTCACATGTTTCACCAGGCTGTTTCCTCCCATCCCCCAGGTATGAAAGACCAACTAGAACATTGCTTCTTAAACATGAGCTCTCTTATTGCATCAGTGTTTGTTTCCTGGGACATCAAAAATGCCAGCTATAAACATGATCATGATTATAACAAGATCACCAATAAGAGCAGCAGCATTCTTCCCCATGCCCCAGCCCCCAAGACTCCCAACTTAATAGATATGAGGCTGAGCCTGATGAATGTTTCTATTGATCTCTCTGCACTGTTGAGGTTCACATCCAAGGTTGGCCTTACTGCGGCACAAGTTCTTTGAGGCCAGGATCTACATGTCTCACTTTTATGTTCTCCAGGTGCAGTGAACTGTGTCCCTAAAGGTGCTTGTTGAACAGAGGAACATTCAAACAATTTGGTTCTACCCTAAATGAGGTCCTTCATTGTCAAATAACCCCCTTCTTTCTGGAACGTTCTTTTTACATCATTTATTCTTTCTTCCGTGCTGTCCCCATCAGGTTCTAAATAGGAAGAGTCATGAGTCTGGTGTCAATGTGGGCAGCATCATTCTTAGTTATGTGTCTGATAGCTCTTTACCTTGTGAGCCCTGAGTATTTAGAGGTCAGGATTATTTCTGTGGGGCAGCCTTGTTCCCTAGGTAGGTTTGCCATGAAGAACTGGGGTGGCATGAGACTGAAGTACTCAGGTGCCCCTGGAATAAGGCCAAGTTGATCTGACTCTTCAGCCACAGCCCTGTTGACAAGTGGGCTCTGCCCAGGCTTGGACTGCTCCTTGTTCATGCCTGTGTTTGACATAATTAGGAAATGCTAAGCCTCAGAGAAGCATTTAAATGTCTACAAGCTGGGGCTTTGTTACACCTCACTTATCTGACATCTCTTGTGTTGTCCTTACTTTACCTCTCACAGTCAAAGACTGTGGCCTCCTAAATGGATTGCTGGGACTAACGAAAGACTGAAAGAAAGCTGATCTAATGTAGACTTTCTTTCTAGAATGTGATTGGAGTTGCAATGCCTGTAGTGGGCCTCTTCGAACAGACTGCCTGCAATGCATGGATGGCTATGTTCTCCAGGATGGTGTGTGCATGGAGCAGTGCTCAGTCGAGCACTACCGAGACTCGGGCTTCTGTAAGCGTAAGTCTCTCTGACTTCTATGGAGCCCATGGCAAATTTTCGTTTGGCTTTTCTGCTGGTCCTGGTTTCCTTCCTCAGGGCTATCTTTGTTATCAGTGACAACTTCCTTTTCCTTCGACAAAACCCTAATAGAAATATGTTAAAATCTGATGTCAGCATGACAACCATTGTGTTATATGCCCACACAAACATATTTATTATGTCAACTATTAATTTCTATGTCCTTCAACATTTAATGGTCCTGTTCTCTAGATAGAAAGCTTTGTATACCTAAGAATTTGAACCAATAATAAATAAAGACTGATAAATAATTATAATAAAAATTAATATTTATCAAGCATTTCCATTATGTGATTCAAACTCCCCAGGAGGAGTTTGGGACAGTATTTTCACTTCTGTTATGTGGGAAGAACATGGAAGTTCATAGAGGTAGAGTGACTAGTCCCAAGTCCTCCACTGATAGTTGTAGTGGTTGAAACCAGAAGCTGGGGTCCCTAGCTTTTCTTGGATTGCTTTGCCTGGTGAACAGATCCTATTTATACCTGACCCTTGTGATAAGTGCCCAGAACCCACTTGGAAGACTACACAAATTCCTGTTGACTTAACTTTTATCTTTCAGGCTGCAGCAGCCACTGTCTCCAGTGCCAAGGTCCCCATGAGTGCACACGCTGTGAAGAGCCGTTTCTCCTCTTCCAAGCTCAGTGTGTCCAAGAATGTGGGAAAGGATACTTCCCAGATCATGCAAAACACAAATGCACAGGTAACTTGAGTCTTTGCTCAGTGCTTTAGGAGGAACTCGGGGCAGCCAGTAAGTCACGTGCATTAATTGTCAGGTAACCAGGAACATCTCACATAGATGCAGAATCAGTCAGGGAGCTTGCTCTAAGTAATTGATAGCTTCCCATGTATGTCTGCCAGGTGGTGGTTAAACAGGACTCGGGAGTGCAGCCCAATAATTCTCTCGCAGGAATCAATATTGTTCCTAAAGGTCTTTGTGGAAACGATGCCAGCATTTTATGGAATGAAAGCTTATATTGAATGGCTCTGAAGTACCTATTAAGAGTGGATCAGCCATATTGATATGGACATAGGATTTTCAGCATGCAGACTAAATCACTCATGACCCCAATATTGATATTATAGCCTTGAAGAATAGGATTTAGGCAATAATTTAGTGAGAAATACTAAAGCTTTTATTATTAAACTGAAGTTAAACCCAAAGTCTTAACCTCCTTGTGTGGGGATCATTTTTTGCTCTCATTTCTACTGAAACCTGTTGCCCAGTGTACCCACTAGAAAGAATACCTGATGTTTAATAATAATAATGCCATGAAGAAGCACAGGTAACTTGAGTCTTTGGTGAGTGTGCTTTGGGAAGAACTCGCTGAGTTTTACATTTCTCCGTATTTTCTTCACAATGACTTGGTGAAATTGGTAGACAGTGAGAAGCCTGTTTTACAAGTGTAAAAACAAAAGAGACTTTGAAGTGTTAAGGCAACATATTAGACATAGATTTCTGATTCCAGTCCAGGATCCCTACACCGTCCTACATAGCTTCACCATAATAAATACCAGCTAAGGAAGCAGGACAATTAAGCATGAAGCACTCTGTCTTTTCAAGGTTATTGACTTGATCCAAAGAAGAAGCTGTATGGTTCCTTCAATAGCTAGCTGTCTAGATGCAGTTAATACTTCTGTCACTGCTCTCACTCTCAGGTGACACAGCTATTACAGTGTCATCACGGTAAGAGTGAGGAGTGGTGCAGTAGGACAGTTGAGCCCTGCCAGTGTGCCTGGTTCTTCAGATTGTAATGTTTGTAATCCTTGCAACTATTGTCTGTATTGGGTTCTATTTCTCCCCTCACTGTTAGTATAAGAACATTGCAGCCCAACTTGTAAAAGACGCTTGTCTAAGGTCATAACTGGTAAGAGGTAGAGAAAGAATGAGACCCCCAGAGAGGTCTGTGCTCTTCCTCTCTCATACAAGTCAGTAAGCCTTTTAGAACATCCGCTCATATGCTGTGATTTTTAGATGGCATTGCATAAATTTACTAGTGGACCTGGCGATTCCATTTCCTCCTGAAGGGAGATCAGCTCCCTAAAAATATCAACAGGGAAACTATGTTAATGGCAATGAGGGGGCCATTTATTTTAGCTCTTCTGGTTGCGGTCTCTTTATTTCCCTGCATGGTCCTGCCGGCAGATGTGCCTTACTTGTGTCTTCTCTTTGGCAGCCTGCCCTCGGGGATGCTTGCAGTGCAGCCACAGAGATGGGTGTCGCTTATGTGGCCATGGCTTCTTTCTGAAGAGTGGCCTCTGCATGCCCACCTGTGTCCCCGGTTTCTCTGGCCACTCATCTAATGAAACTTGCACTGGTGAGTTCATCTCTGCCGGTAGTCTCGAGATGTTAACAGTCATTTCTCTGTGCAGATAAAGGGTCTCCAGATATGGCTGACACCTGTTATATGAAACTCAACATTCCTGTCAGGTGGAAACCCCTGCTGCTGCATAAAGCACTATTTGTAGAACATGGGCAATTAGGAAAGTCTGATGCCTCATTTCTTTGATCTTGGGATGAAAAAGGAAGTGATCTGCACCTTCAAAGTCATAACTATCAGAGAAGAAATTTAATATAAGTTTAGGTGTGTTCTTGAATTGCAGCCAACCCTTAGGAAATCACGTACATATTACAGGTCTAATGCATTGTTTGTGTCCGTGTAAACTTGTCTGGCTAACTCAGCAGAGGTACTGGGGTGCATCTTTTATGTAGACAGTGGGGAGAAGAGCGAAATGAACAGTGTGAGGAGACTGCTCTATTAACTGCAGGTATTTGAAGTCAATCAATTGATCGGAAGGTGCTGTAGTAGGAATGATCCCTCCCAACACAGAAGACATCTCACTTTAAAAAGCAAAGAGAAACGAATTTAAATTCAGTCAAGTCCAATTTGAACCCTGTAAGTGTTTTAGGCTCATAAAGTGTGAGAGTTACACCATGGCATAAAGTTCCCTGGGTTTTGTTAATCAATAACATGAGGAGGTTTTTTTTTTTTTTTTTTCTTTTTTCTTTTTGACAGTACCGAAGATTGAACCTAGGGCTCCATGCGTTCTACGCTGGTATTCTACCCTTGAGCTACAACCCCAGCATTGACACAGGACATTTTTTAATACTGACAGCCAGACACATAGTCTGTCTCCACATTTTTTACCTCTAAAGATATTTGAACTTTTTAAAAAGAAAACTAATACATCTCTGGCCTCCTTCATTGGAATCTTCCTGGGAACTGCAGGTGCTATGAGTCAGCTTAAGACTCCTGGGATTCCACACATGTCAACTTGTGAAAATGGCTTTCACTTTCATTAGAATAACTTTATTTAGAAGTCACCCCCATGAAACCTGGCATTCCCAAGTTGTCCTCTGTGACCTAGTTGTAGAAGGGAGCACTGGTAGACAAAGACCTTGACTAAATACTTTGCAGTAGAAAAGATCAGTTCTACCTATGAAGACCCTACATCATCGGATGTTTCGTGTGGACAGAGACAATCAAAATTTGTGACATTTTGTATGTACTTCCCATGAATTCTGACTCTGGCCATTTCTCTGCAGATAAACTGGACCTCTTCTAGGAATGGCGTCAGACACATGCCTCTTTGCTTACTTTTGCAGGATCTGATGTGACAAGTGTGTCAGGGAAAGACTGTGGTCTTCAAAACTGCCAGTTCATTAGCATTGCCTGGGGAGTCTATAAAATTAATGAGATCCATCTCACAACATCTAATTCAGAATCTTCAGCAGTTCAGTCTGTGTCCCCATTATTATAAAATATCCCTATATGCCTCCTTATTTGAGTAATAACTCAACATAAAATGTACAAAAATATCTATCCTTTAAATTATATTACCTAGTGATTTTCTTTAGTATATTCACAAAGTTGTGTGACGGTCACACTAGTATCTAATTCCAGAGCATTTTCATCAGCCTAAAAGGGAACTTCATAGCCTTCAGCAGTCTCAGCTCATTTCCCTGTCACCCCAGCCTCTGGCCATTGCTAATTTACTTTCTGTCTTTGTAGATTTGCCTACTCGAGACATCTCACATCAGTAGAAGCACACTTTACATAGCCTTTCATGTCAGGCTTCCATGTCTGGCCAAATGTCAAAGTGTATCCATATTAGAGCCGTCATCAGTATAGCATTCCTTTTCATTTTTTATGGCTACTGTAACTACATTTTGTGGATACACCACATTCTTTAGATCTATTTGCTTCTTTACCTCTGTGTGGTTTGTTTTTAGTATTGAATATTGAACCCATACATGGTAAGCAGGGACTCACTGAGCCACATAACCAGCCATCTTTTTATCAATTGTTTCTTCTACTTGACTATTTAGAGCCATGTTATTATGAACATACACAGGCAAATCTTTGTGAGACATAGTCTCCATGGCTTCTACCAATAGTATCGTTGAGGCACATGGTAAATATATTTTATTTGGGGAACTGACTACATCTCTGAATTATTGCACTATTTTACATGCTTATCAGCAATGTGTGAGGATTGTAATGTCTTCACTTCTTGCCAACAATTATTATCTATTCTAAGAGACGTGAAGTGCCATATGATTGAGGTTTTGATTTCCATTCTGGCAACTAATGTTGGATGCCTGTTTATGTGCTTATTGGCCTTTTGTGTGTAGATCATCTTCAGAGAAAGCTTATTCAACTTTGTATGCATTTTTAGTTTGCTCTTCATTGTTGAGATATAAAAGCCTGCTATATATCCTGAATATAAGTCTTTTTTTCCCTAGATTAAGGATTTGCATTTTCTCCCATTCTGGAGGTTGGCTTTTAATATTGGTGTTTTGAAGTACAAATGTTTTTTAACTTTAATGATGCCAGTCAATTTGTTTTTTTTTTCCCTTTTGTATCTTATACTGTTTTTTCCATACCCAAGCAACAATTGCTAGCTTAATTTTTTAAATTTATTTTTATATTGCCCTCCAACAACTTTGCAATCTGACTCTTCTGCCTAAGCTCTGGTTTTCCTCATGTGCTTCCAGATGAGAATCCTGGGGTAGAAGGATGCTGTAGTTGTAGAATGCCCTCTATCTCCTCTGAATTAGCATTAAAGGGCCATTTCTTTAAAATAAAAACATGGAATCCAATGAGTGACCATGACAAGTCTGACCTTTCTGTTCTCATGTTTTCTAGACAAAATGTACACCCCGAGTCTTCATGTGAATGGCTCCTTGATCCTTGGGATTGGTTCAATGAAGCCACTGGATTTTTCTCTCCTGAACATTCAACACCAGGATGGCAGAGTGGAAGATCTGCTGTTCCATGTTGTCAGCACACCCACCAACGGTCAGCTGCTGCTCTCACGAAATGGCAAAGAGGTCCAGCTGGAAAAGGCTGGACATTTTAGCTGGAAAGATGTAAACGGAAAGAAGGTGCGCTTCGTGCACAGCAAAGAGAAGCTCAGGTGAGCCAGCACTGCTCTCTGCCTGCCGTCTCCTTCCAACCTGGCTCAGCCCATCCACCCCCAACCTCCTTCTTAATAACTACCCCTTCCCACAGGGAAGGATCGATACTCCACAAATGCTTTCAGCTGCCTGTCATCCTTCCCCGGTAATTGCTTGGAGAGTATGCTTCTGTTTGAGGTGTTTTCATTTTATCACATAATTATGGGTAATTCTCTGATGTGGCAGGAAAATTCTGAGTATAATTACCCAGGTTTTTGGCCCCACAGAAACAAAACTTGTTTTATATAGCCAGATGCTAGAGTTGCTTCCTCCACATGAGGGCAATGTTAGGGAGCCATGGGAAGGTAAAGGATGGAAGATTAGCTTGTTTAGGTGTACTTTGGCCCCTAGAATTTGGGAAGAAAACTTGTAGTCACACCTAACTTTTTATTATCCACTTTATGGGATTAATTGTGGCTAATTTCTAAGCATGATCCAATTTTCCCCCGGTGCTACACACATTTCTGGCTGTCTTCCCTACCCTGGCTGACATATGCTTCTGGAATGCAATTGAACATTAACAAGAACCCAAGCAAATATAGCATTATAATTAGCAGAGTAAATCTACTAAAGAGAAACCACAGAATGTACCCCAAAAATTAGCCTCTGTGTCCTCTGTCACTGTGATCTGCTTAGTTAGCCCAGATAATTCACCGTAGACTGTGTGTGACAAGGGATCGAAGCTCACAAAGCAGGGATAAGGACACATCGGAATATTTTTTACCGCTAACACTAACCATGGATGTTTCTCTTATTGCTTTTATTGATTGATTGGTTGAGATTTAGGCTAAAAGATATATAGGAAGAAAAAAGAGGGTGGTTTTTCTATCATAGTTCAGAGATGATTTTGGTAATCTGCACAGATCATATCATAGGAGCAAGCATAACTAACATTTATCGAGTGCTCCTGTTGAACCAGGAATTATGTTAAGCACTCCGTGTGAGCTGTGTAAATCATGTTCCCATTCTACGGCCTGAAGAATATGAGTAATAAGTACAGAGCTGGCCCTCCCAACCAACACTCTCCGACTCTCCAGACCATGCCTTTAGCTACAATGATTGCTGTCTCCCTGCTATTCTAGTGATGACAAACATGCTCCTCTCCTCAAGGGATGGGGATTGCTGTAAACAAGCTCACACTTCTGAGGAGTGTTTCCTGCCATCCAACCACTCCCCCAAATCCTTCTCCACCACCTGTGCCTATTTTGGTTGATAGTATAATATAGTTCTCAAGTATCTGCATCTTTCCCCCCCACACACAGACACACATGCATACAAGAGTGCACATATGCACATACCACATTCACAGAGCTACACAAGCTCTGAGTCTGGAACCATTTGCCTTGAAATCATTTGTGGAAAAATGCAAAGTTCCATAGACAACCAAAATTAACCTTCTTGTCTATTTAACTTTTTCTACACGTCACCCAATTTCCTGCAGAATTAGCTTTGCACTCCTAAATGGGATAAAACTAAGCAATTTAGGAATTCTGGCATCATTTTCTTTATCTAAAACATATCAAACAAATGAAATGACAAAAATAGTAAAACAAGAATGGGAGAGACACATAAAACATAAAATTATTTGTCTCTCAATGAAACAAAAAAATCAATTTGGCATAATGTGTGTGTTTCTTTTCATCTTCATGAAAGCATGGGCCATGATTAAGATAAGAATTCTTGAGAATTGAGTTTCTGTGGGCTTAGAATAGTCTTGTGCAGTAGGAGCCAATCTGTTAATGTAGCCAGAGCAACTGTGGTGAAACTGAGATACTGAGCACTCCTAGAGGGACTTCAGTGCCACCACACTGCAGTCCCTCCTTTGTTCACTCCACTGATTCTATTGGTCACATTCTCTTGAAGCTTAGAGGTGGGACTGAGGAGGGGCAGCATTGAGATGGGAAGGAGAATGGAAGGAGGAAGAACTTGATAAAAGAGCAAGAAGGTGTCTAATGATAACAGAGCTAGAATTCCCAGTGAAATTCTGTTTTAAGGTGTCTGTTCCATTAGCATAAACAGTGTTGTTACTTCGATCAAAGTCAACATAGAAAACAATTCCATCAACCCTACTCTGGTCTCCTTAAAAAAAAAAAAATCATTACTCCCTTCATCGCAGTCTCTGGTAATTGTGACCCGGTTTTTCATCACCCAAAATCAACCAGAATCTATAATCTCTTATAATGTTTTAATCACACACTTCGACAGTCAGCACTGAGCTGTGCTTGGCTTGTTGCTGAAGACAAACAACTCTGCCTTCCCTCCTAACAAGGTCTGAAGCTATTAGACATCTGAAGTAGGAAGTCAAACCACAATAGACTGAGCCTTCATTGGGTCTTTTTGGTTACAAGTAGTAGAAATCAATTTTGACTAAGCAAAATTAGTAATAAGATGGCCCTAGCATTGTAGAGGTGCTTCATACTCAATGACATTAGGATCAATTGCTCCAAGGTAAGTTCCGGAGCTAGAACTAGGAAAGGAAAGTGGGACTCCATTGTCATTCACCTCTTTCCTACAGATGGCCTTGTTTTACATTCTCATCAACATACTATTTGATGATTACCCATAGTCAAATGGTCAGACTGCCTCTTGGCTAACAGCCCACTCCCAGTTTTTCAGAGACAACTCAGCCATCCCTTCTTAGCTGTATCCACAGTAAATGGGTGTAAGGAGAGGGCAAGAAGCTGGAAATGGCATTATGCAGTCCAGTACTTCAAACATTGTTGGGGTCCACTCACAAGAATTTGGAAGAAGTGTGTAGAGGGACTGCTGGGGAGGGTGTCATTGAAAGCTGGTGGAGGTATAAGATTCCTTTCTATTCTTCAGTTTAACCATTATCCAACCTTTCGAGACCAACAAGGAATTTGTCTGGTGTGTGTGTGTGTGTGTGTGTGTGTGTGTGTGTGTGTGTGTGTGTGTCTTTTAAAAATATGAAACAAAACAATTGTGTGGTTTTTTTTGTTTGTTTGTTTTTTGTTTTTTTTAAGACAGGGTTTCTCTGTATGGCCCTGAGTGTTCTGGAACTAGTTGGCTGGCGTTGAACTCAGAGACCCAACTACGTCTGCCTCACTAATATTGGTGGGAGATTAAAGGCATTTGTCACCATGCCCAGCTCCAGTTGTGTTATTTTTATGTTACAGTAAGATCTTAAAACACAAAATATTTTCAAAGGTGTCTATTTCCTGTGTGCATGCATATGTGTGTGTGTGTGTGTGTGTATGTGTGTTAGAGAGAGAGAGAGAGAGAGAGAGAGAGAGAGAGAGAGAGAGAGAGAGAGAAAGAAGGAGGGACAGGAAGAGGGAGATGGGGGAGTGTGTGGGGACAGGAAGAGGGAGATGGGGGAGTATGTGGGGACAGGAAGAGGGAGATGGGGGAGTGTGTGTATGAATGATCTCAGGGAAGGTGACTTTCAAGGTCAGTCATCTCCTTCTGCCTTGAGATTTGAGGAACTGAGGTCATCAGCTTGACAGCAAATGCTTTTACCCACTGAGCCACCGAGCAGCCCCACGAGGAGGATGTTTAATTAGTTTCATCTGTCTACGATGCAGATACTGTATTACTGTAATGATTTTATCTAAATTGTTGTATGACTATAGCTTGAAAATACTTTAATCCTTTTCTCTCTCAAAACAAATATAGTGATCATGTTCTCTCACTTCTTCCTTGCGTACTCTCTTAGGAAAGGCTACTTTTCCTTGAAAATTAGTGACCAGCAGTTCTTCTCTGAGCCACAGCTGATCAACATAGAAGCATTTTCAACTCAGGTAATGAAAATGCCCAGCAATGCACAAGTTGCCATGTCCACTGGTACTCAAGAACAATTGCAGAGTTCCTGAAACTTTAATGAAAATGATTGAGCTGGGGTGATGTTCTCATAGTTTTACCATGAAATGCCATTTGATTGACTTTTAGTTCTTTGGATAATAGCATTGACAATAATAACTTCTTCTCATGCATCTCTGGCCTGTATGTATTTCATGTGATACTGAGTCAAATCGTGTGCCAATCCTGTGAAATAGTGTCCCCAGTTTACAGATGAGAAAACTAAGGGACTGGAGATGAGCTTGTTTTTCTGGGATGATGTAGCTGATAAAAGTCAAGGTTTGTGTCTGGAGAGCTGGCTTCACAGTCTGTGTTCTAGACTGTTACCTGTTGGCACCTTGATGAATTGAACTTGATGCTAGACGTACAGAATAACCTAAAACTGCCCCACTTGTTAGTGTTTTCTTTGTTCTTGGGTAGTTTGTTTCTCTTCACAGCCCCTCTCAGGGGTATAATAGTTACAGTACTTGAAGCATCCTATGAGGAATCTACTTAATCGAAGCATCACTATGGCTAAGAGCCAAACATAGACCCGAGGAAATCATTGAAGAGGCAAGGAAATTCAAGAAAATGGCCCTTGACATTTTGTTCTCCTCACTGCCGTGAGAAGTTTTAATTCCAGGTCCATAATCCATACATAGTAAAAGCTGGACTAGAACGAATTAATAGATGAAATGTGCAAAAATAAATAAATAAACACACACTCAAACTCACATATATACTCACTCATAGCTGTAGAATTCTCACTAGGATACCCTAGTTTTACATATTTATCTCCATACACTGACTGAACAGAAAGAGGGTGAAATACCATCTTCAGAAACAATATACCAAATACCAAAACCTGGTAACTTCAGTCCCGAAGTAAAACTGGCCATATACTGTGAGTAACAGCATAAGCTTAAGTCAGGACTGACTGCCATGTGATAGTGATACCTGCCTCGGCTCTTCTTAATGACACTGTCACATCAGAGGCGACATCACTGAAGAGATATTAGAAACTGGTCCTAAGGTAAGTATATAAGTCTTGATTTAATTAAAGCTAACACATGTGACTCTATAAAAGCCGAGTCAGTCTTGAGACTCAGTGGCCTAGGTGTTCTTAGTTCTTAAACTCAGATGTCTTGGTTTTGCTTTTTGTATCTGGGCTACTACAGTGAACGATATTGGGTAGATATTGACCAACAACCTTCTCTGAGATGGTGTGTTCCTACAGATACCTGGGTTTTGTTTGTTTCCCCATAGTCAAGTGAACAAATAACAATAGCATGTTTCAGTTTTACTTATTGTGTGATGCACTTTTTATCAATTTAACCTTTTGAAGATGGAATTTTAGAAGGAAGATTAACTTCTTTTAGTTATTTTAAGTATGTGTAGTATCTCACTGTCTTCTTGACCCTGACATTGTTGATTTGGTATGTTCCGTTGGTAGATTTTTTTATATCATCCTCGACCTTTTCCACTTTCAGAGTGTGAGGGTCTATTCATTTTTCTGCATAGGCTCACACACAGTGTGAGAGTTCTCACCTGGGTATCATAGAGTGGCTATTATAGTGGTGGATTGGATTAGTTGCATATTATGATGGTGAGTGATTGTGACTTCCAGGAAGCTGGGAGTGTGGTGCTGGTGTAGTTTTGAAAGCCATTTGGGTTGAAGAAGGCAGTATGTTGAGGAAAATCCTAGACAGTTCGACGTCAAACATAAAAACTTGGATAACATTTCCTTGACTTCCTGGCTTCTGCCCCCACTCTTTCTCCTCTTCTCCTCTCTCACTCCCCCTCTCTGCCTTCCTCCATTTCTCCTTCTCTCCCCCTACCTTCCTTCTTCCCTCTCTTAATGTGTGTGTGTGTGTGTGTGTGTGTGTGTGTGTGTGTGTGTGTGTGTGTGTGTGTTCTGCTGTGGTTTCTTAACTTTTGTCTCTGGGAAGGAACATTTATTTGGTCACTAAGATAATAGAGACAACCTGAAATTTCTTAGGAAAACATATTAACTTTTGCTGTGCTAGGAGCGTCACATGAATTAGGAAAGTGGTTGTCTTACCAGGCCATGTCTTGGATCTTGTATGGCTTTATCAGCTGAATTGGGGTGGGACTTTGCCAAGATTTGAATGTAAGTAGAAGAATGTTACCAGGAGAGACTAGTAACAGCATGGATTCAGAGACTGGAATTATGCCATTGTGTCAGCATGTTGTAGTGTGGCCTAGAGTGAAGTGTTCGCCTCCCAAACATGAGGCCCTGAATTGCATATCTCTTGGATTCAGACATCTGATTGTGTTTCCTGACACTGAGCTGTGTTCTTGTGCAAATACAGATGGTATGGTGATGACTGAGAAATTAGAAACTCAAAAAACAAGTAGCACTTGCAGATTGTATTGTATCAAGTTTGGTTTGGTTTTGTATTGTGTTGGTTTTGGTATTTGTTATTTGCATTGGTTTTGAAGTGGCTTGAGAAACCTCAGATCCAGAAGCATGAAATGACCCTGATCACTATGGCCCACTCCACCTCTGACAAATATTTTTTTCATGGAATAGGTTGGCACTTTTGTTATTTTCTTGAAGGAGTTTAATCAAGTTCGGCACACTGCTGTCTTATCCTACCTTAACCTGTTAAATGGCCCTTCTTCCCACTGCCTTCAACTCCACAGGCCCCATACGTGCTGAGAAATGAGGTTCTCCACATCAGCAAAGGAGAGCAGGCAGCCATCACCACCCAGCTGCTTGACATCCGGGATGATGACAACCCACAGGATGTGGTGGTGACAGTGCTTGATCCTCCACTTCATGGCCAATTGCTCCAAACGCTTCCAGCACCTGCAGCCCCGATCTATCAGTTCCACCTGGATGACCTCTCCAGGGGCCTCCTCCTCTATGCTCACGATGGCTCAGACAGCACATCTGATGTTGTAGTCTTGCAGGCCAATGATGGACACTCCTTCCAGAATATACTGTTTCGTGTGAAGAGTGTGCCCAAGGTAGGTGTCATCCCTGGGGTTACAGTTTCCTTGTGTCTACCTGTGAAGGTTTACTCTTGGAACTCTTTTGGCAATGCTCATAAAGTTAGATTATAATGACGTACTCATTTATCTGTTCCAGCAGTCTGTTATATAGGTGCTTATTAAGTATCCCATACGTAAGGTCAGAATAGTTTAATAGGTCTACTGTTGATCTGAAAAGATTCTCCATTGGCCTGCAGCCATAAAGCTATGTTATCACTCTTTGTTTTGTCTCCTGCTTGGCCATGATCATGGGAATCAAGGCATCTCTGTTTACCTGTGCCCTTCCAAAACAGGTCATGATAAGAAACTCACTGTCTAGCTATCGGAATGAATGAAACAAGGTAAGTTCAAAAATCCTATTAGCCAGGCTGAAGTAAGATTAAAGAATGTGAAGAACTGTTGGCAACCATGGGAGTTGTCCTGAGAGACAGCGATATGCTTCCAATTCTGAGTCACTGGCATGCCACCTTTGTATGTTTCTGCCATGTCCATGAGTATCTGTGGTATTAGTTGCTTAACATTTACTTAACGTTTCTCACTTAGTCACCTTGCTTCTTTTATGATGGTCTCATCCTAACAATAATACTTGTAAAACCATGGGCTTCATGAAATTTTAAAATAAATATATAGCCATTCTGTATAGTCCTACATAGAATGTTATTGGACACTGCAGATGATATGTTTGTCACATCTCAGGAGATGCTCAGATATTCTGTTCGGGAGCAAATACCCCTGCCTGCACTTCTGAAAGCTTGTTGCTGTTCAATGGGGTCCCTTTTGGGAGTCACACCACAAGTGGCTCTTTCCCATGGTAGTACACTTAGAAACTTGAAGTGTTGTAGCTTTTCATTCTAAAAATTACTACCCATGGAGATAGTATTAATGATTAGCTAAAGAATATTTTTCTGAGGACAGTTTAAAATTGTTTGCCATTTTCTCACCAATGATCACTCAAGGCAGGTAATATTGCCCTGGGAAAGGCAACATCTGAATTTCATATGTGTGCTTTTTCCTCCTGAAAACGGTGATGGAGGCGTGAGAGAGAGAGGTGATGGAGACATGAGAGAGGTGATGGAGACACAAGAGAGAAGAGATAGAGACATGAGAGAGAGGTGAAGGAGACATGAGAGAGAAGAGATAGAGACATGAGACATAAGAGATGGAGACATGGGAGAGAAGAGATGGAGACATGAGAGAAGAAATGGAGACATGAGGGAGAAGAGATGGAGGCGTGGGAGAGGTGATGGAGGCTTGAGGGAGATGAAGTTTGGGGAGACTGATTGTGCAGCAGAGCTGGCAGGTGGTCACCTTGTAGGTAACCTTAGTTATCACACTCTTATGGTCTCCTGTGGACATGAGGTTCAGTTCTAGTGACATGGAGTCTAGACAGACACAGCAAGTTTTCTTTTCTTCCTTATTGGTTTCCTTCCAAAGCCTGCAATGGGTTTCAGTGCAGCCCTTACCAGAGACTCTCATGATTTCAATCTGTGTTTGCAGCTCAGCTCCCAGTGTTACACAATTTTATACAATATGGTGTAGGATGAAAGGGCATTTCTAGGAATTTGTTCTGCTTTGACAACCAAAACAAAACAAATAATAATAGAATCTAATTCATAAGGGGGCCACAAGGCACAGATTTTTAATTCCCTGCAGGCCTTATGTCTCATGAGTCCTATAGGGCATTACTGAGTCTGTTGCTGATTGCCGAGAAGTGAGTTTAGGTGGTGGTGCCCTTTCTCCCTCCACCTTCCCATGCCACCCTCTCCTCTAGTACTGTGGTTTCCTAGCCAGCAGGGACATGTAACCATGCATCAGAACTGTGACACTGGTGGTCTAAGCCTCTGCGTTGTCAGAGTATGCTAATAATATATTAGGCCATATCCATGATTATAGTATACAAATATCTACTGCTTTTCCTTTTAAGAATTAAAATGTTTCTTTAGACCCTTTTGTTGGGTCTTTTTATCCTGCCTTGCCAGAAGGTTGGAGTGTTAGTTGTATGGCCTCATTGCTTCTAAAGGAAATTATAGCATGAGTAGAAAGTCTTTTTGTTTGGTTAGTTTTTTAACATTTACTGGACACTAAAACTTGATGTGAATTATTCCTTTACATCTTTCCATTCATTTTGTGGTGTTTGTACAATTATCTCTAATTTACTGAAGGAGGAAACTAAAACAAAGAGATACAGAAATATTCATTTTCACAAAGGTTTTCGGCACTGGAGTTAGCATTTCATTTCAAGTGTGTCTGCCTCCCACATTCTGGCCTCTAGTTTCCAATATTTTAGGTACATGGAGTCTCATTCCCTTGATGGATTCAATGAAGACAAAAATCTATTCTTCTCTGTGCCCTTTCCAAGCAAGCTAGGCCCCATACCTTCTTGAATCTTCCCTCTGGATTCGCCAGAGCTTATTACTAGAGAGGCTATTTATAGTCATAGGTCTCCTGGGCCCAGGAAATAAAACTGGTGTGTTACAGTGTCTGGTGGATGTGTAGTCAGATGCAATTGCTTTTTTTCTAAGAGCCATTTCTGGAGATGGGTCTGAGAATTCCTTCCCTGAGGCTACCTATGTGTTAATTCTGGAGAAGAGCCAGTTACTGGCTGGTATCTAGTTGGTGGTTTTAATGGAATGGACAGGGATGTTGTAAATCCTTATGAACGGATACACAAGTGAACCCCTATCTTGTTCAATGGAGAAGTTAGCCTGTTTTCTAGTCATTCTCTGATGTAGGAATAGAAGGAAGCTTTGTGAGAGGAAGTAATGATTCAGTTTTACTCTCTGAGCTGGGTACATTTTACATTTTTTGTTGGACTGGTGGTTGTAATGGTGTAATGGCTTGAGCAAGACTGCTGGCTCTGTCTCTGTCTCCTAGATGGTCCATGCCAGGTACAAAATGCTCAGGGCCCCCTCTGCTGATGCTAGTGTGGCTCTTCTGGGCGAAGCAACAGAACTGTGAGTTCAGTCCTGTTTTTCAAGTTGTATACTACTTCACCCAGACTTGGTCTGGCAGCGAATAAATTCCAGGAGGATACTGAGCTACTGTGGAGAAAATAGAATCAGGAATGATGTCAAAACATGCTTTACTGGGACCGGAGGTGGAAGGGGGAAAAGATTAAAAAGTAATAAAGAGTGTTCTGACCAGGTTTTCAGTAATTGGGTTAATTAGGTAGCTCTTCAGTCACGAGCCTGCTAGAGATACATGCTTGGAGGAAGTGCCATATCTTGTAAGGGCTACAGTGTGGGCAAGGGACTCAGCTCTGTGGTAGATGGCTCTTCTGCTGGATTTTTCAAGAGATTACCTGCTTTTCCATTAATTACGTACCTCTGGGACCCTTGACTTCTTTCCACACTGGCAACCAGCCTGACAACCTTGCTGACCTCCTTTCTTGTTTAAACACTCTTTTCTGCAGCTGGCTAATGCTTTAATGTTAAAAATCCCCCGAATGCTATAGTTAGACTTGTCTCTGAGAGTCCTTTCTGCTGTGGCATTGCCTGTGTGCCACTGAAAATGCCCTATTGTATTTCCTTCAACTTCACTCATGTCTCTCACTGGTGCTTTTATAGGGATACAGTTAGATACAACTATTCTCGTGAATTTCAAATGTCCAGTGGTATAAAAATGTTTGGTATATGAGTAAGCACGTCTAAATCCCTTCAGAATATCAGTTTTCCTTTTTTGTGGGGGAGCTGCTTCGCTTGTTCAATCCATTGTCTCATAAGACGCACACTGAGAAAATGTTGGCTGACTTAAATACTGAGTTCTACACTAACCAAAGGCTGTATGCTCCTGACATGACAGAGCAAGCCTCTGAGCCCTTGCTGACAAACATGAAGCCATGCCAGCCAGCTTCTCCTTTCTCCTTTTGCTTATCACCTCATGCTGTCTACATCTCTTGTTTCTTCCTTTGAGTCAATAATGTCTAGCACCATTACAATGTTAAATTTACAGTATAAATGAGCTCTTGAAGATGAAGGTATATTTTTACAGACTAAGTGAAGAAAAGAAGACTATCCAACTAGCCATTTGCTAAACAGTAGAGTTTTGAAAACTTTGCTCTGGAATATTTGGACTCAGAATTGGGCTATGGTGTCATTTGAGCTAAAGTTCCATTATTTAAGACTCAAGTTTCATTTGCAGGAGCTGGATTGTATTTTGTTTTAAAGGATGGAGGCTTCTGCGTTTGCTACGGTTCACAACATTAGTATTTTTACTCATAATACAATATGTAATGGCTACATTTTATTACTAGCATTTTTATGCCTATTGTTCTATGAAATGAATTAGAAGAACTATTTAATTTAAAGCACTGTTATAACTATGTCCGCAATTTTACTCATTGGGATTTCATTGCCTGCTAATGTACTCTGAGGGATACATAAAACTTCAGAGTGCAGGATTGTCCAACTAGTAAAATAACTAATTTATTGCGTGTATGGGGATACTCATGGATAAAAGCTATAAGGAGAAAAGTAAATTCCAAATGTCAACAATAAGGGGCAAGTTACAGTAAGTTCACTTTTGTACACATTAGCTATAGAAAAGACAACATGTAGTTTTCCATCCATCTCTTCTTGAATGTTCTCAGTCTACCTCCTAAGAGAAAGCAATAGAAAAACAGCCATGATCAAAATGAAGGGGAAGGTTATTATTTCTTTTTCAAAACAATGAGTAAAATTGAAAATCCCTGTATATTTAATATTTATAACATGACAGATTTGGAGCTATGAACACAGAAGTCATCACTGCTTCAGAGTCATGGACACCCTCACTTCCCAAGGCTTTCTGTGGATCTCATTATCTATACAGCTTATCTTTCTAGTAAGGATTTATCATTAGATCTGTCTTCTTAGCAACACTAAGCAATCCAGGCAGCATTGGTAGCCATGGGCTGCACTGTGTAGATTTTCAGGATTAACTTGTTTTGTTGAACTGAAGCTTCACACCACTTGACCATTAACTTCTGTATTTCCATGTTTCCTGCCCCTGTCTGTTCCCATTCTGCTCTCCTTGTGAATCTTACTGTTTTAGATTCCACGTGTGAGACTGCACAGCTTTTCTCTTCTTCCTATGTCCAGCATATTTCTTTTAGCTGAATGTCCTCTAAATCCCTCCACATTGTCATAGCTGCAGGATTCCCTCCTTTTTATAATGGCTAAATAATATCCTGTTTTTCTTTGTGATTTAGTGATTGTGGGGCCTGGAGGCCTTGATTCTATTTTAAAATCGTATTGCAGTCATTCTAAGCAATGAAAATGCTATATAAATATGTATATGCTTGTACACACTCACATGCAGAGTATTCTATGGAATAATGGTATAGAAAATGTAGGCTGTGCCTGTTTAGAAGGGACAACACTTTTTCCTGAATGTTTCCAACCTGATGTTGGTTGAGTCCCTGGGTTTAGAACTTGTAGGAACAATCAACTCTACTTGGCTCTGTAGGTGAGTTTTCACTTTGCTAATTAACACCCTTTCATGGCCACTTAAAGAACTCCAGAATTTCTGGTCAGACAGGCCAAGCTGTGGTCAACAGTACTAGCTTTGGTTTGTTCAGAAAGTCTCTCTTTCATTTATGAGTGGCAGCTTTGCCAGTGACTTATTCGTGGTTACCGTTTTATCTTTCATTGCTTAAGTTGTATACTTCCACTCTCCAGGCATGCAGAGTCTGTGCTGTGTAATGTAGCGGTTGTCATTTGAGGTTCCTGCAGAATTCTCTTTCTGTTAACTTGTGAAAACTTGAGCAGCATGGGAATACTTCTTCAGGTTCAATTTGCTTTGAGTGTCTGAATGTCAGTGACTTGGGTGAGCATTTCCCACCCCAGATAGGAAAGTTTTCTGTTCTTCTTTCTGTACATAAGGGTTTGTTCCTTACACTTCTGCCTTTTATTCTTTCAGACTGGATGGTTTCAAATGGCTTGTTGGTGACTCATGGCTTCATTTCTCTCTTTCAATGGGGTTTTCTGTTGAAGCTCTCTTGAGTTGTTAATTTCATACATTGTATTATTTAGCTCCAGATTTCTGTTAACTTTTTTATGGTTGTTGACTTTGGTGAGCTTTCATTGTTTGCATATTACTCTCCTGATTTCATTGTGTTTAGTTTGCTGTCTGTGTCCACCTGTTACTTGTGCTTCTTTGATAGTATGGTTTTACATTCTTTGCCATGCAGTTCATAGACCTCTATTTCTTTAGAGCCAGATCCTGTAGCTTGATTTTCTCCTTTTAGTGATGTCATGCTTCTTTGGTTATCTTTCCTGTGTTCCTTGAAATTATGCATTGTTGACTGCATTTGAACAAGCAGTCACCTCTAGTCTTTATTGTTTTGCTTCTGGAGAAAAAGACTTTCGGCACTCAGTTGTAGCTAAAGGTCTTAGAATCTTTTAAAAATGTAGTTTCTATGTCTGGGAGGCCAACACAGGACTGATCCAGACCCCTGAATGTGGATGTCAATGAGGAGGCCTGGGCACTCTATGGGGCCCCTGGTAGTGGATCAGTATTTATCCCTGATGCAAGAAGGGACTTTGAGAGCCCATCCCACATGGAGGAATGCTCTCTCAGCCTGGACACATGGCAGAGGGCCTAGGCCCTGCCCAGGATGATATGACAGACCTTGGGGAACCCCAATGGAGGTCCTTACCCTCCCTGAGGAGCAGAGGGGGGGATGAGATAGGGGCCTGGAGGGGCCTCGGGGGAGGGAGAATTGTGAAGCAAGCTTGTTTCTAATTTGAACTAATAAAAAATAATAATAAAAATGGAAACACATAGCATAAAACTAGTGTTTTAATAATAACAATTTAAAGAAAAAATTATAGGTTTTTTTTTTTTTTTTCCCCGAGACATGGTTTCTCTGTGTAGCTTTGGAGCCTATCCTGGCACTCTCTCTGGAGACCAGGATGGCCTCAAACTCACAGAGATCCATCTGCCTCTGCCTCCTGAGTTCTGGGATTAAAGGCGTGCGCCACCAACGCCCAGCCGCCCCATTCTATTTTTTTTTGATCGTTCTTCTGGGGAAGTTTGAGGCCTTCTTTCAAAACTGCAGAGCCAAGATTTGGCTGAAAGTCTCCATTCTTCCTATGACAGTGCCCTGGTGTGTTCAAGGCTACCTATTGGCTGTGTACTGTCTGTAGAGTCCTGTGTGCTCTGTCTAGGAGACATAGAACTTCTGCTGTGAAAGGGGCTATGTGGAGTCCTGCTAGTCCTGGGGGTGTGTCTTAGTTACTTCTCTGTTGCTGTGATGAGACACCATGGCCAAGAAAACTTACAGAGGAAAGAGTTTCAGAGGGTAAGTCCATACCATTGTGATCGTTAAAATAACAATGGACCCCTTAGGGTCATATATTTGAATGTTTAATCATCAGGGAATGATACTATTTAAAGGATTAAAAGGATTAGGAGGTCTGACCTTATTGAAGGAAGTGTGTCACTAGGTGTGGACTTTGAAATTTCCAAAGCTCACACTAGGTTCGATGCCCCCACCCCACCTATGGATCAGGATGTAGCTCTCAGGAGGAACTTCTTCAAACATCATGCCTGCTCCTGCTGTGATGATAATGGACTAAACCTCTGAACTGTAAGCAAGCACCCAGTTAAATGATTTCTTTCTTAAGCATGACCTTAGTCATGGTGTCTCTTTACAGAAACAGAACAGTGACTAAGACAACCATCCTGGTAGGGATCATGGCCAGAGGCAGGCAGGAATAGCACTAGAGCAATCCCCAAGAGCTTACATCCTTGTCCACAAACACAAGGCAGAGAGAGCTGTTTGAGAATGGTGTAGGCTTTTGAAACCTGAAATCCAGCACCCAGCAGACCTTCTTCAATAAGGCCATACCTTCTGATCCTTCCCAAACAGTTTCACAAACTAGGGCCATTACCATTTAAAAAGGGAAGCTACCATTAGAATGTCTTACCAGGTCTATGGACCAGGCTTTTGGTGAATTTTATGAGCTGGTGACTATGGCTTTCTGCTGTTGGTTGACCTCTACAAAGTTATTACTGAAAACCCCACTTCCTTTCCCTGCTCTTCGAAATCCCAGAATATTTAGCTCACTCAGGATTTGGCTCATAGGCACTGTATCATGAAGCAAAAGATTCTCGTGTTTCTCCTGTGATAGAAGTTATATAGAAAGTCTCTCTCCAGGCACTAAGCTGTATCATCTTGAAGGAAGATGATATGGGGAAAAGAAGATTTCCTTTTCTTCTTCAATTCATCTATCCTATTTCACCAAGGAGCTGGCACCTCTCAGTTAGACTCCAGGATTCCTGTCAAACTACTGTCTTTTGTGGGTAGTTGTTAAAATTAGAGTTTCTGTGGGAGCTTGAAGACTGGGACCTTCAACTCTGCAATCTTGATGTCAAGAATTATGTCTTATTCCTAGTAATTGCTTGTTTCTTCTTAACTTCCAAAGTGAATAATTGGAAATGGAGGCATTACATTTTCAGGAGAAACATCAAGAATATTGCAATCTGTCCTGGGATGTACTTCTCATGAATTGGCATGCCTACATGCATTCTAGGTCATTTAAAAAGGGAATAGTCAGTCTTCTTCGGCAGATGTCATGTAGGACCTGAGTTTTTTGGGTTTTGCTATTGTTGTGTTTTGTTATAGTATTTTTTTTAACATCCTAATAAGTTTCCAGGTGCTACTAGAAGAGCACACTGTTCTGAACATTGACTTACAGGCTGCATTGTCCCCTAAATGGTTGCAGTATTTCCAGGAGCCACAGAGAATTGAAATGATGGAGATCAAGACACAGCAGAGAGCTGTCTAGGGCATGTGTGCCGAGGTCACAGTACTTACTGGCTTAGGATATGAAAGCTACACTGCCTGATTAGTCCAATAATGTGGTCATTGGTGCATAATTGATCTCTACAACCAATGTCAAAGTTGACTAAGCTGCTTCTATTAGAAAGATATCTAGCAATTAGAAGCCCCAGGCCTGGATGTATCTTGATATCTAAAACTGTTGCAGTGAGAGCCTTTGCTCTCAGAATTTCTCACATATGCAGTGTTTTGGTGCACTTTTCATTTTTCTCTAAGTAATATGCTATAACAATTTTAAAAGGGAAAGGTCTCTGAGATTTTACCACTGAACATCAAACAAATTCGGAAGGACCTGTTTCCTGTTCTCCTAGACACCATTTGACTCTATTTTGGGAGGCATTGTGGGTGGTAGAAATAGCCTTGACTACCTCCTGGGAGTGAACTATGCAAGTGTCAAAGTAACTGCAGAACAATCATGCCTCCCCTTCTGAGAAGTACCATCCTGAGAGGGTGTTTGAAAGAAACTGTAATTACAAAAGCCATCCCTTCCAAAATGCCCAGTTCAAAAATATTGGGTTCTCCTGTTTGAGAAGTATGAAAGCAAACTGAGAACAGAACACAGGCATCCTACCTCATCTTATTCATGGGAAAATGTCAGTTGTTAGGCTTAGGAAGAGGGTGCACACCCAGTAATCAGGGCTGGCAGTGCTCTGTGATAGCATTGGCTTGATAAGTACAACAGTCGCCTTCTCTGGGGTACTAGGCAGTCCTTTCGGCAGGATGCTCCCAGCTACTACGGCCTTATTTTCCTTTAGTCCTAAGGCCTGTGGACTCTGCCTCCTTAATGGAATTTTACTCTTCCTTCCCTCTGCAGTACCCCCATCTTCTTTTCCCCCTGAGCCTTTGCATGAATGTGTAAAATGTTTTCTCTGACTCCACCTTCATCCAGTGTTAGTTACTGCAGTTTCTTCGTCTTGGACTCCATCTAACACAGACTGATGATTTCATTATTGTGTTCATCCTGTTGTCTTTCCTAAACATTCTTGTTTCCGGCCCCATGTCTGGAAGTTAAATCAGGACTGCAGCATAGCTGCTGTCGCTTCTCCTACTCTTTCTTAAAATGCTGCCCCCTTTAATCCCACTTTTCCTAGCTGCCTAAGTTTTACTGGTACCAACATTTGGTTATTTTGTTATGTGCACAGTGTATTGTCTGCATTGTTGCCTCTGTTTAATAAGCTAGCTCCTCTGCCTAGAATCTGTTGCATCACTTTTCTCCTTAGAAAGCTAGTGTTTTTGGTACTTTCTTTGGAAAGTCTTCCTGAAGCTCTATTCTCTATTCTCTCTTCCGAAGCTCCTCCCTCAAGTTTCTGACAGTATACCATTGTGAAGCATCTCATTCTTCTTGTCTCCCCCACTAGGCTACATGCCCTGCAGTTGGGATGTTTCTAGATACTTCACTCTAGAGAAGGAGCTGATACAGTGTATATGCTTAAGTAATCACTCTTAAATCATATGTGGTGGATGAGGAACAAAAGACAGGCAGGAAGACAAATGAAGAAATGGAGAGGCTTTAGAGTTTTGAATGATGATAGTCACTTATTAAAGATACATGAAAAGCAAAGACAGAATATGAACACATTAGGTATATTCAGACATATGCACATAGACACACACAGAGTCCACATGTGGCCCATGGTATAACCACTGTGGGATTCTCTTCCTTGTGAGATACTCTCTAGCAACAATCCACCCCTATGACTTGCATTTTTGAGCAGCCTTTTTTTCTGAATATGCATGGACCTAACGCTGTACCTTTCTTTCATTCCAGAATGATGGAACCCTGCGGCTTGTGACTAACTCCATGGTGTGGGTTCCTGAAGGGGGGATGCTGAAGATCACCAACCGGATCTTGCAGGCTCAAGCTCCTGGTGTCCGAGCCGAGGACATCATCTACAAGATCACACACGGCCACCCCCAGTTTGGTAACGTGTTTCTTTGGTGTGGTTTCATTTTGTACCAGAGGTTAGGATTTGGTGTTGCACTGTGCCATGCAGCAAAGCTGTGACTCAGTTTATCTGAGCTTTCTCATACTTCATATACCTCATTGAGGGACAGCGTGATCATGATAGCTGTCACTCTGTACACTCTTGTGGCTACCAGCTGATCATGATAACTGTCATACTGTCCACTCTTGTGAGTACCTCATCAGCACATTGTATATGCTATCTAAGATAATAACTTGTTTCTGATAACCACCTAGCTAGCATGTGTTATGTGAATTTCACAAACCAGGCTCTCAAATGCTACCTTCATCCTCTCAGACCAATCTACAAACTCTCTAGTTTTTATTTAAAAATTTATTGCATTTATTTATTGTGTGCATGCAAGAGCACATCTGTGTTCATGAGAGCACATATGTGCCCATGCATACCTACCATACTGTTAGAGGACAACTTATGGGAGTTTGTTCTCTCTTTCTGCCATGTGCATTCCAGGGTCCAACTTGAATTGTCAGGCCATCAGATTCAGTAGTAGGCTCTTTCACCCACTGAGCCATGTTACCAGCCCAGGCTCTTAATAAGGGTGCAGAGGTCATGAGGGAGCAGAAAGGTTGAGTCAGGTGAAGAATAGAAGAAAGGGTATGTAATAGGTAAGGTTTTAGTTGGGGGGGGGTGGTAGGGGAGGACGGGAGGGAGAAGGGAACTGGGATTGTCATGTAAATCAATCTTGTTTCTAATTCAAATTTTAAAAATGATAAAAAAGAAATAGCACAGAAATATTCTTCAATATTTACCATTATTACTTTTCCAAGAAAGATAGTACATGTGGTAATCTAAGGTATTCCTGTTAATATCAACTAGAAGTACAGTTTAGCAAGAGTTATACTGAAGTATTATTCATTAGTGCTCCCCAAGAATGAAGTGAAGTACCAAAGTGCTGGAAACAGAAGCAGTCTTTGTGCTTGCAAGGAGGTGATGGAAGGGTGTCATCGTATGTCTGGCCCATCACTTGCTCTTGAACCTGGTACTCACAGGTTTTGGCTAGGATGGCAGCCAGAAAGCCTCAAAGATCTTCATACCTCTACCCCTACAATGCTGGGGTTATAGGTATGCACAAGACTATGCCTAGCTTGTTAATATGGTGTTGGGATTTGAACTTGGGTCTTCATGCTTGGGCAGCAAGCCACCTCCCTAGCCCTTGACTAATACTTTTGAAGAGAACTGTTCACAGAGTTGTGTACTATTGGCTGATTTGGGTCCATTTGGTGGTTTCTCATTTTGGGGCTTGCTTTTTCTACTTTTGATGTATTGTATTGGGGATACATGATATTGCTGTTTTATTGTGGTTACATTAACTCTGATCACTTGATTAAGGTGAGAGCTGTCAAATTTCTCCACTGTAGTTATTCTTCTCCTATCTACAATTAATAAATGTCCTATTCCCAGTGTACTTGCCCTGCTGAATTTGAACTAGGTGGCTTCTAAGTCCTTTTCATCTCTAAATGCCTCTGACTCTTGTGATATATTAAATTCCTTAACTTTATTATG
This sequence comes from Cricetulus griseus, assembly GCF_003668045.3. Lineage (NCBI taxonomy): Eukaryota > Metazoa > Chordata > Mammalia > Rodentia > Cricetidae > Cricetulus > Cricetulus griseus. The sequence goes on from NW_023276807.1 coordinate 159,005,692, forward strand.
ATTATTAAGAGCCAAAAATTAAGCCCCCAGATTCCATAGAAACACCCCAGTATTTCATTAAATATTAAACAGAACAACACTGAATTAAATGGTTTTTTAAGCAGATGAAAGTTTGCCATTTCAGGGTAAGAAATGCTTTATTGGGACCCCCTTTCTCCATAACTCTCTTAATTAACTTCTCACAAACCCAGTCTCTGCATGTCTCTTTCTCCCTGCTCATAGTAATCAAATAATGTCACCCTAGAGTTCAAGAGTGAGAAGTGTGGTGGGAGCTAGACACCCATAGAACACAAGTCTACTTATATCCCCTGTCCCTGTGAGATGCACCTGTGGCCCTCACTGGTGGCTTCTGGCTGCCATGTGCTCCCAGGTCACTTTAGAACCTTCAGTGTGGCTTTCAGCTTTTTATGGGCAACTGACTTTGGAATGGAACTGAGCACAAATCCCTTATCCGGTATGCATGTAAAGGGCTTCAATTCATCCAGGCATGATGGTTACTTGCACCTGTCATTCCAGCACTTGCAGGGCTGAAGCAGGAGGTTTGACACTAGTTTAAGATGCAGGATAACTTTATACAGAGTGAGACAGGGACCAAAAACAAACAAAACAAATTAAAAAAAGCCTAAATTCAACCACTTCTGGAGCATTATTTTCAAATGTGTCTTAACCAGTTGATTGACATGTGTAACCTTAGTGCTTTTGTAGTAGTGCTTTTGATAGTCTAGTAGTCTATCAAAGGACCTTGGGTATCATTTGAGAGAGAGAATATCACTTATTCTAAATCACTGTAACTCTAAATTATTTATCATACTATATGAAAGTATAATAAAAATGGCCTCAATCCCAACATAATTCATAGAGATTCAAATGAGACTTTAACTCTAATAACATTAATTTTTCTCTTTAAAATTCTTCATTAAACATAAGCTTAAGTATCCAATAAAATCCAAGACAGAAGTGACTACTGGTTTCCAAGCATAGAATTTTGCACTGGAAATGTGTCTTACATTTTTGGTACTGTCATGGTGAAAGCAGTGGTTAGGAACTGCACACAATATTAGCTTTCCCCTCTTTATGAGTATGGTACCAAATTCTCAGAATTCCCCCTTGTCTTCTCAAGTTATTGTACCCAAGGCACCCATATTCAGTGTATCCAGTGGCATGCTCTCTATCCTCAATGTACCTAGCCTGTTCTTCTGTATTATGCCCATCAGTGGCAGCCACCCTGCCCACAAGATAGTTTTACACTCCATCCTCTCTTGTCTCCAGAGCCATTATTGGCAGCCTGCATTGCCTATCTCCCCACTGCCTGCTTGTTTCTTTGCAAATTGTATCTCTGCTGCCTTAGTTCAGGTGTTGATCTCAACACTAGATTTCATGCTAACCGCCTCATTGGTTAAAGTGTCTACATAAATGTTGACTATTGTTGTCATTTTGAATATAATAAAGTCTTGCCTCCTTAAAAAGTATTTTCAAGTCTATGGACAATCTGTAGTCCAGTCACACGATTTCATGCTCCCAATCCACACACACCACTCACCCGCAGTGGTTCCTCCGATGGCTCCCTGTGCTAACAGTGCTGATCTATAGCATTAGCAATAGAAACTCCATCTGCATTATGTGTGGGTCCTGTACTCTTAAAGGCCTGTTGTAGTAGGTTGTACCTAACAGATACTCAGAGACTATTACATTTAAATTGGTGGAGCTCGTCAACATCCTGCAATACCTGTGAAGCTGTATCATGTGGAAGTGATTTCTTTTTAGTAGAAAATGTATTTATTTCCTTAGATGTTGTTAGGGAAATTCTGCAAGGCTTTTCTGCTGTAAAGCAGAGCAGCCGGGAAATCAGCTGTGGGTAGTTCCCTGACCCACTCTCTTTGTTTTCCTTGTGGCAATTAACTTTCAGAGTATTTCTCAACTGTGCTGATACTTGTGAACAGGCCTGATCCTGGGAAGTCATGCCTGTTCACAAAATCTTATGATGGTCACCAGGAGAGATTAGTGACAAAATTGTTTATTTAGCAGCAGATGAACAATAACACAGAACTAGAGTGAATCTATTCTCTCAAATTGTTCTATGTACAAGAGGGGTGATGTTTTTCTCCTATTTTGGCATTTCACTATCATCCAGTGTGTTTTGCTCATCTTTAAGTGCATATAAATATTAGAATGAGTGTTTACTTTGAGGTAGAAAATGGGTTTCTCTGGGGTAATGAAAATATGCTACCAGTTTTCAAAAATGAAATGTGCTGTCACTTATCCAATATGTCTAGTGTATTAAGATTGGGCATTTTCCTACAAAACATTTTTAAAATAGAAAAATAGATTCTCTGTCCCTCTCTGTGTGTTCTCACTTTCTGCCTCTTGCTCCCCCCTCTTTCTTACACACACGCGCACACACACACACACACACACACACACACACACACTGCTGTCCCTTCTACTATCAAAATGGCAGAGTAGCTTTTGGGGGCTTATTGTTAGATGCAAAACAAGCCTACTTTCAGAAGGGCATCCACTTTTCTGTGTGGTCTTCACTCTAGGGTATATGCTTGTGAAACTTTAATTGTTTCTATAACACTTCTGTATTTGTGATCTCACCTGACGATGACAGTAGCTGCAGGTGAGGGAGAAGCATTAAACACAGGTGGGTAGTGTTTGGATTTAAATGTCCTTGCTGCATTTCAAACAAACTGTATCAAATTAAGGGGGAGAGAATGCTAAGACCAATTTACTAACACATGTACAGAAAACAGAAAGGATTGCTGCTTATCTGCTGACCTCCATCAGGTCTCTGAACTTCTCTAAGACTAAAGACATTCATCTATCTATAAGGGAGATGGTGACATCATTCACATGGACACATAAAGTGTCAGTGGGAGTAACCAGCCTTCTCTCTAAATACCTCTAAAGTTTGTGTCCAGCAGGTTGAGCATTGCTTGGCCAAAATGCTTGAGACCAGAAGTATTTCAAATGTGGATTTCAAAAAAATATTTCCTATTTGCAAATGAGTGATGAGATATCTTATAAATGAGACTCAAATCTAAGCACACAAACACTTATTCATCATATATATAATATAATATAATATATAATATAGCTGAAATTCTAATGTGGTCTTAATGTTCCTGGCATTTGACTATGACCTGTTGTGAGATCCCTCCAGCACGGGATTTTCTACTATGGTGTCATGTTGGCACACAAAAATGTTGGGATCTTGGGTCTTTTTGGATTGTGGGCTTTTAGATTAGGTATGTTCAGTCTGAGTTGTTTTTACATTACACATGAGCAGTGGAGCCTTAGAAGTGTTGAGTTAAGCTCATGCATGGTAGAGGCAGAGCCGGGTTTGAACTGCCACACCAGGAACAGCTATTTTATATGTGTCCTAGTGTCAGCCAACAGTGTCTCCACTGGAATGAATCTTCTCAGGATTAACTTCCACTGAACTCACTCTGTGTTATGTGCACAACCTATAATTGTTTAGAATACATTTTGAGTTACATAGAAAGTTCTATATAGAAATTAATACATCTAGTGCCCAGTGTGTCTACTTATAGTATCCACTACAATTTGAGTCTCGTTGTGCAATTGTATACCTGCATTGCCCCTATTGAAGGCTGGGAATTCTGTGTCTAAAGGGAAATTCAGTGCTGTTTATTGAGTTCTGTTAGCATCCTTACTTTTGCTTTAGATACATAGTTCTTCGGTTTGTAAAGAAGGAATGACGGGAAGGAAGGAGATCTCCATCTTGCTTTCCCAGAGATCTAACCGTATGGCCTGTGCTTCCCTAGGGGAGGTGGTCCTCCTGATGGATCTGCCTGCAGACAGCCCTGCCGGCCCTGCTGGTCCTGCTGCTGGTCCTACCAGCCCTGCCGAGGAAGGGCAGCACCTGCCTGATGGAAGAATGGCCACACCCACCAGCACCTTCACCCAGCAGGACATCGATGATGGCATAGTGTGGTACAGACACTCAGGAGCCCTGACCCAGAGTGATGCCTTCCACTTCCAGGTGCCCTCTGTCTACATCCTGACCATCCTTAGGGCACCTGGGCCATTTTCTTTAACTGACCATCTAGGCGAGGGAGGCATAATTAGTAGCATTAAGAGTTTTGTAAAATGTGTTTATTCAGGTGAAAAATAATAGGTACTACCTAGGGGTCTGCTGTTATCTTTCATTAAAATTGGTGATAGACTAGACCATAAACAGAACTGCAAAAGAATAGGAAAGAATATGAGGTTCAGTCTAACGATTGTGAATACAAAGTCATAGCAAATAGTAAACATGACTGTTAAACCATTTGTTATACTTTAAATGTTCTTAAAAGAAATCAAAGTAGTGAACTATTAAGAATTGTTGAAGAGAAAATGACTTTTGAAGACTTACATGAAGTGTATAAAATGATATTCAAAGGAAAATTGATGGTACCATTTATTATTGAGCAGGAAAACATAAAAAAAAAAGTGGACCAAACAAATGTTTGATTCTGGACGTCAGCAACCCACTAGGAAAGCAAGAAGGGGAAACTGGTTAATTTTAAAACACTAAAAGTGGCAAAGGAGAACAAAGGTTGATTCTTCAAAAAGAACAGTAGCATTAGGCAAACCTATAGCCAGAAGGATTAGAAATAAAAATTAGACAGAAATACTAAGGAATAAGGGACTGTGAGTTTAAGCAGAACACATTGTGGTGCCTATAGCATGCCCTTCAAGTTACAGGCTTTTCCTTTGTCTAAGAATGCACTCCACTTCTAATGCCTGGCATGTGCATTTTTGTTGCCTGATTAATTTATATTGTATAAACAGTGCTTTTCCAAAGAGCAGGCTGATAGAAATATGGAAACTATTAAGATGAGGTTATTCTCAGAACATCGAATGTCCCAAAGCCAGCAAATGCTCTGTGCCCTTTGCTCCAGTTAACTTCTCAATTTCAACACCTGGGACGGCAGCAGTCCTCAGAGAATGAGTCAGGATTGAGGCGAAGACCTCAATCTAAAGAAGTCACCTCAGCAAACTAGAACCCACAGATCTGCCTTCCCCTTCAGGGGGGTCAAGATAACGTGTTGTTACTACGGAGTCTTTCCCTAGAAGAGAATTCTAAGCACCTGCTCAAACTGACATCAAGTTGCTTTGCAGTTAGGTTACTGAGTGAAATAAAATAATGAAAAACAAGTTAAAAGGTACTGAATTTCAGGAAAGAAAAAAAAAAGAGACTCCCCGAGGCAGATATGCTGGTACATACATATACTTCCAGCACATCCTAAGCTCAAAGGTCAGGAGTTCAAGGACATCAGCTGCATAACAAGTTTGAGGCCAGCCTGAGCTACATGAGGCCCAGCAAGCTACTCACCCACTCATTAGATTTACAATGTGTGACTAAATATCATTACTTAGGAAGTAGGTCTGTGTGGAGTCCTCACACTCCTTAGATAAAATATGATAGAACTCCTCCTACCTGAAACAGCTTTCAAAGCATTTGTGATGTTATTTAAACAGCCTCGAGAATGACAGAGTATCATTTTGGGGACATGGGTTTACAATATTACAAATTAGTCAAAAACCACCCAACCTATCCAAACTGTGGTGTGCTAGGTCAAAGAGTGGCAACCTTCTGGTTAAGAAGGAGATTCAGCTGAGCATTGGTGGCGCACGCCTTTAATCCTAGTACTCGGGAGGCAGAGACAGGTGGATCTCTGTGAGTTCCAGACCAGCCTGGTCTACATAGCAAGTCCCAGGATAGCCTCCAAAGCAATATGGAGAAACCCTGTCTTGAAAAACCAAAAAAAAAAAAAAAAAAAAAAAAAAAAAAAAGACATTAATTCTGAGGTAGTGAGCTTGCCTTCTTAAAAGATGATTTATGAACTCTCTCTGCAAGCATTGAGAGAGAGAGAGAGAGAGAGAGGAGAGAGAGAGAGAGAGAGAGAGAGAGAGAGAGAGAAAGGGAGGGAGAGAGGGAGGGAGGGAGGAGAGAGAAAGGACAGATTTTTCAACAGGGATAGCATATTTATTCTGAGTGTGAAGTGTCTCTGAGATGATGTTCTCCTGGACATAAAAGTGTTGCTGTCTGTTTTTACATTTTCATTACTCTGTAGGCATACTTCATATTTTGATCTGAAAAGCACAGACACTTTATCCATGTGCTAAAGTAAATAGTAACTTTTCCCGTTTATCATCTTAGTGTCCCTGGAAGACTTTAAACCGAAAGGATGCTGTCATAATGTGTTTTTTTTCTCCCTCCTTTTTTCCCCCTCTAAAGCAGGAAATGTAACATAATGAGTTGCATAGATTTAATTCCATTTTAATGCTGATGTGCTGTCATGAGCCATCAATGCAGCCCGTCTGTTACTTTGCATGTATGATGGGATTTATGTAAGGCGGCTGGCATTTTTAATCACTAGACAGTCTAGGGAGAAGGCATGTGCATCCACAGTCATTCTGGGTGTAAGAAAATAACTGTGTGTTCAGATCCTGTTGACACCGTTTCCTTGGATGTGGTTTGAAAAGGACCAATGTATTTCATGACATTTCACTATCAGTGTATTTACGAGGAGGCCAGCCTGACTCACTTGCTCTGTTAATATGCCCATGCTTCACAACCTGATCAATGCTGTTTCTTTGCCTTAACGATAGAAGAAAATCCCTGAACTCCTAATTTCTCAAGTCTATCCAAGTGTGTCTTGTTTAGTGGCCAAGATTGTGAACCCAACTGGCTCGTTTATTCTGACTTTGAGACATTGCTCTGTTTTGTTTGTTTGTTTGTTTTTGTTTTTAAATTTTCACTTTCCTCTGTATGAAGTGGAATAATTGCATTGCTTTGTAGGGAATGGGAAAATTGCCTTTGAAAAGCAGCTAATAAGAGATGAGCCCACACTAGGTGATCAGTGAAGTCTAACTGTGGTCATTGGTCATTGCTTACAGTGATGATGTCACAGTGACAGCTCCTTGCAGACATCTGGATAGTCTGAAATTCCATGGCAGGCATCTGACGTAATCTAGATGAAGGCCGAGAAGGTGTTTCTCTGTTGGGTGTAGGGTACAGTACCCCACTTCTGTCCTAAGGAACATACAACTACATGCAGCCACACAAGGCTTGGCAGCTCTTTCGACAGGACTGGGGAAACAGTGCAGACAGGAGGGCCTGAGGGGAACAGCTCAGCCCAACTGAGAGGGAACTAGAGAAACCAATGCAGAAAAACATAGGGTCTTCGGGCCTGTTTCTTATCACAAGGCTTCACTAGTTAGCCCTGGTTGGTCCCCAACTAACTGTCCCCCACCTCAACTCCCCTAGTGTTGTATCCTCAACACTTTTTTCAGCATTTTGAAGCAAGAAAAAAGTTGCCTTTGTGACCTATAAATGTTACTAATGTGCCATGATGAGGGTAAGACATTGATTAATTGTCCAGGTGTCTGTATCTACGCTGGGTAAAGATGAAAGGAATGGAGAAAAAAATCATGTTATAGATGCACAGTAAACACATTCTGTAGCCATAAAAATTATCCGCTTTAAATAATGTTTAATACTATAGCAAAGTATCATGGGATTAGGTTAAATAAAGAGAATTTCAAGTACATGTGACTTTATGTAAGAAGATTATGTAGCGCTATCACAGAAAAAGATTAATCCCAAGTGCTTCAACGTGTTAATAATCACTCTTTCTAGTGAAATTCTATGTTTTTCTTTATTTATACTTCCATGGATTTTCAGAACTGCCTAAAATGGTTATGTAGATTTTTTTATAAGCAGGAAATAATTAGCAATAAAATACAAAGACTAGAATGAGAATTGTGATGTAGGTCCATATAGAATTCAAAGGCAGATGGTTTGGGGGTGAGTAGACTAAATTCATATGAACATGTTCTGCTCAGTAGAAGTTAAAGTTTCACCATGATGATTTTGTTTCTCAGGTGTCTAGTGCCGCTGATGCCCACACCCACCTGGAAAGTCACATGTTCAACATTGCAATCTTACCTCAGGCACCTGAGGCACCTAAACTCTCCTTGGGGACATCTCTCCATATGACCGTGAGTTGAATGGGAGGGCTAATGCTTTCCTCTTAGACAAAGTACCTTCTCTTGCAAAAGCAAAGTGAGCTGGTGCCCTGGTGTGGGATGTAGTAAATGCTTGGCCCAAAACCAGACCCTAAAGCCAATAAGGACAGCCCTAAAAGACATTTCTCACTAGCTTGAAAAAGGAAATTAGAGTCCCCTCAGAAAAAGAAGATTATGTAGATCTATCTTGACCATCCACCCATTGTCCCTTGGCTTTCTTCAGAACCTGATACAGCTACAGCATCTCTCCTTGGGTACTTGAAAGAAATTTCATATTATCAGCACTTCTAGGGTAAACTTATTTTTTTGCCATTTATAACACCTAGCTGGAGAAGCTGTTCTTCATGTTATAAAGCTCTACAAGAAACTTGAGTTTCAAGTGTAAGAGTGTCCTGGAGAAGGCGGTGTCAATGCTGAGTCCAGGGAGATAAGTAGCAATTAATTATCCACATAAAAATGAGAACAAGGAAGGTAGGTAGAATGAGGGAAGATGACCAAGGGCTTTCAGAGTACACGGAGGACCCAGAGGTGAGAAAGCTGATGATTACTGAGAAATGGCAGATAGTTCAGTCACCTGGAGAAATGAGGAAAGCAGAGTGGGGGTGTGGAGATCATTGCACCCAATCCCAGAAAGCCTGTGTGCTCTGTGGAAGTGAATGTAGCCCATGGAAAAATCTAGCACTTGTGTCCAACTATGGCCTATTGGATGCATGGAGCTGAGAATAGCTTTAAATACAACCCAAACACGGAAATCATAATGCCGGGACTCTTGCCAGCTTGAGCACAGCAAACATGGCTCTGGCAGACCTTGCCCTTCTCCCCTATTCCCACTGACTTGCTAAAAACTGTTAGATTACATTCCTAAAGCTAGCCACCAAGGTCTGTTCCCTTATTTGTCCACTTCTTCCTTCTGAGGCTGACTACCAAGGTCCAGCTATCAAAGTATTGAAGTTAAGCAATTAAAACCTCCTTTGGCTCAACTAATTAACATGCCCAATTACAATTAAACAACTCTTCCTAACATAAGGTTTCCCCTTACACCTTTATAAACTGCCATTTTCCTATGAGCCCCATCTGTCTCCTCTTTATTCAAAGGCAGTCCTTTGTCCCTCCAGGAAATAGTCCTTGCTCCCTATTCCTAGTTCCCTTCCCTTTCTCCCTATTCTTCTGTCTCCTGCCTCTGTCCCTCTGGGGAAAATATATCTCCTTTGTTTTGAGAGAACTTGGTCTCAGAGTGTCCTGAGCTGATACCAATCTCTTTACATATAAACTATCCTGAACCGTTGAGATTTAGGATTCTTTGCAGTACTCTAATGGCTTGATCACATGATTCTTGAGCATGGATGTTAATAGATGCCAACATCATATTGCAGTGGCAAAGGCTGGTTATGCTGGGAGGAAGATAGCACCTGGATCAGCCTTTACTGGATCAGCCAGTAAAGACAAGTAGGAAGTACAAAGTACACCATAACCCTGTGTCTAGGGTAGATGGCATTCCAGACTGCTCTTTCAGACAAAGCTATGAGCACGCAACCCCTGTAAATTCATTATTATGGGTCCATGTGTTAGTTAGCACCCACATAATTACACTCTGAGGTAGGGCATCAGCCTTGGGCCACAACAAAGATAACAGCAATAGTTTCAGAAATTATGGGCCTGGGGAATGACAGAGACATAAAGGGTGAAAGCAGAAAGTTTTTAATGAATAGCTGGTATCGGCATTTCCAGCATAAACTGTAATTTAAAGAAATCATAATTCGGCAACATTATAAAGTCTATAATTCATCATTCTGACTGGAGGAACTTGGATCAGAATTTTCTCTAAACTGTAAAGAAAAATGTGCATACGCAGTTCTTGCCAAATGCAAAGCACTGTTATTTTGAGTCTAGAAGGGAAAGAAATGGGCCAGGAGCCATGGGGGTGGTGCCATTTGCTGTGCCATGGTCTTCTAAAGAGACTCCATCTTGCTTCAGCTTTACTCTCTGGCTGCACATTTGCAGATTAGGTCTGTCTGCTTGAACCTTGGATCTGTCTAAAGTCAGTTTACTGTAAAATGTGATTTAGCTTACATTACTTAAAATATACAGAGTTGATATTCCTTTGGACATTAATTAGGGCTGTTCCTGTAGGGCACACTTGTTACATGTGACAACAGTGATTTGGACTCATCTAAACACTTAGGTTTTGCATATATTTAGTAAATTGTAAAGACATGTGGTAAATACAGATGAAATGTTTTTATGTATTCCATATGAGCATTTCATAGATGTGTCTGAAAGGAATATACTTCTCACTCCTTAGTTACTTAGTTATTGATTCTTCCAAGTGCCCATGACAAGTGCTGAAGAAGACACTGGAGATTCAGTGATCTTAAAACAGTTTCTAGTTCAGTGATCATTGTGTCAAGGAGAAGCTAGCAAGTAAATAAGTAGGTGAACCATACTGAGGTGAATTCCACAGCAGAGCAACCATTTGCGATTGAGAGGGGGTACCTTGTGCAGGGAAGCATGGGAGTGTCTAGAGGAGCTGAGCTGTTGAGTGTAATTATTTGAAAACCAGGGTTCCTAAGGCTTCAGACTGAAGTATGTACTGAAGTCACCCGGACAGTTATTAAAATACATTGGAACTCACTCCAAGCTCTGTAATTCAGTAAGTCTGGTTATAGAGTCAAGAATCTGCATTTTCAGCAAGTCCCCCGGTGACTGTTTCCTGATGCCAAGATTGCCACACTTGAAGAACTACTAATCTGAACTCAAAATACGGGGAACTCATTCTGGACAACAGGAACAGCCAATAAAAAAAGGGTGGAGACAAACCGTAAGGCATTGGGGAAATTGCAGGTAGTTCAGTGGGCTGGAGCTTAAGTTGCTAGATGTAAAAGCAAGAGGAAATGTCAGCCAGACTGCAAGGGACATTAAGGATAAAAGGAGTTTCCATTTTGTCCGAAAAGCCTATTGGAGGCTTTGCAGTGGAAAAGCCATGACCAGAATGTTAGCAATCAATTTAGGAAGATTATTGTTGCCACAGAGCATCCAGATGGGATTTTTGCAGAAAATAGACAGCCAGGTTACAACATGAACCCCATGGAGTGGGACTCTGACTTCTGAGTTAGGGGGAGCCTATAGAAAGACACTTGCACTTGAATGTTCACCGTGGTATTATTCACAGGAGCCAAGAGATGGAAGCAACCTAAATGTCTATTAATAGATAAACAGATGAAGGTGTGTGTGTGTGTGTGTGTGTGTGTGTGTGTGTGTGTGTGTGTGTGTGTGTACACTCACCCAGTACAACATGATACAGCCATATAATGGGAAGTAATTCTGTCATAAGGTACATGGGTTAACCTCAAGGACATTTGAAGTGAGACAAGCCAAGAACAAAATAGACCAATAAAATATGGCTGCTTCTCAGTAACAGGAAGCAGAGCTGAGGTTTCCAGGGGTGAGAAGGAGGAAGGAGAACCTGCTCCATGGATATAGTTTCAGTTTTTTCAAGATGGCAGGATTCTAGGGTTCATGCAACATGCCTTATGGTTAGCACTCCTCTACACTTAGAAAGGGTTAAGATTGTTAACAAGCTAAGACACAATTAGAGGATGATCAATTTAGAGACATGGCCAATTAGAATACAGAAAAACCCTGACTCTAAGAGTACCGCTCCCTGAGGTCAGAAATATGAGGAGGCATGGTGGCCTCTGTTTGGAATGGGTTTCTAAAAGGCATGTGGAGCATACAGTAGAGCCAAGATCACTGTGAGACCCAGCCTTCTATGCTGCATACCATGGAAAGCCATGGCAGTTGAGGAACAAGATCTAACATCCTCCTGGCACCCTGGCTGGAACAGTCAATAGTCAAAGTGAGAGCAGTGTGAAGCTATTGTGAGTTCCAGGGAGGGGCTGGCCCTGAGCAGAGCAGCAATATCAGGGTGATTAGGTTTTGGAGTCTAGATGTACTCAGAGGTGACATGAGTAAGATGAAAACCATAATTCTTAATCTTGGGCCAAATGTTATAAAAAAATGTCTTCTGTAATTATACCTATGAAGTTTAATCTCCCACTTCTTAGTGTTTAATTGATGAATATTGAATACTCCAAATAATTAAAACTGACTACTTTGATATATCACATACTCAATATTGCTCTAGAAAGTTAAGTTCCCCCATTTTCTACATAATAGTTATTTTGATTAGTAAAGACATGGAATCTTTAAATTCCAAAATAGAATGTCTGTTGTCTTGGCTAAAACCTGTTTCCCTTTTCAGTAGTTCTATATCTATAGCAATTATCTTCTTACCACTCTATTGCTTCGGGGCATCTGAATTTTCAGAATTATTCCATGGCACATTGAGAAACCATACTTGACAGGGTGTTGGAGCTGTACTTTTTGTCCATGTATCTATACCCACACGGATGGTCTGTAAACATCTTTTATGGGGCATATATTTTTAACTTGTTGTTCTTACTTGTATTATGTTAGCATAGCAGGGTGGGGAGGCCAGCTGCCGTTGGAAATTCTAATTTTCTTGCTCATTACATTCCAGACCTGTGCAAGGGCCTGAAATATGACTTTATTGTAGGAGGTTGTCCTGACCTGCAGATTCTGCCCCTCCCCGGGACAGTGATGCCTTTGGGACAATTACAGAGCAACTGCAGCCCTCAGCCTTTCATGGTTAAAAATAGTAGTACCACACCCTCTTGTGAGCAGGAGCAAGCCCCACTTAATCCTCTTCTCAATGGGGAAATTCCTTCTGAGAGGAGTAGGCTTTGAAGACATGAGAGTATATTAAACCCTAACCTACCTTCAGGGTCAGTCAGGCAGAGCCTGCAGCAGGCAAGCTACTTTGTTCTGTCTTAAAATAGCACCTGTGACCCAAGTCCAGTCCCGGGTCATACTACTGTCCCTTTATTTCTTGACACACTGTTTTTGTGATAACTGTCCTCAACCCACTGTCATATAGGAGCTGAGAGTCCTGTCCTTTGGGCTTCTGAGTGTTGTCACTGTTAGGGTTTGTAGACATGAACAGGTAGATGGATGGTAGATGCTGCAAGCACACTATCCAGTTAATATTGCTCCCCTCGTTGATTGAAAGGTAGGAGAGAATATTGCTATTTAGTTCCTCAGAACAGGACAATAGATATGAAGATAACAGAGGCGATTTTCTTGTACTTTAATAAACAAATATTTTAGAATGTAAGTGGCTAGCCGTTTTGGGTGTGGCAGTTGGGCTCATCTTTTTTTTTTTTCCAACTTTCTTTTTATTTGTTCTTTGGGTCTTTCACATCATGAATCTTGATCCCATTCATTTTCCTGCTTCTTCATGTCCATCCTCTGCCCTTACATCCCTGCCCTCCCAAAACAAAATAAAACTTAAGAGGAAAAAATGGAGAAATCTTGTCATGGAAGCTGTAGTGTGACACAGTGGGTCACACAGCAAACACTTTTGTCCATGTATCTTTACTTGCAAGTTTTCATTGCAGAGAGTCAATGGTCTGGTTTGAGGACTCTGGTTTCTACACTATCGATGCTGGGCCTTCACTGTAACTCCTCTTGGTTATCCTGTCATTGCCCTGTGTTGTGGAGATCCTACAGCTTTGGGTCTATAGGACTGGCCCCTTCACATGCTCCTGCAGGTCATAGAGGGGTGGTGTTGGGGTGGGCTGACTTATAACTCTGGCTCTGGGCTTATGTAGTTGCAGGGTTGGCCAGCCCTCCAGGTCTCCCCCATCCTCACCACCAGCATTGCCCCCAGCTAGTTCACCCCTTGTAGCAATAAGCTTTCTCAGGGTCGGCTCTCCCACACCTACACCATCAGGGCCAGCTCTACTGTGTTGCCCAGGCGAGATGCAAGGGCCACTTCTCCTGAGTGCTGAAGCTGGTGAGGGACAGCGACAGCTCTCCAGCTCTTATGACCTCAGGGCCAGATCTCCTTCTTGCCACAGGTGGCAAGGGGCAGGGGAGGCATCTCTCCCCCACCCACACCAAGTGGCAGATGAGGGGTGTGGTCGGATCTTCCACAATCACATTCTCCAGATCTTCACTTGTACTCCTGTCAAAAGGGTCAGCTCTACTCTGCTGGCCGCATTCATCTTTAGTACTTTGAAGCCAGAATGCTAAACAGTTCCCATAGCAAGGCTTGGGGCACAGGTCTTCTCTGAGGAACCTCATGGTGCTAAGACTTCAGCCTGTCTACATGGTTCTCTCCATGGCATGCTAGAGCCACTGTGAGCCCATGAAGTTAGAGGAGTAGAGATGCAGTGAGCCAGCTGTGAGGAGTAGAATGACCAGCCATGATATTCCCCAAGGTGGTCTACTTCAGGGTCCATCTAGGAAAATTATAATCACCTTGGAGCAAATAGCACACTCTGACATAAACCCAGGACTGTGGGAGGAGGAAGCAGTTAGAGGTGAAGAAACCTGCTTAGGCCTAGATGGCCTGATAGGCTCCAGGTTGGCCACATTCATAGTCTAAGAGACCAGATCCTTTGAGAAGATCTTGCCAAATGAGACTAATTTAAAAAGCTCAGAGCAAATTTGGTATTGTTTTCTTATTAAGATTTGGTTTTGCCTCTGGCTCTTGTTATCATCTGTTTTTAATTCTTGCTTTCTCCATCTCGTCCAGGCTCGGGAAGATGGCCTAACTGTCATTCAGCCTCACTCCTTGTCCTTTGTGAACTCAAAGAGTCCCATCGGAAAGATTATATACAACATCACCGTACCTCTGCATCCAAATCAAGGTAAGATATGCAGTGAAGTTGTTTTTGAGTGACTGACACTCTTGCCTTGTGATTCTGGACCTAAAACTCTGGGCCTCTACCTGCTCCTTTACACAGTGATAGTTGTGGAGGGTTTGTGAAGGAACTGATAGTCACACTCCATGCTCATGTCATCTGGTTTAGAAGAGTACCAGTTAAGAGGTCAGTCTTCCCACAGGAAGAAATGGAAACATGTAACTTCAGTCAGAGGCCAGGTGGGGCCTGCCCTCAGTCTCCAGCCTGCAGTTACCTTAATGCTGGACTTAACTAACAAGCCTGTGCCCAAGAGAGGTGGTAGGAAGATGAGGTCCACAGAGGCAGCTCTGCTATTGCCTCCCAGACTGCCTTTACTCAAGCAGGAAGCCTCTCATATTACCACATCTGCAAGAAGAAGGGTGTAATAATGAAACTCCACTGCCCTTTGATAAAAGCTAAGGAAATGAAAAGACATTAAGTTGTATCTAGAGCTTCTCCCTATGGTGTGGGCTTTCAGGCTAGTTTAGGATGCTTCTTGCAGAGTGCACCCCTCTCAAGTGAGTTAGTTCAGCACTGAGACCATGTTCTTCTCTCTAAAGACTAAATAACACATGAGAGATGAACACAGCACAGGTTCCATGCCTGCAAAGTTTCTGATTGGCAGCCATGAAGATATTGATCATAAACTGAATGATAGCTATAAGCCTAGGTTGGTCTTAGAATAGTCAAGATCTATGCTTTTGTTGCTAGGATCATCACAGATATGGAGGAGTGTCTGAAATTAAAGGAAGTCTAGAAAAACATTTCTTTGGCAGTAGATCAGTTTGGGCCACTGTCTTAAGGACCACTTGACCTTTGTATCAACAATCAGTTGGAAGTTTCATAGTGACAGTAGTATGTCATTTACTTATGGAAAACCTGGAACTACACATTAGTAGCAGTGACTTGCACCTTACTGTGCATAGTTTATGTTCCCTGGATCCCAGTAAAACTCTCTCCCTCTCTGTCTCATATATATGTGTACACACACACACACACACACACACACACACACACACACACAACACATATATATATATATATATATATATATATATATATATATATATCCTTCTATCTATCATCTATCTGTCTGTGTGTACATATTATGTATGTGTGCTCAGGTATGTACAGACCAACATACACATGTGCCCTTAGAGGCCGGAGGTGGGTGTCAGGTGTCTTCCTCACTTGCTGTCTACCTTATTGGTAGAACAGGTTTTCCCAATGAACCTGGAAATTACCTCAGCTGACTAGCCAACAAGCCCCAGAGGTTCTTCCTATCTCTGTCTCCCCAATACTGGGCTTATAGACTTGTGCTCACCCATGGGTGCTGGGGATTCAGCCAGGTCCTCATGCTTTCATTACAAGTGCTTTACTGGCTGAATCTTCTGGCTCCAGATTTGTCTATTTCTTGAGTAACTTGACAGCAGTATCGAAAGAAGAACAGCTCAGGAGCCAGTGCTCCTGAACGACAGACTCCCACTCATGGGCAGGGAGGCAGGGGTTGGTGGGCTGGGCCTTCCTGTCGTCTAAAAGTTGCTGTTTAGCTCATGTCAGTCTCTTCCTTCCCAGGTGCCATTGAGCACAGAGACCAGCCTCACTCTCCCATCCAGTATTTCTCCCAGGAAGATATTAACCAGGGCAAAATCGTGTATCGCCCTCCCGCTGCGGCCTCCCACCTCCAGGAGATCATGGCCTACTCCTTTGTTGGTAATGCTTTTTTCTCTGCCTTGAGGCATCCAAGTCTTTCTTAATCTTCATGACTGGTTCTCCTTCTCTTCCTAAAAACTTGTGTACAGTTTGCTGACACTCCTTTCTCCCTATTCCAAATAACATGGGGCCTATTACTCTGTACATGACCTGAACCCAGTTCTGTCTTCTTTTCATCACTAATTCATGTAATGGGCACACTTTCAGCCAACTTTTATTTAGTGGCTCTGCTATGCCAGTTACTGGTTGAGGGGTGGGAGATAAGTGGAAAACAGATAAGCCATTGACACTGCTCTTGGAGTAATTAGAGGTTGTGCATAGAAACTACTAGGTAAATAGTCACACTAATGACTATTTAGTTGCAACTGAGATGAGATGCTCTGGGAAAAGAAGAAAGGTTCAGTGGTAAAGTTAAAGACAAGGCCTGACCTAGACTGAGGAGTGAAGAGGTGGCTGTCCGGGTCGCCATTGGCAAAATGGAATGAGTAGTAGCCAAAATAGCTAACTGTGCATGTGGGGGTGCAGGGAGAGCATTTCTGGAGGAAGACAGTGTGCTTCCCATGAGGCCTGGGGGAAAGGAAAGTGTATCCTTCTAGGGATTGTAAAAGAGGCTATGATATATGGGGTCTAGCAGAGTAGGCAGGATGGGCCTGACTGGAGAGTAAGGGCAAACTTTACACTCCACAGGAACTTGTAAAGATCTGGGTGTTTAACCTAAGACCATGCAGAACCCAGTGGAAAGTTGAAGCTACAGGGAATGGTTTTCATGAGGACTCTTTCACCACAGTGACATGAGCAGACTTCAGAAGGGTGCCAGACTAGGACCAGGGGAGAATTCATGCAGACATGGAGATTGCAGGTGATCTTCTTGGATGCTGAGTCCTCTTTGTACTGTGGTGATCTCCCAACTTGAACTCCAGGATTTGACAGAAGACAGTTTTAAAAGTTTTCTTTTAAAAGATTGAGTAGAAAAACAAACCGATGACAATTTTGCTCATTTATTAAAGCTGGTGCATACCCTTCCATTGCAGCAGAATAACCTTAACACTGTCTGCCTTCTCTTCCTCCCTTGACCTGGTAGTTAGCACAACTAGGAAGTAGAAGTTGTGATTACCACTCCAAGTTCTGTGCTTTGGACGATTCTAAAAATCTTGGTGTCTGTTTATTATAATATTTAAGGTAGTGTACTATATAACTTTGTAAATACTACTTTTATATCAAAAAGTTTTTCAAACAAAGCAGCTGGTTATTTTGCAGGAAATTGAATATGGGTTAAATAATTATAGGGTTTCTTTTTTTTTATTATGGTAAGTCAACAAACTGGTATTCATCATTATTTAGTATAAGTTCAATTGTCCAGAAAATGATTAACTCCTCAATTAGATTGAAATCTCTAAGGGCAGGAAGAGGCCCCTTCTCTGAGGAGTACCCTTGGAATTTAGTAACTGGTTAACTAATAGTCCATGAAAGTATTCATGGTTCTCTAGTTCCTACTTTGCAAGACCTACTTTACAGGAAACTTGGGCTATCCTGAGATTAGAGAAAAAGAAAACACGTCAGCTGTAGTTAAAGTAATTTCCAAGTCTGCTACACTTGTCTTAGTTCCATGAGTCTCTTTGGAGAGAGTAGAGCTATGCCCTGTCTAATCTATGGGATAAATGCCACAAGATAAATAGCTCACAGTCAGTGTATAAATCAATGTCCCTGCTGTCACTCAGTTTTACAATGGAATTGACCTCTCCCACCCTCACTGACACACACACACACACACACACACACACACACACACACATACACACACACACACACACACACACACACCACACACACACACACAAGAGAGAGAGAGAGAGAGAGAGAGAGAGAGAGAGAGAGAGAGAGAGAGAGAGAGAGTCAGAGTTATATATAGCCCACAATCACCGTTTTGTAGGATTTTATGTACTGATAAAATAGGATCTGAATGAATGTATTATAAGTCACCCTAACTGTTTAAATGTCCTTTTTTTACTTAAAATTAATACTGGCATCATTAAATCCAGCATTCCATGATCAGGGGACCTCCTGATCACTCCTTAAACCAGATCAATGTGAATTTAAAACACCTTTTACTCCCCTAGTCACAACTCTGTATTTTGTGCCTTGCCCTTCTCTGTCTGATCTCAGAATGTTTAGTACACTAATTTTCCTCTCTCATTCTTTTAGGTCTCCCAGAATCAGTGAGAGTTTACTTCACAGGTAAAGACTTTAATCTCACTTTTATTAGAGACTGGGTATCTCCTTCCCTTTCAGCTTCCCTTTTCGTCTCCTAGAAGTTATGTTGCTTGTTTTCTAAAACAAGTCTCTTCTAAAATAATTATATGGTTAATTAGCCAGCAACAACTTAATTTTGTATTCGCAGAAAGAAAAACCTTCTAAGAATGCCCAATGTTAATGTTACTTGAGCCCTAGTGGAACTTTCTACTTATTGAAAAAAAAGATAATAGTAGTTGAGGCCTTAAAGTTGGGGTCCCACAAACTGGAGTTCAGCCACTCTGGGAAGATTTCCCAATACCTCTGTACATGCATACTTCATGAAGATCATCATCATAATATATGTTTGGCTTCCAGGACAATTGGCATGTGAGCATCTGTGTGTTATACCAACTGAGGCATAGTAGTTATATGGAGTCTTGAATAGGGACATGTATCAAATGCCTTGCCTCTAGAGGGAAAAGTCTTTGGACCCAGAGCAGGAACTGAAAATGCTTCTAAAAGTTTCTGTATCCTAGTTTTGCTTCCTGCTTCAATAGAGGCTGAGGTACCACGGGGAAAGGCATTCTTGCTCAGGTTAGAATGAAGATGGTTAACGTTTAAACCAGCTGTTCAACTGGGATTAACCATTCTGTCAGAACCAACCATCCTTGGTTATTGTATGGGGGGAGAAATCTTGGTAGGACAGAAAAATCTTTTCCAAAGTGCCCTGCATTTCCTTTCTCTTTGAGGGGAAATATCATGCGGCAAATTTCAGTGCTACACCACTGTTGTATGAACCTACTGTCAGCTCATCTCTAGGGAATGGCCTGCCAGTGACACATACAGTCAGTATGCATGAGTGAATCAATTCACAATAAATGTCGTCTTAGGCGTTACCTATCAGAGTTATGAAGATGAGTGTTGTTTCCAGCATTTTCAAGCTAATGATCCTGCCGGCTGCATCCACGTAGCACTGGAAAAGGGCAGAGCAGTATTTAATCTAAGTTCCTGACCTGCAGTATGGGGTAGTTTTGTGTTCTGAGGTATAAGTGAGTAGGTCATGAAAAGCAAGAGAAGTAGCATGCCTCATCCTTTTGACCAGAAAGCTTGAGTAGGTGGAGGGTCAACAGTTAACTTGCCTGTGACCTGAAATTAAATGACCCTTGAGCTTTCATAAGGCTAAAAGAATGGGCCTTGGGCTGACCTTAAACTACCTTTTTTAGTCCAAGATCCCTCTGTTTTCAGGAGGAGGGGGATTCTGTTTTGGGAGAAATGCTTTTACGATCTTTGAAAGGAGTTTTGTGACAAAACTTTGAACTGGACAGCTAATGAACTAAATCAGTAGCCATCCCAAACCCCGACCCGAACCCATGGAATGAGGGTGAGTGGCTCACTGTGGTTCATCTTCTGAGAACAGAAAGTCAGTGCTCCTGACTTGGCTGGCTTTGTGATAAGCACAGGCCCTCTGCAGAACAGTTCCAGGCAAGAAGCACATGTCAGGCAAATGGTGCCTGCAGGAAGCATTTAACCCAAATAAGCAGTGTGACTGTTTCTTAGAAACAGTCCTTAAGAGAGGGAAGATGTATAATTCTTAATATTTTTATTGGCAGTTTTGCATTTGCTTTCAAAACGCTGCAACCATGTGACATGGTTTCTAATTATACCATATTCTCGTAGATAGCTTTCTGCCCCTTAAGAGGCAAGGATGTGTTTGGTGACAGGGAACAACTGTGGTCCAAAGCTCTTGTACTGTTAGCCTTTGCTGGCCTCCACTGTGTAGGGATGTTGAAATCTCCCTGAGCGTTTTCTCTTTAAAAGTAAAACCTATGGAAGCAATAGCAAATATAAGTGTAGTTTCCTAATTATTTCTTTTTTTAAAACACAGAGATTTCTGTTGTGCACTCTGGGACTTCTAAAGGGTCCTGAGTCCACTAAAATTAACAGAAGAGTGTATGTTTGTCCACAGCCTTCAAAGCTAAGAATTACCCAGTCTCTATTTTTATCAAGGAGGAGATTAACACACACAAAGAAACAGCACAATAATTTTCACACTTTACTAAAATGACCAGAGACATAAAACCTTCATTTTCATGTGGGTTTTATCTTCTGTTCTTCCAACTGCCTGTTCAGGCCTTCTCTATGATAAACATGAACGGTGTCTTGTAAAGTTTCAATCATTTAAATCTGTCTCAAGGACAAGACAGACCTAAGGCAACCCTAGTGAGCCAGTCATTATTCCTGAGCCATGCTTTACATTGTTTAAGAGGTCAGATTCCTGCCAACGTGCTGCCAATTCCAGAAGAAGAAAAAAGAAAACAGTTTCCTATGACTTAACCATCTGCAAGTTAAAAGTCATTTAAAATAATCAACAATGCTGTTTTCTCAGTAACCATGGTAGATAGCACATGGATGTTACCAGTATCCACCACACCTGGGTTTAGGGAAGGGAGGGAGAGTTATGGAAAAGGCAGAAATGATAGTCAAGGGTTAGATGATTCTGCTTTCATTTTCCATGGAAGATGGGGTCCTCTTGGATGGCGGTAGGCCAGGGAAACAATGCAGAAAGTCACTATTTTGGATGGTGTCTTCTATTTATGGCCATGGACAGAAGGACAGGGTAAAATGGATCTGCTTACTTGCAACACGTGCTGTGACAGACATGGACAAATGTTCTGTCCTTCCAAAGAAATAATAGGAAGCAGAATCACTCCCCCCAAAAAAGTTCTTAAAGTATTATTCTGGGATAATGAAGGAGTGAATTGATTCAAAGAACCTTTCCATAAATAAAAGCCTTTGCGGGTACCATGTGAGAACTTTAACCTTAGCACTTGTGCTGTTGAGACCAGGAGTTCAAGGTCATATCTGTCTATGGAGTGAGTTGGAGTCCAGGCTGAGCTATATGAAATCCTGCAGGGGGCTTTCATTGTTTTTCAAGTGCTTATTTTACCTTACTTCCCACTAATAAGCCTCAAAAAATCATTTGTGAGAATACCTTTTTAAAATAAATTTGTTAAAAAATTTTAACTTAAAAAATAAATATTCATAATTTTTTAGAAAAGTTAAAAAAAAAGTCTTTGGCTTTGTGAACTCTCACCCTTTACCTTATCCATAGAAAATGCTTTAGTAGACTTGCCCATCATTGTTACTCTTATCTATTTTTAAGCATCTCAACAAGTCACTAAATATTTGTGGAAATAGGGTAAAGGTGCCCAGATTGTAAGTTGATTTATATTTGCACGTATATATTAAATCATGTGGGTATCTGTGTGTGTCTTTTACTCTTACCAGTTTCTGACGGACATCACACGAGTCCAGAGATGGCCCTCACCATTCACTTACTTCACTCTGATCGGCAGCCACCCGCATTTCAGATAAGGGCGCCCCTGTTGGAGGTTAGCCCTGGAGGCCGCACCTCTCTAGGTAAGAACTGGGGGCCTGAGAGAAGTATAGCTCTGGAAATCGGACTGTAGCAGCAGTCCTGTGGAAACTGCCTGATGGCTGCCAAAACCCAGTGACCCCTCTTCCAGAAGTATGTTCACTCCCACCTACATCCATCCTCCTGCCCATTCTTATGCAAATCGAAGCAGTACTGAGAGGAGGAGATAGACCCTTCAGAGGCCAGCCTTGTGATGGAATGCTACCCAGAATTTATTCCCCAGCTTCCTGGAGTTTGATTTGTTATCCTTGCTACAATATAAAGTAACAGAGCTGAGAAGAGAGTCGAGGGAGCAGGTGTGAGTGACTGCTTCTGGTTTCTGTTTAGAAAGTGACAGGGAACAAGAGTGACAGATCACAGTGACCTTCAGAAGCTGTGAGGAGCTCCACCTGCCCATATCTCGCATGGTTTTATTTATTTCTAAATGCGCTTATTCTTTACAGTTTGTCGATTCTTTTACCAAGGGCATTGTTTTTATTAGTGATTTGTATTATGTGTACTGTGTGGATCCATATGTATTTTCTACATTGGCTTTTGTCCTGAAGTTAATTATTTAATTTCTATAATTAGATAAAAAATTATGTATAAGCAATCTTACAAACGAGTTATATAGACACTGGTAAAAGTTGGTTTTGGTCTATCCATTGCTTTCTCCATGGCCGGAGCAGCTATCGTGAAACCTGGCTCTTCCAGTAGATTTAGGAAAATAAGAGAAAATGGACAGCAAGACCAATTCATGGGCTATTTATGAAAGACACTAGTTAAGACAGACCTACAAGTAGCCTTTGGTGCTTGCCCTCTTTTGTATGGGAGAAAGGAATATTCTGCATTCTTAGCTACCTCCTCATATGGGAGCTTTAAGAGAACCTACATCTAACTGTTGGGCCAGCCTCGTTCATTCTCTGTTCTCTTACATTCCTCATAATTCTCCATGCTTTATGGTTATGTATTACTCATAGCTGGGTCTGCAGCCTGGTCTGTGGTGTTAATCTATGGAAGCACACAGTTGTCCTGCAGCCAGACTCTCTCTCTCCTTCCTGCAGGCCTGCAGTTGGTAGTGAGAGATGCTCAGATGGTACCAGAAGAACTCTTCTTCCAGCTTCAGAAGCCGCCACAGCATGGCTCTCTCCTGAAGTCCACAGCAGAGTCCTCAGGGCCCATGGCAGCAGGTAGCTGCATCCTCTGAACCTGGCCTGCTTGGGGGAATTTTTTTTTTTAACCTATACAGTTAGTTTTATGTGACCCGGAAACGAAGTATAATGCTGTGGGGGATAAAATAGGAGGAACGCCATTCTTAACTTAGACTTTAGGTTTCTGTTTCCTTAGCGTGTTCTGTGGGACCATGATGTCCCATGACTAGAGACATGCTTCATTTAAAAAAAAAAAAAAGTTCCATGGCTCAAAACCTTGAGCAACTTTAATATATGTGGGTTAAATTTCCTAAAATTCCAATCAAATTTACAATTTAAAATGTAAATATGAATTGCATTTATTCCTCTTTAACACAAACTTCCCACACTATCTGGTATGTTATAGAATAGTACTCTGAGCTATGCAATTTGCACTTTTAGCACCAACGAACAACTCCTATCCCATGCTAGTGTTCAAAATGAGGACCATGCACATGCTAAACAAGTGCCCAATCACTGAACTCTCAGTTCTACTTTCACATTTTGAATTTAAAAAAAAAACAACTTAAGCCCCCCCAAATTAAAATAATGACTCTGATGGGTCAAAGAGTACTGTCTCTTTTCTTAAGTCTTCAAGACTCTAAGATTAGATTCAGAGGAGCCATCAAGAAGAATATTACCACTTGAAACAAGCTTGTTCCCTAACTAGAACTAATAAATAAATTAAAAAGAAAAAAAAAGAAGAATATTACCATGTTCTTTGGCTTTCTGGAACTGGGAGTGATGACTGTTCTCCCAGGGCTGGACTTTAACTCATTATTTTTCAGAACCTTAAAAAACAAAATACAACAAAACTATCACCCAAGTAATTAGCTCCAGGGTAACAGAGGGAATTCTAAGCTGGGTAGGTGGTTAGACTAATTAACTTGTCCCAGAGTTTATGATTCTACATGCACTTTGAAATCAGGAGAACAAAGGTGCCTGATAAACCAGAAGTGTTATTCCCAGAAGTCACTGGCTTTACAGTTTGGCTGTGTTTCATTCTTGGTAGGTGACACTTTCACATACGGTGAAGTCGAGAGGAATGCTCTGCAGTACGTACACGATGGGTCCTCTGCCTGGGAGGACAGCATGGTGATCTCAGTCTCAGATGGCCTGACAGTGACAACATCAGAAGTAAAAGTGGACGTGTCCCTGTCAGAGAACAGAGGGCCTCGGCTGGCCCCAGGTTCCTCCCTCAGCATGACTGTTGCTAGTCAACGGACAGCCATAATCACCAGGTCAAACCTTGCCTATGTGGTGAGTTCTGGCATTTACTCTCTTGCTCTCTGCCGTTCTGGCTGGCCCACTTAGGAATCTGCACACGGCTGGGTACTGGAGACAGCGAGCGGGCAGAGACAGTGTAGAAGACTCTCTTCTTAGCGTTCTTGCTATTCTCTTTGGAGTCACTGCACATCCTGGCCTCTCCTAGTGTCTCCACAGTAGACAAGTGAATGCCTATCTCTGATGAGGGCTGAGGCAATGGCTCAGTGGAAAAAGCACTTGTTGCATGAATGTGAAGGATGGAGCGCAGATCTGCAGGACCCATGTCAAAGCCATGTGGGCCCAGCAGCCAGTCTGGGATCTCAGCACTCAGGAGGGAGAAGAGCTCCTAGATTAGCTAGCTCGATTAGCTGAATCAGCAAGCTTGGTCTAGAAAGAGACCTTGCCTCCGATGGTCAAGAAAGACACCAGATAATCGAATCTGGCCTCCACATGCTTCTGTAGACACCTGTGAACATGCACACACATACATATACACTACAGACACACACAAAAAGAAGGAAAAACTTAAGATGAAAATACTGGGACCAACCAAGGGCTTGTAATTGTCAAACTGCAGCAATCCCCTTGTCATAAAAGGTCCAAGTCCATTGTTTTCAGTGTGGAATGCAAGAGGTCTACTGGGAGTTTTAGAAAAAGAACAACTGGGAATTTGCCTGGCCAGTGATGAAGAGGTAATGGCTAATCCTGGCTTCCTGAGAGAAAGGTGACTTTCTCCAGCTTGTTCTTGTCCAGATAGACAGAATACAAGGTTCCCCCACCTACCCTGGTGGTGCCTCTCTGTAGATTTCCTAGGGCAGGCTATTGGTCTGCTGCCCATGCCCTTCCCTAAGAGCAAAGTAGTTGAGGAGAAGGGGGAGAACCAAAGACGGTAGGGACTTCCCCTGTGTCTGGCTCAAACTTGATTAAGTGATCTTGGTAATTAAACTCATCTGCCTTCTTTGATTCTGCATCTGGGGCAAAGGATAATGAGGATAATTAATTTTATTTTGCAGTTATATATGTTGTAAAGAGATGACTACTGTCTATATAAACATAATGATGATGAGTTGTTGTGCTTTGAAAGGAAGGATAATTATTTGAATGGTAATCATTCTTCATATTGAATTTTTCCTTCACTGGCCTCAAAATTCCAATGAACAGCCTGTCCCTACGCCTTATTTTTAAACACCGTATGGTTTAAGTTATCCTTTTCACCAGGCAATTGTGGCACATGCTTTTAATCCCAGCACCTGGGAGGCAGAGGCAGGTGGAGCTCTGTGTTTGAGGATAATCTGGTCTACAGATCGAGTTCCAGGACAGCCAGGGCTACAGAGAGAAACCCTGTCTTGAAAAACAAAACAAAACAAAATTTTCCTTTTCTGGGCTGAAGACTCTCACTGAAAAGTCCAGTTCCAAACAGTAGGCACTAGACCAAGCACAGCCGATTGTTTTCTTCTTTAAGCTATCTTTTCTTAAATGATAAGAAAGCAAACACCACTTGAATCCTCGTGTGGGTATACTACAGTATCAGCAAAGTTCTGATGGTGTTTAATTGGCAGATTATTTTTTATCATATGTTATGGTCCTTTGATCCTGTAAAAGTCATAAATTTGTAAAAATGTATGAATTCGGATTTAATCCATACATCACCAGGCTTGGGAAATGTTTGGCAGACCGAAGTTGCTCTCCAGGAAGAGCGCCTACCCATTAACTACCCATTACAAGCTGCCCATCAGAATGTGAGCTCATTGGCAACTGAACGTATATTTTCAAAAATTGATTGAATGTAAATTTACCCAGCAGAGCAGAAAGGGTTCAGGAAACTCTTCTAGCCTGCTGAAAGTGCAGCATGGCGTGCATTCGTGAAGACATGGGCAGGATGCATACATCTATTTCTGAAATGCTGAAGATTTGGGTAATGGAAAAGCCATCTGAAATGGTGGTCATAAGTGGACCAAGTACAGCCAAAACAGCAACCAAGTCTCCTTGTCATTAGATCGTGGGCACCAGGAGGAAGATGAGAGGGTGGTGGGGAGTAAAAATGGTTCCTCTGTAAGGCTACATTATTTTCCAGTCTCAGACAGGACCTCAAACTAGGTAGATAACCAGGGATGAGCTTGAACATATGGTAATTTCCTGGTTCTGCTTCCCAAGTGCTGGGATTATGGGTGTGCAATACCACACTTTTTGTATGCCACACGGCTGTATGCAGTAGCAGTGATCAGTACTTCATACATGCTAGGCAAGCTCTCTGCCAAATAAACCACACACACACACACACACATACACACACACACACACACACACACCACACACACACACACACCAGCTCCCTCAGTATATGTGGGTTCTAGAGTTTGAGTTGATAAGCTTTAATTCTCTCTTGTCTCTCTAGATAGAGTAGAACGGTCATTGACAAGTTTAAACACTCTAGCCTTGATTTTCTTGTTTGTAATATAAGAAGGATAAGCTTAATATTAAAACATGAATAGCATTTCTATATACCATCCAAAACTGAAATAATTCAACATATGATATGTTAATGTTATTACATATCAGGTATCTGGGAATCAATTTTAACAAAATATATGTAACTTGCAGGGAAAATCCAAGTTCTAACCAGCTATGTAGAAAACCAAAATGAATTAATTTCCTGATTAAAAAATATAAAAGGAGAGGAGGAAACAAGGAGGGAAAGGGAGCCAAGAATGGTGGCCCACACCTCTGATTACAGTACTCAGAATTCTTAGTAGGAGAATAGGAGGCTCTTGAGTTTAAAGTCAGCCTGGGTTACATTTTAAAAAAGTGTCTCTAAAATATAAAAAGAAAAGGAAGAAACTAAGAAAAATCCCCACAAAACTGGAGTTTTTTTATACCCCAAATATTCTTTCAAGTAATGTACTAATCCATATTTGAAAATTCAGTCCTTGGGAGGCAGAATCAGGCAGATCTCTGAGCTTGAGGCCAGCCTAGTCTACAGAGTGAGTTATAAGACAGCCAGAGCTATACAGAGAAACCCTGTCTCAAAAAATCAAGTTAATAATAACAAAGGAAGAGAGAAACAAAATTAAGAGTGATTAAAGGGGCCAAAGCAGGATTTTAAAAAAGTACATATAACTTAATTATTTGTGTATGTATTCCTGTGTGTTTGTGTGCATGTGTATGTAAGTGTGAACATGTGGAGACCAGAAGACAATATTGAGTATTTCTGTTTTTGTTTGAGACAGTATCTCTCACTCACTTAGGACTCTCCGAATCGGCTAGGCTGGCTGGTCAGTGAGCCTCTGTCTACCTCCTCGGCATTGGGATTATAAGCATGTACCACCAAATATGACTTTCTTTAATGTGGGTTCTAAGGATCAAACTCAGATTGGCAAAGCAAGCACTTTCCCAACTAAGCTACCTTCCCAGCTCTAAAATTAACTATTATCTAATTCTAATGTTGAGCGGTAGGCTCATGGATGAATATATGTGGACTAAATAATTATTTATATTCACTATAGCTACATATTACATGTTAATTTATTTAGAATGATTAAGAAGAATAAAATAAAAATATGAATTCATCCAAAATGAACATGAAGGTCTTTGAACAGGGATATTACATGAGAACATGTTCTGTTTTCTTACGCATTTTAATAAACTCACAATCTCTGGGCTGATCTAAAATAGTAATCTTTTTTTTCCAAATTATGACAAGGTATTTTCAGAAGAAGAAAACAATAACTGATTTCTCACATTTGAAACCCAGAAATTTTTTGAAAATGAGAGTATAATAAAATCATGCCTGGCACATAATAAGCATTTCTTAGCTGGATTTGCCAGTGTTTGAGACTGACGCTCTTTATTCTAGGAATCAGGTACCCTGTTCTTGTTGTTCTCACATCTCAGAAGTGGGTATCTGAAAATTCTCTGTAGTCTTTGGAAGATCTACCTAAGTGAGAACTCACAGGAATAGTAGGTGGTAACTCTTTGGAAACCAGTGGTTTTTATTTAATCCCTCCCTCAGAGAAAGGAGAAAACAGTAAGATTACTGTGTGTTCCTCTTCTCTTCTGGGCTCGTGTCAGGAGAGCTGAGGCAATTCTGTGATGCTGCATTGAGGACTCTAACTATAAAGGGAAAGAAGGCTGCCCCCAGGGATGGACATGACAAGGACCTGGACCTTGCTTGTCTGCCTACCTCATATTTGCTCACATTTCCTTTCCCTCACCAGCTGCACGGTGTAGCCAGGAAAACTTGCATTTGACACTAAAATTGATCATGCAACATTTGCTTTCATTGTTGCCGAAATAAAACAGAGTCCCCATTTTCACAGTGAACTCCTCTAAAAGACAGATGACCCAGGAAAACTCCAAAATGACATTGCCTGTCTCCTAGACATTTCCAAAAATATGCTTGAAGAAAGGGGAAATTGCTTATGAAGATATTCTGTTATTGTTGGTGTAGACACACAGAAAGCTGATTTTATTTCTCAATAAACAATAGAGGAGAAGGAAATGTTCTTTGGTAAGATTTAAGTGACCGAGGCAGTAAGGATCCATTGATTCAGTCATCATGGAAGGAAACCCACAGGACTTCCTACATTCTTTCATTAATCTGAATTTTTGTCACATTGGCATTACTTGGAGTAAATCATTGGCTTAAGTAAATTCTGTTCCACAGAGTTTTGTCATTGTAGAGTGTATTATATACTATAATGGAATTTTGTGTATTTCTAAAATGTAAAGTGTTTTTGGAAACTGCCAAGAAGCCTCCTCCTGTGTTTCTAGAATGACGAGTTAGAGCTGGCCATCTTGTCTTCTGTACTATGTGCATGTAATAAAAGCAGACCCTTATGGCTCTTACAGAACCAATAAAATATCTCTTTGTTTTACTCCCTATACCATAAGCGCATTTCCCCATCATTACCTTGAACTATTCTTCCAAGAAGACATTATTTTCAGAGGCATTTGAAGAGGGATAAATACTGAGCTTTTGTGGAGTTAGGAGTGCCATTGCTTTATGGTAGGGGGCTGCTGCCTTTAGCATGAGGGAAGTGAGCCCCTGTGCTCTCTGCAAACTTGTGTTCATGTCCTGACTCATATTTGCCTGGTTAGGACGATTCTTCCCCTGACCCAGAGATCTGGATTCAGTTAAGTTCTCTGCCCATGTATGGTGTGCTCTTAAAGACCTCGGGACTGGATGTGGAGGAGCTCTCGGAGGGTTTCAATTTCACCATGGAGGACATCAACAGCAAAAACATTAGGTATGTAAGTAAGCACTGCAAAGTCTTTGAAAGTGGTTTTAAGAATTGCGGTAAGCAACTGCCTGTAGCTCCTTCAAAGAATGCCTTGTTCCTGATCATGTTTTTAAACAACAGTACAATCCTTTTACTTGACCTGTCAGGGTGACTCTGCCTTTATTGTCCTGTGTCCTATAGATACTCAGCTGTGTTTGAGACAGAAGAGCCCATGGTTATGGATAGCTTCCACTTCTCTGTCTCAGACATGGACGACAACCGAGTGGACAACCAGGTCTTCACCATCACAATTACTCCTGCCAAGAGTCCACCGCACATCATTGCTTTTGCTGACCTTATCACGGTAAACAGCTCTCAGATCAATAAACATCCAGGGCTTAGGAGAGCTAGGATCCTTGGTGATGTAGCTAACGGATTTTTGCCTAGCTGAGCTGCCAAGCTCTTCCCCTAAAGTATCTGGGCAGTGATACCAGACTGTCTGTAACTGTCATTGTAAACTTTTTAAAAAAAATAATAAGAATAGCTATATGCAAAAAATCAGATCATTATCTTTGCATGAGTAGTCAAAATATGCACATCGGTGCATACTAGAGAGAATATTATATGTATATATATATATATAATATAAAACAATAATAGATATTGTTGGCAATGAGAATAAAGGAGAAGTAGAATATACCTTTGAGGATTTTAGTTGGTAACAACTAAAACACGGAAAGCTGATCCCACAAGAATCAAATCAATATTTATTACTATTAACAAGATTTAGAAATTGTTTGTGTGTGAGGCAAAATAACACACGTCTGTCACTGACATCAGCCAAGTGCCTCTACCAGCTTTGTTACAAACTAGCAGCCTGGATTTGCAACATGTACTTAGTCGTTTCTAGCCTCCATTTCTTCCTTAAATATTATAGCTTCTACTACATAAAGGATTTCTCTGGTGATTAATTGAATCCTAACACAAAACCTGGTGCGTCGTAGGGGATTCATAAACACTCATTTTCCTCCCCCTGCCTTCCATATGAGCAAGAGTGCCCAAACCTCGGCCTTCCGTGCCTCTATCATGTACTTTAATATTGGTGAAACTGAATCATTTCTAGATAGTTGTGATAGTCACCTTATTTTCCCTTTTCTACAACGTGGGGAAGTAACTGAAGCCATCCTCAATCTCAGAGTCCCACTTTGTAATTTATAAACCAGCCTACATCTAGCTAAGGCTTCAGAGTGAAATGCCTTGATGGTTTCCATCGGGCTAGCAAAAGGCATCAGGGCCAGACTGCAGAGTCATATGTTGTATATGTTAGTGCATCGAGCCAGGCCCTGTTACTTCCAACAGCTGCTTGTACATACGCTGATTTATTTTCTTCTTTGATGTTAAGATAAGCATTAAGTCAGGGATAGCTAGTCCTTTATTCCTACATCCCAATAAATACACAATATGAAGGGATAAATGGGAGTTTTATTCTGGATGGTACCAACTGTAGGACAGTCACCCTTGGGAATGTGAAGAGGGCTGCATCGATCATCCTCCAGCTGTGCTCTGTAGAATTCTGATGCCCCAGGAAGGCAGCTATGCTATCCTGAAACTTGTTGAGATGGCTAGTTAGAACTGGCTAGAACTGCTTTGTCACAAGATCCATCACTGAATGGAGTGCAATTCTCAGAAGAGAACCACAGCCGAAGTGTCTTGAGTACATCTTTGAGAGGTGCTGAAAGATTTACCTGGCTTTGGCAGCAGGCATTGCACTCATCTGCAGAGATCTGCCTCCCCACCAAAGTGGAACTGATGCTGGATGGTCACCCCAGGCGACAGTTTCTGATTTGCACCCCTGCCCCTGCAGGTCTGCATTTTACTTTCCTTTCTCCCTTAGGTGGATGAGGGAGGCAGGGCACCACTCTCCCTCCACCATTTCTTTGCTACGGATGATCACGACAACCTTCAGGGTGATGCTGTCATTAAACTAAGCGCTCTACCCAAGTATGGCTGCATTGAGAACACAGGAACAGGTAACCACAGTGACTTAGCTGGATAACTTATTTCTGAGCTGGAAATGGGGGATAGTCTAATTAAACCTGAACCTGGAGAATTAAAGTGAGATGGACCCATTTCGAGAAAATGGAGGGAAAGGTTTCTTTCATTTAAAAAAAAGACGATTTAGCATTTTCTTTATGCCACACCCTTTTATGCATCAGAGACACATCAATCAACAAAACAGACAACCCTCTCCATCTCCTTATTGACTTATATCCTAGCAGAGAGAATGGGAAAATGGTGTGCTAGAAAGTTAATAAATGCTAGGAAAAACTAGAGCAGAGTAAAGGAGTTTGGAGTTTGAGCTATGGGAGCTGAGGGTATTACAAGTTGTATTCAGAACTGGGGGTCTGGAAATTAAGATCCCCGAATCTTTCCTTCAGATAAACCAAAGCTTGTGTCTCAGTTTCCTCTACGGACATGACATAAATTTAAATTCATGCTGTCTCTCTTTGACACCCTCTTCAACATCCCTCCCCTCTACCATCTGCCCTAGACCCCACTGGAGGTTATCACACAAGGAGAGGCAAAAAGGCATGTGCAGTCCACAGGCCCCCTGAGGCCGGCTGTGACTGGCAGCTCAGACAGCTCCTGCCGATTTCTGAGCTGCTGCGTCTGCAATGAGATTCCCAAGTGAACAAGTGCCCGAGCTGGGCTCTAATTGGCACACAGCTAGCAGCTCCCACAGACAGACCATTGACTGCAGGTGTCTGTGTCCAGCATGGTGCCTGCCACTCGAGCCCAGTAACCGGAAACTCAATTAGAATGGTCATGTTTTCCTATCAAAAGTCTTGGATGGTTTCCCTCTCTTGTCTTTCCATGTGTGCATGCAGGTTTGTTTATTGCATAATTAAGCTCCTTTCAGCAAATGTTTGTGCTAGATACAATGTTAACATGAATGACATTGACCCTGCCTGGAGTGGAGGACAGCTAGACTGATGAATTACATGATAAATGACAGGAAAAAGAGCAAAGCACTGAGGGCATAGAACAAAGCAATTGCTTCAGCCTGAGAAGGCAGAAAATCCCCAGGGTCACAGAGAGTCGCTATGGGCAAAGGAAAAATGGCATCCCCTGTAGAGACAAGCATGCATGGGTGAGGTGGGAGGTCATGAAAGGCCATTGCCCCTTCCTACCTCTGCTCTCCATGTGGGTTCTTTCTCTGGAAGCCCTTGTGGCACAGTTTGACATTTACCTGAAGCACATGAGGTGGCAGGTAGGCCACATTGGGGGATAGAAGTCACAATTCTGGCAAATCTCAGCCGCTCCAGAAAGTGACCCTCAAACTTTTATGTGTGAGAGCATTATCTGAAGGCATTGTGAAAATGCAGTCTCTCGGACAGAGACACAGAATTTCTGTTGAAAAAGTTGGTGTAGCCTACAAACTAATACATTTTGTCACTCTCTGTGTGATGGACAACATGGCTTCTGGTCCTAGGACCACTAAGAGACTCTTCATTCTCTAGTGGCATGGGTATGAACCTGAAGGGAAAGAAGACACTCAAGGGCACAAAATAATTGCCCAGGTTATATCAACTGAAGATGCCTCCCTTTCCTCCTTGGTGAAGCCCGGTGCTTCAATTTTGAACCAAGTGTTTTGTTTGCTGATGAAACCAGCTTCCTAAATTTAATTCCAGCCCATTGGAACATATTTTTAAATCTGGAGGCAGCAGCTCTTACTTTTTACCAAGCAGTAGGGAAGACAGAATGATTACAGTGTTGGGTGTGAAAACTAATGGTGTAGAATCAAAATCCACTTGGGACTGGCCTGATCAGGGCAAGACCCACTGCATTGCTCTGGGGACATCTGAATTCCAGTGCTGAGGAAAGCATGTGTCCAAGATGACAGCCACACTCATCAAAAACTATTTAATTTGTACCTAGGACATTCTGCTGAGGAAGGCAGGGAACACACATCAATGATGTACAGTAAAAATAGAAAGTGCAATTTTAAAACTTGGAAAGATTGGTGCTTAAGGCTTCAGTGTCTGGCTCCCTTGATGGCCAACTAACTCTCCAACAATTTTAAAATAAGGCTCATTTTATTGTGTATGTTTTGAGGGATCATTTACTGAGGCTTTTCTTAACCCAGATAATAAAGCCACACATCCCAATTTATAATGATCAATGAAAGGAGAAAGTAAAACTTGCGGGCATTCTCAGCAGTTAGTGCCAGAAACCCTAATCTCTGTGTCTTGGGGATTGCTGAGTCATTGACTGCCTGGGTCTCTCTCTGCTTCAATTTTCTTCCTCTTCTTTCAAACAAGTTGTGAAAAGCAAGCCAACAAAAGACATTTTCAGTCCTAGTCTTTGCATTGGGATACCAACAGATGACACTGTCTAGCGTTGGAAAGTTGATGGCCTTTTATGGAATCTGAGGCTTATGAAGTGTCATAAAGAAGGAAGCCTTTTTTGTTTCCATATGGACCACCTCTATTTTAGAAATGTGTAGACACAGTTTCTTTTTTCTCTACTCTAGAAGACGATGGTAGCAAATTAAAAGCCAATCAATTAGAAGAACTTGGCTAAAACCAAATACAGGCCAAGCCATCCATCGCTTGGGCATTGCTTACTCTTCCCTTTGGCCTTTTGCAGCCTTTGTTGTTGGGTGAGAAGAAGAAGCAGGAAGCAGCAAAGCACAGAACTTTGAGAGGTGGTACATGAGCATCTCACATGTAGCCCTGTTGGTCAGCTTTCAGTTACTGTAGCACACACCCGAGATAAGTCAACTTCTAAAGACAAGGTTTGTTTTACTCCTGAGATGAGTGACAGCAGCCATTGGTCAGTTGGACCCTCGCTGTGGTGATTCGTCATAGCCAAAACAGGATGGCAGCACAAAGCACTCTCCTTAAGCCCAGGATGTAAAAAAAGAGAAAGAAAGAAAGAATGGTCCTAGTATTCCTCCTCAAAGGCCCCTAGTGAATCCAAAACCTCCCACTTCATTCCATCTCCTAAAGGTTTTACACTACAGGCTGGAGACTAACACATGGTCTTTGAGGAAGACTTCCCAAACTATAATAGCACTTCATCCCTGAAATGGACCTGAACACTTCCATATCTATATGGTACCTGAGTGTCATGGCATCTACATGTTCTCTGGGCACCAAGTAGCCCTGGCATACTATCCTATGGGCTGGGTTCTGACTGACAAATAGGTTCCTTCAAGAAATTGGGAGAGTACACCTAGAATATGGGAAAGAGTACTGTAAAATGATGTCTTCTAGATATGTCTTATATGTTGTACCCATGAATTCATACTAGCAGTGGCTACCTTCATAAGTCCTCCACAGGAATGGGCCTGTCAGCGTTCTAACCACCAGTCTAAGAGGAACAAAGGTTACAGTGTGTGTGCTTGTGAGGGTCACATTCTCAGTGGTATATCTACTAGTACCTCACCCCTTACTCAACCAGTAATCTTAATTAAATAAAGTCTTCCCCCTTTAAAACGACAACAACAAAAAACTACATGAAAGTAGAGGGAGACTTGAGAAGAAGAAATTTGGGGGCAAGGGGAGGAATAATAGGAGAACTTTGATCAAAGTTTATGCATTCATACATATGCATACAGTATTGTACACATATATACACACATAAATACACACATGAAATTATTAAAGAATAAAGTTTAAAACAAGAAACTTGGAGTCAAATGGCAATAATGGCTCGATGGAGGAGAAGTTCTAAACAGAATGGGCCATAGTTAACTTTTTCTTATGGAGAGAAATTGTTAGCACTTGAATGATACACCAGAGAGGGTGGTTTTGAAACTGCTAAAGTTTACATTAGAGTGCTGGCTGTCATGTTGCTGTTTACTCCCTGGTTTGTGGTATAAATGATTAGAAAGAAACCAACCACAGATTCTCTGCTATGTGAAAGTTAAACAACTGAGTGATTTCACGTGCATCATCTCATTTGATTCCCTTTAGAGACAGCAGGGCTGGTATATCCATTTATAGGTGGCGGATGGTCTTGGAGACACTGTCCAACCTAAGCCTTCCAGTTTCTGGGCTTCCGCTCTGTCCTAACTCTGCTCAAAATCATACTTTTATCACATATTGATGACAGTGTCTTCTAAATCAGCCCCATGATGGGGCATTCACCACTTGAGATAATTGTTTTCTCTTGATATTACACAGGAGATCGCTTTGGCCCGGGAGCTACCAGTGACCCAGAGGCATCATTCCCTATTCAAGATGTCCTAGAAAACTATATTTACTACTTTCAGAGTGTTCATGAAAGCATCGAACCAACCCATGATGTGTTCAGTTTTTATGTGAGTGACGGAAGCAGTCGCTCTGAAATTCACAGCATCAATGTCACCATTGAGGTAAAGACTATAGATGTTGGGGATTAAGCCTTTGGCCATACAATATCTCACTCTTAAAAGAGCTGTGCTTAAACGACGTGATATCCCAGTCTTAAACAAGCTGTTTTTATATCGACTCACAAGCAAGGGGTTGGATGTGACCTTCAACTTTAAATATCAGTTTTAACACATAACCTTGACCTTCTGGAAACATGTGAAATCATAGTTGTCATTTGGGGAAGGGCAGGGTTGTAAATCTGGACATCTATTTTAGAAGAAAATGTATTTGTTCTGGGTAAAACAGTTTGAAGGAATCAGAGAAGTCATGTCATTCCCATATTTAGATGAAAATTAACATATGCCCATTTTTCTCTGACATTATCACATGTGGGCCTGCATGCATTCTTGCCTTTTTAAAAATTCCTTTAACTATAACATCAAGGAAATTTGATCCCCAATCTTACACTTATTTTCATTTGAGAAACTATTACGATAGTCTTGCTTTATGATATCAAGGAGAGGGAGAAAAAGATAAAAATACCCTGTGCCTTGGGAAAATAAAGTGTGTGGAACTTTCAGGAACTGTAAGATCCAGGAGCGAAGCTGGAGTGGGAGGCAGCACTAGAAACTCTGCTTCCCAGTGTCCTCACCTTTTACAGCTACTGTGAGACATTTAGAGACATCTAAGACCATCTGACTTGATCTTCCAGTAAACTTGTATTTCTAAATTATCCATCCATCATTTAAGTAAAAAAACTATGGTCTGCTGTACCTCTGGAAGACATCCTAGAAACTGTTTGCAGAATACCCACCAACCTCCTCCTTTCGGAGTGACCTTTTGCTTATGTGACTTTTTATTTTAAACTAATATTTTGACTAGGAAGGAAACACAGTTACACATCAAGGGCTGTTTAGTTAATGACAGTCGTTGCCATCACGATACATTCTCCTAGTGCTGTTTTCTTTCTTCTTAAACTAATATCTGTGTGAGACCGAGTGTTTTATACTTTAACCAGAGGAAGAATGATGAGCCTCCCAGGATGACCTTGTGGCCCCTCAGAGTCCGGCTGAGCTCGGGAGTGGTGATAAGCAATTCTTCCTTGAGCCTGCAAGACCTGGACACCCCAGATAATGAGCTGGTTTTTGTGTTGATGAAAAAGCCTGACCACGGTAAGACACAAGCCACAGTGGAAAGCGGCTGCTTAATTGGGGGTGCCTGATGGGCGGTGAGCATGAGCTTGGAGATGGGTTCATTATTCCTTTCCCTTTCCTACTTACAGCCCATTTTTGCATCCAAATATAACCAGTTTCACAGCTAGCCAAGAGTCTTTGGAGTTGCAGTAGATGCTGTTTTAAAAGCCTGCGTGCTAAGTAATTGGTGTGCCTGAAACTTCACTTCAGCTCTTTTCTTGCTCTCCTTTGTAATCTCAAGCAAAACAGGTTTTAGTGTTTGCATCTTCTTCTCAAGGTGGACATCATCATTTGATAGCTAAGACTGCCTCGTGTAGTCTGTCAGAACTCTCATGAACCTGTTCCCTTTGCAACAGCATCGGTCCCTAATTCAAAGCAAATGTAGAAACTGTGGGGACAGACCCTCCATCCCCTGTTCTAAGCAACACACCCAAGTATTACCTAAAGCTCTGGAGCCACACTGTATCAATCAATCACTCTTAACATGGTTGGACTTTCAAAGACTCAATTGCTGCAGTGGCTGCAGGGTTAATAATGAGAGAGGCCACTGGTCATTGCATTTTCAGCTTGCCTTCATTCACTTTCACTTTCTCCGATGAAGCATTTTTAATTGTTCTCTTGGGTTGTGTGACCCCTTAAAAAACAAACCTCAATATGAGCATACTTACCTTCTTCCTGAATTTAAAAGGAATTTAAGATATATGCCCTCTGTCTGCATCCTGTAAGCAGAAGACAGAGGAGTGCTATGTTCACTTGGCAGAAGGGAAATAAAGTTCAGATCATGAAGTGAGCTTGAATCCCGGGAGGGAGGTGTGATTTCTAAGCCACTATCTTGTCGTATCCCTCTTTGTCTCCTTAAGAGATTTTTATTTTATTTTATCTTTTGTTTTAATTTTAATTTAAATTAGAAACAAGCTTCTTTTACAGGTCAATCTCAGTTCCCCTTCCCTCTTCCCCTGACCCCCACTGACCCCCCTATCCCAACCCTTTCTGCTCCCCAGGGAGAGTGAGGTCTTCCATGGGGAATCTTCAAAGTCTGTCATATCATTTGGAGCAGGGCTTAGGAGATTTTTAAACCACAAGAGTGGGACTTTCTCTTTTTTATTTATAGAAGAGGCCGTAGGGCATAGCCTGTACTCACATATAAAATGCTAAGTGTTGGCACCAAGAGTCTCTGACGTACTTGTTCTATGTAAGCTATGTATGCTAGTTGGCAAGACTGGACTATGTTTTGATTATATAAATACATAAAAACCATTGTTTCTATTCCTCTCCCCCTTCTGCAGGCCGCCTACTTCAGAGGCCCACTGCTTCTGACCCTCTAGAGAATGGGACTGTTTTAGACCAAGGCTCCTCCTTCACCTACCAGGATGTCCTGGCTGGGCTGGTTGGGTTCTTACCTAATGACAATGGTATGACCGTAGATGAGTTTCGGTTCTCTCTCACTGATGGCCTTCATGTAGACATGGGAAGGATGGAGATCTACATAGAACTGCCTACAGGCGACAGCCCCCACTTGGTGATTAACCAAGGACTTCAGCTCCCCGCAGGTGGGTTAGCTTTCTGTCACCACAATACACATCTACTGAAACACTGTAACAGGAAGCACACGGCTTTGGGCTTTGTGGTTTCACAGGTTGCAGTTCCTCGGCCACTGCCTCCAGTATTTTCTGTGCTAAGGAAGAATATCATGGCAGAAGCAGGCATAGTAGATCCTAGCTGCTTGCCTCGTGATAAGCAGGAAGTAGCAATGGACTGAGGACCAGAGCAGTATCTGGCTGCTGAGGCCATACCCCCAAGGACCTACTTCCCCAGCTAGGCCCTACCTGTTTACATTCTTAGCTCCTCCCCCCCCCACCCCACCTCCCAAAAATGGCATCAGCTAGGGACCGAGCCTTCAATGCATGAGCCTCAGAGAACATTCCATATTCAAACCATAGCAATGCCTGCATGAGTGAAGAGTAGTCTCATTTCCCTGTACTTATTTATTTTTGTAGCCCATGTGGACATTACCTTCTTCCATGTTGGTGCTGTGGGTGAATCTTATGGGAGCTAGTCGACATTTAAGGAAAGTAGAGTTTTGGGGAATTGCTGTTTAGAAACGCTGAGTTGTGAATAAGAATTATGAGCCGATGAAACTCTCCAGACAAGACACCTCTGTCTGTGAATTTGAGAACATTGTATGAAGTGTTTACAATATTTTCAGTGTCCTCTAAATTATAGTGTGCAGCTTAGACACAAGTCTCCCGTAGCAGAGCCTCTATCCAGCCAGAATCATGGAAGCCAACAACAAAAGAATTCTGGCAAGGTTCCAAGATCTTTAATTTTTTAAAGCAAATGGAAGAGCAATTGGGAGGCTACCAGGAACTAAAAGTTTATGCAAATGACTGAAAATTATTTTAGCATCAAATTGCCATACTTTTGCCATGTTTTAGCAGCATTGAAAGAGCAATGTTATGTGTTAGCCTTGGACATACTATACTAAAGGTAGGAAATTATCAGGGAGTGGGCCTTTGGCTAGAGTTTTGGTGTACTAGGATTCTGTAGTTCATCTAGTCTTAGTTTCATATATATTTTGTATTGAAAAATAAATATATGGTATAAATAAAATTTTCAGTTTTGAGAACTACCAAAGCTTCCAGAAACCAGCATTTTGATACCTACCAGCAAAGTGGCTTGTTACCATTTCATGGACTCCAGGAGAAAACGTGATATTTTTTTCCATCAAAGAAAAAGTACTGAATTGCTTACAGTGTGGTAGGCAGCATGGGGATAAGGAAGTTCAAATCACTTCCCTCTGTCCCTTCAGACTCCAGGAGTGTTGCAGAGGGACCACAGGGGTGAGGTCACATGTACTAGGATACATGACACAAGAGGAACATTGAGCTTGGATATATTCCAGATTCTAGCAAACACTGAGCAAGTCTGATCTTCGTCCCAAGGAAGACATTGCCTCATCCCTCAAGGTGCTGGGTAGAGTGCTAAAGACCATGCATTCTTGAAGGAAGGTAGACTGCCACTCCAAACACCAAGATATGGGGCGTGAATGATGAGTGTTTTCACCAGTATTTGCTGTTTTTAAGATGAGAAAGTAGCTGGGCAGGAACAAAGGTCAGTACTCTGACAAGTGTTTTATGGTGAGTGTCTCGCCTTTGTCTCCAGTCTCTACAGAGCCCCTTAACCTGACCCTTGAGCTTAGTTTACCTTCTGACTTAAGAAACACTGATTCTGACTATTTCACATGAGATGACAATGAGATATGCTTATGAGCTTATGTGCCCCTGGTGTTTTCTTATTTGGTTATTCTAAAGACAGCAAGTAAATTAAATCAAAACAGATTTCTTAAACCCAAGATATAGAAGTTATTTGCCTCCTAGAAGTAGTTGTTGTTTCCAGGTTCTAACAAGCAGGCTACTACAGGCACAAGCACTGGAGAGAGGAAAAGTGGACGCAAGCAAAGGGCATAGTTCTAAATGATTTTATTTAGGGAAATTAGAGTTTATTCAGCTGGAAATGGAGACAGGCAAATGCCTGGTACCTGGGCCCGAGTAATGGGTGATAAAAAGTCATTTGGCATCGAATTTGAAGGCAATGATGGGGAATGACCTTCTCTCTCCTGTTCTTTCCCAGGGTCTGTAGCACGCATCACAG
This sequence comes from Cricetulus griseus, assembly GCF_003668045.3. Taxonomy (NCBI): domain Eukaryota; kingdom Metazoa; phylum Chordata; class Mammalia; order Rodentia; family Cricetidae; genus Cricetulus; species Cricetulus griseus. The sequence goes on from NW_023276807.1 coordinate 159,046,743, forward strand.
AGCAGCACTTGAGAGTGACAGATGCTGACTCAGAAGATGGACAGATTCTGTACATCATGAAGGAGGACCCTGGTGCAGGACGCCTGCAGATGGTGAAGCCTGACTACCCAGAGCAGATCTCTGTTAGAGGCCCCATCCGGAGCTTCACCCAGGCAGACATTAACCAAGGTCAGCCTGTTCCCCTGCCTGTCCAGGTTCCCTGTGCTCTGTCTGCTTTAATAAAGTGGGGGCTAAGAGCCTGACAGCTTATGGCAGGAGCCCATGCATTCTTGGTTTTCAATACGAGCTGAATTATAGATTCATTTTTTCTTGGTCTCACTTTTCTTTTGTTTAAAAGAGAGAGAGAGAGAACTATTTTTCTAGGAAAAAGATGCATTTTCTGAGAAATTTGAGGCGATAATAGAGGGAAAAGATGTCATTTTGTCTTGCTGTGTTGCTAAAAAGTATGTGTGTGCGAGCAAAAGAAAAGAGAAGCCGGTTGGGATGGATTATGGTGAAAATTACGCCTTCCTTAGGTGAACAATTTATATCTCTTCCGGCTCCCCAAAGAGCACAAGTTAATGAACTAAGCGAAATGGAAGGGCATAAATCGGAGCTGCCTGGGGGAGATTACACGGCTCATCCCTCCTTCAGGAAATGCTGATGTAATGCAAAGGCATAAGTGTTAAATGCTACATAGTCACTATATAGCGCTTTCAGGGGCAGAAGAGGGGGGAAAAGTCCAAAGCCATGTGACCCCATGCAGTTCCTTTCAGAGGTAGAAATATGCCCCCCCCCACACCAAGGAGCAGAAATATGGTCTCTGTCAATACGACACCTAAACCTGAAAGCAGCTGATGATCACTGGATCTGTGGGTCAGTGGAGAGGTGTGATGAGCTACAGGATAATGTAGTTATTTTAATTACTGTGTTACTCTGTGTCTTCTTGTGAAAAATGAGACCAAGCAGCTCTTGCCGGAGTTTGGTTATATTTGCATTGATGGGTCCATGCAAGTGATGTGAGTTAAAAAAAAAAAAAAATAGGACATACTGTCCTTCCTTTGCATCCTTCCTGGCTTCTTTGTGAAGAGTTTGTGCCAGCCTACCTTCCTCCTGGGAAGATGTTGCCAGTGGTACTCCATGTACTGGGCCATGAGGAGTGAAAGGTTTCTGGAGAGGTGGGCTGCAGGCCTGCCCTCTCTTGCCTTGTGATGTGGATACATTGGAGGGTGGCTCCAAATGATGTGGGCGTGGTCAGTGCATGTTGTGCACATGTGAGGTTTCACTCCTCTAGTTGTTCTAGAATCTAAGCTAGGTCCTTCAAAAAGGCTGAGCCCTGCCATAAGAAATGTCACTTGGAGGACATTTGTTATGAGGTTTTAGGATATGAGGAAGTTGGCCGTAGGAGAGGAAATGAAAACTTTAAATTAAAATGTCAGAAATAATACCCAAGTAAGGGAGGTGTGCATTGATTCCTTGGTGTGAATACCAATTGAAGTTCCACCTCTCACTTTATAAATAAACAGCAAAAAGAACTAATAACAAATCTTGGTTTTGTTTTTGTTTTGTTTTTCTCCTCCTATTTATAGGGCAGATAGAATACAGCCATGGACCAGGAGAACCTCTCGGGAGCTTTGCTTTTAAATTTGATGTGATTGATAGAGAAGGCAATAAGTTGGCTGACCAGTCATTTGCCATCAGTGTTTTAGGTAAGGGGTACCAGGTTTTCTAGTAGAAAATACAGCAGTTCTGAGGTTCTGTAGTTTCCACTGTGTTCACTTTGAGCTTGTATCCTCCTTCTGTCCCTCCCTCCCTTCCTCCCTCCCTCCCTCCCTCCTCCCTCCCTCCCTCCCTCCCTCCCTTCCTTTCTTCCTTCCTTCCTGCCTTCCACACACCTGGTGAAGTCCAGAACTGTCTCCTTGGTGACACCTCTGAGAAACAGCTCCAGTGATTGTCCTGAGCCTTCCTACTGGGCACCAGACTTGGAACTGAAGGAAGGGGGCTGAGAATTCTCCATGATGAACCACTGTTTCTGATATTTTCAGAAGCCGAATTCCCACCAGTCATTATCACCAATAAAGGGCTTGTCTTGGATGAGAACTCAGGGAAGAAAATCACCCCTGCACAGCTCTTGGCCACTGACCAGGACAGCAAGGCTGCAGAGCTGATCTACAGAATCACTGCCCAGCCCCAGCTAGGCCGCCTGGAACATGTGGCATCACCAGGTATGTGGTCCTGTTTTAGTCCATCCTGCCCCAAGTGAAGACTCAGTAAGTGCTGGGGACTGCTGCATCCTGTGTACACTCACAGTCTGCCTCACTAATTTATTTTCTGCCTCACTAATTTTGACCATTATTTGCTGGTACATTATATTAAGTTTACATTAAGCACTTCATAATAGTTGGTAAAACCAAATTAGGAAAATGACAATGTGGAGTAAGGAAATAGCTCCTTGGAAGTGGGTATAACCATAACATGAATAAAACCCTGAATTTGACCCTCAGAACCATAAAAACCCTATAATTTCATGTAAGTTCTCTTATCTCCATAACTAGATAGTCACCATCTCTAGAGTAAACTGTACCCCTCTGGTCTTTTGTATTACTCAACTGCAATGCACAGTGTAATGTCCTGTTTGTAAATATTTACCACAGGTGGGAGTATGACTCAGAGTTAGGGTGTGTAGTTAGCATACACGAGGGCTTGGATTCAGTCCCTAGTACCATGGGGAGAAAGACTGGATTCAACAGACGGTGAAGGAGAATGTGTACCAAACAAGACAGCTGCTCAGCCACTGCTTAGGAAGCAAAGATGAGTAAAATGCATCCTCACCTCCTGAATTTCTCTTCTGGGTGGGGTAAGGAACCTCCATAGATCCTGTAACTCAAGGAAGACAGGTGTAGACCTGAGTTGAAGGAGTTCAAAACCCAAGAAGTCTACCTTGAGTAAAAAGCACACTGAGGTAGGCTTAGGTATGTTCAGGGAAGTTAGATTTGCATTCTTTCCAGAGGTGGAAAAAGCATAAGCCAACAAATAAATTTGAAGTGGACCATGTTAGTATAGACTAAAATTAGGCGATTGGATTAGTGTGTACATTATAATACTATGCAGAGTCCTCCAAGCTGAAATAAATAATCTCTGTTCAGCAGAAAACAAATAGATCACTGTAGACTTTTGAGAAGGAAGAAAAGTACCTAATGGAATGAAATGGGGGAAAGAAAAGGGAGACAATGGCCGTGGTAAGGAAGATTCCATACTGAGCCAATAGAAGGCAACAAAGCTTCATCGCCTGGAGAGGCAATAGCAAAGGGAGAATATGATAGCAACTTGGTATCTTTGAAGTATTCACTCGTGTGAGGTGGGTGAAGGAGAGAGACTGGGGAGAGTTCAGTGGAGAACCTGTAGATTTTGGCAGCTATATAATGTGAGGGGCTCCAGATACTTTCTGAGTAAATCCAAAAGTAGAATTGCTGTCACTTCTTAGAGGCATTGACAACTTGAAAGATTTAGGTCTTGTTAGGATTTCCTTGGGTTTTATGTTGCAGATTCCTCATTCCATGGAAAACATCAAGTCAGGGGACATGGCTTCCCTTCCAGACTCACTTTCTCATACAGAGTCAGACATAAGCAGACAAACACGTGAATCTGTGTCACGTGTAAATGGTTGTTAGGGAGGAATTGAGTATCCAGGGGCGCAGGAGGGAAGTGGGGGAAGGCCTCCCTAATAACAGGATGGCATTTGAGGAAAGTGGAAGACAGAAAAGGAGTTGGTTATGCTTATGAATAAGAAAAAAGGTTTGACAGGAAAGTGAGCAACTGTCAACATCCTGGAGTGGGCTCAGCCAGGCAAGACTCAGCAAGGAGGCCAGTGTGCTTTCAAAGTTAGAGGGGAAGGTTGAGAGAGAAGACCCTGCTTGGTCCGCTGTGGTGGTAGAGATGTGTGGTTCCCAATGTGTGTGGAAGAGAGTACAGAAAGGAATGAGCTGGCTGGCAAATTAAAGCAGGTGGCCTTCCCTTTTGTCCCAAAGTTCCTGCAGGAAATATGCAGATTAGCACCCTCTATACCTTGGCTGTGTGAGATATTTAATAACTAATTCATGAGCTAATTGCTTCTGCCAGAATTCTGTCAGGTTGCTGATTACATCTCTGCAAAGATGAAAGGGCAGGCACTTGGCTGTGGTGTTAGGAGACCGTGGCTTGAAGAGATTTAAAAAAAAAAAAAAAAAAAAAAAAAAAAAAAAAAAAACAAGCTTCCTGCAAGGCCCAGCCCTTGCTCTCCTCTGAGCCCAGGCTGGTTCACAGTCCTATAGAACAGGGCTGCGTGCTATTTCTCTTTTCTCTTAACAGTTCTTTGGCTTCAATTCTGCTAAGACCAAGCTGTCCCTGTTTCAGGGGATGTCAGGAGATACCCATTCTCTTGCCTCTTCCTGGGGTGGTACACCCTCCAAAGGCAGAAGGATTCCCATTTTACCTAGGCTGTTACTTTATCTGCTCTATCCAGACAGACTTAACTTCCTAATCCATGTGGTCTTCTGTCTCACCAGCATTTCTTAATCTACCAGTGACACTAAGTAGTAGATGGGAACATCAAGCCCCTGTCCTCCTCACAACACACCTGAGGTCTTCATTGTCACAAAGACAGGGATTGCCCACCCTTCCCTCTCTCTTAACTGAGACCAAGCCCCCTTTCTTACACTTAGCCCGTATCCTCTTTCCCTGTTCTCTCCCCACCCTCCAGTTAGAACATCAAGTATTCAATTCTTTTTGAATGCCCAAGGTCTTCTTGGAAGGACACATGTAGATTACCTCATCTTCTCCCAACACAGCTACAACTTAGACCAGAGCATTTGTCCCACAAGGTAGGCCTGAGTCAACCAGGATCTGGGGTTGGGACAGGGCCAGTTCTTCCCAAGAGCAGAACAATTCCTAAGTAAAGAGGTGTGCCTCTTTACTGCAGGTACTGAGGCCTCCTGGAGAAAGCACTGGCCTCCAGTGTGTGCTGGCACCTCTTGCTGGCTTGCATAGAGTGGACTTATCACCAGACAGCCATGAGATCTGATGTCAGTGGGTCAGAACTGAGTGTGATCCTAACACAGTCAAAAGAGTTATGTGAAACCTCTTGCTTTCCCCTTTGTGAACCCTGCTAAGAGACAAGGTTAGCAGTCCAGACCCCATGGAGCTCTGATTCAGGTTAGAAGACCTGGGCCTTCACTGGGGACTTACCCTCCTCCCAAAAGCCCCAATGACTTTTTTTTTTCTTGGAAAATTAGAATCAGGAGTAATACTAATTAGGAAAGAGGCTAAGATACCAAAAAACAAAAAAAACAAACAAAAAAGAAAGAAAAACAGAAAGCAAGAAATGTCTTTTCCATCACAGAATGATCCAGAGGCTTGAGGTGGGAGGTAGCTTTGTCCCTGGTTCATGGTGACTGCTGTACTTGGCCTGCTGTAGAAGAAAGAGAGCCAGGAGCTCTGGTCCCAAGTACTGTGTGTTTTACTGGTACTATGAGATGGACAAACATCACTTTTGTGTGATGACAGCCACATACAGCTGAGAGATGGGGACAAATGCAGCCTCTTCCTGGGCACCCATTTGCTTACATTTTTTAGCTAGGGAGGAATAATATTAGAATATGGCTCTCTCCATCATGGCAAGACCCAGGGACCAGGAGCTTGTCACTCCTGAGGTGTAAGTAGTCACCCTGGCTCAAATACTGGAAGGTGTAGTGGTAGCTAAACAGTCCTTTAGAGGACAGAGGTGGATGGACTTATTAGATGTCTTGCAATGAAATGGATCTTTCCTGAACCAAATAATTACTATGCGTGAAACTCCCATTATTGCTATTAATAAGGAATGTGACATCCAAACCAAAACCTGTATCCTTGCCTTGATTTTAATTTTATTCACCATATAGAGAATTGATAACATTGCAGCACCATCAGGCAACAGAGCACACAGCTCTTGGCCCCTTAATGATTTCTGTTTCCTTGAAGGACCTCAGGAGCTCTGGGGTAGCTGCTGTTTCTAGTATACTTTAATGCTGCTGGGTTCCTCTTGCATGCACAAACATGCTCCTCAAAGTTGAGGTGAGGTGCTACTTACTTGGCCAGACCAAGAAAAAAACCCTCAAAGACTATGAGACTTCTTAAAGGCATTCAGGGGCCCAGTGAAAGACCATTGCTGATGGGTCACCAGCACGTATTTCAGAATGCAAGGTTGTCGAGGCTGCCTTCATTCCCTGTCAGAGCCACTAGGTGCCCAACCTGAGAATCAGAGAACCTTTTCAGGGGATGGCATCTTGCTTAATAAGGGTGGAGTTTGACTTCTGGTCCACAGAAGTACCAGCAGGGCAGCCCAAAGGCAGGTCTATCCATCTGTAAGCTCTGAAGCTTCTTGATTCCGCTTGAGACATTGACTGAGGAGACGTGTTGTATACACAGCCTGGTTCCACTTAGCCTCTGTGAGTGGTACATGACTAGTCTCATTCCCCAAGCCTTCTAGAAGCCTGTATTTTCCACAATTCTGAGAGCTGCATGCTTACCTCAAGGGATCTCCTTGCTCTCAAATCTTAAATCGAACAGCTGAAGAATTCTACCCTGGTGTATTTACTGAACGCTTGAAGCCTCTTGTTCATTACCAAGCACACTATCGGCCTTTTAGGCTGAAGTATTATTTGGTACAGGGTGGATCCTATTGTTGAAATCCTCTGGCTGTTGTGAGCCCATAGGGAAAGGCCCTGCATTAAAAGTTAATTTACAACAGTGTTACCATGATTTGCTGCTTTTTGCCCTGAGTTTGCTTCCAAGGTCTCCCTTCTCAATGGAGCTTCAGTCAACACCCGCCCCAAATATATATATATATATATATATATATATATATATATATATATATATATATCTTTCAAACACATGTCTTCCCTTTCCCCACCTCAGTTCATTACCATGCTCAGTTCTTGGCTTTTTAAATTCACTTCTAAGCATGCTCATGGAAATCAAATTTTGACTAGAGAGTATCACCCCAACCAGATTTCAGAATGGATGGACCACATTGTGAGAGCCTACCTGGCTTACACAGGTAACACTGGGTAGGGGAGTAGGGGTAGAGAAGATAACAGAGAGAGGATCTCAGGGCAGGTTCAGACGCTCTGCCCCAGGTCAGGATGTTCCCTAGGCTGAGACAACAGCTGGGTACATTAAACCCAGTTGTGTGCATGTATGATAAGAACACTCAGGTTCCTCATGCCTCACTACTTTATAGCTGTATGGAGTCTGTTCTATGAATGCTTCTCTTATGTGGTGAAACCACACTGAGCGGGGCTGTTGCTAGTACATAACTAATTGATGGCAGTGCTGCCCTGAGCTGGGTAGTAAGCCCCATTGGAAGTATTATTTTTATTTATCGTATAGAAATAGTTCTCTCACTAGTGTGCTTGCTCAATTTCTCTTATTAAAAACATTGCATAAATCATGTGGCTTCAGACAGGGCCACCACTATACAAGGCAAACAAAATCAAGTAGGTGATCTCACCATCCACCATTTTCTTTGCTTCCTCTGGCATGGCTACAGCATTGCAGTTTTAGAGCACTCAAAGAATAAAAGAAGATGTACTAAAGCTCCTAAAGACAGAAAGGAAACATTAAAGGCTTTGTGGTTTTCCTTCTATTTTTATACTATATTAGCTGTTCCCTACCCTGACTCAATGTTACAGTCCTGATAATGTATTTAAAAACAGTGATATCCAGCCCCTACCCAGACCCAAGGATAAAAGGTTCTGAGGAATGGAGCTTAAATATGAGTTTACTTTAAAAGCAGCTTGTGAGGCTGATGAGGATAACTCAGTAAAGTGCTTGTCACTCAGCATGAGGACCTGAATTCAGATCCTCAGGACCCATGTAAAAGCTGGGCATGGTAGTGCATATCGGTAAACTTAACACCGAAAAGGCAGCAAAAATTACTGGAGCTTGGTGCTTAGCCAGAAGGGCCAATGAGTAGAAGTCTTCATGGGGAGACCTTGTTTCAAAAAGAGAGCCTGGAGAAATGATCCCACAGTTAAAAGGACTTGCTGTTGTTACAGAGAACCCGGTGGGGGTTTGGTTCCCAGCACCCACATGGTAGCCAACAACCATTTGTAACTTCAGATCAGGAGGGTCTGATGTCCTCTTTTGGCCTCTAGAGACACTGCACACATGTGGCACACAGACATGCATACAGGCAAAATATCCATATGCATAAAATAACAATCAATTTTTCTTTGAAAATTGATGAGAACAACAGAGGAAAATACGCCACATTAACCTCTGTGATCCACACACTTCTGTATGCACACACTTCTATATGCACACACTTCTGTATACACACACACACACACACACACACACACACAATTATATGAGGAAAACTTGCTTCCTCGCTGAAACCAGTATTTGTTGAATAGATTTGACAAACATAAATGAGTGTTTTGAAACTGGAGACATATATGCCCCAATGTGTTTCAGGAGTTGTGACAGGAACCTGGGAGAAGCCAGTGGGGGCCCAGAGGATAGAGAATCCTCAGTGAGAGGGTGAGATTGTTTGAGGGCAACTCCTCAGAAGTGATGCTTTACCCACACAGGGCTCTTTATTCCAGCCTTCCTGTGTTGTGACTGAATACACTAATCCACCCATTCTTAGCTTGGGCTCTCCTAGAAAAGAGGTGCATTGATATGTGGAGGTTACTGGTGTCATAGACTGGGCAGTGTAAGCAGTGAAAGCTTTTCTCACAGTTTTGGAGGCAGTTTTGGGGAAGTTCAAGATGAAGGTATTGGTAGGGTTGAGTTGGGTAGGGAAGGATCTGTGCTGGCTTCGCTCCTTGTCATGTAAATGGCTGTCTTCCTGTCCACACACGCTGCCCACCCCCATCTGGCTACGCCCTGATTTCCCTTTCTTGTACATATGTGGACCCTGCTTCCAGAGAAAGGACTGTTTTGCAGTACTAAAAGTTGAGGTTTCTACACGTAATTTAAAGTGAAGGGAAACACAGTTGAACCCACATCAAAATTCTGTGGAGGAACTCAGAAGCCAGGAAACAGAGGGGTTCCTTCCCACCCCCAGTCCAGCTGCAGTGGACACAGTATGACAGGACCCCCCACTGGTGTGCTGAATGCTGGCAGCAGCAGCATCACCCAACATCCCTTTAAGAAGGCAATTTTTCCAAAGAAGGCTTCCCTCCACCCACTTCCCTGACCTGGACCAGGCTTTCTCTAATGTGTGGACCTTCCGGGAGAATTGGAAAAACTGACAGGGTTAATATGGGTCTCTTGTCATACTGCCAGATACATAGTTTAACCAGCAGGTTGGTGACTGAAAAACACCTTCAATGGGATTAAAAGCCTTCAAGTATTTCAAACAACAGCCACCTGCTGTGACAGCCAGGAGGGAACTGAGCTTTCAGAAAACCCTTCTTACTGACAAGTGAGTAACTAGCCTCTTCCAACACCCAATTAAAAAAAGGTTAAACTTCTAAAAACAGAAGGTATACAGAAACCGAGAATCCATTCAGTGGAACCTGTTAGACGGAAGTGATAGTGGCAGAACGAACTATGTTCACCAGACCATGGGTGGCTGTGGTTTTTCAAGTCCTATTCTAGATGCATGTTATGGAGAAACACTTGGCATGTGTGAATGCATGTGCACACAAGCACACAAGTCCATGTTTTGTTGAAGTTCATGTGAAGGGACCAGCTCCCCTTTCGGCAGCCATAACAGCCGAACACATGCTTGCCATAAACTTGCCGTGGTCACTTAGAGGTCAGATGCCTGCCTTGTGACAAGGAACCAATCAGAAGTTAGTTAGTTACTAGAAAGTCAGATGCCTGTCTCGTGACAAGGAACCCATCAGAAGTTAGTTAGTCACTAGAAAGTCAGATGCCTGCCTTGTGACAAGGAACCAATTAGAAGTTAGCTGGCGGCGCTATGCTTTATGACCCTGGGTGTGCTTTACTGACAAGCACACAGCAATGATGCACAAAGCATAGCAACCACCCTGGGAGGGCCTATGGGCCATAACAACCAGTTGACCAATCAACACAGGGCAAGCCCTCCAAGCCTGGAGGCACACCAATCATGAGCCTGTGCATACCCCTAGACACTCCCTTACGCTGTCCTATAAGATCTTTTGGGAGGCCCTAGGAGCTGTCTTTGCTAGCCATCCGCCATGGCGGGTGGGTGAAAGACCCGAGCTAACATGGGGTTAGCTTGTTAAATTACAATAAAGCCTCATGCAGTTTGCAGCAAGCCCTCGAATCCGCCTGGTGACTGGGGTGACCGTGGTCATGGCCTGGGACCCCAGATACCTGAGTTTTCCAGGGGTCTAACACATGGTCTACCTGCAGTTCTTTGTTCTCTGGCAAGTAAGCATGGGTATCATTTAGATAATGTTTAACCCCATCAACACCAACAGTTCAGAAAAGAAGGAGGCTGTGAAGGAGAATTAAAATACATTATCATGGTACAATTTTAGTTGTTAGACCCCTGAAAACTCAAGTATCTGGGGCCTCAGGCCAGGTTCGCGGTCACCCCAATCACCAGGCGGATTCGAGAGCTTGCTGCAAACTGCACGAGGCTTTATTGTAATTTAACGAGCTAACCCCATGTTAGCTCGGGTCTTTCACCCACCCGCCATGGCGGACGGCTAGAAAAGACGGCTCCAACGGGCTCCCAAAAGATCTTATAGGGCAGTGTAAGGGGAGTGTCTAGGGGTACACACCGGCTTACGCACAGGCTCACGATTGGTGTGCCTCCAGGCTTGGAGGGCTTGCCCTGTGTTGATTGGTCAACTGGTTGTTATGGCTCATAGGCCCTCCCAGGGTGGTTGCTATGCTCTCTACATCATTGCTGTGCGCTTGTCTGTAAAGCACACCCAGGGTCATAAAGCATAGTGCCACCAGCTAACTTCCGATTGGCTCCTTGTCACGAGACAGGCATCTGACTTTCTAGTGACTACCTTCTGATGGGTTCCTTGTCACGAGACAGGCATCTGACTTTCTAGTGACTACCTTCTGATGGGTTCCTTGTCACGAGACAGGCATCTGACCTCTACGTGACCAAGGCAGGTTTATGGCAAGCACGTGTTCGGCTGTTATGGCTGCCAAAAGGGAAGCCGGTTCCTTCATAGTGATAGACATATGAATGACATGTGTGATTCCTACTTTTCATGTCGTGTGTGTGTGTGTGTGTGTGTGTGTGTGTGTGTGTGTGTGTATTCTTTAGTAGGCACATACTACTTTTATTCTCAAAATTTTATGAATAAGGGGTGAAATTCAAGATGTCCAGGTGACTCTTATAGTAAGAACTGAGAGTCCTCAGCTTTAAGAACTGAACTCTCTTGGGTTCCAGCCCCAGCATTGCCCTCCCTCTTCTAGCCATATGACCTTGGAGAGATGACATAGCTTCTTAATTACATAAGAATTCTATCACCACATCATAATTTATTTAAATAAAGGTACTGTGCCTACCCTGACTTCTCAGAGCTGTTCCCAGGTAAAATCCCACATCACTAAGTAAGCTGGAAGTGGTTTTTCTGCCCAAAGAAGATACTTGACATTTCCTAGGTGCAACTGGGAAAGTCAGGCCAAGACCAGACTCTCCAACTCTGCTTGGAAGAGTGGAGAGAAGCTCTGCTGCTTTGGAAAGGCGTGTTTGTGGTGGTTTCCTAAATACATACATACCTAGAATATATTCCAGAATGTTCTACTGCTAGAGATTATCTAAGCAGAATGAAAACTGATATCCAAACACAGTCAAGAACACAATATTCACAGTAGCCTTATCTGTAATAGCCCCAAACTAAGAGTAACCCAAACACCCATCAATGCGTGCATACATAAACAAATCATGACATACTCACTTGGTGGAATAAGAAGAATGAATATTTTGAGGGGGTACCATTGGTACATGCTTGTGTGGGTATGGGCATATGTGAGTGAGGCTAGAAGTTGACATCAAGCATCTTCCTAAATAATTTTCCACCTTATTATTGAGATCAGGTCTCTTACTAAACCAAAGGTCCTCAGTTCAGCTAGACTGGAATCTACCTGACTGCAGTCCCCAACCATTTGGTTCTGGGGTTCTTTTTCTTTTTAAAGATTTACTTACTTATTACATATAGTGTTCTGTCTGCATGTATTCCTGCAGGCCATAAGAGGGCACCAGATCTCATTACCGATGGTTGTTGCAAGCCATCATGTGGTTGCTGGGAATTGAACTCAGAACCTCTGGAAGACCAGCTAGTGTTCTTAACCACTGAGCCATCTCTCCAGCCCCCAGTTCTGGGGTTTTTGATGTGTGTCACTGTACCTAGATTTTACGTTGTAAAGACACAAACTCAGTTCCTTATGCTTCTACAATAGGTACTTTACGAGCAGTGCCATATTCACAGCCCAGAACTAAACTATCAATGCATGGTAAACTTCAAAATAGCTAGGCTAAATGAAAGAAACCAGGTATAAAAGAGTACGCACTACACGTATGTAAGAGGAGAGAACACCAGCTAACGTGTAGTAACAGGAGCAATTCATGGTCCTTTGAGATGAGGGTGGAGTAGAGATGGAAGGATATAGAATGTCAGTGTGAATCATTTTACAGTGATGGGTATGCTCACTACTTTGAAGTTTTCTCATTGAAAACTTCAATTATATGCAATTCCTTGTGCGTCAGTTCCAACAATAAGATGTTAACGTTACCCATAAGTTAACTCAATAAAACCATTTTAAAAGGGAAAATGGTGCAATCACAAAACCCACAGCCCAATTCCCAGGAAGAATTAGCCATAATCTTAATCAGCTATCATTTGTCTGTTCATAAAGGGATCAGGCAGTTGGGTAGCCAGTTGCCTGGGGGTCTGTACGTTTATTTTCCCATGGACTGTGAAAATAGGTCCACAACAGAGAGAAGAGACTTAAATTCCTCAGTGTAGTCCATCTGAAGTTTTAAAACAGTGATAGCAGTGGACTGTCACAGACACAGACACCACAGTGATGGCCACGGGGCACTGGCTTCCATTGATGGCAGTGGACTGTTACAGGCACAGCCACCACAGCTTCATGAAATGGGTTCAGGCTGAGGTGGCTCCCTGGCTTTCCCAGTTTTCACAAGATAGAGATTTTCAAAGCTACCCTTTTGAGTAAAACTCCTTATTAAAAAATGTGTCTATGCTTATGCCTGTTCTTGTGTATACACATACATGCAGGTACTCTTTCTTGCACAGGTGTGCAGAGGCCAGAGCTCAAGTGCCTTCCTTGATCACTCTCCACCTTACTTTTTGAGGCAGGGTCTGTCACTGAACCTTGAGCTCATTGATTCAGCTAGGCTAACTGGTCAGTGGCACATATCTATACCTATGGTATAGATATGTTCCACCATAATGCACTCAGACATGAGTGATGGGCGTCCAAACTCAGATCTTCATACTTATACACCCAGTGTGATAAGCTACTGAGCCATCTCTCCAACCCCTGAAGTTATTAAATTTTTAAAGAATGGTGTGGAATTCTGTCCAGCCATAAGACAAAGCTGCAAAACCAGGGGCTGCATTTCTTCCCTGTCAAGAACTGATGTAGCAAGTGCAGAAATATAAAATGCCTCATCAGAAAATTAATGCCCCAGTAGTCAGAAGGATCTTGCATCTGGGTGACAAATTTCAGATGATAAAGACACAAATGGAGGCCCTGTGGGTTTGTTTTTTTTTTTTTTTTTTTTTTTTCTGTCTCTCTGAAAGACAAAGCCTGGGATACTGACATCACACTTAAATAGATAGCAGTCAAAGCAGAATTTATTGTAAAATAAAACTGGTTTTTACCAGGATTAAGAGTGAAAAGTAATAATTCCTAGGAATCAACCAAAGAATGTCGAGGCCAGAATAAAAGTCTAAATTAGCTAGCTCACTGCCCCAACACAGAAAGGCAGGACTGTACTCCGACTCTCATTTTATTTTTCTTATGGTTCAGGGGCTCAAACACAGGGCCTTATGCATGCTAGGTAAGTACTCTGCCACTGAGCTGCACCTTTTATATTTCAACCCTTTTTTCCCTCTGGTATAGTCAAGGCTGGCCTGAAACTCACCATACTGATGACCTTCCAGCTACGTCCTCCAAAGTGCTATTTCAGCTCAGTATGTTCTAGTCTTGATTGATGCTTGAGTATAAATCCCTGAGCTCTAAGATACAAACAGGGCTAAATTTTTGCTAAATTTGGGGGATTTAAAAACAGAGTTAATGTGTGCTTGAAGAATAGTGTCATTATTTAAAGTTGCTTTAATTTTTAGGTGGTGATTTCTTTTTCTATGTCATATTATTAAAGAATACTGTTTTTTTTTAGGTCATGTTCAGTTGATATAGGATGATTGTTCAAACCCCAAAGTCATGCAGTAAATCTCATTACTAAAATAGCATGGCTAAAATAGCATGAGAAGCTAGGACCACAAACCTGAAAGTTGAAAGAGACCAGGAAAGATACTGGGATGGTTCACCAATCCCACAGACATACTGTGTATTTGAGCCTCATAACTGCAATGGTCAAAAGGTAACTTATCACACAACATTAACAATTAGAGCAGAGTTTCAGAAAGGATTGTGAAGTAATGAGGGAATGTAAAACTTTAGAGGGTAGAATTTGGACACTAGGGCAATGACTCCTAATACCTTTCAGAGATTTTAGCTGTGTATAGGAAAGGAAAGGAGCATTTATTGAATAACTCCTGTTGCCAAGGCAAACAAAAGTCTGGATAATCAAGTTAACATACACTACCAAAGAACATATGTTGTTATAGAAAAATAGTCTACAAACTACACAGGTCTTCAAGGACAGAGCACGAATGCTCTGTGTTAAATACAGAAGACCCTGCAGGAGAGTCTGGCATCTCCCTGTGCAGAGGAATGGCTAGTCTCTTGATCTTCCTCCTGTTTCTCTCTTCTCCTCTCATTAGGGGTCCAGATTAGTTCCTTTACTCAAGCTGACCTGACTTCAGGAAATGTTCAGTATGTCCATTCCAGTGAGACTAGGAAGTACTCCGACGCCTTCAGCTTTTTGTTGTCTGATGGCGTGCATGAGGTAAGAAGCCCTGTCATCCGTCCTTGAGTGGGTATCAATCCCTAGTTTTCTTCATTGAATGGAATGAACAGACAGACAGGAGATCAAGATCATCATGGTCCCTCTGTACTTAGCCACAGCACAGGACCAGCCTCTAACAGCCATGGGCTTGAGCCCAGGAGAATTCATGTCAGGGTTCCTCAGAGTCAGCCTTGCTGAGGGCTGAGGATAGGGTGGCACTGGGGACAGGAGACCCACCCATCTGTTACTGTTGTAGGTGACACAGACCTTCCACATCACTATTCACCCTGTGGATGACTCACTGCCCCTTGTGCAGAACCAGGGCATGCGTGTGCAGGAGGGCGTGAGGAAGACCATCACAGAGTTTGAGCTGAAGGCAGTGGATTTGGACACGGAGGTAAGTGGTTCCCTTCTCTCTCAGGATGAGTAGAAGTAGAGTTAGGGCAGGTGCTCTCTGTGGAACATCCTGAGAGTTGTGCCCAGTGGTGAGGAGAGTGTAAGCCCCGCCCCCCAAAAGAGGTTAAAGCAAAAGACACCTTGGCCTTCGGGGAAAAATCAAATTGGAGATCAAATTGCTTTTCAACTCATCCTGAACTCCTCAATACGTTCATTCTCACCTCAGCTTGCACATAACAACCATCTACATGCATATTCTGTTATGATTCCTAGAGAATAAGGGAGGTGACGCTTCACCCAAAGCATACATTGTCTTTAAGTGGATAGGCATTTTGTACCCCTATCCATCTCTCTTCCATTTTTACCTCTTGTACCTAGACCTTTTTTTCATAGTTACTCGTCATCACAATTTGAGCAAACTCTAAGAAGAGTCTTTGTCCAAAAAAAAAAAAAAAACAAAAAAACAAAAACAAAAACACTACATATTGGGGCCCAGCTCTCCTGTTAAGATGTTGCCCTGGTCAAGCATTTAGCATGTGGACTTCACTGGGCTCGAAAGCTCGCCACTGTACTTACAGTCTGTGTGCCCCCGTCTCTGTGCCTGGGCTTCACTACGTAGCCATGCTTTCATTGAATGTTCATTGCCTACTGGGTTGTAGACCCTCTCAGGATGCTAAAGGCATAGCTGTGAAGACAACAGAAAATGTGCTAGAAATTTACAACATTTTGGATTGGAGTAAGAAAGGGGAGAGAGGGAGGAAGGGAGGGAGGGAGGGAGGGAGGGAGGGAGGGAGGGAGGGAGGGAGGGAGGGAGGGAGGGAGAAACCAATCAGACATGGTCAGCATTAAGTGAGCTCAAGATTGGTGGGTATGCTATTTTGGGAGTCATCAGGGAAGATCTTTAAGGATCTACTCTCTGAACCAAGACATCAGTGTAAGAGCAAGCTATGCAGTTATCTGGGAGAATTCATTCTCCAGGCAGGACCTTGCAGAAGCACCGGCTCCAGTGCTGGAATCTAGTGACCAAGGGACAAAGAGAATTGGCAGCCTAAGCCCTGCCTCTAGTCACCCTGTGCCATAGGCCTGAGAATATCAAATGTCAACGCTCAGCATTCTGAGGAAGGCTCTAAGATGTAAATTCAGGTGTAGTTAAGAAGGTGGTTTCTCTCACTAGTTTCATTGTATCTATAAAGAAAATGCAGGCTGTATTTGATGGCTTTGGACTGTTACACCAGCTCCTGGACACCATTCCCTCTATGAACTTGCCTCTTGTTTTTTTCTCCTTTGGTCAGGCTGAGTCTATCACCTTCACCATTGTGCAGCCCCCACGCCATGGCGCCATTGAGAGAGCAGCCAGGGGGCAGCATTTCCACCTCACCTCCTCCTTCACTATGGAAGACATCTACCAGAACCGGGTCAGCTATAGCCATGATGGCAGCAACTCCCTCAAAGACCGATTTACCTTCACCGTTTCTGATGGGACCAACCCCTTCTTTATGATAGAGGAAGGAGGAAAAGAGGTGAGGGTCGGTGGGGGAGGAAGAGGCCCAGCAGAGTCTCTCAGAGGTCACATGGGGATTGTTGCATGTAGTGCAACAATCTTACTCCATTAAAGTTAAGTGGATTGAACCTGGCCCAGCAATCCCTTAAACCTTAGATTTTCATCTATAAAATGGGCACAATCATGATGGCACCTTCTGATGCTTAATCTAAGTACCCAAAGGGACAACCCTGGTAGAGTGTTTGACACTGGGGACAACCCTGGTAGAGTGTTTGACACTGCTGGTAATTAGTGAACCCCTAGTATGACATGGTGATTATTAATGTCACTCTCTATTTTTTCTTCAATCTGGTATTCCTATAGTACCACAAAGCTCTATACCCTCTTTCTCTTTTTGGAATAAGAAAGTCACTCACTCTTTGGGGATTTAGAGTGGCTTTGTGTACAGGAGACACACAAATCTTGAATCCTGGCTCTGCCTCTTTTTAGCCGAATGTCTTTGTAAGTCATGTTCCTTTTGAAAGCCTCAGCTTCCCAGTCTGCACAATGGAGGTACCACTTCTGCTCCTCATGTCCTCTGCCC
The DNA here is from genome assembly GCF_003668045.3 of Cricetulus griseus. Classification (NCBI taxonomy): domain Eukaryota; kingdom Metazoa; phylum Chordata; class Mammalia; order Rodentia; family Cricetidae; genus Cricetulus; species Cricetulus griseus. Next base: position 159,064,287 of record NW_023276807.1, read on the forward strand.
CGTGGCAGGCCCACAGAAACATCAGAGAATCTGTAGCTGCATTAGTCTTCATCGTCATCATTTTAGAATCAGCCTCTGTAGTCTATAAGATGCCCTGTTGCTGAGGTTGGGTGTCTTCCCAGCTTTTTTGAGCTGCAGAGATGGCTCAGTTTGAAAGTGGTCTCTATGTGGTTGTGAGAATCTGCCTTCAGTCTCCAGAACCTGTGTAAAACACTGGGCATAGTGGTATGTGTCTCTAATCCCAGCACTGGGGAGGTAGACACAGACAGGCTCATCCCTGGAGCCAATCTATTCTAATTAGCAATCCCCAGGTTCCAGGGAGCCCCTGCCTCAAAAACACAAGGTGCTTAGTTACTGAGCAACAACACCTGAGGTTGACTTTTGGGCTCTACATGTGCATGTACACACACACACACACACACACACACACACACACACACACACACACACACACTAAGACCTTATCTATTGCCTTCTGCACCATTTGCTCAGTTCTTTGTCCCTTAAAAGAACTCCACTATTCCATAAACTCCACCTGGAGTAACTGCATCTCTGGTGGAAGGTGGGTTGGGTAACACTCCAACACCCCGCACAACTATGTCTGGCTCCAGAAGCAGTGTTGGCAAACAGTGTGCTCACAACCTGCTGTATGCCTAGGAAAGCAGAAGAGTCTTTCTCAGTCCTGATGAGTTTCTGTCTACTCTGTTGGTGGATGATTATATTCTTGGAAGGGAGACCACTTTGTGTCCTTTAGAGACACAGAAGTTTATCCTAGGTGGGTCATCACATACGTAGGTGACTCTTGGGATTCCTTTGCCTTGTCTGCATCTATTCTGTCTATTCCATGGCATTGCCTGGCAGGCTATCACTTTGTCCTTTGCTCCTGGTTAGCCTGACTTTCAAAGGAGAAAAATAAATGAAGATGTATCAGCAATGGCTATCCTCTTAAAAACCTAATCATCAGAGCAAGCCTTTGGAGGGACCATGTCATCTTAAAAATTGTACTTGTGTAACTTGTAGACTGAAAAGCTAGCCTCTCACTGTCCTGTGCTGAAGCTGGTAACCACTTAGAGACGGTGATCATGGATAAGACTCGTGTACAGTATATAGACAGGTCTCTCTCGGTGAATGGAATTGCAATGTAAATTCCCTTTCACCATTCATTCCCATAAATGCTTTTATTCTTCATTTCTTCTGCCTCTTACCCACAGAGGGAGCAATGTCCTTAAACCAAACAAGAACAAAAACAGGGGGAAAAAAGGAAAGGAAAGGCTCTCTGGGCTTGTAAGCATCCCTCCCTGGCTGAGCTGACCCTACCTGAAGCCTTCAGCATCAACATTTTAATGATGCTGTTTACCAGTCTCTCATGAAAGCTTTAACACAAGATATTAAGAGAAAAAAGTATCTGTGTACTGTTTCATCTGAGGCAAGGTTTTTTCCTTTTCTTCATTAATATTTTAACTCAGTGTACAAAGTAATGAGTTTCTACAGCATTTTCATATATGTGTACATTCTCCTTTGTCCTTTTTTATATGACCCAGTGTCCTACCTGGCTTCTCCCTACTTGGTGGTCCTCTTCTTTGTACCCAAAACTTCCACCTTCTGCTTTCATGTGACTGGATATATTCCATTATCCTCCCCTTGTTCCCTACTCCTTTTAGACCTACTCCTCTCCTCTCATGGTCCCTTTCTACTTCCATGTCATTTGTACACATTAAAATATAGAACCATATATAAGAATAAACATGCAATAGTTATTATTTATTCCAAATCCAGCATCCTGCCATCCCCTGAAGAAGACATAAATGTACCCAGCCATGATGGCACATACCTGTAGTCCCAGCTAATCAGGAGCTTGAGGAAGGGGGATTACTTGAGCTCAGAAGTTCAAGGCCAGCCTAAGCAATGCTGAATGACCCCATATTAACACACACACACACACACACACACACACACACACACACACACACACACACAGGAAAACCAGCTTCTACAGCATAGACCTTTGAGGTTGAGCAGAGACACCAATGCTTTTTGTTTCTGCATTCATGTTGGATTCACACTGTCAATCATCACTCTCCCTGAGGCCTCATACCGGTTGTGATAGGAGGTGAAAGCTAGCTTCACAAACTGTTTCATCTCTGACATGTTCAGGGATTCCGGCATTTCAGGTACAATGTTTGGGAAACCCAGTGTCGATAATGAATTTTTGCCTGGCTTCCCCTACAGATTATGACCGCAGCACCTCAGCAGTTCCATGTGGACATCCTCCCGGTAGATGATGGCACCCCTAGAATTGTCACCAACCTGGGTCTGCAGTGGCTGGAGTATATGGATGGCAAGGTAAGTCCTATCCCATCTGCCATGTCCATTGCTCAATGCTCAATGCTAGCTAAGTCAACATTGTAAAGCTACTTAGGAATAGAATAGCAGCTCACCCACCATCCTCTTATGACCTGACTTTCCTAAGATGGGAGAACCCAAAACCCAAAAGATTCATCACTGATTAGATTAATAGCATCTGTTAGCTCATTATAGTTTAATATAATCCTACAACCCTACAAAAAGATCCCCCCAAGAATAGCAGGTCAAACAAAAGAGACATGTATAGATGGAGTGTCTGTCCCACCCAGTCCCACAGCTGTTTAGCCCCAAATAAATACACTGAGGCTTATATTAATTATAAACTGTTTGGCTAATGGCTCAGGCTTCTTATTGGCCAGCTCTCTCTTAATTATTAACCCACTTCTAATAATCTATGGGTTTCCACATGGTCTTTGCTTACTGGAGAATGTCCAATACTGTTACTCCTTTGATGGCTACATGCCATCTACCCAGTGGCTCACTTTCTGTGTCCTCTCCCCAGAAATCTCCTTGTCTGCTAGCCCTGCCTATACTTTCTGCCTGGCTACTGGCCAATCAGTGTTTAATTCATCAACCAATAAGAGAAACATGTATACAGAAAGACATCCTTTATCAGTGTATGTGATGGGAAAGTGTTGGGCCAGGACTGAACCTGCTGCCTCATAGCTTCAGGGTGTTCACAGTGATGGTGCCACCTATTTCTGAGGAGTTTCTGCTGTTGAATACACAGCACATTTCATCAGAAAGTCCAGAAAGTGAGGGACTTCATTTTAAACAGGAGGGACAGAAATTGAATGTGTCATTTCCACTTATATTCTGTTGGCAAGAATTTGGTCAGATGAGCATAGATGTTTCCATGGGAGGCTGGGAAATTGTGTCTCCAGTTGGGAAGGCAGGAGCTCAGCTAAAACTGCTAAACTTCTAAGAGGAGAGAATGGACTCTAAGGGACATTAAATGCTTGCCCTAGATACAATGGAGCAGATCTCTTTGTTGGCAATTATCCTCAGAGGAGTCCTCCTTGAGGGACCTCCTCCTCCATATCCCAGTTCCGAGAAGGTCCTTTGAGGGTCTATCTCATCATTTGGAAATGGTAGCAACTCAGCACTAACCCCGAATCAACATCAGCACGTGTTCATCTCTTCCTCCCATTTCAGAACTTTGATCAGTGATGTTCATCCCATGCCATGTCTTTTTCATCCTTGAGGAGCTGATGAGATGGACAGGTGCTTAGCTATTGAACTGTTGTGTTTCTTGAAATGAATACAGTGGGGTTGAATAAAAGGCTTAGTCAATAAAGAGCATGAGGATACAAGTTAAGATTCCTGGTTGCCATGTAAAATGTTGGACACACTGGTGCATGCATAAAACCTCAGTGCTGGAAGCACAGAGGCAAGCAGATCTCTGGAGCTCTGTGGAAAGCCATCCTTAGCCTAACTAGTCCAGGTTCAGCAAAAGATTATTCCACAAAACAAGATGGAGAACAATCAGAAAAGACACCTAACATGAATCTCTGGCCTCTCCTATACAATAGCTTTTGTATGATTTAAAATTTTCATGTTAGTAGAGGAGAGAAATATTTTGCAAACATGTATAAAATATCACTGATTCTGCCATTGCACTTATTAGCCAAGGGTCATTTAAAGTAAAACACAATTAAGATTATAGATTTCAGTGAACAAAATACACACACACACACACACACACACACACACACACACACACACACACCAGTGTAAATACTTTTTTTACACTCTGATTTTTCTCTCAATATTCAGAATCTGAGCACTTGGGAGGCTGATCTAGAAGGACTCCAGTTAGAAGCCTGCTTAATAAGACAATGTCTGGATAAATAAATGTATAATGACTTCTACTTTATGAAATCTAAAAGTTAAGGCCCTGCCCTTATCTGATTAAACCTACTAACATACTTTATTACTCCCCACTCTTTCTTTCCATGGGCTTTGGATCTCACTCAGTGTTGACTGAGTAAATGGCAAAAGAAATTAAGTTTGGCTAGTATATTTGAGCAAAGTCAGGGTACAGTATACTTATCCTAATCAACCTCAGGATTTTCAGCCATTCTTCTAAGGTATAAGGCTTAGCTACTATATCTTTCCTCCCAGGTCCCAATTCTCTTTCAAACCCAAACTGAAATCTCTTGCTTATTTCCACAAGGCTCTTGCCCCCCTGACCTTGCTCAGGAGCCGTTCTTTGAAAACCTCCAGAGCAGAGGCTGGCATAGTTACCATTCTCACTGCCTCTTCCATCCTAACAGAAACAGACTGTTCTGTGCAGTAAATGCTCGAAGTAAATCATTGTGGAACTGAATTAAATCTGAGTCTAAGGGTCTTGCTCCAGCTTAATTCCCACCCCAGGAATTAAATTTAATGGGTTTCTATTCCAGGCAACCAACCTGATCACCAAGAAGGAACTGCTGACCATGGACCCAGACACAGAGGACTCACAGCTTGTCTATGAGGTCACCGTGGGCCCCATGCACGGCTATGTGGAGAACAAGCTGCAACCAGGAAGAGCTGCAGCCACCTTCACCCAGGGTGGGTTCTGAGGAACCAGGAAAGGGGACGTGCTCAGATGGGCTCTCCCATGTCTGCCGGTCACTTCCAGCTGCTTTTACAAATGGATCATCTAGTGTCTAACTACCACCTTGCACATTTTACTCTTCCCAGATTTCTTCCTGTCATTCTGAACATCATCTTCATCATGCCTCCTGCTCTTGGGTTTCTAGGTTTTCTGCAAATGACATATGGGACTGCTTGGTTTTCTTATAAGACAACAGAGTGGCTGCCAGACTGAAAGATTTGTGATCTTAAGAAGTTTATTGTTTTATTCTCTAAGGGTGATGGCATTTATTTTTTAACATCTTCAGCCAAGAAGTTAAAGTCTGCTTTATAAGTGTATAAGTTGCTTAGAAGAAATATTTTCCTTTTTGAGTAACACAAAGCAAGTGGTTTTGTAGTTTTGTGGAAGCTTGTCACTCCTGCTCTTTGGGGATGGCTGTGACTGGGCTCTCACTGTGACAGTGCTTCTTAAGGTCCATGCTCTGTGTTCCCTTCCCACCCTGTTCTCAGTCATGCACAGCTGTGTCTTGTGTATGAGTTGCTGATGTCAGCCCAGCTTTTCCTATCAGCTCACACCTTTCTGCATAGAGGATGAGGTCATCTCTGTCACCTTTCAAATTTGCCCTTCAACACTCCATAGACACTCTCTGGGGCACTTTCTGTCCAGACCCCAAGACCCTCCTTTTCCACAAGCTTTAAGGGGCTTTCTGCAAGATAGGTATTTGTACACGAAATTGCAGGTTCTTGCTTTAAATCTAGGAAGAATCATTTGTTTTTAAGACTACTATGCTTTCTATAGTTTTGAAAATGAGTTCCTCTAGCCCATTAGAAGACTAGAGTCAATATGTTGATCTGGGAGCTATGAGAGTGTCTTCACATTAGATTCTGGAGCTCTCTCTCTTTTTCTCACAGAGGATGTGAACTTGGGGTTGATTCGTTATGTGTTGCATGAGGAGAAGATCCAGAAAGTAATGGATAGTTTTCAGTTTCTGGTGAAAGACAGTAAACCCAACGTGGTCAGCAACAATATCTTCCATATCCAGTGGTCTCTCATCAGCTTCAAATATACCAGGTACAATTTTTACTGTGTACTGTGTTTTGAGAAATGAATCAAGCAAGTAGAGGAAATTAGGATGAAATACTATAGAAGGCAGGTCTCTTATTGTTGATGATAATGGTAGTGATGGTCGTGGTGGTGGTGGTGGTGGCAGTTGTGGCGGTTGTGAGTCTAGTGATAACAATCATTAAAATAATTGCATGAAATATTTATTGGATGATATACTGTATGTACCAGGTATGGTGGTATGTTCTCAACATAACTCAACTTGCTTACAACTTGCAATTATGAGATTCTCTTCCCACCCCTACAGTAGCAAATCAATAGAGATGGGAAGAGGCTAAGTATCTTGCAAACAGTAAGACAAGATCTTAAAACCAGTAATCTTTAAAAAAATTATTTATTTATTTATTATGAACATATGATTAGTGTTTTGCCTACATGTGTGTCTCTGTAAGGATGTCAGACACCCAGGAACTGGAGTTACAGCCAGTTGTAAGCTGCCATGTGGGTGCTAGGAGTTGAACCTGGCTCCTCTAGAAAAGTAGCCAATGTTTTAAGCACTGAGCCATCTCTCCAGCTCCAAGCCCACTAATCTTAACCATTCTCCTTCAATGCTTCCCTTAAATACTTTTGCTTCCATCTTCAAGTTATAGAAGATAGTCCAATAGAATTTAGGAAAAACATAGAAAAGAGATCTTCAGGTTGGGGTTTTCCAAGGTTTCTCTGAATATTACAGAATTGTCTATCACATATTTAGATTGAGATATTTTGCTCTTCTATTGGAGAGTTATAGAGGGAATCCAGGAGTTATCATTTGATAATGGTGATGGACAGACATGCTGATGATTTTCTAAGTTAAACTAGGGTTATTATTATAACAAGGGTTATTATTCTACAGTGAACTATTTTTTAATTAGCATTTCAGAGAGTCACTATTCTAAGACATCAATTTCTTGGCAGTTCTGATGTGGATAGGACAACTGAACTTGCTTCCAGGAGCCCCAGACATAACTTCCCCAGTCTTGGACATACTCAGAATAGTTAGAATCAACTGTAAAATATGTAATTCTTTGAAATTTGCTTTTAATCCCCTCCTGATCTTAAGCAAGTTGAATAAAAGGTGTCCCTTTTTGTTGTCAAGCCTCTAACTCTAATGGTCTGAGTTGCACAGTGAACTGACAGTGGGGTCTACTCTCTCAGGGGCATTGTGACAAAAACACTCAAATCAGTGAGGCACACAGTAGGTTGAACGGCTGAACTCATTGATGAAATTCGAAGCCTAGTTCACTGCTGTTCTCCTGTGGCTTTTCCAAGCCTCCACACTATGAATTAAGGTCTTAAGGACTGGCCCCTTTGCACACCCAGTACAAATCCCAGTGTTGGGCTGAGACCCCTCCCCAGGCTTATACATCATAAAACTCTGTCTAGGAAGCTTGTGCTCTGGGCTCAGGCCCAGACACCACCCAGCTCAAATGCACAGATCCTACAGATCTGACTCAGTGAGTTTCTACTGAAGCTGTCCCTAACAACCTTCCACTCAATTTTATCCTAAGAACCCCCTGGCCTCTTGTGATTGCTCTGCCCACTTGGGAGAAGTTGTTTGTCACCTCCCCATCCTCTGAATTCTAAAGTTTGTAGCTCCTTTTCATAGTCCCAAGACAGATTTCTAGAGCCCGATGTTTGTGTGCCCCTAGCTATAACGTCAGTGAGAAGGCAGGGTCTGTCAGTGTCACAGTGCAGAGGACTGGGAACCTGAACCAGTATGCCATCGTCCTGTGTCGCACCGAACAAGGCACAGCCAGCTCCAGCTCTAGAGTCAGCTCTCATCCTGGACAGCAAGACTACATGGAGTACGCTGGCCAGGTAGGTGTGGAGAGAACCACTTTTTCCTCATCATGGTTGCAGTTTGTGGTGGTATCCTCTCCCTTCCCACCCACCTCCCCCTGATATTCCCTTCCTATAACACTTTGTTCTTCAGTCTGGCTGCTCTCACCTGAAGTATCTGCCAGGGCTTAAGTTGTCATCTGGCTTCTAGATGTTTACATTTTGCTTCATGACAAGACCCCATCAAGGTATTATGTCTGTTCAGCTCTGGGTGTCCTCCCTCTTCCCCTCTCCTCTCTCTCTCTGGAGGTATGGAAGAGGGTATATGAAGAAACCACTTAGAGAGTCTTGGGATAGGAGAATCGAGAGATGATGAGATTGGGGGGGGGCTTCAAATAGTAAATTTAACAGGATTGAGCAGTGGGCTGCAGAGAGGGCCAGAAGGTAGGCATGGCTATGAGAGGATAAGCCAAGAAGAACAAGTTTGACAATGTTTCATGCTGGGATTTTTGTCTAAGGCATGTTGAGTGTCAGTTGGCTTAGGCCTGGGCTACAGAGAAATTTCCAAGTCATCTCTTTTACCTTCAGGGTTGTAATGAGAAAGAAAAGAGAGAGGGAGGAATGAGGGGTTTTGTGGGTAAGTGGTACAAGTCAATGGTGAGTACCTACTTAGCATGAGTTGGGGATAGAGGTGGATAATTAGCTCCTTTTCTCCTACAGGATACAGCGCTTGTACTTAATTTATTCCATTTTTTCAAGTCAACTTCATTTTAGAAGTTAAATCTCTGTTAAGCAAAGTGGGCCATGTCCTTTCACGAAGTTCAGCATCAGCTAGACTAAGTGAAAGCATTTTATGTCAATAAGGACATAGATAAGACCAGAGAGGACAAGGTGTCTTCAGCAAAGAGATGTCACATTTTTCAGGAAAAGATAAAGGTCTGTCAGTGTGTTCCAGATCTTAAACAGAAATCTAATGAGTGTTTTGTTTTCTTGAGGGCATTTTGAAACACAGAGATTAGCAACAACACAGTTTGATCAATTGATTTGGCATGCACTAGTAATTTTGACTGATTTAAATTATGCATTTTTTTCAGATTTGGGTGCCCTTAGAGACTTCTGACTAGTTCCTATACTCATTCTTGTTTTAACTGCCTCAGTTTACACAAACATCAGGCCAGACTCATGTCCCACTCCTCCAATTTGGACAGTGCCTATCTCTGGTTGTATTTAAAGGGTTTGTCCTCATTTTATTCATTCCCCTGTCTGTTTTTCTGTCTCTTGTACTCCTTTCTCTTTTTCATTCATTAATTCTGCTTTTTAGACAAGGGTATGTTACATTTACAGTTATGTGGACACAAAATAAATTCTCTGTATTGTACTTGCTAAATTCACTCATCGTCCTAGCCCATTTTATGGCAAAAGACAAGCCTAGTGTGTTAGGTGACATTTTATGAACTAAAACTCAATTATTCAGTACAAGATTCTCTTGTTAATCTTTAATTATATGCATGATGTAATCATGGCAGTGGTGATATATCTGCATAGTGCTTTAAAATATCTTAACAATGCCACCATAGAGTTTTCTTTAGTCTTCCTAATGATAGTTAGTGTAGAAGAACTGTTATTATGAATTAAGTACCCGATGTTCACAAACTGTCATGACTTTATCTGGGGGGGGGGGCAAACAGCACCTGAAACTCAAACTTGGTACCTTAAAATTGGATCTCTTTCTGGTTAAGCTTGTCCCCAACTGCAAGGAGCACTGAGCAACCAAATGATAATTTTTAGCAAAAAGAACACAAATAAATGCCACCCATTTTTCTAGTCACCAGTGGTAAAGTGTCTGTTTGCCTTCCATGTTCTTATACAATAAACAAGCCCCGATTGCACACAAAGAACAGGGAGAGGTGTCTGGGCTGTGTGGGTGGGACAGAGGGGAGTTCTGGATAGAGGAACCCAAAGGTTTCATGCAGTTCTTTGCCAAATCAAGTTGGGTGCCCTTTTCTCAAAGTCCTCCTGAGAAACCAAACTGGGGAAGTCACATTCAAATTCCTTTTGTTTCTTTGTGACAGGTGCAGTTTGATGAACGAGAGGACACAAAGTCCTGCACCATTGTCATCAATGATGATGATGTATTTGAGAGTGTTGAAAGTTTCACCGTGGAGCTCAGCATGCCAGCCTACGCCCTGCTCGGAGAGTTCACCCAGGCAAAGGTTGTCATCAGTGACACTGAGGATGAGCCCACACTGGAGTTTGATAAGAAGACCTACCGGGTCAATGAGAGCGCTGGTTTTCTGTTTGCACCCATTGAAAGAAAAGGTCTGTTGTTGCCACAAATACTAGGAGCTATGATAATAACTACTCTCTGTTGAGCCTCTTCTGTATGACTAGTTTCACCTTAGCTCCTGTGTTTATTTTTTTTCCGTATATTAACCCATCGAATCCGCAGCACAACTGTAATGTTGAGTTCTCTTGTATGGAGCATAATCAGAAAGCTTTCCTTCTTAGGCATGTAGTTGAGCCTCATCTGTTCTTAAAGGCCAAGTAAAGACTAGTTATATTTAGCCTTGCATTATTCATTAACTTAATCTTCTTAATCAATCATCCATTCCATAAAATATTTACCAACTGTGGTCAAGGAGAGAGGTTATGTTTGTGCAAATCTCAGGTTCTGGGAGGCAGAAAATATTTCCCTACCTGGATGTTAAGTATAATGTTCAGATGAAAAATATACTCCCTTTGGAACATAAAGGGCAATTTTGAAAGCTGGGCATTCAAAAACAAAGCATTTATGGGTTTATGATTGTGCAGTTCCTACATTCTCAAGTGCATAGGGATGAAATTCCCTTTCAAGGCCACACGAATGCAAATGATGATGTCGGCTCTCAGTATTGAATCTGCTGACTGGGTATTAGTGAAATAAATACTGTGGGTAGCACAAAACCTTAGTAAATACCACTTGGAGGACAGACAAGCCCCATTGATTGCTCTGGGCCACCACACCAGGCTTACAGCAGGCTGTTGCCAAGGGATGTGACAGCACTAATGAGTGAGTTTGTATTTTTATATTATTTTATATTGTTTTGTGTTGTTTCGTCTTTCCTTCTTTAAACAAGCTTGTTTCTCTCAGGGAATTGAAGTGCAGAAGCTTCTCCTGAGAGGCAGTGAACTGTTCTCCTCTCCCTTCCTTCAGGACACAATTACTTCCCTACTTAAAGCACCAAATATGCATCTTATCTTCCCACCCGCTGTGGTCTTAGATGGTGGGCAATGAGTCTTGTGAATTAACAGAGCACAAAATTTACAGAATAGGAAATCCATTTTAAGTTATTTGGGGAAGTATCTGGGGTATATTAAATCCTCAAGCGGTTTATACCACAGGCTTAATAGAAATTGCAGTTCAGGAAGGTTGCCTGTCAGAGTTTGGAGCAGAAATAGTGATGGAATGTGTCAGAGGGAAAAGCTCATTAAGTTACTAGAAATGTTAAAATTTGAGAAGCACTTGTTCACACACTCTGACTCTCTCACCTGTATGTTGCAGGAGACTCAAGCAGCATTGTGTCTGCCATTTGTTACACAGTCCCTAAATCGGCTATGGGAAGTAGTCTGTATGCTCTGGAATCAGGTTCTGATTTTAAGTCCAGAGGGAGGTCTCCTGAGAGTCGTGTGATATTTGGACCTGGTATCACCATGTCTACGTGTGATGTCATGATCATTGATGACAGCGAGTATGAAGAGGAAGAGGAGTTTGAGATTGCCCTGGCTGATTCTTCTGATAATGCCCGAATTGGAAGGCTGGCAGTGGCCAAGGTGCTCATTAGTGGTCCCAATGATGCCTCGACTGTCTCCCTGGGCAACACAGCTTTCACGATCAGTGAGGATGCAGGTAATTAACAGTCTCTCTAAATTTGTAGGGACCATCTCATGATCTTTCATCCCAATCTAGATTACTGCTTGACAGTGTCCTTGAGACAGGGAAAATGTCATTCCTTCGTGGCACTGTTGTTGGTCTTGAGCATTGCGTGTTGCCAGGCATCAAGACCAGAAATGGAAAGTAGTGAAATAGAGTTCTATCCACTTTGCTTGCTCTTGTGGTTAATGGCAGAGAGGTAACCTGGCTTGGAGCTTCATGGTCTGACTCTGTAGCCCAGAGGGATGGTACAGTACTAAGCACTGTGGCTTGTGAAGTGGAACGTTGTTATCCATTGAGGATGTAGATAGTTATTTAATACACTGTGAGCTGCTGAAATGAACATCCAACTTGCAGTGTCATTCATATGGAGCATTATCATTTATATGTCAGCCCGAAGAAGTCAGTGTTAAGTCTCTTCTCTATGCTGGTTTAGAGCCTAGGCCCCTTCCTTCTTGTGGCTCTTAAGGGTCTTAAAGTCTATCATGTGCCACTCACAAAGAAAGACAGCAATTATATTGAAGATCAAGGTCTTCTAATTCTTTGAAAGGAATCTGGGGTGTGCTAGGAGCTAACACCTTTTAAAGATTTAGTGTGTGTGTGTGTGTGTGTGTGTGTGTGTGTGTGTGTGTGTGTTTTCATGCACATGCTTGCTCACACATGCATGCACACAATGCTTACATGGGTATGCGGGTCCCTCGGAGGCCAGAGGTGACATCAGATCCTCTGTGAGAGCAGCAAGCTCTCTTCACCACTGAGCCACCTTCCCAGTTCTCAGGACCAATATTTTTTAACACGTACTAAATGCCATGCATGATATCCTGTGTGCTCTGTGCATTCTTACTCCATCTTCAATGGATCAGATAATATCTATAGGAAAGCAGATTGAGGCCCAGAGAAGTTAAACAAATTATCTGAGTTTATTCCGCTAGAGGCTGGGGAGGGGACTCCATGTTTAAGGATACTTGCTGCTCTTACAGAGGACATGGGTTTGGATGCTCCAGTTCCAGGGGATCCAGCACCCTTTTCTGGCCCCCACGGATACCAGCACATACATACATGTAGGCAAAACATCCATACAGTTAAAGTGAAAACAAGTAAATAAGTCTGAAAAAACAAATCTCATGTAAAAACTCGATTATGCAGCTTTGTGGGGTATATTGAGAATATGGTGTTTGGTGGGGTTCTCAATCTCTGGTTATGGGAAAAGTTAAATGTCCTTGGGATACTACAAATATGATGAGCCCAAAAGATGAGGTTCGTTCCTAAGATAATAAGCCTATATGGCTGAAATAATGATGTGTGCATTGCTGGGTAAAATAAGAAAACCAACCCAATTATAATATTTCATTAAGAACATGGCAGCTCCAGGCCCCCTGAGCTCAATAGTGACTTTTATAGCTGAGACTCTCATCTTAGGGTTTTTGTCTCCTTAAGTAGGCTTGTTGTTTTGGTGGCAGGTCACCCTTCAGGTTCATATGAAACCTGCTCCTCCCAAGGGCTGTTTTTTTCAGTGCCACCACCTTGAGACCCTCCTGGGAATCTCCTCTTGACCTTGGGGTCAGGGAAAGGGAACAATAGCAGCTCTTGGCCATGTTCAGAAGGATGGAAGAGCATCGCTAAGGTTGGATTAGAAAAACTGAGTGGGAGAGCCACCAGTGTTGTGCTGGGAGATGAGTATTCTGAGATGCTCTCTGATTTTTTGGCTCAAGGTTGGACATTAAAAAAAAAAAACATCACTATTATCTTAATCCAGGCACAGTGAAAATTCCAGTTATCCGCCATGGGACTGATCTTACTACCTTCACATCTGTCTGGTGTGCAACACGACCCTCAGATCCAGCTTCTGCCACTCCAGGAGTTGACTATGTCCCTAGCTCAAGGAAGGTGGAATTTGGACCAGGTGTCACCGAACAGGTAAGCCCACAGCAGCCAAAGCACCTCAGTGTCAAAACTCTCATTGTTGCCAGTGTAGTTCATTGCCACCCTCCCTTAAAAATAGATTCTTCCCTCATACAATATATCCTGACCACAGTTGCCTTCTCTCTACTTCTCCTAGCTCAGCCCCCCACCTTCCTTCTCCCCCAGATCCACTCCCCCTTTGTCTCCCATCAGAAAAGAGCAGGCCTCCAAGAGACAACAACCAAACACAACAAAACAAAATACAATAAGACAAGGCAAAATCTTGCACACAAAAACTGCACAAGGTGTAACTGGAGGAAAAGAGTTCCAGGAGCAGGCAAAAGTGAGGAATACACCTGCTCCCATGTTTAGGAGTCCCACAAAACCCCCAAGCTCACAGACACAACATGTATGCAGAAGACATGGTGCAGACCCATGCAAATCCATGCTTGTCCCTTCATCTCTGCTTAGTTAATTCAGTTGCCATGTTCTCCTGGTGTCCTCTATCCCCTCAGACTCCTACAGTCTTTCCTCATCCTTTCTGTGGGATTCCTCTAGCTCCAAGGGGAGGGACCCAATGGAGACTTCCACTTTATACTCCTTCTGTGCAATGTCTCTAGTGCAGTTTCTGCCTGCTTTCTGAGCCACTTCAAAATATTAAATGCCCTACATTTCAGTCCTTATTTTCTTTGCAAATACATACAAATGAAGGCTGGCAAGGTGGCTCTCACCTCTAACACTTATGGCCTGAGTTTGATCCCCAGAGCTCACATGGTAGAAGGAACGTTGTCTTCTGATCTTCACTTGTACCATGGCACAAATACACACACAGAGAGAGACAAACAGACAGACAGACAGACACATGCACGCACACACGTGCGCACACACGATAAGCAAATATAAAATATATGGAAACATGAGCACAAATTCGTGAAAGGATCTTCTTCACCATCAAGTATCCAACAATGCAAGCTTAGAATAGAAAATGTAAGAATGAGATTGAATTTAAATAAAAATACACTCACTTTATGACCACAAAGAAAGATGCCAGTGCCGGGTATTGAACCTTCTCTGAAGTTTGCTTTGATCTCTCCTGCAGTACTGTACCTTGACTATCTTGGATGATACGCAATACCCAGTAATTGAAGGACTGGAGACATTTGTGGTTTTCCTCAGCTCAGCACAAGGAGCTGAACTGACCAAACCCTTTCAGGCTGTCATTGCGATAAATGACACATTCCAAGACGGTAAGAGATTGGGAATACCTACTGCTGGTTTAAAGTATATTTCTGTATTTTCTTAACTTCCATGCATGATACATTAAATCTCATTCATGTTTTCATTCATGCGATCTGTTTGTATATATATCCATGCACAAATTCGTGTGACTTGCATAGACGTGCAGGAGACAACCACTTATGTTGCCAATACTCTGCCGGGTGCATTAGTGTAAGCATTAGGCCTATTATTCAAGAAGTTTGGTGTATGATGTGGCAGCTTTTACAAATGCATCTTCAGGTCTGATTGGACTTCAGCCATGGATGGTAAAGGAAAGCCTGTTGTAAATAGAGAGGTAGGTATAGACAAACGTGAAATATTGAAAGATGTACATTTGGGGAACTGGAATTCTGCCTTCCTCTTTGAACAGGTGAGTAGGGGTATGAACGGGAAGTGGCAGTGGGTCAGGTCCTATGGGGCCCTCTGTCCAGGACAAAGGGCTTTTCAAGGAGAGCAATATGTGATTATTAGCAGGAGTGGTGCAAGGTTGTTTTGTTTTGGAAAGTAGTATTGTCGGTAGTAAAAATGGTCTGCACAAGTGAATAGAAGCAGTATATGACCAAAATACGGTCATCACTGAAGACATAATGTATGTAAATGAGGATGAACATGAAAGCTACTTCTTGGGAAGGAGAGAAGGAAATAAGCATTTTCAGAACATCTGGTCCATTTATGGGTGCAGAGGTTGGAGATCAAGTCATACTTTCCACGTGAGGCAAAAAGACTGTCATCAGCAGCCCCTGTGGCTGACCATCTACTAAAATAGGAAGAGACAAGCCACAGGATAATGTTTAATGCTTTTACTCATCCTTAAGAAATCATGGATATAATAGTAAAAACTGCAAATGGCAAAAGACACACTAAGAAATTTTAATCTTCCTTATACCCCTATCTCTCAATTATCTATGCCCCCCCAACTGGAAACAATCATTTTTGTGCATTGTTCATAAGACATGTGTATATGTATGTGTGTGTATTTATATGTGTGTACATGTGTATTTGTGTACATATATGTATCTACATATATATCTGTAACAAATCATTAAGGGATAACTTACATAAATTAAAAAATGTGCACTAGGAGAGTAAAAGAGTCTTACAGGCTCTGAAAATAGACAGTGATTCACTTGTCACCATGACAAAGATACTGAGCAGCCCCCATACCCTGTAGGATTTACTCATGCCCTTTGTAAGCAGTCTGTCCCCTAACTGAAGCCCTAGAAACCCTGTATCTGCTTTCTGTCCCTGAGGTTTTGCTTCTCCCAGAATGTCATCTAGATAAATTCTGTAATCCAGCACACAGTAGATTTTATTGCACATCTATTTATTCTTGGCATGTCTATAATTTATCATATGAACCGGTCAGACTCCAGCAGCCCACACAATCTTCATTGCACTCTGAGGAACTCTGATAAGTCTTTTGATTTCCTCCAATATTTTATTGGCAAGTGTTGGAGTTGCAATCTCAGGTATTTGGTATACAAAAACAAAGTTTCTGATCTATTTGGAAGACTACTAGGTATATTTTATGTGAAGAATTTACCCCAGAAAAGAAATCCCCAAGCTCACTTTAGTGATTTGTTGTCATCAACAGTATTTTCTTATGTTGGTCACCACTCTTCCTCATGATCACTGGTTTTTGTTGAGGTCATTCAATGCATACACTTTTGGGTATAGAGATTTTACACACATTATATCTGACCTTTGCAGTAGCCATTCAAGTTGCGACACTGAGATTTGAATAGTTTGTGTAAGGCTGTGTGAGGAGATGATGGAGGTGGAGACAAAACTCAGATCTAATCCATCCTGTTCAGTCTTCTGGTTCCATATCCTGCCTTGCTGACTTTCCTCATGCAGTTTTAGCTGGCATCTGCAATCCTGGTGGCAATGTCTGCTTATAAAGTCAGTTTTTACCTTGCAGATGCAGTCGCTCACATTTCTGATGTAATCCCAGGTACTTCCATCTTTTTCCACTGTGCTGAGTTCAGGACCCTAAATAGTCTAAGGAATTCATCTCAGAACTTTTTCTTATTTTTTTTACCTCTTCTGAAATTAGATTCTAATGTGCATATGAGTATTACTAGCAGAAAAGAAAGATACTGTAGCCACTGACATCACTGTACTCCTATACATACAACTGAGTAGTACAAAGAATCAGAGGTGGGATTTCTGTTAACTCTCTGACTTCACCATTGCCTGAAAAGAGGCCACGACACACCAGGCATTGTTATTGCATTCACTTTGTCAGTGACCAAAAATGAGCAGAATAATAGCATCTATAAAACATTTTGTGTGCCTGGATATGTTGTTGCTCAGTATTGTATCAGTAACAGAGAACAGAGTCCTCCTGTGTTTTATTTCTGGATCCAAGACATATGCAAATAAATATGTTGATCATGTACAACAAATGTGCAAAGAGAGCTGCTCAATGATAAATGCATTTACCCATTGCAAGTCCATGTGTCTTTGGAGAATAGCCTCTTTTGCATCTATGCACCCCATCAGTACAAAGAGAGGGCCCCTGTAATCCTGGAAAGCCTTTCCTCCTGGTCACTGCTGCCTCTTCCTAGGACTGCATTGCTCTGAAAAGCGGTTGACAGATGGCATCAATATGTATGAGGAGTCCTAAACACAAAACATGACCTACACTGCCAGCACCACACACAGCCTGTTCTGCATTCACCTTGCTGTCTTGCATTGTCTCTTGCCAACCTCCTGTGACTGGGGCTTTCTGAAAGACAAGGAGGTTTTTTTTCTTCTCTATGCAGTCAGAAGTGTCCATCCCTCCAACCCCCGACAGGTAGGGCTAGAAGTGACAGTGAATGTGTTGTCACAGATGGGGAGAGAGGAGTGTTTACAGCTCGGGGGGAATATGGGTTGATTAATGCATGAGAAAATATTACCACTTCATCCCCGAACTTTCTCACCTGGCTCGAGGCATGCCAGTCCAGCCACAGAACCCATCTGAAGCTTTTGATACATGCCAAGAAGAGTTCAGCTTCCTTGCTTGTTTCGTTCTCCCCTTGGCAACACACCACTGCTGGTGTTGAGCGCCTTGCACTGGATGGCAGACCCCTACATGGTTAAGATTCAGTCACTAATTTTCACTTAGGAGTAGTATTGTTTGAGGAGGTGTTTTTTGTCTTTTTGTGAGGTCACCATCGATAGGCTTGATTCTGACAATAGGATGGGTTTATCCTTGCTATATCTATCCCTTTAAGTCAGACAGAGTCAACTAAAGGCAAACAGAACTTTCTAGGTATGAACATGGCAAGCTGCTTGCAACACCCCTTCCTTTTAGGTTTGGGAGGGCACACATAGAACGCAGCCAAGAAGGGACTGGTGGTAGCATTAGGGTTGCTTTCCTTCAATTCTGAATACAAAACGTGTCTCAGGAGGCTTTGACATCTGACTTCTTGCACTGTTCATGGAGAAATTAATGACCAGCAGCCAACCAAATGCTGGGCTTGGGGAAATGTCTTAATGTGGAGCATCACCATGGGCACTGAGGTGGCAGAGAGAGACATGGTTCCCTGAATGAAGAACCATGAAGCTGGGGGCACTTGTAAACCAAAATATATTCATCCTTCCATATTTGACTGACTCCTATGAATCTTGAGCTACACTCTGAGTATCATGACTGAATACCAGTCCTCTCAACTATCCCATGAGATGCTCATTTTTTTGCTTTGCATATTTAAAAACCCAACATTCAGAAATTCTAAGTAGTTTACCTTGTCATGAAGCTGGTATGGAAGGTCAAACCTGTTTCCTACAATTCCTTTGTTTCCAACAATTCCTTCGTTCCAGAGAGCAGCTAAGTCCTTAGCACTAGTCACAGGTCAATTACAACGTATATTTTGTTTGGTTCAAATAAGTTGGACCTATATGGAATTTCTTTGTAGTATTTTATTTACTGTTGTTATTATTAGCTTAGGAGAAAAATGTAGATCTCAGGCTTAATTTTTAAGTAACATCTGGCAACCACAACAACAAAAACAAACACACAAAAACAAAGCCTTTTAAATGGATCAAGCCTGTTTTGTTTTTTCATTGCTAGCATCATTACTCTTCTCTGGTGTCTCCCTGACCCCAGGACCTATATGAAGGGCCTAAAATTGTCATCAGCCTAGTTTCTTTTTTCCTTGTTGTATCCACTTAAACAGTGAAAGAGGGTTCTCTGATATCATCACACCATCATCATATTGTCTTTGTGTGTGTTACCTATTTGTACTGGAGGTAGTCACTGCATTCTGCCACTGGGAAAAGATGGGTACAATGTCAACTTAGTGTAGGTCACTGGAATCACAGTCATTATAGCAGTGGTGATTGTGTCATAGGAACAGCATCCATGCTTGAGGTCCCCTTAGCATTTGTGCTTTGCCATCCTGTGTTGGTCTTTGGTGGAGCACCACTGTGGTTGCTGCGTCTTCTGTCTCCCACTGACAAGGCCCCCATCTCCCCATCCCTTGCCCAGTTCCCAGCATGCAGTTTGCCAAGGATTTGCTTCTAGTGAAGGAGAAAGAGGGTGTCCTGCACGTTCCTATCATCCGGAGTGGGGACCTGAGCTATGAGTCATCAGTGAGGTGCTACACTCAGAGCCACTCAGCTCAGGTCATGGAGGACTTTGAGGAGAGAAGAAATGCAGACTCTTCACGGATTACGTTTCTGAAAGGGGAGAAGGTAAGTGGGCTCATGATGGATCAAATATGAAATCCCTCCTTGCTACCTTGATTTGTCCATGAAATAAATTAGATATTATCTAGCTCTTGGAGTTCTTTACAAATTGATAAAATTACTAATAATGCCATCTATTCCATTAACTGTCTTCTTTGTCTTTGGTCACAACCAAACACATACCTCATTGGTTGAGTTGGGAAGCATAGATGGAACAGCAGAATCAAATGTAGACCTCTTAGTATGAAACTATAGTAGAGAAATCTCCAATGTTACTTAAACAGTGAAAGAGGGTTCTCTGATATCAAGGTCTTTGTGCCAGGGCAAATATACCAAAGAGGCATGTCCTATGCAGCTTCAAGTGTTGTCTTGGCAGTGTACATAAGTAATTACTTATCCTTTTAAGTTAAATTAAAGCCACTCTCAAGGGAGAAACTCAGTATCTCTCAGATATGGCTGCCTCTGAGTTTCATTATAATCCCAGAGGTGTGACTGAAAAAAAGTTGCATTTACAACCATTTTCAAGTCTCAGTTTTGATGGCAGAGTCTGGCGTATGTACCCTTTATTCAAGACACATAATCCTCATTTTTTACAAAGATCCTTTCATAGTTTTTCTGAGTTAGTCATTCTCTTCATCACCTATTGTGTTTGATCTGTGTCTCCTATTAGTTTATTTTTCTCAAGTATTTTTTGTTTTATTTCGTTATGGCTCAGATGTTCAAAGTACATGCTGTTCTTCCAGAAGACCTCAATATAGTTCCTAGCACCATTTCAGGCAGTCACAACTACCCTTAAGTCCAGCCCCAAGGGATCCAACTCCCTCTTCTAGCCTCCATGGATTCTAGCACACACATAGCACACACACACACACACACACACACACACACACACACACACACACAGAGACACACACACAGACACACACACACACACACACACACACACACACACAAATAAGTAAATATAATTTCAAGAACTGTTTTAAAATGCTCTTTGTTTTGCCTGTATGATTTATTATTTATAAAATGTTATTCTGTACTTAGTCTTTTGCTCTTTGTATAGCATTATGTCTCAAGTTCTGCCTGTGTCTTTTAGGTCTATAGCTAATCTGGGGCTTCTGACTATTGTATTTCATGACATGTATCTGCTCTATTGTACTTGTGCATGTTCAGGAATAGTAAGGAGCCTCAATGATCACACCAAATAGCTTCATGGCTCTTGTCACCATGAATCATGCTTCAGTGTCCATCTTTACAGGTGTGCATCTCCCAGACCTGAGTGAGAATTTCTTTAAGATTTACCTTAAATGACAAAACTGCTATATCCTAGGATGTGCAGACAATACATTAGATAAAGGAATGCTGGAGAACTTTCCAGAACATCCCTGGAAATGTAGGAAGACCATGACCAGTCTGTATCCTCTCCTGCCCGTAGCATTACTCATCCTTTCCATTATTGTAGTATAATAACCATAAAGCTGGGTGTCACTGCAGCTTTGTGTTTCTCTGCTACTGTTTTATGTGACTGTCTTAGTGGGTGTCTTGCTCAGGGTTTCTATTGATGTTATAAAACACCACAACCAGAAGCAACTTGGAGAGAAAATGGTTTGTTTTCTTACAGCTTACAATTCATTATCCAAGGAAGTCGAGGCAGAAACCTTCAGGCAGGATGTGATGCAGAGGCTATTGAGGAGTAATGATTACTGGCTTGCTCTTCATCACTTTCTCAGTCTGCTCTCTTATGCCAGCCAGGACCACCTGCCCAGAGTTGGCCCCACCCTCAGTGAAGACAACACTTTCCAGGCTTGCCTAGTGGCCAGTCCTGTGGAGGATTCTTCTCAATTGAGAGACCCTCTTTCCAAATTGATAAAAAAAAAAAAAAGGCAGGTACAATTGCTCCCTTGTCAGCACAACACACAAACACATGCTTATTCAACTAGAGCCTTTCCTTTGTTGACAAGATGGCATGGTAATATTAATATCAAAATATGAAACATTTTTGAAAGTCCTACAGTCTTTAATAATTGAAACACTAAAAAAGTTCAGTCCCTTTCAGACATCCAAAGTCTCTTTCAAAGTTCAGTTTCTGCAGATATGCAAAGTGTCTCCATGATTTCAAAATCTCACATGTGGGCTCTTATAAAATAAAAGATAGGTAAAATGTTTTTACTACTCCAAAAGGTAAGAACCAGGGCACAGCTACAGTCAGAACAAAGGAAAACCCTAATTCAGCAGTGCAGAAAGTTCAGTGATTGACATCTGAGACTCACTCACAATCCTCTAGGCTCCAAAGAGCCATGGTGGCAGCACTTCTCTCCCATTCACAACACACGCAGCTTGTCTCCTTGGCTCAGGCCAGCTCCATTCCAAAGTTGGTGCTGTCCGTGGCGGTCACCCCACGGCACTGGCATCTCTAAAACATTGGTGTCACCACTGCACCTGGGCTGCACCCTTGTCACAAGCCTTCCCTGGTTTCCCTTCAGGATTCTAAACCTGCCACATAGTACCAAGCCTCAACTTCTTTCCGTGACCCCTTCAGTACTAGGGTTTGTACTGCGGTTGAGATTGCACCTTCACTAGTGGCCTCTCACTGCCGAGCCTCAGATGCTATCCATGACCCTTTCATGCCTTCTAAGCCAGCACTGCCTGGGAGACTGTCATATATTCCAAGATCAGCCACCAGCAGAAAGCACAGCCTTGATTCCTCTAGACCTCACTGGACCACAACTTCTGTGTGACAACACTTGCCCAAATTTCACCTCAGCCATGCTGGTCTCTTCTTACTCACCACTGATTCTTCAGCCCTAGCTGGCCAGTATTGATTGTCCCAGAAAAACAAAGGTTTTATTTTAGTGGTTCTGGATTCAAAATATCATATAAGTGGCCTTGATGGTGGTCTGTGCTCTCCTCTGAAGCTTCACAAGTGAAGCTCCTGTCATCTGTGCTGCTCTCAGCATTATCGTCTGTGTTCTCATAATAACAGCTCATTAAGCTCTGAGCAACCAGTGGCTTTTCCAGCCCAAAGCCCCAAAGTCCTTCCTCAGTCCTCCCCAGCACATGGTCAGGTCTGTCATAGCAGTACCCCACTTCCAGATCCAGCTTCTTAGTTAGGGTTTCCTATTGCTGTGATACAACACCACGACCTAAACCAACTTTAGCCATGTTTTTTCTTAAACTTAACTAAATTTTTTACTTATTATAATAAATATAAAATTTCTTTAATATAATTGAATTTTATCAATTTAGAAGTTGCTATGATAGGGGCTGGAGAGATGATGGCTCAGCAGTTAAGAGCACTGGCTGCTCTTTCAGAGAACCCAGGTTCAATTCTCAGTACCCACATGGCAGCTCACAACTGTCTGTACTCAAGTTCCAGGAGATCCACCTCTCTCACACAGACATACATGCAGGCCAAACACTAATGCACATAGATATTTAAAAAAACTAACCTACTTAAAAAAAGAAATTTCTATGATAATATAAAATTAAAAGCAAGGATGCATGCTAATATAATTTATATTATTACTACACTTTAGTGGCTATAAAGACATTAGGGATAATTTGCTAAGTCCAAATTTTAAACTATATATAAGAAAAATTTGCATTTATGTGAGTTGTACAAAATGAAAATAAAAAACAATTCCTGTATCTTCTGTCTGCTGTTTTCTGTAACTCCTAAATCCAAGGAAAGGTTTTTTTAAATGAGACTCTCAAGTGGTTTAGATTTTTGCATGTATAACTGTAGGGGCACACCTGTAGCCAGCCCTTAGGAGGCGTGGTTACGGTGTCTCCCTACAAATAACCAATTTTAACTTTCTATGGTTATCTACTTCTCTTTTTATCTTTTTAAAATGAGTCATAACGTTCTTAGCCGAACCAAAGTGTCACATTGTGATGTCACCAAATATATCAGCATCTTGTTCTCTGGTTAAACCTTTGACATTTAGCTTAAAACAGCCTCACCTGAGCACTCCTGACTCATCCTATGCTCTGCTTCACTACAAAGAGTAAACAAATGAAGCCTCAGACAGTCATGACTCACAAAGGCTGGTCCTTGTTTTTGGAAATTTGTTAGTGGCAAGTTAGAGCCTGAGTTTTAGAACATGTACAAATACTGCAGAAACACTCAGGAGCTTTGTCTGTACATCTGTATTTGTTCCCAACTCGGAAAAAAATTCACTGCCTACTGGAGAAATGGCTTCTCATTTAATAAAAGAAATCAAGTAGACCATATGTTACCCACTCTATAATCTATCATAATTCCTCGGCACACTCTGGAATCTTCATTTTCCTTGGCTTATTAAGCATATGTCTTTAGAGTTGGCATTTACGAAAATGTCTTTTTTTAAAGATTGAAAAGTCACTACTAAATTCATCTATTCCATAATGAATTCTTATTGTAGCAAAGTTATTGAAAGAAAAGGGCCATTCTTTAGGAACTTGAAGGGATGTTAAGAAATCACATACAGATGTTCACAGGGAAGTCTTGCCATTTTGCATGATTTGGGAAGTAAGGTTTAGAACTCCTTCCTGCCAACACACAGCCTGTGTAAATTTAGTAAATTTAAAATGGTCCGGCGACAACATCCTATCACATGAGTCTGTTGCTGAGGCTGCCATATAAAAAACATTGTGATTTGGGTTTACATCTTCCCGGAAGCCTGGTCCTTAGTAGAGAATATTCAGTTTGAGAAATGCTTGGTTTCCTACCACCACCAAGAACTTGGGTTCTGTTCCAGGTTTCCATCCTCTGTAGTGTTCAGATGACATACTAGTAGGTAGAAAATTCGAAAGTTCTTCAGCATTTAAAGTTATCTTTAACTTAAGATGCTGCCTTTCTGAATTTCTTACAAAATTATTCAGTTTTCACAAAGGAAAAGGAATTGATTCAGCTCTCCAAGAAGAAGAGCCATATGCTGACTCTGATCATTAAGACTTCCACATTTTATAACAAGCACAAATGTCTTCATTGGCCCAGATATCATGTGGGAAAGCACACCAGTGTTTGCAGGTGTTTTAGTGCATTGTTGCTTATCTTGGCTTGGTTTTAATAATTTATCACCAAAAATTTCAAATGGTTTGGAATGTTCTCAAGCCTTAGTGTATGGGTACGTCCTACTCAGGCACAAGCTGTTAGAATTAAAAGTTCATTTTATAAATGAAACTGTTGAGATGCTTTTGAGTTTGTGCCAATTCTTGGATGCTACAAAGAGGGAGATTTAACATCTAGGAAAACTGCCTATCACGGGTCTCCTCCTACAAGGCTGAATATGTCTTGTGTGTTGGTTGTAGGCGAAGAACTGCACTGTCTACATCCATGATGACTCCATGTTTGAGCCTGAGGAGCAGTTCAGGGTCTACCTTGGCCATCCCCTTGGGAACCACTGGAGTGGAGCCAGAGTCGGGAAGAACAGTGTGGCCACTGTGACCATATCCAATGACGAAGATGGTAACAGCAAAGACTCCTTTTAGCATCTGTTAGGCTTCTAGGACATGAACAGGGGCTTATGAATAATACTAGTGTTTTGAGGGGGAACATGCTAGAGATGTGCCAACTTACAGCAACCTCTGAATATTTATATAGAATGCTTTAACAAATGGTCACCTTCTGTGGGCTCCTGTAAATTCACAGGAATCCTTAATCTCATTATTGTCAAAGATAGTGAAAAATATGCTAGGACAGGAACCCTAAGCGGAGAATACAAATCATGCAAGTCGCTACAGGTCTGGAGGGGGACTGGAAATACAACCAGATGTCACTGAGTCTCAAGTACTAACCTGAAACATTGCTGTCTGCCTGGTAACATCTGATTTCTTACATAGACAAAAACAAATAATCTTAAATTCTAACATCAAGTGACCTATAAAATGACCAGATGCCCAAGGAAACAGCACCTGTTTTTAATTGAAACATCATTTTACTAAAATAGATTATTTCAACAGATGAATGCATAATACAAACTCTGCTTTTTAAAAATGTGTATTATCCTTCTTAAGCATACTATTACCTTGTTTTACTTAAATCTGGCAATAATCCTAGAAGTAGATGTCACTAACCTTATTTGTGAAAAACAGAATATAAACAAAGCACTTAATTTACATCTTAGCTACAGAGCTGTAGGCAGGGACACTGGATGAGAGCCTTGATTTTTACTGGATTCTAGAATCTGCATTCTTAACTACTCTGAGAGTGGTGAGACTCCTAGAGCTCCTCATGAAAATCAGAAACCATCTTGGACATCAATAAGAAAAGCTGGCCTCGGAGCTGGTGAGATAGTTCAGTTGGGAAAGTGTTTGACCCTCGAGGGTCAAGACCTGAGTTCAATCCCTAGCATCCACATAAAAAGCCAGATGTGTTTATACATCCAGTGCTGAGAAGTGGAAGCGGGAAGAGCCCTGGGGTTTGTTGGCCAGCCGTCCTTGCCTAGTTGGTAAGCCCCAGGTTCTAGTGAGAGATCCTGCCCCAGAAAAAAGTAGGTGGCTATTGAAGAACAACGCCTGAGGTTGACATCTTGCCTCTATGTGCACACAACCGCACACAAACACAGGGCGGGGGGAGGTTATATTTAAATTAGCCTAGGTTTAACCCCCAAGGCGAACCTTTCTCAGACACAAAGAAAACCCAGATGATCAAGATTCACAAGACTGAGGCTGGACAGATAGCTCAGTGGTTAAGAGCAATGGCTGTTCTTGCAGAGAACCGGAGTTCAGATGCCAGTAGCCACTTAAGCAGATCACAGCTGCCTATAATTCCAGCCACAAGGGATCCAATGCTTGTTTCTGGTCTCTGTGGGCATCTGCACATGGGTGTGCAGATGGGAAGGAAATACATAAATACAGATGGGAAGGAAAAGACTCACAAGGTAACAAATTCATCCCATTCAGCAGTGTGCCAATGTTTCAAAGAACCTCCTACCTAAAACTATAAAGTCAAGATGAAACTTTCTAGGAAAGACAGAAAAAAAGAGATGAGAAATTTCTAAAATATTTTGTAATGCACTAAAATGATTATAGAATTAATAACTTCTCTCACTTTTCCCCATCATTTTATCTTCTTCTCTGCCACCATCCTAATGAAATTTGAACTCAGGTGGTAAAAACCAATATTATTATTAATCATTTTCCAACAACAACAATAGTGTCTCAAACCATACTGAGTTAAGAAAGCTTGTGTTCCTAAACTAACTACACTGATTAAATAAATTTTTAGAACTTAGAAAAAGCAGGCATGGGTCGGGAGGGGTCAAAACACTGAGATAGAAGTCCAAAGGCCCAGAACTAAAATATCGAGTTGGTATACTCAAGAAATATCTACATGAGATACATTATAAACCTTAAGAATTGGGAGTTTATAACTAAAAAGATTATTTATGTAATCAATCAATAGGTATTTATTGAGTACCTACTGTGTCTCAGTCCCTTGATAAATTGTGCAAATTTTAATTTTAAAAGCTTTAGTTTAAAAACATTCTCTGAACTGCAGTGTCATGTTGGAAGCTTAACTATCATACATTTTAAAGTCTTAGTGTCTCCACTTTTTGTTTTTAGCAAGAATCATGTGAGAAATAATGCTCCAGGATTAGTTCCTTTGTCTAAAACATTGCTCAGGGTTAAACACTGGTGGTCTGTATGACTGCTAGCCGTTTGGCCGAGGTACTATGAACAGCTCCCTCTGGTCCCTATCAGCTATTTCCTCGGGAGTCTGACCCTTTGAGCTGTTGTAACGTTCTCTTATTTTCCTGCCCACATTTCTTTAGCTCCTACCATTGAGTTTGA
Organism: Cricetulus griseus; assembly: GCF_003668045.3. Classification (NCBI taxonomy): domain Eukaryota; kingdom Metazoa; phylum Chordata; class Mammalia; order Rodentia; family Cricetidae; genus Cricetulus; species Cricetulus griseus. The sequence continues at coordinate 159,091,658 of NW_023276807.1, forward strand.
AGAAGCTGCCTACCAAGTGCGGGAACCTGCAGGGCCAGATGCCATTGCAGTTCTGAGCATCAAGGTCATCCGCAGAGGCGATCAAAATAGGACTTCTAAGATCCGCTGCAGCACTCGAGACGGGTCTGCCCAGTCTGGTGTGGATTATTACCCCAAGAGCAGAGTCCTGAAATTCAGTCCTGGTGAGTGAGTACCAGTCTCAGTCTTTGGGTTTTCTTTTTTCTTGTTTTATGTTAGCATTTATTGGTTATAGATAATAATAGATTTCATTATGATGTTTTACATCTGTATATAGTGCATTTTGATCATATTCACTCTGCTATTGTCCTCTCTTGTCCCTCCCATTCCCAAAGATCCCCGCCCCCTTCCCACCAGTCCAATTTATAAGGATCTTTTTGTTGTTGTTGTTTGGTTTTGGTTTTTGAGAGACAGCGTTTCTCTGTGTAGCCCTGGCTGTCCTGGAACCTGCTCTGTAGACCACACTGACGTCAAATTACAGAGTTCCACATGCCTCTGCCTTGCAAGAGCTGGGATTAAAGGCACGTGCCCCTACTGCCCAGCTAGGTTTTTCCTAGTGGATAGGAAAATGTCATTTGAATAGAAGATTATGATGAGTTCTTAAATTATAATATAATAGCTTCAATAATATAAAGCAATTACTAAATATATATTTGAAATTGCAGATAAAAATTTAGCTAGTTTTTTTTTTTTTTTTTTTTTTTTTTTTTTTTTTTTTTTGTACCCATCCATAGAACACACTGAGCATTTGGGTTTATTCGAAAGGATTTTTGTTAGCCTGTTGTTTAGTTGAGTGAGACAGCCTTGATTTTATTTTTTTTTATTTATATTTTTATTTAAATTAGAAACAAGCTTCTTTTACATGTGAATTTCAGTTCCCTCTCCCTCCCCTCCTCCCCTGCTCCTCCCACCTCCTGTCCCAACCCCTTTGTGCGTCCCAGGGAGGGAGAGGCCTTCCATGGGGTATCTCCAAAGTCTGTCATATCATTTGGAGCAGGGCCTAGACCCTCCCCAGTGTGTCAAGGCTGAGAGAGTATCCCTCTATGTGGAGAGGGCTCCCAAAGTCCATTTGTGTGCTAAAAGCAAATACTGATCCACTACCAGTGTCCCCATAGATTGTCCAGACATCCAAACTGACCTCCTTGTTCAGGGGGTCTGGAATATAGGACTGCTCCAGCCTTGATTCTAAATACAGACATATGCACATACATCATTCGATATATGGTGGAAAATGCTGTCCTGAGCCCTTTAGGGCTTACCAAAATCTGACAGACACAATCCCAATGTACAAATGGTTTTATATGTATTGGGAAACAGGAGAGCCTGCCATGAGCTTCCAAAAACAGTGTATCTTAGAGACACAACAGTGGTGGGTCTGAGAAGAGAAAAAGACAAGAGTCCAGCCGCAACCGTTTGGCTGTCAGATGCATTGATTTCAGTAGGGAAATGGATTGCCATTCCTGCAGCTCAGACACCTCACTGGAGTTTTCCAGGGCTGTCTTAGTTACGGTTACTACCACTGTGAAGAAACACCATGACCAAAAGCAAGCTGGGGAAGGAGGGATTTATTTAGTCTACGCTTCCACATCACAGTCCATCACTGAAGGAAGTCAAGCCAGGAACTCCAACAGGTCTGGAAGCTGGAGGCAGGAGCTGATGCAGGGGCTGTGTAATGGTGCTGCCTACTGACTTGCTCCCTGTGGCTTGTTCAGCCTGCTTTCTTGTAGAACCCAGTACCACCACCCCAGGGATGGCCCCATCCACTATCAATGGCCCTCCCCCATCAACCACTAACTAAAAAAAAATGTTCTGCAGGCTTGCCGGCAGCATGGTTTTATGGAGGCATTTTCTCATCTAAAGCTTTCTCCTTCCCAGTGACTTTAACTTGTGTCAAGTTGACATAAAACTAGGCAGTACCAGTTCCATCCTTTGTGTGTCTACCTGGTGTTTACTGGAACGGTAGCCAATCTTCCACATCTGCATTCGTTCTCCTTACTCTGTATTTTTGCTGTTTACTATTCTGAAGGGGGGACGGGTCAGAAGCAGGGTAGACCAGATGTGGGAAGGAGGAGAGGAAACGTCCTGCTGCCCTGCACTTTACAAGAGATGGAGTGAACTTCTAAAGCCGTCGCCTGCCTCCTTCCAGCATCTGGTCCTCTGTGTTATTATCTTTGTGAAGCCTGGGCTGGTAGGCATCCTTTGTGCCTTTGCTTTGGAGGACATCTGTTTGTGAGCTCTCACAGCAATGTGAGAGCTCATGCATAAGTGTAAAAGGGAAAGAAAAATTAAGCAAAAAGAAAAAAAAAAGAGTAACCAGGATGAAGTGTACTTTGGATCATAGATTTTTATTACAGCCAGCCTGTGTCAGGCAGGGGCCATTAATCCTTGTATGGTGTTGAATAGTAAATCTACAGTGCCGAGTCTCTACCACAGAGAATCTGGTCTATAAAACAGAGTCTGTACTCGAGATGGGTCTGCAGTGATTAGCAGTCATTGTATCTGTGAGGAGCCCCTGAAAGGACAGGGCATATTTTAATGTGATGTCTGAGCTGTGCCAGCCTGCACTCTATTGTGTATATCCTCTCATCTTTGCTCTTTCCGTTCTGTCCTTGGTGAAGGTGTGGATCACATCTTCTTCAAAGTTGAGATCCTGTCCAATGAAGATCGGGAATGGCACGAATCCTTTTCTCTAGTCCTTGGCCCAGATGACCCAGTGGAAGCAGTGCTTGGGGACGTGACCACAGCGACTGTGACAATTCTAGACCAAGAGGCAGCAGGAAGTCTCATATTGCCAGCACCACCCATTGTGAGTTGCTTGGTCCAAAGGATGACTGGTTTTGTGTCTCCATGGCCTGCAGTAGATGAGAACTAGGGAGATGATAGATCCCAGTGTGTGCTTTTTTGTTCTTGGCACTGAGCCAAGGGGCTCTCTCCTTCCGCTTCACCCCTACAGGGAATTTTGACCATGTTGGAGACATTTCTGCTTGGCACATCTCTCACACAGGGTCCTATGACCATCTAGTGGATAGAATCCACATATTCTACAAAACACCCTTCCCTCAGTGCACAGTGCACAGACCCCCCCCCAAAAAAAAAACCAGTTATTTGGCACAAATGCTGATAGTGCAAAGGGTAGAGGAACCCATTCCTGATGCAAGAACAAGTTGTCAACATATTGATCAGACAAAGATAGAAAGTGCAATTCAGTTGATCTTCTAATTGCTTTGTGGGAAGAGTAAGAAAGCAATACTACTGTATGTGTCTATTCCTGCATACTTACCACACACAGAATTAAGTGTAAAAGGGAAAGAAAAATTAAGAAAAAAAAAAGAGTAACCAGGATGAAGTGTACTTTGGATCATAGATTTTTATTACAGCCAGCCTGTGTCAGGCAGGGGCCATATGTAGGCATGTGGTGTCATGTTTCTCAGGTTGGGAGGAATAAAATGAATGTCATTAGGAAGAAAATGCTCAAAGATCAGCAGTGGACTCTAAATCCAGAGTCAAGTAATGGAACTCCTCTTCTAACTCCCCCTAACTAGTCTCTTATGTATTAGAAGAGATGGATATTTCAAAAGTTGTCTCCTATTTGTCTATGAAACAAATACTCTACCTTCATTATTCTTTTTTTCCTATTTTAGAAAACATGCCTCTATGTGCCATTAACAATTGAATACAACTCTAAATTAGCAGCCACCCTTAGTAATATAATCTGGGTTCCAATGTGTAAAAGAATTAGTGTATTTTTTCACATAAAGAGATAAGGCTCTGGTTTCTGAATGCAGTTAATAGGATAGTAAGACTTCTAGGGGGATCTCCTCTATGCACAGTGTCTTCACCTTTGCCTGGCAAGGAACTGCAGAGTTTCCTGTTGTGGCTCATGGAATCCCCAGGAGTGAAGAGGTTGTGCGGTCTTGGGGAAGGCCGCAGTAGCTCCCAGGTCTTTGTTTTCCTCAACCCAGCCAGAGCTCTGCTGCTTTCTCCTAGGTCGTCACCCTTGCTGACTATGATCATGTGGAAGAGGTTACAAAGGAAGGAATCAAGAAAGCCCCATCTCCAGGCTACCCACTGGTCTGTGTCACTCCCTGTGACCCCCACTTCCCTAGGTATGCTGTCATGAAGGAGCGCTGTAGCGAGGCTGGCATCAACCAAACATCCGTGCAATTCAGCTGGGAAGTGGCTGCCCCCACTGATGGCAATGGGGCTCGGTCTCCCTTTGAGACCATTACTGATAACACACCATTCACCAGTGTCAACCACAAGGTAAGGCAGGCTGAACCCATCAGGAGGAAAAGAGCCGGTGCAGCTCTTGTCAAATTCTATGAGGTCTGTGCGTGGCATTTGGAGTAAATCAGATAATCAGGTCGAGGCTTAGATGTTAGCAAAAGTAATGCTGTGTAATAGGAAGAGAACTGAGCCAGCCGTCTATTGGCCTATTCACAAATCCCAGTCTGCCCCCTTTCAGCCACTTAACATGAAGGCACTCTTTGACCTCTCTTAGTCTCCTGATCCGTAAAATATAACCAACACTCGGCCACTTGACAAGATCACTGGCTTAAAAATGATCAAGCAAGTCCAAGCTTCCAGGTGGCTACCATTGATTCCTTTTTATGTATTTTTAATCATTCAGTAGGAATTTGGGTATAAACTTCTTGAGGAATCAGATTTCTACCACATTCACAAATCTTCCGATAACCAGCAGATGAATGGCACACAGTAGGGAGTGAGTTTTAAACAGAAGGACAGAACACGAACTGTGTGGTCTGCACTTTGTAAAGCCCTGTGGGAGGACATGAAAAGGAGATCCTAGGGCAAATGTCTTTTTTTTTTCTTTAAATAAGCACACCCACACCCCACCCACCACCCAACAGGAGTGGTCACTAGTACTGTTTGCCAAGACTTGGGAAGAAGTGTTCCACAGCGGATTTCCTCATACAGCAGTGATATGGGTAATTTTTTTTTTCCGGGGTGATTTAAGACAGTCAACACTCGGGCTCAATGCAAACTCTAGCTGTCTGTAGCAAAATGTCTTTTTCATTGTAGCTGCATTTTCATTGCAGCTCCTTTCCTGACTAGTGTGGGGCCTCTGAGATTTTCAGACTACACTTCTTGTCGAACAGGGTCACTCATAGCCATTGTCTTTGGCACAATGTACTCACAAAGCAGGAAACCCATTCTTTTGCAATATAGCACAAATTTAAATCACCTTCTGTAGTATTAAAAACTTAAGGGCTTGAGAAGTGCTTATGAGACAGAGAGTTTGTGCACACACATGAAAATCTGCGTTTAAATCCCAAGAACCCACATAAAACTGGGCAGGACAGCACATCATTTCAGTGATACTATGGTGAGGTGGCAGGAGAAGCAAGAAAATTCCAGGAAGCATGCTAGCCTGGAGTGTGCAGGACAGTGGCAAACAACAGAGAGACCCTGCTTCAAACAAAGTTTAAGACAAAGACAGAGAAGCCAAGGTATCAGTACACACACACACACACACACACACACACACACACACACACAGAGAGAGAGAGAGAGAGAGAGAGAGAGCTGAGAGACAGAGAGAGAAGCCTTAACAGCTTATTATAAGTATCTAATTCTGTTTCAAACAGAACTTGTATTTGAGACAAAAGTCCATCTTTTTATAGGTACTAAATTTATAGCATTGTGGTTTAGCTTTCCCTGCATTGAACTGGTGACTAATACTCTTTACCCCAGTTTCCTTTGCTTGATGTTCATTTCTTCAATTACTTATTTAATACCATTGTGTTTATGCATTTTTGTAACATGCCTAACATCCGTCCTAGACTAAGTCCATTTATAAATAAATAAAGAGGTGGCAGCTAATTAAAAAAAGTTTAATGGGAAAATTTTCTTTAATTTTTAATGGACTTCAATGAAAATTGTTTCCATGGGAGGAATTACAACATTTATTTGATTGCTTTGTGGGAGGTCTAAGGCACAGAGAACTACTAATTAATTTTCCTGACCTATGCTTCCCATGTGTGCACACATCACCTGACATGTCCAGGTGACAGGGACCTACATTGCCTCTGAACTGCCCTTGTTCCTCTTGCTTTTGCATTTCTGAAAATGTGAAGGAATCTGGAGAAAGACTTTCAAAGGTGAAGAGGTGTCAGAGTCCAAGTTCTCAGCCTCAAGCTTTTATGACACTATGACCTCTGCAATTCTGTGGGAAGTGGTGGGAATCTCTCACTCTGCCTCTGTTACTGAGGAGCAGTAGGGATTGCTCTGGAGGATGGATGGATGGTGGGCAGGAGGGACAGACAGACAGATGGATGCATTGATGGCCCCCATAGCTAACCCTGTAACAAGGATTCCTGTATCATACCCATCAGACATAGTGCTTATGCAGTATACTCATGTCAGTGATACTTTATTTGTCTCTTAGGTCCTAGACAGCATTTACTTCAGCCGGCGGTTCCATGTGCGTTGTGTGGCAAAGGCTGTGGACAAGGTGGGCCATGTAGGGACCCCTTTGAGGAGCAATGTTGTTACCATTGGAACAGACAGTGCTATCTGCCATACCCCAGTGGTGGCCGGGACAGCTCGAGGCTTCCAGGCACAGTCCTTCATTGCAACCTTGAAATACCTGGACGTCAAACACAAAGAGCATCCAAACAGGTCAGATGACACCCCCCACCTTCCACCCCACCCCATGAGTGGATTGCAATATCCTTGTGTGTTTTCCAGCCACGGCAGGACAGTGAGAGACATTCCTGAAAAATTAAATAATGGTAATTAGAGCTTTAGGAGAAAGGCTTCCTTCAAAGGCTCCTTGAGGGCTGCCCCCTTGCCTGTCTTCCTAGCCTTGCTCTTCTCATCTTGTGCATTTTGCCTGCCCCACCAGCCTCCTGAAGAGACTCACGATACCTCCCTAGGTCTTCAAACTCTTTGGTGGTTTAAAGCCCCAACTCCAGCTCTCCCACTCACTCCACTTGCTGGGGTTAAGTCATCTTGTTCTATAACATGGCACAAAGAGTGTCTCTTCTAGGAACACTTTCAGCATTTCCTCCAATCCTCTGGTGCTTGTCTATGCTGCTTTCAGTGTGTTACCACCATTCTCGACATCCATGTGCTATGGTAGATGGTGAAAACCATAAGGGAAGGGACCCAATGATCTGTGTTGTGTATCTTCCTTCTAATTCAATGCTTCTGATCCCCAAGACACACTTGCCGAGTATCTGCTGAACTAATGAGTAATAACACCATCAAAGCTACAAGTCACTAGACTTATTTTTTTCCTTCTGCCATCATGATTTTAATGGGAGACGGATACTTACATTTCTTGCATAGCAAAAGAGACTTCCTCCGTGTCATACATATTCATTAAGCTTCACAGAATTTAAGTATTTACCTCTATGAATCACTGACTGGGGCCAAGTCCATGCAAATCCCTCTTCTTTTCAAACAGAATAGAATTTATTTTTGTTAAGGAGCAGTAACGGAAGAACAAGGGCAGCACTGACCCTTTCCTAGGTAAGGAGCCATGCTACTCAGCCTCATGTCTAGATTCCTCGAGGGGGAAAAAATGAGCTTACAGACCAGCTTTAGAAACTTCAAAGCCCCCACTCAATAAGCTTTGTGAAAATTTAAACTTATGCAATGAAAACAAATGCAGCCCATAAGTACAGCTTCGCTTGTGTCCCGGGCTTTAACCAGCATTTATTAAGTTCATATTTTATTTTGAATTGTATTCTATATGCACTGCAGAGACAAAGGCAATGAAGGAAACGGTCCTTGTCCTCAGAGTGGGGAGGCGAGATAAGCAGTCTGTGAACATACAAGAAACAGAAGCCAGTGTGAATAAGTTACACATAGCCTGGGACAAAGGCTTCCTGGGGTTGAGGAACAGAGATGGAGGCAAAGGTTACTGAAGACTGGGGATGGTCAGAATGGGATGCAAGGTGCTGGTAGGGAGGGGGGACTTCAACAGAGAGATGACTGGTTTTAGATGAAGAAAGACACTATGGTTAGTAGGATTTGGCTGGGTGAAGAAACTGACCTTAAATTTTAAGAATTCAATCATTCTATCTCTCAGCATTATTATTATTTAAATAAATGCCTAAAAGCATATCTGAAGAGAAAAGCTTGTAGATTCAAGATACCTTTATTCAGATAAATACCAGCCAAATGCAAGCCAGAGTGTGCCCAGGGGTAGCAAGGCAGGGAGGCCAGAGAGAAGGGGCAGCCTAAGGGGAAGAGCGTGTTCCATGTGCTCGTGATCGCTTAAGAGCCCATCCGGAGTCACTCTGGCCTCACCTTGACCACGCCTTGACAGGCATGGTCAGGCACACGTGTAGCCAGCCCTTAGGAGGCGTGGTTATGGTGTCTCTTTACAGATATCCACAGGCTGGGGAGGTGACTCAGTGGCTATGGCACTTGGCACACAGTGTGTGGAATGGAGTTCAGTTCCCTAGAACCCATATGGAAAAACTCAGCAGTTGTTGAAGCCACTTGTAATCGCGGCACTCAGGAGACAGAGACTGGGGTTCACCAGGGCAATCTGGCTAGCCTGGACTGCTAGAACCAGTGAGCTCCAGGCTCAACCAGAAACCCTGCTTTGAAGCAGAGTGAGATCCAGGAGGACACCTGAGGTCAGCTTCCAGCTTCCTCAAGGACGCACGAAGGCACCTACACCCATGCAAATATGCATACACACAACATACATGACACACTCACAAAGAACCGTATAAACAGGCCAGCCCACATTATACATGGAGAGAGAGTGGGGATGACAGCTGCTTCAGTCACTAAGCCTTAGCTCCTAACGGGACAGGGCTGCCACTTAAAGTAAATGGAAGCTTCAAAGTAATTTGGGAGTGTAATATTATCCTGTATAGGGAGAAAAAAATCTATATTTCCTGATTGCCATGAGTCTTGAAGATCCTTTAAGAATGAAAGTGACCCTACATGTATATCTATATCAGAGGTTCTCAACCTGTGGATCGAAACCCCTTTGGAGCTCAACTGACCCTTTCACAGGGTCTTGTAAGACCATCAGAAAACACCGATAATTTCATTAGGATTCATAATAGTAGCAAAATTACAGTTATGAGGTAGCAATGGAAATAATTTTATGGTTGGGAGTCAACACAACATGAGGAACTGTATTAAAAGGTCACAGCATTAGGAAGGTTGAGAACCACTGATCAATATCCTCATGTTCAGATATAAATCCTACATGGAAAAGGTCAAGGGGAGAAAACTGCTAAACTCATTGGTGAAGACAAATGAGTGATGACAAAGGAGTGTGTCCAGTTGGCAACTCCATCCTGGAGCTGAACACTTCTGTCTCCTCCCTCCAGAATCCACATCTCGGTGCAGATTCCCCACCAGGACGGAATGCTGCCTCTCATCTCCACAATGCCCTTACACAACTTGCATTTCCTGTTGTCCGAGTCCATCTACAGACACCAGCACGTTTGCTCCAACTTAGTCACTGCCCGTGACCTGCGAGGACTCTCAGGTGAGTAACAGCTTTGGAGGTGGTGCTCCGTGAGGAGGATTAGACTTTTCGTGGTTTCTAGTCCTCAACTATCTCAATTTTCCTTCTTAGAAAGCATCCAAACACAGGGAGCACAACTGAAGGAACCAGGAAAAGGAGGGTCTTTCAAACACAATTAATTTAGATTCCAAGCCTGTTCTGAGCTTGGTACCTAGACCTCAGCCACTGTGTCCTTATCTGTGACGTGAGAACAACTATTTCTGCCAATCAGATTGGGAGGATCCGATGTGTTGTTACATTTAAAATGCCTCCATGGTAAATGTGAGTCACTTCCCCACCCACAGAGACCATCCTTAGTTTCAGGCTCCCATGACAGCAACATCTTTAGACAGTGCGGTGTTAGGTGCTGGAAGCAGGAGTGGAAATAAAGTTTAGGGAACATGATTTTCTTTAGAGATCAACATCTACGTAAAGGTAAGGGGAAGAAGCAGGATTGGGCAAAAGGAAATGCCCAACAGTACTGCAACCTAGCAAAGAGAAATATGCTGATGAAAACCCTGTATAGCTCACCTCCCCCTGTTTCCGGGTGGGCCTGACCTTGGCTGGGCACCCACAGCAGATGAGGGCCTGCAGAAGCCAACGGCTAAAGGCTGTGCATCTGTGTTCACCACAACAGACATTTCACTTTACAAAAAGTGCTGTCCGTTTCCATTTACTTTGACAAGTGCACATGAAATGGGTGCCCACCCGCACCCTGCTCCCACCGCGTTAGCCGATGAATCATTCAACAGTGGTTTTAAAGACAGAAATGCATTCATCTGCCCTTTCATAGTCATTAAGTATCATTTTTGGTAGTGGTGGTCTTTGTACAGTAGAATTAGTTGAGTGCAAATTATTCTTAAACCATTAAACTACACACAAAAGTTGAATCACTCTAAATACATAGGCACTGAAGGAAATGGTGTGATTTAAAAAATTGAAAATCTCTGCCTCTCCCTGTTTAAAAATAATTAAATTCATCACAGGTGAATTGAATTTCCCATAGGACACAGGACCGGTTGCTGGTGGCAGACATTGTGAGATGCATTAGCTCTTTTAAATGCGATGGCCACTTTTAGTACTCTAAAAGTTACATTCTGAGAGCAGCAAGGGACTCAGAGGGTGTAGGCTCTTGCTTCAAAGCATGATGACTTAAGTTTGGTGTCCAGGACCAACATGGTAGAAGGAGAAAACTGACTCCCACAGTTGTCCTCTGACCTCCATGCCATGGTCTTATACACACACGCAGGTGCACACACACACACACACACACACACACACACACACACACACACACACAATATAAAAAAATGAAAAAATTATATATTTCGAATGTTCTAAAACTGTACCAATATTCAGAACAGTTCACAGGCTTGGTAGCATTTGATCCAGTAATTTTGACATGTAGGACCTGTAAGCAAGTAAAGTTGAGTTGTGCATCATTAGCAAGTTATTTACTAATTAAGGTGTTTCCTCCCCCCATGAGGTCAGGAATTATTGGAGGACAAGGAAGAGGAAATTGGATAATGGTTTGATGGCTTTTCATAAAGCTGTTTTTCAAATTGGTCTTAAAAATGGTTATCTATGAGTAAATGATCCATATAGCAAATCAATTTCATCAAGACCGGTGGTGGGCCATGGGAGATGTAGAAACACTTGGAAAATTGCTTTATTCATCCATGATGTCACGTTGTCTTCATACTTTCTCCTGGGTACCAAGATTTTTGGAGAGGCAGTGCTCCATTTAACACCAGGCAACAGGCAGCTCATGCTCTGTCTCTGTCTCTGTCTCTGTCTCTGTCTCTGTCTCTGGTGTGTGCATGGGGGGTTATTATATAATGTGTACATGTTCATCTGTGTGTTTGTACATATGTGTTGGCCAAAGCTCCATTAAAGATGTCTTCCTCAGTCATTCTCCACTTTACTTTTTGAGATGCAATCTCTTCATTAAGCCTGGAGCTTCCTGGCTGGCCAATGAATGTCCATGTCTCCATGTTTCGGCACTGGCATTATACACACATGCCTCTCTACCTGGCTTTTTTTCTATGGATGCTGGTAATCCCCACTCAGGTCCTCATGTGTATTCTGTGAGGAACACTTTACCTACTGAGTCATGTCCTCAGCCCCCAGTAGGCAGCTCACTGCTTTACAAGCTCTCTCTGGACCTCACTGTACACTGGGATTCCAAGTTAGATTCAGCCACAATCTCAGGTGAGCAGCTCAGTGATCTCCCCTTCACCCAGACTCTTGGCATGCTTAGACCAAGTCACTGTCTCCTCTTCCCTCCCTCCCCTCCTGCAGAGGCAGGGTTCCTAGATGATTCAGGCTTCCATAGTACTGCTCTGGGCCCTGGCTATGACCGCCCCTTCCAGTTTGACCCAAGTGTCCGGGAGCCTAAGACCATCCAGCTGTACAGACACCTGAACCTGAAGAGCTGTGTATGGACCTTTGATGCGTACTATGACATGACAGAGCTGATTGACGTGTGTGGGGGCTCCGTGACTGCTGACTTCCAGGTGCGTACCCTGGGTTATTGTGCTTGGGTGGCATGCCTCTTCAGTTCTAGAAGTTTGTCACTTAGCACATAGCATTCCAAACCGGGCTAGCCAGGTAGGTCATATTCTGAATAAGTCCCTTATCTGGGTCTCAGCAGTATTGTGGTTAAAAGAGCCCTGGTGTCTTCTAAATCAAGTTAAAGTATAAGAAAATTACTGTGGCGAGCCAACTTTACAAACATGAGTACCAACTTCTTTAGAAGGATGCGTGATTCTTTTTTTTCTGTGTATGCTTTGGGAAATGGAGATTTGCATTTGATAGTGGAGTCCTTTATGTGGGTGTACTCTCTGTTCCCCACTCTGTATGAATCAGGATAGCAGGTGGCACGCCTTTCAGAAGACAACTCTGGATTTCAGAATAAGGGGGAGAGTCCATTGCTTCAAGCACTTTGGCTCTGTGCTTATTCCAAACTCACAACCCCAGTAAAAACAGATATACACACAGTCATGTTTGTTTGTGTGCATGTGTAGCAAACCACTAAACAGTCCTAATGGCAGCAGCTTTTCCAAGGAGAAGCCAGAGGCTCAGAAGGACAGTTCTGTGAGTGACAGTGAGACTAAGCTACCTCATGGGAAAGTTAATTCTCAGGTTCCATCCCACCTTTTGAGCATTTATCCCAGTGAACCAAAAACTTTTTAGCTGCTTGTTTTTCATTCCAAAAACAAGTTTGGCCTCACTAAACTGGAGAACCTATAGAGAGACCTATCATTTGGGGAGTATCTTTAATTCAAATGTGTTTTCTTTGTTCCGGGTCCTCTGGCTTTTTTGGTGTGCAGCACTGCCCTCTACTGGATAACAACATCAAGGCAGCCCGCATTTGTTTCTGTTTTTACAGATGCCTGGCCTATAGAGTCCAAGGATGTAAACAATCACAAGCCTGATTATTCCTCCCCTCGAAAACTAATGTTCTCTATTCTCCATGGGTTTTCTTCAATTAAAGATCTGGATATATTGTTCACAGTAGTCTTTAGAAAGTCCCAAAAGCAGGGATTGCTTATGTCCACTTTTAAAATTTAAGACAGAAAGAATAAAAAATATGCCAAGTATTTCATTGTTGTCTGTTTCTCTAAAAATAACTGAAATTGCTGATTGTAATTGAAAAAAAAACAACCAGAGAAACTAGAAGTAGGCTGTCATTCAGTGCCTCTCAGCTAGTACCAGTGGACTTCAATGAGAAAGCCTCCTGAGTTCATATTAAACTGTGACTAGTGCTCTCTCCATAACCCAGGTATGCATGAAATATTTGTCAGACAATGTTCTTAAGGATTAGCAAGTAATACCATCTTGGATAAAGGAAAACAGCGAGAAAGAAGGGAATAACAACACATCCTTCAATATCTCATAGGAGCTGCCCAATAACAAAGTAAACTCCAAACTTACTGACTTAGCTTTCACTGACTTTTTTGTTATAAAAGAAATACATATTTATGGAGAAAATAGGAATTTTAAAATAAATTCTCCTATCCATAAATGTACACAGTTCACTGTGAAATTGTATGTTATTTTCCTATCCAGTTTTTGTTCACTGCCTAGTGAAATTTATGTTAGTGCACCAAATTAATAACTGTAAAGTGAGTCCCCTTAGAGAGTGGTCTTCCCTTGAACATGCGATCTGCTCTCTTTTCAAACATTTCTCCAAAATTCCATCTGTGCCAGTGAACTACAGAAGCCCCTGCAGCCCTGAGCTATTGGTAAGCTTCCTAGATGTGATGTCAAAGCCTGGCCTTTGTTTCTGGCACATGGATGTGATTCTTACTAAGACACCCTGAGCCAGGCCTGTGTTCATACCAGAGGATGGGACTTGGGTGCCTTGCTGATCACCATTGATCAGTGTCTCTTACAGGTCTCAGGTCGAGCACAGTAACAGGTTACAAGTCAGTGAGCAAATCCCTTGGCCTGTGAGACTTTGTTTCCAGCAAATGCCTCTAGAAACTGAAGATTGGAAGCAAAGATACTTCTTACTCTTTAAAAGTATTTGTGTTCAAGTGTCACCTCCCCAGAAAAGCCATTGAAGATCACCTCTTCTGAAGATGCATCCTGGCCACCTTGAACCTCTATATGTTTCAAAGACAAACTGCAATTGTTGACTCTTGATCAGGAATTACTGTATGAGCCAGTGACCAAGGGAGTGGGTGAAAACTGAGCCAAAAGGTGACCATCTTGTGCCCTTTCCTTCCAGGAGAGAAGTAAGCCTGTTTCTTTGTGTACTGTTTCATTGGCAGGTGAGGGACTCTGCTCAGTCATTCCTAACAGTACATGTGCCTCTCTATGTGTCCTACATCTATGTGACAGCGCCCAGGGGCTGGGCCTCCTTGGAGCACCACACAGAGATGGAATTTTCTTTCTTCTATGACACGGTTCTTTGGAGAACAGGTATGCCCATGGATGTCTTAAGTTCAATCATGATTAACTAAGCAATGAATTCTAACAATAGCTCCATTTCCATGGTCTTCTAGAAAAGAAGGAAGGCTGAGGTCTAGAGAACCCATTGTTCTTTTGTTTGTTTTTCCATTTCCACTGTTCTGAACTTCAGCATGACCCCAAGCCCACGGCCCCTTACTTCCACTTCTCCCATGCTCACCCCCCCTTTCTGGGGGTGACACCCTTCATCTGAGGCAGAGATGCTGAAGAGTTCCGAGAGCATCTCTATGTAGGCTTCATCTCTAGAAACTGAAAATGCATTGGCCCTTCCATTGAATGGCTTGAGCTCAAGTCATCTGTTTGTTTTATATTCCCCAAGGGAAAAGAGCTTGACATTCTCCTGCCTGAACCAAATCAACTTTGGACCTTTGACTCTTTTCTTTTTTATTGTGGAGAGGGGTTCATTCTTTTTATTTTTCTCCTCCTTTGATTACCTTTTATTTTAGGTCATTCTGAACCCATCAGAATGCCTATAACTGCGTCTAGACTCACTGTGTGTCAAGCCACACTTGATTTTCTACAAGATCCCTTGTCCTCTCCATGGTTTGAGTATAAAATGTAGACATCAGGACTTGGGATTCTGTTCGGAGTTTTAGATCCACTGTTTCCTAAAATGTGGACCTAACCTGAATCTGAGATCAGTGGTCTCCACATAGATAAAGAAACCCTACAAGGAAAAAACAGAACCAGAAATGAGCTGCTGCACTGTGCTCATTGGCCCTGATGTCGTCTGCAGTCGATGCTCATGTGAATATTTAACTTTTCTCCAAATCACATTCCCACAAATACTTGGATCATCTCAGAGACGTCTCAGGGACAGTTGTCTAAAAGGGTCACTATCTGGGAGACCCTGTCCATGCCCTGACTTTGTTTTGTGTGTGGTTGCTTGTCCAGGGATCCAGACAGACAGTGTGCTCTCTGCCAGGCTTCAGATCATAAGAATCTACATTAGAGAGGATGGCCGTCTCGTCATTGAGTTCAAGACCCATGCCAAATTCAGAGGTAGTGTCTGTGTGTCTTTTTCCTACTTCTTTACTTTAAAATATTTTAAACATTTAGAAATTTAAAGCTTAGAACAGTGAAGAATAAAGTTAATAGCTGTTAACATTTTACTATCCATGTATGAACATATACACACTCTTTTTTTGGTAATCTCATTTGAAAAGAATGAGATTCCATCTTTGTGTACATTACCCCAAACACTTCAGTAGACCTCATATAAGAACATGGAAATCACAATACCATTTCACATCCATTGTACCCGACATAGAACAATAGTCCCTGTGCAAATAGCCCCTTCCCTCACAAATGCTATCCTACTTGCTTTATGTTTCCTTATGTTTACTTTATATCTATACACATAAAGGAAAGTAGATCCAATCAAACTCCATGTGTTAGATTTTGGTTGTGTTATCTCATTAGTTTCTTTCCATCCAGAATAGTCACTCTGCCTTGAACATTCACACTGAATTTTAAGAGTAATAATGTTTTGTTAGAATAACCTTTATGTTTTCAGAGATATCTACACTTGTCCTCTTCCACCAAAGACTTTAATAGATCTAAATGTGATTATATCCAACATTGATATTTCTATTTATAAAATACTAAGCCCCAAAAATGTGTCTGATGAGATTCCAAGCTGGGTATATTCAGTGCTTATTGTCCCAAAATATCAATAAAATTGTATGTAAGCTCATCACATTTCGTTGTCATTATGAGTAGGGTGGTGGGCTGGTATCAGATGCTATGCTAACTCAACCATTGTAAAATATATTCTACAGGGTATATGTGCCCTTAGTGCCCTTAGTTCTTTGCTAGAGAAACAAAAGTTAGGACCTTAGGCAAACACAGTAAATTCACAAATCAGAGTATATTTCCCTTGGAAACAGGACAGTTCGTGATGGAGCATCACACTCTCCCAGATGTGAAATCTTTCATACTGACTCCAGACCACCTAGGAGGAATTGAATTTGACCTTCAACTCCTATGGAGTGCTCAGACGTTTGACTCTCCACATCAACTCTGGAGAGCCACAAGCTCTTACAACAGGTAAACACCATGATGGAAGCTTCTGGGGCTTGATCTGAAAAGTTTTCAACTTCTTTCAAGAACCTGAAACCTAGACACTTGAAGATTATTCCAGAATGTTCTTCTGCCTTCCATTTAACCTGACAGGGCTGGGGTTGCTAACTAGTAACAAGTCAGTGATGGGTACAAAGACTTCTGGAGAACTTTGTGTCTTTCTATAAGCACACTAATTCCCACTGGGTGCCCCCCCCTTTCAATGAACATCCATAGTTTTTAGTTCTTCAACTCTGAAAAGGAATGAGGCTGTTGAGTCTGGGAGGAGACCCTGGGATGGAGAGCTAGTCCAATGGAGGTGGATGTTCCAAGGACACACTGCTTCCATCCTGCTCCGGTGAAATGTTCTCTCTGTGGTATTTGCCTCCTTTTCTGCAACATCACCTGACATAGTTCCACTTTAACAGACAGAGCTCTTGCATTTAAGAATATGTTGGCAGGTTGTCAGCTGACAAGAAACACTAAGCAAACTTCCAGGCAGATTTCCTGAACTCTCTATTTGTCATCACCTGAACCTTCCGGATTTCTATTAGCAGTGTGCCTTTTATAGCTTTCCTCACAGAAGGGACTTGAGTAAATGAAAATGTTGTTTGTTTTTTTAACACCTTGGGATAATACTCTGAAGGTGAGACTAATCAGAGATGAGTTCCTGAAAATGCCACTTCCAGAGTTGTCAGTGCATAAATGCCACCTGGACCCTGCTTCAAGAAATCATGTCTTTCTGGGGCTGTCATCACCGGGTGTTGCCTGTGACTACAGTCTGCTCTGCCTTTTTCCAGAAAGGACTATTCGGGGGAATACACCATCTACCTGATCCCTTGCACTGTGCAGCCCACACAGCCGTGGGTGGACCCAGGAGAGAAGTCTTTGGCTTGCACTGCACATGCTCCAGAAAGGTAGGCCAAAATAGGTGATGCTCACTGACTCTATTTGCTCACCAAAATGCATTTGTCTTCCTTAAATGAATACCCACACTGCTTCCAGAGTCATTCACAGACGTTCAAAAATGCTGAGTCACCCAACAGTTCCAGCCCCAGATAAAGCTGAACAAGGAGTCCCCTGCCTTCTCCTATCAGCTCTCTGAGTACAATGACCTTCGTGACCTATTGAATTTCATTGGTGGCCTTGCTATTGTAAGTGACTCCTAAGTATAGAACTGAAGTGTTTTCTACTGTTCCTAAGCACATAAGGGCTACCATGTGCCCTGTGGAGTATTAGATAAACTCAAATTCGGGCATGAGTTAGTGTGCTGTAGGCCATGAGTCTGGTGTTAATGAGTCAATGATGTGTATTAAATGAAGGGATCTTTAAACAGGAACGCACAGAAGAAATGGTTGTGTGTTGCTCTGTTGCTGAAATGCTACAACCAGACATTCACAGAAACCTAGTTCTGGATCTCCTGGAACAGGGGTCCAACACCCATCAAGTCAATGTTCATGGAGACTTTATAGCACAAACTATGAAGAAGAATAAGGACCAACCCCATAGAGCTGGAGACATGGCACAACAGTTAAGAGCACTGGCTGCCCTTCTAGGGGACACAGGTTCCATTCCCAGGATCAGCATAACAGCTAACAGCCATCTGTAATTCCAGTTCCAGGGGCTCCAACACCCTCCTTTTGACTCCACAGGCACATTTGTGTTGCATTGACATACATGCAGGCAAACACTCAAATACATAATGAAATAACAAAATTTCTTAAAAGTATTAGTGTATACCTACCTCAGGCCTGAGACCACACCGTGCCTTACTCCTTCAGTTCATGTTATTATTCATTCCGGGCTTACCAAGTACCTTTCCTGCTCTGAACACTAAGATTATAAAATTATATGACAACAGTGTATTAAAAGCCACCCAGGCCTCAGACACATTAGTGCCACCCAAGAACTGAGCAAGGGACCTAGAAAATATTGAGAGAAGACGCTAAAGACAGGATCCGCACTAAGGGAGAACTACTTGAAGTGTGACATCGTGTTGAAAGACTGGGAGCTAGCTGTTAGATTTGATAATGCCGGGTACACAGGTTGGTTAGCTGCATTAGATACTGCGTGGGGGAGAGGGGTGAATTCAAGAGGTAAGAAAGCAAGAACAATAGGAATAAGGAGTTTTTCTAAAAAGGATGTCAGAGAAATGGTAGTAACTGATAACAGATGAGAGGCCATGCTTTTTTTTTTTTTTTTAAGAGCTTTTACTAGATTGTGTTTTAGGGTAGAAAACATTTTCAAATGTCTGCATGCTGCAGTGAAAGGGAGAGCTAAGGATACATGGGATAAAGCCAGGTCCTTGAGGGTATATAGACAGTCATTGGACATGAAGGAAGGGGCTAGCTTTAGCTTGGAGCCAAGACAGTTTATTCACTAAACAAGGATGGCCAGAAGTAAAAGAACACTGCTGTCTGAGGGAGGGGAGGAAGTGAGCAGAGAGACTTAAGTATAGTGGGGCAAGCAGGCTGGATGGTTTTGAAATTGTTGTATTATTGATGGTAAACAAGCCACAGATGCAAACATACATTTAATACATATTGACATATGTGTGTACTTGTAAAACATCCCTATGATCAAAACAATACACAGCCATTTCCTCCAAGTCTCCTCACACCTCGTTGTAGCCCCCCACCCCTCCCCTTCTCCAAGTGTACCCTCATCTGCTTTCTGTCACCAGAAGGAGAGTGAATTCTCCAGAAGCTTATGTGTTATAATGCATCCACAGTTATTTTTCTCTGGCTCATTTCACTTGGCATGATTATTTGATTTTCTGTGTTACTGCATAAATAGTTTCTATTATTGCTGAGGTATACTACATGGTATGAAAATAGCAATATATCAATTCATCATTTGATTGGCATTTGGGCCCTTTCCAACTTGGATCTATTTTAAATAGATCTACCCTGAATATGTATGTACAGCCTTATGTGAACACATGCTTTCTGTTTTCTTGGGATGGCTGGATCATATGGTAGGCATATATTTAGCTTAAAAAGTTGGTGGGCTGTTTCCCACGTGTTTATAAATAAGTGATTATATGTGGACATCTCTACCATGGCTGTGTAAAGTGTTCCGGGTCCTTTGCATTCTGGGAAGAGTGTTCGGCAAGGTCCTGCTGTGGATAGAAGGATTAATGGTTTGTTAAAAGTAAAGAGGGGCTGAAAAGATGGGGGGCAGCATGTGAGATGTTTGAAAGTGGAATCTGGGGTGCTTATCCATAGTAGCAATAGGAAAGTAAGTAGCTGCCATTGGGTGGAGAACAAGCCCATGGCAGGTAAGGAGGTGAAGATTTAGACGGTCTCTGGATGTTGAGCCACCATAGCTGATGGCAGGAAAAATGCTTGAAGTATCCCAGTCAGCTGCATACATGAGTGGTAGTGACCAGGGAAATCCCTGAGGCTTTGATAAAGACCTCCATGTAGGACCGAGTGCTCAAAAGTCTCCCACTCTCTGCTCATTATCTACTGTGTGTCTCTGTGTTAATCTCCATCTCCTGCAAGAAACTTCTCTGATGTGGGCTGAGCAAAGGCACTGATTTACAGGTATAGCAGTATGTTGTTGGGAGTCACTTTATTAATAAGTACCTTTAGCAGAATAATAATCTGAGGTTTTCCCCTAGGTCCGTGGCTGATCTAGTCCCATGTTCTCAGCCACTCTAGCAGTTTCATGTATGGTTGTGGTGGAGTATATAAGTATCCATCAAAAGAGTCTAGGAAAAGTCTAGCTGGGGCACTGAGGTAATCAAAGAGCCACTTTGGGGGTTGGTGGGATGGAATTCAGGAAGAAGAGAGACCTCAGTCTGCCACAGACAGGAGGGATGGTGACAGGGAAACCATGAAGAACAGAGGGTGAGTAGCATATTGGAACCTGCTAAGGAATTTACATTAAAATTTTTATTTTTTTATTGTGTCAGCTACTCAGTGGACACATATGTGACAAGCTTGTGTTTAGCACTTGTCTTAAATAGAATATTACCAGTGCTTGGAGATTTTTATTTATGTTATTTTGTGGGGGTGTTTTCTTCAGCTCAGCATTTAGATAGAGTCTTGCTTGCTGTCAGTCAGGCTGGATTTGAACTCTCAGTATAATTCAGATGAGTCCATAGTCTTCCTGATTTAGCTGGAAGCCAGAAATTCTAGAAAATCAGTGAGCTCCAAGTTCTCTGAGAGCCTTGCCTCAAAAATACAATGGAGAGTGACTGAGGGGAGACAACATCAACCTCTGACCACCACATATGCATATGTAGACACATGTCCCCATACATACATGCAAACAACACACACACACACACACACACACACACACACACACACACACACACACAGGGAAAAGTGCTACTGGTATCAAAGAGTTCTAAAGACTAAATTATACTGTTTTATAGAGAAGCTGGGTCTAGGGATATGGTTCAGTTGGTAGAATGTTTGAGTGATGTCAGCATTGTAGAAATGGAGTGTGGTGGGGTATATGCTTATTATTCTAGGACTTGGACTGAAAGAAGGAGGAAGGCTTAAAGCCATTGTAAACTACATGAGACCCTGTTTTGTTATTGTTTTGTTTTTTATCTAAATCTAAATGTTGTTTTTAACTAAATCTCAATAGTTTGATTTTATCAATAAAGACTGGGAAGCCAGATGCTGGGGTGAAAACCTGCTAGCTCAGAGAGGCAGAGAAAACAGCCAGCTGACCTTCCTCCTTCACCAACACCCCAGAAAGAGACTTTATCCCTTGTCATCTCAAACCAAAAGGCCACTAAACTCAATGTCCCTCCCTACTACTTCCTGTGTGTCTCCCTATCTGTCTTCCTGACTCCCTCTTACTCTCTGTGGTTATTTCCTGTCAACTGGTTGCTTGATCTACTGCTTGACTTATGGACTGTTGGGGTTTTTTGTTTTGTTTTGTTTTGTTTTGTTTTGTTTGTCTTAATCTTGTTTACAATAAGCAGAAAGGTCTTAGATTAAAGATGTGTGCTAGGGCTGAACCACACCACAACTAAAAACAAGTTTTTCCAGGAAATAACACAATCTCGGGGTTCACAGTGCAATCAAATATCCTGCAATAAGACCATTTCTCAAGAAATAAAAACGAATAAAAGAGCAGATTATTCTTCAATAAATGGTCAGCACCTACAACCCGCACTGTCAAGAAGGGACAGGCAAAGAAGACAGCTCACATGCCCATGCAAAGTAGACCCTGCCCTCCAGTAGTTCTCATGTCTCCCACATCTAGGTTCCTGATACCCATTGCATTCCAGCAGACCAACCGTCCCGTGCCAGTTGTGTATTCGCTCAATACCGAATTTCAGCTCTGCAATAATGAGAAGGTATTCTTGATGGATCCCAACACGTCTGATATGTCACTGGCAGAAATGGATTACAAAGGAGCCTTTTCCAAAGGTGAGTTACTGCCTCAAGCTGCAGTCAGTGGCTCTGCCTGGAAAGGAGACTCTTCTGGACGAGCCCCTGGGCTGGGTGCATATCTGCCCATGTCTCAATCAGGGAGCTCTGTGGGGGAACATCTCCCAGGCTTCCATTCCAGAGCAGCCAAGATAGAAATAGGGAAGATTTGCAATTGTCCCTCAATTTATAAAGTACATCGTAGTCTTGGTGCTCTCGTGATTGGCATTGTAGCACCATGGGAAAGCACTGGTCTGGGTAGAAAGAGATCATTTCCAGTTCAATTCTAACATGATGTCTAACTTGGGTAAGTTGTCTCAGCTCTGAATTCCCTGGAGGGGTTGCAGTAGCACTCCCATTGCCTCACAGTTACACTTTCAGTGCTGTGGACCTCCCTAGGATAGGTTGCTAAGGGAACAATAACTGAGCCTATCTTTCAGACTCTTGGAAGAATTAAATAAGATGGCATACAGAACTTGAGGCCATCTCATATGCTGATCAAAAAAAGCGTTCCCACACTAGGATTCCTGTCAGCCCAGTCTTTGGTATTTTTACATGGACTTTGTTTTGCCTAAAATATTCTGTCCTGTCTCCTTCCCCAAAATAGTCTGATGAATTCTTGTTCATGTTTTAGGAGACAGCTCAAAGATCATCTCTCCTTAAGCCAAGGCAGACTCTAGCCTGGCTAGCCCCACACTCGTTTGCCATAAAGTATTCCCATCTGTTGTAGCAGGTGATGTACGGCATTGTACATTGCTATTAGAGTGGGTGGTCAAGCCAAAGGAGCCTTGCTCTGCATCACTCTGAATCCTACCTTCACTACCTGCAATCCTGATGACTTTCAGCAACTCACGTAGCCACTTTGTGCCTCAGCTCCCTCAGCTAGAAGACTATCAGTACCCCATGGGTTTTACTGCATAAGGAAAATTGAGTGCAGTATTTAGCAAATGCTAAACTTGATAAATGTTATCAATAAATGTTATTAATCTCTTTGCTCTCATTTCTGCCCTCTCATTTGCATCTCACTTACCTCTGTATCCCTTGTGCACCATGAGCAGTTGGCATATCAGAAATGCTTCAGTAATATTAATGAATTAGAGGAGAGATAAATGGTAAATGTGTATTTCCGGGACACTTGGAATCAGAGCTCTTCATGGGAAAGGCACTTTTGACTCTGAGGAAGTATGTCATATTCTCTCTGCTCTTGATGCTTTTTTCTCTTATCCTTGGAGTCCAGTCTAGTTGCTGTCTTTCAATCTTCCCAGGGCAGATCCTTTACGGCCGAGTCCTTTGGAATCCGGAACAGAACCTTCATTCTGCTTACAAACTGCAGCTGGAGAAAGTCTATCTTTGTACTGGCAAGGATGGCTACGTGCCTTTCTTTGATCCTACTGGGACAATCTACAATGAGGGGCCACAGTACGGATGCATCCAACCAAACAAACACCTGAAGCACAGATTCCTGCTGCTGGTAGGCTCTCCATCAGTTCTAATGCCAAGGAGCAGGTAGTGAGCCAATGGTCTTGGCTCTCCTAGAACTACAATGGTGCCACCTTTGCACACTCACATCCCCACCAGAGAGGTTATTAATATGATTTCAGAGTCTGTGTTGTACTTGGGCCTGGAGAGATGGTTCAGTGGTCAAGAGCATGTACCGTTCTTTCAGAGAGAACCCGGTTTGGGTCCCAGAACTCACATCAGGAAGCTCACAACCCCAGGGGATCTGATGCCCTCTTCTGGTATATATCCTCTCCTCAAGCACTTGCATGGATGTGTACATGCATACCTACACACACACACACACACACACACACACACACACACACACACACACACACACACACACACACGCGCGCGCGCAGAATTTGAAGACTATCCAGAGGATGAAGTATGGCTCAGTCAGTAAAGTGCTTGCCATGCAAGAATGAGATCCTGAGTTTGATCCTCAGAGCCAACCTAAGGAGTAGTCACCTATAATCCCAGCACAGGGAAGACAGAGACAGGAGTATCCCTGTAGCTCACTGGCCAGTTCATCTAACCAGTCAATGAGTTCCAATTTCAGTACAAAACCCATCTCAAAAATAAGGTGAGGAAGTGATTGAGGAACACATCCAATGTCAATGTCAGGCATCCACACACAAGTACACACCCCCAAACAAACATCTCCATACCACACACAACTCATCTCTCTATTTGTCTATCTACATATCTCCCTCAATTACCTGAAAAATTACCTCCTTTTTCCTGCTTATAGCTGTGTTTGAAGCTACATTTTCTTCATATACCAGTTAAGATAATATATCACTGCTGACTAAATACAAAAGCAGTTAGGAATCTCACAAAATGGGGTCTCTTTGGAGGATGAACATAAATTTTGGCTTATCACTAAAAAAAATTACTTGGGCTAGAGTATAATGAACTTTTCATTGTAAATTTAGAATGAATTAATACAGGAGTATTTTCTTTATTTGTTCAGGTTTAATTTTTAATATAGTAAACATTGACAGAAGAAATCACATAAATAAAAGTTCTTTGAGGTCTTTGGTTAAAAACTATGGAAAGGGTCCTAAGACAGAGTAGTTTGACAACTGACGGTCTGCTGGGCATGTCCAGCCTTTGGACAGGCAAAATAAATTCATGTACAATACTCTTGTCAGTGGCCTCAAAGATGACTAAAGCAACAAAACAAAAAATAAGTTTGTAATTTTGTGTTGATCAATATTCATGGCTGTCATTGGCCACACATGGCCTGTGAGACAGAGGTAAATAGAGCCTACCAGAATCCCCCCTCAGTGGTGTCCAGAGGCAGCACTGACTTGGGGGAAAACCTTCCACAGTACACTCTCCTCAGCCAACCCACAGAAGCACGGCCGAACATCTTCCCTTCCTCAGTACTGCCTTTCCCATGCAGTGTCTCTTCCTCCCCTTAACTAATTCTAGGACCGCAGCCAGCCAGAGGTCACCGACAAGTACTTCCACGATGTGCCTTTCGAGGCCCACTTCGCTTCTGAGTTGCCTGACTTCCATGTGGTCAGTAGCATGCCAGGTGTGGATGGATTCACCCTCAAAGTAGACGCCCTCTATAAGGTGACTGTCACTTTCTTTTGTTAACCTCCTTGCCGCAAGGCCTTCTTTGTTGTTATTAAACCTATCATTCACTCCCAAGTTTTCCCTGTCCCCAGCAGACCAAAGCAAGGATAAAAGTCTCTGGTTTGCATCAGAGCATCTGTCATTGTCCACCAGTATATGGGCGGCTCTGACTTTTCCTGAGTTAGTTTAGATTTCTAGCTTTGGGGCGGTCGGCTGAACCAGCTGATTTCACAGGCATTTGGAAAACACTGAGCAAAGTCATAACATCCAAGTTAGAGGCACAAATGGCTAGTGTCAGATAGGAAACAAAATACCCTGAGTTTTAGCAGCAAACATGACCTTCCAAGATCAAATTTGGCACTTTTTATTCTGTCTCCAAGTGTTTATCCATGACCTTGGGATTCAGGCCTGTCACTGCTCTTTTGAAGCTATTTCAAAGCCATGAAGTGTCCCCAGGCAAGCAGACAAGGAGACAATAAAGTACTAAATAGCCCTCCTCTGGGGGGGTGACCCAGAAGTGTTTGAGTTCAGCAAATTTTTGTCATGAATCTGTATATTACGCTTAGGATTGTTTAGTGAAAATTTGTTGACTGATTCCATTTTAACTGAAGTTCATCAGTAAATAGTAAGTTAGCATAGGAAGCAATTAAAGGGCACAGAGAATAAACGGGGTAGTTGACAGTATTATTTCGCTGTTATTAATAAAGACCAATAACTCAAAGCATTCATTTAGCTAAACAGACCGCGACAAATAAATTCTTAGGCTATTCCACATTAAGTAGGGAAATTGAAAAGAACACTCTAATATGGAATAAAACAGAATCCCTAATGCTTGATTCAGTTCCCTGTGTCTTGGAACATAGAGCATCTATTGTCAGTATTTAATTGAGACCATTTCCCTGACTGGTCCTGTGGTAGCAAGTGTCTTTCATGTCCTTTCTTCTGAAATGTTCTTAGATAACACAAGTCTCATCCCCCTTCCTCTCTCCTCCTTCAGGTGGAAGCAGGGCACCAGTGGTATCTCCAGGTGATCTATGTCATTGGCCCCGACAGCATCTCAAGGCCCCGGGTCCAGCGCTCTCTCACAGCCTCTCTGAGACGCCACCAAAGGGACCTGGTGGACCCCCGTGGCTGGTTGTCTCTTGATGACTCCCTCATCTATGACAATGAAGGAGACCAAGTCAAGAATGGCACCAACATGAAGTCCCTGAACCTGGAGATGCAGGAGCCCATTGTAGCCGCTTCCCTGTCTCAAACTGGAGCATCTATTGGCAGTGCCCTGGCTGCTATTATGCTTCTCCTTCTGCTGTTTCTGGTGGCCTGTTTCATCACCAGAAAATGCCAGAAGCAGAAGAAGAAACAGCCCCCAGAGGACACTCTGGAGGAATACCCCTTGAATACCAAGGTGGATGTAGCCAAGAGAAATGCAGACAAGGTAGAGAAGAATGTCAACAGACAGTACTGCACTGTGCGCAATGTCAACATACTGAGTGACAGTGAGGGCTCTTACACATTCAAAGGTGCTAAAGTTAAAAGGATGAATCTGGAAGTCAGAGTCCACAACAATTTACAAGATGGAACAGAAGTTTAACGAGAAGACACATGTGTATTTTTTTTTCTAAACTCATTTTTATAAAACAGGGAGAAATACTGGTATTTTTATAATCTTTCAGATTTAAAACAAAGGGAAAACTAGCTTTGAGTGGTGGACAGCACACATCGCATGCATAAAACTCACAACTGAGCTACCTCATGAAATAGAACCACTGAGACCCCCCCAGAGTGGCAGAGTCGAGCTATTCCTACAGGTCCCCATAACAGTCCCAGTGGCTGTGCAGAGTGACTCTGTAAGGCTGACCACAGAAGTGCTTTAGAATTAGGACATACACTGCACAATTAGCTTTGCTGATAGATCCAAAAGAGCTGGGCACAGTGGGTAGCAGATATCTGAGAGTACAGAGCCTTTGGTTTCCTCCTTCGCCCCCAGCTTTCTACTGTGTGGGCTGTTCTGGACTTCTAGCAGCAGAATACAGGCTGCTGACTCAGATTCCACTAAAAATTCTAATCGGCACAACTCAGACATTTGTTTCCACTTGATGTCCTGCGCACCCTGGCCTCTAGATACGCTTGGCTTTTCTAGAGAGTGTTTTGAATGGGGACCTCAGCATGCTTTAGACTGGAGCACATGTCTGTATGTGATTTAAAAGCAGGGAGGGCTCAAGCCAGGGCCATGAAGAATGCTGCAAAGTTCCATAGACCTTGCATGCCAGAGATCCTTTTTAAAATCAACCACACTTCCCACTTCCCCGGGCCTTCTGCGGGGCAGCAATGCAAGGGGAGCCCCTGGGCTTTGGGTTTCCAATTTTGTTAGTGCTTCTGGAAAGTAAGTGAATCCTTTGAGTAAGCAAATTTACTAGAGGTTGGAGTGAAACCAGATACACATGGGACCTGTTTGCTGTGTGTCACACATCAGATGGAGGCACTATCCCTGACACAATAGTTCGGGGACTTCTCTCTGGGGGTTCTTTTCTGGTAGCTCAGGCACTTAATTTCCCCATATCAGTACATGACAAGGCCGCAAGTATGTGGCTTTGACATAGCATAGTGTTCAAATACCAAGTTGAATATTCTGTGTGTAGTGTGCACACAACTTGCCTTTGTTTCCTTTTCATTTCTACCTTATCAGCAAAACATTAGGCGTGCACATTGTGTTTTTAACCAGAGGCACAATTAATTCTGTTAGCCGGAAGTGAGTGCTGTTACAGTGCATGGCACATCCTATCACTGAGCAAATAGCATAGCATCCTCGTTGTGGAGTGTATGTATGGAGATGACCCAAACTCTTTGAGAACATTCCAGACTCCTACTAAAATCTAGAAAGAATGAGCCATGGAAAATTTACAGGCTACTCTGCAGACCCCACGCTTGAGCACAGAGCCTGTGTGAGCCACACCTCCTCATTCTTCAGCAGTGCCTTGCACATTGCCAGCATGCCACACATGTTTGTTGGGTGAACAAATGAACGGACAGTGGTGTGATGAGTGACTGATAGCGAGGAGATTTAGGAAGAAGAGATTACAGGGCATGTAGAAGTGCTCTCTGTTGTACTTGGCTTGTGAAATAGCCCTCCAACTGGGAGGGGGGAAAAGCACACTTTTAGGTGGGCATGACTGGTGGTGGTCCTGAGGAGGCAGGATTAGAAAAGATTGCAATAATGCATGAGCTGTGTATTGGCATCTAGAACAGATTTGGGGGAGAGCCGGTTTCATGTTGGTGCAGTGTGTTCAGGAGAGGGTGTGTTGGATTGAGCCCAGAAAATTCCTGGCTTCTTGGGTGCTGCTGTAGATCAGCTTGCATAATTCAGGGCAGAAATTGTGGAATAGCCTCAAGAATCTGGAATTGATACCCATCTCATGTGGCAAAGCTGATGAGCCAAGCATTCAATCTCCAGGACAACCCAGAGGGCTAGAGAAACGACAGGAGCCAATCATCTGTAGAGCAGCCTCCCATTCCTACTTGGCCCATTACTGGTCACACCTCCCGGTGCCTGATGGGATGTCCACACATTAGAGCAGCAAATCCCCATGGACTCCCATGTGCTGCTCACACACACCCAGTGGGACACGGACAGATGGGTGAGGAGGTGGCAGAAAGCTGGATGTGGGAAGGGTGACCCAACCCAGAAGCCTTCATGTACCAGGTGGGGAGTGACAGACACATGGGGAACTCTGTGAAGGGAAAACCCTGAGATGGCCCTGCCCCCTGCCTCGCCACTCCAGACTCTTCATTAGAAGCCAGCACTTCTCTAGTGGATGCCCACTTCTTAGGCAGGGAGTGTTAAGAGGTGTGAGGCTGAGATTTGCCTGACTGATGTTGACTTGTTCATTTCATTTATGTTTTCTATTTCATCTTTGGATTGATGGTAGATGACTCATGTGGATTCTATTTCAGTGAAAGCTCCGCTTTCAGTGTTTCTTACTTATTCACTAATGCCTTGTGTGTGCTTTACTAACCTTTTATACCATACCTTCAGGTGGGCAGGAACAGAAGCCTCTCAGCAGGGTTGCTCCTTGCTGTCAGATGCTGGCTGTGAAGGTCAAAAGAAATAATTGTCTGCACCATTTTTCTGCCTTGCCTGCCCCTTTATTGTACCAGGGTCTTCTGAAAGCTCCTGCAGGTTTCCTATTGTTGGATAGGAAATTGTGTGGGAAAGCATTTGCACAGTCTTAACAATAATCGCTCTCAGTCTCCCGTAGGTATTTGTTAACCCTGGTTATTTCTCACCTACTCAGACTGAGGAAAACATCTGTGGTGCTGTCAACCTGAGTTCTTGACCCTCAAATGATTTTTTTTGTATTTCCAGTATGAATTTGTGTGTTATGAATTTCTGATTTCTCCAATAGCATATGCCACTATATAAATTTTTATCAATAATAAATGGCAGCCTGATTGTCTTTTGTTTGCTTTAGTTTGTTCTTTTTCCATTATTCATCTCATTAGTATAGACATTGCACAGAGCTGGTGCAATGTTCTACAACTCGAGGCTGTTTTTTCCAAGAGCAAAACTATACTAGTATTGAATCTGAAACATATTAACCATGCTAAGAGCAAGATGCTGAAGAAATTCATATTCTTAGATCTAGCTTTGCTTGTATAATCAGAACAAAGAGAAATAATTTAATTTCCATGTGAACACAGTAGGATGAATGTTGTCACCGGGCCTTCTCAAGATCTCTGGTATAGTGTGAGGATGGCTGTGTCCTTTTTGTTGCACAAGCAAAGGCTTGCTGAGTGTCCCCAACACCCAGGAGGTGATCAGATCTCCAAACAAGAGTTTACTGGCTTGTGAAAGACACAATGGCAGAGACAGAATGGAAATGAGCCAAAGCAATTTTGGCATTCTGCAAGCCTTGTGCATTTGTGTGTTTTTACCCTTGGATAATATGAAAAACTGCCAAGGACAGCGACCAGCATGGCTCTGTTGGCACATTTGCAAACTCAGCAAGACCTGAAAACTCAGCATGCCTTCATAAAGCCTGGGGAAGGGATGCCATATCCAAGCCCCTAAGTTCTCAATGACACTGGGGCCTAATGATATTCATATCCTCATAGTGTCCCATTGTCACCCTTTGCCTAGCAGCAGTCTCAGTTCTAGGGTGCGTATGTCTAGAGCACATGAGGGAGCAGTTCCAAAAGCCAGTTTCTAAACTTTTATGATTGGCTACAAAAATGCTTCTGAGACCTGAAATTTCATTGCCATAAAATTTAGCAATTTTGAGTGGCAGAATATTCATTTACATTCAAAATTTAAAATGGTTCATAAGATTTTTAAATTGAAAAATGAGGAAGGAAATAATATCTAGAATATGTTACTGTGTTCAGCCACATGACATTGAGGGTTTTATAGGTCATGAGAAGCCCACAATATAGTTTTGTATGTCTCCACTTAGAATCAATCAGGATACCCCAAATGAGCTGGATAGAGCTCTTACACAAGCCAATCAGAATGAGGCCTTGAGTTAATAGCCCAGTCACAGTCTAGGGACAATGTCAAATGATGTGTTGAGTATGTCTGGAAGGCAACCAAGTACTGTGAGCCCATATGATTTCTACCTTAACCCCATAACAACTCTGAGGCAGGTGCTCTAGATAATTTTCTTTGAAAAGTCCAAGTGAACACCAGAAGTTTTAAAACTTTAACAAGAAGAGTTGCCTCAGGTTCCCATCACCCAGATTGGATGTGTGTGCTGAAAGAACCCCATCAGTCAATTAATAGGACAGAGACATGCTGCAAGCCTT
Organism: Cricetulus griseus; assembly: GCF_003668045.3. NCBI lineage: Eukaryota > Metazoa > Chordata > Mammalia > Rodentia > Cricetidae > Cricetulus > Cricetulus griseus. The sequence continues at coordinate 159,122,507 of NW_023276807.1, forward strand.
CCTTTAAAAGCGGGCAGAAATTTCACCCTTAAGTCTGTTTTGGTTTAATGCTATCAGGTTCCAGAACTAGTCAACAAGTGATAAAAGTTTATTAGCATCCAGCCTCTGGGACAATTTCCAAAAGTTGTACAAAACCAGGTCCAAGATAGTCCCTCAAACATACCACTCAGAACTATCTCAAAAATGAAGCAATGCTTGGGAGCAATAGCTCCAAGAAACTGACAGGCAGCCAGTGTTCTGGCCTCTTCAGCTGCCACTGGCCATGTGGAGCAACTGAAATGAAAGAAGCTTCAAGTGGCCAGGCACTCTTGCTATTCCCTCCTGCCTTGTGATTTCCTTCTTGGCCACAGGCCCTGTTGGACAGTCTCTCTTCCACAGTTCCTTTTCTTTCAAGTTCCAAATAATCTCTTCCCTCCCTTGCCCAGATGGAGACAGCAGTGATTTCATGCTCCTGCTAGTTCTTGGGAACTTGATGATGCTGGTAGAACATGGTAACATCACCCATACTTCTGTAAACACTCTGTATTAAGCTCTTGCATTCAAACTCTCTGGGTATACCACGTCTCTTCTACTTGAACTCATGTAGTCTTTAAACCCTGTGATACTCAGCTATAGTTTGTTTTTATTTCAGTATAAAGCCTAAACACTTGGGCTCAAACCAAGTATCTATTTGAAATCTGCCATTCCAATTAATGTTTAACAAGTGGCTCATGGAGCCACTGGAAGTCTTGCATGCAGCATTTATAGGCTTTTGTTAGTACATACTCCAACCTACCATCATCATTTCTCTACTGCAGAGTTGGAAAGAAAAGAATCAAAGCACAATTTCATCCCGTATTTTCACCACATGACAGCAAGAAGCATAAGTAACCTCAAGAGCCCAGTAACACTAGCAAGCGATTTCTTTTGAATACCTTATTTCCAGGGCTGGGGATTGAACCAAGACCTCCCCTATGCACAGGCAAGTGCTGCAGTCCCAACACCACTTTGAAGACTTGTTTCTAACTTACTGCATTCAATTGTTATCTATTTAGGATATATATATATATATATATATATATATATATATATATATATATCCATTACCTCCATGTGCTGTTTTTGTTGTTTTATACCCATCAAGTCTAGTTTGTTCTGCTTATATACTCTCAAATGTGTGGCCATCCAATGGAGTATGGGGCCACAATCTTTAAAAAAAACTCACTCCCTTTCTGTGGAGGTTTGAATAGGCATAGCCGCAATAGACACATGTGTTTGAATGCTTGGCCCATAGGGAGTGCGCCATTAAGAGGTGTGCACTTGTTGGAGGAAGTGTGTCATTGTGGAGGCAGGCTTTGAGGTTTCATATATGCCACACCCAGTGTGACAGTTCACTTCCTGTTGCCTGTGGATCAAATGTAGAACTCTCAGCTACCTTACTGTGTCTGCCTGCATGCTGCCATGCTTCCTGCCAGGATGATAATGGACTAAACCTCTGAACTGTAAGCCAGCCCCATTTAGATATTTCCTTTATAAGAGTTGCCATGGTCAACTTTTCCTAGCAGCTATCAGTTACCAATAGCTCCTCAGTCAGAAGTGAAACTCTTGCCTAACTTTCCTCTCTATGCTGGAATTTTGTCTTGTTTGAGCTTACACAGGTCTTGTGCCTGCTGTCATGGCTGTCATATGTACAACTGCCTTGCTGTGTCCAGAAAACACTTTTCTTGTTCCCACTGACCACCTCTGGTTTTTACACTCTTTTGTCTCCTCTTCTGTAATGATCCCCGAGTCTTGGGGGGAGAGGGTATGATACAGATCCCCCACTTAGGGCTGAGCACTTCACTACCACTTATTCTCTGCATGTTTACCAGTTGAGTCTTTGTGTTGATCAGAATCCACTGCCAAAAGAAGTTTCTCTAATGAGGTTGGGAAATACTCTAGTCTATGAGTATGTGATGGCTTGAGGATGGCCCACCTAGACTCCTGTGTTTGAATACTTGGTCCCCATTTGATGGAACTGTTTCAGAAGGATTAAGTGGTATGACTTTGATGGAGGAGGTGTGCCACTGGGAGAAGGCTTTGAGATTTCAAAAGACTCTCAGTATCTCTCTCTCTCTGCATCACAGTTGTGACTCAAGATGTGAGCTCTCAGCTACTGTTCTAGCTAGCACCATGTCTGCTGCCTGCTTTCATGCTCCCACCATAATGGAGCTATGCTCTAACTGCTGAAACTTTAAGTCCCAAATAAGCGCTTCTGTGAGTTACTTTGGTCATAGTGTCTTATCACAGAAATATAAAACTAAGATGGGTATAACAATAAACCATTAGAAATTGGTTTAATACTGTGTCTTTTTGGCAGACAGAATACTAGGTTCCCTTCTAAGATCTATGACCTGTCTAACCACACAGTTTGGGTTCTGATAACATGGCTTTCATCTTGTGGAGCAGGTCTCAAATGCAATTTTTTAAAAGTGGTTGGTTACTCTCAAGCATTCACACCACTGTTACACTAGTGGGAGTATCTTGTCAGGCTGGTTTTTATTGTAGCTCACAGGGTTCACAGATTGATATGAAGGGGAATAGCTAACATTAAAAACCTTATTTAAAAAGTCATATGGAAAAATATTACTAATTGTGCTTGCAGCTACTGCTGCACTGCCACCACAAAAAAAGCTATTACAGCAGAAGCTTCCTGGAATACAAATGCATGCATGTGTAAAGTGTTTAAATGCAGTTACCCAATAAGAAGACCGTGTCCCTATTAGACACTACAGACCAACAAATAAAAATCTCAGTGGCAGAAATAGGTTACCTCTTTTGAAATTGTTGGCCATTGGGGTCCCAAATATTACAGGGTATTTGCCTAGTTACCCACCAGAACTTAATAGTAAAACCCTATTGCCACAAGAATGAATCACAGAACATGGAAAATCATGTTGGTGCTGATATGGAAGCCTCATCACATATTCCTGACCTAATGGCTACCTTTTATGGTGCTGGGAGGTACTGTGCATGCCCGCAGAGGAGAAAAGTAACCATCAATCTTCTATTTTTGAAATGGGATTTTCCTGTGTAGCTCAGGTTGGTCTCAAACTTTTAGGTTCAAACCATCCTCCTTCCTTAGCCTCCCTAGTATATGAGACTACAAACACATACCACAGTGTCAGGCTTCAACTTCATTTATTTTTTTAATAACTGCTGTGTTTAGCAACTAACTGTGACATCCCTGAAAACTTAGCCATCGGTTTTATATACTTACAACACACAATATCACAGAATTAATATTCTCAATCCAAAAGGGAGGAATAGGATTATATCAAGGAAGAATTAAAGCAAGAGAGAAACCAAGCATGAAAAATACTGAACAAATCCTACAAGTCCATGTCTGACATTTGGGGCTCATGATGGTTCCAAAGGACCTAAGTAGTGCCACCTCTCCAGCTATGCTACCTGTATGTAGCACACTTTGTTTTTCTCTTGGGTCAGCTGTATTCTGTTTCCGAGCTTTCCTTGGTGGATGTGCCCTGATTCTAGCATCAACAGCAACCTAGGCTTCAACTATGCAGCTTCACACAACGCCGTCTCAGGACTTGTTGCAGGGACTCTGGGATCATCACACATTGCCTGACCTCAGGAGCTCCCTAGAATCATGGTTCAAGACTTGTATGACCCTCTCAGCCTTGCATATTTCATGCCAGCAAAAACAGTACCACATGGGTAACACTGACAAATTCTGCTGCCAAGTCAAGGTAGAAACTGGCAACCTTATCCATTGGCCTTTGTTTACTTGTCCTGGGGGAAATACTTCCTTATGCCATTATGCCTCCAGAGGCAGGGTTTAGAGTCTGTATTGGAAATATATGAAATCAATACCTAAGTTTTCAGGGATGTCATAGTTGTTAGACACAGCAGTTATTGAAAAATTATGTCAAAGCCTGGCACAGTGGTACAGTATGTGTTTAGACTCTCCCTCATTGTAGACTTGGATGAGCAGAGTGTACAGTAAACATTACACAGCTGAATGTTAACCTGCCTGAAACTTCTCCCACCAAACAAGTTAGCCCATTATTAATGTAGCCTTGCTCAAGTTCTTAGGAGACAGTCCAGGCCAAATGCAGCCAAGTTCTTTGCCTGAATGTCACATGAATTTCCCCAGCCCAGTACCTTATAGAGTTCTAGGTCCCCTCTGAAGCCTCATGAGCAGCACTCCACTGTCCACATTTCTCCTTTTTTTGTTTTCTGAGTTCCCATCATAGTGGTCCAGTAAATTCTCCTCCCAGCACTCTAGGATTTGAAACTTTCTCACATCACTCCAACAAAACATTTCCCAAAGTCTAACTAAGAACCACACCGTCAGGTTTATCTCCACAGCAGTACCACTCTTGGTAGCAATTTTCTGTATTAGTTACTTTGCTCGTTGTTGTGATGGAAATACTGCAGGAAGTAACTTAAGGAAGGGAGGCTTTATTCCGGCTCCATTGCATCTGCAGTCACAAAGCAGAAGGAAGTGAATAATGGTTCTTGCCTCGCTTCTCCTTTTTGTTCAGTCTCATCCCTCAGCTCATGGGATGCTGTTGATCTACATTTAAGGTGTGTCATAGTTAGGGTATTTTATTGCTTTGAAGAGACACCAAGACCACAGCATCTCCTATACATAAAAACATTTAATTGAGATGCTCACTTACAGTTTCAGAGGTTCAGTCAATTATTATCAAGATGGGGAACATGGTGGCATGCAGGCAGATGTGGTTCTGGAGCGGCTCCTACATCTTGACTCAACAGGAAGTTGATTGTCACACTAAGGGAAACTTGAGCAAAAGAGAGACCTCAAAGCCTACCCCACAGTGACATACTTTCTCCAACAAGGCCACACCTCCTAATAGTGCCACTGCCTTTGGGTGCCATTTTCTTTCAAACCACCACAAGGTGGATCTTCACACTTAATTAACCTAACCTAAATATTCCTTCAAAGATTTTTCTAGAGTTCTGCTAGGTCCTGTCAAGTTGACAATGTTAACCATCATAGGCAAGTTTTAGATATCTTGCCTGGTGGAAATAAGTGGAGGTATGGAGATTTCCCATGCACCCCCTGTTTCTACATACATAACACCTCCCATTATCAATATACCCACCAAACTGTCATATTTCACTTTAGCATTAACATATTTTACCCAAAATCCATAGTTTTCTTAAGGTTTACTCTTGGTGCCATATAGCCTGTGTTCTGGCAGGTGCATAATGTCATTTCTCCATCATTAGAGTGTCATACTGCATGATTTTATTGCATTAATCATCCTGTGTGCTCCACCTATTCACACTTCCTTCTCCACAACTCTTAGCAACCACGGATCTTTTCACTGTCTCCATTGTTTTGTCTTTTCCAGAGTCTCACAGAGTAGGAAACACACAGTGTACACCCTTTTCAAATTGGCTTCTTCTCTTCATAATTCATATTCAAGGTATCTCCATGGCTTGATTGCCAATCTGTTTTTAGCCTCGAGAAAAATTCCAATATATGCTGTACCACAGTTTATTGTCCATCCTCCTACTGAAGGACCTCTTGGTTGCTTCATGTTTCAGCAGTTATGAATAAAGCTGGCCCGAATATCCATATGTAGTTTTTAGTGAGCACATAGATCCCACAATATTGGGCAAACATCAACATGTGCAATTCCTAGATTAAGTAATAAGAGCATATTTACCTTCATAAGAATCACCTAAATTATCTTCCATATGACTGGAGCACTTTTTATGGTTGCCAACAATCTGTTCCATTCAGTCAACCTTGTTATTAATAACATTATGACCCTGTCCATTTGTTTTAAGTTTTCAAACCTGACAACAGGACCTGTGGTAAAGGCACCTGACACTAAGCCTACCATTGAGCTGACAGGTCATTGCACACACACAAGCATACACACATATACACACTCCATCTGGGCTCACATGCTGTTGCACACACACATGCACACACTTACACCCCATTTGAGCTCACATACCATTATACACACACAAGCATACAGATACACACACACCATCTGAATTCAAATGCCATTGCACACACACAAACATGTACACACACACATCAGAGCTCACACACATACACCATCGGAGCTCACATGCCATCACACACACAAGCATACACACACACACACCATCTGAGCTTACATGCCACTGAATACACAAAAACATACACACACACACACACACACACACTCACATATATGCATACATAGGCACAAACAAGAGTTAATAAATGATGTTAAATAGTACTACTACACCAATATTTGGAACTAGTATAAGATCACATTTGGGAATTGGCTATCACTATGCCCCAGTGCGGTTCCTTTTTTAAATTTTTATTTAAATTAAAAACAATCTCATTTTACATACCAATCCCAGTTCCCTCTCCCTCCCATCCTCCCATGCCCCCCACCCACCTCCCATCCCATCTCTCTTCTGCTCCCCAGGGAGAGTGAGGTCTCCCATGGGGATCATCAAAGTCTGTCACATCATTTGAGGCAGGACCTAGGCCCTCCCCTGTGTATCTAGGCTGAGAGAGTAGCCCTCCATACTCAGTTTGGTTCTTGATTCAGTCCTGCATAGGGACAGAGAAACATCAGGGCTCCATCTGGGCTAACCATGTCCACTAACTTGGATCATGGGTAAATCACCTTCCCACTCAACTTTTCTAAGTTTGTTTCCTCTTCTGTACATTCTTTATGTTTTGTTTTGTTGTTGGTGGTGGTGGTGATGCTGTTGTTGATAGTGGTCACACATGCACGCGCGCGCGCGCGCGCGCGCGCGCTCGTGTGTGTGTGTGTGTGTGTGTGTGTGTGTGTGTGTGTGTGTGTGTGTATTTGTTGTATGTATCTGAGCATGCAGAGACCAGAGTAGTGTGTCTTCCAATGTTGCTTTCTGCCTTATTTCCTCGGCACAGAGTCTCCCTCAGAACTAGGAGGTATGGTTAGGCTGACTGGCCAGCTAGCTTCCAGAATCTTGCCAAAACCCAAAGTCATGCCAAACTTTAAGTGGGTACTGGGGGTTCAAACTCAGGACCTTGTGCTTGTATCACAAATGTTTTTACCCTGAGTCATTTCCCTAGACCCCTCTTCTTCAAGTTCTAATAAAAAAAATGCTGTGCACTAGAAACTACTTAAAGGAAAGCAAAAGAATGAATGTAAATTACTGTCTTCAATGTCTGATAAATGGTAGCTTTTCCCTCTGCCTTCTTCCACAAACAACTGCTCAGATTTTCCAGCAGTAAGTGAATGTCTTAGGGCAGAGGTTCTCAACCTTTGGGTCCAGAACCCCTTGGGGATCAAACGACCCTTTCACAGGGGTCACCTAGGGCCATCAGAAAACACAGATATTTACATTACGATTCATAACAGTAGCAAAATTATAGTCATGAAATAGCTATGAAAATAATTTTATGGTTGGGGTCATCACAACACAAGGAACAGTATTAAAGGACCACAGCTTTAGGAATGTTGAGAATCACCGTCTTAGGGTCTTTATTACTGGGATAAAGCACCATGACCAAAAACAACTTTAGGAGTTTCAACTTATACTTCTACAGCACACTCCATTACTGAGGGGAGATGGGAAGGAACCCAGAGGGCAGGAAACTTGACAGGGACTGACACAAATTCCATGAAGGAATGCTAATTCCTATCTTGCTCTCCATGATTCGCTCAGTTTTACAAGCATCCAGGGCCACCAGCCCAGGGGTAGCACTACCCACAATGGACTGGCCCTCCCTCCACAGTCACTCGTTAAGAAAGGCTTGCTTGCAGTAACCCTATTTTATAGAGGTTCTTTCCTAACAGAGGTCTCTAGCTTGTGTCGAGTTGACATAATACTGTCTATCATAGTGGGACTTTAATTTTTATCCTCAACTTGTGATTCCGAACGCTTTTCAAATACCATAGTCCCGCCCCCCAACCCACCACCGCCCCACGCCCACCCAAGCACTAATCCCCAGCCTGGGGTCAACAGGCTTACTGCAGGAACTCTCCAGACTCCAGCACTCAACGTCTAGCTCTGCTATTCTTTCTGCATGACTTGACCTCCCTTGCCTCTGTGCCTCCTTACTTGTAAAATGGGGATTAGAGTACAATAATGGCATCTACCTTGAAGCATGGCTATTATGCAGGTTTTAGAACGCTGCCTGGCACGAAGTACCCTCTAGGTAAGTTAAGTGTTACTTAGTAAGTACCTGTGAGGTACTTTGAATCCAAGATGTCTAGAAAACAAGCCAAACGCTGAAGAAATGGAAAAAAAAATAATAATAAAAGGCGGAGGAAAGGATGCAGGGGGTGGGGATGAGGGGGCGTGTTGGGTCAAGACCAGAGTGCTGCTTCCCGCGCCTCTTGCTGGCAGGGCCTGGGCGGTCGGTGAGTGGCGGCAGGAGGAGGGGCTGAGGAAGGGCGCGGTCACTGTCTGGGTCGCCGTCCAGACCAGCCAGGGAGCCACAGTGGATCGCACACCTTACCGCAGCTTCTACCCCGGTTTCGCAGCCCTCGCGCCTAAGGGTAAGTTTCCCACGCTCGTCCTGCTGCGCCCACGAAGCAGCGGATCCCCGCCTTGTCCGCGATGTCCGCGAGCACAGTTAGGTCCCCGCTCTGTTCCCTCCCCCAAGCCCACTTCCCTTCGGTTTGAATGGAGGAGACTGAACCCGGGAACGAAAGGGCGGTGCTGGGGGAAGTTACGAGACTCCAGATCTTGGCGGCCCAAGCCCCCATCCAGGGGATCCAGACATGATGCCAGGGCCCCTCGTTCCTAAAGGTCTTGGAAACATTTAAAAGCAGCTGGGGAAGGGGCGGGCCTCGGTGCCTCTGCTCAGAGTTGTGTGTTGAGAACTTTAACCCCACTCCTCCTATGAGCTCATTTCTCCCATCTCGTCTGAAGTTTATAATATTTTTATTTTTTTGGAGCTAGGAGAAAGATGAATTAGGGTATTGGACACTGAAAGTTGGGGAAATTCGGTTTTCCCTGAAAAGACAGTATTCTGTGACTGCAACAGCAGTCCTTCCATGGACATGAATCACTGCTAGGTAGCTTGGAGTCAGCAGGTGAGGGATCCAGGTACAGGATTGCAAATGACCATATATGGAAGTTCTGGGTCCCTCGAGCCCCTCTGCTGATAAATTGAGCAAGGAGCAAAATTCTTCCCTGGGAGATGTGTTCAAGAGAAAGGTTTCTGCCCCGGAAGGAACTTCAGTTTCTACTCTTCACAAACATGATTAAAAAAAAAAAAAAAAAAAAAAAAAAAAAAAAAAAAAAAAAAAAAAAAACTGAAAGGTTTTTCTGTGAAGAATTGTTACTGGTTTTTCTGAAGGTGGGAGATTTCAGACTGCCCAGAAAGGTAATTTTAAACTACCTTTAACTTCTAAGGCAAGTTAGAACCCTGTTCCCAGAACTGTTTGTGTTGAGAAATCTGTAGACTGAAGAGCAGGAGAAGTACAAGGAAATTGTGTAGCCACTATAATCGCTTTCAGGAAGTATGTGTTTAAAGTTAGGTCATTTGGCTTCCACTGTGGAGTAATCCTTTACTTTTTAAAAGCTTCAAGGGTGGCTCAGTAATACTTCTTAGTAATTTCCAGATTATTTTGATCAATAAACACCGCATCAGTTGGATCAGGGACTACAGGGCACCGGGATTAACAGTTCATTTTTGGAATCTGGATGCCTGGGTTCAATAGGATCAACCCCATAGCTGTGTGGTGGGAATTTTGTCATAGCCAATGTCTTTCTAGGCAAAGGGGAGATGCTGCTATTAATGATGCCTTCCTAACCCACTGGGTTATGCTGAGGCTATGTTCAAATAAATCATTGAATGAGTTTTTCCCCATATGCACCAGTGGATGAATATTACACAAATCCGCCCTTTGTGGAACTCACATTCTAATATTTTTCCTGTTATCTGACACATAGCAAAAACACAAGATGCTGGCTGACATTATAAAGTATCCTTTTTTTAGCTCCAGCAACAGCCTTCTCTCTGTTTTACACATGAGGAAATCCTCACTCAAACTAAGTTTCACATTAAGAGATGTGTTAGCTTTTTGCCGGTGTGACAATTACCCAAGAGAGAAACAATTTAATGGGAGGAAAGATGTCTTTTAGCTCATGGTTTTAGAGGTCTTAGTTCAGTTCTGCTCAACTGGCTCCATTACTTAGCGCCCTAGATGAGGCATGACATGCTGGTAACAGTGGCAGAGGAGGCCCACCTCATGACAGCCAAGAAACAGTAGGAGAGGGTGGCACTGGGGGCAAAATTTTGGACTGTAAGGCATGCTGTCAAGGACCTACTCCCTCAAGGGAATCTAACCCGTTAAGTTTCCATCGTTTCCCAACCACCCATTAAATTATGAAGCCACCAATGGTTTGACCTACTGCTGAGGTTAGAGTGACCAAACCTGATCCAATCATTCATGAAACTTCCCGTCTCTGAACACTGCTGCATTCAGGACCAAAATGGAAATTCCTATTCTGTGTGACACCAAGAATGGATCTCATATCATGCCCACTGTCTACTCTATGGAGAGAGACAAAGGGTCAGACTCTAACCAGAGAACTGTCTGTGTAAGGTACAAAGAATGGGAAAAATCAAGGGCTAAATATTTCCAGAGACTTTTGATGTGATTTCCTGTTGAACCTTGTCCTTGGGCTGCCATTGAATTTTTAGAATACTTTGTTACCAGGAAGGGTGGGGGCAGCTTGTATTTCTAAATCAACCCTAGAACCAGGCCAGCAGGCCTGAGTAATGTCTACTATGTTTGCTTGGGTCCAAGGAAGTGGCCTTTTTCATGTCTGTACCTACTTGGGACTAGCCTGGCTTTCTCAAAGAGTAGAGATGGATATTTAGAGCAGGCTGCATAGGCTTGGATCTTGGAAAATGTACAGGCAAGGAATCAGCCCAAAGCCAGCTGGGTTTATTTTAGGAAGTTGAGGAACCCCTTCCTGGGTTTCTGTTTATTCCTTTTTTTCCACCTCACTATGATGTCAACTTGTCCTGTTAAAATAAATCAGTACTAGACACAGTTCTCCTGGCTTTGTTATTGTCGTGTTAAAATATAATGTCCTTTTGTAGACCAGGTGACCCTTCTGCCCCAGCCTCTCATAGGCAGACGTGGACACTGTCCAACTACTAGATTTAAGTAAATAAAAATAGACTTCCCAGAAAGTCCTCCTATAAGATATGGACATGGAGAGCTGAATTTTTCTTGTCTTGGAATCCTTGAAGATCCAGGTCCAACACAAACCCCTTGTAGACGTTGTGTTGCAAGGCCAAAGGAAGGGATGGTAAGGGAAGATGCCCGAGTTCCTCCCTTTGACTACCACACTATTGAAATGGTGGTCTTCAAAGACTTAAAATTTCCCCAGAAGTCTCATGCTGGGGCAAGGAAAGGGAAGCCAGACAACTTGTCTCCCACGAAGATTTAACAAAGTTTTGACAACTTACAGGACAAACTGGAGCCAAGACAGTAAAGGCATGCCCCTGCCTTAATCAGGCTATACTGCTTAACTACACATGCCTCCTGCCCTGCCCCCCCCCCCCCGTGTCAGTACCCTGAAGACAAACGTGTTTTTTTTTTTCCTTCCCAACTTTTTTTTCCCCACTCTGAGTACATCTCCTTTCTCTACTGTTCACTGTTGCTTGTCTCTTTCTCATTGGTGTACTGAGGACTGATGGACAAACCTGAAGGACTCTGTTAATATTCTGAATTTGGGAAGATTTGGGAAGAGCCTAGTAAATGCTTGCCCAGGGAATGGGTTTCCCCAAGGTCAGATTTATACCCTCTTCCAGAGAAGTTTCTATTGACTGCTGATATCCACTTTCTGGATTAAACATTAGGAGTTGGACTGAAAATGATGTGTTCTGAGTCACAACACAGCTCATTCAGTTTAGTACCTCTTTGTTTCTTTTATAGGTTGCTGTGATTTCAGCTTGAGGAAAAAGGTGAACTATCATGACATCTATCTGGGTGAGTAAAAGAGCTAAGCCTCCACAACACAGTAACTTATGTAAGTCACAGAAAATCAAACTACCAGGAAAAAAAAGGTGAAAGTTGACCCTCTCTCTCTCTCTCTCTCTCTCTCTCTCTCTCTCTCTCACACACACACACACACACACACACATGTCATTTATATGTCAAAAAGTTAGAGAATATCTAAAAATAATAAATTATAAAAGAATATATTATAAGCCAGTATGGTGGCATATGTCTTTAATTCTAGAACTCAGAAAGTTAAGGCAGGGAGATGTCAAGTTTGAGGATAGACTAAACTATGTAGGGAAAATTTATCTAAAAAGGTCTAGTAGTGAAATATGTACTAGAGGAGCTAGAGTCATGGTTCATTAGTGCACTTGCATGCTGAGGACTGGTTCCTAAAATCCACACCAGGCTGCTTACAGTTGCCTGTAGCTTTGGCCTCATGGGATCCAACACCCCAGCCTCTGAGGATACCTGTACTTATGTACATACAATGCCCCTTCACTGACCTACCCCCTGACACACAGGTAAGCAGTTTTTAAAGTTATTATAGAATTCCATACTTAGCAAAGAGGTCTTAATGGAGAATAAATTTAGTGTATAACTCAACATGTATAACAATAAAATGACATTTACTACCAGACAAAGAAAGATAGTTTCTTCCGTTAGTAAAATTACAGAGACTTCTAGCTCATTGGGGAGGGGGGGAGTAAATCTACCTCCATCTCCCTCCTTATGTTAAAATAGTAGATGGATAAAATATAGAAATGAGGGGCTGGTTAGTAAAGTGTTTGTGCTGGCAAGTCCCAGGTCCTTTAAGAGACCCTGGGTCCAAAAAAAAAAAAAAAAAAAAAAAAGTGAGCAGCTCCTGAAGAATGACACCAGATGTTCTGTGTCCTCTGAATGTACCTGCACACACATGTACCTACACAGCTTTGAGCATGTATTCACACCTGCACACACACACACACACACACACACACACACACACACACACACACACACACACACCATGCATAAATAAATACATTCATATATATTTATATATATATAATGAATATAAAATTCAAGTGGATCTTTTAGAATTAATTTGGAATGGGGAATTACAACCATAAGCCTATAATGCAAAAGCCTAAAAGTTTATTTGTTTATGTATAAATTTGTAATGTGGCAGCAACATAGTAAGTAGAGCCAGAAGAAAACCTCCAGGGAGAGACATTTGTGGAACATCAGACAAGAGATTTATTTCTATAACATACAAATGACTTGAATGAAGCAATTTGTAGAAATGAGCTCAGTGGGAAAGTGTATATTACAAAGTATCACATGAAAAGACTTGCAAGCGTCCAGTACACATGTAGACACGATCTCGAAAAATTAAAAAAATTAAAAAAAAACAAAAACGAAAACCAAAAAACACCTAGCACATTAAGGAACTATCTTCTACCTAAGAATTAGGTAACTGGAAAAGAATAGGAAGACAAAATTGTGTACTCAACAGCAACTGTCAAATTTTCTTAAGACACTATGTTATACCTTTGCATAGTATTTGGGTCAACATCTGTCAGTGTTAAATGTTTGTGTCCTTTACCCCAGTAATTCTACTTCTCATTATGTATCATAAACATGAATAAGGTTGAAAATGTGGGCAACAGCATATTTGTCTACATTATTGAAAATATGCAGACATTGCAAGTGAACATATAATAGGTAAAATTGCTCATTTTTTATTTGCAGACATTTTTAATGTAATCATTAAAAAGAATGTGGGGAAAATATTTAGCTCTATGTAATGACATTAGAAACAGTACCGAAATGTGTTACTCAATGAAAACCTCAAGTGACAGGAGTAGTAGATACCGTGGTTCTCTCTGTACAAAAGAAAAGGCATGAAAGAGACCTGCAGTGTTGCTGACAGCTCCCTAGGTGGCGCCTGGGGCAGTTGGTTCTTTCTGCTGTGTCTCCCTCTACTCTTGTACCTTGAAGCCAAGCTGTGGGCACACATTTTTATGAGTTGAGAAGTTGAAAGAAAAGCATGCAGAGGTGTGGCATGCCCTTGAGAGAGCCAGTTCGGGGGTGGGAGGGGTGCTATGCATAGGTCAAGAAGCTAACCTTATCTCTTTCCATACCTGAAAGCCAGCCCTTCTGATTTTAAGCATCTCTAACAGAGTCAGAGGCTTCTCAAAGTGCTAGCCCTGGTCCACTAGAAAATTGACATGGAGTTTGCTGACACATTCACTGGGCTGAGAGAGACCTGTTAGTGTGAGACATGGAGTATGTAGTGAGACTGTTGTAGTCAGTCATACAAATGACTGTAAACTGAGAATGTGAACCATAAAGCTGGCTACATTTCTCCGTGGTAGAGTGCTAAGGCTCTAGGTTCCATCCTCGGGACTGCATAATTAAATTTTGGATGCTTGCTGCATGTGGTCACACAAAACCTATAATCCCAGCATTTGGGAGGTGGTTCAGGAGTTCAAGGTCATTCTCTGCTACCTAGAAAATTCAAGACAGCTTGGGTACTTTAGTGCCGTGCCCATCAAACACACAGACACACACACAGACACACACACAGACACACACAGACACACACACACACACACACACACACACACACACACACACGCCAAATCTCTAATTTTCCCATAATTCTATCTGCAATATGAACTCACTCTCATGGCAGTACGTTTTTCAACAGCTAAGAAGTAAAAGCAACACAATGTGTTCTGTATGTACAGTATAGAGCATCACCCTTAAAATGGAAGGGATCTTAAAAATGGGTGAAGCTTGAGCATGCTCAGCTAGTAAAATGAGACAGTCATGAGAAGGTAAACATTGCATTGCATAATTCTTCTTATGTAAGGTATCTAAAGAAATACAGAGAACGCTGTGGTTGCCAGGAGCACAGGAAGGCAAGAGGACATTGTTGTTAGACCAGTATAGTATTTGTGTTCTGCAAAATGTTACAGTTCTGGAACTGCTTCAGAACAATATGAATATTCTATTACTGAACCATGTGTTTTAGAAGAGTTAAAATTTACCAAAAATTCATATTTATGGGTTTAATATTCTTATGTAAATTTGTTCACATGTATGCACATGTGTATCAGTGCTTGTGAACATGTGAGCATATATGTGAGGGCTGTAATCGAGGGAGCAGTAAAGAAACCATGGAAGTGGCCACTCTGTGATTAGAAAGAAGGTTTTGATTGTAGTTAAGAGAGAGAGAGAACAGCCAGAGGCATCTGGGAACAGCCAGAGCAGAGAACAGGAGTCATTCGTTGTGGCCAGAGCTATCATGAAAGAGGTGAGAATAGCAGGAGCAGGGGTGAACCTTCCAGAAACTGGTGTCTAGGAAGAGGAAAGTCTGTGAAGTCACGAGAACCACAACAATCTGTGAACTAGCATAGTGGAGCAGGAGTAGGGGAGTGAGAGGGGCAGGAGGCTAGCAATAAAGATGGCAGATGTCTGGCTTGTGTCTCATGCTCCTGACTTGAGACAAAGGCCTGGGCATGCTTTTCCAGCTAACAGGGCTCCCCTCTGGCTAACTTGATCCAGGATGGCCAGATATGTTCAAGGCAGAACCTGAGTCCTGACCATGTTTACCTGAAGCTGTGGGCCTATCAGCCTCCTTTTCTTTATTTAACCTGATCAACCCAAAATTAAGGAAAATTTCCCTGGCCACCAAAACCACTTAAAGCCTTCAGCCCTCCAGAGGAAAAATGGATCTATTCTGCAGGAAGTCCTTCTTTGTGTGTGCTTTTCTCTCTGTCTCTGTCTCCCTCTCCCTCCCTCCTCCCCCCTGTCTGCATGTGAGAGAGTACATGTGTTCACATGCATGTACACACAACATACACATTCTTCTACTTCTATAATAAAGTCTGTTACCTGTTGTTGCCCATTGTGTCTGGGATTTCCCTGCCTTTTAAATTCTCTCACCTGTGGAGAACATGATCAAGACTCTTAAACAGAAAGACCTGTCTCTAACCCATAGCACTGGGATCACAGGCACACTCTGCTGCTCATGGCATGCATGCCTGTGCTAAGGATTGGAATCCAGTCCCTCATGCTCACAAAGCAAGCACTTCACTGAGTAAGCTACCTCTCAGCCCTCTGGGTTTGTATTCTTACAAGAAAGTTCTGTTATGACACAGATTTGCTGCCCTAGTCACACACAGACCAGCACTGTGGTACTGGGTTGTTGCAAGAAAAAGTAATTTTTGTTGCATGGTTGACTAACAAGGAGCTAGGCTCTTGGAACTACCTCCACTTGGCGGTAGCAGGGAGCTAGGAAGGGAGAGGGAGGCAACTGCTCTTTAGGTGGATGGTGCAGAAGTGGGGTCTTGTGGTGTATGGTACAAGCAGAAATGAGCATCACACCACTTTCTGAGTCACAATTATCTAGGGGAAGGTCCTGTGCTGCTTGGAGGCTTGAGGATTCTGAGCTTGTGACATCAAAAGGTCATTGACTGGACAGCCTCACTTCTGCACATATCCATTGCTACAAAGCTGATTCCAAGCTGCTCTCGAGAGGATTCCGAGTGCATTACATGAAAGACAACTTAAGAACTTTGCTATTTACGGAATTTGTGTCCAAGGCTGCAGCTGCGTTCATTCTCGGTGTTTTTCTTTTCCTCCTTACACACAAAAGCAAATACACACCCAAGTACAAATCCATGATCAGGTCCACCTATTCCTGCACATCGCTAGGTCAGTCTGAGGTTACCAGTGTGTGGTTAGTTTATTGAAATTAACTCAGGATTAAAACAGAAACTTGGGAAAGTATGAGAAAGGCAGAGAGCTTCCCATCCTTGGGTCTGGTTGGAGTCTTTGCCAGCCCAAAGTTACGAATTCTAGCACAATAGATAATGTTGGCTGTGAAGGTTCCCTCTGTACAAACACATTTTTTTTTAAGTGGAGCTTTTTCAAATAAAATGTTAAAATAGGAGTCTGCTATAAGTGTATGACCTTTGAGTCTTTCTCTTTTCCTAGTGAAAACTCCCAATTTTCTGGGAATCTCAAAAACAAGACTGTGGACTTGGTTTACAGTAAAAAGTCTTATCTTACTTATACAGCCAATGTGGCCCATGGATTTACCTCATTAGCTGAAATCCTATTGAATAGCTCACTTACCAAAGAGGAAAGAATGAACAACTCTTGAGATGTAAGGACTGTCTTTGTAAATGGCAACTCCCACACTTGAATACTCACTACCCTTCCCCAACACACCTCTTTCTCCCTCATGCCCATGGTAAAGCCAGGCTTCTTGCCTTCTCATCCCAAAATTCTTTACTTCGGTGCAGTCAGCAATCTGGCTTGACCTGGTCTCTAGGCAAACTCCTCAGCTTGTGTGTCTGAGTCCTGCCCTCACGGCCTCTGGTAGAATAAGGCCAAGGAGAAATTCTTGGGCACTTTTCGGTACATTCCTCTGAGGAAGCAATAGCTGGTTTCTCTGCTTTCTAGCTGAAAGTGTTGAAACTCTGCCACTGTTTTGGATAAATAATCTCTGTTGCCTCGGTATATCTTTTGTTCTGGAGTTTTAAGCCTTTGTTTGTTTGATCTGTTCCCTGTCTAAGGGCCTGATATCTTATCAGTTTGTACTCCTGGACTTCAGAGTTCCTTGTTGTGTGTTGCCTCGCAAGTAGAATTGCTGATAACATAACGATTTAAAAAATATTTATTTTGGTTTCATTTGTGTGTATGTGCATGTGTCTCTGTGTGTATGCACATGTGTGCAGGTGCCTTGGGAGGCCAGAGTGTTTGATCACCTGGAGCTGGGGTTACAGGAGGTTGTAAACTGCCTGATGTGTGTGCTAGGAGCCACGGAGCCATGTCTTCTGCTCCAGGTTGTAACTTCCTATTGAGACACACTGACAGGGCCTGGGGAGGTAGCTCAGTGGCCAAGTGCACTAGCTGCTCTTCTAGAGGGTCTGGGTTCAATTCCCAGCACCTACATGGTGGGTCATAACTGTCTCTACTGGATTTTTCTTACCTCTGTAGATGTATACATGTTACATAGACATATATGCAGGGTGTCTCACCTGCATATATATCTATGTAACATGTATCCATTGGCATCCTCATCTGTGGAAACACATAAAATAAAACACAATATTTAAAAAAAGACATAATATGTATGTCTGTGTCTATGCTTCTCTATGCTCCTCCCCCATGGGAGCAGAGCATACTGCCCTGCCTGCATGTTAGTGTCTGCACCAACAGGGAAGTCCCCCTGAGCCTCAGTGGTCAGAGTTTGAACTGGACACAACGGATTAAATTATTAACTTATTGAATTCAATATCTAGACTCCTTTCTTTCCCAAGAGGTGGCACTGACTCCAATCCCAGCCCTCTAAATTTCATAGTCTTTCTGGAGAACAGCTCCCATCCTGAAACTGTTAAAGGACTGATGATGAGTCACTCCAGTCACTGAACAAAGGCATTCCTGCCACTCAGGAAATTCCAGGGGTTTTCAAACTGTTTGCCAAGAATCAGAACAAAGCCAGAAATATCCTCGTTAAACCACCAAGCAACTCACGTCGCAGCTCCGAGTTTGCAAAATCACACCTGCCTTCCTTTCTTTAATGAAATTACAGTGACACTGACATGAATGCCACTATCTTAATGCTGATTAGAAGCTTTGATTATAAATTATGTCTTTAATCACTAGGAAAATGGGAACTAGGTGGATATAATGAAGATTGGTGAAATGAAACATTCTGAACACGGGATTCGAGGAGGAGAAATGAAAATCATACTTTTGGTGCCGGAGATGTATGTAGCTCAGTGGTAGAGTGCTTGCCTGCCATGCACAAGGCCCTGGCTTTGCTCTCCAAGACCCCAAGACTTTCCTTAGGGTGTGTGTGTGTGTGTGTGTGTGTGTGTGTGTGTGTGTGATGGTGGAAATGTTGAAGAGTGCTACAAGCAGACATCTGCAGATAGGTCAAACTCACTTGTGACCATGTACTCCTGGGGACAATTAGACGGAATCTGCCCTTCCCTGCCTGACCATTCCCTCCTTTGCTGGGGACTTGGTTGATGCAGTTTGACAGATGAGGATGCCAATGGATAAACCTGGTAAATGAGAGCCAAAGGGGAAAGAACTAAATTCAGTTAGAATGCAGGACCGTCCACACATGAAGGTGTGATTTTGTGCTCTTGAAAGCCTATAGATGCAGAATGGGGGAAGGGTTGAAGCCTTGTGTAAGTGCTACTGTGTGTATTAGTGCATCGTGCGTTACAGCATACACACTGCAATATGTAAGATTAATACCCGGGTCTCATGTGAGTTACAAGAGGGTCAGTCTGAAGGACAGAAGGCTCTCAAGTCTGCCACTACCTGTTGTCGAATCTTGGCTCCTTTCATTTTCATCTCTCTGCATGATAACCCTGGAGGCATGTTCAAGTAGTAGTGACAACCTCTTTGGATAGGGTTAAAAAAAGATGAAGACTGCCTTTGTACAATTTTGGCATGAAACTCTGAACCAACTGGGACTCTCATTTGATAATTCTCAAAAAAAAAAAAGCAAAATGTAAGAAAGACAAAAAATGTTTTATTATATATTTTGTGTGTGTGTGTGTGTGTGTGTGTGTGTGTGTGTGTGTGTGTGTGTGTCTTTGCCTCTTCTCTGTCTCTCTTTCTGTGTTTGTCTGTCTGTCTGTCAGTGCATAAGTAAAAGTCAGAGGGCAACTTGCAAGAATTCAGGAAGGGACAATTCCAAAGTCAAGGTGATAGTATGGCCATCTTCCTTCCGAAACTTGTAGAGGAGTCTGGCCTTGCCTCTCTAGCTCTCTGTGGTTTGCTGCTGTAGAGAAGTGATGATGTCCTCATAAATTAACTGCCACCTGTTTGAAAGCCAGACTAACCATATGAGAATAAACAGAAGTTGACAAGCATGCATATGTCATACATTCAAGGGAGACATCTAGAGCATCAGCAAGTGACTGTCAGAGGAGGCTCTGGGTTTTAGCTTGTGTGTCATCTTCAGTGATGAGTACATTTTGAGAAAAGTGACAAGTCAGGAAAAGAAAGATTTTGGTTCTCTGCAGACCCAAATAATAATTTGGGGGAAAAGGCAAATGACTATAGACAAAGTCTAATTAGTGGTGCCAGACTGCTTAAATCCCCCAGATCCAGCTCCAGGCCAATTAGGGTCTTGAACTACTTGAATGGTTAACCTTTGTTCTCCAGCAGAGAGCACAAGGCAGGGCACCTTTTGTCTTTGACATCAATGTCCTTCTTTGGGGCAACTGAGAAGCTGTGCTGAGAGCTCAGTTGTATACCTTACTTCTTGTCCTTGGTTCCTCCATCCTTCCTCTGTGAGGGAGGCATGTGTCTGGTCTCTCATATTGGCAAACTTTGGTTGTTCCTTGGTTGATGCCTGTGTAGTCTCCGCCTTCATTGTCATACCACATTTCCCTCAAATTACCTTGGTCTTTGTAGAACTATCTTCTTACAGAACACCAGTCACATTGGATCAGAGGCCTATGCTTATGCAGTTTATCTCAACCATTGACACTAGGGGTGGGTGACCTTGCATCCAATCATGGTTATACTCTTTGGGCTGCTGGTTAGGTCTTTGGAATAGGGACGATGCAGTCCGCGTCACCCTGCCTGCCTCGTGTGACTATATTTTATTTTTGGACCTCTTACAGGACACTTCCTTTGGTTTTTGAAGACCCTTTCTTACGGGAAGAATTGAACAAAAAGCCTTACACTTTACAAGTTTGAGCTGATCTATTTTTGCAATCAGCTCCATTTCCCCAGTGCCACAGTGCTTCAGGACCCAGCACAGCATCTTGACATTGTGCACAGAGCGTGATCATTTCTCCCTGGCTCTCTGAGAACCCTTGATTCCTAGAATTGTCTCTGAGGCTTTATTTTTGGATCTGGCTTTTATGGGACTTTATGAAGTGATATGGCTATGTCTCACCTTTAGAATGTGCTTGCAGCTGCTGCCATCTTTACTCTGGTGCATTTGGCTCTAAATACGTTTTGTGTCAAAAGAGTTGGCACCCTGTGTTTCTCTTTTATTCGTCCTTTGAATACAAAAGTTCAATTTATTGCAAGCCAGGTGCAGCCATGTTTACTGAGACAAGGACAGATTGGCCAAGGTAACAGCAGACAACACCCTGGGGGCAGTTTGGCCATGTCAGTGGCTTCAGGGCACCATGCTCTGTGGCTAGCCAAGGGTTAGTTTTAGATGAGAAAGGAAAATTCTACTGGCATCAGATAGATTGACAGGATGTGTTAGTCTAGACTAGTAAATTGAAGAAAAAAATAAAGAGATAGACTAGTCTCTGGTTGTTTGAACTTGGGCAAGCTTCTTAAGCTTCTCTGTCATCACCCAGGCATAGGATTTAAGTGTGTGCTTTATGTGTATCGTGGGGGTTGGAAATGTTCCTAGCACAGTTCCAGGCACACAGCAGCTAACTGTCCTTTCTTATTATAAAGAATTCCTATTATTTTCTCGGTTTATTCTTTTCATTACTTTATTTCTCAATGGGTTTCAGCATCATTTTCCTTTTGAGAGTATCTAAAGGTCAAGTCTGAGAAAAGGGAAGAAACTAAGTATGCATAGGAAAGTAGATGGAACTCTGATCAAGCATGATTTTGAAAAAATGGCTCTTGCTGAGTACTCATGGGATGTTCCACGTTAGCACTGACTATGTTGGATACTAGGAAAACAACCTCAACTAAAAACCAATTAATAATTTGCTTGGCAAAACATCAAAATTGTCAATGAGACAGGCCATCAAAATAGCTTTGGCTATAAACATCTACATTCCTAAAATAACACTTCACTCTCAAATCCCTCAGCATCTACCACCACCCAGGATGCAAGACTTGCTTCCTGACTTCATTCTATTTTTCCAGGCAGTTGAGAATGAAACAAAATGTTAGTTATGCCACTTGATTGTCATTAAAATCATCAAGGGGTCTTGTTAAGCCAGATACTGAATCTTAATCTGAGAGTGGGCTACAGATTGAGAATCTCCATCTCTGTAAATTCCAGGAGATTACCATGAAGTTGATCCAGGAACCACTGAGAGAGTGTTCCTTAACCCCCAGCCCAGGCAAAGTGCTATAGAACACAGGGCATTTGCAGGTGGCTTTAAATCCAGGCACCTTCCTTATCAACAAAGTTCTTAAACAAACAGTCCCTGAGAGTGGGCATTTCCATGTACTGCTGTAATTATGTGTAGGGGTGTGGAGGGGGGGATGTGTGGACATGAGTGCAGGTGCCTGTGGAGGCCAGTGGTATTGGATCCCCTGAAACTAGAGTTAAAGATGTTGTGAGCCACCTGATTTGTGTGCTGGGAACTGAACTTGGGTCCTCTGGAAGAGCAAGTGCTCTTACCTGCTGAGCTATCTCTCCATCTCCCTCTTTCTTAAAGTGCAAATCATCAAACCTACCTCATTAATATCACTGAAGAAATTTAACATGTTTGTTAGTCTTTTGTTCATTATCTAGCATGTATTAATAAAAATATGAGTCTAGTTATTTATTTTACAGTGGATTTTCATAAATCATATAAATATTGCTGGGAGGCCTGGAAAACCAAGTCTTACCAGGAAAATCCTACACTATTGCTCATTTAAGTGACCAAAACACTTGTCAGTATTCCACTAGAATTCTGCTTCAGAACTCCCAAGTTGTGGGCTCGCTTGGGCTTTGGCTCAGTGGTAATGCACTAGCTGTCATGTATGAGGCCCTGGGGTTTGATTCCTGCACAGCAAAATAAACAGCTAAGCAAGAATAAGATTTCCAAGTTTCTTTCAAGTTGACAGATATGTGTGTTGGGGAGGGAGAAGGAGAGGAATCCTTTTATTATATAAGTTGTTCCTCCCCATCTCTCACTAGAGAGTTGCATGATGAGTTAGGAATTTTATCCTCATCTAATTTTGTAGAGGGCAGTGCAGAGGTCACAGCTAGGGTGTAAACCCTGAATATTTGTAATGCATGAACATTCAACATCTGGCCATAATATCGTCTTCTTGTACTCAGAAGCAGCCATGGTAAGTATCCTCGTGGCATAGGATCACACAAACAGAACATCATAAGCATGTAGAACCTAGCACCTGGTTCCCAAAATTAAAATTCAGTATATCTAAAGTAGATCTGGCGCATGATCCTATGCATTTTAAGATAGGAGATGCTGAGACATATTTGAAGAAATTCAGAGGACAATTTAGAAAGGAAAAGACAGTGCGCAAACTCAGATCTGAGACTTAACTAGCTGAGTGGGTGGTAGCAAATTTTGCAGTCTCCTTAAGTCCTGCTGCCATCTATGCAGAGATGATCATGCTTAGCATCGAGCTGCTCTGGACTGTAGCTAACATATGAAAGGTGCCTAGCATCAGGCACCTAAGTGCTCCTTCCTGAACATCAAACAACAGAAGTGGGTGGCTAAGGAAGCCCAAGAGCTTGGAGGTAGAAGTGGACAGTATTGAAATGAAGCCAGCTGGCTCTGCCAATTTATAAAGCTTATTAAGCACCGAGGAAAGAAAATTCTCTGAGGATTATGCTAAAGTGACTGATTAGATCGCTGCTGTTGTCTTTAGATCCCGAACATTCTAACTCTTTCAATAGTGTCTGACAACATTGAAACAAATTGTTCCATCTCATCTATTGAGTCAGCAGGCTCTCATTTCTGCTGTGCCACTACATTAATTTTCCATCCACTTTAATGTGACAAGATAATGTCCTTTCATGAAAATATTAGACACTTTAGTAGAGCATAAATGTGACCATATTAGCTCACAACAACACAGTCGGCACCATTCAGTAAGAGGGTAGAAAGCCCTGTTTAAAAAGAAAATGTTAAATGTTACTATTACCACAGATTTTTAGTTAAAAGGCCAGAATATACTATATAAGGACATGTTAACTGAATTTTTTCAACGGCTTTTGGCTATCATCTAGTTTCTTCAGCAATTTTAGAATATTCCATTCTTTTAGCAGTATGTTCGTTCCCATTTTACCATCCTGTTTCTAATTTATGTGCTTAAAATTAGTAATGTGGCTATTAAAAAGAAAACCAAAAAAATTCTATGTTATTCTTGAAGCTCCATGATGCTAGTGGAGTTCGCAGGAAAAACACAGTCGGTGGCCCACACTTGCACAGCTGTTAAGCAGAGCATAAGAGTGTTTTATTAATTCCTTAGAGTGGTGTTCCCCAAGGACAGTGGTCAACATTAATTAAACCATGCCAGAAACTCCCAACCACAACTGCTTCTGTGAGATGTGATGAGGTGCTTAGTGAGAATTCTCACTGGGAAATTCAGTGGGTGAAGAAAACTGATGCTCCTATTGTGTGCATAGTACAGACCTTAAAGTCTGTACTCTGCAGGGTCACTGGTGTTGAAACAGCTCATTGCCCTAGAGAAGCAAGGTTTCATGTGTGCAGTTTGTTAGGCACAAGAAAATGGCCTCTAGGGAGGACTCTTGCTTCGGTAGCCTGTGTGCCGAGGTGGAGGGAGACTCTTGCACTGTGCCCAGAACACAAGAAGCCGGATGCCACAGATGAGCACTGGGACTGGAGAGATGACTCAGCAGTTAAGAGCACTTGCTGCTCTTCCAGAGGACCCGGAAGTGTTCTGCTGTGCACCACTAACAACGTAAAAAGCATTTTCTTCGGGTACTTGAACATGCAAACACAGAACAGCTGGGATCTTCCTCGAACTGTGCCAGCACAATACCTCTGGTAGATCATGCTGCCTGTGGGCTGTGTTCCGGCTCTGGGTTTCCTATTGACAACGAGCAATTAATTAGTCACACACTGAGCCTCTGGGGGCAGTGCAATTTTCAAAAATATAAACACTTCTAGATAGTCTCAATAATGATCTCATGAGATAAACATTTAGTCGAGTATATTTAAATGTAATAGCAATAATGGTGTGGTTTTGAACTACTGGAACTTCCCCTGTAGGTTGGACCTCGAGGAACCATAAGAGATTATCCGGGTTTCAGCCCATCAGTGGATGCCGAAGCTATCCGGAAAGCCATCAGAGGAATTGGTGAGTGAAGTTTTGCAATTCCTTTGTCAGTGTTGAAGCAAGCCAGGAACATTCCTGAATAAAAAGCCGGTTGGCCCAATTTGAATCCTGAGTTAGAGAAGTTTTCAGGGGACCTTTTAAAGTGTGAAGTGATGAAAAGTACAGGGGAAGTGAACTTTAGTAAATAAAGCATTTATGATGTTTACTTAATTAAAACCGAACACCATCACAGCTCCTTCGAACAGTCATCACCGTCATAACCACAAATCATTACAGATACAGTCCCTGATCATTCTTTCTAGGTTTTATTTCGCCCCATTACCTAGAGAAAATCACCTTTCTAAATTAGACTTTACACTTGTGGACTTTCAGTATCACAGTTCCATACATGTGTACACTCTGTTTTCTATAGTTTTAACTGGGTAAAACTGGAGAAGTGCACTATACATCCTTTAGCCATTTGTTTTTATCTCTTAACATAATGTTTTTGAGATTTATTCCTGTTGATATGTTTAGAGCTCTAGATCATTAATTTTAACTGCAGAGAAGTCTATTGTATATTATATCATAAAATGGGAATGTTGATGAAACATTCAATTTGCCTATAACTCTTTTCTATTACAGTGTAAAAGTCCTTGGCGAATGCTCCTGATTTAACTCCATTGTGCACATTTGCTAGTATTTCTCTAGGACATTGTTAGACCCCCGAAAACTCAAGTATCCGGGGTCTCAGGCCAGGTTCGCGGTCACCCCAATCACCAGGCGGATTCGAGAGCTTGCTGCAAACTGCACGAGGCTTTATTGTAATTTAACGAACTAACCCCATGTTAGCTCGGGCCTTTCACCCACCCGCCATGGCGGGCAGCTAGAAAAGACGGCTCCTAAGGTCTCCCCAAAGATCTTATAGGGCAACGTAAGGGGAGTGTCTAGGGGTACGCACAGGCTCATGATTGGTGTGCCTCCAGGCTTGGAGGGCTTGCCCTGTGTTGATTGGTCAACTGGTTGTTATGGCTCATAGGCCCTCCCAGGGTGGTTGCTATGCTCTCTACGTCATTGTCGTGCGCTTGTCCGTAAAGCACACCCAGGGTCGTAAAGCATAGCGCCACCAGCTAACTTCCGATTGGCTCCTTGTCATGAGACAGGCATCTGACTTTCTAGTGACTAACTTCTGATGGGTTCCTTGTCACGAGACAGGCATCTGACCTCTACGTGACCAAGGCAGGTTTATGGCAAGCATGTGTTCGGCTGTAATGGCTGCCAAAAGGGAGCTGGTTCCTTCATTCCCCCATTTTCTTTTTTGTAAATTCCAATCATGGAATTGCTGTCTCTCTAGCATCCCCATCAGGGAGTGATAGATACTGGCATCCCCATGCAAGGGAGTTCCCTTTGACTTAGCATTTTAACCAGGGAAAATGGACGGCGAAATTCTTTTCCAAACTGCTTCCTGCTGACTTTGGGACGAAGTTAGGGACCCCAGAAGGTTGAAATGCTAGTCAAAAGCAAAAAGGAATTTAGGCAATGGGGAATCCATCAGGGGCTTCTGGTTAGCAGACACTGTTGCAGAGACAGGGGGTGTCCATATCAGCTGAACTGGTTCACATCCATAGCAAGTCTAGGGCTCGCAGTCTATTTAGAACAGCCTGTAGTCCGCAACTGATACTCAGATGTCTGCCAGAAGCAGAAACCTGTTTAAGACATATTTAAACTAGGAACAGAGGTTAAAGCTTATTTATTGAAGCCCACAGTGTAGAAAAAGCAGATATTTGGATATCTGTTTAAACAGCAGGAACATACTTAGCAAAAACTACAGATTTGGGCTATAAGCATGTACATTTTTCTTCTGTCCAGAGAGCCAGGTATGGATTGGACAGAGGTGCCTTTGGCCTGATGAAAAGCCCTTTAAGTTTGTACTTAGATGACAACCAAAATAAACTTAAAAACTTTGAACTTGTGCCTGAACAGTAGATAGTTACTATTTTATCAGCTAACATACTGACTAGTCTATAGTGGATCTGACTGCCTGATGCTGTCAAGCTGACAACCAGT
This sequence comes from Cricetulus griseus, assembly GCF_003668045.3. NCBI lineage: Eukaryota > Metazoa > Chordata > Mammalia > Rodentia > Cricetidae > Cricetulus > Cricetulus griseus. Next base: position 159,149,533 of record NW_023276807.1, read on the forward strand.
AATATTTCAGAGATCTGAGAAGGGTATATTTTGTCCGAATCTACTAAAAAGTGACAGAAGCCAGTTAGAAGCCAGTCTATATACAGTTAGCCAAACCCAAGTTTCTCCATTACTGTTGGAGGCAGCTGTCTCAAAGAACAGCAATCTTCGCCAGGCCTATACTGTGAGAGTTTTTTTCTCTCTGTGGAAGAGGGACATGGAAAAGACTGACCTTGTTTTGTCTAGGCAAAGGGGTACAATCAATTTTCCAGTGTCCAGCAGCTTTGTCCACAGTCTCGGCTAGGTTCTGGCAGGCGGCAGGTATCACATCTGAGCATCTTGCTCACTGGTCCAGGTGCAGGAACTGGGTGCCTCGTAATCTTCTTTGGAGACTTTGGGTCACTGTCCGGATCTGGCAGTCTGTCTGACATTATAAACTTTAAAGATAACAATTTAAATGCCATATTCTGAAGATCTCTGAAGCATTAGAGGTCTGTTTTAATTACTTGCCTTAAGCATACAAGAAGCACACAGGTGGCTAGGTAATGTCTTATTTCTGTAATACAGCTGAACTTAAAACTATATAGAGCTACCTTATATTTTTTAAATAGTAGCTTAACTTCTTTTTGAGGTAGGGTTTTTCTGTGACTTTGGAGCCTGTCCTGGAATTCGATCTGCCGGACCAGGCAGGCCTTGAACTCATAAAGATCCATCTGCCTCTTACTCCCGAGTGGTGGGATTAAAGGCGTATGCCACCAACGCCCTAAACTTAAAGGCGTGTGCCATCAACACCCTGAGCTTAAAGGTGTGTGTCACCAACATTCTAAACTTAACTTCTGAAAACACAAACTGTACCGTCTTATATAGATCAGCATCTTTTATAAAACAAGAACTTTACATTGTCAGGCTTTGCTTAAGAATAATTCTAAATTGAAGCTCTTTAAGTACAAACTTTAATAAAAACAAACATTTGAAAACTGGTTTTAAAAAGAAATTTAAATTCCCTTAAGGTCTTTCTGTAATATATAGAAGCATTAACATTTTAAATCTTAATTGAAAAACTTGTTTCTAAGATGGTACCTCTAATTTCCATGGGGTCACCTTTAGTCAAGATGGCGGCTTAAGTATTCTTTTTTAACTTTAGCAAAATGGCGACTAGTCAAGTCATGTGACCAGTTGGCCATGTGCTGGCTAAACCAGGAAACAGAACATTTTAAAACAAATATATATAAATTACTTGAGAAATAAACAGGACTTTTTAAAACAGAATTAGCTTAATATGGTTAAAATTTTAACTTATATTACCATTTTTAAAATTTACTGTTTGTAGACATGAGAAACCATAGCACAGTTTACATTTTTTTTTCACTTGTAACAACCTTTTCTCTGACCTTCGACAACTTTCCTCTGACCTTCTACAACTTACTTTAACCCTCTATAATTTTCTGTAACAATCTTTTTCTCTGACCTCCAACAACTTGCTTTAACCCTCTATAACTTTTACCATTTGTTTTAACTCTCTATAATCTTTTATTTTATTTTTGACTTTCTTAGACATTCTTAGATAATTTTTTTTATTATTTAAGTCTTTTACATTTTTTTTTCAGTCAACATAAAAATTTTGTCAAAGTCCCTTTTACAATTCTTAATTTTAAGGCCCCCCCTTTTTTTTTTTTTTTTAGAATATCCGGATCAGGACAGATGGTTCACCTGCCTGAGCTAGCTCCATGTGCTCAAGGCAGAGAGACCTGGGGTGGGGGTGCTGCTGGTAACCCCAGACCCTTGGCCAATCCAGGGGTGGGAAAAAGACTCCTGCGGCCCCCCTGCATACCATGTGTGTGGAGCACAGAAAGACGGGTAGCAGATGGCGGCCTTGTAGCCATATTCCCCCAGAGCAGGGAAACAGCCATAACGGCAGCTGGGGCAGAAACAGTCCTACTGGGCATGCCTCAGACCCGCAGGTGGGGATAGAAAGGGGGTGGCGTGGTGGATCCTGAATTGAAAACCAATGATGATAACACAGAATAGACAGGAAAGAACAGACGCCAACCCAATCCGCCCACGCTGCTCATAAGGCAATGGCGCCGGGAAGACGGCGGCAGAACTCGGCGGCTAACTGAGGCGGGTCCAAGTGTCCTTGGCCCGAGTCCATACCTCCTGGGTCCTGGGTGTCCTCAGAGTGGCAGTCTGTCCACAGGGCGCATCTGCCGATCACAGTTGAGGTGGCGCCACGTGCTCAGAGAATCAAGAAAAGACCCCTGACCCCCTGACCCATGCATGCCACGTGCATAGGGAGAGCAGGGACAGAAAGAGATGCTTAAGAAACATATAACACAAATGACAGCACATTAGACAGCACAAACATTAGACAGGACAAACCGCGGCAAAGAAATGGTGCCCCAAACCAAAATTACAACCAAACCTTGGACTTTCATCCAGGGTGGAACCAAGGTTCTCGCAAGTCTGCTTACCCTATGGTTCAATTACAAATTCTGCGCAGATCAAATACAAATTACAAATTCTGCGCAGATCAAATCAAGCAACCCTCGGACTTTTGTCCAGGGCAGGACTTTAGGGTCATCCCCAGAAGTCCGAATTACAAATACAAATTCTGCGCAGATCAAATACAAATCATGGCACCAAACAAAACAGCAAGAGACAAAACAAGCAAACATTGAACATTGAACATATATAAGTTTCGAGCTCGAATCATCTTACCTCCAAGATCGAATCCACTCAGGTGAAGGGTGGTCGCAAATCCCGGACGAGCCCCCAAAATGTTAGACCCCCGAAAACTCAAGTATCCGGGGTCTCAGGCCAGGTTCGCGGTCACCCCAATCACCAGGCGGATTCGAGAGCTTGCTGCAAACTGCACGAGGCTTTATTGTAATTTAACGAACTAACCCCATGTTAGCTCGGGCCTTTCACCCACCCGCCATGGCGGGCAGCTAGAAAAGACGGCTCCTAAGGTCTCCCCAAAGATCTTATAGGGCAACGTAAGGGGAGTGTCTAGGGGTACGCACAGGCTCATGATTGGTGTGCCTCCAGGCTTGGAGGGCTTGCCCTGTGTTGATTGGTCAACTGGTTGTTATGGCTCATAGGCCCTCCCAGGGTGGTTGCTATGCTCTCTACGTCATTGTCGTGCGCTTGTCCGTAAAGCACACCCAGGGTCGTAAAGCATAGCGCCACCAGCTAACTTCCGATTGGCTCCTTGTCACGAGACAGGCATCTGACTTTCTAGTGACTACCTTCTGATGGGTTCCTTGTCACGAGACAGGCATCTGACTTTCTAGTGACTAACTTCTGATGGGTTCCTTGTCACGAGACAGGCATCTGACCTCTACGTGACCAAGGCAGGTTTATGGCAAGCATGTGTTCGGCTGTAATGGCTGCCAAAAGGGAGCTGGTTCCTTCAACATGACAAGAGTTGTGTTTTCTGGGTGGAAATTGCCAGAATACTTATTTTTAAATTAACTGGAACTTGCCACATTGTTCTGCAGAATGGTTATAAAAATCAGTAGTACTCTTGGGGCTGGTGAAGAAGCTCAATGTCCTGAGTTCGATCCCCAGAAACCACAGTTGAAAGGAAGAACTGATGCAATAAAGTTGACCTCTAATCTCCATGTCCATGCTGTGGTGTGCCTCAATGTACACTCAGTAATAATAATAATAAAATAATAATAGTAGTAGTAGAATAATCCTTCCACAATGCCTGAGACTTTCTCTTCATCCATATTTCTTACTCTGATTAACACAGGCTGCAGAAGTACCATTCAGTTTTTTCTGTTGATTAGGTCTAAAGCTGTATGACATCCCCCCTTCCCTATCTTTAAATACTGATATAATCAAGCATCATTTTTCCTTTTTATTTCTCTTTCATGTATGACTTCTTCACTTATTTTAGCCCTTTTCACTTGCATTGTCTTCTTCAGGATTGCCAAGAGTGGTTCCATTGCTTTCTTGCCACTGATTTCTGTGTACAGACTTTTCTAAATAAAACCTCAAGTCATGAAAATACCCTCCTCTTCCTAGTCCATGGCCAAAAATCAAAACCAAAAACAAACAAACAAAAGTATTGGGTTAATGTTTATTTTTTCCAGTTTTATATTTTGGCAAAATCAAGCTTAGTAATATCTTTTCCTAGGATTCATGCTTATTGCAACTTTTTTGTTTGGCTGGTTTTTTGAGATAGGGTTTCTCTGTGTGGCCCTTGATGTCCTGCAACTCACTCTGTAGACCAGGCCGACCTCAAACTCCCAGAGATCTGCCTACCTCTGCCTCCTGATTTATGGGATTAAAAGTGTGTGCTGCTACCACCCAGTTTACTGTAGCTTTTTAATAGTAAAGTCATAAAGTTATTCTGCATTTTCCTCCCAGGTTTGGAAATTTTTTTCTAACTTGATCATCAATCTATATGGAATTGGTATTTGTGAGGGGCATTTAGAGATACCTAATGTCATCCTATATCATGGGTATTTTTCTCAGCGCAGTTCTTGAAGAAGTCACCCTGTCCTATATGCTACATGAACCACTTTGCTAAGTTTCCTGCTCATCTGTCTGCTCCCCATCTCAGTACCCTTGTTACAATTACTCCAACTTTACAGTGAATCCTCAGGTTAGGGGATTTTTATTTGCTCTTTGTTGGCTTGTAGGGGGACTCTTCCCGTTCCAGTGTGACTTTCAGGACAACCTGTATAATTCTGTGAAATATGCTATTAAGAGTTTATCAGCATCATCTCTTCTTTTTTTATTTTAAAAAAATTTTCACTTAACACAGCAACCCCATTCCCCCTCCCCTTCTCTCTTCCGCCACTCCTCCCATCCCAACCCCTATCCATTCCTCAGAGGGGGTAAGTCCTTTTAGGGAGAGTCAACAAAGTCTGGCAAACCACGTTGAGGCAGGACCAAGCCCTTCCCCCTGTATCAAGGGTGAGCAAGGTGACCCACCATACGGAGTAGGCTCCAAAAACCCAGTTCATGCACCTGGGATTGGTCCTGGTCCCCTACCAGGGGTCCACAAACAGATCAAGCCACCCCACTATCGCCCATTTTCAGAGGGCCTAGTTCTGTCCCATGAAGGTTCCCCAGCTGTCAGTTCACAGTTTATGAGCTCCCACTAGCTCAGGTCAGCTGTCTCTATGGTTTTCCCATCATGATGCTGACCGCCCCCTTATACAAGACAGCTTTTTTTTTTTTTTTAAAATGAAAATAATTTTTTACTTACCTTTTATACTTTTTGGTTAATATTTTAGTTTTTGTTCCTTTTGAAAATTTTTATACATTTTATTAAGATGTAATTACATCACGTTCCCCTTCTCTTTCCTGCTCCCAGCCCCTCTGGAGATGATCTGATGTCCTCTTCTGGCCTCTGTAGATACCTGCACACATTTGTGCACACACAGAGATTAGGAAAGCATAGAAATTATCTAAGTGTAAAAAAAAATAAAAGTAAGGTAATAGAGGACATGCAGAGCAGAGATGAGCACCACAGCAAAGGGAATAGGAACAGAGAATAGTTCCTAGAATATTTTTTGAGACCAGATGACATGTGTTCCAGGTTGGCCTTGAACTCACTCTTTATGGAAGAATGACATTGAATTTCTGGTCTTCCTGCATCTGCCTCCTGAGTGCTGGGATTACAGGTGTGCGTTCCCATTCCTGGTTTATGGGCTTCTTGAATACCAGGCAAGCGCTCCATCCCCAGCCCTGGTTCCTAAGGTTTTTGTTTGTTTGTTTGTTTTGGTTGTTTTCGATAGCTCTATCCTTAGTCCTGTCATTGGTGAGGGAACAGAGTAAAAACAAGCCAGAGATGAAATCTAGCATGTGCACCTGATGGAATATGAAGAAGCACAATTACAGGTGTTCAGCTGTGCATTGGCACTGATGCTGTTACAAGTCCAAGTTGGTTACCAGACTCACAGGGCAAGTAGGCTGCAATCTAATTCTGTTGACTGTAGAAAAATACAAGATCAAAGGCAAGCAGGGCAGAAGCTTTCACTGGGATGCCAACAATCGACCAAGCACACAGGTTCTCCCCCCTCCACAGTACAATACAGTCATATAGACTGTGTTGACACAGTATATGGGTGTTAGCTCAACACAGAGAAACATACTTGAATCCCAGTTCATCTTCCCATCACTCTAGTCATGTACACCCAAGGCTTGAAAGCCACCTCAGTGTTTCCCATCCCAGTACAGTCCTCTTCATCTAATGAAGTAGACACAGCTTCCCATGGTCATCCTAATACTCTCATTATCAAAATTTAGTGGTGGACATTGTCAGACAAGTTGGCCTCAGTCCTGGCCTGGTCTTACCTTTCACTTACAAACATGTGTGTGAAATGCACCCTAGTGGTGTAAGTCGCAGACAGAAATCTGAGTTAGCCAGAATTTGTATTTCTGTAAACTACCTGTGATCGATGAGATTTATTTTGGCTCATGGTTTCCAGAGGGTTCAGTCTGTGGTACTTGCCTCAGTTGACTCTGTGGGTGAGGCAGAGCATCAAGTGGCAGACTACTTACCTCCTTCCCTCAGAAGAGAGAGAGAGAGAGAGAGAGAGAGAGAGAGAGAGAGAGAGTATGCTTTAAAGGAATGTCCCTAGTGACTTACATCCTCTAGACCCCACCCCCTGAGATGTCTATCATTTTCTGAAATGACACCACACCACCTGCTGGGAACCAAGTATTCCACACAGGTGTGAAGGGGAAGGGGCACATTTCATATCCAAACCACAACAAAACCCATGTTTGGGGTTAAGAGATTTGTTGCATTATTCAGAAGCTATGTGACTTTGACAAATGAAATAAGGCCTCTGAGGGCTAATGTCATCTTTAGGGCAGCATTATGTATCCACAGTATAGGGACCCTGTAACTATCAGGCACCTTATAGACACTAGGTTCTCAATAAGTCTTCCGTTCCTGTGTTCCTGCCCTTGAGAGAATAGAAGACCTGAGGTCAGCTATGGAGTAAGAGCTGAAATTCAGGAAGTCACCCAGCCTCTTGAGGATGAAGCAGAGGTTCTTCATACTCCTTCCTGTCTGTGTGCATAGAGGGAGTAGACAGGGACTGACTGGGGTTTTTATTTCTCCATCCCCCAAATCATCCAAATAGTTAACTTCTTTTTCAAAAACAAAACAACAAACAAATGAAAACCAGGCAAACACACAGATTCTAACCCAGCAAGAAGCTTTGAACTGGAAATTAAAATGCCTTACTGTCTGCACTTGTTTCAGATGACTGATCACTAGTCTGTTGTTCAGCTCAGATACAGAGAACCCGTGGTTGATAAATAACTCTGGTCTCATTTAGGAACTGATGAGAAAACCCTCATCAGCATTCTGACGGAGCGGTCAAATGCACAGCGGCAGCTGATTGTCCAGGAATATCAAGCCAAGTATGAACAGGTACTGCCCGTGAGCACTACAGGCCCTGAAGAGACAATCACCATGTCTCGGTGTGTCCTCTGTGGTCCACTCACACATAGATCTTTGGTTTCAGACTGATTGTGGCAGAAGATGCCCTGTGCATCACTCAAGAACAGAGACTCTCAGTCCTGGTTTTGCATCTCACCATCTCAATGGTGACTTTGGGGCTTCTGTTTCATCACTGTAGAGTGAAGAATGTTGCCTTTAACCTGTGGGTCAAAGGGTCAAATGACCATTTCACAGGGGTCATATAGGAAATATTCTGCACATCACATATTTATATTAAGATTCATGGAAGACCCAAAATTACAGTTATGAAGTAGAAATGAAAAAAATACTATGGTTGGGGGTCACCACACCATGAGGAACTGTGTTTAAGGCTTGAAGCACTAGGAAGGTTGAGAGTGACTCTCTAGAGCAATGTTTCCAAGTCAGCAATGAATCCCCTTCCCTCAAGACACTTGGCATAAAGGGAAATTTACTTTTTTTTTTTGAGATAGGGTCTCATGTAGCATGAGTTTACTCTCACTAGCCTGGAGTTTACAAAGTAGATGGATATTATCTTGACTTCTGATCCTCCTGTGTTCAACTCTCAAGTGTTGGGATTACAGTCGGGAGTCACTAGGCCTGGGTTATATAGTACTGGGGAATCAAAGCCAGGTCTTCGTGAGTGCTAGGCAAGTACTCTACCATCTGAGACACATCCCCAGCCCGATTAGGCACATTCTCATGACCCCATGTCAGACTCAGGGTGGAGGGTGATTCTAACTACCTGAGGCTAGAGATACCATTAAGGGTATATAGTATGGAGGACAGCTCTCCCAGCAAAGAAATACCTGAACAGCTATCTGGCAAAAGACTGCCTTTAATTAAAGATAATCTTTAATTTCTGTTTTAATTTTAAAAGTTATGTAAGTATAGGCTCGGTAAATTCAGCAGATGGAAACCCACAAGTATCCAAAAATAAATACATAAGAACAAGATGATCACAGGTTTTGTTTGTCATCTATCTGTTGAGTAGCACTCTGTGGAGAGATTCACAGGTAGGAGAGGCAGCTCCTCCCTTCTCTTGTGGAGCTGGCATCCCGTCAGAAACATAATAAGTAAATAAGTTCAGTTATTGGCAAGTGTGATAAAGATGAATGGGATGACGTGATGGAGGGTAACTGGTGACTGGCTCCCTTAACAGGGTGAGGAAGCTATGTCAGCAGGCTGCTGTTGCCTGGGTGACAGCTAGGACCGCCAGTGCTTCGTTCTGACCTGCTCAATATACAGATGAGTACTTCAGGCAGAGGGGAGAACAAACGGAAAGGTCCTGGCCAGGAGTGGCTGGGAAGGTGGGAGAGACAGAACTCTGAACCCCAATATAGCAGGGTGTGGAGCTAGTGGCATAAATGGGGATAACTTTGTAACACAGGAGCTTTTGAAAGATTTTCAGGTGCTACTATGTTTTTCAGGCTAGTTCACATGACCATCTCACCTTAGGGGACTAGGAACATATAGGTGTGCATCACCATGCCTGACTACTAAACATTTCTATTTGTGGATTTTGAGATGGAATTTTGCTATGTTGCCAGTCTGGTCTTGAGCACCTGTATTCAAACAATCCTCCCACCTCAGCATCGTTCCTACCCAAGGCTGAGACCACAGATGCATGCCACGGGGCTTTGCTTTATCGCTAAGAGTCGGTGCATAGTCTTGATTTTATTCTAGAGTGGGGAGCCGTTGGAAGTATGTAAGCAGGGGAATAATATAAACAGATTTTTAGTCTTAAAAGATTGTTTCGGGACCTGAAGTTTTAGTTTAATGGTAGAGCACTTGCCGGCATTTCTGAGGCTCTGTGGTCCACCCCCACAATTACAAAGATGATGGAAAGATTATTCTGGGTGCTGTGGGTCATGAGTATGGAAAGGAAGGAGTACAAACACAGAGAAGCCAGGCTGTTGACCAACAGAGTCAACTTAGGCATCACCTGAGTGTGTTCTCCAGTCCCCCAGGCATTAAAAATCCTTTCTCAGACACTCTTTGTCACACACTCAACATTCAATACAATGAAATTGAATTTCATCAAATGCTTTTATTTTCCTATTAGGGTGAGCATCTTAGGCATACACATTATATCACGGCTTCCTTTAAATGTCTAGCATTGATTAGGCACCCTTGAGAATGTATTGAAATGAATGAACCGCCAAGCATCTGGGCAAAAAGCCCTCATAAAGGTAGGTGACATGGATGGTCCATTGGCTTTTCAGAGCACTGTAAAATGTGGAGGAAGAATCAACCGAGGCAATGGGCAACAACCATTTCTCATTGCATGATGCAATGAGAGTGTGTGGAATAAGATTTGTTTGCCACTGGGTTGAGGACAGATGGTATCAGAATTTAGCATTTAAAGAGGAAAACACAGTGCTGCAGTTAAAGCAGATGGGTGATACTTGGCTCCATCTCATGACCCCACTGTCTCCCTGGTCAGAGCTGCCTGAGAGACTGCCAGCTACCAGGCCTGAAAATAAAACTGTTCCATGTCACTCCTATGAATATTGGAAATATAAACCATGCCCCTGCCCTTAGGTGGGAGAATCAAACTTCTTATGTAATGTGTGGCAACAGTGCCAAAGGACACTAGAGTCCTGCTTGGAATGTCCCAGGGTCTCAGGGACAGTTTACCAGAGAGACCCCTCTACCTTTCACCCTTCCCTTCCTTTAGAGAGCACCAGGGACCTAGGAAATGCCTTCATTTTATTTTTCCTAGTTATTAGTTATTATTTTAATCATGCATATTTATGAGTATGGTGAGGTCATTTGGTACATGTGTAGAATGTGTAATGTACCTAGAGGAATAGCATTTTAATGTATAGCACAAAACTCTAGTGCACTTGTCAACCTTCCTTTGGGCTTTGCAAAGATCTGCATAAGACAGAGCATTGTGGAAACATCAGAAAATGAAGATTAATGTCCACTGAGATATTCTTAGCATCCCTGCTATTCCCTGTGGATGGGCATGCTTTCTCTTGATTTTTATACTTGGGTTTTCTTTTCCCTGGGTGGCTGTCGAGAAAGAGAAAAGAAACATATCTCATGATTTCCTCCTTGGGGTTTTTAATTTAGGAGCTGAAAGACGACTTGAAGGGTGATCTCTCTGGCCACTTTGAGCATATCATGGTGGCTCTTGTGACTGCACCAGCCCTGTTTGATGCAAAGCAACTAAAGAAGTCTATGAAGGTACAAGCCCTAAACAGACTGCCGCTGCCCAGGTTTCACTGTTATCATAATTAGGGAACACTTGGGGCACTCACCTGAGATGTGGTGGGCTTGGATGCCATTTTTGATTGTGTTCTTTAAAAGGTGGGGTGATTATGGGAAGTTCTGTGCATCCCTGGGCCCTAATGGCTCTGTGCTGCAACGATAGTCACATTCTCTTTCTTTTCCTTCCTTCTTTTCTTCCTTCCTTCCTCCCTTCCTTCCTTCCTTCCTTTCTTCCTCTCACTCTCTCTCTCGCTAAATATTCAGTTTCTCTTTTTCTTTCATCAAAGATAAATACTGCCATCCATCCATTACTTAGTCCCCATGTTTTTTTTTTGTTGTTGTTGTTGTTTTGTTTTTTGTTTTTTTGTTTTTTTTTTAGCCCCGTGCTTTCCTTTACCCTCGGGACCCCCAGACCTTTCACCAAGTCCACTAGCGCCCTGCTGTAAAGTCTCCTGCAGCAAGCCCATCTCAGATAGCAGCAGCATAGAAGCCGCTATCTCCCTCCACAGCTTCCACTCTGCTGTAGCCACCTGCGCCCCTTGGCTATACTGCATCAGTACCCTAAGCAGGTCTCTTCAGCTCCATTTCCACCCATTTGAAAGTATTCTCTAACGGTGTGCAAAATTACTTCTATAAAGATGTTTTAAAGCAAGTGGATGTAATTCGTCTCCCTAAATCTCCAGTGAACACTTAAAACCCAGATGCCTTATGACCTTCCTCACCCAAGTCTGCCTCATGCCTGCCTGTGATTCTTTTAAATACCCTGGCAGGCAGCATTCCTCAGAGAAATAGAGCCATTAGGCAGAACATTTATATTAAGAAAATTACTGTAAGGCACTGAGTATACCTTGTGAGTCTGGATGGTAAAGACCAGAGTCTGCAGGGAAGGTTGTCAGGGAAGGCCGGAGCCCTCATCAGTCTCTGAAGCTGCTGCCCACAGGTACAGCCACTTCTTCAACGAGGTCTTAGCTTGCCCATAAGGCCTTTTAGCAGAATGAATCAGGCTTAGTCAGAATGCAGAGTGTCTGAAGTGTGTCCCATGTAAAAACAAATGGTAATGGACTTTATTCCTAAAATACCTCCATAGCAGCAAACAGATTAGCATCTGTCTGGGTAACCAGGGACTGTAGCCTGACCATGCTGGCACATAAAACTGGCCATCACACCCCTTTCTATCCCCACTCATGGCACTTGCTTCACTGGTCTTGCAAGCATCCATGTTTGGGAGTTCTGATCCATGGTGTTCCATCTGGAGTCCTTCTTCTCGGATAGTTCGTATTAATTTACTCAATTTTATTGTTATTGTCTTTTGATTAACTTTCATTTGTGCTTACTTTATGCTCAGGTTATCCCCATGCCAGAAGTCTTGGGTTGGGTTTTTTGTTTGTTTGTTTTTTGTTTTTGTTTTTGGTGGTAGTGGTTTTTCTTTTGTTCTTTGAGACAGGGTGTCACTGTGTAACAATCCTGACTATCCTGGAACTCACTCTGTAGAATAGGCTGTCCTCAAACTCACAGAGCTCCACCCGCCTCTGCCTTCTAAGTGCTGGGATTAAAGGCGTGCGTCACTACCCAGCCTTGTTTTGTTTTTCTGAGACACCTTTATCTTCTGTGCTGCCTCCTCTTCTGGTGTAGGAACAGTTTAGTTCATTTTCAGTGAGGATCATCTCCATGCAGGTAGCTCACGTAGAAGATAACCTGACCCTATGAACTCGGAGAGTACAGGGAATCTGGGTGGTTTATATGTTGAATGGTCAGAGAAGCAACACTTACAATCTGAATCTCAGTATACAATCTGCACTCTCAAGAGTATGTAGCAAAACTTCAACACTCCTTTTGGGCCACCTCACCCCATTTCTTCCTGGGCATACCTAGCTCCATTCCTACACTGCAGCAATGGAATGGTCCCATTCAAAAAACAAACCAAGAAAACAAAACAAAACAAAAACAAGGTCTCACAGTGTGATCCAGGTAACCTTTCACTCATAAGCCTCCTGCTTCACCTTTCCAACTGTTAGAATTACAAACACCCAGCCACATCCCACTACATGTCTCTCTGCATAAAGTAACGTCTTTCAGGTAGTTGGTAGGCAGATATGCACCCTGACAGCCTAGGTAGTTTGACAGGTAGTCTTTAAGATTTGAACTTCTTTCTTAATTTATATGATTCTGTGGGGGTTTCTGAAGTGAGTGAACAGTGAACCATTTTTGTAGATTACCACAGACCACTTACAGAAAGAACCAATCTTTTCCCCATTTCTCTTATTGCCGACTAAAATGTTCTCTTCTTTTTTTAAAGTTACATTCCTTTGTCTGTTTTTTTTCCCATATGACTAAGATATGAGTCTTCATTATGCTAATGAACCTCACAAGAACTTGTCTCTATTTCTTATCCTACATCAAAGTCTGAAAGGAAGCAGGTGCTTAGCAGACCTATAGAGAAGTGGAGAAAAGGGGGTCCAGGGCTGAACACAGAGCAGATTCTGGCCTCCTGCCCATGGGAAAAGGTTTCTTGCTTTCTTCTCGAAAGGGTATGGGCTTCTGAGAAGCAGGCGGCCAGTTGGAAGCCAATAATGCAGATTTGCTGTGAGAAATGCCTGTGAAGGATGAAGAGAGGACAGCAGGAGGAAAATTGAGCCTTAAGGCTGCACTGAGGGCTGGACCCTGAGGGAGAGCCCCAGCACATGGCACATCTCTGAGAAAGTGTGGCACAGGAGAGGAGCTCCGTGATGAGCAGAAACATCCTAGCTCCAGTATCTCACCTATATATGTTCTGTCAATGACAGGAGCAGCAAGTCTTCATCATGAACTCTAAGGCAGACCCAAAGGCGTGGCAGTTGGAGGCTATTAGCAAATAGCACTTGTTACAGCAGACAGTCTTGAAGAGAAATTTGAGCAGTGTGTAACAATGGCTTTCACATAGGGAGAGCTTAAAAGGTGTGATTCTCATGACCAGATTCACTGACAGGTATTGGAAAATGTTCTCTTTGATTAAGAAGAAATCCACAGTAAGGACTCTGGACTGAGAATGGTGACAGTACCATTATCAAAACCCTTTGGCCTTAGGTTTCATTGGCTTTATTTGATCAAGTTCTACTGCAAATAACTTACAGTGTGAGTCAGTGACCTTGATATAAACAATGCTTAGAGGTTACTGGGCTCCAAGCCAGCAAGGCCCTTGACACACATTTACTAAAGATTTGAAAACCTCCGTGTATGAGAAGGCTGTGATATGCTGATCAACCCTGCCCAGAGGTGGAAGGATGAACGCATTCAAAATCGCTGTGGAGCCCTTTCTACACAGAGTGCTACATGGGCTTAGTGGGTAGAGCCTGTTAGACCATCACTTCTGATCCTTAATGACACAGGCATTTTCATTTAGGTTCTTTTCTCTTAGAATTACTTGACTTATTTTCATACAAGAGTAGGGCACTTCCTTGAAACACTTGATGTCAGTCTGCTCCAGATAACTTGTTATTTTAATTCTGAAATGCATGGGAAAACCAGAAAACTACTGTGCAGCAAGATGAAATCTTATGTTGATTTACTCAGTGCTGTTCTTCCATCTGTACAAAACAAGATACTAAGACTGGAAAGCATGAAATTAAGTTTTTTTAAATGTTCTAAAAATTAGATTTCTTTTTCCTTGTTAGGGCACTGGGACGGACGAAGATGCCTTGATTGAAATCTTAACCACCAGGACAAGCAGGCAGATGAAGGAGATCACGCAGGCCTATTATACAGGTGACCTTGTCGTCTTCTTGCCTTTACCACTGATCACATGTGTGAGCCAAGTTGCTTAGCATCTCACCAATCATCAAGCATCTTGAGAAGGCCAGAGACAGGGAAAGAAAGATGCATTCCAACATGGACTGTGCATTTTCAGGGAAAGTTAGATTATGATCTGCCACATAACAATAGTATTAACATCTTGCATTTATAGCAGTAACACAACAAAGGACTTTGCCCTCAGCAATCACGTAATTGAATAAATCATTTTGATCAATATAAGATTCTCAAGGCATTGTATACTTCTACTATAAGTTAAAAACCACTCAGACTCATGATTTTTGGTGTGAGAAATTTGATAAGCCATTTAGAGGAAGTACTGAGTATTTAGGTTCAATATAATTAGCTGAAGTCCTAAAAGTCCGTGTAAAGATTAGAAGTTCCCCACAATGTAAACCTCTACTCAGGAATGGTATGAAAACCTCAGTCACCTCACTTCAGACTCAGCCATAAGCTCAGACGTTCCCAGGTCTCACATACCTCTCACCGATTGCCTAGGAATCCAGTATTTTCTCTGTGCATTCTGTTTCAGTAGCTCACTAAAGGCCACACAGAACTCCAGATAGTTCAGTACTCCCAATGACAATGTTGTTATGAAGGAAGTGAATCATGGCCAGTCAAATGACAAGACACACAGATAGAGGTCCGAGAGGCCCCACTCTAAATCTTCTACCCTACCGGCACATTGACAACAATTACCACCCAGCATGCTCACTTGAACATTGGTAGCCATTGTTGTTTTGTTTCTTTTTTTAATCAGGGTTTGTTACTCAGATGTCATTGGTTGGATCATTGTCCATGTCATTAAGCTCAGTTTATAGCCTGACCTCAGAGTTTGAGTGACTGTGTCAGGTGACTCAAAGTCTCGCCCTCTAATCGAAGAGCTGGTCTTTCTATCCCTACTGTTTTCTGTTCTCAGTTATCTTGTTGGTAAAACTCAGAAGAATGTCATGAATAAGAGACTCAGTTACTGGAGGGAGTGCAAGGATTTGTCCTGAAAACCAAGGACCAAATAGCAACTCAATGCTGTAATATACAAAGCCCCATAAAGTTCTCTAAGTACCTCAATGGAGCCAGGCTTTCTAAACTTATGTAAGAGAAGCCTTGTAAGAGAAGCCCTCGATGGGTATAAGAAAGGTTATTTTGAGAAATTCCAATTAAATGATAGATACCTAAATTATAGGAGACACACACACACACACACACACACACACACACACACACACACACACACTACTGTGTATTCTAACAGAAGAGTTTATTAGAGATAAATGCATCAATTCTTTTAGAAAACAGAAATGGAAGACAGAGGATAATACACCAATACCTCCCAGCTAAGGACTCCATGGCAAAGAAGTTGGGGTTATCTGAAATTGTAAGTTTGGAAAGAGGGTGCTGCCTGTCTGCTATGGGTACCCCAGGAGCACAGAAGAGAAGCTTAAGGAAGAGTTCAGGACCCCATCTGCCTATGTATTCTTTAGAGCCACTGTCAGATGAACCATAATTCAGCTGAGAGCCACAGCTTTTATTGCTTGCCTCTCACAGCAGAATCAGGGCCAGAGCAATGCCTCCAGCACACACACCCACACTAGCAGAGCATCAGGACATCAAACAGAAAGACCACGAGGTCACTGTGCTCTGCTCTGGAGTAGTCTGTTTTAGTTCCTTTGACTAAATGTCATTCTTATTTGGTTTCAGCGTATAAGAAGAGTCTGGGAGATGACATTAGTTCGGAAACATCTGGTGACTTCCGGAAAGCTCTGCTGACTCTGGCAGATGTAAGGTTCTATTTTTTATTATTTGTCTCCCCCAATAATCCACAAGCTCAGAAATCATTTTCAGGGATAGTGAGGTTTCCACTTTTCTTTAAATTGATTTGTTCAAATCACATTTGCATTTTCATCATCAATAAAATGTTTAACCAAGATCACAAAAGCATATATGGTGACAAAACCACCATAAAAAAATCTTGGTTGGGTCAGATCAATCTATAGATTATAAATGTTTCCAATGAGGGTCACAGTATGCTGTCCTGATGTGCCACCCACATAAATGCAAAATTGCTCAATTTCAGCATGTCCACATCTTCAGAACATGTAGATTTTCTCCTGGATTCCAAAGAATACTTACTTTGTTTAAATTAAATGTGAGGACATAAAAGAACCATTCTCAGATGGGTAGTAAATCCAGAAAAAAGTGTCAGTTTCAGAACCTTGTCCCTGTTACCTTAAAAAATACATTATGTGAGCAAATGAGGCCTCTTCTCACTTTACCTGGAAGGTTCATGATATAGTAGTAAAGATAGGCCCGTGGAGGCACTGTAGCTGGTAATGGCACTTGCCAGGACTCTGGCAACCAGGGTTCAATCCCTGGAAACCACGGAAAAGTGGATAGAAAGAGTCACCTCCATAGAGTCGTCCTCTGACCTCCACATGTACACTGTGTCCCCCCCCCACATGCACATAGTAATAAATTATATGTAATTAGTAGCATATATATAATTTAGCATGCATTTATATATATGCTCAAGTCAGGGCTGGAGAAATGGCTCAGCAGTTAAGAGTATTGACTGCTCCTCAGAGGACCAAGGTTGGAGTCTCAACGCTCACATGCTGGCTCACAATCCCCTGTAATTCCAGTCCCAGGGGAGCCTGTTCCCTCTTCAGGCATGTGTGTATGGGCACAGGCATGCATGTGGTGCCCAAACACACATGTAGGCTAAACACCCATTCACATAAAAAACAATATGGTAAAATCAAGGATGAGACATACTCATGAGACATACTCAGATAAGAGAGGACATGATTGAAGCCCTGTCTCACTGTCTTCTTGCAACTGACTTACACAGCTCCTGATGTGTGTGACAGTCCCCAGTGGCTCAGTGTGATGGCTGAAGCAGCACTTGCCAAAGTGAGGTATTATGCAGCTTGGAGATAATTCATCCTCATTATAGCTTGAGGTGCTTTAACTGCTGAAAACCTTGGGAAGGTTGAATCCACAAACACAAATGTATGAAGGGCAGTGGAAGACTGGGTCTTGACAGTTTGTGTTACAGTGCACATTCCCATGTGTGATGGGGCTCACCCACAGGAAGCAGGAAAACTGGAGCTCCAGGGCTGGTTTGGGATCAAACAGAACTGTACCCTCCCACTGCCTGATGGCTCCCTGTGTCTGTATCTGCACAAGTTCCCTTAAGCTTTAAGGAATGTGTGTTCATGCCTGAGAAATTTCATTTCAGATAGTATTAACCCCTGGAGGTGTTATGAAGGTTAAGAGAGAGTAAGAGAGGTGCTGGGTGCATAGAAAGGGATTAACATGTTAGGGTCTGGATATTAAAAAATGTGTGAACGTACCTGCCATTACAGTTTCATGCAGAATGGTTCCACCCCTCTAGGACGTCCGTCTTCTGTCTTTTTTTTTGTTTATATCATCTTTTCCCTCTCCCACAGAAACCATTCACCTTTTTCTGCTTCTTGTATAGTGTAGTTGATGTCATCCCTTATCCTGCCTCTTCAGACCAGCTCCCAACACTTAGCCATATGCTGTTGTCTGTGGCTTTGAGACTCATCTATGATAGCTGTTCTTTAGTTTTGTTTTTGTTTTTTAATGATTGAATTTCCCAAGAATGTAGCAAGCAATAATAAAAGAAAAAATCAAAAGTAGCAGCAAAGAGACAGAATAACGTCATCAAATTGGGCACTCACAACATCTAGCGGAAACTGCTGGAGTATCCCGATTGAGAGAGTAACAAAAGGTAGCCATCAGATTGGAAATTGCAGAGATCCAGCAGAGGTCAAATAGGGAAAGCCAGTTGAAACAGGCAGCCCGAGCTCTGGGATGAGAGTCCTGGGCAGAATACTGTGACCCCTCTGGTGAGGCTTCAAGCAAAAGAACAATCACCAAGCAGCAAATAGAGAGAACATCATCAAACCAGTGCTTATAACCATCTAGCACAGCGGTTGTCAATCTGTGGGTCATGACCCCTTTGGGTGGCATATCACATATTTACATTATGGTTTATAACAGCAACAATATTAGTTATGAAATAGACACAAAATAATTTTATGATAGTATGTCACTACAACATGAGGAACTGTTGAGGGTCGCAATGCTAGGAAGGTTGAGAACCACTGATCTAGCAGAAATGACTGGGGATGCCCTGCTCAGTTTGGCTAGAAAAAGTTTCTGGCAAGAAAGTGTTCTCTACAGTTAGCATCAGCCTTCTCTTTCCCACTGTAGACATTATGATATTATGGGATAGACAATAGTCACCTTGGCTACAATGAGCTTCAGCCTTCTCTCTCCCACTGTAGACATTATGATTTTATGGGATAGACAATAGTCAGCTTGGATGGACATAATTTAGTCTTAATCTATTCTCAAAGACAAGATGCCTCAGCACCCTTACCTGCTTACTGTTTTCCCTCTCCCCATGAAATACTCAGGGGTCAGCCTAACCCAGGACAGGGGCATTTGGGGGACACATGACATAAATATGCTTGAGCTTGGAGTACTACTGCTAACAGAGCCAACTCCTCAGTAACCTCAGACAGCAAATGGTATTTTACCAATATAATGGATTTTGCATATGCCTGTAAGGTTTTTCCACATTTTATTTGTACAAATGCTTGTGTCTATTTTTTCCAAATAATATTTTGTTGCATAAACCGTTTATCAGTTGAAGGGCATCTTGGTTGCTTCCAAGTTTTATCAATTAAAAATAAAACTTCAGTTAAATATTCATAGGCAAGCTTTTGTATGGACATGTGTCCGGCTTCCTTAGATGGATGTGAAGGAGCATAATTTCTGGATCATACTGTAAGAATATACCTAGCAATATAAGAAACTTCTGGATGGTCTCTCAGAGTGCATGTAACATCTTACATCCCACTAGCAATGAAAGTAGATTTCCGAGGGTTTCTGTTCTTTCCCAGTATTTGGTGTGGTCAGTGTTTTGGAGTTTAACCATACTAATAGATCCTTTTTAAATTTATAGTCCTCAGAGATATGATTAAAAAGTCTCTTTCCATTTGCTTCCTTGTTGTCTATACACCTTCTTTGGTGAGCTGTTGCCTTAGATTTTTTCCTCTCTTTTAAAATTGGGTTGTTTGTCATCTTCTTACTGAGCCTCAAAAGCACTTTGTATATTTTGATTATTAGTCTTTTATCAGATATGTTTTGCAAATATTTCCTGTCTGTGGCTTGTCTTTCCATCCTAACACCTTTGAGTTTCCAGAGGAGATTGAAGCCTTGGATGGTGTACTTTGCTACACTGACTGGCTAGTCAATGGCAGGGACAGACCTGCAGCCAAGAATGTCCGATACTTCTCTGTTACATGGTTTGCATGAAAAAAACATCTACCAAGATAAACTGCTGGTTGGAATACTGTGGCCTTTGAAGATTGACCTTGTTTTGTTTTGTTTTGATTTGTTTATCATCCCTGCTGATTTAGGGTAGAAGAGATGAAAGTCTAAAAGTGGATGAACATCTGGCCAAAAAAGATGCACAGGTCAGTATCAGCCAGGAGAATGTCTTTTACATACACCCTTGATGGCCTCTGCAAAAGATGGTACTACCCAGGCCTATCCTCTCCTGTCCTGTGTAAGTCAAAGCCTGGGGACAAGTATCATCCAGCCCAGCGTCTGCCTGCCACTGTGGTTGTGACCATCCACTGCTGCCATCACCAGGTCCTGCATTTGACCTTCAGATCTGAAGTCTGCTAAAAGTGAATGGTGTAGATGATGGATGGTTTTACTGGCCTCTAAAGTCAAATAAAATCCCCACTGTCCCCCTTGCATGCTCTCCAATAGAGAAAGGCTTGTATTTGTGATTACATGCAGGGCTTCTTCCTTTTGTCCAGATCCTCTATAATGCTGGTGAGAACAAATGGGGCACGGATGAAGACAAATTCACCGAGGTCCTGTGTCTGCGGAGCTTCCCTCAGCTGAGACTAAGTATGACCCAAGTCTCTTTTGCTCTATGTTTTTGCAGTTTATGTAGAAACCTCTTAGGAAACCAAATGGAGATGTTGCATTTTAACTCAAGGCAGTACTGACATTCTCTTTCGTTTTACCCTGAAGACTGAGTAGGCTACCTGCCTTGTGAGTAGCAAGCCATAGATGAGAATGGAGAAGAGAGAGGCAACCCTTAGATGAGAATGGAGAAGAAAGACAATCCCGCTGAGAGCGGGAAGACTGGTTGCTGTGGGTGGAGGAGCTGATTACCAAGCTTCTACCCCATTTGTCCTCGGTCCACCACCTTCTGGAAAAGCCAGGCATTGAAAGGGAGTTTTGTTGGTTGACTGATGGTGACCAAAGGGGGTTTTCTGGATGGATTAATGGTAATAACATTGGCTTCTCTCTGACATAAAGGGAAATGAGAGTGGGGGGAGGACCAGCTCTTCTTCCCAGACCAATTACTGGGTCCCACCCTTCCTCTCACTCATGTGTCTCTCTGAGCTGTTCTAGAAGCACAGAGCTCTATTTAGCATGACCATATTACAGCAATGGCTTCCAGGTGCCACTTGAGAGAACAGCAGGATGCAGGACAAACCTGATGCTGAGCTGGGAAAACAGAAGATTCCTGCTGGGACTTTTAATTGTGAAATTACATTTCTTTAACTTGGACAGTGACAGTGACTTTTGGTGCAATATTATAGTGGGTTTACTAAAGTCTTGGTTTGACCCCTATATTGCAAGTTTTCTTTTTTTCTTTTCAAAGTGTGTTGGAGATTCACTTTTAATTCAAGCAGAGACAGGAGGATATCTGTAAGTTCCAGGCCAGTTAGGGAGTAACTACATGAGTTACTCCAGCTACATGAGTAAGACTCCCATCTCAAAACAAAAAGGCAGCAACAAAAACCTTAAACCTTGTTGGAAAAAAATGCCCTTGCCCTAAGTCTTCCTGAACATTTGATGATGCATGTTCAAGTTTTACTTAAGAAAAATACTGATCAAAAAATTCTTCTGGTAGGTGTGAAGTGGGCCATATTGCTTTGAGAATGATTTTCTCAGCAAAAGAAATCCAAACCTTCCCAGACAGGGCTTGTAAGGTGACTTCTCAGGTAAAGGCATTTGCCACCATAAAGGCACTTGCCATCAAGCCTAACCACTTGAGTCTGGTCCCAGGAACCTATGTATTGAAAGGAGAAATTCAGCTCCTAAAAGTTGTTCTCTGATGGCCACACATGTACACACACACACACACACACACACACACACACACACACACACACACACACACACACTATACATAAAATTAATATTAAGAATGTTTTAAGGTATTTTCCTATTTAACATTCTGCAGCATGCAAAGCACATCTGACCACTGGCCACAGCATTGATTCCTGATGCTGCTATAATTTTAAAATAGATAAGTTATTTGTCACCGACCATTTCAAGCTATTTTAACTGCTTCAAGCTGGTGGGGAAGGGAGCTCAGTCTTCATTGTGCTCACCTTTTGATGGCCGAGGTTCTGAGCTTGCTGGTTGATCTGCTACATCTTGCATTTTAAAATGTGAAATATATTCAAGTGTGGCCCTCTGGGATGCTTTAAATATTTTTATGGTGCTACTTTTTAGCATTTGATGAGTACAGAAATATTAGCCAGAAGGACATTGAGGACAGCATTAAAGGAGAGTTATCTGGGCACTTTGAAGACCTGCTGCTGGCTATAGGTAAGCTCTTGAGTGTCAATAAATGCAACAATTTCTCCTTCTTTGAAGTCAGTATCAAGGTGAGCTAATTTTAAGAATCCTGACTGATCCATATGTGTGCTCTACAGCCCCTAGCAGTGCATGATACAAATAGCTATCTCAACAATATTGTTAAACAATGCATAGAGAAGTTATGTACTTACTTCTTATCTTGTCCTTTAAGTCTGTACTTGGCTTGTAGTTGTGTTTAGATTATAACCTCTTTGAAAATTGAATATTACATTCCACTTGCATTTTTATTGAGCCCTTGTTGAAATTGAGCCCTAATCAATTTGGTATTCCCCTGTATTGGTTATCTCTGGAAGACGTCAATTTCTTCCCAAACTGGTGCAAGGTTAGAACTATAGATCTCTTCCTCTCTGGTTGAGTAATCAGGTGGGATTCAGGCCAAATCCATTCCCATATAGACACATACATTAATGAGTGGTCAGGAGTGCTGTTACATAGGCAGGGAGGTCTCACTCATTGACTGAGAGAGCGCCTCAAAAGAAAGGTGAGATTAAAGGAGGAGGCATCACTCAAAGATAGGATTCTTGACCTGTAACTGGAGTTTTCTTTCTAGTCTAGTCCCACCTAGCCCACAGCAGCTGTAGTCTCAAATAAACACATGGATGATATATTAATTATAAAACTGTTGGCCAATGGCTAGCTTATTTGCTAGCTCTGTCTTAATTATTAACCCATTTCTATTAATCTAAGTATTTCCAAGTGGTCTTATCTTACCAGAGAAGGGTCAGGACATGTTACTCCTTCCTGGGCTACATGGCATCTCTCATGGCACCTCTCTGCCTCTCTTTAAGCATTTTCCTTGTCTCCTAGCCCTGTCTATCTTCCTGCCTCTATTGGCCAAACAGTGTTTTATTCATCAACCAATAAGAGAAACATATATACAGAAGAACATCCCCCATCACTGACCTTTTTAGTGAAGAGTCAAAAGACATGTTAACTTTCTCCCTCCATCTTTCTCTTTCTCTCTCTGTGTCTGTCTCTCTCACACATATGGGGCAAGATGGTTGTCTAGGATACTTCTATTTAGGGACACTATAGAGCCAACTGCAGAATTCCCATTGGGGAATGCCTAGACTCTGAACACCTTGTCATCTTGCCAGCAGGAAGTCATTCTTAACACCCATTGTAGTAATTCACAGCACCTGTGGTAAGATCATGATAGCTGATTCCTAAGGGTGACTTCTCCACTGGTTCCTGGGATTTGTCCTCCAAAAGCTAGTTCCCACCTATGAAGAGTGACTCCTAATTAAGATGCCTTAACTTTTCTTTTTAAGCAACTTCTGTATGCTGGATATCATGTTAAGCAACTCACAAATGTCAACTCATTTAAATTTTTGACAATCCTTCAAAGCAGGTTCATCCCCTTAGTGACACAGTAAACTTGGGACTCAGATAGATTGACTTCCTTCAACTATGGACAGTCGAGTTTGTGAGATGAGCTGATAAAGAGATATGGTCTTCATTTTAATGTTTGTGCAATATTTGGGCAAGCCAGAACTTTGGAGCTTATAGCAAGTTATAATTTGGTCAAGACAATGAAGTGGGAAGGAAATAGGCAATTGTGAACAGCGGTGATGGTTGTAATCGAAGTGTCTCCTCCAGTCTCCCTTCTGATGATGCTGGGTGCTAAAGTCAGTCACTTCCCTTATTTTCAGATACGAAGAGCAGACATTATACTTAAGAAAATAAAGAAAAGGCCAGCTAAAGGAAAGGAAGGACTATGACGAGAAGGGGTGGATATGTGGGGAGGTAATTGAAAGCTTAACAAGACAAAAGAAATAATGGTTTTAGTCAAATTCTTAAAGCCTAATACTTGTTGAAGAAAATTTAGGTAGTACAAATGCAAATGGTTGATCTCTTGTCAGACAACAACACATATAAAGTTTTCCTTAAGTCATCTATAGATACTGTATTAGTTACCTTTCTGTTGCTGTGAAAAAAATACCATCACCAAGGCAACTTAGCAATGAAGGGAAGGGTTTATTTGGGCTTATGGTTCTAGAGGGATAAGAATCCATAATGGAAGGGACAGCATGGCAGCAGGAACAGGAAGTTCAGAGCTCACATCTTGAACTGCAACCAGGAAGCAGAGAGCCTGAACTAGAAGTAATTTAAGGAATTCATCTCTCAAAGCCACCCTCAGTGATATAGTTCCTCTAGCAAGACCACACCTCCTAAACCACCCCAAACAGTGCCATCAGCCGGGAATCAAGTGTTCAAATCTCAGGGACTGTAGAAGATATTTATCATTTAAATCATCACATACAGCAAGGCTTTAGCTTTCCTTAAGAGTATGTAAGTACCATAAGGAAAATCAAGACTTTTTCTGAACCCCAGGCTTCATTATGAAGTCCATTCACTCACTTTTGGTCAGATACCTGCCTGCACAGATTTAAGAGCATGAAAACAATTGTGCTGTGTGAATAGGTTTGTTCTCTATACGCTTTGCTCTTCCTATATATTTGTACTTTATCTCAAGGAAAATTGATTTACCTATGTTTTGTGAGTATTCTCTTTCTGGTTTTATTTCTGTTTTCCTTGCCATTTCATTTCGGAGTAAATATTTGGAAGGCTGTAATATATTCTAGATTTTAAACTTAAGTTGTATGTAGCTGTTCCAACACAGTCAATCTCACTAGCCTATATCTCCTGGTCCATTCATGTTAAAGGAAACTCCCTCCATGAGGAGATTGGATTCAATGCCCTTTTTTATGCAGTAAGTTATTTGTAGCCACATCTCCATAGTCATTGATAGCACAAGCTATTCATTGGTAGCCAAAGACATTGAAGCCCAGGTAATTATGACAATAGTGTCTGAGATGTGGAGTTGAGTCAGACATGTGGGAGTGTCTTTGGCAGATAATTTTGTTTTTTCCATGGCTGAACACAATTCCCATCCTAAAGTTCTGTGCAAATATGACATTGTGAGGCTTTGAAATCCAAGATTAGCAGCTTTTCTCTCATTCTAAATAAAAGTCGGTACTGAGATTGCCTCAGTTCCTATTAAGTGAGACTAATCATTACTTTACTTTTTGTTTAATAATAAACAGTTCATTGTACGAGGAACACCCCAGCTTTTTTAGCGGCAAGACTTCACCAAGCTTTGAAGGTTGGTCTCAAATTTTCGTATTGTACTCGTAGATAGCATCCCTCATGGAGAAAAAAAATACTGTTTAATGCTGATGAAATGTCATATTGCGTTTCCACTTCAGTGAGTTTCTTTTTGTAGCTAATTTTCTACTAATTTGCTTCAAAGTATAATAATAAATGCACCAGTCAGGGTAGAGGAATCTCGTAAAGTGTTAGCTAAGTCATTTCCTCCACTTCATTTGTGTAGCAAGTAGAACTTGTAGAATGCTAAACCTCAGAAAGACTCTAAAATGCGCAGCCTCTCGAGTGACCTTACTCCAGATGAGCCCAGCTGAGTCAGAAACCTGAGCAGGATACTGATGACTCAAGTCCTTTTAATGTCTTCATCCCCTACAGCTGAGTTTAGCTTAGAGTAAATGCTTCCTTGGTTCTTTAGTGGGCATTTCCCGTGGCTGTAAAAATAATGTCCGACTGAACACCCCCTTTTCCTCCCCTCATGCCACCGCCAGTCCAGGCTCCCGTGTCCAGTGACCTCACAGACTGTACCTACCAAAACTGGCCTTGCTCAGTTCTGGAAATCAGACACGCCCTCCCCAGCTTTCTTCCTTCTGCCTCAGCCACCTCCTGCTTCCTGCCATTCACTGCTTACCAAAGCTGTTCCTCTATTGGCATCTCTGTGTTTGTCTTCCGTGTCTGTAGTGTTCCTCCACCTGAGATGTGCCTGGCTTTTTCTGGTCTCTTCAAGTCTCAGCTCAAATGTCTCCTCTTGAAATAACCCTCCCTCAATGATGTGGTCAACTGGCTCTCTTTCCATCACTCCACATTCTATTTCCCTGTGTTTTTTTCCTTACTCTTACTAATACTTATTAAAGTAATTAGATAGTTTGCTATCTCCCCCTTGGTAGAAAATAAACTCCATGGGGCCAGAATCCATTTATGACTATGTGCCTGGTACACAGTAGATGTTTAATTGGCAATGGTTGGACACATCAATAAAAAGAGCTAGTGTTCATATAACAGCTACCTTGGACTATTTTATGCTCTTTCCCCATTGTCCACTCATCTGCAAACTGCTCTCATGTCTCCCTGTTTTCTCCATCTCTGGTCGTTGCTCCAGCCGAGCTCACAGCCATTTCTTTGCTTTACTGTAGCAACCCCAACTGGGTGTGTCTCAGAGTGTCTCCTCTTACTCCCTTGTACTCATTCTGGTTCTCCAATGGAATCTATACTTCATATTGCAAGTGGACTGCCTTGAAAGCAACCACAAATAAGATCTAATGCATTCTAAGTTTAAAATATAGCAACAGTTCTACACATGTGGGATACAGTTAGATGTTTATTTCATTGTTAACAAGGTCTAGATTTTCCAGATGCATTATAATTGCTTTTCATTTAATAGTTCTATTAGTTCATAGAGAATTTTGTACATGTTGTAATCATACGCACCTTCCAACACCCACATCTTCCCTTTCCAGCCAACTTGGTGTGCTTTTTTTTTCCTGATCAAGGATAGTTTGAGCTGCCCACATATTCTTGAATGAAGCGTGGTCAACTTAGCAGGGGCTACACTTTTAGAGGAAACAGCCCCTGCCTCTCTCAGCTGCTAACAGTTACCAATAGGTCAACAGCTAGGGGTGGAATTTTGTGCCCAATTCCCCTTCATGCTGGGATTTGAGTCAGACTCATTTTCTTGTTTTCTAGCCTGTATCCTTCATAGCATTGGAGGATGCTAATTGGGGATATCTCCTCTGTTCTTCATAGCATGGCTATGCTCACTACATGGGCTCAATACACATTTCTCTAGTAAATGAATGGTGGAGTTTGGTGCTTCATGAGTTAAGAGGAGTTGCTGGGGTTGACTATTGTGTGCACTATTACCTGTCTTATAACTGAAAATTTGCGTGCGGTCATGTACCCAGTGAGCTTCTCGTGGCCCTTTTGTCCCAGGGTGCTGGAACAGATGAATTCACTCTCAACAGAATAATGGTTTCCAGATCAGAGACTGACCTCCTGGACATCCGGCATGAGTTCAAGAAGCATTATGGCTACTCTCTGCACTCAGCCATTCAGGTAAGTCTGCTCTGGAAGTAGCAAGACATGATTTCCCCTTCTCTGCTCACAATCTTTCTTTCGAAGGTCTTAAAACATAGCTAGACCTGATTAGACTTCTCTCTTCCTCATCATTGTGTTTTCTGAGTTTAAAATAGTTACACCAAAGCATCCCTTGAAGGCTGGGACTGGAGATTGGAGAGATGACTCAGTAGTTAAGACACTCTTTACTCTTGCAGAGGACCTGGATTTGGTCCCTAGCCCTACATGGCAACCATCCACAACTCCAGTTCCAGAGGATCTGACACCCTTTCCTGGCTTCTGTGGGCCCTGCATGCACATGTTTTGTTTCACCTTAGCCCCTAGATGACACACAAAAGTCTTTGATAGTTAAGAGAATTAATCCAGACTGGTTCTCTGAGTCAGTTTGGGTACTGAGGTTGAGTGAGACCATTCAACCAATCTAGTCACTCAGTACCACACTGACTAGGTATACAGGCAGAGTCTGAGGCTAGCTCCACACGGGCCCCACATGCTGAATGACTCCTTTACCTCTGAGTTCTTAGATACTCTACAAACTTTCTCAGGAATCAGCTTTGGAGACCCAGACTGGTACCTGCTGAGAACCATTGCCCAGTGAGGCCAGGACAAAGGGGATAGTAACCAGTAGCTCGCAGGAAGTGTAGAGAGGCCAGCTGCAGGATTATTTAGACTGTACAGATACTTACAGATTCTTGGCAGGATCTATCTCTCCAGCCCCGAGGACTCTGAAACCCTGATCTCTGAGGAATGTGATACCTAGCCATGACAATAGGGATTGCCTGGTCTAGGCTACATTCCTGTGTCACATTGAGTAGTTGGAGTCTTTCCTCCTACCCACAATGCAGCCCTACCCATGATAGACACCGTTAACCAGCCACAAATTTGGGCCTGGGTGTCTCTAAGCACCTTGGGAGCATTCCAGCCTTGGAGCCCACAAATGATTTTTTTTTTTAACAAATGAATGAATGTGTTTATTCACTTCAACCAGTCAGCTAGATTTACTCACCAAATTCCTTTGTGCTTTTAAAACTAGCGCCTTTGTTTTCATACTAAACTTTGACAGAGAAAGATGCATGGGTAAGTTGAAATTATGACTAATCCAAAAGAGCAACAGGCTCTTCCTAGGGCTTAGCATGGATTTCATCAGCAGCCCACACTCAATTCTATTTGAATTGATCCTGACACATTACAATAGTTTCAATCATCATAGGAAGACTCAATAACGTTAACCACATTGTACTTGCCAAGGCAGAAAAGCAGACTCATACATTTTCGAACAATTGTCAGTAACAAGGTTGACTCACCAGGGGCGCTTTTGCTTCACCCTCAGTCAACCAGAAAATTTGATTAAGCTGTGGCTTTCCATCCCCCAGTGGTCTGGGTAATGGAGAGTTATTGTATTAGGAAACATTTAAACTATTTGTAGTTTGATAAAAAGGAAAATCCATCACAGAAGAGTCCAGTTTGTGATGTGAACACAGATTCCTTTCTCTCTACCTCCTACACACAGGGTCAGGTAATCTCATTCACATTTTCCTGATCAGCCAGCCAGACCTTTAAAGTTGGTCGTTTCTGAGACTCAGGAGTTAGAATTCAGTGTTGTGTCCATCCCAGTCTTTGATGCTGTCATCTGCACCAGGCTTTTTCTTTTGGGCCACCGTCTAGCTCCCAAATCATGACACAGAGACTTATTATTAGTTTCGAATACTGGGCCTTAGCTTAGGCACATTTCTGGCTAGCTCTTTTAATTTAAATTAACCTGTTTTTCTTTACCTTTTGCCTCAGACTTTTTACCTTTCTTACTTCTGTATGTCTTACTTTCACTGCTTCTTGTGTCTGCTGGCTGGCAGCTGCCTGGCTTCTTGCCCTCTCTGTGCCCCTCATTCTCTCCTCCTTCTTCTCCTCTTTCTTCCAGCCTAGATTTCTCTTCCTATTTATTCTCTCTGCCTGCCAGCCCCACCTATACTTTCTCCAGCCTAGCTATTGGCTGTTCAGATTTTTATTAGACAAATCAGGTGCCTTAGGCAGGCAAGATGAAACAGCAACCTATCTTTACATAATCATACATCCCTACATCATTAAACAAATACAGAATAAACAAAAGTAACACACCTTTACACAGTTAAAGCAATATTCTGCATCATAAACAAATATAACACATCTTCTCCCAGTTAAAATAATATTCCACAACAGCCATCCTTTCCTTTTTCTGGTTATTCAGACATTGAACTGCTTGTTGAGCCCTCTCGTGGGCAATGACTGATGAGGAGGAGAAGGAAGGGAAAAGCAGAGGTGAAAATACGGTCCAGGTGTGATGACACCTGACACCCCTTGTTAGGGAATGGCTGAGGGAGGAAGATTTCTGGTGTGACACCAGCCTGTACTACATAATGAGGCCCTGTCTAAAAAAGATATTAATGGAAATTTAGATGAGACTACATTGTTGTTAGACTTTCCTGGTCAGGAATAAAAAGTGCTCTATAAGAGCAATATAGTGACTACCCTAAGTCATCTCATAGTCTATAATATAGACTCCATATGAAGGTTTAAAGTAGACATTAGCATATATGGTAATTGGAACAACATACTCCAGCCAAGTACTGGATAAGCAGTATGGAGGATAGAATACAGGACTTGACAGAAAAGACATTTTGGGGATGGACTATCTCTCAGAGCAATGGGTCTGAGTCTGCCTATCTAATCAACAACAGGAACTGGGTGCCTCCTCCAGAATTCTGGTTTAAGATGCATCTTAAAAACAGACTCCTGGTAAGGGGCAGAAGGAAAAAGGAATCTCAAGTCAAATGCTTAACTAGAAGAATCTACTTTAGGGAATTCTCAGGCATAAAATAGTTAAATGAGTTCACCCAGGTTCCAATGTTGGGGAATTTATGCCATATTCATCTAATCACATCTAATCAAAGTGAATGTTATGTGCCAGACTCAGGGCTAAAGTTATAAGGGGAAAGAATTTTTTGTTCCTATGAAATTACAAATACATATAAAAATCACTGCTTTAATGTGAGGGTGAGAGACATGGTGGTAAGAGATCATGTAACAGGAGGACTTGACTGACAGGAGTGACTTCTAGGGGGGAATGATGATTCTGATCTGCAAAGTGAGCCAGCATTAGCAAGCAGAGGGTTGTGCCTGTAGGCAGCTAGTTAAACATCCTAAAGAGGGAGCCACAAAAGGAAAGGTCTTGGGGCAGAAGAAACAGTGAAAACAGGGCAGAGGGGCTAGGCCTTGCAGGAATTCTCAGCAACATTTAAATAGTCCTATCATTAGCACATGGGTTTGTGAAGTCAATGAAAAAGATGCTGGTGACTGTGAAGAATGACTTAAACAGAGACTAGGAGAAATGTGGGGTGATGAGTTAGGTGGTAGGGACACAGCCACACTGGAGTACATGTGAGTGAGATGGTAGTCATGCAAAGAAGACAGAAGCAGAGGCTCAAGAGGTACTAGTACTTGGTGTGAGAAGTGAGGAAAAACATGTCAAGGATGACTTGCAGGATTCTACCTTGGAAAAGAGCAAGAAGTGCCATTTCTTATGAGAGAGTCAGGTCTTAGGGTATCTTTCTTTGGGGCAATGTGATGAAGTTCCTGATCTTGCATGTCTTGAGTTTGGGATGTGTTAAGGAACCAGTACTTGGAGAGGTCAGTGAAACTGTTGCTACTGTGGGTACATTGTGAGAGTCAGTGTTCTGGGTACCTTCTTTTGCTGCTATAAATACCCTGAGGAATATAACTTCAAGAGTCAGTCATAGTAGAACTTGCCTTTAATTCCAACACTCAGGAGGCAGAGGCAAGAAAATCTCTATGAGTTTGAGGCAAGCCTTGTCTACATAGCAAGTTCCAGGCCACCAAGAGCTACACAGTGAGAACTACAAATAAATAAATAAATAAATAAATAAATAAATAAATAAATAAATAAGACATCCTAAGGGATAAAGAGTTCACTTTTGGCTTACAGTTTAATCCATCATGGTGTGGAAGACATGGTAGCAAGAGCAGGAAGCTGGCTGGTCGTAGTCATCTGCATTCAGAAGGCAGAAAGAGAATAGTAAAGTGGGGCCATGGTGGGAAAAAAAACCCCAAAACCTAAAAGCCCACCCCCAGTGACATACTTCCTCCAGCAAGGCTCTACTTCCTGAAGATCCTATAACTTTTCTAAGCAGTGCCACCTGCTGGGCACCAGGTGTTCAAACACAGGAGCCTATGGAGGACATTCCCAATTCAAACTGCCACAGTCATGTTTCTGAATAAGGATGACAGTTCCATAGAGAGAAAATAGGAAGTGAGGAAGAGAAAACTTAGAGTTGAGCTTTACCCATCACTACTACATAATGGGTGTGTAGCAGACAAGATGAAGGTGGGGATGCCTGAGGGGAGTATCGTGAAACTCAATAAAATACAGATCGCAATGAAGTCAGAGCAAGTTTGCTGAGCAGATGTTTAATAGGAAAGTACTCATGCAATGGAGTCAGTCCCGTACAACCATGTGGACCAGGGAACAGAGAGTGTTGGTGGTCTTCGTTACCTGCGCCAGCCTCCAAGTGGGTGTGGCCAACATTTCCCCTATATGGGAGGGAGAACCTTCAGGCTGAGTGATAAAACAGAAGTCAAGAGAAAAGCATGTTCCAGGAGAGTGAAAAAAGAAGGTGCTGTATCCTGATGCTATATCCTACTGACAGAATGTAAGCTAAGGGCCAGGAAATGTTTGTACTGTAGAGGGGTAGGATGGTTGTTGGGTATGATTTACAAAACAGTAAGAATTAATGGCTTAGGAACTTAGATTGATAAATTTATAGTCACACCAATGGCAAAAAGATGAGAGTTTAGACTGTATGTGTAGTAACCTGAAAAGAAACTGTTATAAAGGAGCAATTGTCTGTATGGATAAAATGTGGGGGTAAAATGTGGGAAGAAGCCGGGAGAGAGAACCATGGAGTGTGTTACCAGCAGTCAGCAGAATATTTTGTTCCTTTCTTAAGAGGAATATTTTGGGGGCAGAGATGATTGAGACGGGCTCTCTCATGTAGTCCAGGCTGGCCCTAAACTGGATATGTAGCCACAAGTAATTTTAAATTCCTGATGCTCTTGCCTCTGCCTGCAACATCCTGGGATTACAGGCATAGGCTACCAAACCTGACTATTTGAGACAGGGTTTCTCTATGTGGTCCTGGCTGTCCTGGAACTCTATGTAGACCAGGCTGGCCCTGAACTCACAAAGATTCATGTGCCCCTGCCCCTGCCCCTGCCTCTGCCTCTGGAGTGATGGGATTAAAGGTGTGAGCCACTACAACTGGTTCTATATCTTACTCTTAAGAACAATAAATAGGTATAACTCGGAAGCTACAAATGATGCACAAAGTTTTTTCTTTTTAACCTAGTAAAACATTTTGTGAAACAGCATTTCTAAAATGATATTTAGACTATTTAGCAGGGTGATGAGGCAAGAAATAGGACAAATGTTTGTTTCATCCCTATAGCAAATAACAGCCCTGTTCTAAGCCTCTTGGGTATCTTTTCGTGTGTGTGTGTGTGTGTGTGTGTGTGTGTGTGTGTGTGTGTGTGTGTGTTTGGGCAACTTGTGGAAGTGGTTCTCTCCTTACACTGTGTGGATTCTGGGGATCAAACTCAGATGGCCAAGCATGTCCCTTTACCTGGTGAGCCATTGCATAGTGGGACATCTTTTCTTGACCAGTCAAACCCCAACCATTGTGTAAAGCTCTGCTCAGAGCAACTGGAAGCCCTCTTGAAATACAAAACTAGAGTATGGCTGACTGCCAACAGTTTGAAAAAAGGTTGCATGTGGCAAAGCAAGACAGGCAAGCCAAGAGAGGGAAGAAGTAATTCCATCATCCGCAATAGCAGTAGAATGTGTACCGACTCTGTTGTGTCCCTGCTATGACACTATGCCCACCTTCTCCACTCAGTGACTTTTCCTCATTACTCACTTGTCCCTTACTCTAATATCTACCTGAGCTACACCTTTCCAAATATAAATTTCAGTGATAAGAAGTGGTCAAAGACCAGGTCACTCAAATAAAATAGAAACAAATATTGCTTTTAGGCAATCCAGGTAAAGCACTGAGTTTTGCCCCTGGTGCTGTCTTTTGCAGAGAGAGTGTGGCCACTGTGCACTAACCCTTCAGCTGCCATGGTTGTCTTTTCTCTACCAGAACATTTCTCTGCTGGTTTAGAGGTTGCTAAGCCTCCTCTCAGGGCTGTAGCTCATCTCAACAGTGCAAAGTGGAGTTGTTGTGTGATAAAACTTTTCTTTGAGAGACACAACACGTGTCTTCTAGCTCCAGATAGGGATCCCATGACAGTCCAAGGTCTAACTCGAATCAGTGAGCTTTACTGGGGATACTTACGGGCTCAGAAATGACTCAAAGACAGCTGTAGCCAGGCCCACTCCAGCATGACAGCTCTCAAAAACTGGGAACCTCGTGCACTCTGCACAGCCTGCAGGCAGCCCAACAAGTTGGAGTGTGTCCTTTCCAAGTGACTCTGGTCTAAACCTTTCAGGCAGCACAGCAGGTCATTGCTTCTCCCAAGCAGATGATCTGGTCTCATAGTCTTTGCAGCTTGGCTTGTCTGCTGGGAGGGACTCTTACATTTTTATTGCTTACCCTGGCAGGGAGGGGCCCAATGAATCCGTTCAGTTTCAGGGACTTCCTAAAGTTATTTTAAGATGTTTATCTGCCAGATGGAATGTTTGAATCTCTGAGGAAACTGTTATACAACAGGAATGAGGGGCCAGACTCTCTGATTTGAGGGCACCTTTCTTACCCTCTGTATTTCTCACTTAACTATTACAAGGAGATAAGGAAAGTTCATACTCTGCTGCATAGAATTTTTTATAAAGGTTGCAATAGTTAATACAAAATAAACTTTTCCTGTAAACTTTTTGTATTGTAAATTCAACTCAGGGCTGTATGCATGTTAAGCACACTATAGACCTCTGAGCGACACCTCCAGTTCCCCAAGGTAATGTTTGAGTTATAAATAGGAGTTCCAGATTAACATTCATTATTATTAAACTACAGTTTTTAGATGCTGTGTTAGCACCTAATGTGTAATATCACGTAATTGTTGAAATCTTGTTTTTTTTACAGTCCTAGTTGAAATTCTGGGTGATTTGAATATTGTATATTGCAGAGAACATGCTTGGTAGGAGTGTAACTTCACTCAAGTATAAAAAAATGCTGGCACTGAAGTTGTGCTATACTGAACAGGGCAGCTCTGGGGTCTCCTGCCCAAGTGACTTCCCTAACACTGTGGGGTCAGATTCACCTCCAATTCCCTCATTATTTATGGTATGTTCTTCTCTGCTTTTCCTGTCCTTTACAGTCAGATACTTCTGGAGATTACAGACTCGTGCTCTTGAAGATCTGTGGAGGAGATGACTGAAGAAGATGCTCTCAAAGGCTACTGCCCTGACGACAGGTCTCGGCAACAGCAAAAGCTCTGCTTACAGCTTTCCTACAGTGTCCCAAAGTGCAGACAAATGCAAGACCGCAACCTGTCTGCCTGCTAAGAATTGTCATTGTTCAGTGCAAGGGCAAAAGCAAACATGATTTTATAGTAGAGCATCTCATTCATAATGTAGAGGTTTATAAGGGAAATTCAATCTACAATTAAAGACCTACTGATCATTTCCTACTTTGCTTAGGAAGTTGGAATGAGTGTAGTCTATATCAGGATACTAAAAATGGTTGCTATAATTTGTGTGATTGCTTTCAGCATCTGCCAATACTGTGTGTTGCCTGGCGCCGACAACTATCTTAAAATACATTTGTTGTAAATGCTGTTGCTGCTTTATTAATTATTTTATTGGTGTAGTCTAAAAAAATAATAGTGAAATGGCATGGAGGTACACACCTACAACCCCAACACTCAGAGGGTGGAGGCAGAGGGATGAATAATTTGGGATCATCCTTGTGAAGTTGCAGTACATACAAAGAAGTCCATTGACAACTGAGTGTGTTTGAGGTTCAAGGCTCAGGCAAGGAGAATGGTATCCTGTGGATTTTTGTCAGATAAATGATGTAATAATATTGGGCTAGATGCTGGCAGGAAAAAAAAAAGGTTTCTGGCAGATGCTTCCACCATTCCTCAGGAACCTGTGAAATAGGTTTCTGTCTGCCAGCAAGAGCCACCTCCATATCTCCCCTTCCCCTGGTGGATGAGGCATCTGGGTCCCTGTAGCCAAGGCTCACCTCCAGGCTGCTACAGTTCACAGAATTCCCTCTCCTGCCCTGCAGCTACTGTGTTTTTTTGTTTGTTTTGTTTTGTAGTTGTTTTGTTTTTTTACCTATTAGATTTACCCTACTCCCATTCTTCTCTCTGCTCCAGAGACAGGTAGCTATGGCATATGACAGTCTGTGCCAGAGACATAGTCATGGCTGCTTTGGAATTTCCCAAAGGTCTCTGGCTATTCTCTCTCTCTCTCTCTCTCTCTCTCTCTCTCTCTCTCTCTCTCTCTCTCTCTCTCTTTCTCTTTCTCTTCTCTCTCCTTTTTTTATTTTCAAGACAGGGTTTCTCTGTATTGCTTTGGAGGTTGTCCTGGAACTTGCTCTGTAGACCAGGTTGACCTTGAACTCAGAGATCCATCGCCTGTGACACCCCAGTGCTGGGA
Source organism: Cricetulus griseus (assembly GCF_003668045.3). Lineage (NCBI taxonomy): Eukaryota > Metazoa > Chordata > Mammalia > Rodentia > Cricetidae > Cricetulus > Cricetulus griseus. Next base: position 159,185,526 of record NW_023276807.1, read on the forward strand.
TTAAAGGCATGCACCACCAACGCCTGGCCTATCTCTTATATCTATAATAAAACCTTGCTTCCCACCCATGGATCAGTCAGTCTGTCAACTTTTCTGTGTCTTTGCTTAAGCCCCTGGATTTCCACACCAGATGTTGAAAGGACCAGACCTTCACCCAGCTTCCTGCTTTAGCAGCCATAACAGGCTGCAGAAAATACCCAGCAAGATGTAGGCCTCTGACGTAGCACATGTTGCTGAGTTTCCGGTCTTCTGACCTTGCTGGACCTGCCCTAGTCACTAAGAGGTCAGATATCCTCCATGTGGCAAGGAGCCAATCAGAAATTAGCTGGCAGGCTCTGGTTGTGCTTTAATGGGCTCTGGATGTGCTTTATGGTAACAGTGGCTTAACAGTGATAGGCAGAGCATAGCAACTACCTTGGAAGGGCCTACAGGCCATAGCAACCAGTTGACCAATCAACACAGGACAGGTTGTCCAAACCTGGAAGTGCACCAATCCTGAGTCTGTTGCGGACCCCTAAACACTCCCCTTACTCTATCCAATAAATTCCCTGCCTCCCTGTCCCTCTGGGTCCTTCTCACCCCACCCGCTGTGTCAGAGGGAGGGAAGAACCAAGTTAATACAGTTAACTCATTAAATAATACTCTTTGCTTTTGCATTGGAATGGGTCTCTTGGTGATTTTGGGGTTCAGAATTTGGGCACAATGATGTAAGTGAGGCTGCAGTAAAAAAAAAAAAAATCACTGAACTAGCTATTCCATGAATGGGGAGAAGGTTATATTTTAAGTAAGAGAGAACAGCCAGAGGCATTTGTATGAGTCCAGATCAGACAGAGAAAGAAGCAGACCAGCCATGGCCAAGTCTAGAGGAGTGGGCATGGGAAAATCGCAGGTTACAAGGAGCACAAGTAGCTGGGGGAGGGGAGGCTGTGAGCTGAAGCAGCCTGGGTGTTTAGGGTAGAGAAGGAGGTAGAAGGGCTGGGATGTTAGTGTGGGCTTTGAAATGCATAACATAGGCTTTGGTATTTATATGCCAAGGAAAGTGGCAGGTTCCTGAAGAATGCTTGGACTTTATATCCACAAGATTGTTTTATAGTGAAATGAAGTATTTTAAGAGGTATTCATGGGGATGGAGAGATGGTTTATCAGTTAAGAGTGCTTCTTGCTCTCCCAGTTAACCTGAATTCAGTTCCCAGCAACCACGTTAAACAGCTCACCACCACCTGTAATCCCAGATCAAGAAGGTTACAGGGTATCTAACCTCCTAGGGCACCCGAATTCATGTGAACACTGCCCCACACATACACATAACTAAAAATAATAAAAATAAAAATTAATACTAAAAATAAATCTTGAAGAATAAAAAAAAAAAAAGGTGTTCCATAGAACATAACACTCTGAAAATGTTATTTTAAGCCATGGTCAGTGGTTCATCCCTGCACTTATAGCAACTAAATTTAACTTGTTAGACCCCCGGAAAACTCAGACCTCTGAGGTCTCAGCCCAGGACCTCGGTCACCCCAGTCACCAGGCAGATTCAAAAGCTTGTTGCAAACTGCATGAGGCTTTATTGTTTAATGAGCTAACCCCATGTTAGCTTGGGTCTTTCACCCACCCGCCATGGTAGATGGCTAACAAAGAGAGCTCGAAGGGGCTGCATAGAGATCTTGTAGGGCAGCATAAGGGGAGTATCTAGGGGTACACACAGGCTCAGGATTGGTGTGCCTCCAGGCTTGGAGGGTTTGCCCTGTGTTGATTGGCCAACTGGTTGTTATGGCCCATAGGCCCTCCCAGGGTGGTTGCTATGCTCTGCGCGTCATTGCTGTGCACTTGTCTGTAAAGCACACCCAGAGCTGTAAAGCATAGTGCCACCAGCTAAATTCTGATTGGTTCCTTGCCACGAGGCAGGGATCTGACTTTCTAGTGACTAGGACAAAGTCAGACAAGCATGTGTTCAGCTGTTATGGCTGCCGACAGGGGCAGGCATCTGATCTTAGTGACTAAGACAAGGTCAGACAAGCTGTTATGGCTGCCGAAATGGGGAGCTGGTCCCTTCATAACTAATATTTTTCAAGTTAAATTGTTTTCATATAATATATCTTGGTCATTTTTACTTCCCCCAATTCTTCCCAGATGCTCTGCACTTCACTACACACCCAACTTTATGTTTTCTCTCTTTCATAAAACAAAGCAAACAAAAGAACCCCCAAAGCAAAAACCACACACACAATCAAAACAAAACAAGCAAAAAAAAAAAAAATGGAAAAAAATTTCCCCCCAAAAAAGGAAAGAAAACATTGAGTTTGTTTTGTATTGGCCACCTACTCCTGGGCATGGGTGCTGCCCTGAAGTGTGATTGATTATACAGTGAGACTTCATTGGAGAAAACTGATTTGCCCTTTCCTAGCAGCTATCACTTGAAAATAACTTCTTGGTTAAGAGTGTGTCTTAGGGTTTCTGTTGCTGTGAGGAAATACCATGACCATGACATCTTTTATAAAAGGAAGCATTTAATTTGGGCTGGTTTACAGTTTTAGGGGTTTAGGCCATTATCATCATGGTGCCATGCAGGCAGACGTGGTGCTGAAGAAGGAACTGAGAGTTCTACATCTGGATCCACAGGTGGGAAAAACAACTGTGTTCTGGGCATAGCTTGAGCATATATGAGACCTCAAAGCCTGCCCTCCACAGTGACACACTTCTAACAAGGCCACACCTCCCAATAATACCACTCCCTATGGGCCAAGCATAGGGGCCATTCCTATCCACACCACCACATTCCACTCCCTGGCCCCATAGACTTGTGGCTATAACATAATGCAAAATGCATTTAGTTCAACTTTAAAAGTCCCCATAGTCTATCACAGTCTCAACAATGTTTAAAAATCCAAAGTTTCTTCTGAGAATCGTGTAATCTCTTAACTGTAATCCTCTATTTAAAAAAACACAAAACAAACAAAAAAACAGATCACATACCTCCAACATATAATGGTGCACTATATTCATTACCATACCTGCCGGAGCCCGGCTTGTATCAGTCCCACATTACAGAGGCTATCTATTTTGGACTGATGTCTTTGGGGCTGAGATCGGAGCAAGCTGAATGGCCCTGGGTCCATCCCTGAGTCAGGAAGTGCTGGACTGGGAAACTCCTAGCTACCCAACAGCAACAAAGATGAGACACAGATATCTTGTCATTTCAAGAGGGCTCTCAGTCCATGCTGGAGTCTGGAGTCCAGACTCCTCTCCTCTTAAATAGCTTTCCAACAGTTGGGGTGACCACAGAAGACGTCTATTATCTTGTGTAAAGCTGATATCAACTATATCCTTTAATCCTAGAGACACTCCTAAACAGTCCCTAGGCAAGTACACAAGCCCTCAGAATAGGTGCGGACACACCTAGGGCCTAGGTCTGTTGTTATGCAAACTAGAAGACATTCTCCACTGAGGCTGGCATCTTAAAGACAATGGGAGATGCAGGCTCCTGGAATTGAACTGAGGTTTGGACCCCAAAATATTATAATTGATATTTTTTGGGCCCTGACACATTCCAAAACAGAGAAAAGGGAGCATAGTGAGGAAATACTGAACCAAAGCAAGACTGAAAACCAACTGAGCAAATTCCAAACTCTACAGCTCTATGTCCAGTTATCTCTGTCACTTATATAGTTTTTACTTTAATCATAAGATAATCATATAAACTAGACATTATTATTACTTTGGACGATAAGGGAGGATGATTACTTAAATGTTTAAGATGTTCTTGAGATAGTGATATTGATGCTGGAGTTGTTTGGGACAGATCCTGGGCCCTGGCAGCCCTAACAAGCTGGGTTTGGACATTTGTCCTCAATCAGTTAAAGAAATAGATGATAATGAAATCTGAAAAGTGGGATTTATTCAATACAGCAACATTCAAAAGAGGAACAAAGAAAGACAGCCAGTGGCCCTCAAAGCCCATCAATAAATATGACATTGAGGTTTAAATAAAAGGAAATAGGTATTCATAACTAAGAATCCTAGTGAAGGCATGACCCTGGCCACTTTTGACCCACTGTCTAGGCTGTCATCTGTCCTGCAAAAGACAAGTTGATAGTCTCTTTTTTAGAGACAGGCTTCTTTTCTAGCTGGCATCACTTTTTCCTTCTCTCAACCTGACTGAGGAAATTCCTTGGGAAAGTCGTCTCCATAGTCTGATAACCAAAGAGAAGACAAAGTTGCCTCTGTGTAGAGTGTGTTTACACCTGCTGGGAGAGTTCCATGATCTTACCTCAAAAAGAAAGAAGATGCTGTTACCCTACATCATATATTATGATGGTGTGTTAGTCAATAGTGGTGGTTTTCATTGCCTCCGATTTCCACAAGGTGGCAGGTCGACTTCAAAGCCAAGCCATTGGATTTGTGTCCGAATGGCAAAGGCTACTTTACTTGCTTGAGAATAGCTACTCCAAACAGCAACTACTTGGAAACATGTTTCATGGAGTGTATGTCACAGTACAGGCATCTTTCCATCACTATAAACTCTTTATCAATGGAGCATGTGGATTATTCAACTCAGTACTTTGGTTTCCAGCATATATATGTATATATATGCATAAAATATATACTAACCCTGCCATGAATCACCTGCACCAGCGAGTATCAGTAAGTCCACTCACTGAGCCCTGTGCTTAATCCCTGAGGACAGCAAAGGAGAAACCTTGCAAGCTAGAAGGAGCCCTGGGTTTGTGATATTGTGAACTGCAGAAGGCAATAGACTCTAGAGCAAGAATATACTTGGTCTGGAGATTGGATGCTACAAAAATGGCAAATGAAGATACTGGATAGAAGCTGTAAGGGTTTTTGAAGGAACTGTTTAGGTAATACAATCCCAACTTTCCCTCTGTGTGTCCTCTACTGTCCATTTTCACACCACTTGCATACCATGTTGATAACCTCCATTTCTGAAATTATAGTTTGTCTTGGATGCTTTGGTTTTGGAATCAGATTGCCCTGGGCTCAAATCTTGGTTTTTCACTTACTACAACAATGTGTAGTAAATCAGTACATAATTGGAAAATATCTTTACAACCTGATACTTTAGCTAGGAATAATAGTGCTTACACAAAGACCCATGAATATTTATGACATGAAGAATTTAGCTCCATAAAAATTAGTTAGTGGGCTAGGGATGTGGCTCTGTTGGTGTTTGCCCAGTATGCACAAGGCCCTGAGTGCGGTTCCTAGTACTGCATAATCAGCAGTTAAGTGTTCAGTAAACATCTGAAGAGAAAATAAATAAGATTTATTTTAGTCCTGCACAGTGGTAATATCTCCAAGTTTGACACTGAAAGTCTTTGGGAAAAATATTCCTTTGATATCGAATCAAATATGTACAGTTTGGTGATTGCAGGGTCAGACAACAGGTCCATGGTCAAGCCAGGAGGCATGGACTTTTATTGTTGTAAATAGGTGTGAGGTTTCAGTAAGTCAGTTTAGTGCACTTAGCCAGGGCCTGCACCCTGTCAAGTGCTCCGTAAATGCTAGCCATTGTTCTCTGGCTTTCTTTGGAAAAACTTACAATGGCTTGTACTCATTCAGTTGGGGGATGTGGGATGTTGTAAAGTTCTCTTGAGTTTGCAATTATGAGAGGGGATATAGCTGACCTCCAGGCAAGTCCCTGCTTACCAAGCCTTGCTTTGTGACACATGGAAAGTACCCCAGATTTCTTTTCAAAACTACCCAATAAACGAGTAGACTCAGGTCCTCCTGCCTACTCTCTGGATATCCCCTCAGTCCCTGAGAGTTACTGTTGGTTGCTTTGTACTCAAGCCATTTTGCTGGTCCTTTATGTCTTCCAGTTAAGGTAGGCCTAGCTTGGTGGTGCCTTCTCCACCATGATCAGCCCTGCTAAGAGACCAGAGCTGGCATGTGTTTCCATCACCTTTCCAAAGTCAAAGAGAGAGAATTTCAGAGGAGTTACCCAACTCTTGTTGAATGGCTGCTGCAGCACACTTAAAAAAGAAATGCCAGACACTCCAGCCCAAGCCACCCAAACAGTGTGTGTGTGTGTGTGTGTGTGTGTGTGTGCGCGCGCGCGCGCGCGCGCACGCGCACGTGAGCGCGCACTCAAGAAAACTGGCTGTCAATAGCTATGTGTGGTCTCTTTGGGCAAAGCTCTATGAGGGACAAAACAAAACAAAACAAAACCCACAGTCCAAAGTGACTCTGCAGATCCCTAGTATTGCATTAAAACAACAGTTGTGATTTGTCAACTGGCACTGGCCACCTGAGGTGAAAATGACATTGAGATCAGTCAGCTCCTGCTTGAGAGAACATGCCCCATTTAGGAGAAGACAGAAAACAAAGGGGGACACAAAAGGAGCTTCAATTATCACCTCCTTTCAGAGTACCAGGCACCCTGGTCTACAAAGTCTACCTCAGATGGCCTCCACAGATTTCCCGTGTGGAAACCTCAATTTCCTTTGTGTTGTGTTATGTTGGAAAGCCAAGCCCACAAAAGAAAACCCAGGTTATATATTGCAACTTCTATTTAAGCAGGTGTTAACTGATCTCGTCATGTAAAATGTTGACTTTGATTATTACCACACTAAGCAAACTGTCCCAGCCTTCTATTCCTTCAATATTTATTGCGTGGTGGCTATGGGTGAGGAATTGTTGCTATGTGCTAGGGTCATGAGGATGGATAAAGCCATGCATTTCCTGGTTTCAAGGAATTGCTGTACTAGGGACAGAATGTTGTGTTAGAGAGGGTATGGTAAAGAATCTGGTGACAGAAACTGGTGACATGAACATTAGGGAGAAGGTTTTTATTGTGGGTGTGAAATAGAAAAGATCCAGAGCCATCTGGAGAAGTCCAGAGTGGAGAGAAAAAGAAGTAGACTGGACATGGCTAGCAAGATAGACATGGCCAGGGTTGAGAGAGATGGGACAGTAGCAGGGGCAGGGGGGAAAAACTGACTATTATAAAAAGAAACATGTATCCTGGGAAGAGGAGGTCTGGAGAGACTAGTGTGGACTTTGAAATGAATAACAAGCACTGGTAGCGAGGGACTGAGGGACCCTGGAGGCTAGTGTGAGCCTTGACATGCAGCCACAGATACGTGTCAATGGAGAGTCATGTCCCTTCTGCCAGAGGTAAGGGAAATGACTCCTTTTGGTAGTTGGAAACCAGTTTCACAAGTTCCTAGGGGAAATGCTGGCTTTTATCTAATCACCGGAAATTCTACAGTCTAGCTTGAGCTGGTTTCTGGATATTTGGACAGCCTGAGACCTAATTAATGTCACCAGGGTATTAAGGCTACAAGCCTGTGTCCTGGCAGTCCTCACAAATGAAGCTTGGCCACCCATCCACAATATGCCAATTAAAGAGACAATTGTGAAATGCAGAGATGGGAAACACATTTAATGTAGCCACATCGAGAAGAAGTAAAAATACTAAGGCCCAGTGACTCCAAAGTCTCTTTGGGTCACTGATAATGAGATTTAGGTTTAAAGAGAAGACAAGAGGTATGTGCAGATAATCACTCTTGGTCAAGGTGTGGTCACTGGCCCATTACTATTTTAGCACCAACCTCTCCTACAAGATGATCTGACAAATTGTCAGACCATGAGAAATTCCCCTTTGGTCTTCAGTCTATTCCTTCTCTCAGCATGAGACTCCTGGGGAAACTCTAGTCCTTGAGGTCCATTGTTTCAATAGCTAGTCACCAAAGGCAGGGGCACAAGTGTGACAAGTACTTTTCCTCCTGCCAAGAAAGTTGCATGGAGAAGGGTGGAGAATAAGTACAGTACTTATTCTCAGATAATTAGCAAGGAAATCTGGTACTTGTGAGGAGGGGAGAGCTGGGTTTGCTGTGTAACCTCAGACATGGTTTGCACACTGTTTGGAATTTGCAGAACTAAGGCATTAGGTGTCTGGAGAGATTGCTGGGTGTAGCATGTACCCAAGGCAAGCACTCTGCCACTGAACGACAGCCTCAGTCCTCCTTTTAATTTGTATTTTGAGACAAGATCTCATTAAATTGACCTTAAATTCACTATGTAGCCTAGGCTAGCCTCAATGTACAATTCTCCTCCTTCTGCCTCTCCTGTAACTGGTGTTGCAGTCTTGACCTACCAAACCTGGCTCAATGTAAGAGTCCTAAGTGCAGTAGTTAAGTCCACAGTTAGCCTAATGCAGGCTCTAATTCTAGCTATGACATTACTAGCAGTGCGGTCATGAAATTTGGCAAATTATTTAAACCTTTATTCCTCCAGGTCCTTACCAGTGAAGTCTGAATCATAGTAATTAAAGCAATCTCCCAGGACTACAAAGATTGAGGGAATGGAGTTAAGTACTCAGAACTGTATTAAAATGGACAGGAAGGGAAGATGCTGTTAGAAACGCTGCAGACAGCTGAGCACCCCTAAAATGAACAGAGGTCAAGGAGGAGCTAGAGATGCACACAGACATAGGAGAGATGCTTATGATATAGCTCTAAACAGGGAAAGGGAGCAGACGGAATAATGGGAGAACAAGACAGAAAGACTGAAAATAATATCAGTGGCAACTGTTTCTCTCTGGGTCATCAAATTATACTTCATTCTTTTTCTCCTGTTTGTATCTTCTACATTTTAAACAACTTATGGGCTTAATGATTTAATTTCTTTAAATGAAAAAAAAAAACAGACAGTTTTGTTACCAGAAGGAGCCTGTTACCAAAATGAAGGATTGGCTACGTCAAGTAAGGTGTCATTGGGGTGTCATCTTTGAACTGAATGTTAGGGAAACTGATTGTAGGGGTTTTGAAGACATCAAGATTAGTAGGGAGACAGCTAGCTCCCCAAACTGCCTCAATGATGAATTATTTGATTACAATGTGAAATCATACTTCAAGGTGTACACACCTGTTAATCTTCAGGAATGAGGCCCTCCCTTTGGACAATCATAGAACAAATTCCAGGTTTTGACTTGCTTGGTCTTCCTACTTCCTCTGGCCTCAGAAATCCCATGAAGGGGTCCTGTCCGTGGAAATCAACCAGAGGCCAGCTTTCTTCTAGAACCCCCAGAATGATGAGGGTCCTATTGTCGATGAGCAGGCACTGGCAAATGAGGTCTGTGTGGACCCCCAGCCCAGGTGAGAGCCCTTAGAGGATCATCTTGCATGTACCCAGAGCTCACTATCTCCCAAGTGGGTGATCCAGTCACATGGCCGTCTAGGAACATGTCTGCTTTTCATTTCCTCACCTGAGATGTCGGATTCCTAAGTACAGAATATCAACAGGTGGGACCACCGAGCCCGAGGCTCATGAGTTATTTCAGACGTGTATACAGCTTCCAGCTCAGTCTAATAGAAAGACTATATTACATGGGAATGCAGGAGAGTGCATCTAGTTCATAGGGTCACATATCTGCAGAAAGGACCTGTGGCAAGGAGTACAGCAATTGTGCCATTGGTGGAGGACTGCAGGCCCAGATCCATGTTGCCTCAGCAGTCCGAGTCTCCTTCCCCTCAGGGATTCCATTCAGGTAAAGGTGGACCTTTGGCTTCACATCAGGCAGAAAAGAGTTTCCAGGTAAGCCAGTAAGAGTATGAAGCAGCCCCGGAGTTTGTTAAAATATTTTTGGGTCCTTCTGTGTACCCCTCGCTGTCCTGGAACTCTCTCTATAGACCAAGCTGACTTTGAACTCAGAGATCCACTTGCCTCTGCCTCCCAAGTGCTGAGATTAAAGGCGTGCGCCACCACTGCCCACATTTTATTAAAAGATTTTAAAAACAGATTTAATAAAATAATGATGAATAGAAAGATACTCAATGAAAGAGTGAGACACACTCATGTCTGCTTCTCAGAGCATCCCATCTCATCATCTTTACAACAGTCATCTGCAGGAGTTAGATGATTTGTGAAGTTACTGTCTTCACAGTGTCGTCTAACTCAAATGAGATCCATCACATGATAGTTTCTGGAATGTACCTAGCAGAGCTATAACTTATAAGGTAAGAGTTTATCCACGAAGGATATTAGGATGCCGTCATAATAAATAGTTAATGATTGCCTTGCTCATGAGATGCTTGGGAAATATTCAGGAGAGAAGCCAAGTGTTGCCACAACCCATATATAAATAGCTAAGCCTTAAACCTGGTTTGTTTGGTTTTGGTTTTTTCAAGACATGGTTTCTGTGTGTAGCCTTGATTGTCCTGGAACTCAATCTGTAGACCAGGCTGGTCTTGAACTCATAGAGATCTACCTGCCGCTGCCTCCCAAATGCTGGTCCGCAAGTGGGCAACCTTCATTAGAAAATGCTGCTAATTATTCCAGAAACTTTAATACTCAGTTGGCTTGAGGCTTCAACTAGACTCCAGAATAAAGGGTTCCTTCTTCTTCCCATGTCCCCATTTTTTTATCCTGACACCTTTCTCTACCTTCTGTCTCCTGAGTCCTGATTTAGTTCCTGGCTAACTCCAGCACTTGTCAACAAGACAAAGAAATTTGCTGCACTGTTTGTTTGGTCTGTTTGCAGTTATTTCAACTACAAGGAGTTCCCTGGCTACAGACAACAAACTTTCCTCATTCAGTTTTCTCGGCTTCCTTTCTGTGTTCTGTTGCTAGTCTGGCTGAACCAGGTACTGCCAGAAACTTTGGGGAAGTCCAAAGTTTCCCAGGTTCAGAATCCACCCTGAGAAAACCCCCACGAGGCCTCACCACGAATCCTTCTGGGTTTGCCTCTGGACACTGACATTGTCTGGCTTCTCTTGGGATGTTCTGGATTTCCTTGATTTGGTTGTCCTATCTTTCTTCAAGAAATGTCTCTCAGGCCTTCCTTCCTGAGGTATAAAGCAAAGACTAGGGTGCATTCTGAGCTCCAATAGCACCATTTTGTTGTGTAATGCTGGCAAGTCACTCAGCCTTATTGACACATCATCTCCTCTAGTTCTAAGAAAGGAGAGAATGTATCTAATTCAGAAAACTTGTAATTTATAAAAATTACTTGGAAGACTGAACTTCTAGGAAAGAGAGAATGTTTAGATAGTAGACAGGAAATATAAATTGATGTATCATTAAGCAAGATGGCAAAATTAAAGCACCTAATACAAGATCTGAAACAAGATAATCACTGGTACCACTTCCTCCCAGCTCCCCCATTCTCTTTGGCCTTATAAAGTGCCAATATGAGATTATTTGGACACAGAGGATTTATTATTTGTTTCTTGGAAACCCAAGAGAAGGTTCCAAATTCTACATGAGACCCATGCAATATTTTCATGTTCTAAGTTCCAGCATATTCTTGACTTCCTTGCAAAGAGAGAACTTCGGCTTCCATTTAGATTTTGGCTTTGTGACTTCACGGGCTTCTCTCAGTGAACCGACCAAAAGATTATATAGTCATCCCCTTGCACCCTTTCAGGGCGTGTGTTTTGGTGTAGTAGACACCACTATTCTTAGCATGCACTATGTGCAATTTATACATGCCACCTCATCTCAACTTAATAGTTCCATGAGAAAGATAATATTTCCATTTCACAGTTAGAAAGCTAAATCTTATGTGCCTAGGCCGTTTTAGAACCACTATACAAACAGGTTTCTATAGTTCTAAAAATCACCAAGCATTGAGAAGCTAGGCAACTGATCAACATCTTTGAGTGTTTATTTCTCTGAAAAATCTAGTAGTCATATCTACTCAGTCATCAGTATTAAGATCCACCATGTGCTAAGAATTATTTTCATTAATATTTTTATTTTTGTGAATTTCATGTACTAGTATTTACACCATTTCCATTTCTCTTCTCAATTCAATTCTTCTTGTGTACCCCAACTCCCTCTCAAATTGGTGTCCTCGTCTTTATTATTGTTACGTGTGTGTGTGTGTGTGTGTGTGTGTGTGTGTGTGTGTGTGTGTATGCAACCTACTGAGTGTACTTAGTGTATAGGTATGTACATGTATTTAGGACTGACCATTTGGGATCAGATAAGTTATCAGGGGTTCATTCCTGGAGAAAGCTGATTCTTCCTCTGTCAGCAGCCAGTGACTACCTGTCACTCTTCATCTAGGGGTAGGACCTTGGGAAATTTACCCTTGCCCATGTTGTCATATTGATTAGTATGGTCACTATGTAGGTCTTGTTGACTCAATCATATCATTGAGGCTTTGTGGGTGTAGCATCCCTGTTATTTCTAGAAATCACTATTTCAAAGTAGGCAACCTTGTCCTCTGGCTCCTACAATCTTTCCACCCCTCTGCCCTAGTGAGTAGGAATTAAGTCCAACTGTACAGTTCTCAATTACCTCCGGGATGTAAGTGCCACTATTACACCATTGGGCACATCTTGCTGGGCCAGTCATTGTCGTGGTTAGAAAGCTTTACAGCAGCATGGTACTACTGATTGGTTTTCTCCATTGGTAGTTTGCATAGTACCTTTTGATACTATGAGAGCCAAACCTGCATTATTTTTTAGATTAAAAATAAAACATTTATTTAGACCTGGAATATAAAATTTGCACAAATCAATGGGGTAACATTTTGATACTTGTAGACATGATATAATTTTAGCATATATTAGTTGTAAAAAATAATAGGTTTTGTTATTTCCACATATGTACATATTTTTATCATGAGCATCCCTGCTTTACCCTCTTTTGTACCTCTTCTTTTCTTCCCCTTCCATACCTAGTGGATCTCATTTTACTTTGCTGTTCTAGCATCTCACACATGACAGAAAACATGGGACACTTGTCTTTTGTGAGGATGGTTTTATTTCACTTGAAATAGGTCTTCACTTCCATCCACTGTTTTTGTAAATGGCATTATTTTATTCTTCTTTGTAGCATAATAATACTCTATTGTGTATATTTGTCACATTTTCCATTCATTCATTAATGAGTACCAGGCTGACCCCGTAGCTTGGCTACTGAGAATAATATAGTGAATAATACGAATGAACAGGTATCTCCACAGTAAACTGAGTGCACAGTAATGACATAGTTGGATCTTATAGTAATTCTGCTTTTAACTTTTAAGCGTCCTCCATACTGACTTCTATAGGAGCTACACTCACTTGAATGCCCATCATCTGTGGATATGGTTTTCTTCCTCCCATCCTTCACATCCTCTCTAGTATTTGGTAGTATTTTCTTCTTCTTTTCCCCCTCAACCTTCATCAGAGACTCTTCTTCCTGCACTAATTGGTAACTAAAAAAGACATCCACAACTGGACAATGTGCAGAGAGTGAGAGACTTTGGAACACTTGGCCCTAATGGGATGTGTCAAAGTTGTTCCATGAAAGCCCAGAGATCTATGCAGAAAAGGAAACAGAAAGATTGTAAGAGTCAGAGGTGATGGGTGACTCCAAGGGCACAGCATCTTCCAGACATGAAATGACCAATACACATATGAACACATAGAGACTGTGACACAGGAACTCAACAAGGCTATAGCACAACATGGAAAGGTTCAAGCCAGATAATCCCAGCACTGAGAAGGGGAGGAGAACAAAATGTCCCACTCCTACCAAAGAAGCTATACAATTGGTGACTGCTGGAAAAGGGAAAACTCAGTTTTTCCAATGGAGTGTCACCAGGTGTATCAACAACACTCCAAGGCAAGCCTCAGGCGCAAGAGTGGGTGGCCAACACAAAATAGACGCCATGATTTTCTTGTTAATTTTTGTATTTTTTTTTGTCTTATTGTTTTTTTTTAAGTTAGCTTTGATTTTTCACTTGAGGTTTTGGGGGAGAAAATAACTTGAAGTTACGCATAAGAAGGAGTAAGATCTGGGAGGTATTGGGGAGGGGCTAAAATATGATCAAAATATTGCATGAAAAGCATTAATTCAAAAAGGGACCAAACATTGCTTTATATTCTGCATGCACATAAATAAAAATTCAGTCTCTCTTCATAGAATCTACAGACCCAGACACAGACATGGGTAAATAATTTGATAAATGCCTAGAATTTGGCAGTTGTTAGTTTACTAAATCTTTGCAGATGTCCTACACTGAGGGTGCTCTTTTCATGACGACCTTATCTGCTGAGCATCAAGTTCATTTTGATCTGCAAAATTAAAAGGCTGCAATTATTTGATGGTTCCATATAATTAAAGTCAGTCTGAGAATGTGGTACATAGTCATATTCCCAAGCTGACTCAAAGCTGTGTCAGCGAATATTTGTGGTCCACTACTGTTTTCTCAACATCTAGCCTAATGTCTAGTACATATTAGGGTGACTGACATGTAATTGTTGAATAAAACTAAGTGCTTATTACTGTACATGCCAGACATTGTTTACTTTGAAAAATGCGTTTTACCTGATCTTTATTCTTAGAAATTCCCAAGGCTCTCTGGTGAGAAGAATAGCATTCTGGCCTGGTTAGTTGATAGACGTAGAACACAAACATCCTCCATGAAATGCCTTTGGGAATGGAGAATACATCAAAAGATTGTTTACAATGATCAAGCTGACTTCATTCTGGGGTGCAGGGATGGTGTGACATATGCAAAAAAATAAATGTCACAAGTGGACTGATGGACAGAAATCTTCCAATTACCTCAACAGAGGCAGAAAACATTTTGATAATAAAATCCAACATCTTTTCATAATTAGAGCCCCAATGAGAACTAGGAATATAATGAAAATATTGTGAAAAATAAAGGCTATGCCTGACCAACATACAGCCAGCCAGTACTGTTTTAAGTGAAGAAAACCTGAGATCATTTCCACGAAAATCAGGAGCAAAATGTGTCTACTTTCTCTACTCTTACTCAATACAGTTTAAAATCTTAAATAGAAGGCAAAAGAAGGACATAAAATGTACACAAATAGGGAAGGAAAAGTACTCTTATTTGTAAATGATATGATTCTATACATTAAGAGACCCTAAAGACTAAGAAAACTCTCAGATCTGGCAATTATACAGTAAACAAAATTAACACACAAAACCAGTAGCTTTCCTATATGCCAATAACAAATGCGTTGAAAATGAAATGGGGTGGGGGAGAATCTCATTTACAATGGCCTCAAAATGCATTTATTTGGGGGGGAGAATAAACCTATCAAAAGAATGAATTACCTCTACACATAAAACATTAAGACACTAAGGAAGAAATGAAATTGTAGTATATGTTAATTACATGAAAGTAGAAACAAAACTGTTGAAAAACAAAAGGGGTTGACCAGAGGGGCATGAAAGGGTCTGTCAGTAACACGATCAATGGATCAATGCACAGGATGTATTTGTATGTAAATGTCCCCATGTAATACACTACCATGTTTAATGAATATACACAGTGAAAAAAATCCTTAAGTTTGTAATGAGAACTGACAAAATGACTCAACAGGGAAAATTCTTGTCACCCAGCTTAACAACCTGGGTTTGATCCCTTCAACCCACATCAAAAGCTAGACACGGTGGCACACAGCCACCCACTTCTAAACCAGCCACTTCTACAGTCCTACCATCTCCCAATATTCAGATTCTGGAGCCATCAGGGAAGAGTCCTCAACATCCATTCACTTCCTAAGAGCAGCACTTCTGAACACTACCTATACTAGAAACCAAACGTTCAACACACACGCACACACACACACACACACACACACACACACACACACACACACACACACACACAGGGAACACTTACTGATTCAAACCACAGCAACATTCAACACTCCACACTCTAACTAATCTTGATGTAAGTGCATAACAGTGCTGTTGACTATCTAGTTATGAAATTTATGTTGCTCTCACCACCACCTAGGACAGAATAGAAATGCTAGGACATAATATCCCACAGGCAGCTTTCAGCCAATGAGAACTGCGAGGCCATGGACAACATGGAAGCATGTCTCCTGGCTCCCTACGCCTTCAAGGGAGACTGAGTCCAGGTCTGATGGTGGAAGCCTGCACATACTGTACCCTGTGTCAGCATCCTTCTCTTCCTTGGCCATGCTTGCACTTACCCAGTGTTTCCTGGGATCCTTGCCTGGTTCCCACCCAAAGACAGAAGGGATTGTGTCAGTAGTCATCATAAATTAGGAAGTATAGCCTTCTGAACTCAATATGTAGAAGAGTTAAAGGAAGAGATGAGGAAATAAAGCATTTTAGAAAGAAAAAATTTGTGTTGATGTTCTGGGAAGTCACCAAGAGATGGAGAGGCTGGAACTGTGATGCAGCTCAGGGCAGACAGCCCCACTGAGGAGGAAATGAGCCCTACGTTCAGTTCTGCCTTCCTCTGACAGTAGAGAGATGCTTGCAGACATGTGGGAAGAATACAAATGAGAAAAGATGATAATAAGGTAGCAAAGGAAAAGGAGAGAGTCTAACAGTAGAGCTCAGGGTTAGAGTGCCTGCCCAACATGTAGGGGGTTCTAGATTCAGAATCTAGCATCATTTATAAATAATTTTAAAAAATTAAAAGAAAAAGAAGGGAAAGATACACCTAATTATTAACTGCCACTTACTACCGTCTTAGTTGGGGTTTCTATTGCTGTGACAAGACATCATGACCATGACAACTCTATAAAGGAAAACATTTAATTGGGTGGCTTATGGTTTCAGAGGTTAGTCCAATGTCATCATGGCGGGACATGGAGGAATGAAGGCAGACATGGTGCTGGAGAAGGAACTGAAATTTTTACGACTTGATTCACAGACATCAGGAAGTAAACTGAGAAAGACACTGGGCAGTATCTTGAGCACATATGAGACCTCAAAGCCTATCTCTACAGTGACACACTTCCTCCAACAAGGCCAGATATACGCTAACAAAGCCACACCTCTTAATAGTGCCACTCTCTTTGGGGGTCATTTTCTTTAAAACCATCACATTCCGCTCCCTGGACCCCAGAGGCATATCATAATGGAGAAATGCATTCAGTTCAACTTCAAAAGTCCCCATAGTTTAATAATAGACTCAAACTTAAGAGTCTAACGTTCAAAGTCTCTTCTGAGATTATTCAATCTCGTAACTGTAATCCCCTATAAAATCAAAGCCAAAAAGCAGATAACATTCTTCTAACATATAATGGCACAGGATATACATTACTGTTCCAAAACATAGGGAAGCATAGTCAGGAAATACTGGACCAAAGCAAGACTAAAAACCAGCTGGGCAAATTCCAAACTCTACATCTCCATGTCTGATGTCAAAGCATTCTTCAGATCTCCAACTCCTTTCAGCTTGGTTGACTGCAACATATTTCTTTCTCTTGGGCTGTTTCCTTTCCCTGTTAGTAGCTTTCTTCCACAGGTATTTCATGGCTCTGGCATTTCTAATGTTAATATACAGGCATCTGTACTGCTCTGCCCTGGGGTTCTGACGGGATAGCCCTCAGCTGCAGCCACTAAGAGCACCACCTGTGCACATTTACTATGTTCCCTTTTAAAGGGGCCCTGCCCATCTCCTCTCTCTCTCTCTCTCTCTCTCTCTCTCTCTCTCTCTCTCTCTCTCTCCCTCTCTCCCTCCTTCCCTCCCTCCCTCCCTCTCTCCCCATCTATCTATCTATCTATCTATCTATCTATCTATCTATCTATCTATCTATCTCTCTTCCCTCCACCTGTCTTTTCTTTTCTGCTGCTCCTGTCCCTAGAGGCCAGTCTCCTCCCTCCCCTCCCTCCTTTTCCCATTCCCTTTCCCCTAATAAAAAAACCCTCCACAGAAGCTCTGCCCCATGGTGTTTTTCTCTCTCATGCCGCTTTTTAAATTATAGCATCTAACACCTTGGGGTCTTCAAGGCAATCTAAACTTCAAATTCACAGCTTGATGCAATGGCCTCTCTAGGCCTCCATTCAGGGACACCCCTGACACATGCCTGGCCTCAGCAGCTTTCCTTAGTCACCGAGACAAATTCCATAACTCCTTTCTTCTATCCTTAACTACAGAACTACGTGGCCAAAGCTGCCGAGTTCTGCTGCTTACTGGGGCTGGATCATGACCCTCTCATTCAATTATATGTTCACCAGCTTTGTGTTTTCAGTAGTTATCTTTACTACCTAAGCCTGGCTATCCTCGAACTTGCTCTGTAGAACAGGTTGGCCTCAAACTCAGAGATCCACCAGCCTCTGCCTTCCTAGTACCGGTATTAAAATGCATGTGCCACCACACCTGGCTCTACACTTTTCTTGAATTCCTTTTCACAAGTTGGAAACTTACTGGGTGGGATCTTGCCCTAAGATCACCACTCCCTTTATTCTATGTCTCAATCTGTCTATCACCTTAAACACAGGACTTAGCTCTATTCCACCTCCCAGGTGCTTTTTTTCATTATAGATCTTCATAAGCATGAGCACTAGTAACCACACAACAGAGTCAATACTAAGCTGTTTTGAGATTTCATCTGCCAAAGAATTAATCTAAAATGCTTCACTTTAGCCTCAGGAAGTCCAATTTTAAGGGGGTCAGTTTCTCAACTAAGATTCCCTCTTCTCAGATATGCCTAGGTTTGTGAGAAAAACCACCAGCACCAGCCAAGTAGCTGCCCTGACATGCCCATCATAGGTAGTTAAAGGTACACTGGGAGAAAAAAGCAGGGACTGGACGGATTGATAGAAAGTAAGTTAAAGTTTGATGAGAACTAAAGATTTTCTGTTTTCCTTCCCAGGGAATGTCTGCTACTTCTGGCCAGGAGTGACAATGAGTCTCACACTCAGCACCCAAGCCGAACAGGTGCTACACTCAGTCAGAGCTGTGCATTGTCCTCATGCTGTCCCGAAAGCAAAAGATCCACAAACAAGAATCTGAGACCACTTACATCCAAGAAAGCAGAACAACCAGTGTCCTTAGGGACTGTGATTTCTCCAATCTTACTCTTGTTTTATTCACTATGCTCCAGCAGCACAGGTTCCTGCATTGCTCCTGAAGCAGGCCAGACACCCTCGACCTCAGGGCCTTTGCACTTGTCTTCCTAAACAGGAAATTGCCTTATTTTTACACTTCTGTCATGTTTCTCTTCCAATGGTCCATTATCCATAGCTATCCTCCATGAAAAAAACAACTTCAAGCACTTTCTGTCTCTTGCCTTTCTCTGTCTCCAACTTAAACTCAAGACCTTTTCTTTATGAGTGTCTGATATATCTTCCCTTCTACAAAAACAAGCTCTGTGAAGGGGAAGTCTGAATTCTTTTTGTTAGAGCATGTTCTTGGCATCTGTAGTAGGAAATGATCCTCACTGAGTACTCTACAGTACTTATGGATGAATGAACCAATGATAAACATCAAATCTTGGCTCTCCTTTCCTCCCAGTTCAACTCTTCCTGGCTGCTCTGGTCAACCACAAATGTCTTTGAGATAGACAAGCTGGGTTTAGGTTCTGTCCATATGGTCATGCACACCAAACTGTGACCAGGAGTTCCTTCAGCAAGTGCTCTGTTTTAATGACCAATGTTTGCAGTTAGACACTTCCTTCACCATTCATTTTATGTATCCAGAGACTGACAGAGAAGTGTCTCACTTAGGGTCAAGGTTTAGGTTTGCAAGTATTTTTGGCCTCATACTGTAGAAACTTTGATTCATTGATACAATTTTCCAGGAATATAAAAAAATCACTACATGGAAAATCTTTCATTTTTGTTGATGTTGTTGATCACGGTTCTCCATCTTCAGACCTACATGGTGTAACTATTGGAATCATGGCATAAGGGATTTCAAGTATGAAAGGAATTAGTTAATATCTATTGTCTAGTTACTTTTCTGTTTTAAAAGATGTGGCCTTCCAAGAAGAATCAATGGAGCCTAATAACTTGTTTAAATTCTTACAAGAGCCAGTTACACACACACACACACACACACACACACACACACACACACACAAATTACTATCATCGGCTATGTTCATTCTTATCAACTATTGGACATATAATATCCAGTTAGGCACTGTTGGCTCCTGGAAAGTGGAGACATTCACCATTTTGGTAAATAGAAAGTAAGGGCTGGTTTTACCGGGAAAGGTACAACCTAAAAATCATTTTTGTTGTTGTTGAGTGACAGCAAATATTTTTAACTTATAAATAAAAGTAAACATCACTGTTGAAATCATTGCTGCCAACTAAATTATCCTGTTTAAGAAATTCTTCTGCCCTTCAGACTATCCTGTAGGATTTTCTCCACGGCCTTGTCTCTGTGAGGATGGCAATCAGAAAAGTGAGTGATTACTTAGGCCTAACTTAGGGTCAGGCACATTATTTTAAAAAAGGTGACAGATAGATATTCTGTTCTAAGATCTGACAGATCAATCCTCCCCCTAGGGGGTTAAATTTGCAGTGACATTTGACAGAAGCTGGGATGCCAAATTCAGACGACTAGAGGGTATTTGAGCCGTATTAATGTTATCAAGAATACCAAATTCCCTAAGGTTTGGATATTGTTCAAGTGTGTTCTTAAAGAGTTCATGGGTCAGAGGCTTGGAACCTACTGAGATGATGTCACAAGGGAGGGGAGATCTTAATGGGGGGACCTAGTGGAAGATCCTGAGGTCATTGAGGTCACTGCCCAATGATGGGTTAACAAAGGCATCATGGGATGCTGAGTTCTCCACAGACATAGTTGTTTTAAGAGGGAGCCAGAGCCCTGAATCCCTCTCTAGCTTCCTGTCTGGCTGTGTGTTCTCCTCCTCCCACTCCCGTCTTGCTGCCAGTGGCCTTCACAGTGCCAAGTGGAACTTGGCACAATGCTCCAAGACTCTATAACTGTGAACTAAATTAACCTTTCAAATTAACCTGACTCAGGTGTTTAGTATAATAATGAAAAACAGGAGAATGCAATTTTGTATTATGCCTACTATATCCAAAGCCCTAAGTTCAATCTTTAACATAAGAAAAATGTTAAAAATGAAAGACTTAGGGAAAACCCTGAAAAACCTGATAGCTGACAAGGTATGACACCACAGTAGGGTAAATCTGTCTGTCCTACAGATGAGAGGAGGTGCCTACTCCTGTAACTTGAAGAACAGAGTAAGTGAAACACCAACGGGGGTAAAACAAGTCCTAGTAACCAATGTGAAGTCTAGTGGTTTGTTTTGTTTTGATGTGTGTGAGTGTTCTGGTTGTATGCACATGCACCATGTACATGCCTGGTTCCCACAGAGATTAAAAAAAAAAAAGACATCAGATCTCCTAGAACTGGAGTTACTGATGGTTGCGAGCCACCAGATAGCTGCTGGGATCCGAACCTGGATCCTCTGCAAGGGCAGCCAGTGATTTGTATCATTGAACCATTTTTCCAGCCACTCCAGTTTTGCAGCAGCCAATCTCATGTTACCTGCTGTAAATTCCCAGGAAATCACCATGCCTTCAGTGGTTTCCTGCTCTTAAGAAAGAGTATGGAAATACTATTGAGTGTGGATACTTTTAATTATTATTTTAATCTTAATATATTAATGTCTTTCTAGAGGTAGAATTTCTTGGGTTGTATGGTTGGAAACACAGGATAATGTGAGATTTAGGCATTTGGTCTTCAGAATGCATTGTGAGGCTGTGGTTTTCTTCATCTCCCAACTCTGGCTTTCTCTACTAAGTTTCAGCCTCTGGTTCCACCTGGGAGCAAACTGACTATAGAAGTTCCAGCTGGAGAGATGGCTCAGCCATTAAAGGCTAGGCTCACAACCAAAAATATAAGAAGTTCCAGCTCCAATTGTGTTAGGCCAAGGGAAAAAAAATTGGCTCTGTCCCAGAAATCTTAGCAAAGACCTCATTGTACCCTAATGACTCTGGTGGCCCATGTATTGTCTCTGAACTGAGTTTTGTTTTTGTTTTTGTTTTTTTTTTTAAACAACTGAGTCTAAAGTTCAGCCAGATATAATTTACTGGTCTTTGACTCAGAAGGGACGTTAGGGGAACCAGCACAATCCCTGAGATTATTCCGCTGATACTTTTGGAAACCTGTATGTAATGAGCAAATAGACACTATCTTGGGTTTATGCAGTTAGAGTCCAGGCGTTACAGTATTCAGTAAACACACAAATGAATATATACTCACGAACTGACAAGAACTAAACAACACTCAAGTGGGACACGGATTTTGGTGGAGAGATGTAATCTTCGTATAGTGACATCATCTGAAGGCTCATGACAAGTACATATAGAGCAGTGTGGTGGTGACAGGTGTTGAGTGATAACCAGGAACATTCTGGGCATACTGAAAAACTGGTACACTTGTTCTATAAGAGACACCTGTGGTGTTTTTCCCCACCCAATATCCTTGTATCCATCTTTGTTCTCTCACTTCTGAGGCCCCTGCCTCCTGAAACCCAGATGGATATCTGGCTGAGAACTGGCTCCTCCAGGCTGGGGGCAGGGGTGGTTCAGGGATGAGCACTTGATGACCAGTTAGATGGTAGGGAGTTCTCTGGACACTTTCTTTTGACGGCATCGGAAGACATGGAATCGTTAAACTGTGGTAATTAAGCTAAGTGTATGTGACACATGAATATGACTAGACTGTGCGGTTAGAGGAATAT
Source organism: Cricetulus griseus (assembly GCF_003668045.3). Taxonomy (NCBI): domain Eukaryota; kingdom Metazoa; phylum Chordata; class Mammalia; order Rodentia; family Cricetidae; genus Cricetulus; species Cricetulus griseus. The sequence continues at coordinate 159,207,953 of NW_023276807.1, forward strand.
GGACCCTGGGTATCTACATTAGCAAGTCTGCTCCTAGCAGGGTTGAAATAGAAGGCACTCCAGGATCAGCTATGACTGAGGAGAGCTAAGCATCATTTATTCGATGCCACTCCCCATTCTTTCTGGCCTTTGCCATGATCACCTTGTAAAAAGGCACTAGGGAAGAAGGTTTTTGTCTCCAATGAAATAAACTTACAGCAGTGCCAAAGGCCTTGCCCTCTACTGACACACACACACACACACACACACACACACACACACACACACACACACACAAAACAAAAAACTGGCTAAGAATAATCTAGGGGAAGAGGCCAAAAGATAAGTAATAACGGGTTCTCAGCTGATAGCAGCCAGGGAGCGCTACCAGAGCTCCTCGGATTGGCCAGCTTCAATACCAGGAACCCAAAGTTAAGTTCACAGCAGAGATTAAAAGGCTTGCTGTGCTGAGCTCCACTGTCTTGGCTCACGGACAAGGATGGGAACTTGTGACCAAAAGGGACACTCCAAAAAGAATTTCAATGAAGTACAACTTGAGCAAAAACAATAAGTTACCCAGATTTCTTGGATCATGGACAGAGGGCTTGGCATGTGGCGTGAATGTCATCAGCAAAGAACACAGCCTTGACTGGTAGCTATGGAGCCCACTGCCCACGTGGTCCCCAAGGGCTGGCTTCCTAGTAAACTCTATTTGGTGAGTGCCAACCCACTGTCTTCTCTTTGCTGTCTTTAACTCTGCTCAGATGATTCCCACAGAAATCTTTCCCACCCTAGACATCATGGTAAATATTCTTTACTAAGATGTCATTGGAGTTTGGCTTTGTGAACAGTTTTCCTTCGGGAATGTAGAAGCAATTCTGATGGTAGAAATGTAAAATAGCTCAACCCTTCGGAGAATTGTTTGGCAGCTTCTCAAAGCAATAAATATACAGCTACCCTCTGACCCAGCTGTTCCCATCCTAGATATTTACCCAGGAACAACAAAAATACATGTTCACACAGCATCTTTATTCATAATAACCCCAAACTGGAAACAGCCTAAACAAATACCAAAAGCAGAATAAATCAACAAATTGTCATATGTCATTACTACTTGGGAATGAAAAAAAAAAAAACAGATTACTGGTATTAATAAATCTCCATTATGCCAAGTTTTGGGGGAAAAAAGCCAAGTACATGATACAAAAATCACACAATGTGATTCTGAACTGATGAAAATGGTCTCTATCCTGACTTGGTTGGTGATTGTTTGAACACATAAAGCTGTCAAACCCCACGTATCTGAACCTGTTAGACCCAATGCCTTTCTAGGATTATAATTATACCTCAATTAAAAGACATAATCTTCCCCTGTGAAATATGATTGGCATGACTTTCACATAATCTCACACTTTAAGTACTTAAAATATACTTCCCATCACACCCTGGAATGTCTTATGAGGTAAAGTCCAGAAGAATTCAACACCAACAGTTGCAAATTACAAGCAAGAGCCACACTGAGGAGACACTTGCTAAGTTCTGGGGCCCAGGTAAATGCCACAAGGTTTGATTCTTCCCACAACAGATGCTTCTGATACTGTGACCTAGAAAGAGGTAAGCTGCAATTCCAGCCATTCTGGTTCCAGGACTTTACACAAAGAGCTTTAGCAGGAACTGAACCCTGCAGAGTAGAAACACAGACTCCTGTGTAGTCATTCTCAACCCAACCTTGCAGGGACCATCCTGTCCCCTTCCTTAATTCTCATCGTATTCTTACTTGTATCATGCAACTCAGCTCTTTATTTTTCATATCAAACATTATTTTTTAGGGCAGCAACAGAGTAGAAAGGTTAAAACATGGTCTGTATAATCAGTAAGGAGTTAGTTAAATTCTTGCTCTGTTACATTTTATCTGAATTTGAGGAGTGTACTTAACTTACATAAGGGTTGAGAACCTTTTATTCTGAAGAACTTGTTTTCCAAATAGGGATGATTGAAATATGAATGTACTTCATTTGCTAAACTTGCCAATCCATCTTAGCATTTTGGGGCAGAGGGGGCTGTGGGCAGAAGAGGTAGGCTGTTGTGCCAATAGAAAGAAAGCATGAGGCTGAGGAAATAAATGGGTAAGATTGTCAAGGGCTTCCCTTACAAGCACGAGAATCTGAGTTTAGCTTCCCAAACCCACATGAAAGCTGGGTGTTATAGTGTACACATATAATCCAAGCATTGTGGAAGAAGAGTCAGGAGGATGGATGGGGCTCACTGCTCAGCCACTCTAACCTAATTATTGAGCTCCAGACCACAGAGAGAACTAGTCCAAAGGTATGGTGTTCCTGAAAATCACACCTGAGGTTGTCCTCTGGCTTCTACATGTGTGAGTGAGTGTGCACACATACCTACACACACACACACACACACACACACACACACACACACACACAGACACACACACACAGACACACACACAGAGAGACACACACAGACACAGACATACACACACACACACACACACACACACACCCTAAAATGGCAACAAGAGGAAGTATGAGGAGTAAGGACAGAGTCACCTTCAAATGAGATTTCAGAATGTTAAAATCTTTTACTGACACTATCTACTGATGGGGGAGGTCCTTCTGTGTATATGTTTGTCTTATTGGTTGATAAATAGAGTACTGCTGGCCAATAGGAAAGCAAGATAGGTGGGACTATGAGTCATGGAGGATTCTGGGAAATGTAGTAAAGATATCTAGGCAGGAAGTGACATAGCAGGCAGACTCAGAATACAAGCAAGAAATTGCTCTCTTGCTCTTGCTCTTCCTACTGCTCTCTATGGAGCTGCCATGTGATCCTGGGAAGAGGACACCAATCGAAGGCATCCTCGATAAGTCTTATAAAATATACAGATTTATGATAATTAAGACTGAGCTAGCATATAAGAAATCCTAGTCAATTTGCTAGCAGCATTGTAAACTAATATAAGACTCTGTGTATTATTTTGGTGGGCCACGTGGCAATGGGACTCGGGCAGCTGGCAGAAAAATTTATCGTTACAATCTACTGTGAAACTGGCACTGTTATCTATGTTTTATGAACATAGAAGACTAGGTTTGAAGTCATAGACTATGTCAACATAAAGGTGACAACTATAAGCAGCAACACCTTCTGTGAGTGACATTTGTTTAAAGTTTTATTAACAATGCATAAATAGCAAAGACACACTTTGGTGAATTTTTACAAATTGAATATACACACTCAGTCACTGCCCAAATTAAGAAATGGAAGGTAAGAGTAGAATAAAACTAGATCTGTATTTCTCATCTTGCACAAAACGAAACTCCACATGGATCACAGGCTTCAACCCAAGATGAGATACCCTGAGTCTGACAGAAGAGAATATAGAGGATATCCCTGGCACAGGAAAGCACTTTCTGAACAGGACCCAGATAGCACAGGCATTAAGACCAACAACTGATCGATGGGATCTCATGAAGCTAAAACTTTTTAGCAAAAGACACCATTATTCAAGGAAAATGGCAGCCCACAGAATGCAGGGGAAAAATATTTACAAGTTATACATTTGACAGAGGGTTAGTATCTAGAATATTTAAAGAACTAAAAAAAAAACCAACAACATCAAGAAGATGAATAAACCAATTTAAAAATGAAGCATGGAACTAAACAGAGAGATCTTAAAATGTTCAGCATTCTTAGCCATCAGGGAAAGGCAAGTTAAAACTACTTTGAGATTTCATCTTACCCTGGTCAGAATTTCTAAGGTCAGAAGATAGGTGACAACAAATATTCAGAATTTAGGGGAAGGGGACATTTATTTACTGCTGGTGGTAGTGCAAACTGGTATAGTCATTACAAAAATCAGTGTGGAGGTTCCTCAAAAAGCTGAAAATAAATTTTCCTTGAATTCCAGCTATACTGCTCTTGGGCATGGACCCAAAGGACTCTCTCTCTTCCTACAGAGATACCTGCTCACCCATGTTCATTGCTGCTCTAGTCACAATAACCAGCAATTGGAAACGTATGTCCACACACTGGTGAATGGATAATGAACTATGGTATATTAACACAATGGAATATCATTCCGCTTTTATAAAAGATCAAATTAGCAGGTAAATGGAAGGTGCTGAAGACAACCAAGGAGAGCGAGATCAGTGCATGGCATAACTCTCATCAAAGACACTTTGTCATGTAAGAAACAGGAATTAACACCGACCCATGACCAGTCAACATGCAGAGAACAAAAGACTTTGGAGTGCTCATCCTTAAAGGACATCTGTGTCACACTCCTCCCCTCAAGGCTCAGGGATGTATGTGGAGGAAGAGGTGGGAGGATAGTAAGAGCCAGAGGTGGTGGATGACTTCAAGAGAAAGATGGTTTGCAGACACAATGGGGCAGATGCACATACCAATGGACAGCAGCTCTGACAACATGAACAAGACCTTCAAGAGCTCAAAGAAAACACAATTCCCTTGTAAGGGGAGGTGGATAAAACCCTTCACCCCTAGCTGAGGCATTGTTAGCATTTGATTGATGCTGGGACAGGAACCCCCCCTTTTTTTTTTTCAGTGATGTGATACGCAGTATATCAAACACACTCCAGGGCAGGCCGAAAACCCAGAAGTAGTCAGCTAATACAAACTGACTCGATGGGTTTAAAGAAAAAGGGAGAGAATATGAATTTGGGTGCTAGGGAGGTGGGGGAGAATCTGGGATAGCTGGGGTAGGTACAAATATTGATAGGAGTACATTGTATGAAACTCAATGAATAACAACCAGTATTTTTTCATGTATTAGAATTAATTTATAATTGCATCATTTTTCTTCTATCCTTTTTTTCCTTCAGTTGTTCCCATGCACCAATTTTGGGCTCTTCCCTGGGAAAGACTATCTTTCCCACTGTCAGTATTCCTTAGTTGCCCATAGTTCTTTGTATAGGGTTGGGGTCCCATGAAATATCTTCCTTCTATGTTAGCATGCCTCTTGCTGAGGCAGTCATATTGAGACTTCATGGACATAGTTTTTCTGACATTTCTAGGAATGAAACCTCATTGTAAATTTCCTGATCGTTGAGCTCTTACAATCTCTGTGTCTCATTTTCCTCTATTATTCCTGATCCTTATGTCCAGGAATTGTGTTGTAGATGTATTGGTTGGGGTTAGGCACCACACAGTCACTTGTTCTCTGTATTTTGATGGATTGTGGTTTTCTATAATGGTCTCCACTTATTGGAAAGAGATTTTCTTTGATGAGAATTGATATATACACTTCTTTATGGTTCTAAGGATAGATTTTTAGAATGTAGATAGGAATTATGCTGGTTTGGTAAAGCAACAAGTCCTGGGTAGTTGGTTAGGTTTCCAATACCAAGCATGATTTCTCTTTTGTAGAGAATGTCTTCAGTCTAATTAAAGAACTGTTGGTTAACACCAAGGTATGCATGTCACTACTGCACCCTTAGGATTATCATGCAAAGCTATCATTGTTGCGGTTCATAGGTATCATAGCTGGGTAGAACTAGTTGGTTGCTTCTCTTCTTTGGTACTGTGAAGGCTAGTCTTCAAGAGGAAGGCTTTCAGGTTAGAACTAGTTTACAGCCTCTCAGTCCTATGTGCAAGGCACATAGTGTCTTCAGCAATAAGGATTTATGTGGCATGGATAATAAAAAACCCAGAGACAGATATTGGGGTTCTAACTGAAGATCAGAAAAGCAAAACAGCCAAGCCACCAGAGACCTCTTACCTCTACCAAGGCTAGAAAGGGGATCCTCAACATGGGTGGAGACTAATTGCCTGAATCTGTGGCCCTGCTCCTGTCTTATATTTCTCTCTAGCTCTGGGATTAAAGGCATGAGCTCTGTTTCTCTTTTAGACTGATTTACTCTCCTGTACCCTGGGTGGCTTTGAACTCATAGAGATCCAGCTACCTCTGTCTCCTGTGACCTGGGATTAAACATGTGGGCCAGCCCTGCCCAGCCTCTATGGCTGACTAGTGTGGCTGGCTTTGCATTCTGAATTTTAATGGCTTTATTAGATCATAAACAATGTATAACCACAGATTTACCTTCAACCTCTGGGTGGCAACCAAGGGCAACAGCAATAGCTTCTGTTTGGGAAATCTTTTTTTTTTTTTTTTTTTTTTTTTTTTTAGTTCTAGTTAGGGAACAAGCTTATTTCAAGTCCCTTCTCCCTCTCCTCACCCCCAGCCCTCCTCCTCCACCCCCAGTCTACCCTCCACCCCATCCACCCACCACTCCCCAGGCAGGGTAGGGCCCTCAACGGGGGCTCTGCAAAGTCCACCAAGTCTTCCTATGCTGGTCCTGGGCCCTTCCCCATGTGTCCAGGGCCAGAGTGTAACCCTTCATATGGGATGGGCTCTCAAAGTCCCTTCTTGCACCAGGGAAAAATACTAATCCACCACCAGAGGCTCCCTGGAGTGCAGAGGCCTCCTTATTGACATCCATGTTCAGGGGTCTGGATCAGTCTTGTACGGGCCTCCCTGGACAGCATCTGGGGTCGATGTGCTCTCCCTTGTTCAGGCCAACTGTTCCTGTGGGTTTCTCCAACCTGGTACAGACCCCTTCGTTCTTCTTTCCTCCCTCTCTTCAACTAAATTCCCGATTTTGGCTCATTGTATATCTGTGGATGTCTGTCTCTGTTTCCATCAGCCACTAAATGAGGGCTCTAGGATGGCATAAAGAGAAGTCATCAATCTCATTTTAGGGTGAGGGTTTTTAGGTTATCCTCTCCACCGTTGCCTGGATTGTCAGATCGTGTCATCCTTGTAGGTCTCTGGAGATCTCCCTAGTTCCAGATCCCTTCTCGGGCCTATAGTGGCTCCCTCTGATATTGTATCTCTCATCCTGCTCTCTTTCCTCTATTCTTTTGGGAAATCTTTTGGACAACCCTGATCAACAACTCAAAAGGGGTCTTCCCATGCCTGAGACTGTGGTTTATGCTAGATAATCTATGGCTCTTGAGAGAAACATTGCAAGCCCAGGTTGGAAATTTTCAGTCAAACTGTATATGTATACACAGACATCTGAGTTATATGTAATTTTAGATAGATAGATAATGATTTTCAGTCATCCTTGTTGTTATTTTACCCTCCTCTATTCTTATTCTGTATAAATCCTTTTCCCCTTCCTCAATTAAAGCCTTCCCACCCATTTTCCCACGTCACCCTTCAAATCACTTGTACCCTGCTATTCCCCTCGCCATTGCTTCCCCTCCCTGTGGTCTGGTTTCTGCAGCTATTCCAGGCCATATACTCACATCTGAAGATATGGAGCTAAGAACCACAGATGAGGGAGACTATGTGACATTTTCTCTCTGGGCTTGGGTTACCTTACTCAGTGTAATCTTTTCTGGCTCCATCCATTTACCTGCAAATTTCATAATTTTATTTTTCTTTACAGGTGAATAGTATTCCACAAATGTGTATATACAACATTTTCATTATCCATTCATTGACTGAAGCCTATTTGGGTTGTCTCCATTTCCTTGCTATTGTAAAAACAAACACGGCCGAGCAAGTGTCTGTACAGTAGGACAGTGAGTCCTCTGGGTGTATGCCATGGAATGGCATAGCTGGGTCATATGAAACATCATTTATTTTTTAGGTGAAATGGAATATAGCTGTGATAAAGCTCATTGCCTAGCACCCAGAAGGCCCTCAACTCTACCCCAGGACTTGCTAAGAGGGAGAGATAAAAGGAGAGATGAAAGGAAAGGAAGAAAGCAAGAAAGGAAGGAAGGAAGAGGGAAGAAAGCAAGGAAGGAAGGAAGGAAGAAAGGAAGGAAGGAAGAAAGGAAGGAAGGAAGGAGATTAAAAGAAGATAAATAATAGATTATCAGCTCACCAAAACCAGCTCACTCCTCCAATCCAGCATTGTGCCCTCTTTGGTTAATAGCTCCCCAACAGAAACCATGTTTTATAACATCACACACACACACACACACACACACACACACACACACACACACACACACACAGTAGATCAGTAGATAAAATCACGTGGACCAGGAAAACAGACTCTTTTATGCCCATCAGTTGCTCAGGTGTGATCAATTCCTCCCTTCTGTGAATCTCCACTGATCAGCAATATTTGCCATGCTGGTGGTTGGGGATTTGAGTCCTTTCCAGTTGAGAGCCTTCTTGATCAGTGCTGCTCACTATCATCAGTGTCTTTTGGTGAATCAATAAGCAATTTCTCTGTTCCATACAAACCTAGGAACAGCATGTGTTCATGGATGGAGATACACATCTCTACTGAGTAAATACTGTCAAGGTACTTTCCATTGGGGTTTGTATCAGTATGCACCAAGATTCATCTCATTCCATCTCCTTTTTTACTTGGTATTGTCAGTCTTTTGCTCTTTAGGCATTTTGTTGGGGCTGAGGTATGTTTTTGTTTTGATTATAACACTAACTGTTGGCTTTTCTTTTTACTGTTTCAAGTGTCATTTCCTTTCACACAGTAGCTGTGATACTAGCTCCACTTTCTTCTTTTTTACTTGCAATTTACAAGAAATTCTACTGAGTTCTTTTTTGTCTTATCCAGCTCCATTTCTCTTTGTTTTCCACCCAATGGTTGCTTTTAGTCATTTTTAAGCATTTGTAAAAGGACACATAGCTCAGGGCATCTCCCCAGGGGACCTGTGACATCTGCAAGCCTGCTCAAAGCTCTGTCATGTGAGTCACCTGACAAGCATTCTCAAGTTCCTTGGTTTGAATTTTACATCTTCTAGTCTAATTTTTTGTTTTTGTTTTTTCAAGACAGGGTTTCTCTGTGTAGCTTTGTAGACCAGGCTCGAAGTCACAGAGATCCACCTGCCTCTGACTCCCGTGTGCCACCATCACCTGGCTTAGTCTAGTTTTTTGTATCTATTCTGGAACTTTTTTTTTGTTTGACATTTTCTCCCAGGTCCTAAAAACTGGTAAAACATGAGAAAAAAAAATGACATACTATTCACAAGCCAATAGAACATAACAACAATCCTATATCTACACATATATGCTACATTTTACAGGTGAGAGAACTGAACTACAAGCATGGGAAACAAACTTTCAAAGTTCACGCTGTTAGAGAAGGACACAGTAAGGTTGGAGGCAAAGCACGTGCTGGCCCAGATCACACTCAGCACTTAGAAGACTTTGAAGTCACAAACAGGAATAGACCCTACTGTCAGTTTTTCATCTGCCAATTATTCAGAGTCTTATGCTTTCGGCCATACTTTGTTTCCATATTTATCACTGTGATTTTGAATCTTTAGGATGTCCTGTCTTATTTTGAAGGGTAGTAAGGACTGAAAATTCAATTAAGAAGAAAAAAAAGATAAAAACTTTGCTGAGGGAGCTTTTCATAAAATGAAAATGACAAGATGGGAGAATGGGGTAATGGAAGAAGATTCAAGATTCTTGCTGCATAGAACCTTTTCATAAATGTGGGAAGAGTGAGAAGGAGGGGAGAGGAAGAGGGAGGAAAATAAGAAGAAAGGGAGAGAAAACTATTAACAAATAAGCAGCTACCAGTCCAGTAAGCAAGTGAACACTGTGGGCTGCCTAATTAGCTCCTAAAATTCTACTTCACTGGCAATAAGGTGAGTGGAGATACGATCCCTTAACTTAAAGCTTTGCACTTCCATATATTGCCCATTTGCTCCCTTATTTTGCAAGCAATGTTATTAGCTTTACCTCTTAAGGAAACTTTATTTGTATTTCTGGAAAACCAATGAGTGTGAGGAAATATTCAAGCCTGAAGCTCCAAAGTCTCATGCTTGGGTTGAACAGTTTGGGTGCAGGGTCCCACCTCTAAGCAAGCATCGATCCTTTACTCAAAACCTTTGGACCTTGTCATCAGGACCTGACAAATCCTGTCTCTTCCTTCCTTTCTTTGTTGCAAGGATACCCAAGAAGCCTGCAATCAGATGCCCATGGCTTACCCACAGGATTGCTTTTTGCTTCCAGTCAGGGAGAGCTCAGTTTTGGCTGGCCCAGGTGTCACAGGCCCTGGGGTATTCTATTTAGAGACAGACTTTTATTATTAAACACAGCTAGCATTCACAATGTCTTAACAGTGGTGGTATCTGAACCATTGAAACGATTTGTGGTTTCATTTAATGACAGACACCAAGGTCAATGAAGGCTGACATTCCTAGAGGTCATAACAAGCCTGGGCTCTGGCCTTTACCGGACTTTACAAACCTAGGGAGAATAGGAGTTGCACCGCCCCCAGCATTCTCATATCTACTCTATTCCTCAGATTAAGACTCCTGCAAGTCAAGACTTTTATTTAATAAACTCAAGGTATGATGCTAAAAGGCATGCATGCAATCTTAACAGAATCACTCTCATTGTCAGAACAAGAGAAGGGAGCCATGTGGAAGGGTGAAACACGAAAAGACCATAAGACAAAATAAGTGCAGGTAGGGGTATAAGAAACAAGATGAGTGTGCATTAGGCTTGATGAGTCTACATGTGGGACATTCTGGAAGAGTCACAGATTGCAGCCAGGGGCAGAGAAAGGTTCTGAGTGGCGACAAGAGTCTAGGCTGCTGACAAGGCTTGTTTCAAGCTCACCAGAGCTGTAAAGCCTGTCTCTAGTTCCACTCTGCCCATTCCAGTTCTTTCTTCCTGAGGCCACTGACTCTGGGCACACCCAGGGGATCTTCCGACTTAGGAACTGGCTGCGATGTGTGGAGCCAGCGTTTCTGAAAGAGGCAAAATGCCGGGTAACAACATGGAGTCAATCTTGCCTGCCAAGAGCTGGAAGCCCTGTGTAGTTTCCTGATTTTGAAGAAGCAGAAGACTGTTGAATTCAGCCTTCCAACCAAAAGCAGGGGTAGGTTTAGCAGTGCAGAAGGTAGAGTGCGTGGATCTAGCTGAAGAATGTGCATCACCTGCTTTGACTATGCGCTACTCCTCCCTAAGCCGGTGAACAAGCTGTACATTGCAGTTGTTCAACCCGCCCCCGTCTATCTCCTGCACTGCAGAACAGCCTGCTCCGTCAGTCCTGGGCCAGAGGTGGCCGTAGGGGTGGGGTCTGTGGAAGAGATTTAAACAGGAAATGGCTCAGCTTCAAAGAATTCGGGGATGTGAGTGAATAAATAGCCTATACCCAGGGATGAGTTCTAGGTGCTCAGGGAGCTGCAGGGCCAGCTGCCAGCTCCAGTGGGTGAAGTCCCAGCCTGATGAACATGCCAGGGCTCCAAGGAGATCATTTCTACACTAACCACGCCAGTGAAAGCATTTCTGCCAGCTCAGCTCACCGCCCTGGTGCATTTTGTACAGTCACCTCTGTCTGAACCTTTGTTCTAGGAAAAAGGTACCAAATATTAGAGCCTAGAATCAAAATAAGTCAGAGAGCTCCCCGGAGTACTGGGGATAGCTCAGGAATCCTTCATCTTAACTTTTGTCCATCAATGCCAATAAAAATTAAATATAATTATGAAAAAAATCTGTGGAAAAAATGAAACACAAAAATATGGGACAGAAAAATATTAAACAGCCACTGACATAATTGTTATTTATATTTCTCCCTATTCTTTGTCATCTGAACACAAGAAGGTACAAAATTGGGATCATATTATATATAAGTGCCATCTTGGGGCACTTGGATTGTTTCTAGCTTTCCTTAAGTAATACTGTAGTGAACACCCATATGTGTAAACATCTTGACACAACTGAAAATCATTTCCTTGGAATTCATATCAATAAATGGGATTATGGGGGCTAGAGAAATGGCTTATTGGTTAAGAACTCTGGCTGCTCTTCCAGAAGTCCCAGGTTTGATTCCCAGTACCCACATGGCAGTTCACAAAACATCTGTAATTCCAGTTTCAGGGACTCGAACACCCTCTTCTGGCTTCCATGGGCATCAAGCATGTACATGGTACACAGATATACATGCTGGCAAAATACCCAAGCATGTAGAATAATAACAGCAAAATTAATAAATGGGATTCTGAGTCAGAATTCTACCTAACCTTTTTAAGGTTATGGACAAATAAACTAACCTGAGACAAACAACATATTGTTAGGTTGAACACCCAGCAGGTAGTCCTGAATCACTGCTGGGGGTGAGTCAGAGAACATGCAGAACTCCAGAGTAGCCGTATTTTCTCTATTTCTCCATGGTTCTCCCAGCTTCCCAGAGCTATCCTGCCCTCCCCCTCTTCTGGTGGGGCTCCCCAGGGGCTCTCCCACAGCAATGGCTCCTCCTCTGTCTTTCCTGGCACTCTGATTCCAAAATGGCTTCAAGAAGTAGCATTTCCCAGACATGAAACTCAAATCCCCTCTCTAGACAGGAGCATATTGTATGGTCATGGTATCACAGGATGGAAGTGAGAAAAAGTGAGACTGAAGAGTGGTAGACACAGGATGCTCAGAGAAGGGGCCCTGGACACCTCAGAAGAGAACATTAGGATTCTGGTACTGCATTGCCAAATCACTCTTACTTCTGCAACCCAGCACCCACTGCCTTGCTAAGCCTTACAGAGGGACTCTCACTGGACAGCCTCCCCTCCACTGGGAAACCTGCAGGAACTCAGGAAACGCCTTCCACAAACCTACTCCATGTCTGACCTCCTGCTTGCTTCCCTGCATACACACATGTTGTTTTCTCTTCTGTCCATATCATGCATAGGTTGGTGATGCCCAATTATGTTTTCAGCTTATGAATATTCCCTGTCCTCTATATCTTGGGTAGATACCCAATTGCCTTGGTATTTGATTAGTGTGTCTAATACCAACCCATATAGCTGTTCCAGAGCAGTTCTTCCTACACCTTTTGCACATCAAGTAATTGGAATAGTATCCCTTTGCTTTGTCGTGCTGAAAGCTTGGTGATCTTTTTGACTCCTCTATACCATATCAAATCTACCAGCAAATATTCACATTATGTCTCATTAGGCTATTGCAACAATCTCTTGCTGCTCTCATTGTTTTATAACCAATCACACAACACAGTAATTAGAATGTTCTTATTAAAATATAAGCTAGGTCATGTCACCTCTCTGTTCCAGCTCATAAAGGCTTCCACTTCACTTACAGTAAAACAAAGCTCTTCTGATGGCTACAAAACCTGCCCCTTTCCATTTCTTTACCCATCCCCTGGATATCTCTGCTCTAACCAAGGTGGCTTTTTTGCTGCTCTGTGACTGTGCCAGGCTCTTTCTTGCTATGATTCCTATATACTTCCCAGGAGCTCTGTCTATTCTGCTTCCACAGCTCTGCATGGATTCCCTCTGGGTCTTTACTGGCTCATTTTTCTATGAACTAGTCCTGGTGAGGTGATATCTGTCCCTGACACTATCTCCCTTTCTACCTTAGTTATGCTTACCTCTGTCATGCTTAGCAATCACCAACAGACTATGTACTGGGTTGTTTTCTCTCTTCCCCTGTTATCAGACAGAATTAGTGTTTAGTGCTTGAGATTGAACAGGGGACCTGCAGCATACCAGACAAGTGTTCCAATGCTGAACTGTATGCACTCTCAGCTCCTCAGGCAGGGATTTTGTCTGTTTTGTTTATTGCTGGATCCTCAGCACCTAGACAGTGCCTGGTACATATGTTACAAAAATTCTCACTGAACAAAAGTTAACAAGTGCTGTCAAGGATGGGGCAGGGGGAAGAACTCTTGCTCACTGTAAGAATGTAAATTACTACAGCCACTACAAAAATCAGTATGGAAGTTCCATTAAAAATAAAATATAGCCCAGGCAGTGGTGGCACACGCCTTTAATCCCAGCACTCAGGAGGCAGAAACAAGCAAATCTCTGTGAATTAGAGGCCTACCTGTTCTACAGAGCAACTTCCAGGAAAGCCAAGGCTACGCAGAGAAACCCTGTGCCAGAAAACCAAAAATAAATAAATAAATAAAATTATAGAACTGTTACATAATCCAGAAATTCCAGTACTAGATGTATAGCTAATGGACATGAAAGTTTAAAAAAACATCTTGACTACCAAGTTCTTGTAGCACTTACTCATAATAGTCAATAATTAAAAACAAACTTAAGTATCCATCAAGTGATACATGACTACAGAAAAGTGGTAACATGCATATAATGGGATGCTACTCAGAAATAAAAGGATGAATCTCGTCATCGCAACATCATAAATGGAGGCAGAGGTCATTGTATTTTGTCAAATACGCCGAGCAGAGAGAGACAAATACTGTATGATCTCACTTAAATGAGGAATTTAAAAGATACTGATTCCACAGAAATTGAGAGAGGAACAGTGAAGAGGTGGAGAGACGGCCCAGTGCTGAAGAGCTTTTTCTGCTCTTTTAGAAGACCTGGATTCAGTTGCTAGCACCTGCATAGCTCACAAATGTCTATATGTTCAGTCCCAGGGATCTGACATCATCTTCTGGCTTCCACAGGCATATGCATTGATGCAGAAAAAATTATATACATAAAATTAACAATACCCTTAAATATTATATCAAAACAAGAAATAGGAAATAATAAAGATCATTAATGAAATAGGAGCTAAAAGAAGAATACAAAGGATCAATAAAACAAGTTTTGTTTCTTTGAAAGGATAAAGAAGATTTTCATGTCCTTAGGCAAACCAACCAAAAGGAAGACAGAGAAGACTCAGTCTAATAATATTAAACATAAAATAATGGGGATATTACCACACATACTCCTGAAATGCATTATGTAATGTTTTCTAAAATGATATTGCAATGAATTGGAAAATCCAGAATAAATGGATGTATTTCTATAGATATACAATCTACCACAATTGAATCAAGACTTTTTATCTATAAATATATCAATTAATAAGCAATAAGATTGAAGCACCAATGAAAAGGTTTCCCCAAAAGAAAAGCCCAAGACCAGATAGAATCAGTGTTGAGTTCTGCCCAGTCTTTAAAGAATTAATGCAAAGGCTCTTCAAAATATGCCGTGAAGTAGAACAGGAAAGAATGTTTTCAGTTCATTCTACAAAGCCATCATTTTCCCGACACTGAAACTGGGTAAGGACACAACAAACTATAGTCTTGATGAACAGAGATGCAAGCATATCAATAAAATACTTGCAAGCTGACTTCAATAACACATTAAAAATAAGATCACACACTATTAACAAGCTGGATCGATTCCAGGAAAGCAAGGATGTCTCAACCTATGCAAATCAATAAATGTAGCACGGCACATAATAGAATAAAGGACAAAAATCACACAATCCCTTCAGTCAATACAGAAAAAAGAATCTCTAACGAAGTTCAGCAAGTCTTCATGGTAAAATATTGGGAAAAAGTGGGAATAAAGGATCATAAACAGCATAATAAATGACATGCACAACAAACCTGTAGCCAAAATTATATTGGATGGGAAAAAGCTGAAAATAATGCTTCTAATGTAAAATAGAAGCAAGGCTGTTGAGTATCACCACTTTTATTCAGTGTCCTACTGAAATCACACCCAGAGCAATAAGGAAAGGGGAAGCACTCCAAGGGATCCAGACAGGGAAGGAAGGAGCCAAACTCTCCCTTGTTTGCACATCATGTTTCCTTACTGAAAGGATCCTAAAGACAGCAATAGAAGTTTGTTTTTTTTTTAAATCTAATAAACATTTTCAGCAAAGGAACAGAACAGAAAGTAAACATACAAAAAAACCACTAGTTTTCTGTACACTAAAATCAATACTGATAAAAAAGAAAAAGAAAGAAAGGAAGAAAGGAAGGGACAAAGAACAAAAGAATGAACAAAAAAGAAAGAACGAAGGAAGGAAGGAAGGAAAGAAAGAAAGAAAGAAAGAAAGATAAATTGGGAGCAAGTTGGCGACATATGCCTAGAATCTGAGCTTAGGTATTGACAGGTGAAGGCAGGAAGGAAGATCAAGAGTTCAGCTATACATCAAGTTCAGAAGTTCAAGACCACTGTGTGCTACATGAGACCCTGTTTAATATATATATATATATATATATATATATATATGTATATATATGAAAAGAACCCATTTGAAATAGCTTCTCCTTCCCTAAATACTTAGGAATAAACTTAACCAAAGAGCTGAAAGGCCTCTATAATGAAAGCTATAGAACATTGAAGAAATAAGTTGAGAAAGACTTTAGAAGATAGAAATCCTTCTACACCCTGGGATCGGCAAAACTAATATTGAGAAATAGCTGTATTAGTAAACAGATCTACAGATTCAATAGAAGTCCCATCAAAATCCCAGTGACATTTTTAACAGGAAAAAAAATAATATTCCTAAGCCTCATCTGGAAAGACAAAGGCCCTGGTTAGCTAAAGGAAGCTTGAACAAGGAAGGAATGCTGAATTTATACTACTCAGAAGTTAGAGGGTTCCCAAGGCCCTCCCCAAGGTTACATACACAGAAACCAATGGCTGTGGAAGAGGAGACTCTTCAGTAGAGCTGCCTGTAAGTTGGACAGGGAACTCTTGGGACAGTTTTCAAGCATCCTTACCCATGTTAGGATAAAATTTCAAGGAGGTGACTAGCTGCCCTTGGGTCACCCATGTGCCTGTCGTCTTGTAACTTTCATAAGTTCCTTGCTTTTTATGTTTTCATGAGCTACCTGTGTCTTAGAAGTATCCTTGTGTATCCATTCTGAGGGCAATAGCTGCACAGCAGTGTATAGACCCAGAAGTGGGATAGTTGAATCTTATGGAAATTCTGGGTTTGGGTGTTTTGTAGAATCTCCAGAACAGTTTCAAGGTGGTTGTACCAATTTGCCTTCCCGCCAACATTATGTAGGGGTTCCTTTCTCCCAAACTCTCATTATTATCCATGGTTTTTAATTTTTGAGTGGCCACCAGTCTGACAGGATCACAAGGTAGTTTTGATTTAAATTTCTGTGATGACTAAGGATTCCCCACATTTTCTCATGCACTTATTGGCCACTGTACCTCTTCACTTGAAAAGCAGCTCTCCAGTGCATTGCCCATTCATTGGTTGGTTCCTTAAGCTAGACTTGGATAGAATCTCTCTCCTTCCCCCCTTCCTCCCCTTCCCTCTCCCACAAAGTCTTCCATTAGTGCCAAGTTACTGATTCAGTCTAATTGCTTACCAATGGGTGGATGAATAAAGGAAACATGGTACACACACGCACACACACACACACACACACACACCACCTGTTTTTAGGAAAGTGAATAGAACCATAAAACCAAGAATCATCACATTAACTGAAATCAGTCAGAATCAGAGCAAGTCTCATGTTTTCTCATATATCACTAGAAAAGAAAGGAGAGAGGGGGGGAGGAACCAGTAAATGGGAGGGTAACTATGGGAGTAACTATTATCAAACACATATATCTGTGAAAATTTTATAATGAAATAACTATCATACTGTTAATATACACTAATAAAAATTGAGGTTCAAAGAGGATAATTATTTTCTCTGAAATCACACGTCTAGTGAACAGTAGGCTTAGAATATTGTCCAGTAGTTTACTGCCCACAATAGGACCTTGTTATGGACTGTCTTATATGCTACCAACTTAGATTTTAATATTTGTCTTAGCAAACAACAACTGTGCGGTCTAGCCATCCTATAGAGCAGTGCAAGGTCAGATTGTTCCAGGCTTTTCTCATGACTCCTCATTTCCCAGCTCTTTCAGAAGAAAAAACAGGTTCTAAACGTTAGGGTTCAAGGTCATTATGCTTCTTAGTTCAAACATTTAAACTGTTATAAACAGTTTAAACAGTGACCGTGGCACAAGGCCTCCTGAAACATTTTCCTGAGTTTCCTGGCCCAGCAAGGGTATAAAGCAAAGCAAGGGACAGAGCTGCAATGCTGGCTGGCTGTGTGAAAGACTGAGGGGACCCTACACTGCCAGCATAGTCACTTGTCAAAGACAATGACTGTTGGCACAGCATTAGCATGTGAGGGTTAGGAGAGCTGCCAGCGAAAGCAATCCTCTTTGTGATGTGTGCAGTGCTGTGCTAGGACAGCAGCTCAAGTTCACTGCGGCCTATGCTCTGAAAACTGCCTTTCACCAACACCACACCCACAGTGGACAACTCAACAAATTGGAGAATGAATTTGAGGGAGTGGCAAGGTGGAGTAATGGAAAAAGAATTGAAATAGGAGCGAGCAAACCCTAATTTTAATTCCAATGTTGTGACTCTGATACCTCCTTTAACTTCCATGTTCCTTGTTCACTCGCTGGCCTTGGCACACAGCCACCCAGCCCACAAGTCCCTATTGAAAGCCAACTTGTATTAAAGGCATTGGACCAGATGATGTGGGCATCCATGATTCTCATTTATGCCTATTAGGGATGATAATAATGGTCCCATATACCTCAAAGTGATGTTACGAGGGTGAAAATCCAGTTTCTACTTGGAGGAAATGGAAATACTTGCCCTTGTTTTGCTTACTCCATGAACTTATCACAAGAATCATATGAGATGGATGTTATTAACTCAAAATAGAATATGAATATGTGGAAAAATAATTCTGACCAAGAAGAAACATATCACTGTTGGATATTACTTAGGGAAGGTGTGTGTGTGTGTGTGTGTGTGTAGGGGGGGAAGGAGAGAGAAAGAAAGGGTGGAAGGAATGAACATCTAGGAACTAAAGAAATATTGGGTCATTTTTTCCACTCTTGTCTATTTTAGCAAAATCAAGAGTCCTGAAGCTAAAAATAGAATATTAAATAAACATCATTGGAGTTTTTGAAAGAATCGAAGATAATAACTAAGTCTATTGCTTCAAGCTGAGCTCCTTCCAGAAGAGTTGGGACTGGGACTGAGTTATGCCTCACCAAAAAAAAAAAAAAAAACAAAAAAACAAAAAAAAAACCTAAACTCTAAGTCCCTGGAGTCAGAAGTAAGAAGTCTGAATTTGAGATATGTTTGTTTTCTCGGATACAAAGTGCCTGGAGAGAGACAACCCAACATGAGCCACTCCTGGGATGTCCTCTGGAGCTGGGGTCACACCCCACCCATTATCTCACCACAGCTTGACACTGTGCCCAGCCGAAAACTAGATTTCTGTTAGAGATGAGGAAGAACATGGATGTGACGGCAGCTAGGAGTCCATTTCATCCAAAACGCTCAGAAAAATAAAGAAGTATAAACAGAATATTGTCAGGCAAAATGATTTGATTCTTCTTTTGAAGATTTTTAGCTATTCTTTAGATTTTTAAGAATCTTGTGAAGCCAGGTGTAGTGGCGCATACCTTTAATCCCAGCACTCGAGAAGCAGAGGCAGAGGCAGAGGCAGAGGCAGAGACAGAGGCAGAGGCAGAGGCAGAGGCAGAGGCAGAGGCAGAGGCAGAGGCAGAGGCAGAGGCAGAGGAGGCAGAGGCAGAGCAGGCAGAGGCAGGTGGATCTCTGTGAGTTTGAAGCCAGCCTGGTCTACAGAGTGAGTTCCAGGACAGGCAGGGCTGTTACACAGAGAAACCCTGTCTTAAAAAACAAGCAAGTAAGCAAGAGCTTGTGAGTTTGGGGTCACTTCTCTGTAATATGCCTACAGGGAAAAATGTTATCTGTTTTTACCAGTTTAGTATTTGATATGTCCTCTATCTAGGGATAATATATTAAACTGATTCCTTGGAAATAGGAGGTAGAATAGGAACTTGCTTTGTCTGCTCCATGAATCAACCTGATACTGCAGTAACTCCAGGAACAGAGCACCCTCCCTCAAAGGAATGTGTACTGTTTAAATTGACTCACAACCTGGGGTGTGGCTCAGTGGTAGGATACTTGCTAAGCAAGCACTAGGCCCTGGGTTCAACTCTGAGCACTGAACAAAAATAAAAAATAATACCATTATAATAGTATCTGATTAGGTAAAATGTTACATTCTAGGTGAGTTTTGTTAAATATTTTAAGTATTTATATCACTTTATTGTCTAACATGTAACATGACATGACAAGTATCTTATTGTATATACACCTGAGCCCCCTTAGTTTAAATCAAATTAAGTTATAGCCATCTGGACATCTTGGTTCTACGTGGAACTAAGCTGTCAGCTGATCAGCCCTCAATGGTCTTGTTCCAGAAGGCATTTTGACATGAGCAATAGCATAAAAATGTTAAAACATTTCTGGATTTTCTTCAAATACTAAGAATGTGCTTCCACTGTGGCCACACAATGTGCATTCCCATTTGTCTCTTACATGGCAATGTGCACTGAGAGAACCCCTTGGCACTTTGAGTAGACCTTACCCATGAGTATTTGTCAGCCTTCCTATGCATTTGAAATTCTGAATCTTCTGACCCTGTTCAGTCAGCTTTTCCAGAGGGACATGACTGAGCAGTGGGGTTACACAGAGTTGGGGAGAATCCAAATCGGTCCTGGGTAAAATAAGATTGAGAGGAATTTGAAATATATAATATGACCTTAAATAAATCACTTGCACTGGGTTATTTTGTTCAACTTGACACAATCTACAGTCATCTGGAGGAGGGAAACTCAGTGATGAAAATGCCTGCATCAGACCCACCTGGAGGGAAGTCTGTGGGGCCTTTTCTTGATTAATGATTGATGTGCGAGGTCCCAGGACATTGTGGGCAGTGCCGCCCCTGGGCAGGTGGTTCTGAGTTGTATAAAAAAGTATCTGAGGAGCTATGTATAGCAAGCCAGTAAGTGGTGACCTCCATGGTCTCTGCTTCAACTCCTGCCTCCAGATTCCTGTCCTTACATCTCTCAATGATGGACTGTGACATGGGAGAGTAAGCTAAATAAACTCTTTCTTCCCCAAGTTGCTTTTGGCCATGACATTTACTACAGTGATAGAAAGCAAACCAAGAATCACTTAACTACCTCAAGTCATTAATTAATAACAACAGTAACAGTTGCGTTTGATTATTGGTAAGGTAGTCTGCCCCCAATATTGCTATACTCCTAAGTAGTAGCTTGGTGGTAACCCTTCTTCTGGCCAAAAGATTTTGTTACTGACTTTCTGAGATGTTTAGTAAAACTGTTCCCTGGTGTCATCTGTTTATCCCTCTGATGAAGGGCTCTTCTCTGTACTGGCCCACTTCACTCAGTGTTCCTCCTTCCCAGGATTTATTAGCCTACACTACTTTCCAGGTTCTTGGGTGGCTCTTCAATTCTGCGTGTTTAGCTGCTGTGTCTCCCTGCAAAGTTTGGCAAGGGAAAGTAACAGGGATCCTGGTTAGTGGAACAGATTTGAATAGAAACAGGATAGAAGTATGTTCAGGAGAATGTCACATATCCATCTAACAGCTCTATGGGGATGTGTAGGCAAGATGGGGTGAGAGGTGGGCTTAGATCGTGGGCTCTGTGGGAAGACTGCTAAATTCATTTCTTACATCGTGTTCTGTCTTGGCCCTTTAACATTGGGATTACATTATGTTTTCCATAAAGTGACATGAACAAACACATTAAATATTACCTTTAACCATTAACCATTAACCAGCACCATGCTGAGACATGGACAACAATGTTCACTCACATTTGAATGGCTCTCTTTAACACAATGTCTGATCTGACATAATACAATAGTCTATTCCTGGAATGATCACAATGGGACTCAGCCTCTTTCTGGATCATTTCAACAGGAAAATGGAGATATGGCTACCCACTAGCCCATGTGTATGTGGCTCACAGTTGATTCGGAACCTCGTGGCTTTCACTTTGTCCTTGCCAGAGTCTTCATTGGCCCAGTGGCTTTGATGTTTTGTTCTTCCTGGTTTGAGGTGCACTGTCATCAGCAGTCCTGTTTCCTGTTTTGTCATTGTCCAGCTGCTTGTTTGGCACCTCTAACTCCTTCCTCTTCCTCTGCAGAGGATGTCGACACTTCCAGTACAGACGGGCAATGCCCGCAGCGCCTCTGGCTGCAGTTTTTCCTTTTTTAAAACCTCCTTTGAAGCTTCCCGAGTTTCCTGTAATGACTGTGTCTCTGTTTTGGCTATTTTAGTATTTATGTGGCTTTTGATTTTGTTCTGGATTCACGTCTTCTAGCCAAAAACCATCTCAAACAAGTAGTTTGGGGTTTTTCTGGAAGGTAATTTGAATTTGTTTACAAGATTACCAACTCCCAATTTAGATGTCCTGAGATTTCTGAAGGGGAGTGGCCTTCCCAGATTGCTTGCTCTTGTTATTACTAAGCTGTGTTATTAGGCGGGGATGGGCTGTTTTGTTTGTGAGCTAATCCTGCTCCTTCTAATTCTAAATACATACTGCTGACTCAGGAGAAGTAGGAAAGCCACTTCAGCAGAGCCAAAGAAGGAATTAAAGTCAACCTCCAATAGACTCTGCTGCATGACATGATAGAGCCATGTCAATCAGAACAGTCACACACACACACACACACACACACACACACACACACCACAAGAAGCACATGGCTATTTCATCACAGTCATCTGACATCTTTCTTGTAAGAAGTCACAAATACAAAATAGATATGAACAAAAATAACTCAGTTGTCATAACAGGTGAAGAGTGATCTCTATCTTCTCATTCTCTTCCTCCCCTTCTTCTTCCTCCTTCTCCCCCTCTCTGTCTCTCTCTTTCTCTCTTCTTGTCCTTTTCTGTCATCATTGTTCATATGAAGAGTAGAAAAAACTCCTAATTATTTCTCTGGCTGCTCTCAATAATCAGGCCCAGCAGGGTTTGTTGCCCCAATCTTCCTCAAGCAGCTTTTGAGCTCCAGGTTCTCACAAAAGAGACTGAAGGGACCAGCTTCCCTTTTGGCAGCCATAACGGCCGAACACGTGCTTCTATGACCTTGTCCTAGACACTAGAAAGTCAAATGCCTGACTCGTGACAAGGAACCAATCAGAAGTTAGCTGGTAGCACTATGCTTTACGACCCTGGGTGTGCTTTACAGACAAGCGCACAGCAATGACACACAAAGCATAGCAACCACCCTGGGAGTGCCTATGGGCCATAACAACCAGTTGGCCAATCAACACAGGGCAAGCCCTCCAAGCCTGGAGGCATACCAATCATGAGCCTGTGTGTACCCCTAGACACTCCCCTTACGCTGCCCTATAAGATCTCTTGGGAGGCCCTAGGAGCTGTCTTTTGCTAGCCATCTGCCATGGCGGATGGGTGAAAGACCCGAGCTAACATGGGGTTAGCTCTTTAAATTACAATAAAGCCTCATGCAGTTTGCAGCAAGCTCTCGAATCTACCTGGTGATTGGAGTGACCGTGAACATGGCCTGGGACCCCGGATACTTGAGTTTTCCGGGGGTCTAACAAGACCAGACAGGCCCCTGCCATCTACAGCCTTCTATTTGGGTGGTGGTCATTTGTTTTTAACTATTAGGTTGTGAAAATTCTCATTTCTTTTAAGGAAAACTAAGTGTGTTTCAAGATTCCCCGAGGAAGAGGTTGAGGTGGGAAAAGACTGGGCTTTGCCTGTGCCCCATCCACAGGTTTCCTAAGAAGTCAGAAGCAGTACACAACCGCTTCCTTCCTGTTTCTGTTGCTCAGAACTCACAGCCAAACACCAGGACCTAGTAAATCTGTCATCTTCCCACCATGAGTAGACTTTCACTTCGTTTCTTCTTTTCATGAGATGAGAAGTTCCCTCTTCCCTGACAGTGTTTCTGCCCCTCTGAGTTACAAACCTATGCCCAGCTCTCAACTTGTTTGGTCTTCTCCTCAGAAAGACTTTTATTGACTCTTCAGTGTCACTATTTAGACTACCTGGAAATCCACCATTTAAAAGCCACCATAAAAGGCTGGGAACATGACTCTGTCTTAAAGTACTTCCATACAAGTGTGAAGACCTAAGTATACATCCCCAACAGCCACATGAAAAACCCAGACACAGCAGCACACCCCTGTAATCCCAGGGCTGGGAAGACTGAGACAGAAAGTTCTCTGAAGCTTCTTAGACAGCTAGTCTAGCTGAGTATGTGAGCTCCAGACAGCGAGAAGCCCTGCCTGAAGAAATAAGGTGAAAAGTGATTGATGATTGAGAAAGATACCCAATATTAAACTTTGGACTCCACATATGCATACACATGTACCTGAACACACACACACACACACACACACACACACACACACACACACACACACACACACACCACTCATGCACACAGAGCCGTCATGAAGCTCATATTGGAATCTACACTTTAGTCTTTTCTATTCCTTTGATTCACATAAGCTATGTATTGAAAAGCCACATCTTCTGGGCATTCAGTTTTGTGTGATTATGTTTGGGGATATGACACTCACACACAGAGCATTTTCCAAGTCTGTATAACATAAATTGCTTGTTGATAAATGTCTTGGTCCTGTGTTCCATCCATAGCCATATGCCCCTCCAAATCTAGTTTGTCATGAAAATATGAGTAGACGTGCTTGGATTGTGTTCATAGACAGTTGTATTTCTAAGGAAGTGCTTTCTATCACTGCTGTTGTTTCCAGCTAACAGAAATTAGGAGAGCAAAAATTGTGTGACTGTGAAATGAATGCTCGCCATGCTTGTCACTTTTCAAAGCTGAATTTCTGTGGTTCTCCACTTTTCCCGAGATGACTTCAACTACAAGTAGCCGAGGCCAAGCAGAACCCTTTTTATAAACAACTGAGGGGAGACATGATAGCCTGTAATGAGTACAATCTGGGCTGTTGCTGGCATTTGGTGTGGATAAAATAATCAAAAGCTAATTTGAGCACAACGGAAATGAACCAAGCTCCTTGCCACTGAGAGAACTCAGGAAAAATCAGGGCCAGGCAGAGTCCTTCTGTGCAGAGGGCTCTGTCCATGCCAGGCCCTGCTTGAAAGCCCCATTCTCTATCTGGGTGAGAGTTAGGAGGAACTGGAGAACAGCAGTTGAGAGACTGCCTGGTTTCGAGTCCTGCCTGTACCATTTATTTGCTGCATGCTTTCTCAAAGGCCACACGAGCCGAAAGACAGAATTTACCCATAGAGTTGTTGGGGGTTTAAATGAGAGACTCCATGTAAATGACACCGTTAAGCTGGCTTGTAGTAAGGCCTGTCAAATACTGTGGCTATGAGGGTGACACTGGGTTATTCCAGGGAATAACCATGCTGAAGGTATGGAGAGATTCTGAAGGTAGTCTGGAATCAGAATGTGATGCCTGTACCAGAAGGTCATCAAGAATTAATGGCAAGTTTCAGAGACTGTTCAAGAGGATCCATGGCAGCCACTGGGATGATGGCACAGTTAATTGAGCGCTTGCTGCCTAAGCATGAGGACCTGAGTTCAGATTGGCAGAAGTCACATAAAACCAGGCTCAGAAGTGTGCCTGTATTCCTAGTGCTGGGAGGCAGAGACAAGGCTGCTTGGCAGTGAGTGACCCAGTCTGAATGAATAAAGTGGAGAGTGACTGCACACACACACACACACACACACACACACACACACACAGAGAGAGAGAGAGAGAGAGAGAGAGAGAGAGAGAGAGAGAGAGAGAGAGAGAGAGAGAGGAGATGAGAGAGAGATACTGGGCATCGTGAAATCAGCAGTAGTAAGGATGCGCACTTTCTCTTGTTGCAGCAAGCAAGACATCCCTTGGTTTAGATCCAGTTAGACAGGAGTCTGGACCTCATGAGGAAAGAAGATGAGTCAAACTAACCACCATGGTTAAGGTGAACTGCAGCAAACCCCTTTGGTCTTCCTGTTTGTGAGATGGTTTATAGTATTCCTTGGAAGGCATGTCATGGTTTCTCTTCTAATATTTGTATAATATAAGGAAAAATATCACTCTTGTAGTCCTCTACAAAGTTGAGCACATGCTTAATTAAACACAGAGATAGAATAGGATGAGAAGAATAATAATTTTAATTCCAAAACACAACTCAAAGGTAATAGAGTCCCTTCTGTCTTAATTAAGGTTTCCATTGCTATGAAGGGACACCATGACCACAACTCTTTATAAAGAAAACATTTAACTGGGACTGGCTTACAGTTTCAGAAGGTTTAGTCCATTAACCTCATGGTGAGGGGGAGAAGCATGGTGGTGTGCAGGCAGACATGGTGCTAGAGAAGGAGCTGAGAGTTCTACATCCTGATCCACAGGCAGCAGAAGTGAATGCCACACTGGGTGTAGCTTGAGCATATGAGACCTCAAAGCCCACTCCACAGTGACACACTTCCTCCAACAAGGCCACACCTCCTAATCCTGCCACTGTCTATGGGCCAATCAGTCAAACACATGAGGCTTTGGGGGGGGTGGGGTCATTCCTATTCATATCACTGCACCTTCTAAACATGCTAAATAAGCTGTAAAATATACTACTGTGGAATGATCTATCTGAAAAAGTTACTGGATAATGTTAGGTTACCCAGAATCAAGAACTAGTCCTTTAGTGCCACTCACTCAAGGTATATTATGCAGTTGGGAAGAATAATGCTGGTCTGTTGCTGTACATATAACCTGTGCCACCTAGTCAATGCAAACTGGTTTCTTCAACCACAGTGATGAGCAACCAACTTATGTTCACCCAGTCATAGCTTCCAAGAGCTGAAGAACTCAAAGAAGGTAATGGATATCAGTGCCCTAGTCTTTCCTTGGGATTCTAGTTAATGCCCTAAGGAGACTTCAAAATTTTAAATTATTCTTAAATCTTTTTATTAAAGACATTATTTAGTCGCATATATCCACACTTACTGAATCCACATCTAAAAATGAACTCACAACCAGTCAGTTACTGATCAGGTCTAAGGCCTGCTCCATGAGATGGAACCCATTCCTGGCACTATTAATAGAGCCAAAAAGCTAAGTAGGTCATGGGCCCTATGGGAGAACCTAATACTATTATCTTGTTAAATGGGCTGAGTATTACAATGCCTCCTAATGACTTATTGCTGTGCCCACAGATCAGAGCATCTCTCACCTTTTTCTTGCAGTCAGTGGCAACTGACAGATACCTACAACAGGTCAATGTGAAAGGAGTGAGAGACTGTGGAGTGCTCAGCCCTAAACGGGAGGTCTATACCATACCTCTCCCCAACAAGGCTCAGAGATGTACGCTAGCGATGGGGTGGAAGGATTGTGAGAGCCAGAGGTGGAGGGTATCTTCAAGGAAAGAGTATTTTCCAAACACAACAGTGCAGTTACACACATGAATGTGACAACATGCACAAGGCTTGTGCAAGCTCCAACCAGACAAAATCCCACCACTAGCTGAAAACCTATTAGCTTCCAGGAGAGGGAGACTCAACTTTCTTTAGTGATGTGATTCCAGGTAGGTGACATGCACTCCAGGACAGGCTTCTCTCCCAAGATAGTTGAGCAACAACAACAGCTGGACTCAGTGTGGTCAGGGCATGGGTAAAAAACCCAAAAGTGAAGTGGGTAGGGAGGTTAGGGTAGATAGAATGGATATGGGAGAGACTGAGGGCTCAATATAACAAAAATACATAGTATAAAATTCATAAAGAATTTAAAAAATACTATTTTTAAAAAAGGAATGTACTCATCAATATTAATTTTGTGAAGTATAAAACAGAAGTTGAGAGAACACTGTGATTTATTCAAGGTGGATGACAGGAATAAGTCTTCAAAGTAAGATAATGTTAGTAAGGCATTCAAGGAACAGACCTAACCTTTGACCTTGTTGATTATTTGTGTTTCATGGTGAAAACTATTTCCTGAATCCTGTCAAGTTCCTTAACATTTGGGGTAGGCAAATGTTAAAAATAAAAGAAATGACAATGCCCTTTTGTTCATCATGGCTCCTGGGGAAAGTCTGAAACATCCTCAGATGGTTGCTATGGAGGCAGCCAGAAATGAGCTCAACTAATGAATTTGGGCTGACATTGTAAAGTACGGTATGACAGCAGCAATTAGTAGACCACAGGGTGTTGAAGTTGTGTACCAAAGAAAAGTAGAAGGACCACAACACAATTTGCCAATCTAAAACCAATGAGAAGTATGATTTTCTACCCACAGAACCTATTTCCAAACATCAGCTGAAGGAGTTACACAGTTTCCCCATGCACCTGATTGTCCACCAAGATCCCAGGGAGAACAATTTACCTGCTCATTGTAGCCAGGGGACAGGGGAAGGTAACTGTTTTGAAAAGTAGCTGAGTTTTTGAATACCTGTGAAAATTTGTGTTCTTCCCTTGTGAGATTTTCGGAGATATCAGGACATCATTATAGATCTGCCAGTTTTCAGAGCAAGTGGAAAGGGTTAAAGAACTAGTCACTGAGGTTTTGTTTAGAAGGACAATGATTGGGCCTTTGTCTATTCTCTTCCATACTCTGGACAGGATTTTCCCCCTGTGTGGAGTTTCCTGCTCAGTATTGGTCTAAGCATGGAAGAAAGCTATCACTCAAGTTCTACAACAACAAACTGCAAGCTAAGGCTTTTTATGCTTTGTTTAACTTTCCTGAAATGCCCTCCTTTCCAGAAATAATTTATTGGTGACCCGGCATGTTTTTCATCTTACTCAACACTTCCCTGGGGACATAGTTAAAAATGCAACCTAACTATAATTCTCCTGAGCAGGGAAATGGTGTCCGGCTGTGGCAATGAAACCAAAGCACGGATTTGAGCAACTGTGGGTTGTTGACTTTCTGCTAGCCTTTCATAAAGGGAACTTTCAAAACGGCCACGACCATTCTGCAAACAGTGTGCATTTCATGGAAGCCTGGCTGGCTTCACACTTGCCGTTCTTCAGGCCACAGTGATCCTAGCCAGCAATGTCTTTGTGTCATGATGCAGAAAGTTGGCAAGCACACACGGGCACAATGCTGAAGAGCAACTTCTAAGAGGGGGAAGGGATCGGAGAGAAAATCAAAGCCCTGCGTGATGGTGACTGCTCCTCTCTGTCATCAGTTTGTTGCAACACAGGTCACTCATTGCTGTTGTTTTTCTGGTGGTGAATACAGACTATTATTTTCTTGTACTTGACTTTGCTGTGTTTTTTAATGCTTCCAGAAGCATTCTACTGTAATTAGGAAAATGACCTGTGTTTCTAAAGATGAAACTGTTTTAATGATGAAAAGATTCAATGTCAAATCCACTATTAGGTTATGGTACTAAAGATTTTACAAGTTTTAAACACAGTGAATGCTGTTGATTGCTTACTACAGAAAGTATCCTCCTTGTTTCTTTTTTTCCCTTCCTCCCACCTAGGCATGAACCTGAGAAAGACTGATTACAGTTCCAAGGAGTAGCCTAATTAGTCTATGTAATGTCATCCCCCTGTCAGTAACAAATTCAAGAATGGCCATGTGCTTCAATTATGGTCAATAACAGGTGTGTGCGTATATGTGCATGTATGTGTTTACTGGGATATACTATCATTTCTCCCTTGCCTTCAAAAAAATGGGAATCCCTGTTTTGTTTAGAAAGTTCTTGAATGGGAATAAAGAAGCATATATTCCTAATTGTTCTTATAGTCAAATGCCTGTCCACAAGACCTCTAGTAATTACCTGATGTCCATGGGAAAACACCTATAGTCCCACCCATACAGAGGCTGAGGCAAAAGAATTGCATAATTTTTGTTTATTTATTCCTTTAAATTTTATTTTACACCCCAACCAGTTCTCCCTCCCACCGTTCCTCCTGTCTCCCCTTGACTCTCCCCCAACCCATCCCCAGTTCACTCCTTCGAATGAGGTATCAGCAAAGTCTGGCACAATAGGCTGGGGTTGGGCCAAGCCCTTCTTGCATACATTAAGGCTGAGCATAGCATCTCACCTTAGGGACTGGGCTCCACCAAGCTACTTCATATACCAGGTTTGTATTGTGGTCCTACTGCCAGGAGGCCCTCAGACAGTTCAAAACATAAAACAAAACAAAGAAGGATCACATAAGCCCAGGAGTTCCGGTTATGCCTTGGCACCCAAACAAAACATTTAAAATAACCTTGTTTTTTCACTAAAATGTCATGCTCAGTGGCTTTCAAAGCTTTTTATGATGATAACTACATGTATATCACACTCAGTAATAAGCTATAGAGATGGTCCCTGAAAACATATCTCACTCATTATGTGCATAAAAGGGGTTAATACTAAAAAAAGAAAAATCTATGGGACACGCCTGTTCTGCCTTCGTATGTCCTGCCATTTTCTCTTTTGTGCTTTAAAAGGTGTTCATTTATTTAAAAACTGAGGGGGATCACCAAAAGACACTTCCTATGCCAAGCACCTCTGATAGGAATGTGACAAGCTTATGAGTATCATGAAATTGCATAAAAGGCATCAACACAGACTGGAAGGGCTTCTGTCTGGGAGAGGTGGATCTTTTTCCTAGAAAAGAAGAGGCAAAAGAAGAAGTATGAATATTTGAATATTGACACCTGAAGTGGCCATAGTCATTTTCAAAAGATTTTTATTTTGGTGTTTTGGTGCGTGTGTGTGTGTGTGTGTGTGTGTGTGTGTGTGTGTGTGTGTGTGTTACATGGGTGTTAGGATCTGAACTCAGATCCTCATGATTGAGCATCAAGCACTCTTAACCCCTAAGACATCTCTCCAGCACCACAGTAAATTGTTTTGTTTTTTAAAGAAGAAGACATTCTTATTTTAGGCAACTGGAGGCTCACACACAGTAGTAAGAAGAACCATAGCCGTTTTGGATCTCTAAGAAGTGACAAGTATGTTTGAGGAACAACGTTATAACTTTAAAAAGATATGGATGCTTTGGAGTCAATTTACTGACTGCACTTTCATGTTTATCTTTTGAGGCCACCGAATACCTGCACAGTAACCAGTTTTAATGACGTTGCTTCCTTAAGAGCTAGAAATAGATTATCTGTAAGCACCACTTTTATACTCCTGGACTGTGGTCAAATGTGTTGGCTTTCTTGTTGATAAGCAGTCATTATCAGCTGTAACCATTCTTACACTCTGCATCACACAAAGTCCACACATAAATTCTGTTTAAGGACCATACGACATACAGAATGGTTCCCATATAAACTGTGAAGTGCATATCACCATTTTGCATTTTTTAACACGAAATCCTCTCTTATCTAAGAAGTCACTCAAAACTTTTAGGTCCAAGATGAATTTTTAAACTTCTATGGACAGTAACAAGACTAAGAGTTTTCTTTCTACAGGTCTGATAAACATGTATGCATGCATATACATGAATTTGGCAAAGTACTTTACAGTTTGCAGAAACTTTTCTAGATGTTTTCAAACAGTCTAAACTGACAATAGAATTTACATATACAGGCTCTGTGTGATACAAGCTGATATTAAACCTAATTTCAACACAAGGTTGGCTAATGATTATTCACAGGTCCTTTTTTCCTTTGTAGGATATACATATTAGAGAACAGGTTTTCCTTCCTTCCTTCCTTCCTTCCTTCCTTCCTTCCTTCCTTCCTTCCTTCCTTCTTCTATCCCTCCCTCCCTTCCTTCTTTTTTTTCTTTCCTTTTGTTATTTCTTGAGATAGGGTCTCACTGTGTAGCCTGGTTAGCCTGAAATTCACAGATAGCTTCCTGCCTCTCCCACCTGAGTGCTGCAATTAAAGATGTGTACCACCATGGCTCACTAAGGTTTTTATAGACATATAGTTATATTTGTAATGTGATATATCCTGAATTATCAGCAGTTATGCTAAGCGATGGACTATAACCTTCAATTAAGGCTTTTAAAACCAAGAGATTACAAATTCAGTTTTACATTTACTAGCACTGTGGATTTGGGCCAGCTATTTAGCTTCCTAAGATCTAACTTCCTTGCCTATAAAATGGGGATAATAGTTGCCTGACCAGGATATTATAACATTGAGTTTATTTCTTCTCACTAAACTTAATTTCATGACTGCTAAATGAACTATGACCCATGAAAACACAACCCCCACCGATAGCAGAAATTTTGATAATGAGAACCCTGGGTCAGGCATAGTGGCTTACACCTATAATTCCAAAATGTGTGAGACAAAGCAAAGACTTATGAGTTTGAAGACAGCCCAAGCATATAATACAGCCAGTTTAGGCTATACAGGAAAACCATGGCTTAAGAAACATTTTTTTTTATTAAGACACATAGGCAGGCTGAGGGTGTGGCTGAGTAGATAAAGCACTTGTTGCAAGTAGAAGGACTAAATTTTGGATACCCAACACATAGACTCCAGGCAGGGATCCTCAGGGCAAGCTGGTTGGTGGAATTGGCAAGCCTTCAGTGAGAGACCTTGACTCACTGAAATAAAGTGAAGAGCAGTCCAGGAAGACTCCCAATGTCAACATCAAGCCTCTACATGCATGCATGTGCACATGTGCACACACACTCACACTCTCATATGTGTGCTCATATGTATGTGAGCACATATACACACACCACATACACACATACAAGTATGTACATATACCCATACTCTCATATGTGTCCATATATATGTGAGGGCACATATACATATGCATGTACCACACACACATACACATGCAAATATTACAAAAAGAATCATAGACATATGACCTGTGATAAGCATGTGTTCGTCACAGTGATGATACCTCCCAATGGCCCAGTCAGTGCTCACTGATGGTCATGATGTGCTTGTCACAGCTTCCTCATTGTGAGTCATGCTTTCTCCTTTCTTGGCTTCTCACCTTTGTTTCTAAAACCCACATGCCCACCCAGAGACATAGGTCAAAAGTCATAGGTCATAGGACATAAGCTATGGAATAATACTGTGAAAGAAACACATTCTAAATTATTGACCAAGATACAACCAGAATGGCCACTGGTCTACTTTCTCTGAGTCTCTGTCTCCACCTGAAGCCTCCTGAGAGCAGTTTTTACTGTCCACATGTCTATCAGCACTCTTGCCTTCCATTTCCCACTTGTATTATCTGTTACATTCTAGTTGCAATGTCTTAAGTCTTCCCTAGCTCGTTTTTTTCTAATCCTTTCCGATCCCTTCCATAAACGGGTTCCAAGGACCTAAAAACAATAAATACACAATTATGTTGTCACAGCAATGGCCCCACTTCCCTGATACCAGTTTTCTCAGTTAGATTTCTGTAGCAGTGACAAAAATTCCCCGAGAAAACACTTAAGGAATGAATGATTTATTTTGGATCACAGTTTTAGAGCCATCATTTGGTGCCTTCATGATGGCAAGCATATACGGAAGAGGCTGTTTGCTTCACAGCATCTAGGAAGCAGAAAGAAGCAAAAGTGGAGGGAGCTGGGACAAAATACCAGTAAGGACTTACCCCTGGTGACCTGCTTCCTCCAAGCAGGCACCACTTCCTCAATTTCCCACCACTCACCAAAATAACATCACCAGCTGGAAACCGAGCAGTCAACATGGGCAACTATGGAGACATTACAGTTTCAAACCATGAGAGACTGTGGGAAATGTTGGTTAAATGAAGAAATACTACTGTTAAGTGAGCAACTGCTTTGCCTGTTAGGCTCCTCTGGCTTTCAGATCAAAAACAAAACAAAATAAAAAAGCAACAAAAAAAAAATCGTGTGACTCAAGTGTTACATAAATTACAAGAAGTCTTCCTTCCTTCCTTCCTTCCTTCCTTCCTTCTTTCTTTCTTTCTTTCTTTCTTTCTTTCTTTCTTTCCTTCTTTCTTTCTTTTAGTTTTTCCAGACAGGGTTTCTCTGTGTAGCTTTGTAGACCAGCCTGGCCTGGAACTCACAGAGATCCACCTGCCTCTGCCTTCCAAGTGCTGGGATTAAAGGCTTGTGCCACCACAGCCTTGTAAGGTCTTTGTTTCATACTGAGGTCCTCCAACAAACGTTGATAGATCCTGTTAAAAATGAAAATGGAATGGCTCACACTAAAATTCTCATTATCCAGCTGAAATGAAGCTACCTATCTGGTCTTCTGAGACATAAGGATAGAACTGAGGAAACAGCCAAATTTCCCAAATAGGCCAATTTTAGTCTCTCTGCCTTACTTCTCACTGAGACGGTAGCCTGAAGTAGCACCATGTTGTCTAAGCAGCCCTTGCCTATTGTTCTGTCCCCCTGTTTGTGCTTTACAATGAAATCATTGAATTTAATTCTTGTTCTGTTCTTTTGTTTCTGCTTTCTTTTACTTGCCTTTGTCTACAACACAGACCTCTTCTGCTCAGCCCCTGGGAACACTTACTCTATTTTATGGAATGAAGTGTTGCCCAATTCTTAAACTGAACGTAATGACCTCAACTGAGGTCATTAAACTGAATTGTTGTAATTTGGGCCTTTGACACAAGTCTCTCCGAAGCTCAGAAATCAGCTGTCTTCAATCATAGTTCTGTTGAGGTTAGATTAAATTGCTCTTCATGCTTCTGCTGCTCCTGCTTCTCTTTCTCAATAGTCTGTTATCCTCCTGCTCCTCCCCTTCCTTTTCCTTCTCCTTCCTGTCTTCCTCCCCCTCTTCCCACTCACCACTTTTTCCACCCCTCCTTTTCCTCCTCCTTCCTGTCTTCCTCTCTTCTTCACACTCCCCACTTCTGCCTCCCCCTCCTTTGTCCTCCTCGTTCTTTGGCTTTCTATGGCTTAGTCTCCTGTCCTCAGATGCTCCATGTGTGATAATGGCAACTGTTTGCTCTGAGATGTGTCCTACTTTTGTGTTCCCAGAGAAAGAAAGCCCATCTTCACACCAGTATTTTAATGTAAAGAAGAATTTTAGGCTTGGCCAGACCTATATGCATGCTTCCCCGTGTGGCTGGAGGAGTGGTGCTTGGCAGAAAAGGAAGTAGTGGTTTTTCCAAAGGAAGGGATGCT
Organism: Cricetulus griseus; assembly: GCF_003668045.3. Taxonomy (NCBI): domain Eukaryota; kingdom Metazoa; phylum Chordata; class Mammalia; order Rodentia; family Cricetidae; genus Cricetulus; species Cricetulus griseus. Next base: position 159,242,532 of record NW_023276807.1, read on the forward strand.
GGGCGGATGAAAAGAACATCTGTCTGCCGTAAAGTGATTTCCTAGGGCTCTCACTAAGAAGTTTAGGGAGGCTGCTCACTCTTGGTAGGAAGCCACTTCCCCACCCTGGAATGGAAGCTCCTAGAAGGAGGTACGCTGTGATTTTTTAGCTGTTTGATTCTGATCATAAACTTATGAAAGATGGACTGCACTTTATTCATTGAAGCCAAGGTATGAGTTACGTCAAAGACAGTAATAAAGGAGCCCACCCTCAACCTGACACATCTGTCTGTTCAACAAAGCAGGGGATCCAAGAACTCTATTTATTCTGGCTTTTAGCCAAATGGGAATTCTAGAAATCTGTTTGTAGATGAATTGCTTCAACCTGGGAGGGGAAGGGTGCTGTTCAGAAACTGCTAGGGACTGTGGATCTCCATCTCACGGAGGCAGGGAAAGCTTCACGAAGTCTGCACATGTACACGTAGGAGCTCTCGGAAGCCCTCATTTCACACAAATGCACTAAGATGCTGGGCAGTACAGGTCATTGTTATAGCCTCAATTCTTAAGGAGAGGGAGTGCATTTTCTGTTTTGAGCATTAATTGATTTATTTCTGTGTTTAAAATCCTCCATCTGGAAAGGAAGCAATGATCAGAATTTAAGGGGAAAAAAACCCCCAGTGGTTCCCATTGCTTCTCTAAGTTGCAACAGTTTTATGTGCCTTCAAATGAGCTCAGGGTGGCTGAAAGCACCCACAGGCTCTACAGAGGAAGGAAGGGGAGGAAACATGGTGAGCATCCATTTCAGATCATAGGAATGTGGTATCAGACTTCTTCAGTGCTGCTGGAGGAAAACCAGATTTTAAGGAAAAAGGAACAATGAAATTGTATGACCTTTAAAGTGAGTTATAAATACATTTGTATTTATATACATATGATTAATTAGAAAACCACTGGAGGAAATGAAAATAACCTCACGTCCCATGCTTCCTGACATCCTTTTCTGACTTTGTGGTGTTTCCTCTGATATTTTTCAGTGTGTTTATCTTAAAGGAAGCTTCTTTACAGGACAGAAATAAGAGTCCTTACACACACACACACACACACACACACACACACACACACACACACATTATTCATCTATGAATATATAAGTAATTGACTAATTCATTTGAAAGGAAATTTCAAGATAGGAGAGCATCCTGGCTGCAGTATGAGTATTGTTGGCTGCTTTTACACACCTTGGTGATGAGAACTGGAAACATGAAGCAGATCATAAAGATGGGAGGAACACACCCTTTGACCAGAAAAGAAATGTGGCTTAAATTGTGCGCAAAGAGGCTGTGAGTATTAAGGACATTGACACTATTTTTTAAAAAGTTGTTTACAACAGGACAATAGAAAAGAGGCTTCCAGGGCACCTCAGGAATTAGCTGGATCCCACCCTCTACTGTGTGTGTGATCAAGGGGGTAAAGGTTTTGTCTTTAAAAGCCTTTGCTTCGAGAAGAGAGCTCCAGGGCACCCTACTCCATGGATCCACAAAAGGAGCTGATTTCCTGGGTTCAGCCACACAGGCACTTTGAGGCTAAGGCAGCCATTGGCCAGAGTGCTGCTCAAGCTGGTAGCAGAACCTGACATGACCGGTGTTCTGTGGGTTCTGCAGGCTTGCAGGCTTTGATGGTTACAAGGTCACTTAGGGTTCTACTCACATGTCAAAGGAAAGCCTTGGAAAGCCAGACAGTGTAATCAGAGTTCCTGCTAGCAGTGCCAGAGATGGGCAGTACCTGAAAAAAGGTTGCAGATTCTAGGAATGTGAAATTCCAGACAACAGGTTTCCAAGATGTTTTGAATTAGGGTGAATTTTTTTTTTTGTATAACAATTCTTTAATGTGTTCAGAACCATACCTGTAGCCATGCTAAGTACTAATGTAATTCATTAAGGCATAAGCCTTATTTAGCCTCTTGTATGTGTTTTTAAATAACTAAAAACAAGTGAAGTTTATTTAAAATTGAGAGCACTTAATAGATGACCCTCAAAACTTTTCAGAGATCCGCTGAATATCACATTTAAAACATTTAATGGAAAAAGCTTCCTTTGATAGACAGAAATGCCAACTCCTGGCAGTGATCCTGAGGTCTCCAAAGAAGACAGATTGGGCCCAGACCAGGATTGTGGTGACGCTAAGCACTGGGAGATACTGTACCATGCCTTGCCTGCCACCAGGACCCTGAATAAACTGTGGTCACTGTTAGGCTGACTTTCCTACTCTAAGTTAAGGTACGTTTATTTTCCCAAGTTCCTCATCCACAGGAAAATCTGTCAGAGCTTCTGGGTCTGGCAGCAGAAGGCCTATGCTGTCCTGGGCAGCAGCTGAAGATGCAATGCTGACCTGTGTTAACATCTGAAAACCTATGACCTCTGCCCTTGCCCCAAAGCCATCAAGACCACTAGAGCCTACTAGGGTTGTCTTCTAGAAGGCTGTCATTTTAATAGAGATGGAGGCCATTTGGCCATACTTCCTGCTGTAATTTATCCTTTTCAGATCTCCGATGGTGTTGATGGCTAGCTGTAGACTTGTTAGATTGGCAGCAGCAGGCACCCAGCTTCTCCCCTAAGGTCGCAGCTGCCTGGTCAATGTATATCATATTGGGAACCAGGCTTTGCTTTTCTAGAGCTAATAGATCTCCTGATGAAAAAGGCAAACTCCCAGACAGGTTTGCCTTGATAACAAGCTTCATATTAAAAGATAAACAGGTTTCAGATGTAACCTTTTACTATTCTTTTAAAGGAATTTTCTTTGTAACAACTGCTGTCAGTAATCAACCACCTGTGTCTCCTGGTAAATGACTGGATTTAAAAAAAAAAAAAAGGTTTTAAGTTCATGTAAGTTCTCAGAGTCTAAGAAAGTTTTCTAAGGTGTGCAAAGGTCTGAGGATGTAAAAGCTTAAGTAAGTTCTAAGGGTCTAGAAATATTTTAAAATATATAGATGAAAGTTGTAAATGTATAAGAAAGTGATTTAAGGTTTATGAAAAATGAGAAATGTTTCAGACTTCTTTCCTTTCTGTGCTATTGTTACACTAAGATTGCAAAGGTTCAGAGTCTTAACATAGATCAAAGCAGTTTTGTTTTGTTTTTCATTTTTGTTGTCATTTTTTATTCTTCTCTCATATATCACATCCCATCCACAGTTTCCCCTCCCTCCTCTTCTCCCGGTGCACCCCACCATCCCTCTCCAACCAGATCCCCAAAACAGGCAAAAGAGTCAGTGATAAACCCTGATCCCACAAAACACCAGGCTACACAACCATAACATATATGCAGAGGACCTAGGTAATACCAGGCTCACTTCAGTTTCTGTGAGCTCTGGGTAGTTGATTCTGTGGGCTATTTTCTTATGATAGATGAACTGAGTTTGATTCATAGACTCCACACAAAGGGAAGAAAGAAACAATTCCTAAAAATTGTCCTCTGACTCTACACGTGCACTGTGGTACATGTGCACACAGAAAAGAATAATAAACAAACAAATAAGTAAATGTTACATAACGTCTACCCCATCACAGCAGAGCTTCAGGGTCACCTTGTCCAGTTGACCTGTAAGCTTCTGTCCTGTCTGTTAGTATTTAGGCATTTGTAACTGGCCTGCCTTTGGAGTTCTGACAAGATACACCCTCAGCTGCTGCCACTGAGATCACCACCTGTGCCCATTCATATGTTCCCTTTTAAAAGGGCCCCACCCACCTCCCAGCCCCACCCACCTCCCAGCCCTCCCCCCCTTCGTTTCTCTCTGCCTGTTTCTCTCATTTCTCTGTGTGTATCTCTCTCTCTCTCTGCCTCTCTTTCCTCTCTCCTACTGCTCCTGCCCAAAGGCTGGTCTCCCTCCTCTACTTTCCCCTTTTTATGATTCTTTTCCAATAATACTAATACTAATACTACTAATAATAAACCTCCACTTGAACTCTGTCACATGGCATCTTTTTCTCTCAAGACACTTAAAAAAAAAAATCACAACACTGTTGACATGTAAGATTTTTCAGGATGATCAATCCTAACCAGTCCTGAAGTCAGGATTGTCACTTACGGACTTGACTCCTAGCCTAAAACTTTCTCCTGTCTACATCAGCCCCCCTCCATGGCTACAGACAAAGTGGGTTACAGTGCTTTCCTTCTCCTACATTCTGAACAATGCTAATAATTCTGGACCAGTAAACATTTCCATACATTAGCCAACCCTGATGATGGGGGCTGTGGAAAATCCTTCCGGGACCTTGTCCCTCTTTTTTCTGGCTAGCATCTGTAATGGTTCAAAAAAAAAAAACTTTATTTAAGAGACCCTTTGGTCTCAAGAATTCTGGTTTGGAAAAAAAAAAAGAATTCTGGTTTGGGCTGTGGTGCAACTCATCTAATCCCAGCATTCCACAGGCTGAGGCAAGAAAATGGTGAATTCCAGGTCAGGCTGGGCTACAAAGCAAGATCTTGTACACACACACACACACACACACACACACACACACACACACACACACAGGAACACATCATATCCAAATTTTCATATTATGAAGGAAGAAGAGGGTATTGAGATATAGCGTTAGAGGATTGGAGTGGGACAAGGTGACATTGTGTACAGTGTCCTAAGTACAGTACTGTACCACGAGGACATGGGTTGCATAAGCCTGGTATTGTGTGCAAAAACTTTAGAAACCACAAGTTTCTAAAGGGCTTATTGAGACATCATAGATCTATCCAAAAAGAATGGGCCAGAACTTGGGACACGTTCTTGCAGTGCCAAGCCAGAGACGAAAAGCTGTGTGGGTGGCTCAGCCCTTCAGACAGATGTGGAGGCTGGAGGCTTGTTGTCACTTTGAGTCCAACCTGGAATCCATAAGTTCCAGGCCAACCTGGGCTACAGAATGAGATCCCATCTCAAAAACAAACAAACAAAAACCAGAAATAAAGCCTGCCAGAGATCAATGGCTTCAATGTATTTTGTAGTGAAAATTTAGGGAAAGAATAAAGTGTTCACATTGGGCCTATACAATTTCTCAATATGAGAAGCAGGACTTTCCATAAGACAACAATTGCAGAGGAAACTATTGCCACTGCTAGATGGGTTGAGGCTGTAAGCAGGCTGAAGCTTCATCTAGAGAGCTGGGAGAGGGTGTGAGTTATGATTTTAATGTGTACTTAACAATTAAAAACATTCTTTCCCCATCTGGGCTGTAGCTTGTTACTGGTCAACCTCACCTCACCTCTCTTTCCTTCAATCTTCCAAACCTGGCCATCCAATGAGGTCATAGAATCCACCTGTCTTTGCCTCCCCAGTATTGGGACAAGCCCACTGTCACATCTATCTTTCTTACATGGATTCTGGGGCTGGGTTCATAAGGCTTGCAAGGCCTACTCTTCACCTGCTGAATGTATCTCCTCAACTCAGACGGCCTTTTCTCTACTACCCCTCTGCTTCAAGGTTCTACTGTACTTTGGAAAGAGGGACATTAATATGCTGGGTTTTTGCCTTGATTATATCTTCCCCATTTCATAAAGAGGCATTAAATAATATGACCCACACTAAGAAAACAGTATGTTAGCTAGGTGGAAGGTTTCGGTAGAGGAAGATACATACAGAAGAATACTGTTGGAAGGATGGGCAATTAACTTGAAGGTTTGTATAATGTTCTAATAAGTTTGCATTTATTTATGTATTGAGGGGAGAGGATTGCTAAAGACTTTAAACACTGCAGTAGCAGAATTTGACTTTTCTTTGAAAAAGATTTTGATGCAGACAAGGACAAGGAATGGGAAGGAATCACAGCTGGAGGCTGTGACAAGTCCCAGGAAGAGGTGTTTGCAACTCACATGTTAATTCTTGTTGGTATCTGAAGGAAAGGTCCAGTTCGGGATCAAAGGCTAATTGAAAGGATGTGTCAGGCATTCTCTGGTAAGATAAGACCACATGGAAATACATAGATTAATAGAAATGGGTTAATAATTAAGACAGAGCTAGCCAATATGAAGCCCTAGACATTGGCCAACAGTTTTATAACTAATATAATGTCTGTGTGTTTATTTGGGGTTGAGGTGGCTGTCGGACCAGGCAGGTGGGACAAAAAACTACAGCAACAGCTAATCTTCTACCATAAAGGACAAGAAGGCCAGAGATGCACATTTCTAAGCTTCCTCACAACTTGAATTAGGAATTGGTGAGATCATTCATTCAGGCAGTATTGGAAGAAACAACAACAATCCTTCATAAGCCTGATTGTGGGCCAGCAGTGAGGGCAGACAACATAGGACTGATTGTGGCAATAGCAGCAGCTTCAATGCTATGGTTAACTATGATGTGTTTGACTGTGGTTCTGGATCCAGAACTCCTTTCTGTGTCCACCCATTATCTATATTTAAGTCTTCTGCTCTCTGAGCAATGGTCACTTGACCTTTAAAAACAGTCCTCAGATGAGGAAAGGCAGGTGCCGGCATTTTCATTGGGAAAATAAAATTCAGAAAGATTAAGAACTGCTTAAAACCAAAAGCTAGTGAGTGGTACATTCAAGATGGTCTACTTTTCTATGTTACGTTCGTGCGTCATGATGTCATGATATGTTACTGATTGTTCCTGTTCTTTAGAGTCAAACGAAAGGATGTGCTAGAAGCCTTATCTCAGTCCTGGTGCAGCTTCCAGAGTAGAAGCCTTATTAACAAGTGATTTGGAGTCTGTAGAGCACTTACCCACTATGTGAAATGCTCTGGGTTTGATGCCCTGGACCAAGAAAGAAAAGAGGAAATGAGAGATCAAGAAGAAGGGGGGAGGATAGAAGGAAGGAAGGAATTGTTTAGAATAATACATAATAGAGTAAAATGCAAAATGTAGGTGCTAATTAAAGGCATTTTATCTTTATAGGAAGTAAGCATCTAGATTCCCTCAGGGACACAGCCATTCTTCTCTCTGGGGCTTATTTTTAGGATAGACTCTGAGAAGTCCTGAAACAAACATCAGCCAGTCCCTAGGCTATTGTTCCAATTTACTAAATGTTCTCATTTAATTTAGTAAACAACATAATTAATCTCAGATATCTGACCTATAAGCACATGCATAATAACATTTTCTATTTATGTCCTTAAAGCCCAGAAGTCCAGAACACCTAAACAAATGTGTAATGAGCTGCATTTGACTAAAGAACGGAGATATGCAGCTGTTAACTAATGGCCGTGAAGATCCATGGGGCCTCGGTTAAATGCCAGATGTCTTCTCTGATCTGCATGTTATTCTGAGACGACTATTATGTCATGTGGTGAGAATTTCGTATGGTGATTTTACAGTGAGAAAAAAAAACATGATTTGATGAAAGGATAACCATTTTAAATTATAGTTATTAAAATTCTATAAATCCAAAACATCTCTGTTTTATGGCTTGTGCAACAACTCTATTCCGAGCAGTTTGCACCAAATAGTGTTATTTTCAGGAGCTTGTAACTATAACAGATTACATTTACCCATGAAACAAATCTACCTAGTGATTTCATTTTTTTGTTTTGATATTCAATCGGGTGTGTATTAGGCATGAAGACAAAGATAAATACCATGGTAATATATAAATGAGGAATTATAATATGGTGTGTTGTATAATAATAGAAGTATATACAAGGAATAACAGAAAACCCCAAATAAACTCTGCTTGTAGGGGTTGATTCTTCCACTGAGCATTATTACTATTATTATTATTATTATTATTATTATTATTATTATTATTCATTGTTGGGGCTGGAACCCAAGGCTTGTACATACTATGCAAGCTTCCTACCACTGAATTATACCTACATTGAAATTTTTTTTGTTTGTTTTTCGAGACAGTGTTTCTCTGTGTACCTTTGAAGCCTATCCTGGCACTTATTCTGGAGACCAGGCTGGCCTCGAACTCACAGAGATCTGCCTGCCTCTGCCTCCCAAGTGCTGGGATTAAAGGCGTGCGCCACCAACGCCTGACTATACATTGAATATTTAAAATATTTCTACATTTACTTATTAATGGGTAGAGCACGTGGGTGTTATGGCACATGTATGGAGGTTAGAGAACAACTTGTGGGAATTGGTTCTTTGGTTCCATCATGCGGAACCCAAGGATCAAACTCAGGTCATTGGGCTTAGAAACTAATGTTTTTACCCACTGAGCCATCTCATTGGCTGTGTGTGATCTTGAAGGATGAATCAGAATAACAGTGGACAAAATTCCAGGAAAAGTGAGCAGAAGACAGTATTTTAGAAGAAGGAAACTATGTGCAAACACAAGGGTGGGCATAAAATACCTTAACAAATGCAAAATTATAAGGATTTTTATATAATCTGGCACTGCAAATAACATGTTGGCTTGAACTGGTAGATGCACAGAAGACAGCATAAAGTTTCAGACTAGATAATAACAAGGCAATATTTATCATTTTGGGAAATGACAGTGAGGTAGTGTAGAAGATAATTTGCAGAGGAGAGAGACAAAGGTCAAGGGTCCTGGCAAGATTTAATTATAATATTTGTCAGCGGACATGAAGAGATGAAAATGTTCAGGGAATGAAACCAAAGGAACTGATAGTGAAATGGATATGAAGAGTAAGATGATGTCCTAGTCAACAGAATGTCAACTCAAGCAGAAACAAACAGGAAATTCAAAAGATCAAGTGCAAATTTGAAATAAGCCTAGGAACTCAATGAGGTGGCTCAGTAGGTCAAGCACTGATGCACAGATCTGATGACCTGAGTTTGATCCCTGGAGTCCACAAAAAGGTGGAAGGAGAGAACCAGTTCCACAAAGCAGTTCTCTAATGTCCACACACATGCTGTAGCATGCATGCACACACACCCTCATCACAGACAGACAGACAGACAGACAGACAGACAGACAGACACACACACACACACACACACACAATAATAATAATAATAATAATAATAATAATAATAATATTGTTAATTTTAAAAATAAGCCCAGTTTCATCAAGTTTGTGTAACAATGTCTTGTGGATTAGATAGTAGAGATACAGGACACAAGACATGGATAAGGTCAGAATTGATGCTATTATTCTAGATTATTGATTATCCAGTTACTAATGACAACTGTGGAATGAATAACCCCGATAGGAAAAGGAAATATTGAATATATGTCATATATATTGCCTGAAGTTTCATCTTTGTCAATAATAATTATTAGAGAGTGTGCTCTCATTTGTTCCTGGTACTACATGTCAGGATGTGTGGCAGAGGAATGGTGGAATGGAGAGCAAGGGCATAACCTCCAATCCCAGCTCCTGGAAGCCATTGGATAGTGTCAGAGAAATCATTTAACAATTCCCTTGCTGGGTTTCTTTACCTGTAAAATAAGACATTGGATATGGTGAATTTCTCCTCTGTAATTTTGTAACCAAGTCTCCAAATATGATAATCTCCTCTTCTCTATCTATGGACTGCCAGTAAAACCTGAAATAACTGGAAAGTAGGCATTGAGAGAGAAACTTGGCCTGGAAAGAGCCTCAAACCTTGTAATTTCCCCCTGAATAATTGAAATATGACTTTGAAAACTGTTTCTGCTGTAATTTAGTGGAAGTTTTGTAGGCTAGTATGAAAATGTGAGGTTTTTTTTTTTTTATAAAGAATGATACTTGGTCACAAATATTTGTGTTTAGACTGAATAACCTTCTGAATATACATTTTGGGGAAAATAACTATATAAGATTGTCCTATTTAAAAAACTACCCATTACTGCTTCATGCACTAAACACTATGTAGTAATCTGATTATATTTGTCCCTTCTGGCCAATTATGACCACCTACAAGTAATATAGGGATAGAAGGCACCCACTGTAATTATACTGCATTAAAATTGTATGTCCTCACAATAGCAAGCAGTCTAAATGACTGTGTAGGAATATCTTGCTGATAGATGGGTCCTAGGTGCTGAGCTAGCTCCAAACTAGATGTACAGAAAGCATTTTCCTCTGTATTCTCCCAAAATGTGAAGTCTGATGGGTTATGAATGAGTACCAAAGAAAAAGAGACCATAGTTCAACTGAAGCAAAGCATCCAAGGAAGATATATACTGCCCAAGATGAAGTGCATGAATAAGACAGTTTTGTGCATTGTTTTATAGTTTTGGTGGAACTACAGTCCAGCAATGTCCTCACACTTAGCCTCTGTATTAAGATTATTCTCTGAATATGCATCTGGAATAACGAAATGCCTATGGGGGATGAGAGACAAAGGACAATTCCCTGAAGTTCATGTGTAGCTAGTCTGGCTTTTGCATCGGGGGAAAAGAACAAAGAGACCCTGTCACAAACAAAGTGGAAGGCTAGGACTGATACCCACTGTCATCTTCTGACAGCACACAAGCATTGTGGTACCCATGTGCTTGCACATGAACACACATGCACACTACACACACACACACACACACACACACACAGGAGAATGGAAGAGAAAATAAAAGCAATTAAATGATACAATATTTTAGAATAAAAACAAGAACTGTGTCAGGCTTGTAATAGGAAAAATTTCAGGTACTATTGTGAGACATGAAGAAGATCAGCTAAGTGAAAAGTTTGTATCGTCCAAGAGATCCAACGTATGCTAGGTGAAATCCGGGAAAAAGAAATAAATAAACTGCTCTGCTCTATAACAACATGAAAAGAAATTGAGAACTGTATTTGTATGTATTGGTGTGTAAAGAAACTCTGAAAAGCTCCCTAAAAAACTACCTATGGAGGCAGCGTGCAGATGAAAAGTGAGAATGGCAGATGCGATGCTTACACCCAGTGGATCCATCATCTAAGGCTCCACAGTGATACAGCAAGATCACAATCCATGGAACAACTGTACAGTAACTTTTCAATCAGACTCCTGCCGATGGCGGAGCTTAGACTGTCTCCAGTCTTTTGCTAGTGCAATCAGTCCTGTAGTCAACCACATGGTGGTAAGTGTGGTTGTCAATCTGAGTGGATTGAGAGATGCCTAGAAAGTTAGTAAAACACATTTATTTCTAGGTGTGTCTGAGGGAGGTTTTCCAAAGTACACTGGCATGTGGAAGTGAACTGAGGGGCAAAACTGCCCTCACTTTACTTGGTACCCTCCAGGAAGCTGGGTGCCCCATAACACAAGGGAAGATCTGTTTAACAGCATTGCTGCTTGACTCTTCCTTTTAAAATATCTTTATTCCATCTATTTATTTGGCATGTGTGGAAGGCAGAACAGGCATGCACACTCCACAGCATGTATGTAGAGGTCAGAGGGCAACTTGCAGAAACCACGTCTGGCCATCAAATCCCAATTCAGGGGTGGCAGTAGGTGCTTTTTTTTTTTTTTTTTAATCCTCTGAGCCCTCTCCCTAGCCCTGCTTCGATGGTTTTTGTTTGTTTGTTTGTTTTGTTTTAACTCTTCAATCTTGCTTTGCCTTGAAGCCACTTTTGTTTGGTGTTTTGTTTTGTTGTTGCCTGTTACCTTTGCTTTGGGGGCACAGACTGCAGATTCAACTTTTGAAGACAATTCTATGCTGACAACACCCCCAAGGGACTTGGAAGATCTCAATTTTTACTGAACCTTCTTGCATCTTAGACTGAGAAATTGCCAATCTCCTTAGCTCTCCAGTCTAAAGACAGCCGCAGTGGAACTCATCTGTCTCTGGTAATGTATCCGGTAAGCTAATGATACACACACACACACACACACACACACACACACCCCTGAAGAACACCAACTGAAGCATTAATTGCCAGTTTTTAAGTTGAATTTTAAAACAAGTAAAGCTGTCAACCACAATTAATTGTAGAAACAAAAGGCAAACTTTTTGAAAGCTCTGACTCCTTAAACATTAAGTAGTCGTGATCAGAATTCAAAAATAGAAACCCTGAAGATCTGTGAAATAGCCAGGTCCAGGATTCAGGCTGTCAAGGTGGCTTAGCTGGTATAGACGCTTGCTGCATAGGCCTGGCAACCTGAGTCCAGTCCCCAGAGACCACGTAAAAGTGGAAGGACAGAACAGACACCACGAATTGTCCTCTCACCACCACTCAGCCCACAAGAACACACACACACACACACACACACACACACACACACACACACACACACACACACACACTTGAGAAAGAAAAAAGAAAGAGAAGGCCAATTTTAGAACGGAGAGTTACACATTCCCACCGCCCTTCCTTTCTCCTTTTTCTACATACTTGTCCAAACGTGCTTCTTCTACTGATGTACAAGGAAGCACCCCCGTGTCATACAGGCACTGGAAAGACTGCCCAGCAAATTCAGAGTCATGCCAAATGATTTCACCCATACAAGTTGGCACAGGACTCCAAAGCAATGGTCAAGGCTTCCACAGTGTCTCTCACCACAGTACATTGCTAGACTAGTAGGTAATGGCCACGTAACTTACCAAGATGTCCACATCTGTTGGTTCTCTCTGTGGCTCAGGCATCCTATATTTGAAACATACAGCACTATTGTTCCCTTGTCTTGAGGCTGGGTTGTAGCTGAGAAGAAGGCAGGAACTTTCTCAAAGGTGTTTTTCATTTGTAAAATCCTCAAATCATAGGAGAGGTTGTAATCCCCACAAACAGTTCTCTACGTATAGCACAGATAATCAGAGGCCCAGGGGCTGGTGAGTTTCACTACCACCTGGTGAGATACCATTAGACTAAGACAAATTTTAATGAAACCAATGGTAATTATGATGCATGAATTTATTTAAATAGCAAAACAAGAAAGGGCAAAAGGTGGTGTCTCCTCCATGTCAGTTTGTGGCTGTGAATTGGTGGTCTTAGATGTAGGCACCAGTGACTTTCTCTTCTTAACTTTCGATGTCCCCCTCAAAGAAAATAAAAGACAAAAACCAAAGAAAGAAAAACAGAAAGTTCCTGTCAAGCTCTCACCAAATCTCTTCTCCAGGTTAGAGGTGATAACTCAACCATGGACATTTGAATACAGGCAATAGGTAGGAAGCTCAACTTATGAGGCACATTTGGCTAAAGTCCAACAGGACTTAAAGAAGTAGATCCTCTAAAGTTTCTGATGAAGGTGGTTGGACCTGAACTCCTTCCAAAGCTCCCTTAATCAGATATTGCCTATAAGTCTTAAATGTTACCTGTGAATCCTTCTGCCTTCAATGTAATCAGTTCCACTAAAAGTCTTTTGCTGCTTAGCAGGCACCCTGAATTTCCAATGTCTATTCCATGCTCTATATTCTTTTGGACTCAAGTTTCAATTCGTTTTAAACTAGTGTTAAACTGGTATGGTGTGTTGTCACTACACTCTGACCCTGAATCTGTCTTGTCTCCTCTCTCTTCCTACATTGAAAAGCAACCAGTGCCCTTGACCTCTGAGCCATCTCTCCAGCTACTTTTTGTTTTGAGGACACCCACTATGGACCAAGCTGGCCTTGAACTCACTATGTAGCCCATGCTATCTCTTAACTCACGGTATTCCTCCCTTGGTCTACCATGTGAACTCCTATGCCTACATCCTGATCCTGAATCTGCCTTCTCTCCTCTCTCCTCTGCCATTGTCTCTCCTGCTACTGTGAAGACTGTGCTTTCCTCCTACCAGCTGGCTGTCTTCTCTTCACAAAGCTATCAGGCAGTGTCTGCCTATAGAGCAGCAGCAAACCTCTGAGCAGACAAACCAGCTGCTGCCGATTGCAGCTCATTAAAGAAAATTCATCAGCCTATTTCCTCTGAGCTTCATATAAGGAAGTCATTTCCCACTGCTAACCACTCACCAGCTGGAACCTTCATGCACATTACCAAATTAATGAGTTTGGCGGAGGCCCCTTGAACTCTTCCCATGGAATTGTCTTTATGTTACAGTTTCTTCCATAGCATGCCCCTATTGCTAATTGACAAGAACTCTGTAAGGTATTTGTTAAGATGAAAGATGTTACATAAATGGAATGAACCCATTTGGGGAAATACGCAAATATAGGCGATATTACACACTTCATGCAGCTGCCAGCTCTACAGACAATAGATCCATATTTCACCAACATATAGCTAAGGACAGGAGCCCATAATATTGGCACATGGTTCTGATAGAAAAGGACAAGCAATTGCTCTCCCCTTCAACCCTCCGTGTGTATATGTAGATGACCACAGGGCAGGCTTGCCACAAGACTAACGAAGCTTACATCTAACTTACTTCTCTCATATGGGTCACTTCCAAGGTTCTATTCTGCAGAATTTGGCTTCTTCAATTTTATTTTACCTTTTTTTTTTAAAAAGAAGGAGGCCTTCCAGGTTCCATAAGCTTCAGGACTCATAAAAAAAATCCATATCTACATTTGATCCAAACATATGTTGCAGCTTTTCCATTTCTAAATTTGAGTTGTAGCCATTGTATTATTGGAAAATGAGTGAGCACATTAATGTGGTTACTAAAACCACAATTAACCTTTCTTGCTTCTTTACCTTCATGGTTAGTTGTTTAGATATTTATAACTCCTTGGGAACATTTTCATATAACCCCTATTGAAAGCAATTTGATAATAACTTTGAAAACTATCAATATATTTACAGTTAGAAGACAGCATGTCTATACAGTTATTCATTTATCAAAAACTGACATATTCTAACAATTTGTTAATAAGAGACTAGTTAAATCAATCATGATGAATCCATATGGACTCCAGGCAGCTGTCGAAACATGAGGGAGTGCTTAGGTACTGGTGTGGAAAGATTTCAAAGATAAGTTGTTAAATAAAATATGCAGTGTTGCATTAAGTATGGTGTACCATATATTAAAAGGTTGGCAAAACAATTACTTATTTATTTGTATAAGGTGGTTTTGAAAGGACATGCAAAAAATTAAGAGGTGTGATAGTGAGAGCCTGAGGATTAGATGGATTTGAAACAACCATGGAGACAGCGTTTTATGGGTTTATATAATAGAAGTATATGCCAATGTCATAGGAAATGTGATAAGTACTCAAAAATGTAAAACTAAAAAATGAGGGCCAGTGTGATGGCTTAGCAGGTAATGAAGTCTGTCACCAAGCCACAACCAAGCTCAATATTTGGGACCCATATGTTAAAAGGAGAGACTGACTCCTGCAAATTGCCTCCTGACTTTCACATGTATGGTGGAGTGTGCACACAGGCACACAGGCACACAGGCACACAGGCACACAGGCACACACACACACACACACACACACACACACACACTTACTAAAGAAAAATGCAGAAACAAAAGAATGGAAGAGTAATCCCAACATTCAGGCCTCCAAGGCAGGACAAAACCAACAAGAATTCCACAGTAAGATCCTGTCTCAAAAATAACAATAAATAGATAAAAAGAAGAAAGAAGAACTCAGTGCTCCTCTCTTGTGGCATTGAGTCCACTCTTGCAGCCCCCATGGTCAAAGTGCTATGCTTGAGTCTCCGTGACTGTGACTCTTGCATTCTCCTAACTCCCACCTCTTGTTATCAGCTGGTCTCTGTTAGGACACAGCCTCCTTCTCTGTATTTGGTGGTTACTTCTATAAACAACTTCAAGGCTATTCTCTGTTTATCACCTATTCTTCCTGTTCTTACAGCAACACAACCTTCAAACTGTACTACTCTGTCCCTGAAACAGGCTTCCTTCAGAGAACAAGCCACAGGAACCTGCAGGGCTTTTTGATATGGTAGTCTACCTTGCTACTGTTACTAGCCCTGTGCATCTCTTTTAAAGAGCATATCTCATTTATTACCTAGAATGTCTGTTTTCTATAGTCAAGTCTAGACAGAACTCCTCCACACTGGCTGGTTTGTGTTTGTCTTGTCTGCTTCTGTGTTCCTGGTGCTTAACATTGGGCTTAGCAAAGCTTAGCAAATGTTTGTTGAATGGGAAGTGATTTCTTTACAGTCAAGGTATGTGTTTCCTTCTACAGCCCACATAATATAAGGACAATATTGCAGAATGTATGGTTTTTGCCACCTTCCATACCAGCTTTGTAATTTTAACCTTTTAGCCTTTGGGGGGATTCAGAGGTTTCATTTATGTTGTTTTTCATTTGTTTTGTGATTCAATAAATATATATTGTTTTATTTCCATGTGCCACTTTTCAAGGGACTAAGGTTATGGTGTTAGATTATTAGAGTAGAATGAAAGACAGAAAAAAATGCTTGATGGTTGAATAAACAGTCTAATTGGGGAAGGGATTGGGAAGTGATGCATAATCACATAAGCCAAATAAATAAAAATATCGATATGGATAAAAGCCACAATAAAGTGATTGAAGGAGGCCAGGCCAACCCTCCTTAAAGAGATAATATTTGAACTAGGATTAAATGAGATAGTATCATCGTATGTCTTAGACTCATTTCTGGCATATAATAAATGCCAGAACAATACCTCAGAACAATAACAATAACCCCATAAGATATGGTGAATGCTTGAGAGGATGTATTTAATCTGATTTGTATTATATAATGTACAGTTATAATTCTAGGCATTAGTTCCTTTTCTCTCATTTAAATCATATTTATTTTTAACCAATACATAAAACTAAACATTTTACATATCAATGGTATAAATGTAATGTGATATAGCTATATCATTTATAGTTACCACATTATAGAATGAGATAACTCTGTGTGTGTGTGTGTGTGTGTGTGTGTGTGTGTCTGTTCCCTATTTGGGTTGATGAACTAAGTTTTGGCTGAATATCCTGTTTAACTCTGAAGTTATTAACCCTTTTAAAGTAGTAGCATTGATGAATTTAATGATCCTCCGCATCTGCTTAACACTGTACTCAGAAAGAAAACACAGAAGCAGGCAACAATAGTTGCTTATAAGTGGATTCATTGCTGCCTAAGGTCTCCTGAGCTAATCAATAAGTTCTTCCTGGTTTCTTACATCTAAGGTGATGAAAGGTGAGAGAGAAAGAGAAAGGCACATTGGGTGGGGAAGACATTCAGCATACTTATGAATATCTTAGCATAAATGCACTGAGAAGAGAAAATTATTGGCAATTCCTGGCTTCCTGATGCCACAGTACAAGCACTAGTGTTCGATAGATGGAAGGAGCAGGGAGAGGGGCTGTCTCCATTCCTGGCACATCTCACCAAATCCCTAAAACTTTGCACAGGGGGTTGTTCTCAATTGTGAGTCCCACATTGGCTCTTAGATTAAAGGAAAGATGTAGAGAAGCAGATACAGAGGAGCCGATTTCCGGAGGAAGTCTCTGCTTGAGCTGGAAGCCCCAGGGGTATTCTGGCTATAAATTATACATTAAAACTTTCCCCCATTTCCCTAGGCTCTCATCTTTTGCACCATAACTACTGGCTCTGGCCTCAGGCAGCAACAGCTGCTTCAGGGCTGACCCACAAAGAGTCACAGGTAGGAAAAAGTGAAGCCAACAACACCGGATATAGAAAAGAAAAAGAAAAAAAAGTAAATGGGACCTAGAAAATCTTCCACAATATTCATATCTCTGATTTATAAAAGGGGAAACTGACACTTGGGTGAACAGTTGACTAATAGTTCCTATTTAAGTGGCAGAGCACAGCCCAGCTGCTCATCCAGTTAGATTTGAACCCATAACTTTCTCTCATTCTCCTCTAACAAATTCATCCCTCTCCTGACCATAGCCATGTATACAGGGACACGAGGATATGTATTAGATATTCTTACCTAGCTTTCTCTTAATTAAAAAGAGATTCATTTATATTATCTTTATTTGTGCATATGTGTGTGTTTGTGTGAGTGTATGGTCTGTATGTGCAGCTGGCCTCAGAGGCCAGAAGAGAGCATCAGATCCCCTAGAGCTGGAGTTACAGGTCCTTGTGAGCCACCCAATGTGGATACGGGGAACTGAATTCAGGATCCTCTGCAAGTGTATAAGTACTCTTCACTGATGAGCCATCTCACCATCTCATCCCATCCTGGACCCTTTAAAGACATTTTTCTGTGTCTTTTATATTTATAGTATGTCTCAATTTGGTTGTGAAGTATTTATCAAAAATACTTGATGTGAATTCATATTTTACAAAATTTACAATTGAAGCAGTAGATTATCAGAGCCAAGGGGTCCAACATGATTAAAAGTTTTCTGTCACCAACTCGAGCATTCTTTTAAAAAATAAAATCAACTAACACACTAGTTTCTCATAATAGCCTCACTTAAAAATGTCAGATAGCTTTGCGAGGTTCATGACTAATGTATCAAGTAGTACAGAATTATGTACTATGAAAAGGGATAGGTGTATGCTGTAATCTTAGCACCCAGGAGGCCAAAGTGGGAGTTTCACAAATTTGAGGCCAGCCTGGGCTATATAGAGTGAGACCTTGTATCAAAAGCAAAACAAAATTGAGGGTTGAAGAAATGGCTCAGGGTTTAAAAGTACTGTTGTTTTTCTAGAACACCTGAGTTCAGTTCCCAGCACTCACATTTGATGGCTCACAACCACCTGTAACTCGTGCTCCAGGGTTCTTCTGGCCTGCATTTGGACTAGCACACACACACATAGTAACCCCCCCACACACACACACACAGATGGTGGGGGGGGAGTCTTTTTAAAAAGGCATAAAACTTTCTTATGGCATCAAGAACCAAGCCAATCAAACCAATGTTATTGTCTACCATGTGCTGCCTAGTAATAAAGAAAGCCCTGTTGGCCAAGAACAATGATCTTCGTAACTGGAATTACTCAGGAGCAATGAAAATGGGCTGCGTTTGCAGCGTTGGAGCAGGGCTACCCAGGAGATTGTGGACCTGGTTTCACTCCATCTTTAAATTGCCTACCTGTAGTAACTGATCTTCATCTCAACAGTATACACTGGGAGCCCAGGCACTGAAGGGTTCACTGGTCTTATGAGAAACTCTACCACAAGCAAGATCACCAATGACTGGCTGTTTTTGATGCACTAATCTCATCTATAATCGTGAGATGTTGCTGAAAGGCCACCATGATGCTAGGACATAAATTCAGTAAAAGGCGGAAAATGATATAACATCTTGCATATCTTTAAATGTATGTACAGGTTTATACCCAGAAGAAAATAAATGCATTTATGGAAAGCATGGTCAATAGTATTCATGTTGCTAGACATGGTGGCACATGACTCTAACGTCAGTGCTTGAGATTCAGAGGCAGAAGGTTCATGAGTTCTAAGATAGATTAGATTGCACAGTAAGATCCTAACAAGAAGAACAGGAGGGGGAGGAGGAGAAAGTTCATCCATGTAACACTATTGTTACTTTCCTCAAATTGGAAATTATCCAAACACACATTAGCATTAACAGGAAAATAGGACCATGGTGTCGTCACTTGTTGGTAATGCTTGCTGTGGTATGGATGAAGCCCAGGATTTCCTACCCAATGCCAAAAGTAAACAACAACAGAAAACACACACACACACACACACACACACACACACACACACACACATTGTAAAATTATTTTTTAAAAACAATGTATTTTGCTTGATTTTTGTTGTTGCTGTTTTTCATTTTGACCTAGGGGACCTGGAAATTGATATGTTAGACCAGTCTGGCCTTCAACTCTAAGAGACCCACCTGTCTCTGCCTCTTGAGTGCTGAGATTAAATGAATGCACCACTGAACCTGGCTTTAAAAGATATTTTTTTAGGGCATAGAAATATATGAGTGAGAATGAAAAGCCTACAGCTATATCTGTAATACAGATTAAACTCATAAATATTATACTAAACAAAAGAGCCCAGATATAAACAAGAACAGAATGTAGGATTCTGCTTGTATGAAGTTCAAAAACAGATAAAATTAATCTTTCTTTAGAGAAGTTAATCATTAACCTAGTCTGGTAGTGTTGATGAGCACATGGCCTAACATGACTAAGAACGTAACTCAGTAGCGGAGCACTTGCTTAGCATACACAAGGCCCTAGGTTCAATTCACAGAACTGCACAGAACAAACCAGAAAGCAGTGTGAAAGAGCTACTGGGGTGCTGGAACATCCTATTTCTTAATCTGGATGTTGGACAGATAGAGGTGCTCACTGAACAAAGACACTTGCTGCTTATGCACTTTTCTGAATGTCTGTCATTCATCAAAGCACATGTCTTAAGTCACAGATTCTTTCATTCATTGCACTGAAGACCAGTATAATTCTATTGCCCATTCTAGGAATCTAGAGAAAAATCAGCATGCAAGAAATTCAGCCATCATTCCACTCTGTAATTCCATCCTGAAACATCTTTCTTGGAGGCTGCCTGGCTTAATTATGGTTTGCTTGTACCCCCACGAGTTTCCATGTGATGGAGGCTTGGTTCTCATTATAGTATTAGAGGTGGTAGAATTCTTAAGAGGTAAAGCTGAGTGTGTGTGGGAGGGGGGAGCTGGGTCACTGAGGACACTGTCCTTGACAGAATTTAAATTGTTCTCATGGGACAATATAGTCAGTTCCCATGACAGAAGTTGTTATGACAGAACAAGGCTAGCACTTCCTTAGTCTCTTTGGCTTCCTCTTTCACTCTGTGATTTCCTGTTCTGATGCCATCTGCTAGGAGGCCCTCAAAAAAGGCCAAATACATGGATCAGCTAGAACCAGGACTTTCAGCTTCCAGAGCTGAGCTGAACAAACCTCTTTCTTTACAAGTTTCTCAGCTTCAGGATTGATGCAAAGGCAAAGGAAGGAAAGTCGAGCTGATCTGGAAGTCCAAACAGAGAGTAGGAGAGAGAACAAGGAAGAGTTAGTTTAATGGGACCTGACTTGTCACCTCTGCTTGGTGAAATCCTCACCTTCTTCACGTTCCATTTGATGACATTTCCTTCTGAATCCTTCTTCGAATGTCTCAGGCAAAAGTTAAGGTATGGTACTTGTCTGACTTGCTCATTTATTACCAATCATTATGGCAATTTCTAGGAGCCAATCCAATGTAATGCTGCAAGCTTGGACTATGGAATCATCAAAGCTTCAAAGGCTCTCTCTCCAATTCCTTGTGTGAGCTGAAGAAAATTGCTTAATTATTTTTGTTCCTCACTTGTAAAGTGTAGATTACAATAATCGCATCTACAATCGGTTGTTGTAAAGAAGAAAAAAAGATAACAGATGTGTTGGTCTTGGGGAACAGTAAGATCTCAGGCAACCATTCCTGTTGCTTTTATTGAATATTATCTGTAGATGACACATTCCTGAATAATGTGAAATATTATGTCTTAGATGGCTCATATATATGACACATGGCTTGTCTTGTATGTAGTCACATTCATGTCTCTCTTACTCTACAGCAAGCCCTCCAGCTTGATTTTGTTTGTTTGTTTGCTTGTTTAGTTGGTTGGTTGGTTTTATGGGGAGAGGAAGTACTGGGGACCTTCCTAAATGCATCATATACTCAGTAGTATTGAGTTGCACTAAGAACTACAACTTGTATATGGTAATATCCCCACCTTGCACAACACTGAGTAAATGCTTTGTGACATGTGGAATTTACTGGGAAATTTTGTATTGGTTTTAATGTGGCAGTGCTTAAAGCAATAATAATATTAAAAAAGACTGTCTTTTGTGCATTTTCTTATCTCTAGGGTATCCAGCCATTCCATGTGCTCAAAGTTGTCCCAGTGGGGTCACTGAAAGTTCTGTAATCCAGAAAACCCCTCGGTTCAAGACAGTCACCTACCTGCCTGTGTGCTACATGCACAGCTAGCCTGCTGCTTTAATGGAGGCCACATCCACCTCTACCTAAAGCCCCTCCCTCTGTTTGGCATTTCCTCTACTCACTCAAAATAGGCCCTTGAAATTCCCCCACCTCCCTGCATCTCCAATCTTTTCCTCTCTCCATTAACATTCAAATAGTCCACTTTTCCCATTGAAAACAAAAACAAAACTAAACAAACAAACAAACAAACAAAACTAAAAAACAATCACAGGGCTGAGATTGTAGCTCAACAAGACAGAACTTAGCTAGCATGTGTGCGGCTCTGGGGAGATCTCCAGAACAGCAAACAAATAAATATCAATAAAGAGGTCTCAGACTAACATCTTCCTCAAGCTACCACCCATTTTCTTGGATCTCCTTTATAATAAAACCCCTTGAATGGATTGTTTACATACAGTTTCCAATTTTATTTTTCTCTCTTACTATTTTCTATTGAACCATTTCTATCAGTTTTTCTTGTCCCCAGCTCTCCATAGAGAAAAATCCAGTCACAGTTTGCCAATGATCTGGAATTTTCTCAGACTGTCGAATAGTGAGAAACAAATTTCTATTGTATTTAGCATTGTATTTGGTTATATTTTTTTAATCACAAAAATTTGTCCCAGCTTATGTGATGGAGATAATAACTTCCATATTCATATGTCCAGTTTGCATACTTCCCTGGCAGTTTATATATGTCTATTCAATGGTCTAGAACACAACCAACTAAATATGTAATAAGTGTCTCAAACATAGCATATCAATACTAAACTTTTAATTTCCTTCCCCAAGAAGCAACTCGCTTGTCAGAAAATATCCCTCCTTTTGTTGCTCTTATGCCTTAGAGCTATCTATCCAGCCATGACTCCTATCCATCCCATTCACTTTAGCAAGAATGGCTGCCATCTTCTAGGCTGTGTTAGCTTCCTACTACTCCAGCTGTTTCTGAATATGGAGGCAGACAGTCCCAAGAACAGAGGTCAATGTCAGTCATTTTTCTACACAAATCCTCCTCTTGTGGCTTCTCATGTCATCATCATGAATTGAGAACCCAGGACATAGAATATATCTGGTAAATACTCTCTTTGGTAAAAATGGTGCGCCCTTATTTTCACTTGCAAAGCCTAATAATGGCCTTTTCTGTCACCTGTCTGGTAGGTACCCATTCACTATACTCCTCTTTCTCCTCACAGACTCCTGGCCTCCTTATTCTTCTACACACACACACACACACACACACACACACACACACACACACACGCGCGCGCGCGCGCGCGCGTGCGCGCGCGCGCTCGAGTGCGTGCACATACACACAGACCTCCACCACTACCCAAACCTTACCCAACTCCAGGCTGCAGCCTGTAAGCTAGCAAACCCCACTCAGAGGCTCTCCTTTAGAATCTAGAGTCTAGATCCTCTCATGACTCACTCCCGTTCTTATCAGGCTCCCCTCAAGTTTTAACTCTGCTTTGAAACATTTCTCTACTGTTCTTCCATGTGTGGACACTGCAGTGGGAATATGAAGATGAGACCAAATGGCTTCCTCCCTCAAGAAACTGTTAGATCAAATTGGAGAATGGCCTTCCTGGAAAGTTTCCTAGAAGAGGGGCCCATGAACTGAACCTTCAAAAAAGAAAAAGAAAAAGAAAAAATAGAGTTAAGAGAGAGAAAGGGAGGGGTGATAAGAAGAGCCTTTTAGGGAGCTGGCATGTATGTGGGTAGAGTTCAGAGGCTGCCTGATCGGTCTTATCAGTCTCCAGAGCCTGCTCTTGTGCTCTGATATGAACCTTGGGAACAGCTTGGTGACATGCATGGGTGGAAAAACTGACCAGTCACAACGATGATACAGACAAGGAAGTCCAAAACAGAGACATGAAAGCTGCAGAGCACTGTCAATGACAAAAGGGGACTCTCAGACAGGTACTTCAAAGAGGGTAGAAAAGCCAGAGATGATTCATCCTGTAAGAAAAGACCAGAACAGGATTCCTCAGACAGCAAGGCTCAGGGATGCAGATCTGTTAATACCAACCTTCACTGGTCTCCAGAGTATCATTTCTCTTGGGATCCATCCCCTTGCAATTTCTCTCACTTGAATCTCGGCTGGGTCTATTACTTGCTTTGACCCACTGGTTCTCAACCACAGAAGAATCCGCCACCCCACCCTGAGAACATTTACAATGTTTGGAAACAATGGGGCATGCTGTGTGGGAGTGCTGTTCTAGCAATTTCCATGATACTAACAGATAGAGTCTGGGATGTTGCCACACAGTGCACAGCTCCTCACAGCAAAGACTCACCTGGCCCGCAATGTCAAGTGTGCTGAGACCAAGAAGCAAACAGAGCACAGCCTAATCTTTTATCTTAGCACGAACTAAACATTAAGATGACCTAAGACCACCAAGTGTTGCCAAAATGCTCTACGCCCTGGGCTCAAAACAAAATCTGACAACAATGAAACCAGAAAAGTTTCAAAGTTTTCTCTCTTGGAAGTAGAGTACCCAGACGTTATGTATTCCAGTTCAGAGATTCATGGAGACATCACAGGAGAGGTCATATGAAAAGGACAGAATTCTAAGGAAGGCTCCATGGAGACCAAATAAGACTCCAAGGAAGAGAATGCCATAACAAGAAAAGTAAGGCCCCAGATGTTCGGTGTCAGATAAGCTCCTCCAGGAAGCCTCCATCTGAGCTGTCTTGGCTAAAGTAGCTGGCCTGTGAGCTAAGAAGTTTTCACGGATACGTTAGCATTACACTTAAGGAACAGAGGCACTGTTGTTACTTAGCCCTGTTCAATTGATTCACAAGCAAATAAATAAGATGTTGATTTAAAAATCAAGTCTTAGAATGATTTGTCACACCTTAACTGGTAAAATAATAACTAAAAACAGCATTGATAGTGTTCTAAGTACTTCTTAACTACAATGTGTAAGATGGAACCTGCTATGTCCAATGCATCTTAGCCATGAGAAAATCTAAGCATATTAGTACAGGGAAGTTAAGTTCCCACACAATGTTAGCACATCTTGGGAATAGAGATGGGCATTAACTCCAAAGGCTGCATGTGCACCATCAAGCTCTATAAACCATAGTCACACATCCATTCACTTGACATTTATGGAGAATCTACCATGTGCCAGGTATTATTGTTCTGTATCAAAGAGTACTAGGGATCTGAACAAAAAAATTCCTGGGTTCATGGAACTTCTACTGAAGTCTGAGAAGCTACAGAGGTGTACCATTGGGTGGAAAGACTCCGCCCTTCCGTGTGGTATGGTGGACATTGATTAGTGTTCTGTCAGCCATGTAGTTAAGCACACTCACTTACACCAGGAAATTATCCATTTTGTTATATGGAGTCCTTGAAGAATGTTACTAGAGGTGACCAACTCTGCTAGCCATGCCAGCTCAAGTGACTTTATTGTGGTATTTGTCCCTTCAGAATACTAGCAAAAAGATTGAAAATGGTTGGGGTTCCGATCCAGCCGGGGCTCCCAGATAAAACTATTGAGAGATTAGTGCTACACAGACCCTGATTTCTAATGTGCAGAGAGACATTATTCTACAAATTCATTGCTGATTCTGTGAGCTAGCAGATACCCTCCTAGTAAATTCCTGTACTGAACTAGGAAGGGACAGGCTCTGAGGTTTGTGATGAAAGGGCTCCAAATCTGGAGTTCCGGAGAAGGTCTCTGGGCTGAAGGGGAGGAACTGCTGAGAACCAAATAAACGACAATGGTGTCCTAACCTGATCAATCGCTCGAAGCTTCAACTTCAGCATCTAAATCTCAACAACTGGTATTTTCTCCATCTTTTGAAAAATCGTAAAGCCAAGCTCCTCCATGCTTCCTTCCTGAAACTGTATTACCTCAGGAAGAGCTCTGAGCAGAGCTATTCTGAAGCCAACACCAAAAGCTATTTTCATAGCAGAGACTGAGGTATGGCACAGGCTAACTAAATGGAGCTAAAACCAAACTGTGGAGAGGTCAGGATCAGGACTGCGCCTGGCATCAGAACCAGACCAGCAGCATGCAGACAAGAAAAACCAGATTCCTAGGCCCCATACGGACTCACCTAATCCAAACCTCTATGGCAGGAACCAGGGATTTTCATTTCCACACACTAACCAGTGATTGTGAGACCCTAAATCCGATAGTCAGGGTTTTTGGTCTGGAACATAGCCCCATAGAATGCTGTCTAGTTCAGTATGTGAATGCGTGGCCTCACTACAAGACAGATTCTGATTCAGAAGGCTTAAAGTGGAGCTAGAAAGTCTCCCTTTCTAACTCCTCAGAGGATGACTGTAGATGGGTCACAGGGTCTGGGTGAAGCTTAGCTGGAAGCTGGCATCAGAAGGCAGGGAGGCAGCAAGAGAAGCCAAAAGCACAGCTTCTTGCACCTTGGCAAACAGACAGAATGCGGCCTCAGAGCCTGCAGAGGCAACAGCTAGACTTCACTACAGCACTGTTGCCACCCTCCTGGATTAACCTGTGTGTCTCATAAGCAGTTACAAGACCTGATCCATTAATTATGTCCTGAAATAGCTCCTCCGCTTCGCCCCAGTCTCTCCCATTCCTCCTTCAGCATCTTAAGATGAAACAAAGACAAAGAGGTGATCCTGAAGTTCAATCTCATGCAATTAAGTGCTTTGTTCTTAATTAGAGTGTAAAGTTCTCTTTTTGTAGGCCATTGAATCAGTGATAATCAGTTTTGTGTTTACTGTTCTCATAAAAGCTACTTCATATTGTGAAAACAAAAGCGCCTAAAAAGCTGACATAGATTCCAAATGATGTATTCGACAGAATCAAATTGTTCTGAAGCACTTGTGCATATTTGATTGCCAGACCTGGTCCTTCCCTTTCCGCTCATGGAAGCATTCAATAGTAATTACTACTCAGGTATTATGCTGAGACCTGGCCCGTGTTACTGGCAGCAGATGGTCCCAAAGGCCTCATTCAGAAACTTGGAAATTGAGCCTTTGCATGGAGTTTAATCAAAAACTTAGGATCCACTCCATTGTTGGATTTGCTTATTTAATGGAAGACTATGTGCAAATCCCTTTTCTGATTTCTCTGGAGGAAACCCAGAAATGAAGGTAGAGTTCCAGATGGTAAGAAATAAACAACAGGTGGTCTGGGGTTTGCTCACAATTCGAGTCACATGAAAAATGGAAGTGGGTTTGTTCTGTGAGTCATTTGCATTCCAGATTTCAATATATACCACTCAACATAAAGTAGGTTTGAACTGTATATACATGTTATACTTTATCTCATGTGTGTGTTTGCGTGCACATGTGTACACATGTGCACCATGTCATACATGTAGGGATCAGAGGACAACCCGTGTGAATCGGTTCTCTCCTTCCACTATGCAGATCTCAGGGATTGAACTTGGGCCATCAGGCTTCACAGTAGGCACCTTTACTGACTAAGCCATCTTATTGGCCCTAAAGTAGGTTTTGAATAGCCACCCCAGTGGTTATATGTAAAGACAAAAATATAATTAAATGGATATTTTGGTAAGTATAAGCAGTGCATTTGGGGCACAAGACCAGGAGAGCTTCAGAGCCCTTTATGTCTACATACAGAAGTGTATTAAGCCACAAGTTTTGAAAACACTCTGATTTATATACCAATTATTTCTAAATTATCTATTTTCAGCACATATAAATAATATTAAAAGTATGTCTTAAGCACTCATATAAATTATTTGTGATGGGGCTAAGCTGTTTAAAGAAACTCCTGGAGATGATTAGGAAAGAACATAAGACAGACAAAAAGGAGTCTGGAGCCATGGGAGACTGGGAAAGCATTGCAGCATGGGAAGGGTGGGGTGAAGGGCAGGTGGGCTTTGATACAGGTAAGAAGGGTAGGAGGGAAAGAGAGATTCGGGAGTGGCTTACAGTTACCCCGAAAGACTCGAGAAGGAAGGCAAAGTATGAAAAGCAGCTATATCTCCTGGGAGAGACCAAAATGGACAAAGTACCTAGAATAAACCACCTATGCAGCATTCTTTATCCATCGGCACTTACACAGTCTACTGTGGTGCTTTCCATATGGCCTAATTTTTATGTATTATTAGTATATGCTTCTATCTTCCATTTTTTAATTAGAATACGGGACCATGATGCTAGGTCATGTTCTCTGTTATATTCCCCAGATTTATATCAGTGCCCAGCTATGGTAAACACATAGCAAATTATTAACTGGAGGAATTGATAAGTGAATCTGAGGAAGGGACTTGAAGAGAAGAAAAGACCAATAGAGATACAATGACCCAAATAGAGATACCGTGAACAAAGATGGTGGAAATGATGGTAAATAAATATGTAGTTATTGCATTACTTAAGACTTAATTAGTTATATGCTATACTTTGAGTATGAGTTGTCCTGGTCCATGCACATACTGGTGCTTGGAGCCCAATTAGTAGTGTTAAGAGTTGGAGCCTTTATGGGATGATTAGGGTTAACAGGGATTAATATCATTCTCATGACACTAGATTCGTTTCCTTGGGATGGATTAACAGTGTAAGAGCAGGCTGTTATAAATAGAGCCAGGGGCTGTGTGTTTGGCTTAAAGATAAAGTCCTGGGTAGCATGCACAAGGCTGAGCATTCAATACACAAAACTGTATTGTACCCCAAAGCCCCCATCTCTTTTCAGCATTGCCTGCATGCACTGTTGCATTCTTCCTTCATTGGGAGCAACCTGAAGAGTACTAGTAGATACCATTGCTTCACCCTGAACTTCCCCACCTCTGGAACTGTGTGTGAGCTCTGAACTCTCTTCTGTGTAACTTACACAGTCTCAGGAACTTTGTTACAACAACAGAAAACAGATTAAGACAATATATGAGACCCTAAACACATTCAAACTCCACTGAAGCATCAAAGAAACATTGTAAAATATTTATGAGTATGACAATAAAAGATATAGCAGTTCTCAAAGGGAACAACTCGTCCCTCCATCCTGGCTGAAAGAGCTAGTTCCAGGGCAGCTTCCAAAGCCACAGAGAAACCCTGTCTTGAAAAAACCAAAAAAAAAAAAAAAAAAAAAAAAAAAAAAAAAAAAAAAAAAAAAAAAAAGAACCCACAGACTCAGAAAGCCACCTCTTGGCTGCAGAAAAGAGCTTTCCAGAAAAGTTTTCTTGCCCTGGGGTATCTTTGGGTTCTTTATGTAAAATCAAGCTGGACTGAGCTTCGAAAGTTACTGGAGCTCTGTTCAGAAAAAGGAGAAAATGCTAAGGGAGAAATAAACATTATAAAGCCAGTAACTAGTCAGAAAAGAAAATTTGACAGAACAGTCCTCCTACTGCTCCCTTTCTCCTCAGACAATGTCTTATTGTTCAGATTATGTTTATGAGAGAGGAGACAAAGCCCCAGCTGTGCACTGTAGTTGGGTACCTCCTAGTACTTCTTTTACCAAAAGTCTTGGTGGAGCAGGACTGATGCTGAAGAGGCCAGATGAAGCAAAGGACATGGGATAGACTTGTCCTTTGCTTAAGAGAGCCCACTCCAAGTCACCTTCTCCATCAGAGAACTGCCCTGAATTGCTCCTTGGTTTGTATGCACTTCTTGCCTGCTACTACATGTCTTCAGAACACATTCCGATTTTTCATCCCTGAAAATGAATGCAAATGTTGGCAAATCTCATACTAGTGATGACCTCCCAACAGTGAGGGGCACTTATTTATTTATTTATTTATTTATTTATTTATTTAATGTCCTATAAGGCAGCATCTCACAATGTGGCTCTGGCGATCCTGGAATTCACCATGTACATCAGGCTGGCCTTGAACTCACATCATCTGCCTGCTTCTGCCTCCTGAGTGATGGGATCAAAGGTGCCTGGCTAGCAGACACTTGTTTTATAAAGGCCAAACAAATGCTAAAAAACATATTTGCTTTTTGTTATTCCATTTGATTTTAAAATTGCATCTGTTTATTTGAGGAGAGGGGACATGCACGCCATGACACATGAAGAAGTCAGAGGACAACTTGGGGGAGTTGGTCTATCTTTTCACCAAGTAGGTTCCAAAGATCAAACTCAGATCACCACTGAACAATCCAGATGGTGCCTATGAGTTTTGAAAGTATTATTAAGTAAAACTTTGGTGGATTATAGATAATACATTTTAATTTTTTCCACTTGTTTTTTGTTGTTGTTATTGCTGTTTGGTTCAGTGTTGGAATGTGAACTCAAGATTCTGGCATGGTACGTAAGAGGTCTACCACTGAGCTATAGCCCTAATCCTTGATAGTTTTAACATACATGTATTTTTTTAGGAAATTAAGTGGTAGATGAAAACCATGTTTTTTTATTTCCTTAAAAACCAAAAGTTGATCATTAGATTGAAAATTGGCCATTATGGCCATAACTACCACTCAGATATATTTTTAAGTAATTGTTCTCAGAAAATATTGTGGGTTTTTTTGTTCTCTACTCACATATTTTATCTTTATAACACTGAATACTATGATAATTCCTGTTCATACATTAGTGGGATTATACCACAGCCTGAATTTGGTAAACTGTTGATGCCATCTAAGCCTGCCCTAGTTTCTTTTTTTTCTTTTTAAATTGAATATTAACATATTTTAATAAGGTGCCTAACAGATCAGTCTTGAGTATATAGCATAATGAACTTTGATATGTCTTCATTGACTAGTGACCAGTAAGATCAAAATGTATTTTCCAGTATCCTCAAAGATTTCTTTCAACCCTCTCCAAAAGGTAATTGTTATGCTGACTTATTTTATCACAGATTAGTTTTCTACACCTTGATACGCATATAAATATAATCATAAACAGTGCAATAATGTACTGTGTGCACATTCCCAGGAGCTCAGGCTGCAATGAATGTGCTATAAGGGTGAGATGGGAGCACAGGAAGAAGGGCTATTGCCTAACCTGACTCCCTACCTATCATCTCCACCTATTTACCTGTCATCTATCTAACTCTATCTGTCTGTCTGTCTGTCTGTCTGTCTGTCTATAGAAACTGAATCTCTCCATGTAGCTCAGGCTATTCTGAAACTTGCTAAGTAGTCTAGACTGGCCTTGAGTTTACAACCCAACTTCCTCAGCCTGCCTCCGGCTGGAACTCCAGGCCCTCATCGCCACAGCCCACACACCCAACTTTTGAAGGAAGAGAACAGGTTCAGACTTGTGATAAAACAGAGAGGGATCAAAGGTAAATATTTACTCTCACTAAAGCAGTGATTTCCAAAGTGTGGTTTCAAACCACCTGGACCAGACTGACCTGGGGTCCTAGTGACAGCTGCCAATCACCACCGCTTACCTCCTGCCTTCTTCATTAATAATCTGCATTTATTTATTTACAAATTCATTTTTGAGATCTGTGTACAAATGAGCTTCATTATGATGTTTTATATGTTTATGTCACTTCTCAGATGATAATGTGAACTTAAAGGTGCCACTTGGATTTCTGCTTTTGTCTTGGTGGCTTGCAGGTTTTGTTTTGCTTTCACACGTGAATTAGAATATAGGGAACCAATATTATAGTTCAAATGAAATGATGGAGCAGGTTATAGAGTCTTTCCTTCAGTTCGAGTCTAAGTGTTTGGATTGAATCCAAGTGGTTAAGGAAATTAAATTAAAGAAATTGTTTAAGGGAAGAAATTTTAAAAATCAAGCTAAGTGGCCTTCATAAATGTGGTCTTTCCACTTCTCCACTGTGACACTGGTGAGGGGCTGTATGAAGTGAAGCCTTAACTAAAGGCCATAGCAGAAAGGGGCATTTTTGTCTTCTGCCCTGGTTAGGGGTCGGGAAAACTGTTCTGTAAAGGGATTTCTAAAAAAAAAAAAAAAAAAAAACAAAAAAAAAACAAAAAACAAAAAACAAAAAACTATAGGAGGGCTTTGGTTTGGCCTGAGCTCCTGCAGTAGACCCAACCGAGCAAACAAAATGGACTTGCTCAACTGACTTTCTGTTCCATGAACCACATCTCAGTTATCTGATGTGAAGAGAAACAATGAGGCAGGAGGTGAGGGGAGAGCTCGAAACACAGCAGTTCAGCCCTGAGACAAGGAGGTTTCCTTCTAGCTGATACAAGGGGAAAGGAAGGCTGAGACCAACAACCCACTCTTCGTCTTTCTGCTTTCTTTTGCAGTCTGTTTCCACCTGGGAAACTAAGTTTAATGAACTTGTGGGTTCATTAAACCCTTGTTCTATTTTACAGAATGAAGCATTGCCGGCTTCTGGAACCACATTTAAAAACCAAGATGTGTGAAGCTGTAATTTTGTCTTCTGACAAGCTGGATAGTAAATATTCTAGGCCTCACAAACCACATAGTCTCTGTTACACCTACACAAATGTGTCTTCACAGCAGGAGACAGAAAGTAACCTTAAAATATATAAATGGACAAGCATGGCAGAGTTCCAATAAGCACTGCTTGTGAAATTAGGTGGGAAGGATTTGGCTGATGCAAAGGAGTAATTTGCCCAGCCCAGACCCAAATAATTTCACTTAGCTTAGTGAGAGGCTTAAAATGCAACATTTAGCTCCAAAAAGCTTATCTCATGATAGCAACTTCTACCCTAAACTACATCTTCAGTTTTAAGCAAATATAAATCTGGAACAAATTAGGAGGGGAGAGCCACAAAATCTAGACTGTGATATATTGCAGAAGATGAGAAGTGGGTATGGGGGTCTGAGGATGAAGAGGGAATGTTTTTGTGTAGATTAAAATACTGTTAGGAGATTTATTACCAAACACATGAAGCTTGCCTAGACCCTGAGCACTGAGGAAAAAACAAAGCCAGCTTGAATAATATACAGAGTACAACTGGGAATATTTGAACACAACCATTATGCTAGATGATATGTCAGTGTTTTACTTCTCAGATATGATAATGACATTGTAGTTTTATAAAGAATGATTCTATTCTTAGAAGGATATGATAATGTTTAGGGATAAAATCGTGTACAGACTGCTTCAGTGCAAACCAGAATGGGAGGAGGAGAAGGACACAGTCTTCACAGCAGATAAATCTAGGTGATGATGGCACACATGGTGAAGGTACATTTTGTTCTTGGTTTGATTTTTTTGAGACAGAGTCTCCCAGCTAGACTACAACTTGGTATATAGTGCAGGCTGGTATCAAACTCTCAGAAATTCTCCTGCCTTATCCTCCCAAGTACTAGAATTACAGCTTTGCACATACTATTATCTCCATTTTTCTGTGGCTTTGAATTAAAACAAAATAGAGCAAATAAATGTTGTAGTGAAGGGATCAGTCTTTAGCACTCTAGTTTCTCCTTTTGAAAACTGATGTCACCATTTACATCTTCTGTATCTGCTTACTCTCTTCCTCGTGCCTCCCTTTCTCCTCTCTCCCCCCACCCTTTTGAGTCTCCTTCCAGTGATGGTGAGACAGTTGACCAGGATGAAGTGACAGAGGCAGAGTTACCAAGGTGGCAGAATCTGCCCATTCCCATGTCCCCTGGCTTAGGCAATGTGTCCTCCTTGATCTTCCACTTTTTTTTTTTTTTTCTGAACAGCTCAGATTTCCCTCCATCCACTTCTGGAGTGTTTTCTACTTCCTTTCTTTCTCCTTGGCAGTTACAGAACAGGACAATGAAAACTGTGGGGAGAGGGTGTGGGGCTGGAGTGCTTGGCAGTCACAGACTAGATGCACCACTTAATTTTTGTAAGCCCCTGTTTCCTTATTCATAGATGGAACAAACCGTTTTTCCTGCTATGGTCAAGTGTCACAGTACAATTTTTTCTTTACTGGGCAAAAGGTTTCAAGATATCTCAACAATGATCTGGGATAATTGCGGAGCTCAGCCTGAAGCAAATCTTTATGTTCTACAAGGATGACTAAGAACACAGGAGAGGGGGTGGGAGGTGGTGAAAGGAGGGGAGAAGAGGGGGAAAGGAGAAGGGATGAAAGAAGGAGAAGACAGGAGAGAAAAGGAAATAGGAGCTCTTGTAGGTTCCTGAGGGCAAAGTGCAAGGCCCTTTGAAGTCTTTTATGATTCCAGTCTGCCCAGATAGTATCTGTGTCTTTTCAAGCTTTTCCGGAAGAGAAGTCACTAGGCTCTTGCTAAAATGTGGACTTGGTTTCTTTGAGTTTGGAGAGGCTCTGAGCACCCCGGGTTCCTAGGCAAGAGGATGGATCTTCCTGCAGGCACATCAGACAGCAGGCCCACAAGACATTAGGGAACTAGTTGTTGCTCCACATTCTTTATAATCTCTCCCCTCATTGTCATATTCTGAGGAAGCAATGCACTTAACATGACCATTTTCAGTTTAAATTCCATTAAACTTGATGTTCCTTTCACTACATCTTAATGAAATAAAACTGCTTTTCAGAAAGAACTAACAGTAGGGTGAGCTGTCAGCTGAAACCTCACTAAAGAATATATAAAAAATAAACACACAGGGAGAGGGAGGAAGGGAAAGAGGGAGGGAGTAAGGGTAGAAGAAAGGAAAAGCAAAGGCAACCACAAGTTCTCTACAAACCTGCAAGAGTGAACATTGCTGTGTAAAGCAGGCAATGAGAGGAATTCTGGGTACCGTCTTGATTCTTCTGTTCCTACAACGTTGGGAGTCCCACAGTCCCTGGCAATCAAGCCAGCGAAGCCAGGGGTTTGGTGGTGTCCCTGGCTTGAGCACACAGAAGGACTATGGTACTTTTCTTCCCTTTGCTCTGTGGCCTACAAGTCAGTACTTGTAGTGTTCTGCTCCTGGGGAGGGTGAGTTTGAATGCTGGTTTTTCTGAGGCACTGCAGGCCATTCACTTGCTCAGCAGGTTCTGCCCAAGTCAGGACATTCCTCTATGAGCCCCAGTTTCTAGCAGTGCCCAGAGTCTTTGTAATTGCCTCACTTAGCATGTTTAGTATCTGTGGGGTGCTGTGTAAAAGAACTGAATAAATTTCTCATCCACAATTGTCAAAAATAGTTGGAGATTAATATTGGAGTCTACTAAAAAGCCAAGAATTTGGTTAGGAACTGTGGAAAATAAAACTTGATGAGACACCCCACTGCTTATAAGAGGTTTTAATATTACTAAAGGACACAGATAAACATTTTAAAAGGCATGACTCAAATAAAGGAAACAAATAAAGAGCAGGTAAGATTGGAATGAAGTCCATTCAAGGTGAACCTGCGGGTGCCCAAAGCGTGCCACTGGGCCTGTTTTCTGTATATGGGGAATGAGTATCTCCCCCCCCCTCCGGGAATAAGACCACAAGAAGAAAGTCCTTTAAATTCTTTAAACAACTATCTATTTTTCTTCACCCTTAGCTGATTAACATTCTTTCCTGCTGCACACAGCCAGGTCATTACTTAACATCCCTTGACTGACAGCGGCTAGGCCCTTAGAATACAAACTGCCTCTCACACTGCCCTTAAGAAATATTTTTAGCATGCAGATTTTTTTGTTTTTCAAGACAAGGTTTCTCTGTGTAGCTTTGGAGACTATCCTGGAACTAGCTCTTGTAGACCAGGCTGGTTGGTCTCGAATTCACAGAGATCTGCCTGCCTCTGCCTCCCAAGTGCTGGAATTAAAGGTGAGCGCCACTGCTGCTACCACCACCCTGCACCATCCCGCAGATTTCTATATTGGTATTTTATCTGCTGTGCATTTCTTTCCACTGTTGTCAGATATGCTAAGAAAAACTCTATAGGTTTAGAAACAACTGTTGGTGATTTTTCTAGTTGAAAGAGAAAGCATTGGTGTTATAATCAGATATTGAAACCTAATTCCCAATTTTGGTATGAGGAAGTGGGCTTTGGGGAGGTCAACAGGCCCTGGGATGGGTTTAAAAGAGACTCTAAAGAACAATGTCTTTACCCTCACTCGATCATTATGAGAGAAGTTGGCAGGGGATTCATGTGGTATGAATCTTTGCAGTCCAAGCACTGAGTTTGCAGCTTATTTTCAGTTGCATACAATTTGATTAGATATCAGCCAAAGAGAAGTGAGCCAGGGAGTGAGATATACAATTTCCAAGTGATTTTATTTAAAGAGAAGTTCCCTCTAGCAGGTTGAAATGAAGATATAAAGATGATCCATCCTGGACTAGGTAGGTAAGGTGCTAAATTCAGACTAGAAGAACCAAATACAGAAGGATCCTGGGTCCTGGAAGAAGAACTTGACAATTTTGCATCTGGGTTTGAAACACACAAAGAGGCCTTCTCTTGTAGAGACATTAGGGTTGAGTCACCTCATGTTTCTTCCAGTACTTGTGTTCTTTCATTGCGTTTACATTTTTATCTCTGATTTATCTAGAGCTTATGCTCTTGGGTCTCTCTCTCTCTCTCTCTCTCTCTCTCTCTCTCTCTCTCTCTCTCCCTCTCTCTCTCTCTCTCTCTCCTTTCCTCTGGCATTTAGGATTGAGTCCAGGTTTGCTCTTCTTATGTTCCATCTGAGGAATGCGTCTAATTTCATCACTGTCCAAATAGCCACCTAGTTATCTTGGCACTGTTTATTATAAAGTTTATATACGCCTCAGGGATTTGAAACTCCACCATCATCACATATGTAACATCCATTTTTAGTCAGCTCTCCTGTTTGAGACTTTAGCTAAGGTTGTGTGGGATCCAGATCTATCTGTCTGGTTGCATGTGTCAGTGCCATGAAGTTTTAATCACAGAGGCCTTGCAGTATAGTTTAAAAGTTGATGTTAGCTAGGCCCCTCTTTCAGTTCTTTGTTATATTCTCCAGGATATTTTGGTATATTTATTTTTCTCCACAAACTTAATTTCATATCAACTTTTTTAGTTCCTGAAAAAAAAAGGTACTTTTTTTTTTTTTTGGATTTGGGGATTGCAGTAAAATGATTTAGATGGGGAACTGATAGTTATTCTTGATTATTTTGAGTTGTTTTTTTTTTTTAAGTATGTATTTACACCTTTCCAGGCTTCTTCATGTTTTTCAGCAATTTTTACACATAAATTTTTTATTACATTTTGTGTGGGCTCACACACTCAGACTTTCAAGTGGAAGCTAGAGGACAAATTTTGAGATCCTATTATCTCTTTCCATCTAACTTAAAGTTGTCAGGTTTGGCAGCTTTACTGAGCCCTCTTGCCAGCACTGTTTTATGTTTTTCTTTGTGTAAAGCTGAACTTGTTTTTTTTTTTTTGTTGTTGTTTTTTATTTTATTTTTTTATTTTTTATTTTTCCTGGCTGGATTTTATTTTTTATTTTTTCCTGGCTGGATTGCCCTACGCAGCCTATGTAGCTTCAAATGCCTATGTAGCCTACAGGCAGCCTCAAAGTCTCAGTGAATTCTAAGAGTGTGCCACCACACTCAGCTTTGAGACTGGATTTGTGAGTGCATTAGTTTTATAGCTTAGAAGTTCAGTGAGATATTTGGTATTTAGTAAATTTATAATTGATTATATTTGAGTGGTACTGTCTGATAGAAATGTAACATAGCCTTGCATGTGTTTTAAATTTTTCTAGTAGCTAAATTAATCATATCTCAAGGAAGTCCATGTTAGTATAGGCTGGGTTCCTTCACATGAAATACAGTCATATGTCAGTGTGCAAAAGTGTGAGATTTTAGAGCTTTTGGATTTGGACTGACTAGGACTATTTCTCGCTCCCAAAGTGATTTGACTTAACATGTTAACGATAATAGTATTTAGGTATATAATCAACACAAAATTATTAATAAGACAATATCTTCTTTAATGCAAAGTATCCTAATCCTAATATATTTGTACATTTATAACACTTGCAATTTCAACCTTTATCAGAAGTATTTTATGTGTCTTTAGAGTGTAGAGCATTTAAAGAGGTGTATTCCTATGTCCAGAATGTTCCTACCAAAAGTGTTTTCTTGCAGAAGTAAGCATGAACAAAACTCCAGGTAGAATATATGTATCCTATGTATAGATCCTTATAGTTTTCCTGTAAATATAAAATTCTCTAAAGTGTTTAACTATCACAGATTTTCTTTGAAAAAAAAAAAAAACAGCAAACCCCAAACCACTAGGAACAGCAGCCTTCATGTTTTAACCACTATAAAAAATAATCCTTTGACAGGTGGTTTTGGCACACACCTTTTTAATCCCAGCACTTGGAAGACAGAGACAGGAGGATCTCTGAGTTCAAGGCCAACTACAGAACATATTCCCAGACTGCCAAGGCCACACAGAGAAACCCTGTCTGGAAAAAGACAAGAACCGAAATAAATAAGTAAATAAATAGATAGATAAAATAAAACAAAATGAATTCTCAAAAGGCCAGCTGGTTTTCAAAGCCCTCACATGTGGGCTCACTAAGAAAAAAGGGGACATGTTCACATGGAGGAGATCATAAAGTCACACGTTCATCCTCTGGATACAAAAGGCGATACTGAAGATGGGCTCCAAAATTCTGATGGACTTGTCCTTATCTTAGTGGCCTGGCCAGCAGATTCTCTGTGAACGTGCCTCAGAGAACGGTAAAACAGTTGAGGTGTCAAGTTCAAAGGTCACGGCTGATGTAATTTCTTCCCTGGGCTTCTTGGAAACTTCAGGCAGGAAGTACCCTGCCGAGTCAGTAAGGCAACACAGATGTTAAGTGGAAAGGGTCTGATCGTGAGAAATTTGTTAGCAACTTGAACAGATGTGTGTGTGTGTGTGTGTGTGTGTGTGTGTGTGTGTGTGTGTGTGTGTGTGTGTGTGTGTGTGTTTTAGGGGGGGTGGTGGTATGGCAGGGGGAACCTCTTCCTTGTTTAGCCTGGGAGGGCCAAAGCCACACAATCCCTTCACTGCCAGAGTCCACCATCGGTCATCTGCAGCTTCCACCTTACAGTGTCACTGCTCATCCTAGGTCTAAAAACATTCAGCAATAAGCAGCCTGCTATGCTCGAAGGAACAACACCAACATCTCTCTTTAGACAAAGGTGATGCTCAGGACAGAGGGTTTTTTTTTTTTTTTTTTTTTTTGGACAGAGTTATTTTTAACAGTAAAAAAAGTATCAAGAATATAAATGGCAGGTTCTAGAGAATGTTAATTCATTGAATTCTAAGAATCATTAAAAAGAATAAGTTGGCCCAGGCATCAGTGGGAGAATGTTTGTCTTGTGTGCACAATTACTAAATTACTATATCCAGTATTTAAAAAAAGCAAATAAAGTTGGATATATGTGTGTGCATATTCACACACACACACACACACACACACACACACACACACACACACACACACACACGAACATATATTTCAATTGTATTGTGGAGCACTTGTGTGTTTGAATCTGAGTTTGATCCCCGCATCATAAGCATGTGTGTGCATGTGTGTGTTTATGTGCACACACACATAATTTACACATTAATCTGATTTTTGCATGAAAAATAAGACATTTATATTCTTTGTAAAGAAGGAAAAAAAAGTCTAGAAGAATGAATTCTAAATAATCCCAAACAACTGTAGTTTTTCATGGCTCCAAAGGATGGTGGAAACAGTTGTTCTCACTCCTTTTGCTCCCTCTGAGATATTTCCCTAGGCATTGCTAACCTCTTAACCTTTGTCATTTTAGTCTTCTTGCACTCTCTGGGTAATGTGGTGGGAGTCTTAGCCCCTCTAACATCCGATTGCCCACAGACAGGCACTAAAGGAGTACATTCTGAGGTGTCAGGATAGTATGTCAAATTATCATAGTTTTGTAGAAGTCAATAGATGAACTTAGTGGTATTTTCTCTCTGGTTATTTGACTGTACTTTGTGTATGTAATATGCATTGTGTGTGTGTGTGTGTGTGTGTGTATGTGTGTGTGTGTGTGTGTGTGTGTGTGTGTGTGTGTGTGTGTGTACAACATGAGCCTGGAAGTTATAGGACAACCTGAAGCAATCGGTTCTCTCCTTCCACCATCTGGGTCCTGGTATTGAGTTCAGGTCTTCAGGCTTGACAGCAGGTGCCCTGATGAGCCGTCTTACCAGCCCATGTATGTTTTAACTTTTTCTAAATGTAAATCTGTCCAGGATTGAAAGAAATTTACCTACTAAGGGATGCAAATACCATTCCAAAAATACTTATGAATGGAGGTTTTGACCTAGCTTAAGATCTGGGACCTTAATCACAAAAACAATTCTTTTTAGTGCACTGGTAACCTATCATGTTCCTCATGCAACATTACTGAGAACTCAAAAACTGGTGAAATTCTTCCAAAGTCAAATAAACAAAATGTGGCAGAAGCTGAGTTAGAAAGGACTGTGAATTTGAAATCAGCTTGGAGTAACATAGGGAGATGATGTCTCAGGAACATACAATACAGCAAATAAGAAACTGAAGTATCTAACTTCAAATGAAGTCTATGTTTTGTTTTTTCTGATACTAGCCATTTCCATGCGATATGTCAGGGTTCTATGGCCTGTGAGGTGTGAAAAGTGGCACAGGTAGAGAAGCAGTTTAAGAATCTCCTGGGGGTTAGGGGATGGGGGAAGAGAAAGACTTGCTATTTATAAAATCTCCTGCTTCTCATGGTCACCTTGACAATTTTATGGTTTATCAAAAAGTGAAGGTAGTGTCAAGAAGGGGTCAGATGCTATGAGATAAATGTCATCATCAAATCGTACCAACACATTGCAAGTATAACCTTCCATCTGAAGGGGAGTCATCAGCAGATTCACCCGGTGGTGGCTGCATCAGTGGTGCATGCCTTTAATCCCAGCACTCAGGAGGCAGAGGCAGGTGGAGCTCTGTGAGTTCAAGACCAGCCTGGTCTACAAGAGCTAGTTCCAGGACGGCCTCCAAAAGCCACAGAGAAACCCTGTCTTGAAAACCAAAAAAAAAAAAAAAAAAAAAAAAAAATGTGGTCTTGAAGGAATTAGCCCAAGCATTTGAAGTGCTCAATCTAGGACTCAAAAGATCATGTCTCTTGAGTTAACCATGAATAAACAGAAATATGCTGACATTGCATTAGTCTGCAGAAGTAAAGGATTTTTGGGGGGAGAAGGGGGGAAAAGAAAATTTTCTATCTTGTTTCCATGCACTGTAAATGAAATGCTTTATTAATAGGGATGCAGGCAAAAGTAGTAGCACAAATGAGAAGGCAGCAACTGTGTATGACATTAAATGCCAAATGCTTTCTCTGCCACCTTAAATATTCACGGTGTATTTCCTCTCTCAGATTCATACAGCAAGGAAGAGAAATGAAAACAAAAATGTCTGGAAATACAAGCAAATCTGCCAAGGCCCATTAACATTTGGGGGAAGCTTCAAAATCAGCATTTAAAACATGCAAGATTTGAAAACAAAATAAATTTAGCCCATTGGCTTTCATTTCAAGCATTTCCCAGCACAGATCAACACTTGTTACAGTTACTCATTAATTTTTTTCAATTAAAAGGAAAAAAAGAGACTCCATTAAAGTCACATAGAACACATTTGCCTGTTTCATAACTTTTGACAGGTTTTAATACAAAGCTACAAAACTCTTGCAGCCTTGTAGCAGGCCTGGGAATATAGACATTTTACATTCATTCACAAGGTTTCTGGTTACCTTTCAGCCAGAGCTAAGACGACCCCTTTTCTCATGAATATTAATTCTTCCTGTAATGCAATCTGCTTTGCCACCTGTTGAAAATATTCTCTTCCCAAATCACTGGGTGATTATTCTGTTTACGTTTTGATTGCACACAACTTCTGTGAGCCTTTCATTGGAATGAAACCAGTTCTGTAGCTAAATTAGAGAAAATATTTGCTTAAACTCTAAACAATTTGAGCAGGAGTGGTTGATGTGGGGACTGAGTGAATCCAAAGAAGCAAATGAGGGCTGGGTAGCTAGCTGGGGCAGCCAAGTGGTGGCCATGTGGTTAGTGTTAATTGCCCCAATGCTGCAGAGGAAACTTGGGTGACTGTCTTTGTCACTTATCAGCTTTGGAAGTTGTTTGCTTTGCACTTCCTGTTTACTTGGGCAATGTTATAGCCTTATCAGGTCTCTGATGGGGTTGAAGACTAGATAGTTATAGGTTTATAGTTTTCCTTGTTACCAAATTCAGAAAAGAAACAGTTTATAAGTTTGAAAAACATAAAAGCTTAATTTGTTTATCAAAGAAAATGTTTTAAGGTATAAAAAGATATTTTTAGGATGGTAATACAAGTTATGAAAGAAAGTAGTTTAGGTTTAAAACTTTGGACTCATCAAGATATAATTCTCCAAACTTGCCAAATACAAATGGAATTGACATTGTGAATGTAATTCTTACCTGATAATTGTTCTTATTGGGTATAGCTTTACTGTGTTAGAGTTAAACCATCTTCATTTTATTTAGACAAAAGGGTGGAAATATTGCAGGATATTTGATCACGCTGTGT
Organism: Cricetulus griseus; assembly: GCF_003668045.3. Classification (NCBI taxonomy): domain Eukaryota; kingdom Metazoa; phylum Chordata; class Mammalia; order Rodentia; family Cricetidae; genus Cricetulus; species Cricetulus griseus. The sequence continues at coordinate 159,284,426 of NW_023276807.1, forward strand.
GAAAATGTGTTGCTGGTTTATTCTGATTGGTTTAATAAAGAGCTAAATGGCTAAGAGCTAAGCATGAGAGAATAGACAGGACTTCTGGCAGAGTGAGGAACTCTTGAGGGTTATAATCTAGGCACGCAAGAGATGCCAGTGAGACACCGAGGGACCTGGACATACAGGATGGAGGAAGGGGAAAAAGCCATGTGGCAGAATGTAGGGTTTCCCTATGATGCCCTTGACTAACCTGGAACTCCATACACACCAAAGAGATCTGCTTGCCTCTGGTTCTTGAGTGCTGGGATTAAAGTCATGTGCCACCACATTGGGCATTGATTTACGTACTTTTATTAAAAATGAAATTTCATGGGTAGCTTTTTAGTTCTGGAAGAATATTTCCTATTAGGTAAAAAAATATGTATCTGCACATTTAAGAAAGAGATATGGAATGGACATCCTACCAAAATCTGTAATAATTCTTAGAAGAAATGGTGAAATTAAACCTGTAATTATACCTAATTTCAGAAACCCACTCAATTCTATGTCGTCAATCAACAAATCAAATTTATTGAGAATCAATAAAAGCCTCTGTACTTTTGTTTTCAGTCATATAAGGAAGCAAACCTTTGGTTAGTTGAAGAATATTCAGTAAAATCAAACATGTTTGTTGTTGTTTCATTTCAATCATAGAAGGGCATGCTCATTAAGAAAAAATAGGAAAATATGAGAATGAGACCCCAAAGAACACAGAATAACTACCTTTGAAACCCACATTTCAAACACAACCATGAGTGAATTCTTATTATATGTTTTTTGGATTTTTATGTGCATAGGTTATAGATGCACTTAAGTAAACTGAGATAAAATATCATTCACTATTTTGTTTTTTAATTTAAAACTTATTTAGTTTATATGAGTAGATGTTTTGTCTATATGTATGTCTGTGTACCAAGTATATGTTTGCATATGGGAGTCAGAAGGCACTGAGTCCCCCAGAACTGGAGTTACAGACAGTTGTGAGCTACCATGTGGGTACTGGGAAATTGAACCTGGCTCCTCTGAATGAGCAACCAGTGCCATCTCTTTAGTCCATTATTTCACTTTTTTTTTGCCCTCAATAATATTTGTGACTTGTTTTTTCTTTATTCTACAACACCCAGCATCTTACAATCACCACATGTATCTTTACCAGTATTTTACTTTCTCTTTTCTATTTTTAAAATTTTTATTTACTTTTTATGTGCATTGATGTTTTGCCTGCATGTATATCTGGTGTCAGGTCCCCTGGAACTGGAGTTATAGACAGCTATGAGCTGCCATGTGGGTGCTGGGAATTGAACCTGTGTTCTCTGGAAGGGCAGTCAATACTCTTAACTGCTGAGCCATTTCTCTGGTCACACCAGTGAAGGCGGGATATTAATGAGTTCACTAGACCCAAGATAAACAATAACTGGGTGTTTTATTGAACAACTTACACAGATAATAGTACAGAACCACCGCAGCGTTCCTGCTCCAGAAGATACAGTTTTTGCCCTTCTGATGCAATCCATGACCCGAGAGAGAGAGAGAGAGAGAGAGAGAGAGAGAGAGAGAGAGAGAGCAAGAGAGCAAGAGAGCAAGAGAGAGCAAGAGAGCAAGAGAGAGAGAGCAGGTCCCACACTTCTCCACCTTCAGGTCATGTATGCACCTAAAGCCACCCCCAAAGGGATGTGACCACTAACACTGGCAAGGTGAGATGCTACTACAATTCCCCGTTTAGCCTAAAGAAGAAGGTTTTATGCCTGATGCAAAACCTATATACAATGATAACAAATGTCAAGTATATTCCAGGAAAAGGAAAGGTAAAAGCATATGCAAATTAAAACCTACAGCCAGTAAGAGCAACATTGAACAGTAGACACATACTATACACCAGTGTTTTCTTACAAATAATGCTAAAATAAATGTTTGTAAATAAATTTGTATATCCACTTTAGATTACTTTAAAAGAGAAATATTTGCATTGGGATTATAAAATAATTATTAATGTTTTTGAAACATTTAGCCTTTTAGAAACCCTGAAATGAATTATACTCTCACAATCATGATAAGAAAGCTAGTACAACCATTATAGAAATCAGAAAGATGGAAATCAACCTACCTGAAGATCCAGCTATATCCTTCATAACTATATACACAAAATACTCTTCATCCTGCTTCAGGGACACTTGCTCAACCATGTTTGTTGCTGCTCTATTCATGATAGCCAGAAACTAGAGACAACTTAGAGGTCCTTCAACAGAAGAATGGATAAAGAAAACAAGTGGTAATTTACACAAGGGAGTATTATGCTGCCATTAAAAAATGACATCATAAAATTTTCAGGTAAAATGAATAGAACTAGAAAAGAAATCACCCATATTACTTTTAAACACAATTTAAAACCTGCCACAGAATTAATGTGAACTGGGAGACAGACTGTAAATATGATGAAAAATGAAAAAAGGAGAAAAGAATGGGCTGAGAAGCTGAATTAACTGATTCATCTCTATGGCAAGTTCAACTCAATTCACCTTGTCCCAAGATTTCCAGTCTGAGTTTTCAATTTCCTAGGCACGTTTAGGGGAGTTAAGAAACAGCAAATTTCTTCATAACATCTCAAAAACGCTTTTCCTTTCATTCCTGTTAGAATAAAAATACATAATAGCCAAACAGTGGGAATTTGTGGGTAAATCATGCTTCCAATGCATGTCCAAACTCGTTCAGAGTTTAGACAATGCACTATCTAAATGGGTGTTGGTTTATTTACTCTCTTGTCCCCATCTGGTATTTTCATGTATGTAATTCTATAATATTCTATTCTCTCAGTTCCGAGCCAAGAAGTTCTCTATAGATATCTGACGTATGATTTCATGCAATCTACTAACAAACCCGTGAGAAAATGCTATTTAATACAAAGAAAAAACAGTTTTGGGTGATATCCATTTTTTTTTCTTTTTGAGTCAGGGTTTCTCTGTTCAGCTTTGTAGACCAGTCTGGCCTCAAACTCACAAAGATCCATGTGCTTCTGCCTCTTGAATGTTGGGATTAAAGGTGTGCGCCACCACTGCCTGGCTATGATAACCATTTTTTAATGAAAAATATTTCCTGCAGGGTGGTGGCGGCACACCCTTTAATCCCAGTACTCGGGAAGCAGAGGCAGGCTGATCTCTGAGTTCAAGACCAGCCTGGTCTACAAGAGCTAGTTCCAGGACAGCCTCCAAAGCTACAGAGAAACCCTGTCTCCAACCACACACCCCCCAAAAAAATTTCCTAAAATTGCCTGGTATGGGATAATATTTCTCAACAAGAGTTCTGCAAAATCAAAGTCTTCAGGGGATTAACAGAATTGAATGGCTTCCTTTGAAAACTCAGGAGTAGAACAGACTTGACCCCTATGCCCTCGCAGGATGAAATGAGTGATGAGAGCTAGAGGAGACTCATGAAGTAGATATAGCTAGCAATCTTAGGGTGCCACTTCTGACCAGGTCACTTCAGTCATGCCACTTATCTCCTGTTGTGTGCCAAAGCTGGCCATAGCAGCATGAAACAGGCCGTGTGCCTGAGCTGTCTTCACTGGAAAGCACCAGGTATCACAGCTTCACTGTGTGGTCCGCTCACTGATGGAGGGAGGCCCAGGCAAATAACATAGCCAGCCTTGCAATCTGTGCCTTATTGGGATGCAGGAACCACAGTCTTATTGGAAGGGTTGACTTGAAGTGGTTACTTTCTTTTATAGTACTGTACAGAGTATACCAAGCATGCATAAAAAAAGGGGAGATTATGGGGAGAGGGGCTAAATTCATTTAGCCCAGTTGGCATCATCCCTAAGTATACAGAGAAACTTGGCTTCACCCTGCTGTATGGATTAGCCACAATTTTAAAATCTGTAATTTTCTGTTATCCATCCAGACAGCCTTTTATTTATGTGGATGAACTGAAAATTGACTGTAACTATGAAACCTAACAATCTCAAGACAGACTTGCCAAGTGGCACTCTTCAGAAACGATGTGAATTGAGATGTTTCTCTCACTAGATGACTCAAGTCGTGTATGCTCATGGCTAAAGAATGTGCTATCAATCACAATCCCCCACACACACTCACAAAAAAAAAAAAAAGTTCTCTCTTAAAAACAAGCCTAGTGAGACAAGACTGACATTAGCAACAAAAGAGAAGTGAGAGGTGATTTGAGGAAGTAGCATAAAGTTCAGTAAATGCTGGGAGATTTCCGTGGAATCAACTCAAAGGGGAACTCCAAGATATGTCTTGCCTTTGTACCAATCTCGACCTGAGTTTGCATATTTTGCCATTTCAGAGTGCATTGTGACTAAAACAGCAAAAATACCAAGTATGCGTGGTTAATGAAGCAGGCTAGCAGCAAGGTGGGCACACCCTGTTATAGCACCAATAGTAACAGCAGAGCTGTGATTAACAGAGTGATCCCCACAGGCAGGCACTGTGTGGAAGCGTTTCACTTGAATGAACTCATTAGTCCTCCTACCAAGCCTGTGATTTGTGTACTATTCTTGACTCAATGTTCAGGAAAGTGAAACTTGGAGAGATTGATGAGTTTCCATAGCAGCTAAGTATTTTCAGGTTTGAGACCCCAGCCCTGACCTCACCAGTACTGAAGTGCACTCTCTTGTCCACTTGCCCTTAAAACATTTGACGTAGAAGTCATTCTTGTGTTTGTACATTGTCCCTAGACTATCCCAAGGCCAACTTTTGGGGATGATGTGCATCTTTCATGTTAATCCCTTCAAGAATATACCCTAAATTCCTTTTTCTCTCAGGTCATAGATCTACTGTGAAGGAGGTGTTCCTTGCTTGATACAGTGGGCTTTGGTCTCAATACCTGGCCTACACATAACATAATCTATAAAGCTTTCCAATATCTGATTCATTTACAATGGCACTTAATACTGAGCATAGGTTGTGTGGGCTGCTGAGGAATTTTCAGCCTATCTGTTGAAGATCTCTGTAACCTAAACGAAGCCATGTATGAATGCAAAGCAGCGGACATTTGGGATACCGAAAAGATCACTCGCCACCAATTTGCTTCTCCCACAGAGCTACAAATTGGTATCAAATTCCTACCACTAATATCACTTATTTAGATAACACCCCCACCCACTCTACGAATATAAACGTGATTTTGAAAAGGTGACTACATCAAGCCATCAACATTCACCATAAAGACTGGTGAGGTACAATGCTAGGAAAGACAGCTGGGCTCTGAGGAAATGACAGTAAAACAGGATAAATTCTGATACAAAATGAATATGGAAAATTCACTGAATTGAGTCTGCAAGTGATAGCTCAAGATAAAGAACTGGATTTATTGTAAAGCATGAAGAATAAGAGCAATGAAATAGTTTTTCATTAAAATGGTAACTTCTCAGAGAAGCTCCCAAGGAATGATCATGTCCTCCTCTGTGTATGGTACCATGTCATTTCTCTTATTAAATGATTCTCATGGTAGATATTACATTTTTTAAAAATTTAATGGCTCCATGTGGCAAAATCAATTGCAACTTTTTTGTTAGTTTTTAATGTGCTGGGTGCTTTATATAATCAATATTGTATTTAATCTCCACAATAACTATGTTGGGGATGTGCTGTGAGCATCCATATTTTATAGGGCGGTAGCTCAGGCCTAGAGGATAAATTACTCCAAGTTATAAAGCTACTAAGTGGTACAGCTATGATCACCCTCTTCGTTCCTTCTGGGAGAGGCAGAGTGGGGACATTGTGGTAGAGATCCACACTAAAATCAGACAAGAAATGCTAGGAAACTCAGACAGAGAACTTTAATGCTGTCACCTTGGCTTTATCAATGACTTCCTAAGATTTGCTTCCAAAAATATTTTCTATTAGAGTCAGCATTTAAAAGCATATAAAATCCTGGGAGGCTAAGGCTGGGGGCAGGGCAGGGGTGGAGAGCTTCAAATTCATCCTTCTTTTAATAAATGGGGAGATTTAGAGATAGTGTGTGCTTTAAAATCCACACAGTTGTCTATTACCAATACTTAGAAATGCTTATGTAAAGCAAAAGGTATGTCATTATGGGAAACATAGGAAAGAAATTAACAAAGAAAAGCATGGTCTCATTAGATTAGTTAAATAGTGTCTAGTCCCGCCAACTCCTCAGTCCAAGCCAAATGGTTACCTACAAAGAGAATGTTTCCCAAACACAGTTAATTTGAACCCCACACTTTATCCATAGTAAGCACTTAGCAAAAAGTTGATTATTTAAAAAAATGAATCTCTAATTTTATAATACTCATCACAACATGGAAAGTGTACATCCTTTCTTGTTCTAGAAATAAACAGCTGAAGACACTTTTAAATGGTTAACCATGAGTAACTCTTCCAAGTATCCATCCACTTTGACTGATGGCCAGTAAATACAGATGTGAAATGAAAGCAGGCTAATTTAGACAAAATGCATATAGTGACAGACTTAAAATGACTATCATTCATTTGACATTTTTCCAAATTCACTGCGTTTGAAAGGATTTCCATTAAGGAACCTCTTTGCTACCAGGGAGTCCAACTCAGTATAGAATTGTACTTTCTTCGGGGATGGGTGGCAAGTTCACCACCCACAGCAACCTGGACAAGTCCCCTTCTGCTTGCTTAGGAACATATAACCAAGAATTTGAATAAAGACTGAAGGATATACCTAGCCTTTCCAAATCCCTCTGTATCCACAATTGGCATCTTCTGTTGATTAGAAAGACAAGCTTGAAGTCTCTCTCTCTCTTTCTCTCTTCCTCTCTCTCTGATAATTAGAGGGACAGAAAATAGAATCATAGTCTTGTATCTTCATTTCAGGAAATCTCATTGTAACCCATATCTCTACAGCAAAGAGTTGTTAAAACAACAAAACAACAACAACAACAACAACAACAACAACAACAACAACAAACCTCATCTGATGCTTCTCTAAGCCAGTCATTGAGATGGCTGTGCAGACTGAGGGCAGTTGATCCACCTACCCTGCAGACCAAAAAGCTACTGATTACAGTGGGACTCCAGGAGTCCCAGCAAACAGCTGCTGTACTTGCTTGAATTTGCATGGGAAACATGAAAGTGAATCTGATTCCTGAAAATGCATGGGGAATCCTGTGGCTTTGGAGCTGTTTCCTTCATTAACTGGGGCGGGGGGGGGGGTGGGGGGTGGGATAGGGGTTGCTGGAGCATTCATTGCCTTTCTTTCCTGCTCCAGAGGAAAGGTGCCAGCTTTGAAGATGTGCCTGAGGCTACCCTCTTGCTTTCACAGCCTAGCTAGCTCCCTCCCTGGGGTGGGTCGCAAGCCTGGAGCTTGAGACTGAGGCTTCCTCTTTCTGTTCCTATCTCTTGTGATACTGAGGACCAACCTAAGGCCTTGTGCCTGGTTAGCCCTTACTTCATCTACCACAGGGCTATTCCTTCAGGCCCTCTATTTTCATTCTATACAGATCTGCCAGCTTATTGAACAGGTTGGATGGTTGGATTTTGGCCAATCGGCTTTGCTATCTGTAGTTCTAGCTGTTCCCCCATTATGTCTTGCTCCAGGCCTTACATTCCAGAAGGACTGAGACCTCCACTGATCAGAGAAAGATGTCCTGGCCAGCAGCTATTTAAGGAGAGTGTGGGAGTCTCAGGCTGACTTTGAACTTGAATTTCAGGATCTTACAGGACTACCCTGACTAGGAAGCAGGATTTACTCCTTCATTTTTTTTTTTTTTCCAGCACAAGTTTTCTCACAGGAGAACGGACAAAATCTCTAGTATTTTTGAGGAGTATTTCACAGGGAATTTGAAGGTGTCAAAGTTTCCCTTTAAACCGATGTCTCATATTTTACTCACTCTATCCAAAGGAAATGGCCCATTGGGAGTTGTTACTTATTTTATCAGGTTTTTGTTTTGTTTTGTTTTGAGACAGGGTTTCTTTCTCTGTATTGATTTGGAGCCTGTCCTGGAACTCTCTCTGTAGACCAGGCTGGCCTCAAACTCACAGAGATCTACCTGCCTCTGTCTCCCAAGCTGGGATTAAAGGCATGTACCACCAACATCCGGCCAGATTTTTTTTTTTCTCCTGAAAATTTCTAGGCCAGCATCTGATTAAATAATCTCATGAAAGAGCTACTATTTAGGAGATAGCAAAGCTAACACCATGGCTGCCAATCCATAAAAATGAAATCTATTTAAAATCAAAGATCTTGCCTTAATTTTCTTTTTGCCCTTCATTGTATATCTGGGTTTAGTTTATAGTGGGAATTTCACACGTTTCTTGCATTCAAGAAAGAAATGAAGAAGCCCTGTGGTGAAGAGTATTCTGCCTCAGGCTTTGATTTCTGCAATTATTTGTTTCAAATTTTCTCATTTGAGACGTTTTTGAACCAGTGAATAGTGATATTAAATGGCAATAGAGTAGCAATTGATTTCCCTTTTAAGCTGAGAACAGCTGCCTACTCTGCAGTAGCAGAATTCAGTTCACAGTACTCGTTTACTGTCATGGCAAGAGTTCAGCTCCTGCTGCGGTATATAGCAAGAATGCTGATTTGAAGCTATTCTGCAGCGGTGTCTGCATTATTTGCCACACATCCTGACTTCCCCTGTCAGTAAGATTCATTTGAATTGGTGATTCCCTAGGAATATCTATGAAAATTAATATGAACTACCAATTAAATATTATTGTATTACCTGTAACTTCCAACGCCTCCAGTAACATCTGCCTTCCAGTAATGCCTGTTACTTCCAATGCCAGTGACTTAATACGCAAATGTGCTGAAATCAGTTGTATACTGTAAGCAACCAAGTGAAGGGGATAATAATAGCACACATTGTTATGTATTGATTTCTGTTTTTTTTTTTTTTTTGTGCTCAGGATTGAATGTGGGACCTTGCATATGCCAGCAAAATGATTTACCACTGAATTACATCCTTGGCTCTCCCTTATTTTCAAGAACTGATTCCTGAGTAAGAGAGACTGAGGTAGAGTCTAGGCAGATAACCAGGGATTACAGACAGCATACAAATCATCCCACCTATCTACCTATGGGATCATGTGATATGTGCATGGCATCAGTCACATGCATGCATCACAGTAGAGAAAAGGCTTGCCGCATCTTGTTCCTGTAATGTGGTCTTGTCTTTGACAAGATTATACTCATCTTTGGAAATCTTACATTGATTCACACTACAGAGCAATTGGTCACCGTTGGAAATACGACAGTAAGTAGAGCAGTGTTCACCAGTGTATTCCATTGTCTATGTTCCCTTAGCTCTCTCCCCATGCCCCACGCCTGCATTTACTTCTGGTATCCTTGTAAAGGCTGGAGAATGATCTTGTGTGTTGCTTCTTGGACATTGTCGACCGTTTGCCTTTCCTTTTCTTAGACAGGGTCTCTGTCATAGTTAGGGTGTCCATTGCTGTGATGAAACACCATGACCAGAAAAAAAAGGTGGGGAGGAAAGGGTTTATTTGGCTTACACTTCCACATTGTAACCTAACATTGGAGGACAGAGCCAGAACTCAAGCAAGGCTGGAACCTGGAGGCAGGAGCTGATGCAGAGGCCATGGAGGGTGCTGCTTACTGGCTTGCTTTCCTTGACTTGCTCAGCCTTCTTTCTTATCGAACCCAGGACCACCATCCCAGGAATGACAACATGAGCTGGGTCCTCCCCCATTGATCACCAGTTGAGAAACTGCTTTACAGCTGGATATCATAGAGGCATTTCCTCAACTGAGGCTCTTTCCTCTCTGATGACTCTAGCTTGTGTCAAGTTGATACACAAAACCAGCCACTCAACAAGTGGGAACTTGTTGGAACTCACTCAACAAGTAGGCTAGGGTGGCTGGCCCATGAGCCACAGGGATCTCCGGGTCTCTGCCTGTCTCCTCAGCATCGGGATGACAAACCCATCACCATGCCTTGCTTTTTTTTTTTAAATGTGGATTCTGGGGATCAAATTTTGGTCCTTACTTACCCACTGAGCTATCTCCTAGTAACAATGAGCAAGAATTTTTTGGCAACAAAATATATAGCTCAATGAACAAAAATGTCAGAGCACAGTTTAGTGCGGGGAAGCAAATAGCAAACATGACAAATGTAAGATGTAACAATAAGTCTTTACTCCAAAGCCACCTGAACCCTGCTGCCACATGGGTGCTTTCTGCCAGGCCACCCAAGTTCCACCTGCCGTCAGGTTAAGGTCCCAAGTAACACATAGAGACTCATATTAGGTACAAATGCTGCTTGGCCAATGACTAGGATTTCTCATCTGCTAGCTCAGCCTTAATTATCATAAACCTATATATTTTATAAGACTTATCTTATTGGACACCAGTGGAAGCATCCCGTCTTCCCGGGCTCACATGGTGACTCCACAGAAAGGAGGAGGAAGAGAGAAAAGGCCGACTTCCTTCTTGCCCTTGCTTATATATGAGTCTCCCTGCTATGTCACTTTCTGCCTGGATCACCACTTCTTTACTACATTTCCCAGAATCCTCCTTGACTTCTAGCCCACCTAATTTGCTGCCTCATTGGCCAAACAGTACTTTATCATCCAATAAGACAAACACATACACAGAAGTACTTCCCCCATCATCTTCTCTTTTCTGTCTAAATAAAAAGAAGGGTAACTTATCTTTTATAATAACTGAAGAAAACTATAACCATAACTGTCTGTCTTCAACTCCATCAAAGACCACAGAAGGATAATATATAAACTCTAGAACTGACAGAGACATCTCGCTACTTGGATAGTCACCCAAAGTTCCTCTGTAATGTTGGGGCATCCATCTTCAGCCTATAGGCCACAGTGTGTCTGGCACACTTCTCCATTTCAGCAGGAACCCTTCAGGACTGTTCATCTTGTTTTGTAAGTTCAGCAGTCACTTTCTTGTGGGTTCTGCATGTCCAGTTTATTCAACAACAAACAGTCCAGGCAAGAGCAGTTTCTTGCTCAAATGGCTAATCTTGCCATGTTGAAAGCAAACTCTATAACGAGTTTCTTTGATGCCCATCCTCCTTTCTGACATAACTGGTGTGCCAGCAACAGTTGTGTCTCACTGCCAATAAAACCCTAAACCATTTAAATGCCATTTAAAAACCCTTCCTTCTGTAGGTCTTTGAAAGGTTTGAAGAATACTCATCTTAAATACATCTCTGTATATCTAGAAAACCTAATTAACCTAGTTATAATTTTTGACTATTATAGACGACTATATAATCTGTATTTAATTATACATATCACAAAATTGACCTTAAATTTGAATCAATAAATGAAAATCCATACCAATGTAAGTTATTTATCTCCACTTCCCATTCCCCTTTTTTTCTTTTAAAAAGAGATTATTACCATTTATAACCAACCCCATTTAAATGAAAACAAACATTTATAAACAATATTTGGGAATTTGGGTGTGGTTCATTCCAAACTGCTTCCTGCTGGTTGGGGGTGATGTCCACACTTCCCCCATCAGTAAGATGTATTCTGAGAGCTTTAAAAAAGAAGAAAGTAGCTTGTGTGGTGATGGGACACACCTTTAATCTCAGCACTTGGGAAGGCAGAGGCAGGCGGATCTCTGAGTTCTAGGCCAGCCTAGTCTACCGAGAGACTTTGAGGATAGCTGGAGCTACATAGAGAAATCCTGTCTCAACCCTCCCAAGGAAGGAAAGAAAGAAGGAAAGAAGGGAGGGAGGAAGAAAGGGAAGAAAGAAGGAAGGAAATAAAGAAAAGGTTATTGGAGAATCAGATGGGAGGTCTGGGGCAGATTAAGCCCATCTGGTAGGCAGCAACTGTTGGGATCTCAGCTCTTCTCCAATGCCTTCTCCCAGGTAACCTCATCCTTGATTGCTACTGGGTACCTTCTTAACCACCATCCTCTCCTGCTTTGCTCCCAGAACCCTTCCAGCCTCTGCTAAAACACTCAGCACTCTGCCTTGTATTAGATGTAAATGCTTATGTCTTTTCTTTAGAATATAACTCCTTAATGAAAAGAATGTGTCAGCTGATGGCTGAATGAGTGTTGACTGACTAGTGAATCCTAAATTGAACAGGAACTGGAAAAAGAGCCAATAGAAGATAATCTTGATATTCTAATTCAAAAGAGTAATTTCAGCATGTGAATACATGGCACAAGATGCTTTTCTGGAAAATGTCCTTACCTTTTGCTCTTGAAGAATTTCAAGGTTTTGCAAACCCTGCATATCACCACACCCAACAAATCAAGCAAAAACAATAGCATCCTTAGGAGCTTTTCTTTGTAGTTGAAATGTGTTATGTAAATAGCCCACAAAAGTAGCTGTTATTCATCACAATTTAGGCAAGGTAGTCTACCTATTGCCTTTACTTGGTAACACATCTTTGTCTGAGAGGAGATGATTTAAGTGAAATTGTCTATCTTTGTTGTTCTCTTTGACAGTGAGTGAAACCTACACAAATCATCAAGCTGTATTCTTCTGTATTCTTTCACAAAATATATTGCTTTAGATATTCATGAACGAGCGAAACTTGTTGGTTTACTGTGGGTGTGTTTTACAAATAATAACATACTTTCTTGAAAGTGTTATTATAAGCATATTTACTCCTCATGAATACCGAACAAAGCAAAGCCCTGAAACTGATTTTGTTACACTCAATATATGTATTCTAATGGGCAGGTGGGATAAAATACTTCTGAGCAACTACAACATAATTTTTGCATTTTATTTAAAACAGCAGTTTTAGAATTTAAAATATTAATGAGAGCATAATTACAATATATTTATAAATTATTAGTAATACAGCGATTGAATTAGTGATTAGTACTGCTTTTTTGAATAGAGAAATGACAACATGAAATATTAATGAATGCTCAACAAGATTGCTCATTGTCTTAGGGTTTCCATTGCTGTGAAGAGATCATGACCATGGCCACTCTTATAAAAGCAAAGCTCTCTCACAGTTCAGAGGTTTAGTCCTTTATTGTCATGGTGGGAAGCAAGGTAGCTTGCATGCAGACACAGTACTAGAGAAGGATCTGAAGGTTCTTACATCTTGACCTGAAGGTAACAGGAAGTGGTCTGAGACATTGAGCATGGCTTGAGCATATATGATACCTCAAAGCCCTCCTCCATAGTGACACACTTTCTCCAACAATGCCATACCTACTCCAAGAAAGCCACACCTAATAGTGCTACTCCCTATGAGTTTATGGGGGCAATCGCATTCAAACTACCACACTTATGATGGATTCCTTTGACAAAGACTTCTTTTCTCTTGAGAAGGAGTCTTGCTATGACGCCTAAGTAGGTCTCCACCCGATGAACCAATTAAGCCTCCCATCTCAACCACTTCAGTATTTAGGATGATGGATATGCTCCACTCCATCTGCTACCCAGATGAGGAATTTAAAATGAACTTTTAAAATAAGAAAATGTGTTTGCATTCATAAATTTTTGAGCCCAGAACCTTGCACACACTAGACAAATGCTCTGCCACTCAGTATTAATCCTCCTTAATACTTTTTTAAACGAAATTGAAACACTCATGTTTGGCTCACAGGTGTTTATTTTGCAACCAAACTGCAGGTACGGGTGTGTGTTTCAATTAATTTCCCAGATGTATAGGAAATTGTTATATTCATTTTCAAGAAGTTATGTTGCTAAGGTAACAATTTTCATTATTAGAGACATACAGTTACAGGAAGCTTAGTACATGCATCCCAAGCAACAAGACAATGATGGTGAGAAGAGGGCAGGTGTAGATTAGAGATGGAGCCAATGGGACAGGCACAGGTACATGCCAGAGGGAGACATGATGCTGATGCTAGCGATCCCACAGCAGTTGGTGTGGGTAGGGTCACAGTCTCCTTCCGTTTCCCCACTTTGGTTAGTACAGTGCTGCATATGTGTGTACACAGTTCTGCACTGAGTACGTGCTTAATTAGTTGAATAACTTAGAGGATTATCCAAAATATGCTACTTTTTTATTCTTGGGGCTGTGACCACTACCAAAAGTAGGGATAAATGAAAAGAAAATAAAAGTGGTCTAAAACAGAGGTGACTATTGTTTCATTTTTTCAGCCATCTGTTTGATGTCATATAAGAAAGTTCAAAGTTTTTTTTTTTTTTTTTTTTTTTTTTAAGCTGTGGATGTAGCTTAATGGTATTGCATATGCTTAGCCAATCCCTAAGGGGGGAAAAAAAAAGAAAGAAAAGAAAAAAGTCAAATTTATAATTGAGGAGTCCTTTTCAGTATGAAATGTATCATTAGAGGCTTTTTGTTGTTTCTAAACAGGGTTTCTTTGTTTAACAGTCCTGACCATCCTGGAACTTGCTTTGTAGAACAGGCTGGCCTTGAACTTATAGAGATCTGCCTGCCTCTGCCTCCCAAGTGCTGGGATTAAATGCATGTGCCACCACTGACCAGCCATTACAGAAATTTTCAGAGATCAAGTGTGATAATGCATGTGTAAAAATCTGAAGTAGGTACCTGTGAATACAGCATGAGCATTTTTAATATGCTGCCTAAATACACACCCATTTTCATACTAAATTCATAAATTTTGAGACCACAGTAAACACGCTTACCTAAAATATGGGTCCAACATGGGAACTCAACAGATAATATACTTGCATGAGAATGAAAGGATGTTTTAATAAAATGTGAAGAACATATAAATTCCTTTTCCTTGCCAAACTGAGGTTACTGAGAGTGCAAGATTGCCCTTTTATCTTCAGAGGCTGACTCAGGACTACTTTATCAGTGAACATCAAGCAGGCGCTGTTTCAGTAAACACCTTTGTTATCTGTCCAAAGAAGTAGGTCCGGTGCTATGAGATAAGAGAGGGAACAGAAGCAGATGTGCTATTGAAGTGTAAAAACTAAACATTGTTTGGATATACTGTTTACCTATTGTTTTGTTTTTTGCAGGGTCTCACTTGGTTGGTATAGAACTTACTATGTAACCCCAGTTGGCCTTGAATTTGGGGCAGCTCTCCAGTCTCAGCCTCCTAAGTCCTGAGCTACTGGCACACACTGTTCATACTTAGCCTTTATAGAGTGATTATCTTGAATACTACTTTTATAGCAACATACAAATAACATAATTGAAGACATTTGACAAGAAGGAATTTGCACATAGCACTATTTAAGGAGTGGGTAAATAGATGCAACATGCATTTTAGCTTAGAATTGGTACTTAGGAGGTATCTGATTTCACCATAATAAAAACAAATGACAAAACCCACTTTACACAAGATCTAGTTATACTTTACAGGGGTATTTCTGAGGAAGCATCGCATCTATAGTTAGAACTCTTTTTGTGTCTTTTAACAAATAGTACAATGAAATTAATCTTTATACCCTGATTGATACCAATTGTCTCCCTAATGCTTGTTTTTATCTTTTAATCCTCAATACAAATAAAAAATGACTTTTTTAGTTTTTGAGAACTTTATACATGAATATATTGTATTTACATCATTCCCACCCTTCCAACTCCTCCTGTGTCCCTTCCACTCCCTGTTAAATTCATGAGCTCATCTACAATTAGTTTATAATCCTGTTGGTTTATCCACATTGGACTAGATAACTTAACAGCGGCTCATCCCTGCAGAAAATGGATTCTCCCTCTCTCAGTGGCCATTTATTACTTACACCTCTTCATGTAAATATGGGGTGTTGGGAAATTCTCCTATCCATGCTAGCATGTCAACTGGCATAGTTATTATGTAGGTCTCATGCAGGCAAACATACAGTTGGGGTTTCATAGGTGGAAGATATTATACGGAGTGATGTAACCCAGGTCCAGAAAGACACCAGGTGTTCTCTCTTACCTGAGAGAGAGAGAGAGAGAGAGAGAGAGAGAGAGAGAGAGAGACAGAGACAGAGACAGAGACAGAGACAGAGAGTGTGTGTCTGATACAGGTACTATGAAGTGGAGGGGAGGGAAACAGTGCAGAGCGGGGACTTAACTTAGAAGAGGGAGAGTGGTAATATAGAGGGAGAGGGAGTGAGGAGAGATAAGTAACACCCAGGATGCTGAAAAAGCCACAGGGAAACATTATTTGAAAACTTACTTAAAATACATATATATGTATATGCATACAGTTTAATGGGATTATGTCACATTGGGTGACAATAATCCCTCCTAGGAGCCATAGACTAACAAAAAACCCCACTGCCAGGCAAGGGACAACCTTTCTGAGTTGTTGGGGGGCACCCAAGAGGCTCTCCAACAATATAAGCATCCACGTTGCTTAGTTTCTTCCCAGAACTTGAAAGTAGTACCCTTTTGCTGAAGACACCACACACTTCAGGCGAAGGATTTGGAGGACTGGAGCTAGAGCTGACTTGGGAACTCCTCCCTAAGGGTAGGGTGCAAGCCACCAAAGGAAAAGAGTCCTACCTAGCTGTAAAGCCTGCAGATCACAAAGGCCAGGACAGCAAGATACCCACAAGGGCACAATAGTGGCACTTATATATTGGGGATTATCATCAGCTATTTCATTAGGCTTAAGGTCACTTAATAGGAGAGAGTTCATGCCCGGTATTGTAAACTATCCATGGCTGGAGAAGTCATAGACCCTAGATTCCCAAATCAATATTAGTTACTAACTGTATTCTAAATACCTGTCCCTATATGCATAGATATGTGCAGCTCTTGCCTCTCGTCATAGAAGCTTCTTTTTGTAGAAGGCAAGGCTATGAGAGATTCATGACTGGTTAGATGTAGAGGGTAATGCCTGTGGGCTGTATCTGCCCCAACTGGAACATCTACAACACAACTCTCAACCTGTCTCACCGGACCTCTCAGGAGGTGGGGCAGAAAAGTGAAAACTAGAGGACCAAGAGGACTACTGTGAGACAGTGTTTTCTAGTTGTCCCAATGGCATTTTGAAATTCAGACATAACACCCTGGGTTTTAACGCCAGTACTGCAAAGAAAGAGAGACAGTGGGAAAGAGTGGGGAAAGAGGAGGGGGAGGGAGAGAGGGGAGTGGTGGAGAAAAACCATGAGTTATGTTTTACTTGACAGTTACTTGCGTATGTGCACTATCCAATTAAAAAGCACACGGTAGACTTTGAATGCTGACAAATGACCACAGGAATTCTAAGAAATGCTGTGTTATGAAGTGGGGAAGCTGGGGAAATTACTTGAAGCATGTCAGGTTAGAGTGCTGAATGTGTCAAATAGATGGTTAAGAGGCAGAAATGAATGCTTAGGGTCGGGGGAGAAGCAAGAACAAATTGGGTGACAAGGGTGAGATGCTTTAGTAAATCCATCAGTTCCACGAAGGCCCATGGGTTTTGAGCTGTGGGGACCAGGTTTTCATTGCTTCCCCAAGTTTTCTTTTAGTTTTACTTCACTTTTCAGAGCTTTTCACTTATTTTTATCTAGCAGATAACATTGCTTACGGCACTCTGTCCTGATTTTTACATCCTTATATTTATTACTCCAGAATCAGAATGTAATTCCCCTTTTATGCAGATAACGTGTGTGTGCTCATTTGAGCATGTGTGAATGCATGCATGCATGCATGTGGTTCATGTGTATAGGGAATGGAGGTCACCCTTAGGAATTCGGTTCACCTCTTTTGGGACAGAGTCTCATCAGTTAGGATAAATTCCTCCTGTCTTTACCTCCACAGTCCTGGGGTGACAAGTATGTGCCATCAAGTCTAGCTTTGTAGGTGGGTTTTGGGCGTCAAGGGTGAGATCTCAAGATGCAAAGCAAGTGCTTTTTCAACTAAGCCAAAACCCACCCCACCCTAGAATATCCTTTCTTAATTTGGTAGCCTCTCAGCTCTTGCATTTCATAGGCTATTCTCAAAGACCTAGAAAGCTGTCCAGGTTGACAACTGCCAGTATCCTTCAGTACATGAATGCTTGTCACTTGGAAGGACACAGACATAAGAATGCCACAGTTGTACTACCCAGAAGTCTTCACCCAGAGGAGGGGCTCCATCCCTGTCTCATCTTCCCCATGACTGCAGTTCAAAATCTACCAAAATGGAGAAAAATAAACTGACAAATGACAGCAAACTGAAACTCACACAGATCTTGAGACGCTTATAATGAAGGGTGACTAGGTAGGGTGGTTTGGCTTCTTGTTCTGCCATTTCAAGTACAGTTTGGATCAAGGTCATATAGAACTGAGAAGAGTTGCTTATTTATTTATTTGTTTTTTTGGTCACCTACTCTAAATTCAGCACTGTTCCTGGGGCTCATTACTTAACATTCATAATGCAGGCCACTGCAAAGCCCCCACATCAGAAAACAAAACACAAAAAGTTTATCACTGCCACTGGAGGAGGGGTGATTATTCCCAATTATAAAGGTGCCCAAAATTCAGGTGCAGATAGGATAAACTTGGGTGTCACAGAGATGATATTTGAGTCCAGTCTCAACCCTTCCCAAACCCCAGTTTTATCACTTACTAGACCTTTGGCCAAGTCACTCATTTATTCAATGGCCACTGTATGTTTGCTGTAGGTTTGCTGCTTGGCACTGGGTTTTCAAGAAACAATCTGGCCCAGTCCTTTCTCTTAATGAAGCCCTTAACAGTAGGTGCACTGAAAGGGGATGGGCATGGAAGGGAAGCCTTGTCACGAACTGCTAGGCACAGTTCTGGGGTTCTGAAAGTGTGGTAGGTGGGAAGTACAAATGGGAACCCAGTACATTCTAACCTGGGACTGCAAGGTGGCAGAGGTCAGGAGAGTGCTCACAGGAAAGTTAGCTTTGTAATTCCATGTTGTCACTACTGAGGCAGGTGGCTGAAAACAAAAATGTTTAGCCTGAGTGAACCCTGGACCCTGAAAGGGCTTGGTAAGAAATCAAAGTGACTCAAGGCTGGCTGGAGTGAGTGAAATTGCTGAAAGGTGGGGGCTGCTGAGTGCTACTTTTTTTGTTAGAGGACTAAGGAAGTAACAGAGTGCTAAGCAAACCACGAGAGCAGGCTGGAGTACTTTCCCTTCATCCTCTTTCCCTCCTCAACCTCCTAGTCTTTTTCTTCAGTGCTGGGTATTGAATCCACGAGTCTGGCACATGGCACCCACTTTCTAGCTGCCGAGCTACACTTGTGGCCACCATGTGACTCCTGACATACTGTAGGATTCTTATTGTGGATCAGTTGGCATAACACCTAACAAATGGTTCAGACCCATAAAGTTATATAAGAGTGGACAGAAGCTTGGTTACTGTAAGGCGTGGATTCTGACAAAAAGACTGAAACAAAAGCTGAATTTGGTGTCAAACCCTCGAGTAGACTTGTGTGTATATCTATGTGAGTGCATGAATGAGTAGATTCAGCACAGTGGGGCAGAATTCAAAACTTTTCCACGGGAAGAGCTTAATTGTTTCCAAAGCCAGGAGAAGCTTCCTCCCTCCCCCACCCCCTCTCTTCCTTTCTATCCTCCTGCCTCAGAAACCTGAGTTCTAGTATTCTAAGTGTGCCTTCATGCCTAATATACATCCTTACAGGCCAATTTGCCCATCTCTATTAGACGGTTCTGTACATATTTATATTCTAAGAATGCAAACTATGAAATCTGAATTTAGATTATTCAACATAATCTAAATAACAATCAGCCATTGAAGATACACAGCAACTATTTGTTAAATAAGTATCTAGCTAATGGGAAACTAAAAATAATCTCACTCCCTGAGTTGTGACAGGACACTCGTGTTGTGTGCATGGCCAGAGTAGGAGGTACCTTCTTGTTTCAAAAATGCAGTCATCATGCTACATATTTTGTGTTTTCAAGGAGACACAAATGATAGTCAAAATGATCTGATTTGGAGTCTTGTTACAAGTCACAAGGACCTGAGGCACGTGGCCTACTCCTGTATGTATCAGTGTTCTCATCTGCATATTATGGGCAATAATTGAGTCTATCTTATGGCATTGTCATGAAGACTTACTGAGTTAATGAACACAAATCACTGTAGAATAGCTGGGCTACATCACTCGTGCACTACCTAGGTCACAGGAGGAGGCAAGACTACCAAGGAAAAGGGCAGCATGTGGCTATAGTTACATCTTAGGACTCATGTCTCCCTGGGAGTTATGGCTGATAACAGAGTAAGGAAAAGGTTCATACAGCATGGTGGCAGAACTTTCCTACCACTAACAAGTCAGGCATGTGGCGTGAAGTTGTTCACCCCTTAGAATTGTTCTTAAAAGCATGGGCAGGAAACTGGAGAGATGGCTCAGTGTTTAAGAGCATTCTTCCAGCGGAACAGGGTTCAATTTTCAGCATCTACCTGACTGCTCACAACTGTGTGTAATTCCAGTTCCAGGGGGGTCCAACATCCTTTTCTGGTCTCTGGCCACCAGGCATGTAAATGGTGCTCAGACATACACGTAGACAAAACATCTATACACACGCAGCAATAATTAACTCCCCCTCCCCCAAAATAACACGGTCAGTGTTGGAACATAGTTCAGGAATAGAGTCATGTGAGGGGAATTCTGAGTGCTTGTGAGAAAACTCCAAGAAAATAAGACAGGAATCTTGCGATCCCAGTTTCTTCAAAACACAGCATTGTTCTTGGAATGTGTTTTCACGCTCCTCCCAGGTATAGGGGATAGGAGTGAGTTTACTTCAGCTGTTGTTATTCATGTGTCCTCAGAGTAGAAATTGCCTGATGCTCTGATAAAGTTGGCTATTGCGTGAGACTTTAGTCCCTCTCATTTTTAGGCCTGCTCTCCCAGGTTCACACTGCCAGCTCCAGTGGTAAGCAGGTCAGCTACATGAGAAGCTCCATTACAGAAATACATTTCATGCTAAATGTGCCATTGTCATATTTTTTCCCGTTAAGACCTGTGAGCACTTTGATATCTTAAACCTTTCTCAGATATATCTTTTAGCAGTATATACATTTTTATGTCACCAGGCTTATGCTGAGCCATCTCAATGGCTTCACTACCTTTTAATTAAAAAAACATTTTCAAACATTTCTGTATTAGGAATATGTGTGTGTGTGTGTATAGTCAGAGGACAACTTGTAGGAGCTGGTTCACTCTCTGTAGCATGTAGATTCCAGAGACTGATCTGTTTGTCAGGCTTGCATACAAGCACCTTTATCCACTGAGCCTTTATCCTGCTGGCCCCCATTTTTTAGTATCTGAGACAAGCTCTCTCAATGAGCCTGAAGATCTGTGATTCAGTTATGCTGGGTGAACAAAGACCTTCAGGGACCCACCTGTCTCCATCCCACCAGGGCTGCTGTTACAGGCTTACATTACCACCCCAGCTTTTTGCATGAGTTCTGGGGATCTAAACCCATATCCTCATGCTTATGGGGTAGCCACTTTACAGACTGAACATCCTTCCCAGCCATGTCAATTTTGCTTACAAACTGGCTTAAAAAAGACACATTTTAAACTCACAAATTTACCAAGAGAGCTGCCTGACAGGTATCAATGCTTTTTGGTCTTTGCTAAAAGTCTTTATAAATGTTTGGCATATTTATTAGTATGACGGGGGTATTTTAAACAACATATTTATCATCTGTTACAGAATAATCCATTGTGATCAGAGTACATTAAAATCTCCTATGTGTTGACAACCCAGCAGGTGCCTTGGTGGTGTCCAGTTTTCAGCAGGGTCCTAGACATTAACTTTCAAAATCCCAAGTTAGGCTATGTGGATTCAAGGAAGTGATTTTTCCTAACCAAAACAATGATTATAGACTTTATTCTGGTGTTCTGGTGAGGCTAAAGTTAAGCTGTATAAGGCCCAAACGGCTTGTTAAGCTGAGTCCAGCTCTGTATCACATGAAATGACTAAGTTTCTCCATTCTTCCGCCTGAAAAACACAACTAACTGTTGAAGGAGTAAGGCTGCAGTGACTCCTCACACTCAGGAACATGGCCAGCTCATTTCTAAATGGAAACTCCCAAGTGCCACAGCACATCAATCCTCTGACATATAATCCGACTTCCAGAGCTGGAATGTTCTCTAAAGGTCAGGTCTTTAGATGAAGAATGGCAGTTTAGTGGGTTATGCAGCAGAAATGCCTAAATCTGGAGCCTTGCTTCATGTCGGAGAAACAGCTTCTCTTCAAACAGCAGAGAGGAAGAAAGAACCTAGGACCGTAAGCCGAAAGTCTTTTGCTTAATCACATTTCTTACTGCCTCTGCCTGTATCTCATTAAAAGTAAGCTAATGAAATATGGCTGGGCATAGTAGTATCATGTTTATCTACTTTCACAGGTGTGCTAGGGGAGTCGGGAAACATTATCCGGCCTCTATTTGAGAAAACTGAAGAAATGCTACACTCGAAGTGGGAAAAAATCTGTATTTTTGGCTTCAGAAATTGGAAATTTTCAGCACAATTACTTTTTTCTTCAATAAAAAAGGATCTTGCCACGCTGTTCTGGCTGGCTTCGAATTCGTGGTGTTCCTGTTTCATTGAGGATTAGACTTGGGCTACTACACCTGCTATCTACATATAGAAAGGAAGCCAAGCCAGGCCTGGTAGTGACACATGATCACAATCCCAGGACTTGGGGCACAGTGGTGGAGAAAGGAAGGTCACAAGTTCAAGACTATGTAACAAGTTCCAGGCCAGCTCAGGCTACCTGTGACTCCACTTCCATAAAGTAAAACCACTAGAAAGTGGGCCAGGAGCTAGAGTTCCCTTCTCTCTTTCCACATTCTCTGTATTTTGCTCTCCATTCCACTCCCAAATGCGTTCTATCCACATGCTGGCCCATGAGACTCCTGCAGTTTATCAAAGTGAAGCAACCGAGGAGTTCTTTTTTCAAACAGGCAAATCTTTTTGTTAGGGTGGGACCTGAAACTGCGGGCTTCTAAGCAGTCCTAACCCTGCGGGATTATAAGAATCTGATATTACCTACTTTTTCAGAATGGCCAAAAGCGAGTAACTAAGGATATTGATGCTCCCGGCCACTACCAACCAGCTGCGAGACCTTGGGCGACTGGGTTAAACTTTTCCCAGGCTATAGCGATGAATGATCTTTAAAAATGATCTAATACCTGCTCTGAACACAACCGCACGGCTCCTACATGGCACACAGAAGGCCTTTAAAGCTCTCTTCTAAGCAATTCTTGAACCGCAGAACGCTTCCGAGAGCAAACATCCGGTACAGTGCGAGAACACCTGGGCTTTGCAAGTCGTCTTACGGGAACCTGCGAGCTCCGTGTTGCTCCTCCGCCCACGCTCCGGGGCGCCCGGAAAACCGATCCTCTCGGGACAGAGTCTGGAAAACGGGCTCGAAGCGGGACGTTTCCGCGAGTGGGACAAGTCGCTGGCGGCATTTCAAGACCCCCAGAGCGACACACACAATCCCGAACCGAGCAGCCCCGCCGATCCGCGTTTGCACCACCTCCTGTTCCTAACCCGGACCCCAGACTCCACTCCTATCCCCAGCCCCCACCACGATGTCCCCCCATTCCTTTTCCACGTGACACGGGCCGGAACCGTCACTTCCGGCGGCGCGGGGAGCGCGCCTGCGCGAGGCGCCCAGCTCTGCAAGAGGTTGGCACCGGCGCCGCACCCCGCAACTGCCGCAAGAGGCGGCGGCGGCAGTGCGAGCGGGGCGCCGGCGGGCTGCGGTCTCCAGGCTGCAAAGGCCGCGAGGCTGGGCAGCCACGCCCACCTCGGCCGGCCCCTCCCTCTTCCCCGGCGGCTCGCGCCCGGCGCGCCAGCCGCCCCGGCCCCGCCCCGGCCCCGCCCTCCCGCCGCGCTCTCGGGCAATGGGCGGGCAGCGTGCGGCGCGCTGCTGCGCCGTGCTCGCTCGCTTGCTCGTTCGCGCGCGCGAAGGGCGCAACCCACGCGACGATCGGCCGCGCCCCGCCGCACTCAGTGTAGCGCGCGCCCTTGTGCCCTCCTGGTGCCCTCCAGCGCGCCTGCGGGACCATGAAGAAGTTCTCTCGGATGCCCAAGTCGGAGGGCAGTGGCGGCGGGGCGGCGGCTGGCAGGGTCGTCCGGGTGTCCGTCGGCCGCTACCAGGTCACCCTGGAGGAGTCGCTGGCCGAAGGTACGGGCGTCGGGCGCCGCGGGAGGCAGGTGAGGGAGGCCGGGGTGTGGCGGTGGGTAGCTGAGGGGCCAGCTCGGCGGCTGGAGAGTGTCTCGGGCTCGAAGCCGCTGGCGGCCCGGTGTGAGCACGGTTGTCTGCCTGGGAGTTTGAAATCGGTTTCTGTTCTTTCTGGCGCGAGGGAAGAAATAGAAGACGTCCCAGTAAGTGATGTGGTGTCATGATTGGACCCGTGACTCATTAGAGGGTCAGATGGAGCAGTGCTGGGACACTGCTTTGCCAGCTGTGGCTCTGGCGGTTGTCCTGACTTGCTCTCGGGTCCGAGCCTCCCCGACACTCAGGACAGTGGACCCCGCAGCCGCCACGGGGTTGGTTTCTGCTAAAAACCCAAACAAAACAGGACTCTCAAGCCCCTGAGTATATGGCTGTATGCATGCAGATAATGTGTATGTGTGTTGGCATCGTCCCCAAATTCAGTTAAGTGGTTGCTTGGGGCGGGGGCGGGGGGAGAAATCTTGAAGTGCATTTATCTGTGTTGTTTAGACTCTTCTCCCTGGGACAAGCTCCTGTTTTTGTCCGCCCAGTGTGTCATTTTGTTAGTACTTTAAAAGGCGAAGTGGAACAGTTTAACTTTCCCTTGTGAGGTTTTGGATGGCTCTTTCATTGTCTGATAGAAGTTATGACAGTCTGGTCACAAAAAAAAAAAAAGTCTACTCCATGTTAAAAAAAGTGCTAGACGTCAGTTTTTGTATTTCTGGTGTAATTGGTTTGTAGAGAATACTTTCTGGTTTCTTATTGCATGCCTTGACTTTGTATTCTTGAGTGCAGGATATTAAGAAATGCGTTGAAAAAATCTATGAGAAATACTTCTTGTTGATAAGCAAATGATTAAAAAAATAAAGCCAAGAAAAAAAGTGTAGGGAAAAGTTTCAATGTTCTGATTTGCCAGTTAGATGTTGACATGGTTTGAAAACAAGACAGATTCTACTTGTATTTTTGAAATTCTATGAAAAATAGGAAATCAGTTCGAGAAAAAGCTGAGGTTTCAGGTCTATAAAATACTGGAAAAGCAAACTTACATTATCAGGGGTGTGTGTCGTTGTGTTGCAAGCACTTGGTCAGAATAGTCACCCTTTCTGAACCTTGGTTGAAGTGGAGGGAAGGGATTGCCAGATATCTAGAGCTCACCTGTGAGTGGTTTTGATAGGTTGCCACATTGCATACTTTGCTAGTTAGCTCTTGATTCCATGTGGATTTCAGGTGTTGGTTAAGTTGGGCTGTAGGTGTTGGGCATTGGTGGCTATTAACTTACACACTATACCTTCAGTTGTTTAGTAGTTCACTGAAGTGTAGCTTGAATGCTACCCTCCTCACTGAATTTCAGATTAAATCTTCTATTTGGTATTAAGGCAGTACTAACATTTCACCAATAGAATGCAAATTTTAATGTAGCCCTATCTTATGTCACACTCAGTAACAAAACACTGATATCAGTGTTATAGAGTGAGTGTGCGCGCACGTGTGTGTGTGTGTGTGTGTGTGTGTGTGTGTGTGTGTGTGTGTGTGTGTAAGAGAGAGTAGAGAAGAGATTGAAGGTGGGGCCATATTACCAGACTTTTACCTTTTAAAATTTTGAGTCAGAGTTACTAAGTTAGTAGGCAAGCCTTGCATTTTCCATCCTCTTGCTTCAGCCTTCCAGTGCTGAAATTGCACACAGGTTGTTATTAACAAGCATGGCTTCCACTAGCTTTTGCCTTAACTGTTTGTTTTTCACATGTACATGTTTGGGTGCCTGTGGGTGCATGCACATGTATGCCTGTGTGTACACTTGTATTTGGAACAATGTCAAGTGTCTTCCTCAGTTGCTTTCCACCTTAATTTTTGAGACTTTGGACCCATATGTTTTGCTAGGCTAGTTAGCCAGTGAGCTCCAGGGGTCCACCTGCTTTCCTTTCCTGCCAGCAGTGGGGTGATTGAAGGACCCCAGTGCTCAGCTTTTACATAGAAGCTGGGGATCTGAACTTAGGTCCTGATGACTGTTTGGCAAGCATTTACCTTTTGATTTCTACTTCATTAAAAATTGTCTCATTTATTTTAGGGTGTGGTGGTGGTCTCCTTTAATCCCAGGCAGGTGGATCTCTGTGGGTCTACACAACAGGTTCCAAGACAGAAGGTCTACAGAGATACCCTGTCCCAAAACCAAAGAACAAAAAAACCTGGAAATACCTACTTACTTAGTTTTAATGAGGGATGGAGTGGTAGGTGGAAACAAAGGTTGAAGATGGAATTTCCTGTCTTTACATTGTGGCTCCTGGGACCAGGTTTAAGTCTTTAGCAGCCAGGGCCTCTCTAGGCTTCCTTCCCATGTGCAGGTCTTCCCTTTCTAGAATATGCAATTGAAATAGTACTTACATTACTCTTAGTGATTCTGCAAGTTAGGCAGGATATGTAAGCACAAGGCTGGTTCTTATTTCAGTATGATTAATCAGTAATTGACAGATTTGCCTGTCATTTGAGGTGTGTATTAAGAGGCCTTCCATTTAGAGTAACCCCTTGTCTTTTCAATAAACCAGTTTCTGTCATTCTCTATGTAATTAGTTGTGTTCCAAAAGTCAGAATGAACATGGGCTTAGCAGATACTGAATCATTGCATCTAAGGGAAATAACAGGTTAGATACCACTTAAGTCATGGTTCACAGCATTTTTGTCGGACTTGTCCTGTGTGTATATTTGTGTTTAAAGACACCTTATTTAATGTATATTAGTGGTTCATTAGCATGTCATTATCTCTAACTCAGGCCAAAATGGAGATTATGTAACACAGGATTTCTTTGTAAGGAAATCATAGCCTCCCTTGTACTTGTGAACTCTAGACCTCACTGTGTTCAGGAGCTATTTTAAACACAGAAATCACCAATAAAAAGCAAATGAGAAAAGATGACACTACACTCACCATGGGAAGGACACTTACAGTGAGAGGGTCAAAATAAGGACATGCAAGTCAAGAGAGTCAGGTTTTTGACCCTTGTGTATATCTTTAAATGACCAAGTGCCATGAATAGTGATTTGAGGATTAAAGTAAATTTTAGCAAATAGACAAAGTGACAGATATAGAATGCTGAAATGATGGTCAACTATTTGTCATACTTACACGTGCATGGACTTGTACACTATAGTTACAATGAAACCATTTTCAGGGGTATAAACATTTTGTCTCTTTAGTCAAGCATGTGTATGCCTGAAATGCTTGTAACTTCCCCCTTTCAGTTTCTCCTGAACATTTGTAGAGGGCTGATACCATAGTGAGGCATTTTCATGTGTTTTCTCAAAAGTGATCCAGTTTCAGGAGTTGAACTAATCCTGTTGTTGGTCTTTAAGATGAGGCAGAGTCACATGTTATCTTGAAACAGCTGTCAAGCATAGGTAATTCAGTATAGGCTTTAAGCTTCCATTAAAAGGTAGGACTGGTTTGTTGTTCATCTGTATGTCCAAAAGAAGCGTTTTTTAATGCTAGTGTAGGGAATTTGAAAGCCGGAAGAATGCTTGTTATTCAGTTTTGTGCTTTTTTATCCAGGTCTCATGTAGTCCTGGCTGGTCTCAAAACTTGCTGTGTAGTTGAGGTTCATTTTGAACTCTTGCCCATACCTCCCAAAGTGCTGGGATTGCCACATACATACTATGCTCAAGAAGTTGGTTCTCCATGGTGGTTATTTTTTTTTTTCCACCTCCATATAGAATGGTCTTAAAGAAGGTATGCCAAGAGTAGAACATTAATGGGGTGCTGAGATAATTAATCTCGAGGTAACCTGGGCTGACTAGGAATGGCACTAAGAGTGTGCTGAGTTATGGGTGTATGCCTCTGTCAATAAGAGGAGGTAGGAACTTAGAATCCTGTAAATGTAAATGAGTAGTTTTCTCAGCATTAACTATTTGGAGTGAGTGAATATAGGCTGAGTATTAACTGTTCCTCAAGTTAATTTTACAGGAAAGTAGTAGCACATGTACATTCAATTTTGCAGTAAAGTCAGTAGGGAGATGGTGAGTTTAAGTATCTTCCTTGCAGAAATCATCTATGGCTACCCAGAGACTTAAGTTAATGTTCCCAAGAGAGGACAGGGAGGACTGAGGGGAGAATTTCACAGAAATAACCATGGTTGTTGCTGTTTCATATCTTTGTTTTAAGTGCTGCTCATATAACAAATGCAGCTGTTCTCTAGCTCAGTAGAACTTGTAGTGAATGTAGAAGACATGTGTTAAACAAACAAAAAACATTTGGTTAATGTGGTTAAAAATGAAGAGAAAGCTTATTCTTAGAATAACTGAGTTTGGATTAGGGAATTGAGAAGAGCCTTTCAACACTTTAGCAGAAACCAAAGGACAGGAAGCGTTAGATGGGTGAGATGTGAAGGCCAGGAGGGAGCAGTCCTTATGTGAGCAAGACTTTCAGCAGCTGAGATGTGCTCAGAGCAGTGGACATGATGATGGTCATGATGGAGAGGGCCATGCGGACATGATGATGGTCATGTTGGAGAGGGAACTAGGGTACTGGGCTTTGCATGGCAGGCTGAGTTTGGATTTTACCTGAAATGTAGTAGGAAGATATTGAGCAATTTAAACTGGTACACTCTGACTTTCTTATGATCGTAGAGATTGCTAGATAGAAAAGGGCTGGGAAATGTATAAATTAAGATGATTAAAAATAACAGTGAGAATGGAGATAAAATATTACCTTGTTCAAATGTTAGGGCCTTGGAGGATTGTGCAGAAGGTGAGAAGGAATGGTTATGCAACTTGTGGCTAGAGGTAGCATTTGCTAAATAAGTGTAGAACAGATTTGGGGAGTTATTGAGAGGTTCTTGAGCAGTTCCAGAATTGTTGGGTTGAGGTATCTAAGAGGACATGCCTAATGGAACGCGGGTATGTATGGTCTGAAGCTGGGCGGTGACATTTGGGCATAGGTAAGTGCACATGCCACAGTGCACATGTGGAGGGCAGAGGACAGCTTGTGGAACTCACTTCTCTCCTTCTACCATTTTGGCTCCAGGATGGAACTCAAATCGTCAGCCTCGTGATAAGTACCTTAACTGCTGAGCCATGTTGCCAGCCCCTGATCTTAACACGTTTCAATTCATCAGAATTATGTGGAGAACTTGATAAAGTGCAGAATTTGAGTCTGGTTTGCAAAGTTTTTCTGGCCAAGGCCCGAAATTGCTGCAGCATCTGGAGCCACACATTAGAGCCCTGGATTTAGAACAGGCAAAGCAGACCAAGAAAGAAGTGGAGATTGGTGTGGATCTGATGCCCGGAAACCTGGGCTGCTTCAGGCCCGGGAGTGCAGAGTTGTGCTTGCTTGACCCTTTTCTTGTCCGAGCATTCACAACTGTTTGCACTCCTGACCCACCTTGACAGTTCTACCCCTGGACTCTGCTCCAGCCTCGATGTACTCTACTTCCTGTTATTCTGTGACTCACTCTTGCATTTGCCTGTCACTCTCTTCTGTGTAATCCCTGCTCCCTAACTAATGGTCATGATAGCTTCCTCCTCCTGTGGACACGTGGTCATTTGCTTTTTTCTCTTGTATCACACCCAATCTTTTGTTTTGAGATGTCATTATGTTAGCACTTAGAAACATTAAGGTAGTTAATTATTGTTGGTCTCTTACCTCCCTGAGGAGATAGTAAGTTTTGGGGGACTAGGAAGACTCTCTTAATTGCTCTTGTATTTGCAAGTTGCTGTACTTCTCCATGGACATTCAACTGTGATGATATTTGACTTTTAAAAAGAAATGTATTTACCTTTATTCATTTTTATTGTAGACATGAGAGTACTGATGCATGCCACAGCACATATGTTGAGGTCAGAGGGACACCTTTTGAGATCTGGGAATTGAACTCAGGTCTTTGGGGCAAGTGTTTTTACCCACTGAGGGAATCTCAGAGAGCACTGGTTTCTGTTTTAAGTCACTTGGGTTTAAACCACATGGTTTTAATAGAGTTAAAGACCTAATTTGCAAGTTGAAAAGTACCAATGAATGTTCTTTACTGGACCATCAAAGTCTTTTACTTGGGTCTGGGGACCCTGAATTTTCTACTTCTGTGAAGGCAAGTCAATTCAATGTGTCATTTCACTTAACCCCTTTAAGGAATAGCCAGGGGGTCCCTTCAGAGTCACCTTACTCTGCCGACATAGGTTTCTTTATTCTGTAGAGGTGGATTTTTAAAAAGAAAAGTGTAGACAAGGAAAGCTCCGTGGAGGTACATTCTGTGAACCATGAGATAGTTTTACCGAGCCTTTGAGTACAGTAGAATCCTGTATCCTGTATCCTGTAGCTTCCTGTCCTTGACTCCTCTTGTCTAGTACATAGCCAGGAATTACTTTTTATTTTTGTATGTGTTGAGTTAAACTCCTAGGAAACATTGTTTCCTCTCCTGAAACATGGATTTAATGCTTTGGGTAAGATTGAAGAAGGAAATGTGTGACAGTATCCAACAATGCATTGCATGCCAGAGGTCAGTAAGTGTGGGCGGAGCTTAGATTCATGTTTAGTTTTAAGCTTTTAGTGAAAGCTGATTCTGGTACTGTGATAACTTGCTTTCAGAACAGGCTCCACACTTACCCTGTGTTGGTTACCACATTGAATCTGCCACAACCTTTATCTTAGGCCACTTAGTCTCTAGAACTGTGAGAAATGAATTTTTTTGTTTATATTACAGCTTCTTAAACTGTGGGTCATCACCCCATGGGTTATATAACAGTGTGGGAGTGTGTGAAAAATTTGGCAACAGTGAAAGGCTTCTGAATGACCAGAGACTAACTCTGAATTCAGAACCAATTGTGTCATGAATCTGAGATGCTCTGACAGTTGGTCTCCATGCCTGGGGTGACCGACCACTGCAGCCTTGGTTCTGAGCACAGAACATGCACTTGGCAAGGTGCATGCAGTTTTACCGTGCAATACCAGCAAACCCTGCCTGAAACACCTTGGCTGATTTGACCTGTGACATGAACTGCAGAGCTTCGACTGCACACAGTTTTTCTGCTTTTCTAGAAACACAATACTTTAATTACAGAAAAACAAAGATTTATTATTTTCCTATTGTCATGCCTCATATCAAATCAGTTTATGTTTGGATTGCGTTATATTAGATGATAATGTTTAAAAATTGTTATTTGAATTGTTCCGAGTTTTGTAAAAGAATTGTTTAATGAATTTTGACTTGGGTCTAGAACAGACTCTGACAAGTTCGGAAATGGTTCTACACACTCACATTTGCCATTTTGTACTGAGTATTTATATGTGGCAGTTTTCTTAGCATTAGTTATTATAAAGTAAAAATATCAATCTGCTGAAAAACATTGAAAATACTCTGTGTCTTGCACTCTTAAATATTTAGCCAGGATCTAATTCCTTATGTAAAAACAAACGAGGACACCCATCTCAATTAGTATATACATTTGCTTATATTTTCATAAATTGGAAGCTATGTTCTGGAGATTCCTTTGCATTTCTGTATAACTCGTCAGTAAAGTTTGATTTGAGTATCTGTTGTGTGTACCATGTACCTGAGATTCTGACAGTTTCTCAGGCAGGAGGAGCTTACAAGTGGACAAAGCTTTAAAAAGCCTCCTTGGTATATTACCACTTTGTGGTAATTGTTACATTTGCCTAGAATGCAGATAGCTGTTTGTGGCCCCTGCCCGTTGTTGAAATTGATATTGTAGGAGGCATATAAAGTACAATTACTTTCTTCAAATCTTTTGTTTGCTTCTGAAACCTGTCTGCAACCTATATGTGGCAGCTGTTGCTCACATAGCTAGCACTTACCTCAGTTTTGTTCTGTTCCAATAAAATTTTTTCTTTATTTTAAAATTTTAAATATTTGTCCCATTTAAGACCTGGTTTGGAGTCATCTTTTATCTTTCACAGTGTTGTATTCACTGTAGGTATTCAGTGTATTTGTGAAAGGTTCAGTATTTGACATAAAAAGTGACCAGAGGGCCTACTAAAGTTACTGTGAACAGACACAGTCATATTTGATGTGTCAGTCTCCAGCTTCTGTGTTGCAGCTGGTGTTTGTTCCCCTGCCCTTCCCCCTTCTCCACACAGGGTTAGCACTACCACTGAGCTCCAACCCACAGCCCTGTTTTTATGTCCCTTAGCAGAAACTAAAATAAGAAACTGAAGGAAAATATTTGATAATAGTGTAGGGATAGTATTATCTAGATTATGAGAGTGTTTTGGGCTTTTTTTTCTCTTTACATGTATAGTTCATTTTAGTTTTCTGGGATTTTACTAGGTGTGACTTTCAAATGTTCTTGCTGGAGCTCCCTTGACTGATATCACAGCACTAGAGAGAGTCCTTACGGTGCTATAGAGGGGAGTAGGGTGGTTCTCACTGGGTGGTATAACTCTCCTAAAGGAGAAGCCCTTTGGAGCCTGGTCAGTTAGTTTCATATGACTTGTCTCTTGAGTGGTTAGTACCAAGATACGATGGGTGGATAAGAGGGTGAGAGGAAAATGTCCCTCTCAAGGCAATCCTGTAGCTTTGGGACCCCTCTAATTGGAGGAGGCTGTAGTGGAATTACTTCCTCTCTATGTAGATCTTGACTTTTCTCTTACACTAGGACACTTGTGATCTTAGAACAAGTTCCAGAGGGTAGCAAATCATGTTTTATACCATTTTCTTCATGGCACATTATCATCATCTTGACATTCTTCGGCATTTTGGTTCCTAAGAGTTCTGACACACCCCTTCCTTGCTGCAGGCCCTCTTGGTTAGGTCATTGCTAGGACTGTCTTGGACATTTATTTATTTATTTATTTATTTATTTATTTATCAATCATACTTAAATGTTTTCTTGTGAATAAGATTGTCAGTAGTCTAGATTTTACTGTTGACTCTGGAATCATTAAGATATTGGTATTAAAATCTTTAAACAAAACAGTGAAATATTTTGCTTACTGACTCCTGTCAACTGTTTTTTCCATGAAGTGTGATTGTGCCTCCCAGGCAGTGACTCATTTTTTCATTCTGTGGCCTGCCATCCTAGACCCTGAGTGCCAACTGGATGTTAATGTCCTGTGGGGTGGGAAAGTGATGGTGCTGCCTCATAACCAATACGGTGTGTACTTTGAATTTGTTTCAGAATTAGGGTAAACATATGTGTTCAGTTGTACATAGGCCTTTGATAGTGTCTTCTGTGATTACTGTCGGAAATTTATAAGATAGTTAATTGTAGGAATGTGGATATCAATTTTCATGAGACATATATGTATATGATGGGCCAAAATTAGAATTGGAATAAGTTTTTAATCTTATTGGTACAATGTTGTGGTTAATTCATACAACTAACTCAGTTCAGAGCCTCACAAATTGCTAAATATTTGGCATTTTAAGGTTTTATCAAAATGCTATTTATATATTCCAAATGAGAAACTTGAGACTCTCAACCCAAATAGATGGCTTTTATTTTCGAAAGGGTAGTACAATAGTTTTATTTTTGTGCTATGTCTTCATGGGAAAGGTAAAGGGAAGAGGATCGATGTGGGCTCAGAGTTTCAGACAGACTGTATCAGTCTGTGACCAGCTGACTTTGTTTTGGGGCCTCATGAGGCAGAGCTACTCATCTCAGAGACAAGACAGCAGGATGTGGGACCAGATAAAGCCTTCAGTGCTCACGTCCTCCTGCTAGACAAGTCCAGCGTCTAGTTAATCATCTCCTACAAATTCTGATTCATGTGACTACAATTCAGTGCATTAACCCATGTGTAGAAGCCATGATTCAGTCCCTCCATGATTTCCAGCTGGGCCAAGCCTTCAACCAACACACACACACACCCACCCACCCACCCACCCACCCCCCACCCACCCACCCCCTTAAAGTGCTTCCTATTCATACTAGAATACTTATTTTTCATTTTATTTAAACGCTGATTTCAGAGGTCATGCAAATAACCAGAGATGGTGTCTCATTGGAGCCTGTACTTAAGAGGCTGAGGCAGGAAGATGGTTCTGAATTTGATTATGAGATCCCATCTTAGAAAAATCAAATAGAAAAAAAAATAACAAAACCACCCTTACAAGTCTGGATTTTATTTCTTTTAATCTGTGTTTGTGATAATTTTACCCAATTGGAGAAGACATAGGCATGTTATGTTATGAATTTTTAGTTGCTCAAAATTGGATTTTTACTAATCTCCCATGAATTTCTAGAACAAGAAATTTTCATTTGTACATTATCAGTTTAAGTTTGTTTTTTGCATCTTAGTAATGCTGTTTTCTTAATAAATTCTACTGGCATGACAAAAGGTCCAAGAAGACAACTTACCGGAACAAAGATATTTTGGCCCATGGCCTTAGAGGTTTTAATCTCTTTCCCTGACACCATTGCTTCTGGGATATCAGGGAGACACAAGACTGTGTGCTGCTGAAGAGGAGCTCAGCTCATGGTGAACAGGAGCCAGAGATGAGGGGAGACCAAAATCCCTTATACCTTCAAGAGCATACCTCCAGAGGCCTATCCCTCCCTGTCTAAAGCTTCCACCCCCTCTCTAAGTACTGCTAACAGCTGGGGGCAGGTGGGAGCATTTCATATTCAAACTGTAAGAGCCACTCTGATTTTTACCTTTTGGAAAGCTAGAGATAAGGGTTCGTGTCTGGTGTATAAAGCCCTGAATTAACAAGAACATATCAGCCTTCTTTTGAAAATATTCCAAATATTGTGTTAAATAGAATCAGTATTGTCAGACTAACAGTCTTTATAAAATGTTATTGTTCCATCAGATTTTTCATAATTGAACTGATGATTTAATTTTCATTCCCGCATTTAACACTGGGGAGTGAAGGAAATGATGGAGCCCAGAGCCACCCTGCTGGTATTAGCTAGATGGTAGACTTTAGATCTCATAGTTTAGCCTAGTACCTCCTCTAGTGTGTATGCCTCCCAGAGGCTCTGTGTATACACAGGACTTCTGATGAAGATGAGGACCTGAAAGTTGGTGTCAGGGGACTAGAGACCTTTGGTATCTTGGAGGTAGCTAGAGTATTAAAGCCTGAGGTGTATGGGGTGGGATGCTCCTAAATGGTTTTGTCTTTTGAGTTTCAGAATTAAAACTTGTTTTTTTTTTTTTTTTTTTTTTTTTTTTAAATCATCAAATCAGATGGTGCAACTTTTGAGGCAAGATGAAGATTAATTTGGAAAGTTTAAAATCCCTGTGTACCAGTTACTTTTCTGTCTCAGTGATAAAGTTTCATGGTACTTTTCCTTAAAGTTCCATTGGGTTAGACAATGACAGGGAAGATAGAGCAGCTGGAACAGGAATCTGAGAGATGTGATCTCAGCTTTCTTAGGAAACAGGCTGGAGGAGGATGGAGGGAGGGTAGGAAGAGGGCAGAGGGAGAAAGAGCTGGTGGTGAATAAACACACAGAAAGTAGGGTGCTGCTATAAACTCTCAAAGCCTGCCCCCATTGGTGTACTTCCTCCAACCAGGCTTCATGACCTAGAAATTCCATAGCCTTTCAAACAGCACCAGCAGCTAGGGACCAAGGATTCAAACACTTCAACCTCTGGGGACCATTTCTCATTGAAACTGCCACATTCAGCTTCCTTTGAATTAGTCTCGTGTCTCAGGTTAGAGAAACCTAACCTTCTGTCCCAAATGAAGTGATATATTCATGATCTTTATGGTAAGTAGTGTAAAACTTCGTTAGTTTCATCAGCTGAATCTAGCAAAGCAGTACTTAGCACGGCTTGTAGGTCTAGGAAGGAAAGGGAACCATTGAAGGGATGGGCAGAGTTCATCGTAAGGTGTTCTTCCTTCACCCTCGGATAACCACCAATCTGTTTCTAAGAATTTGATTAGTCTAGGCACTTCCCAGAAGTAGGAGCAGACTGTGGTGGTTCTTTTGTGCTTGGCTGTCTAACGTAGTATCTCCCAGACTAGTTCCAGTTACAGTTTGCATCAGAATTTCATTCTTTTATTTTTATTTTTTAAAAGGCAGGGAATGTCTCATCAGTTAGTTCAGGCTTACTTAAAATCAAACCATCTTGCCTAAGCCTCTCAAGTGGGGGCTAGCATGTGCGGTCAGCACTGCTCATCACCATCTTTTCAGAGGTGGTGTTGTCTGTTGTTCATTTATAGCATTTGGGTTTGTCTTCACCTGTTCATGTACATTTGGGTCGTTTCTACCTTTAGGCTGCCATTGCTGGGTATATAAGTAAATATATGTTTGAATCTCTACTCTCACCATTTTTTTTTTTTTGTTGTTGTTGTTATATTGCAGAACTAGAATTGCTAGATTACAGGAGGATTCTGTGCCTGTTTTTTGGAGGCACTTCCATCCTGTTTTTCATAGTGTTTGTACCGTTTTACAGTCTCAGCAGTGCACAGTGATTCTGACTTTTCAACTTTCTTGTTTCTTCAATCCTCAGCTATGTGTACTCTCTATGGGTATATCCTACTGATGTCTCATGGTATCCATGTACATTTTCCTAACCATATGTGATTTTGAGCTTCTTTTCATTACCTTACTGGCTATTTATGTGTTTTCCTATCATGGGAAGATATGAGAAATGCATAAAAATTCTTTTTCTGTGTAATGATATATGGTGAATAATTAAAAAAAAGCACTTGGAATCTTGCCTTATGGAATACCGGTTTTATTTGAAGGAATGGCTGACAAACTGATTACTCTTATATCTGGGTGTCTAGCAACCAATTTTCTCAAGTGCCCCAGTGAGTGCCTTTTTGAAAAAACAGCTGATGGTTGTTATTAATGTTGGATCTTGAACTTCCAAAGCACAGTTATAATTTTGGAAAACATGTATCTGCCATTATAAGGTTGACAGCCTCATTACTTTTAATGGCTGAGGAGATAGGTGATAATAACAAATGCAATTTAAAAATTGTTTAACAGAACAGCTGTATAACTCTGAGCGGGTATTTTCCAGTACATTATTTACAAAGCACACAAATACACACACACACACACACACACACACACACACACACACACACACACACACACACACACACACACACACACCTTTTTATCCATATGTCTTTATTTGCAAATGTTCAATGCAAAGAGTCATTGGTCTGGTTCAAGGCCTCTGGTTTCTACTACACTATTGTTGTTGCCTCCCCCCCCCAACTTCTCTTAGGTATCCTGTTGTTGCCCTGTGTCTTGGAATTCCTGCAGCTTTGGGTCTGATGGTGTGTGATGAGTTGGGGTGGGCCAAGTCATACCCCTGGTTCTGAGTCTGGGTAGTTAGTTGCAGGGTTGGTCAGGCCTCCAGCTCTTTCTTGTCCTCACCACCAGGGTGAACTCTCCAGTATTGTGTTGGCTAGTTCACCCCCTGCAGCTATGAGCAAGGGTTGGGACCAGTTCTCTTGCTCTCTAGCCTTCGGGGTCAGCTCTCACACACCTACACCATCAGGGTCAGCTTACTTTGTTGCCCACATGAGGTGCAGGGGCCACTCTCCTGAGTTTTGCAGATGGTGATGGGCAGGGACAGCTCTCTCACTCTCATGACCTCAGGACCAGCTAGCTCACTCAAGCCTCTGCCAGTAGGTCAGCTCTACTGTGCTGCTGGCGGGGTTGGGGGAGCAAGACCCACTTTCCTGAGGGGGAGGGCCAGCTCCCTAGTCTGAACACATGGAGATTAAATGTAACAGTACAAAAACAGTATCAATGATATGGTTTCGGGTGCCAAATGACAACTGGTCTTTAAGAAATGAATTGTCATGTTTTGCCAGGGTAGCAAAGAATAAAATATCCATAGTTTTCTGAGAAGACTGTTAGGTTCTCAAACAGGCATGGACCAAAGAAGCCTCCTTTCCATTAGTTAATTCCTTTAGGTATTTTGTTACAGTTACGGAAAGGTGACCAACTCAGTCATTAATCCTAGAAGTGACTATTCCACTATAGAAAAGAAAATGCAGATGAACGTAGAGAAGTTTTACCTGGGAATAGAAGTCAAATATATATAGTTCAATTCAAGCTGTGAATGGGGTTAGTGAGGAGGGCCCTATCCTTTGAGTACCTGGCTTGTTGTAGCTGTGTTACATTTTAAGAATGCTAGCTTGGATCCTGCCAGCCTTTGACAAAATGTTTCTCAAACTCAGGACGGTGTAAACAGCCTGGGCCTTGTTAAGCTCAGCTCCTGTGTGGGGCCTGAGGTCCTGTCTTCCTAGCAAGTACAGAAGTGATGTCAGTGCTTCTGTGTCACAGGCCACTTTCTGTAAGTCCATGAGTGTGACCCCTGCCTCCCCACAACACAGCATCACCATTGTGAGTATCTGCTTTGATAATGGCCTTGAAGTAAGTTTTTTTTTTTTTCTTTTTTTTCTTTTTTTTTTTTGAGATAGGGTGTCGTCACTGTGTAACCCTAACTGACCTAGAATTCACTGTGTGGACTAGGCTGATCTGGAACTCATTGTGTAGAGCAGTCTGAGCTGGAACTCACTTTGTAGACCAGATCTGACCTGGAACTCACAGAGATCCACCTGCTTCTGCTTCCTGTTTGATGGAATCAAAGGTGTGATGACCATGCCAAGCAACCCCCAGCAACTCAAACATTCTTGAGCTTCATCTAGGTCTTAAATCTCAAGAGGATTAGTTCTATATTTAGGGGAAGATTTTAGGCTTATTAAGGATTCTAGATATTTCTTCAATGTTGTGAGTTTGGTTGGCATTACATGAAAACTGTATAAATAAGGGAATTGTCATATTCACAGTAGTAATTATACAATTGTAGTAGCATTTTTTTTTTTCCTTTTGCTCTCTCCCTCTAATGTGTGTATGGGTAGTAGTGGCAGGGTCTTACACTTACGCTCAGGCTGCCGTGGAACTCAGCATGTAGCCCAGGCTGCTTTTGAACTCGTGACTCTCTCTTGAGGCATTCCCAGTGCA
Source organism: Cricetulus griseus (assembly GCF_003668045.3). NCBI lineage: Eukaryota > Metazoa > Chordata > Mammalia > Rodentia > Cricetidae > Cricetulus > Cricetulus griseus. Next base: position 159,323,328 of record NW_023276807.1, read on the forward strand.
CTGAGATTATAGTGTGAGCCACAATGCCCAGCTTGTATCTCTCCTTCTTAAAGACATTCTGTGATGTTTTCCTCAGTTAGGTCCTGTAACTCCATAAGCTTAGTTATGTATATTATAAATGAATTAACCTATTATCAGTGCAAAAAGTCATATTGATAATGCTGATTTTCAGAGATGTTAATTTGCCTGATTGGTTAAAGATCAAATGACAGTCCCTATCTAGGAATTGTCTCATCTGGATATTTTTAGTGGACTAGTTTCCCTGAAGCATAAATCTAATTAATCTTATCAGTAAAAACCAGGAGTCAGAAATTGGTGTAAAAAACTGAAAGATCAGAGAAGCAGAGGCGTGGCCACAGTTCATTTCCTACCCCTCGGGTTCATCCAATCAAAAGGGCCTAGATCTTCTTTTGGCGTTTCGTTATTACTTCCTGTCTCCTCTCTGTACAGACCTCCAGACCTCTATGGTTAACTAGTGGCTAGCTCTGCCCTCTGACTCCAAGAAAGCTTTGTCAGAACAGAAACAAAATATTATACAACATCTCCCCAAGTAAAAGTGAGCTATGTTGGTAGGAAAAACAAATTTAAGTCACAAAATGTGAAAAGTTAAGTTGTATAAAAAATTGGTGGAAGGAAACAAAAGAAAATGGGTGTCTTCTAGAAACTTGACCAGAGTGTCACAGTCTCTCAGCTTCATTGCAGTGGGCTCTTTAAGGTCAAAGGAGATGGCCCATTAAGTGATCTTTTAGGATATGGGAATAACCTTTTAAATATTTATTTATTTATTTGTTTATGTATTTAGTCAGATGTTACCTTCCTGTCCTCCCCTCTCCCTGACTCTGGTCACCATTCTTTTTTGTCTCTGAATTTGACTATGATATGAGGTTTATATAATTGAAATAGTATTGTATTTGTCTGTCTGTGATGGGTTTATTTCACTTAATTGTGTTAAAACACACAGAAGTGTTAAAACCCATGGTACTCTTAAGTTTATGTAACAGTTTTTTTTTTTTAAATATATATATGAAAAAGCTTTTTATACGTCTGAAAAAGTACAAAAGAGTAAACAAGGCAAAGTTCATGCATTTTCCCAGAATTAACTCAGTCTGAAAGGAGGTGGTTGCTTTGGTGAAACCCTGTAATGGCAGCAGCACTTGTTGGGTGAAGGTAGGAGGAACAGGAATTCAAGACCGACTATGGCTACATAGAAGTTTAAAGCCAAGCTAGGCTGCATGGGAGCCTGTTTCTAAAGGAGAGAATGAATTAAGACAGATAATGACAAGTTAGGATTTTATTTCACTCTTATCCAGCTACCAAGGGAACTGTTTTCCCTTCTTTCTTTCTCTTTTTGAGATAGTCTCACTAGTAATCCCAGTTGGTCTGAAACTTGCCATGGACCATGCTGGCCTCAGACTCAGAGAGCCATCTCCTCTTCCTGTCCAGCGAGTGCTGGATTAAGGACATGGGCCACCTCAGAGGTTAAGGGAATATTTTATAAATATTTTTAGCCATAGAAAACTTCACCAGTGTGGAAAATGACTTGCTTCATTTCCTTTCTTGATTCCTTCCTTTTTTTGTGTTTGGTTTTTCAAGACAGGGTTTCTCTGTGTCCTGACCTGGAACTCACCAGGGTGGCTTCGAACTCAGAGATCTACCTGCCTCTGCTTCCCAAGTGCTATGTTTAAAGGCATGCACCACCACTGCCTGCTCTTGTTTGCTTTCTGTAGCATAAAATAAGTTGTTTTATCCTGGAAATAATTTGCTTTTAGAAAAGCTGACCATGTTTCTTCTTCTCAGGGGTGACTGGCACTTCAGATGTTTTAGGGAGTCAGGACCTTCACGGAATTTCCCTGTAATCATTATCCAGAAGTGTATGTGACTGACCGGTCTCTTAGGTAAAGTGCCTTCTGTGAACCAGCCATGCATCATAAAGCTCTGTGTCTCTAAGCCTAGTGAGAATTTTGAGTCCTTCCCTCTAAAGACAGAGTACTCTCTGTGTCACTTGGTTCTGTCTGAAATTTTAATTTTAATTTTATTTCAGAGGTGCCAGGAGTCACATCCAGCATGTACATGATAAGTAAAGATTGTACCTCTAGTCCTGTTTGAAAATTTAAAGTGTCTATACTATGCTCACACAGATAAATGGTGTCAGTGATAGTATTCTCATTGTTTTATGGTGGAACATTTGATAGAAACATCTAATTGTCTAGAAGCTGTCCCATTCATTGTTCCACCTGCTCCCCATTAAGTCCAGTTTACATTACTTTATTACCAGGGCCATACAATCATTGACTGCCTCTCCCAGAAGCTGTCAAATGCTAGTAGTTTCTCAGGTATGGCTGGGACCTGTCACTTACCTTTCCTCTCCATACTGTAACTTTCTCTGGTTTGAGCTTGGGCAGTCTTGTTCATGCTGTCATAACTCTTGTGAGTTCATAGTGCAACTGCCCTGTTGCATCTGGAAAATTGTGTTTCCTCAGTCATTCGCCACCTTGGCTCTTGCAGTCTTCCTTTCCCTCCCCCAATGATCCCTAGTCTTGAGATGGTAACAGATGCCCCACCGCCCCATTTAGGCCTGAGCACTGAGCAAGCCACTCTTCTCTGCATATTGACCTGTTGAGTGTCTCTGCTAATTGCCAGCTACTTGGAGAAGGAGCTTCTCTGGTAAGAGAAGCACTGATCTGTGGTTATAGCAGTCAGCTTGTAGGATTTTTAATATTGTGCCTGTTTAGCAGCCTTTTAAAACCCTAACCCATCCTTTTTTCTATACTGGTGATGGATTCCAGAGCCTTGTACATGTTGGGTAACCTTTGGAAGTAGTTGATTAGACAGAGTTTAAAGAAGGGGATAAATACGTGGGACTGGAATTTTGAAAAAGAGGTTGGTTACATAGTCAAATAAATTTATATATAAATAAATTTAATTGTATATAAAAAGTAAGTGTAGCTAACTCTTTTACTTTTGAGATTGTATTTTAATTACAGCATTTCTTCCTCCTCTTTCCTCCCTTCAAGCCCTCCCAGACATCCCTACTCACCTTCCTTAAAATTCATGGCCTCTTTTTTTGTCAATTGGCTCTTATGTTATACTCTGATTCATATAACATTCATGATTTAAAATGCTGTTCAAATATTTTAGTAACAGCTTATATGCATAGTATCTGTAGACATTTATAATCATGGTTATATAAAGAATGTTTCTTTTGTCATCTTGTGTTGTGGTTTGATGTTGATTTTAATGTTGAGTGTGTATATATTATATAGTTTTTATCTCAGTATGACTTGCTTTTAAAAAACATTTAGTATTTTAAACAATTTTTAAATAATAATATTGTTATTGTTATTATCATCATCATCATCATCAATGTGTGTATGCACACATGTTGTTGCCAGAAGAGGGCATTGGATTCCCTGGGACTGGAGTTGCAGGCTGTTGTGGGAACAAACTCTGTCCCTTTGAAGACTGGGAAGCCTCCTGAGCCATTTCTCTGGCCACAGTGATTGGCTTTTCTATAAAAACTGCATAAATTGTTTATAATTACTTAGGCTCAATGTGCCTAAAGAGGAGTTCGACTAGCTTGACCCAGCTGAAGTGCTTTGATCACACTGGTGAGCCACAAGTGTGTACCCAAGTGGGTACCAAATAACCTGTTTCCTAGCTAAGTTCCCAAACGGCTCAGTGGTTGTCGACAGACTGCCTGTTAACCCAGGTCAGACACCGGCTTCGTGTATCGTTAACATTGTCCATGTTTGAAAGCAGTGATAGTGTAGACTGTACTTCCTTACCATTGGTTGGAGAACATAGAGTCTGTGGAGTAGTAAGCACAGGGACTTAATTGGTAGCAAATGGGCTCCCTCTTCCTGGCAACCAATAAGTCAGCAAGTAGATGAGCTTTCTTTGTAAGGGAAGATTGTACAAACTTCTCCTTCAGTTTGAAGTCTTGCTTGTGTTTAATAACATCAATATGAACACATTTGAAACACTGTAGAATGTGCTTTTCTTTGGGCTAGCACAGAATGGGAAAATATGTATGTTTTCTGAGCCATGGTTTTGGTGTCAGACTGTGCAGTACAAGAGATAGAGGCTCTCTGCTGACACTTTGGCTCAAGCCGAGATCTTTGGTATCCTATTCTGAAGTCATTACGGAAGACTGTATTTACTTGGCACACTGCAGTTTGTTAAAGTGCCAGAATAAGCATTGGCATGTTGGGGCCAGGAGAGTGATAAAAACAAAGTGAACATACCCTGTTCACTGTACTTTGTGTCTTCTCTGACATAAAAAGTTTATCTTTATTGTTTGTGAATTACCACACATCCTGGCCCCTTGAGTATAGCCAGCACATTTTAGTGTTGTTTGCTAGCCTTCTTACTCTGTCAGTATATTTAACTCTATCTCAAGAATGTGGTTGTGTATGGAAGTTATTCAATGTCAGGTTATCTCAGTTTCCAGGTATCCTAAATGAGTTTGCTTCCTGGGATCACTTCATGTTAATGCTTTAAGTTGGAATGGCTTAACCTATACAGTACAGCTACAGTTCTAAAGCAGGGCCAGGTATTTAGCTCACTGGCACACCGCTTCTTTAACACTTATGAAGCCATCCCTTCAGTTCCCAGTCCTACAGAAAACAAAAGCAAAAGAGGGAAAACTTTGCCTAGTAAAAATAGAACTTTTATTATAAACTAAACATTTAAAATAAAAAATGGCAAGCTCAACAATTAATGAACTTCAGATTGAATGACATTATTCTTGTACAAGAAATATCTAAAGGTTGTAAATGCTAAATTGTATTTTATTTCATGTGAGACTTTGGAGGATGAATATATTACAAAACTTAAGTACATAATTTCAAAACTTTTTTTCTACAAAGAATTTTATTTTTTCTCCTTTAAATCTAAACTATTCTAAGATGGATGTGTACACTTTGTAATGCTATTTAACTGATTGTTCTTTACCTTTTGCTGATATTCTACCCACTTATTCCTCCACTAATTCTCCATATGATCAATTCACAAACATAAGTCCTGAGAACTTGTTGCTGTATAGTCCTGCTTCCTTGCCTACGTTACAGGTATGATACTAAACTATTGAGATATTTTTAAACATCAGAAACCTTGAAGTATTCTTTTGGAACTGTCTGTTAATACTGAAATAACATTCCAGTTTGTCTCTGGATTCTACCCTCGTTCTCATTAGTCTTCCCAAACAGTGCTCTCTGGCTGTCATTTTAGTCTTGCTTTTTTGGTTTCTTGTCCTGTAGTGCTCTGAAATTAAGCTTTTCTTGTTTCATTACTGGTCATTTAATAGAGACTGCTATGCAAGACTTGAGACAAATGTGAGATTCTTAGAGCACTCTTTGTTCATCCTGACTGCCATCTCCTGAGAGGACATACTGCTCTTCTTGAGGATTAATGATGTTGCCTAGCATTCTTTGTCTTCACTTCTCTGTATTCTGTAAATAAGATATAGACTTAGGTTTTACATGTCAGGGTTTTGGTTTTTATTCAAATGTTTTTATTTTTTATGTTTTGTTTTTGCTTTTTGAGACAGGGTTTCAACTAAGTAGCCTTTGCTGGCCTGGCACTTGCTGGAAGGGTGGCCAGTGGTTGGGCAGGGGCTGTGGATGAGCAGGATGGTGATGGGGAAGGAGCTCAAACAGTGTGCAGAAAACAGCACTTGCACATCTGAGCATGCAGAATAGAAAACACTATTTTACCTCAAGACAAATAGCTGCTGAGGATAGGGGAAGACAAGCTGTGAGTACTGTCACCACTGCCAGTGGATACTTGCCATTTCACCAGCTTTGTGCACTGTAAATCACTGCTTCTGGTCTGGTTGCAGATAGTCTGTTTTTCGGACTCCTAGATTACCTACACTGCTAGAACGATGTTTCAGACAAAACGTCCACTTAAGTCCGTCATTCAGCATGTACATAGTAAATGGTCATCATCCATTGTGCAGTAGGCAGAGCACAAGCAGATTACCAAGTTACTCTAGAGCCTTCTGTTGTGTACGGTGATTGAAACAAGACAAGTACAATAAATACTTCATAGAGGACAGTAGCAAGTTCCCAGGAAGAAAAAACAAAATTAAAGCAGGGATTGGTGGTACCCTGGAAAATTGTGTTGGAGAATCTGTTGTGGAGATTTGAATCATGAAATCTGGGTGACTGGAGGAAGGTAGGAGATGACTGAGTAGAGATGGGAAGAAAGGGGTGAACCAGGCCTTTAGAGTCTCAGCAGGGCCCTTCCAGAAAGGCCCACCATAGGGGGAGGTCAGAGAGCAAAGGCAGAGCCAGGTACTGCTGCTGTCTCCTATCAAGGAGAAGCTAAAATCCTTTCCCACTGTTTTTGACTTTAGTGAGACAGGAAGCCACAGGATGATTATGGGCACAGAGGTTACGTGATTGGGCACAGATTTTAATGCGGCCAATGTGTGGAAAATGAAACAAACATAAGAAAGATCAGAAGCAGGAAAACTACCCGGAGACTATGATGTCATTTGTTAAAGGGTTTTGACCAGGGCAGGGAAGAGCTTTGGAAGATGAACTCAAGCTGTGTTCTAGGTACAGCATAAAGGCCTAAACAACTAAAAGTATACAAAGGATGCCCCCAACTATAAGGGAATCACAACTACAGAAGTTAAAGGACATTCTAACCATGAGTCAGAATTGGATAAGCATTCCAATTTTGAGGGTAATAAAGGAAATCAATTGGATGAGGTCTTTAGTTGTTGAGAGCTAACAGCACATTCCTTGAACTTAAGGTACATACCCTTTCCCCTCTTTCTTACTTGCTCATTACTTGACCTCATGCTGTTTCTGTTTTTTACACCAGAACAGCTGGTCTAAACTGTGTACTTTGATGGAACCTTGGTATTTGAATTTTAGTTGTATCGATGGTCATGGTCTTGAAGCTCTTGTTGATGTTCTCTGCTTACTTTATGACCTCTTTAGGATTTTTCCTTTTTTGTATTTCTATATAATACTGGGGATTGAGCCTAGGGTCTCACCCTAGTCTACCACTGAGAGGCATTCCTACGGTCCCTTGTATTTTAGGACAGCATCTCATTACATAGTTCAGGTTGGCTGCTACCTCCTCATTGCTGGGATTACACCTGGTTTATCTGGCTTAGCTTTTTTTTTTCCTCCCCAAGAGAGGGTTTCTCTGTATTGCTTTGGAGCCTATCCTGGAACTCACTCTGTAGACCATGCTGGCCTTGAGCTCACAGAGATCCGCTTGCCTCTGCCTCCTGTGTGCTGGGATTAAAGGTGTGTGTCACCACTGCCCAGTGTGGCTTAGCTTTTTAACAATTTTATTTGTGATGTGTTTATGTCATACAGTGTGATATTTTGATACACACATACAGTGTGAACTTATTATATCCATGAACTTATTTGCCTTTTTTTTTTTGTGCTGAGAACATTTGAAGTGTCCTCTATTCTAACACTGTATTTTGAAACATTGCTGATTGCAAACCACTCAACTGTTCTGTAGACCGAGTTTATTCTTATTATCTAATAATTTTATATTGATTGGAATAAGATAGTTTCTAATTTTTATTTCAAAAAGCAGAGAAGTGAAGTTAACACTGAAAATTGGGTTTAAGAATTAAATGTGGTAATTGTGTGAGAGCATATTATGGGGCTTAATGCTGAAAAATTCCCACAAAGTATGCTGGCTTCCTTTATTTCGATTGTAGGGAGGGCACTTTGTTTCAAGATGGAAAGAAGCAACTTTCTATATTTGAAATAATACTGACAACTGTCAGATGAAAAGTAGTTTTTGTAGGAAGGAATCAGAAGGCTGTTAATACAGCTTGTTATAGTAAAACATGGTTTATGGTGTATTCTGGTATAATGGTGTAATGAATGTGTATTCTGTTTTTATAATTTGTATACTTCATTAAAATATAGTCAACATGAAGGAGTGAGGACTCAGAAGTTACATAGGACTACTTCCCAGCAAAATCGATTGATTAATATTAAGTTATTCACTCCACAGATAATTTGAATGCCAGGCAAGATGATGGGCATCTTAATATTATATAGCAAATGAGGTATACACAGTCCTTGTTTTTATAAGTATAGAATCCACTAGAGAAGAGAGATCTCAAGTAAATATTACCAAAGGAAATTCTGTGGTGGGTGAGTTTATGTTAGTTTCATCAGTAAGGTTTGCAGACACCTACCTGCAGTACACACAGTATAGTAGTAAATAGGCCAGTGCATTAAGTTAGGGATTGGAAGCAGTCAAGATGAACTAACTGTATGGTATGTGGCCTGGGAAGTGGTGGGAACAAAGCTCCCTATTTATTTACAGAATTTGAAGTATTACAGTTAAAAACTTTCTTATAAATATTATTTTAATTTAAGGTTCTTCATTGGGTGTACTCATTGTACATAGCACCTTGTAACATAGGGACATTTTTTTTGTGTGTGTGTGTGTTTCCAGATAGGGTTTCTTGTGGCCCAGCTAACCTTAAATTAATTCTGTAGCTGAGGGTGAGTCAAACTCCTGGTCCTCCTGCTTTTATTTCTCAAGCTGTTGGGATTATAGGCACACCTGGCTACTATTGCTTTTTTCTTTTTTAAAGGCTTTACTTAATCCATTTTAAACATGGTTTGTCTTATTTATATATAAGGAATTGTGCTTATTAAGTAAAATTTTCTTAAGGAAACTTTGGTCAGGGCATTGTTCTTTATTGATTTCTTCATTTGCCTTTTGTTCCTCAATTCTGTTATTTCTGGATCCTTCTATTTGTAATTACACATTTTCTTTTGGTTGAGCATATACCTACATTGGTAGCTATGGCCTGTAAAGATCATTAGAACATGAAATTTATAGGGGAAATAAAAGACCTGGCTCTGTCTTGTTAGACTGGCTGTCTGCCTCCTTCTTCCGTGTTTGGTCTGTTTCTCATCTGTAAAGTGCAAATAAGTTAAATGCTGGAATGAAATAAGTTAAAACAGGAATGAAATATGATCTGTGTCTCCCTCCTCAGTTCTGATTCATTGTGTTTACTGATAACTAACTTTGGCAAGGATGTAGGTTAGTAATCATTCCTTGTTAGGAAGAGCCTCATTTCTAGGAGAAAGCCTTGGATCTGCTGACTTGACCTGGGGCTCTGTTGTTACAGAGGTGGGTAGTCCATGGGAGGAAGGACTTTTCTAGCCTCAGATCTCACAAATACACGTCAATGTCTTTCCCACTTATCTTGAAGATAGCGTCAAAGTCACATTGTTTTCTTTGGCAATGCTTGGAGCTAGGAGTTGCTGATAGTTCAATCTTTATTTTACTGGTAAAATGTTCAGGGAAGAAAAAAGATCACATGGTGTTACCCTTCCCTCTTTCTTCTCCCTAAGAATACAGTTTTATATGATTTATTTATATTTATATGATTTATAGGAATCAGCACCTACAGCCAAGTGTTAGATAAACATGCAGTATTTTCTGTGTTGGGATGCTGAAGCTCAAGGTTTCTAGGCTACCATAAACTTTCTGTCACAAGAGACTTACAGTCCTTTGGGAAAGTCTCGTGTATAGTCAGCAGTAGTGTCTTTTTTAGGAAATATTAATTCTTAGTGGCAGTGGTAAAATTGGGTGGCAAGAGAGGAGACACTTAGGGTTAAGAATATCCCATGCCACTGATTGCCCAATATAAGTATGGAGGGATGGACTAAGCCTGGGGCCTTAGAATTATTAGAATTGGATAGAATTCTTTTTTCAATTTTTGTTTATGTGCATTGGTGATATGCCTACATATATATCCATCTAAGAGTGTTACAGACAGTTGTGAGCTGCCATGTGGGTGCTGGGAATTGAACCTGGGTCCTCTGGAAGAATAGCCAGTGCTCTTAACTGCTGAGCCATCTCTCCAGCTCCCAAGGATAGAGTTCTTTGTACCAGTGATTCCAGCCTGCCCTGCATAATGAAATGCTGTCTTAGAATACAAGGGCTAGGGATGTAGCTCAGTTGTAGAAACTTAAGCATACAGAAGGTGGAAAAGCACATACTTCAAGGGGTAGCCTTGTGCCTGCTATCTACATGTAACTAACTGCATTTTACCATATTTCCTTTATACATTTTTGCATGTGGGTAATTTTAAATGACTTCTTCAGAAAATTTTTACTTACAGCTAGAGAATGTCAAAATAATTGATAAGTGTTAGTTTTTAACAAGGGATTCAAGAAATCCCTCTCTTAATAAATAGCACCAGCTATGCAGTGTGGTACAGACAGGAAGTGGTGAGGATTAAAAAAAATTCATGTAGTGAATAAAGAAGTCTAATTGTATGAACATATCAGTATTTATCAAGTACATGACGATTCTGTGTTACGTGTTTCTGATATCTTGTACTGACTTCCAAACCTTAAGGTTTCTATGATTCCTTTATGTTTAATAATTTGTAATCAATCCATGTTAGAATTGGATGGAATTTTTTGTGCTAAATATTGCTGAAACACATCTTTCTTATCCAGAAATGACGTTTTTAAAGATATTTGCTGTCAATCAATAGTTAAGCAAGTTTAAATCTTCCTACTAATCAAACATCCTAAAGGTGTTCAAGTCAGTATGGCTTTCCCACTGTACCCCAGCTTAAGGTTATTGTTATTGATGGCCTCTTTTAATATGTGTTTAAGGGAAATTATTTTATTTTCCTTTTAAATGTTTCAGCAGACAACACAGCTCATAACATCTAACATTACAGTGCCTTTGAAGGAAAAGTGATGCTCTTCTCAGTTACTCAGTGCAGGCAAACACCGGTGTATTCTCTTCCTGTTCCTCATGTTCATAGAAACAGTACACAGGCTTTTTATTTGCAAACAGTTGACCAACTGGAACAAACAACCAGGAGAAAATATTTGTTCTTATATTGCTGAGAAATTCTGTAATGCCCCTATGTGATGGAGCCCTTTGCCCAGTTTCTCTTGACCCAGGGACTTAAGGTGCTGGGTACTCAATGGTCACCAAAGGTCAACCTGAGGTAGTGGCTCCATGTTGTCTTATGACAAAGAAAGTTAAGACTTTGAACTTTTGTGAGAATATACAAAGTGGAAGCAAGCTTTAAGGTTTGTAGAACAAAGAGATAGTGAGAAACTAAGGAAAAGAGAGAGAGAGAGAGAGAGAGAGAGAGAGAGAGAGAGAGAGAGAGAGAGACTCCTGAGAGATGGGGGAGTTTTTAAGAGACGGAAAAAGCTCCGAAACTCCTGTTTAGGGTTTTTGTAGAAAAACTGGACAAAGATGGAGGCCCTTGGTCTAACATGGGCTGAACCAAGGGAAGGCCATGGGCTCTGTGTTCCCTTATTTCTCCCAGTCAGGGAGATGATCATGCTTTTTTTTTGTGCTGTCTGCCCAGTTAAGGGTGGTTGGACCTGCCTTTGTCCATCTCTGACTCAGGCTTTGTTGTTAATGACCTTGACTTTCTGCTGTTAGTCACTTGGGCAACATCACGACTTCCAACCTTGTATTTCACAGCTGTGAATTACACTGTTTCTTTGTTCTCACATTCATATAACGCGTGGTAGAGAGTTGCCTCTCACAGCTGCCAGGATGTAGCTGCAGTTCTCTTGGTAACCTCATTTAGCTCCATGTATAGAGGTGGTCTAAAGTGGTCGCCTAGGTGGAGGCTTCTTGGTAGAAGCAGTCTTTACTTAGAATTCTGTCTATTATAGTTAGCTGCATAGAAATCAGAAAATAAGAAAGGCGCTGTCTTAGTTAGGGTTTCTGTGACTGTGATGAAGCCTGGTGACCAAAAGCAAGTTGGGAGAAAAGTTTATTTTTGTTACATTTTCACATCATAGTCCATCATTGAAGGAAGTCAGGACAGGAACTCAAATAGGGCAGGAACCTGGAGGCAGGAGCAGATGCAGAGGCCATGGAAAGGTGCTGCTTACCGGTTTGTCCCCTATGGCTTGTTCATCCTGCTTTCTTCTAGAGCCTAGGTCCACCAGTCCCCACCCACAGTGCCCCCTCCCCATCAATCACTAGTTAAGAAAATTCCCTACAGGCTTGCCTACAGATCTTACAGAGGCATTTTCTCAGTAGAAGCTTCCTCCTCTCTGATGACAATAGTTTCTGTAAAGTTGGCATAAATTAGTCTGTGTTTCTCAAGGGCTTGTGGTGGTCACCTGATGGACTGTCAGTGGCCCAGAGCCCTGTTCCACCTCTTACTTGGTCAGCTTTGTTATCTCATACTTAACTCCAAGCCCTCTTATTCATCACCTTCATTACCTTAGTGTGTCACACTCTGCATTGTAACTCAATCTTCATTTCAACCCCAGCCCCCCCCCCACACACACTTCTTGATGCGGTATATGTGAGCAACTTGCAGTTTTCACTATGAGCTGATTTTCCCTACTATCTATGGGTGGGGGGTTAGCTCCTAATGAATGGAAATACCCATTTAAACTAAACAAAACCCATGTGTTTGTATAACAGCTTGTAAAACCTAAGTAGAATTATCTAAGAAAGCATACCATCAGTTAATTAATGATTGTATGCATGTATAGAGAGAAGTGGTGAGGGAGGAGGAGACATCTCAGTTAGGTGTCCATGGAATTGTTTCACATGAGAGCCTTGAGAGAGCTAGCTTCTTCTTGGGAGTATATACCTAAGATGGGAAGGGACTCTGGGTTAGCGAAGATGGCAATTGCTCTCATTGTCTCATGTTTACTTCTGTCAGGGTGTTCTCTTGTCCTCTGTCAGATCTGTATCTATTGCTAATTCTTCTCTTGTTCATTTTGAGAGTGTCCACAGTATCTCATAATAATACATACCCTTGTCTCATATTTTCCAACCATAGCACCAGTTTAACAGCCATTTCTTTATAGTATTATTAAAATTGATATGCCTTTAAAAACACAAACTATAGAATGTTCTGTACCAAAAACAAGTTTTAAAGATTTAATATAAGAATCTTATCTTACATCTGACAAAAATAATTGATTTTTCAATAGCATTGTCTGAGTATGAACTTGAAATGAATACTTTATCAGATGCAGTAAGAGAATAGATGAAGGTGTAGATAAAGGCACTTAATCATCTCATGAGTTCTGGAGGGAGGCTGGCTCATTCACTAGCCCACCTGTCAGTGTTCTGAGCCATTTTCTTTCTGGACACCATGACCACAGGCTATCCATCAACATCACATCTAAGCATCATCTTCCACAAAAGTGGGAAAGAAGAGTGGGACCTTCTCTGTCACACACTTTCATTTATGCAGGAAAATTATCCCTGCACTTCCAGTGGACTTCACCTGCCTTATACCCTTGAGTTTGAGCTGGTCAGTTTCCATCCTGAAGTCAGTTGCTGATAAGCAGAGAGATCTCCCATGATTGGCTGAGAATATGGTGAGCTCATCCCTGTAATTGGAGGGTGGTCCAACTGTCCCAGCTTAGCTATATTGAGTGTTAAATAGTAGCTATGCATTATTGTCAAGATGGGTGGGTGATAATAGTATTGTCAAACTAGTGTGAGGATATTTGTGACTACCTTGTCACAGGTATATCTGTGGAAAAATAAGTTTTTGTGTGTTGTCCTTTAAAATGGAAGCAGAGTCATTTGAGAATCGTGTGGCTCTGAAAGTGCTGTTCCTGATTGACACAGGAAGCCAGACTTGGCTCTTAATCATTAAACTGCTTACTGTACTTACTTTTGTTTTAAACATTGTCCTTGACGCTTTCCCTCTGCTACAAATGATGGTGTGTGTGTGTGTGTGTGTGTGTGTGTGTGTGTGTGTGTGTATGTGTGTGTATGTGTGCACATGTGTGTGAGTGTATATAATTTCAATTATTTTTTTTGTTTTTGTATTTTCTCATAATGTAGCCCTGGCTGTTCTGGAACTCACTCTGTAGACCAGGCTGGCCTTGAACTGACAGAGATCTGCTTGCCTCTGCCCCTAGAGTGCTGGGATTAAAGTGTGCACTACCGAGCCCAGTAAAAATGATAGTATAGTATGTAATTTTGATGGTAGTCTCTGATTGTTTTAAATTAATTGGGGCTTCCTCTTGTAGGTGGATTCTCCACTGTTTTCCTGGTGAGGAGTCATGGTGGGATCCGATTTGCACTGAAGCGAATGTATGTCAATAACACATCTGACCTCAACATTTGTAAAAGGGAAATCACAATTATGGTAAGTGAGAGAAAATTTTGTTCTAGAAATTGGTTGTTTTTCTTTTGGTTTTATACTACAGCATTCATAGATTTTAAAGCAAGTTTATGCATCAGTTTGTCCACACTTGAAAAATCATTCAGTTAAATTATTATGTTGTAATTGGCAGTTCATTGCACCTGGACACATTTGGGACTGAATGCAGTGGTCGCCCTTTCCTCTCCTTCAATGTGTAGGTTCCCAGGCAGTGTGCCCTTCTTTCCTTTCAAATTCATTGTAATTGTGGAGTATTGGGAGGAGAGAACACTTACAGAACTACACAATAAACACCAAGTTTATCTCCGTGACAGTAAGAAATACTGTCTGCCAGATACCATGAAGCCTTCTCCCTTTCTTGCCCCATTGTGTCTAGGTACTGTTTTCTCATGCAGAAAGAGACTTCCATCCTGAGTGTGGTGGCTGTAGTTGCTGTCCACTCTCTACATTCATCTCATGTTTATACCCACAAACAATACTTTTGTTTTTTACTTAACAGTCCTGCTGTTTGTTACCCACTTTTCCTGTGACCCAGTGTTGTAGGGCCAGTTGTCCTTCAGCAAGGGAAGTATCAGTAAATAATAGGTGGAGTGAAAGTAGAGTGGTAGAGGCATCAGTGAGTGAGTACAGAGGAATCGTGATCGTGAGGTGATGCTCCCTCCTCCTCAAGTAGAGCTCTCTGTGCCTTGTGCTGCCCCTCTGGTTTTTACCTGGTATACCTGCATGCATGTGCGTGTGCCTTTTTAGTTTGACTTTAGATAAGAGAAAATTAATTAATTTAGTTGGCACGTTCATAATACTGTCTAGTTTCAGAACCTTTTCATCACCCCTAGAAAATCCTACCCACTTTACTGTTAATGCCAATTCCTGTTCGTTTAGCTCCTAGCAAGCACCCTTCTCTCTGTGTTTGCCAACTTCTATTCTAATGTTTCCTATAAATGGGTTGTATAGTGGGTTTTCCCTTATACTTCGCCAATGCCTTTGAGGTTCATGGACATTGTAGTGTTCATCAGTATTTAATGTCCTTTCTGTCACCAAATGATACTCTGTCAACACCACAGCTTTATGTATTCATGGGGAAAACCGATAGACATTTGGGCCATTTCTGCTTCTTTGGCTTCTGTGACTAGCTACTGCTATGCATGTGTGTATTTATGTCCTTGAGTCCTCAGTTTTTCTTCTTTGGTTACATACCTAGGTTCTTTTTAAAAATTTTGAGGAAGAGCCAGCATGTTGTGCAGCAGCTGAATCTTGTGTGACCTTACTAACAGCTTTAATTAATGCCAGCCCCACACATGTCTTACTGCTGAGGGGGATTTTTCACTTTATGACAATGTCTTTACCAACACTTACAAAATAAGTAGTTACGTGATCTGAATTCTTAAATTTCAATTGTTTTTATTGCTTAGCCAGTTTAGAGACGCTTTGAGACATTTTAAAGGTGAAAATATTAGCTAAAAGGTTGAAAAAGAATTACTTGAATATAATGGCTAACTAGACTAAGTTGTCTAACTTGAGCCTAGATGAGGTACTACTCTGCCATAATCTTCAGCTTGGTGGAGTTTCTGTAGTTATGAGACATGTGAAATATTGACAGCAGCAGTCAGCGCCTCTGCCTTTGAACACTGCATTGTAGGGAGATTGTGCTTTTGGGGTGGTGATGGTCTTCAACTTTTTTTTTAGGTGACCCATCTTCCAAGGTATAATTTAACATGGTGTGCATATGATAGTTCTGACCATAGACTACTTTGCACAGTTGAAACTGGGTATACTATTAATGACAGCAGTTGTAAATTCATTTAAAGTAGTTGTGTGCCATCTGCCCCCCTTCCTGGATCATCACCCATGCTAAGCAGCAGCTTAACACTGAGCTGTTTCCAGCCCTGTTTGTAGCCTCATTATATGCTGGTGACCATTTTGTATAAAGAGGAAAAAGATCTTAGATTTTCCATTTTGTTACTTCCTTGAAGACATCATTAGTGCTATCTTTAATCTATGAGTTCTTTCTTACAAATGTTTTCTGGCAACTTGTTCCTCTTTTAGATATAGTGAAAAGTACATGTGCCCATGAGTTTATGGAAGAGTTCTACTATGTTGTAATATGTTTAAGAAAAACATATGACAGTAGTTCATTAACATTAGAGCTTAATTCCTTTATATTTTTAGATAGATAGAATTAGAGTTCTAATACTTTATTCTTGAATTTCAGAAGACTATATCATATACTTACTTTGGTAGATTATGTTTTAAACTTTATCATCTATTTTTTTTTCTTTTTTTTGAGACAAGGTTTCTTTGTGCAACAGCTCTGGCTGTCCTGGAACTCATTCTGTAGAACAAGCTGGTCCCAAACTCACAGGGATCCACCTGCCTCTGCCCCCTGAGTGCTGGGATAAAGACATGAGCCACCACTGCCTGGCTTATATTTATTTATTTTGGGTGGGTATGTTGGTTGGGGGCAGCATGAGTTGAGGTCAGGGCAATTTGCTGGGCTTCGTTTTCTCCTTCCACCAAGTTGGTTCCAGGTATTGAACTGAGGTCCTCAGGCTTAGTGATAAGTGTGTTTATGGGCTGAGCTGTGTTGCTAGCC